>NC_081185.1:162117316-163365933 GCF_029867415.1 Vicia villosa
ATCCATTGTCTATTAGGACTCCTGTGAGTACATCACCCATGCAGCCAACTGAGATGTGAAGTGGAAGATTGTGGTCCACTCCTTCTTCAGGAAGATCTTCGTCACAGAAACTTAGGCTAGTTCCGACGGAGATGTTGGCAACGATGTTGTTGAATTGACTTATTGTAACACTTGGTTCTACGAAAGCTTGTTCCAAAACTTTCTGTAGAGCTTCCCTATGAGCTTCAGAACTCAATAGCAGGGAAAGAACAGAAATCCTAGACGGAGTATGTAGTAATTGATCTACAATGTTGTATTCACTCCTCTGGATTAACTTCAAGATCTCATCATTTTCTTTCGCTTGAACAGCATTGGTCGGAAGATTGTCTTGCCTATGTGGTACTTCCTCCGAAGGTTTCTCCACATTTTCTGTTGTTCTGTTGAAGACTCGTCCACTTCTGGTGACTCGACTAACATCAGCAATGTTGACAACAGACGGTAATGGTATTTCCTTACCATTTTCAATGAATGTAGCGTTGTACTTGTATGGTATAGCCTTGCTAGACTCATACGGTACAGGTCCTGGTAAGTAGATGACTAGTGGTGCAACTGCTGTCTTCCTGCTATCATACTTAACTTGCATAGGTTCAACTCGATTAATTTGAGGAGATACGGTAAAGACTTCATCATCTTCTCTATTGGCAAGAACAGTAATGGTATTGTCATCCATCAGCTTTTGAATGTCGTTGCGAACACGCAAACATCCTCGTGAATTTCTTCGACAGATTCTGCATCTACTGTAAGCGTGGAAATCTGTTCCAAAGTAGGCAAGTCCATTTAAAGTTTTGTGGAACCTGACTACCGATCCTTCAAGGTCTTCAACTTTGTAGATTTTGTATTCTCCTGGACATCCTTGAACCATGTTGATGTCATGTTCAGTTCTGACTCGGATATGTTGAATCCATCCCAAGTCCATTTGTTCTTGTAATGCAGCTTGAACTACGGCACATCCTTGATTATTCTTTGGACAAATTTCGCATGTGAAGTAGTTGTGAGGTGGTACATGACCGTACCCAGCTTGTCTAGCGTGCATCTTGACAAGATTTTCCCCTATCTGACGAATGTCGTAGATTTGAATGACATTGGGGTGTTGGTCTACCAGATTTACTGAAGCTTCTTTATGCTGCGGCAAAGGATTTGCTTGGACGTTTGGATTAGTATCTTTGAAGGATAGCATTCCGCTCTTCACTAATCGTTGGACGTCAATCTTGAAAGGGAAACAGTTCTCAATATTGTGACCTGGTGCCCCCTGATGATAGGGACAAGATTGGTCAGCCTTATACCATGGTGAGGAACTGTTTGTAGGATTTGGAGGACTCCTTGTCTGGATGAGTCCTTTTGCCAGTAATGTTGGAAACAATTCTGCATATGGCATTGGTACGGGGTCAAAGGCAGGGTACCTTGGAGCCCGATTGTTGTAGTTTGGAGGTCGAACCTGCTGCTGAGGTTGCTGCGACCTTTGTTGAATTTGTTGTTGCGAAACCTGAGGTTGATAAGCTGGCGCTGAGTTAACAACCGGAGTTATTGTTGCAACTTGAGGTTGGAATTTCTTCTTGATTTTGTGCAAGACATTGCTGACATCTTGATCCTTTTTCTTCTGAAAAGAACTTCCATACTTCCTTGGACCAACAGAAGATTCTGGTTCTTTGTTCAAGCGTCCTTCTCGAACTGCTTCTTCTAAACGCACACCCATGTTCACCATCTCGGTAAAGTCACTTGGTGCACTTGCAACCATTCGTCCGTAGTAAAATGGACTCAAAGTTTTGAGATAGATTTTTGTCATTTCTTTCTCTTCAAGTGGTGGACAAATTTGAGCAGCAACTTCACGCCATCTCTGAGCGTATTCCTTGAAGCTTTCTCTATCCTTTTGAGTCATGGCCCGGAGTTGATCTCTGTCGGGAGCCATATCCAGATTGTACTTATACTGTTTGACGAAGGCCTCTCCGAGGTCTCGAAAAGTACGAATCTCTGAACTGTCCAAGTTCATGTACCATTTGAGTGCAGCACCAGTCAGGCTGTCTTGAAAATAATGAATGAGCAATTGTTGATTATCAGTCTGAGTTGACATTCTTCGAGCGTACATCACAAGATGACTTTGTGGGCATGAATTCCCTTTATACTTCTCGAATTCTGGTACTTTGAACTTGTGAGGAATCTTAACATTTGGAACCAGACAGAGGTCTGCAGCATTCTTTCCAAATAGATCTTGTCCTCGAAGAGTCTTGAGTTCCTTCTGCATTCGCAGAAACTGTTCCTGGAACTCGTCCAATCTTTCATACACGCCAGCATCCTCACTTGGAGCGTGATGATATACTTGTCCTCCCTGCGGGGGAAAAGTATGCATAATGGGTTGTGGAGAAGCCATGACAGCAGATCTTGGAATCTCAGCATTCTGTTGTGTGAAACCCATTGACGTTGCTCTTGGAACTTCAATTTCCAGAGGTTTGTAACCCTCCGGTGGACGCATATCCATGGTGACTTTTGGAGCTTCAGAAGCTGGAGGTATGTACCCTTCTGGAGTAAAGTTATACGGCATGCCCCAAGGTCGATCAGGCGGCATGGTATACTGAGGAATAGGAGTAGAAACAATCTCGGAAACCACAGTCCTTTGTGGTTCTTCTGGCGTTGGTTGATTCTGCGCAACTACCAGGGCTTCTACCATACTATTGAGTCTTTCAACAGTACTTTTGAGAGTATTAATCTCTTCTCTGAGTTCTTCATTCTCTTGCTCAAAGTCTTCCATTCTTTTCTTGCGACTTGAACGAGTGTTGTATGGATGAGACAGCTTGAAAGTCTTGGTTCACCTCCTTCTCCTCCTCTCTTTCTGGAGAAAGGAAAGTGACTATTAGATCCGCGACAATTCTCGTGTCAGTGCGTACGACTAAAGCGATGTATGATATGCAATTAAGTTATTATTTTTCAAGGAAACACCATAATTACGTTATGAAACATCAAACTTTTATTAATTAAGCGAAAACGCCGTTTTTACACACTTTGAAAATGGAAATACAGAGAAACTGAGAGAAAGGACTCTAAAACTTTGATGATGAGCCGACTTCACGTTCTAACATCTTCTTCTGTTTCTTGAGCTGAGCGTTCTCTAACGTGAGCTGATCGATGATCCAGGAAGCAGGAGGGATATGATGAGAAAGTGACGATTGTGTCACTTGTCGATCGAGTACTTCAAGTAACTCATCCTTCCTTCTTAGGATGTTTTGAATTTCAACATTTTCCGTGTTGACAATTCGATACTTATTCCTCCAAGCATTCCTTTCTTGGCATACCTTGTTTAATGCCGCTTGCAGTTTTTCAACATCGGTGGAGAAAAGGTAAATTGGTTCCCTTAGGGGAATAGGTTCTTGATGTTGATATGGCATCCTGAGATTGAATGCTCTGACGCGTACCCATTGAAGGTAAGGATCCAGGGAGATGCAAAGATGTTTTCCTAACAATCTTCTCCCTTTGCTGTGAACAAGACGCCAGGCTTGGACAATTTCCTTCTTCAGCATGTTGCCATGATCGTCGATGTTCTTAAAGAACAGACCCTCCAATTGGATGTTACTTGGAATATTTTTCATGGGATAGCCGTATTGACGACGGGCTAGAGCTGGATTGTAACTGATTCCTCCCTTAGTTCCAATAAGGGGTATGTTGGGAAAATTTCCACAACTGAAGATGATCTTGGTTTCGTCGTTGTCAGGACTACACCAATCAATGTCTGTATGAGTGAGAGACATGATTTTCTGTGACCAGTAAAGGCCATCCCTCATGTTCCAGAAAGTGCTAGACTTCGGTAGGTGTGAAACGAACCATTCGTATAACAACGGTACGCAGCATGTGATTAATCCTCCTCGCTGCAGGTTTCTTGAATGCACAGAATGATAAGCATCCGCAAGCAAGGTTGGAACTGGATTTCCAATTAAGAAGATCTTAATTGCATTGATGTCGACGAAATCGTTAATGTTAGGGAACAAAAACAATCCGTAGATAAGCAAAGCCAAGATTTCCTCAAAAGCATTCATATCTTGGATGCTGACGAAGTACCGAGCTTGATCAAACAGGAATTTGGAGGGCAATCCTTGAATTCCTCCTCTACTCACCATATGAGTTCTGATGTCGACTACGTTCAAAGGAGTAGTTGCAGCAATGATAATGTCGTCAGGATTCTTTTCCAAACCGGAGTACGGATCTTGCGCGTACACGGGTATTCCAATCAGACGAGAGTACTCCTCCAACGTAGGCATGAGCTGATAATCTGGAAAGGTGAAGCAGTGATACGTTGGATCGTAAAACTGTACCAAGGTGGGAAGGATCCCATCCACCATGTTGGTATTGAGCAAAGGCAGAAGTTTTCCATACTTCTCCTTGAAAGCCTGGGGGTTGACCACCAGTTTTCCGAGCTTTCCCAGTTCCTCGACCTGGGGAATCTTGAAGGTGTATTTCCTAGCTTTCTTTCTTCCATAATCCATAGTATAGATCCTTAAGTCCTTTCTCCGTTTCTCTCTTTCTCTCTGAAGTTCAAAACGTTCGTTATTTAGTTTCCTTGAAAAACGACTCGAAAAAGACTCTTTTTGCTTTGTTTTTAGTTGTTTATTAATGAATGATGCATGAATGCATGAATGCACACACAAGAGTTTTAAACAAACATGGCGCTGAAGGGTATAGTGGTCATGAAGTCAAAACGCAGTCTCCCGCCCCAATGGTAAACTAAGGTTAAGGATTTTTGTACCTGTAGAACGGGTTCTAGGGGTCTCAGAGTTTTTGCTCAACCTTAAAGATACGTTGATTGGTATCTATAAGAGAGTTTTCTCTGAGTGTAGTATCTGCGTGACAATTACTTCCGTAATCACCGCTCTACGTCCTAAAAAAAGGCTTTAAGTGGGGTTAATGTGTTTCTAGGTCCTCCTGGTACAAATCAGTCTCGGAATGCAGTGGCGCAGTTAATCACAACCAGCCAGGCAAATCCCAAGAGTAGACTTGGAAACCAAGATTAGAGGGCCTTCACCGGGAAGACATCCTCCATCCTATCTTATGTTGCACTCAAATCCGGGTATAGGATTTCTCACCACAAGGGGGAATCAAGCCCTTTCCCGATACAGAATAAACAAAAATAAACAAATATAATATGCAGCAAACACATGATATGACACAGAGGTTAGGCAGGACCTCTCTTGTTTGAGGGGGAATTTGGCATCCCTAATTCCTCATTGGGGCTGGACCAGCAACAGGTCAACCATTGGTTTGGATGAAAAACCAAGGTTTTGAACACTTATATCCCCAGCAGAGTCGCCATTTTTCTGTGGTGGTCGTTTTCTTTACCTCCCCGTTTCACTTGGGAGGACGGCACGCTAAACCCTTCACGCGAAATTTGGAAGGAGAATGCGCCCGTGGCGGGATGAATTTTATTTCAGTTCTTCCTACGATATCACACGGACTTTCTTATTTGTCCTACGAGTAGGAAAGGGAAAAAAAGATCTCAACTAAACCCTAGGAGTTTGCTAAGTGTGGGGATTTCACCTAGACTAGAAATTCTGGAGTCCGGGAGGTCGGTTATACATAGGGAAGTGTTTAAACACCCTACATATCTGTAGTACTCTACAGGAACCTTCTTTGTGTCATTGTGTTTGTGTTTATTGCTATGATTGGGAAAGTTTCTCCTTTGTATTAGGAGAGAGAATTGAATTGATTTTAAAAGACAGACAGACAGACAAACTGACTATTTTTTGGTATTTTATTAGCTCGCTGAGATTCCTTGTGAACCTCATGCCTACATATCCCTAGTGGAAGTCAGAGCTTAATGTAGTTCGGGAAACTAACTAGGGAAATTAATTGTTTTTGGTGCCTTGCTTGAAGCTCAAGGTTGAAGCTTGGAATTAAATCTCTGTTTACAGTAAAGAGACATGAAATTATCTCTACAGAGAGGTATTTGTACTATTCTACCACAAACATTTAAAGGAGTGACAGAATAACTGAATTCATTTCATTCAAGAGGGGGACCTTACTTGTGTATGTGCAAGTATACCAGTCAAATGCCTCTTAAATGAAAGAAAGATGCTCATCCAAATTAGGGAAAGTTACCACATGTCTGGGTTTTACTGCCAGCTCATGCCTTTCAAAATCCTAAATGGGAGACTTGATTAAAATTGAAATGAAATGTTTGTTTGTTTGAATGTGGTAGAGTAGTAAAAATATCTCTCTATGGAGATAAGCTATGTCTATCTACTGTATAAAAGATTTGACTTTAGCTGGCTTGTATGAGGCCCAAGCTTGAGGCTTTTTTTTGATTGATTAATTAATATTATTGACTCTGGGAGATGACTCCACTGGGGATTAATTACAGGGTATTTTAGTGTTCTGTACAAAGCCCAGAATTGAGGCTGACTCTACTTAGGGAGACTCTATTTGTGTGCCTTGTACAAAGCCCAAGGTTGTGGCTGACTGTTGAGGATAATTGAATGAATGACTCTATTTTGTGTGCCTTGTACAAAGCCCAAGGTTGTGGCTAACTCTAGCTAGGGGAAAACATTATTTTCTGCCTTGTACAAAGCCCAAGGTTGAGGCGGACTCCTAAATGAATTAAGTATGGATGACTATATGGGGAAAGATCCTAAGTGTTAGGAATCTTTGACACATGAAAGATATGGTTTATCTGCCTTGTACAAAGCCCAAGGTTGTGGCTACTGAATGATGAAGAACTCACTGGGGAGACTCTATTATCTGCCTTGTACAATGCCCAAGGTTGAGGCTGACTCTTAACAGGGGAGTTTTATTGTTTGGGTGCCTTGTATGAAGCCCAAGGTTGAGGCTACCTGTTTTTGTTGGTTTTGGCTGAGGAGGTTTTATTTATTAAAAGACTATTTTTCTTTGGAAGCTAACCCTTTCCAGGGATTTTGACTCAGCTGGTGAATTTGTCTGTTAAAAGACTGACTTTATCATGTTTTTTGGAGGCTGACCCTTTCCAGGGGTTTTGACTCTTTTGGGGAAATTATCTCCTAAGAGAATGAAATTATTTATTAATTAATTTTGGAGGCTAACCCTTTCCAGGGGTTTTGACTCTTTTGGGGAAATTATCTCCTAAGAGAATGAAATTATTTATTAATTAATTTTGGAGGCTAACCCTTTCCAGGGGTTTTGACATTTTAGACAGATGTTGGAGGCTAACCCTTTCCAGGGGTTTTGATTTAAAGTGATTGATTTGGGTAGCACTCCATTAATTATTTAAAGGATGAAAAGATTGGCAGGAAGATTATCTAGTGGAGACTTCTTGTTTAAAGCCCAAGATGAAGGCTGACTCAATGCTGAGGATGACCAAACATGGATCCTAGACTCTGCTAAGGAAGATTGATGAAGATGAGGGTGACAGAGACTGTCCATGTCTCTCATTCCAAAAGGTGTACTCAATGCAAAATTGAGACAAACTTAGCTTGTTTAAGTCTGGTTTAAATTGGAAGAAACTCACCAGGGTAGGCTAAAAGGTGACTAAAGACCTGTTCCTATGTTTATAAGAAACCTGATGGGTCCTTGTATACAAGCTCAAGAGGAAGCTGGAAATGCTTTTAAGAAGCCTGTGGGTCCTTGTACAAAGCCCAAGAGGAGGCTATCGAGGGTCCTTGTTATAGCACAAGAGAAAGCTATGTAGTTTTGAACTTATTTTGGCTCTAAGCAAATGGGTAAGAGGTTTCACCGGGAATAATTCCTCTTTGGGTGGATGTGTCCTATTTATTTGGATTCTAAGGTTTTTGCCAAGATGTTTCACCGGGAATAATTCATCTTGGGGGTTTGATCTACAGATCTCTAATTAGGAAAGAGCCTTCACCGGGAAGACATTCTCAATCCTAGGTCATATTCCTATAATATATATATAGTTTAACTGTCCTAAGGTTTATACTCAAACGCAGTTCTAAACTAATATATGCACAGTTTATATTTGACAGTAATTTAAACAAAGACTGTAAATTGAAAGCTTGTAAAGCCTAACCTGGATGGAGTGGAGGCCATTGAAGAAGTATGTACAGAGCCTCAACAGTATTTTTATTGTTTTTGTTGATAACAGTTGAATGTATATGATAAACAGTTAATGGTTTTTTTGAAAACAGAAGAAGTGAAGATGGACGAAGGTCACATAGGTATCTGAAGAGTTTCACCGGGAATAATGCCCTTCAAATACCAGAAGAATGTTTTGAAAACAGAAAGAAGATTTTGAAAATACAGTTTTGAAAACAAGCTAAGAAGAGAAGGTTTTTGGGACTTATACTCTATTAGAGGCCCACTTAAAAATGATTTACTGTTTATGAAAATAGTTGAAAAAATGATTGAAATGATATAAGGTTTTGTTGTTTGAAAACCTTAATCGTCTGTTTAATCGGAGATTGAAAACAATTTTGCAAATTGACAAAAGTCAACTTAATTAAGGCAAAGATGAAATCTATACCTAATTAAGACCTAAATAAATAGGGTTTTATCATAACATTATTCACAAAATAATTAGGTTAAAACAAAATGAATATATGTATTTTAAAGTATTTAAGAAAACATTTAAAAACATATTATTTTAAACCTAATTAAAATACATGAAATAAATAATATTTTTATGATTTTTTTGATTATTTATAAAATATATATATTAATCAACAAGTGTTTAAAAAATGAAGTCAAAATGAATTAATTTGATAAGTTAAATAATTGGTTAAAGTTATGAAGGAATTAAGTTAGAAAAGTGATAAAAAATAGGTTTTGGTCCTAGCAAGGCTTGAACTCACGCCCTTGAGGTTACCAGTCCAAAACAACACCACTGAGCCAACGCGCGCTCAGTGTTAGTGACTTGCCTCCATTTGGTCATGTTTCAAAACAAGTTGTAAATCCTTAAAAAATAAAAGAATCAAAAAGTCTGGGGCGAGGGGGATTCGAACCCCAGACTTGTGGCATGATGATACTAAGGGCGCATGTGTGGCCACTAGGGCAAGTTGTTTAGTCATTAATAAAACGCATATCACTCAAAATAAAATAAACTCTGCCCTGAGATTTGAATTTTGCGCGCCACCACCATCTTCGTCTTCAACCTCAAGCTCCATGAATTTGAATTTCTGAACTCACTCATTTCTCAATCATTTGCCATGATGTAAACACGAAACTTGCTCTAATTTCACTCACGATTCTAAATATGTAACTAACATGAACTAATATTAACTACATCTAACTAATTTACCAGAAATCGTGAAGAACCCTAAAATTTCAAAATCAAATTAAATGACTATACTGAAAGATAAATGGATGATGATAGAGGGTTTTCAATCCTCTGATGATGCTGAACAAGATAGAATCGAGCTATTTCACAAAGAGTACTTAAATTAGAGAGGTGAAGTTCAGAAACTTACCTCTGAAAATGGAGGTCGTGAGGATGATTGAGAGCACCTGGGCTTGAATGAATGATCTCAATAGCTTCCCTGAGACTCAATGATGCTAACTGGATGCTTATTGTAGCCTGAATCCTTCTGAATTGTTCTATCGACCTCCCTCGATTTGAGCTTCAAGTGGACATGGAGGTTGTTGAATCCTGAGTTACAGATGAGCTGCAGCCATCTGGTTAGCTTCACTATGACCTGAGGAGTGTGTCTGGATGATTGGCTTGCCTTGAAACCTTCTGAATCACTCCATGGACCTCCAACTGCAAATGCTCCAAAGTGAGAGCAACAATGGTGTTCCTCCACCTACAGAAGTGATCCAGGTGCTTGGATCACCTCAAATGACCTCCCTTGAGATGTTAGAATGCTCACTTCCCAAAGATAAGCTTTGGTTTGAAGAAATCGATTCTTCTTGCCAAAGAACTTTGAAAAACAATGAACAAGAGGAGAGAAAGAGAAAGCAAGGAATATGGTTGCTTTGGTGTGTTTTTGAATGAGGAATGCATCTGTATTTATAGGCAAATGGATCAGTATAGCTGCAGAGGAGTGAGCTTCCTTAGTGAAGTTGATTTGCTTTCTTAGCCATGAAGGAATTTTGCAAATATCTCTTATGCAATGATGAGAATTTTGATTCCATTTGATCAATCCCCTAGCCCTCGATTTTGCTTGATCTTAGGGGACAATTCTGAGCCAGAAATGAGCTCTAATTGGTTGGTGAGAAGATTCCTTGGGTGATTCATCAATTTGCCATAAATTCACAAATGTAATCATTACATAATCACATGTTCTTGTTTTTTAGAATCTTCTTCAATCCTTATGGCATGGTGAAAATGAATGCATGGCATGGTTTCAGATGTGTTATGGGTCGTGTAGCATCCATAAGAGAGATTATTTGCACAAAATTTGCAAAGTCCAAAAGTGTCCATGACCTATAATTTTACTTCATGAGGCCAACTTTGAACAAGCATAACTCCTAGCTCAAATTGAATTTGGAGAAGGTTGAACACAATTTGGAAAGCCCTAAACATCTACTTCAAATCATTAGTTTATGTCTTCTTCAGAATCATTTAGGAAATTTGTGAAAAATGAGCCCAAAGTTGGATGAAAACTAGGTTAAAACACTTAGAAAAATTTCTAAGTGTTTATGACCTAAACTTCAAAATTTCCAAAGCTTCATAAATGGTTGATCTTTTGAAAAAAGTTCCTTTGTAAGATGTTGTTTTATTTTGCAAGATCTACAACTTTCATGTTGGAAGTTTTTTGAGTTGTGTAGGTGAAATTTTGAGATCTCACCATGCCTTCAAAAACCCTAATTCCCGACTTTTCGCTCCTTGATGAATTTCTTTGAATTTCTTTGGCCAAATGACTTTGACATCCATATATTGATGATATTGATCTTTGAAAGTCATTTTTTGACCAAAAACCTTAAAAGTCAATGATGATCCTTCACAGTTGACTTTTTCCTGACAAAGTGAATTTTTTGGGTTTTTGTGTAGAAATAAGATCTTCTCCCCAAATGGATGATATAAATGGATTATATGGAGGTAATAGAGATCCTTGAATCATGTCTTGAGTTTTGGATTCATGCCCTGATCAGAAGTCAACTATCTTGGTGAATTAGGTCAAAACCCTAATTTGTCGACCATGTGAAAGTAATGACTGTAGACTTTGAATTGAAGTGTGATGTCCAGTAGACCTTGTAATATGAGTTATTTGAAGATGATTGATGTCTTTGAATGACCCTCTGAGGTTTTTTAGGGTTTCCCAAATGTGATCCCTGATTTCAGTCCTTGATAGGCTCAAAACCCTAGTCTGGTGACCTGAGTAAACCTGTACCCATATGACTGGATTGTCTAATCAATCATAGATGAGAAAAGTGAAGTTTTTGAGCCCCCATGATTGTATTAGAGACTAGTCTTTGTATTGATTGATCCTTTGCCTGAGCTTTCTTGTCTTTGAGCATCCTCGATTAGGTACCAGATGGAGAAATGACTGCTCTGGGTACTTGTCTTGACCTGATGAACAATCCTGAAGGTATGTCATCTCAGGGGGGTCAAAAATTAGGGTATGACAGTTATCACGTCAGTCTAACACACTGAAGGTCCCCAGTTCGAGCCTGGGCGAAGCCAAAAGTTTAAATTTTTATACGCACAAAATTTATTAATTCTATACATTTTACATTGGATGAACGTTAATTTAAATAATTAAATATTGGTAAGTGGCTGTTTACGGTATGTGTATTTAAAAATTATTTAAAACTTATCTTTCGTTACTAATTAGGAAAAGCACATTTATGAGTTCTTAGATTAACAATATTCGATAGCAAGTGAAGGAAGAGACGAAAAGCACCCTATTTTTAGTAGATAAGTATGGTAATTTAACTAATAAAAGGTCGTGTAACCAAGTAAGAACCATGATCAAATCCCTTGGACATAATTAAGCGAAATCGGTTGTGATTCCAAAATACTTAGGTACGACAAATGATGTCGAGTATAAGCTTAACATTGGTTCTTAGAGGAACAAAATGAATACATGTATAACTCTCAATAATACAGTTCAATCCGGGAAATATGGTAGGTTGCTTCGTCAAACTAGACTTGACTAAATGACTGGTATGTTGTTTAAGTTTCTATAAGATTAGCCTTTATATGGGAAGCGCTAGTAGGGAGTTGAGGATTTTGCAAAGCTTGAGGTCTCCTAAGGTGCACAATTACATTAGAGAGAGAGTGTACCGACATTCCCACATTGTATGAGTACAAATATGCTTTGATGCCCCTTATTAATTTATTTTAAAAACGTGAGTGTTAGATCCTTGTAGAATTTAGAAGACCTTGAGCATTATATGACTTGTGGTTTTTGTAGAACTCCACTAAGATGTTGTTATCTCTGCTCATGGTGTTTCTGATATTTTTTTTAATGATAAGGTTTCCGAAAAAATAAAAGGCAAGATGTTTGATGGATGCGAGGCATCTTCCCTTTTTATATTAATTTCCATTGCGTAATAAATATTGTGTCTCATGACATATTGTATTCTATACGCACATTTTTACGTATCTTTTGTGAATTCATGTACTAATGTCAATTTTATGGTACTATGATGTACGAGTACCGCTATTTTAATATCTCAATTATGATATTTTAGATTTAATCTTGTTGGGGTATTACACAAATAATTTGAGACTAATTTTTGTGTGCAAAAATGACATTTATTATAATTCTAATAAATTAATTAATTTTCTCTCATTAAAGGCATTATTTTAAACACCTAACTAATTATCAACAAAATTGGTATAATATTTAACTTTCATATTTCAAACAATTAAAACACGCGCTTTTATATTTATATCCAATTATAGTAGAAACTAATCATTAAATAACACTTAAAAACATTTTGTATTGATATATTTTAAAATGTTGTAAACACTAACATGTGGTTTCGTGGTGTAGTTGGTTATCACGTCAGTCTAACACACTGAAGGTCCCCAGTTCGAGCCTGGGCGAAGCCAAAAGGTTTAAATTTTTATACGCACAAAATTTATTAATTCTATACATTTTACATTGGATGAACGTTAATTTCAAATAATTAAATATTGGTAGGTGGCCGTTTACGGTATGTGTATTTAAAAATTATTTAAAACTTATCTTTCGTTACTAATTAGGAAAAGCACATTTATGAGTTCTTAGATTAACAATATTCGATAGCAAGTGAAGGAAGAGACGAAAAGCACCCTATTTTTAGTAGATAAGTATGGTAATTTAACAAATAAAAGGTCGTGTAACCAAGTAAGAACCATGATCAAATCCCTTGGACATAATTAAGCGAAATCGGTTGTGATTCCAAAATACTTAGGTACGACAAATGATGTCGAGTATAAGCTTAACATTGGTTCTTAGAGGAACAAAATGAATACATGTATAACTCTTAATAATACAGTTCAATCCGGGAAATATGGTAAGTTGCTTCGTCAAACTAGACTTGACTAAATGACTGATATGTTGTTTAAGTTTCTATAAGATTAGCCTTTATATGGGAAGCGCTAGTAGGGAGTTGAGGATTTTGCAAAGCTTGAGGTCTCCTAAGGTGCACAATTACATTAGAGAGAGAGTGTACCGACATTCCCACATTGTATGAGTACAAATATGCTTTGATGCCCCTTATTAATTTATTTTAAAAACGTGAGTGTTAGATCCTTGTAGAATTTAGAAGACCTTGAGCATTATATGACTTGTGGTTTTTGTAGAACTCCACTAAGATGTTGTTATCTCGGCTCATGGTGTTTCTGATATTTTTTTAATGATAAGGTTTCCGAAAAAATAAAAGGCAAGATGTTTGATGGATGCGAGGCATCTTCCCTTTTTATATTAATTTCCATTGCGTAATAAATATTGTGTCTCATGACATATTGTATTATATATGCACATTTTTATGTATCTTTTGTGAATTCATGTACTAATGTCAATTTTATGGTACTATGATGTGCGAGTACCGCTATTTTAATATCTCAATTATGATATTTTAGATTTAATCTTGTTGCGGTATTACACAAATAATTTGAGACTAATTTTTGTGTGCAAAAATGACATTTATTATAATTCTTATAAATTAATTAATTTTCTCTCATTAAAGGCATTATTTTAAACACCTAACTAATTATCAACAAAATTGGTATAATATTTAACTTTCATATTTCAAACAATTAAAACACGCGCTTTTATATTTATATCCAATTATAGTAGAAACTAATCATTAAATAACACTTAAAAACATTTTGTATTGATATATTTTAAAATGTTGTAAACACTAACATGTGGTTTCGTGGTGTAGTTGGTTATCACGTCAGTCTAACACACTGAAGGTCCCCAGTTCGAGCCTGGGCGAAGCCAAAAGGTTTAAATTTTTATAGGCACAAAATTTATTAATTCTATACATTTTACATTGAATGAACGTTAATTTCAAATAATTAAATATTGGTAGGTGGCCGTTTACGGTATGTGTATTTAAAAATTATTTAAAACTTATCTTTCGTTACTAATTAGGAAAAGCACATTTATGAGTTCTTAGATTAACAATATTCGATAGCAAGTGAAGGAAGAGACGAAAAGCACCCTATTTTTAGTAGATAAGTATGGTAATTTAACTAATAAAAGGTCGTGTAACCAAGTAAGAACCATGATCAAATCCCTTGGACATAATTAAGCGAAATCGGTTGTGATTCCAAAATACTTAGGTACGACAAATGATGTCGAGTATAAGCTTAACATTGGTTCTTAGAGGAACAAAATGAATACATGTATAACTCTCAATAATACAGTTCAATCCGGGAAATATGGTAGGTTGCTTCGTCAAACTAGACTTGACTAAATGACTGGTATGTTGTTTAAGTTTCTATAAGATTAGCCTTTATATGGGAAGCGCTAGTAGGGAGTTGAGGATTTTGCAAAGCTTGAGGTCTCCTAAGGTGCACAATTACATTAGAGAGAGAGAGAGTGTACCGACATTCCCACATTGTATGAGTACAAATATGCTTTGATGCCCCTTATTAATTTATTTTAAAAACGTGAGTGTTAGATCCTTGTAGAATTTAGAAGACCTTGAGCATTATATGACTTGTGGTTTTTGTAGAACTCCACTAAGATGTTGTTATCTCGGCTCATGGTGTTTCTGATATTTTTTTTAATGATAAGGTTTCCGAAAAAATAAAAGGCAAGATGTTTGATGGATGCGAGGCATCTTCCCTTTTTATATTAATTTCCATTGCGTAATAAATATAGTGTCTCATGACATATTGTATTCTATATGCTCATTTTTATGTATCTTTTGTGAATTCATGTACTAATGTCAATTTTATGGTACCATGATGTACGAGTACCGCTATTTTAATATCTCAATTATGATATTTTAGATTTAATCTTGTTGGGGTATTACACAAATAATTTGAGACTAATTTTTGTGTGCAAAACTGACATTTATTATAATTCTTATAAATTAATTAATCTCTCATTAAAGGCATTATTTTAAACACCTAACTAATTATCAACAAAATTGGTATATTATTTAACTTTCATAATTCAAACAATTAAAACACGCGCTTTTATATTTATATCCAATTATAGTAGAAACTAATCATTAAATAACACTTAAAAAACATTTTGTATTGATATATTTTAAAATGTTGTAAACACTAACATGTGGTTTCGTGGTGTAGTTGGTTATCACGTCAGTCTAACACACTGAAGGTCCCCAGTTCGAGCCTGGGCGAAGCCAAAAGGTTTAAATTTTTATACGCACAAAATTTATTAATTCTATACATTTAATTAGGAAAAGCACATTTATGAGTTCTTAGATTAACAATATTCGATAGCAAGTGAATGAAGAGACGAAAAGCACCCTATTTTTAGTAGATAAGTATGGTAATTTAACTAATAAAAGGTCGTGTAACCAGGTAAGAACCATGATCAAATCCCTTGGACATAATTAAGCGAAATCGGTTGTGATTCCAAAATACTTAGGTACGACAAATGATGTCGAGTATAAGCTTAACATTGGTTCTTAGAGGAACAAAATGAATACATGTATAACTCTTAATAATACAGTTCAATCCGGGAAATATGGTAGGTTGCTTCGTCAAACTAGACTTGACTAAATGACTGGTATGTTGTTTAAGTTTTTATAAGATTAGCCTTTATATGGGAAGCGCTAGTAGGGAGTTGAGGATTTTGCAAAGCTTGAGGTCTCCTAAGGTGCACAATTACATTAGAGAGAGAGTGGACCGACATTCCCACATTGTATGAGTACAAATATGCTTTGATGCCCCTTATTAATTTATTTTAAAAACGTGAGTGTTAGATCCTTGTAGAATTTAGAAGACCTTGAGCATTATATGACTTGTGGTTTTTGTAGAACTCCACTAAGATGTTGTTATCTCGGCTCATGGTGTTTCTGATATTTTTTTAATGATAAGGTTTCCGAAAAAATAAAAGGCAAGATGTTTGATGGATGCGAGGCATCTTCCCTTTTTATATTAATTTCCATTGCGTAATAAATATTGTGTCTCATGACATATTGTATTCTATATGCACAATTTTATGTATCTTTTATGAATTCATGTACTAATGTCAATTTTATGGTACTATGATGTACGAGTACCGCTATTTTAATATCTCAATTATGATATTTTAGATTTAATCTTGTTGCGGTATTACACAAAAAATTTGAGACTAATTTTTGTGTGCAAAAATGACATTTATTATAATTCTTATAAATTAATTAATTTTCTCTCATTAAAGGCATTATTTTAAACACCTAACTAATTATCAACAAAATTGGTATAATATTTAACTTTCATATTTCAAACAATTAAAACACGCGCTTTTATATTTATATCCAATTATAGTAGAAACTAATCATTAAATAACACTTAAAAACATTTTGTATTGATATATTTTAAAATGTTGTAAACACTAACATGTGGTTTCGTGGTGTAGTTGGTTATCACGTCAGTCTAACACACTGAAGGTCCCCAGTTCGAGCCTGGGCGAAGCCAAAAGGTTTAAATTTTTATACGCACAAAATTTATTAATTCTATACATTTAATTAGGAAAAGCACATTTATGAGTTCTTAGATTAACAATATTCGATAGCAAGTGAAGGAAGAGACGAAAAGCACCCTATTTTTAGTAGATAAGTATGGTAATTTAACTAATAAAAGGTCGTGTAACCAAGTAAGAACCATGATCAAATCCCTTGGACATAATTAAGCGAAATCGGTTGTGATTCCAAAATACTTAGGTACGACAAATGATGTCGAGTATAAGCTTAACATTGGTTCTTAGAGGAACAAAATGAATACATGTATAACTCTTAATAATACAGTTCAATCCGGGAAATATGGTAGGTTGCTTCGTCAAACTAGACTTGACTAAATGACTGGTATGTTGTTTAAGTTTTTATAAGATTAGCCTTTATATGGGAAGCGCTAGTAGGGAGTTGAGGATTTTGCAAAGCTTGAGGTCTCCTAAGGTGCACAATTACATTAGAGAGAGAGTGTACCGACATTCCCACATTGTATGAGTACAAATATGCTTTGATGCCCCTTATTAATTTATTTTAAAAACGTGAGTGTTAGATCCTTGTAGAATTTAGAAGACCTTGAGCATTATGTGACTTGTGGTTTTTGTAGAACTCCAATAAGATGTTGTTATCTCGGCTCATGGTGTTTCTGATATTTTTTTAATGATAAGGTTTCCGAAAAAATAAAAGGCAAGATGTTTGATGGATGCGAGGCATCTTCCCTTTTTATATTAATTTCCATTGCGTAATAAATATTGTGTCTCATGACATATTGTATTCTATATGCACATTTTTATGTATCTTTTATGAATTCATGTACTAATGTCAATTTTATGGTACTATGATGTACGAGTACCGCTATTTTAATATCTCAATTATGATATTTTAGATTTAATCTTGTTGCGGTATTACACAAAAAATTTGAGACTAAGTTTTGTGTGCAAAAATGACATTTATTATAATTCTTATAAATTAATTAATTTTCTCTCATTAAAGGCATTATTTTAAACACCTAACTAATTATCAACAAAATTGGTATAATATTTAACTTTCATATTTCAAACAATTAAAACACGCGCTTTTATATTTATATCCAATTATAGTAGAAACTAATCATTAAATAACACTTAAAAACATTTTGTATGGATATATTTTAAAATGTTGTAAACACTAACATGTGGTTTCGTGGTGTAGTTGGTTATCACGTCAGTCTAACACACTGAAGGTCCCCAGTTCGAGCCTGGGCGAAGCCAAAAGTTTAAATTTTTATACGCACAAAATTTATTAATTCTATACATTTTACATTGGATGAACGTTAATTTAAATAATTAAATATTGGTAGGTGGCTGTTTACGGTATGTGTATTTAAAAATTATTTAAAACTTATCTTTCGTTACTAATTAGGAAAAGCACATTTATGAGTTCTTAGATTAACAATATTCGATAGCAAGTGAAGGAAGAGACGAAAAGCACCCTATTTTTAGTAGATAAGTATGGTAATTTAACTAATAAAAGGTCGTGTAACCAAGTAAGAACCATGATCAAATCCCTTGAACATAATTAAGCGAAATCGGTTGTGATTCCAAAATACTTAGGTACGACAAATGATGTCGAGTATAAGCTTAACATTGGTTCTTAGAGGAACAAAATGAATACATGTATAACTCTCAATAATACAGTTCAATCCGGGAAATATGGTAGGTTGCTTCGTCAAACTAGACTTGACTAAATGACTGGTATGTTGTTTAAGTTTCTATAAGATTAGCCTTTATATGGGAAGCGCTAGTAGGGAGTTGAGGATTTTGCAAAGCTTGAGGTCTCCTAAGGTGCACAATTACATTAGAGAGAGAGTGTACCGACATTCCCACATTGTATGAGTACAAATATGCTTTGATGCCCCTTATTAATTTATTTTAAAAACGTGAGTGTTAGATCCTTGTAGAATTTAGAAGACCTTGAGCATTATATGACTTGTGGTTTTTGTAGAACTCCACTAAGATGTTGTTATCTCGGCTCATGGTGTTTCTGATATTTTTTTTAATGATAAGGTTTCCGAAAAAATAAAAGGCAAGATGTTTGATGGATGCGAGGCATCTTCCCTTTTTATATTAATTTCCATTGCGTAATAAATATTGTGTCTCATGACATATTGTATTCTATACGCACATTTTTACGTATCCTTTGTGAATTCATGTACTAATGTCAATTTTATGGTACTATGATGTACGAGTACCGCTATTTTAATATCTCAATTATGATATTTTAGATTTAATCTTGTTGGGGTATTACACAAATAATTTGAGACTAATTTTTGTGTGCAAAAATGACATTTATTATAATTCTAATAAATTAATTAATTTTCTCTCATTAAAGGCATTATTTTAAACACCTAACTAATTATCAACAAAATTGGTATAATATTTAACTTTCATATTTCAAACAATTAAAACACGCGCTTTTATATTTATATCCAATTATAGTAGAAACTAATCATTAAATAACACTTAAAAACATTTTGTATTGATATATTTTAAAATGTTGTAAACACTAACATGTGGTTTCGTGGTGTAGTTGGTTATCACGTCAGTCTAACACACTGAAGGTCCCCAGTTCGAGCCTGGGCGAAGCCAAAAGGTTTAAATTTTTATACGCACAAAATTTATTAATTCTATACATTTTACATTGGATGAACGTTAATTTCAAATAATTAAATATTGGTAGGTGGCCGTTTACGGTATGTGTATTTAAAAATTATTTAAAACTATTTAAAACTTATCTTTCGTTACTAATTAGGAAAAGCACATTTATGAGTTCTTAGATTAACAATATTCGATAGCAAGTGAAGGAAGAGACGAAAAACACCCTATTTTTAGTAGATAAGTATGGTAATTTAACAAATAAAAGGTCGTGTAACCAAGTAAGAACCATGATCAAATCCCTTGGACATAATTAAGCGAAATCGGTTGTGATTCCAAAATACTTAGGTACGACAAATGATGTCGAGTATAAGCTTAACATTGGTTCTTAGAGGAACAAAATGAATACATGTATAACTCTTAATAATACAGTTCAATCCGGGAAATATGGTAAGTTGCTTCGTCAAACTAGACTTGACTAAATGACTGATATGTTGTTTAAGTTTCTATAAGATTAGCCTTTATATGGGAAGCGCTAGTAGGGAGTTGAGGATTTTGCAAAGCTTGAGGTCTCCTAAGGTGCACAATTACATTAGAGAGAGAGTGTACCGACATTCCCACATTGTATGAGTACAAATATGCTTTGATGCCCCTTATTAATTTATTTTAAAAACGTGAGTGTTAGATCCTTGTAGAATTTAGAAGACCTTGAGCATTATATGACTTGTGGTTTTTGTAGAACTCCACTAAGATGTTGTTATCTCGGCTCATGGTGTTTCTGATATTTTTTTAATGATAAGGTTTCCGAAAAAATAAAAGGCAAGATGTTTGATGGATGCGAGGCATCTTCCCTTTTTATATTAATTTCCATTGCGTAATAAATATTGTGTCTCATGACATATTGTATTCTATATGCACATTTTTATGTATCTTTTGTGAATTCATGTACTAATGTCAATTTTATGGTACTATGATGTGCGAGTACCGCTATTTTAATATCTCAATTATGATATTTTAGATTTAATCTTGTTGCGGTATTACACAAATAATTTGAGACTAATTTTTGTGTGCAAAAATGACATTTATTATAATTCTTATAAATTAATTAATTTTCTCTCATTAAAGGCATTATTTTAAACACCTAACTAATTATCAACAAAATTGGTATAATATTTAACTTTCATATTTCAAACAATTAAAACACGCGCTTTTATATTTATATCCAATTATAGTAGAAACTAATCATTAAATAACACTTAAAAACATTTTGTATTGATATATTTTAAAATGTTGTAAACACTAACATGTGGTTTCGTGGTGTAGTTGGTTATCACGTCAGTCTAACACACTGAAGGTCCCCAGTTTGAGCCTGGGCGAAGACAAAAGGTTTAAATTTTTATACGCACAAAATTTATTAATTCTATACATTTTACATTGGATGAACGTTAATTTCAAATAATTAAATATTGGTAGGTGGCCGTTTACGGTATGTGTATTTAAAAATTATTTAAAACTTATCTTTCGTTACTAATTAGGAAAAGCACATTTATGAGTTCTTAGATTAACAATATTCGATAGCAAGTGAAGGAAGAGACGAAAAGCACCCTATTTTTAGTAGATAAGTATGGTAATTTAACAAATAAAAGGTCGTGTAACCAAGTAAGAACCATGATCAAATCCCTTGGACATAATTAAGCGAAATCGGTTGTGATTCCAAAATACTTAGGTACGACAAATGATGTCGAGTATAAGCTTAACATTGGTTCTTAGAGGAACAAAATGAATACATGTATAACTCTTAATAATACAGTTCAATCCGGGAAATATGGTAGGTTGCTTCGTCAAACTAGACTTGACTAAATGACTGATATGTTGTTTAAGTTTCTATAAGATTAGCCTTTATATGGGAAGCGCTAGTAGGGAGTTGAGGATTTTGCAAAGCTTGAGGTCTCCTAAGGTGCACAATTACATTAGAGAGAGAGTGTACCGACATTCCCACATTGTATGAGTACAAATATGCTTTGATGCCCCTTATTAATTTATTTTAAAAACGTGAGTGTTAGATCCTTGTAGAATTTAGAAGACCTTGGGCATTATATGACTTGTGGTTTTTGTAGAACTCCACTAAGATGTTGTTATCTCGGCTCATGGTGTTTCTGATATTTTTTTAATGATAAGGTTTCCGAAAAAATAAAAGGCAAGATGTTTGATGGATGCGAGGCATCTTCCCTTTTTATATTAATTTCCATTGCGTAATAAATATTGTGTCTCATGACATATTGTATTCTATATGCACATTTTTATGTATCTTTTGTGAATTCATGTACTAATGTCAATTTTACGGTACTATGATGTGCGAGTACCGCTATCATGCGAGTATCGGTATGGCACCTTATGAGGCATTATATGGGAGAAAATGTAGAACACCGTTGTGTTGGTCAGAAATTGGTGATGATAGAATTTTGGGACCCGAAATTATTCAAGAGACCACGGACAAGATTAGAATGATTCGTGAGAAGGTTAAACAAGCACAGGATCGTCAGAAGAGTTATGCGGATAACCGCAGGAGGCCTTTGGAGTTTATGGAAGGTGACCATGTATTTTTGAAAGTTACTCCGAGGTTGAGGTTGAAAGGACCGTTTAAGTCAAGGAAGTTAAGTCCGAGATACGTGGGACCGTATGAGGTTCTAGAGAGGATTGGTGAAGTAGCTTACCGTTTAGCCTTACCACCTTCTCTATCAGAAATGCATGATGTTTTCCACGTGTCTCAACTGAGGAAGTTTATTCCCGATCCTCTCCAGCCGGTGTTACCAAATGCAATTGAGATAGAATCAGATTTGACTTTTGAACCCTTACCGAGCCGTATCGTAGGAAGAGAGACTAAAGTGTTACGCAACAAGGAGATTCCTCTTGTCAAGGTTCAGTGGGATGTGACGCATCCGGGCGATGCTACATGGGAACTTGAATCGGAAATGCGGGATGCTTACCCTCACCTTTTCAGGTAATTCTTAAATTCGAGGACGAATTTCTATTTAAGTGGGGGAGAATGTAATACCCCGTATTAATTAAATGCTCTAATGTATTAACTGACACTGAGGTTTTATCAATTGATACGATAGAGATACTTTTGGACATTAAGTTAGTAGTGTTAACTTAAAGATATTTCCTTATATCCTTTCCTTTTGTTTTCTTCTTCATTCTACACCAAAAAGAGAAAGATAGAGAGAAGAAGTAGAGAGAAGGAAGAGCAAAGGAGAAAGAGGAGAAAAGCTTGGATCTTCACCATTTCTTCGCCGAATCAACTCATCTTCGACATCAACGACTCTTAATCGAGGTGGGTTCTAGTTAGAAACTTATAGCTTTGATTGTGGATGAGAAATCATAAGTTTTGATTTAGGGTTTGGTATAGAGGAAATCTAGGTTTTGGACAAATTCATCAATGTTCATGAGCAAAGTGATTATAATCCATGAATATATCATCTATAGGTTGTATCTATGCCTTATTATGATCTGGAACAGGTGTGAATGGGTTTAGATGGTTTTTGAACCATGGATCTGTGTGTGAGGCAGAGCTGAGAACTGAGTTCTCGCGCGCTTCGCGGCGCGAACGGGGCTGCGCGGCGCGAACTATGCAGGTTTGTAGGGGTTTTGTTTCTGCCTTCAGTACGCGGCGCGTACTGGGTGTCGCGGCGCGAACAGTTGGAAATCTTTAGAGCTTTGCTTCTGCCATAGGGTTCGCGGCGCGTAAATTAGTTAGCGGCGCGAACAGTGTTAGAATTATAGTGGTTTGCTTCTGCCATAGGGTTCGCGGCGCGACCTAGTTGTTGCGCGGCGCGAACTGAAGCTTCCTTAACCAAATTTTCTTAACTTAGCGGAAATTGTTTCAAGCATAACCTTTGAACCGTAACTCTGTTTTAACCACCGTTTGAAGCAGTAATAGGCTAGGAGTGTGTCCTTTATAGTGGTGTAGATTTTGGAACCATGAGGACGTTGTGCTCTTGGTATGATGCTTATGTACTCTATAATTATTGTTTGAGTTCTATTGCAGGTGGATTGGTAATACCTTGTTATATGTGTTTATATCAAGAGGGTTAAATAACTACATTGTTATGTGAATAAAGCATAAGTGAGGAAAACTAGGAATTGTTAGGTTGTGTAGCTTAACAAAGAAACCTAGGATGAAACATTATATGGACATACGTGTTGGAATCTTATGAGGAAAGGCTAACAGGCCTAGTGGTTTGCGGAAGCGATCACCATTGTTGATGTATTAATCGGAACCGTAGTATTTTCTTTATTTCTTTATTTTTTCCTTTGAATGCTAACAGGCATTCACCGTGCAGAGAGGCACAATAATCTTGGCAGGTTTGATTCCCGCTTTTGTGTACGAATGGAACCTACGGGTAGAGACTTGTGATGGTGTACGGGCCATGTGAAGTGACGATTCATGGGGAAAGGCTCATGAGTCCGAATCCATGTCGTATGTCAAGATTTTTCCAAAGGATTCATGACTCGTGCCACCTCCTAGACGTAGAAGGGGACGGGAATATGGGGATGCCTTGGTATTGGTTTCCGATTAATAATCTTGTGTTGAGTTGTTGAACTCTAAGTATGATTCCATATAATGTTAGTGTGAGAACTCAAGGTCTAGTTCCTTATGACTTGAGACTTATAGATTAGAACCTTGTAAAGCCGAGAGGATCCATAGGATAGGGAACTCACTGGGATTTTATATCTCACCCCATTATATATTGATTTCAGGTACTACAGGTTCCGCGAAGGGTAAGGAGAAAGAAGTTTGATTTCCTTATTCCTTGTTCTTATTTTGGATATGGCGAAGCTTCCGTTGTGGAGTTCTTTTGAGATCATTGTCTGATCTAGTTCTTAGCTTTTTATTTTGAACATCTTGTATGTATTATGCCATTGTGTAGAACTTTAGTATTTGGGCATTAATATGTATAATGTGTTGTCTAGGAACTTATTGGTATTTCAGTACCAAATACTTGGATTCATGTATACTTATATGATTTGATGCATGTATTTATATATGGGTGTTACAGTTGGTATCAGAGCAGGTCGTATCCTCGACCTAGCCATGAGATATTATAAGTGTTTCTTTCTGTCCAAGATGTGTTGTGTTCCCATGAGTTTTGTTGTGTTATGACTATGGCATTGAGCCTGATCAACTTAATCCCATTTTGATAACCTCCAGGAACATGGCGGACGGACGCAGGACTCGTGGTCGACCCCCCACACGACCTCCACAAGTGAATACACCGGATGGCGGTGCGAATGTTCCATGGCCCCAGTTCATGCAACAGATGCAACAGCAGCAGAATCAGTTCATGCTACAGATGATGCAGCAGATGAATGGCGGTCATAATGCTCCAGTGGTTGTGCCCGAAGCTGTAGGTGGGACTTATAGAGATTTCATTCGCATGAATCCTCCGGAATTTCATGGTGGATTAGATCCTATAAAGGCGCATGAGTGGGTGGCCAATGTAGAAGGAATCTTTGAGATCGTGCATTGTAGTGAAGAGGACAAGGTAGTGTTTGCTTCTCATTCGCTGAAAGGTCCAGCTATGAGGTGGTGGAAGGGTGCTTCTGCTTTGATGATTACTCAGGGAGTACCTAAGGAATGGGAGAATTTCAAGATCACTTTTATGGAGAAATACTTTCCTAGTTCACTGAGGACTAAGAAGGAGTTGGAGTTCCAGCAGTTAAGGCAGGACAATATGTCAGTAGCTACTTATGCTGAGAAGTTTGAAATTTTGGCTGCTTACTCTAGGCAGGCCGCGTATGCTCCTGATGAGGGTTGGAAGGTGGACCAGTTTCTGTTTGGTTTAAGGGCTGATATCTCACATAGTGTGTCCCAGAGGGAGTTCACTACTTATACAGAGTTGTTGCGACAATGTTATGTGGCCGAGACTAGTTTGAAGAAAGTTCAAGCTGAGGAAGATTTGAAGAAGAAGAATCAACATGAAAGAGGAAGGCCAAGCCAACAATTTCGACCTAGGCCACAAGCTTTCAAAGGAAAGCAAGTGCAAGGTCCTCGGTCTAGTGCACCTCCGGTGTGTCGTAGTTGTGGTAAGAATCACCTTGGAAGATGTGCCTTTGAAGGGGCGAAATGTTTCCATTGTCATCAAGAAGGGCATATGGCTAGGAATTGTCCTCAGAATAGGAATCAAGTTCAAGGAAGGGGTACTGGTAGAGTTTATACCTTGGATGCTAAGAAGACCAAGGGTGATAACTCTTTGATTGCGGGTACGTGTTTCATTAATGGGCATTCTTGTTTTGTTCTATTTGATTGTGGAGCAACACACTCTTTTGTGTCATTACAATGTATGAAGCGACTTGGGTTGCAAGCTACTCCTTTATTTCCTCCTATGGCGGTTACTACTGCTATGGATGAGATGGTAGAGACACCGTTGGTGTGTGAAAATTGTGTGTTATCTGTGGGTGGTAGGAATTTCCAGATTGATCTTGTTTGCTTACCACTTAAGAAGGTAGACGTTGTATTGGGAATGGATTGGCTTTCTGCTAATTCGGTGTTCATTGGGTGTGAGGAGAAGTTAATCATTATTCCAACTGAAGAAGCTACTCCGAAGGATGTGTTGACTACTATACTAGAAGGTACGGTAGGTATGATTAATTTCTTGTTTGAGAAAGAGAAGTCTGTTCTGTTGGTTCTCACTAAGGAGACGGGTGACAAGTTAGAGGTTTCACAAATTGCTGTCGTTAGAGAATTTTCCGATGTTTTTCCCGAGGATGTCACTTCTCTTCCTCCGGAAAGGGAAGTGGAATTCTCTATTGACCTGGTACCGGGAACGGCTCCTATATCCGTTTCTCCGTATCGGATGGCACCACTTGAATTAAGAGAATTGAAGGGGCAATTGGAAGAACTGATGGCTAAACATTTTGTGCGACCTAGTGTCTCACCGTGGGGAGCTCCAGTGTTGTTAGTAAAGAAGAAGGATGGTGGGATGAGACTATGTATTGATTACCGTCGGTTGAATAAGGCCACCATCAAGAACAAATACCCTTTGCCTAGGATAAACGACTTGTTAGATCAATTGAAAGGAGCCTGTGTGTTCTCGAAGATTGATTTGCGGTCAGGTTATCACCAAATCCGTGTGAAGAGCTCAGATGTGCCAAAGACTGCATTTAGAACCCGTTATGGTCATTACGAATTCTTGGTGATGCCTTTCGGTGTTACGAATGCTCCAGCTGTTTTCATGGATTATATGAATCAGTTATTTCAGCCTTACTTAGATCAATTTGTGGTAGTCTTTATCGATGACATTCTTATTTATTCTCGTACTCCACAAGAGCACGAAGAACACCTGAGGATTGTTCTGTCGGTACTGCAAGAAAATCAATTGTTTGCTAAGTTAAGTAAGTGTGAGTTTTGGATGACAGAGGTAAGATTTCTTGGTCATGTTATATCTCAAGGAGGTGTGGCAGTGGACCCGACAAAAATTGAAGCGGTAATTAATTGGGAGAGACCGAGCAATGTCTCAGAAGTCCGAAGTTTCTTGGGCTTAGCCGGCTACTACAGAAGATTTATAAAAGGGTTTTCTCAATTGGCTTTACCAATGACTAGACTTACTCGGAAGGAGTGTCCTTATGATTGGGATTCGGGGTGTGAACAGAGTTTCATGGGCTTGAAGGAAAGATTGACGACTGCTCCTGTTTTGATCGTTCCTGACCCAAATAAGTCCTATGAAGTATTTTGCGATGCTTCCAAGAAAGGATTAGGAGGGGTTTTGATGCAGGATGGTCAGGTGGTAGCATACACATCTCGACAGTTAAAGGTTCACGAAGAGAATTATCCAACTCATGATTTAGAATTGGCTGCGGTTGTTTTTACCCTAAAGGTGTGGCGTCATTACTTGTATGGAGTTCATTTTGAAATGTTCAGCGACCACAAGAGTTTAAAGTACCTATTCGACCAGAAGGAGTTGAATATGCGTCAGAGGCGGTGGATGGAATACTTAAAGGATTATGATTTTGACTTGAAGTATCATCCAGGCAAAGCAAATAAAGTGGCGGATGCTTTGAGTCGGAAGGTGTTAAAGAGGGCCGAATTGATGATGTCAGAGTATGCATTATTGGAGAAATTTCGAGATCTCAACCTTCAATTTGTTTGGACCCAAAATGGAGTATTGATGGGAAACTTGAATGTTAATTCTACTTTGAGAAACGACATCCAACAAGCACAAGCGTCTGATACTAAGTTACAAGAGGTGTTGGTTCAACCAGGTTTTACTCGAGCTACAGATGGGGTGATTATGTTTAATCAGAGGATTTGTGTTCCGGACGATGCGTTATTGAAAAGAAGGATTTTGGATGAAGCTCACAAGGGTGCTTTCACGATACATCCGGGTTCTTCAAAAATGTACCAAGATTTGAAAGGGGATTATTGGTGGTCCGGAATGAAAAGAGATGTCGCAGTGTACGTATCAGAGTGTGCGGTGTGCCAACAAGTAAAGATTGAACATCAAAGGCCGGGTGGATTGTTACAACCACTAGAGATACCAATATGGAAGTGGGATAGTATTTCAATGGATTTTGCGGTTAGTTTACCTCGTACTCAAGGTGGATATGATTCTATTTGGGTGATTGTAGATCGGTTGACGAAATCTGCACATTTCTTAGCCGTGAAGACTACTTACAAGGCAAGTCATCTTGCACGGTTGTTTATCGCAGAGATTGTGAAGTTGCACGGTGTACCCTCTAGTATTGTGTCGGATAGAGATCCAAAGTTTACTTCAAGGTTTTGGAGAGCTTTTCAGCAAGCGATGGGATCTAAATTATGTTTGAGCACGTCGAACCACCCTCAAACAGATGGTCAGACGGAACGGACGATACAAACCTTGGAGGATATGTTAAGAGCGTGTGTGCTTGAAAGTAGAGGAAATTGGAAGGAGCTTTTACCATTGATTGAATTTGCTTACAATAACAGTTATCATGCGAGTATCGGTATGGCACCTTATGAGGCATTATATGGGAGAAAATGTAGAACACCGTTGTGTTGGTCAGAAATTGGTGATGATAGAATTTTGGGACCCGAAATTATTCAAGAGACCACGGACAAGATTAGAATGATTCGTGAGAAGGTTAAACAAGCACAGGATCGTCAGAAGAGTTATGCGGATAACCGCAGGAGGCCTTTGGAGTTTATGGAAGGTGACCATGTATTTTTGAAAGTTACTCCGAGGTTGAGGTTGAAAGGACCGTTTAAGTCAAGGAAGTTAAGTCCGAGATACGTGGGACCGTATGAGGTTCTAGAGAGGATTGGTGAAGTAGCTTACCGTTTAGCCTTACCACCTTCTCTATCAGAAATGCATGATGTTTTCCACGTGTCTCAACTGAGGAAGTTTATTCCCGATCCTCTCCAGCCGGTGTTACCAAATGCAATTGAGATAGAATCAGATTTGACTTTTGAACCCTTACCGAGCCGTATCGTAGGAAGAGAGACTAAAGTGTTACGCAACAAGGAGATTCCTCTTGTCAAGGTTCAGTGGGATGTGACGCATCCGGGCGATGCTACATGGGAACTTGAATCGGAAATGCGGGATGCTTACCCTCACCTTTTCAGGTAATTCTTAAATTCGAGGACGAATTTCTATTTAAGTGGGGGAGGATGTAATACCCCGTATTAATTAAATGCTCTAATGTATTAACTGACACTGAGGTTTTATCAATTGATACGATAGAGATACTTTTGGACATTAAGTTAGTAGTGTTAACTTAAAGATATTTCCTTATATCCTTTCCTTTTGTTTTCTTCTTCATTCTACACCAAAAAGAGAAAGATAGAGAGAAGAAGTAGAGAGAAGGAAGAGCAAAGGAGAAAGAGGAGAAAAGCTTGGATCTTCACCATTTCTTCGCCGAATCAACTCATCTTCGACATCAACGACTCTTAATCGAGGTGGGTTCTAGTTAGAAACTTATAGCTTTGATTGTGGATGAGAAATCATAAGTTTTGATTTAGGGTTTGGTATAGAGGAAATCTAGGTTTTGGACAAATTCATCAATGTTCATGAGCAAAGTGATTATAATCCATGAATATATCATCTATAGGTTGTATCTATGCCTTATTATGATCTGGAACAGGTGTGAATGGGTTTAGATGGTTTTTGAACCATGGATCTGTGTGTGAGGCAGAGCTGAGAACTGAGTTCTCGCGCGCTTCGCGGCGCGAACGGGGCTGCGCGGCGCGAACTATGCAGGTTTGTAGGGGTTTTGTTTCTGCCTTCAGTACGCGGCGCGTACTGGGTGTCGCGGCGCGAACAGTTGGAAATCTTTAGAGCTTTGCTTCTGCCATAGGGTTCGCGGCGCGTAAATTAGTTAGCGGCGCGAACAGTGTTAGAATTATAGTGGTTTGCTTCTGCCATAGGGTTCGCGGCGCGACCTAGTTGTTGCGCGGCGCGAACTGAAGCTTCCTTAACCAAATTTTCTTAACTTAGCGGAAATTGTTTCAAGCATAACCTTTGAACCGTAACTCTGTTTTAACCACCGTTTGAAGCAGTAATAGGCTAGGAGTGTGTCCTTTATAGTGGTGTAGATTTTGGAACCATGAGGACGTTGTGCTCTTGGTATGATGCTTATGTACTCTATAATTATTGTTTGAGTTCTATTGCAGGTGGATTGGTAATACCTTGTTATATGTGTTTATATCAAGAGGGTTAAATAACTACATTGTTATGTGAATAAAGCATAAGTGAGGAAAACTAGGAATTGTTAGGTTGTGTAGCTTAACAAAGAAACCTAGGATGAAACATTATATGGACATACGTGTTGGAATCTTATGAGGAAAGGCTAACAGGCCTAGTGGTTTGCGGAAGCGATCACCATTGTTGATGTATTAATCGGAACCGTAGTATTTTCTTTATTTCTTTATTTTTTCCTTTGAATGCTAACAGGCATTCACCGTGCAGAGAGGCACAATAATCTTGGCAGGTTTGATTCCCGCTTTTGTGTACGAATGGAACCTACGGGTAGAGACTTGTGATGGTGTACGGGCCATGTGAAGTGACGATTCATGGGGAAAGGCTCATGAGTCCGAATCCATGTCGTATGTCAAGATTTTTCCAAAGGATTCATGACTCGTGCCACCTCCTAGACGTAGAAGGGGACGGGAATATGGGGATGCCTTGGTATTGGTTTCCGATTAATAATCTTGTGTTGAGTTGTTGAACTCTAAGTATGATTCCATATAATGTTAGTGTGAGAACTCAAGGTCTAGTTCCTTATGACTTGAGACTTATAGATTAGAACCTTGTAAAGCCGAGAGGATCCATAGGATAGGGAACTCACTGGGATTTTATATCTCACCCCATTATATATTGATTTCAGGTACTACAGGTTCCGCGAAGGGTAAGGAGAAAGAAGTTTGATTTCCTTATTCCTTGTTCTTATTTTGGATATGGCGAAGCTTCCGTTGTGGAGTTCTTTTGAGATCATTGTCTGATCTAGTTCTTAGCTTTTTATTTTGAACATCTTGTATGTATTATGCCATTGTGTAGAACTTTAGTATTTGGGCATTAATATGTATAATGTGTTGTCTAGGAACTTATTGGTATTTCAGTACCAAATACTTGGATTCATGTATACTTATATGATTTGATGCATGTATTTATATATGGGTGTTACAAATAATTTGAGACTAATTTTTGTGTGCAAAACTGACATTTATTATAATTCTTATAAATTAATTAATCTCTCATTAAAGGCATTATTTTAAACACCTAACTAATTATCAACAAAATTGGTATATTATTTAACTTTCATAATTCAAACAATTAAAACACGCGCTTTTATATTTATATCCAATTATAGTAGAAACTAATCATTAAATAACACTTAAAAAACATTTTGTATTGATATATTTTAAAATGTTGTAAACACTAACATGTGGTTTCGTGGTGTAGTTGGTTATCACGTCAGTCTAACACACTGAAGGTCCCCAGTTCGAGCCTGGGCGAAGCCAAAAGGTTTAAATTTTTATACGCACAAAATTTATTAATTCTATACATTTAATTAGGAAAAGCACATTTATGAGTTCTTAGATTAACAATATTCGATAGCAAGTGAATGAAGAGACGAAAAGCACCCTATTTTTAGTAGATAAGTATGGTAATTTAACTAATAAAAGGTCGTGTAACCAGGTAAGAACCATGATCAAATCCCTTGGACATAATTAAGCGAAATCGGTTGTGATTCCAAAATACTTAGGTACGACAAATGATGTCGAGTATAAGCTTAACATTGGTTCTTAGAGGAACAAAATGAATACATGTATAACTCTTAATAATACAGTTCAATCCGGGAAATATGGTAGGTTGCTTCGTCAAACTAGACTTGACTAAATGACTGGTATGTTGTTTAAGTTTTTATAAGATTAGCCTTTATATGGGAAGCGCTAGTAGGGAGTTGAGGATTTTGCAAAGCTTGAGGTCTCCTAAGGTGCACAATTACATTAGAGAGAGAGTGTACCGACATTCCCACATTGTATGAGTACAAATATGCTTTGATGCCCCTTATTAATTTATTTTAAAAACGTGAGTGTTAGATCCTTGTAGAATTTAGAAGACCTTGAGCATTATATGACTTGTGGTTTTTGTAGAACTCCAATAAGATGTTGTTATCTCGGCTCATGGTGTTTCTGATATTTTTTTAATGATAAGGTTTCCGAAAAAATAAAAGGCAAGATGTTTGATGGATGCGAGGCATCTTCCCTTTTTATATTAATTTCCATTGCGTAATAAATATTGTGTCTCATGACATATTGTATTCTATATGCACATTTTTATGTATCTTTTATGAATTCATGTACTAATGTCAATTTTATGGTACTATGATGTACGAGTACCGCTATTTTAATATCTCAATTATGATATTTTAGATTTAATCTTGTTGCGGTATTACACAAAAAATTTGAGACTAATTTTTGTGTGCAAAAATGACATTTATTATAATTCTTATAAATTAATTAATTTTCTCTCATTAAAGGCATTATTTTAAACACCTAACTAATTATCAACAAAATTGGTATAATATTTAACTTTCATATTTCAAACAATTAAAACACGCGCTTTTATATTTATATCCAATTATAGTAGAAACTAATCATTAAATAACACTTAAAAACATTTTGTATGGATATATTTTAAAATGTTGTAAACACTAACATGTGGTTTCGTGGTGTAGTTGGTTATCACGTCAGTCTAACACACTGAAGGTCCCCAGTTCGAGCCTGGGCGAAGCCAAAAGTTTAAATTTTAATTAAATATTGGTAGATTTTTGGTAGATTTTAATTAAATATTGGTAGGTGGCTGTTTACGGTATGTGTATTTAAAATTATTTAAAACTTATCTTTCGTTACTAATTAGGAAAAGCACATTTATGAGTTTTTAGATTAACAATATTCGATAGCAAGTGAAGGAAGAGACGAAAAGCACCCTATTTTTAGTAGATAAGTATGGTAATTTAACTAATAAAAGGCCGTGTAACCAAGTAAGAACCATGATCAAATCCCTTGGACATAATTAAGCGAAATCGGTTGTGATTCTAAAATACTTAGGTACGACAAATGATGTCGAGTATAAGCTTAACATTGGTTCTTAGAGGAACAAAATGAATACATGTATAACTCTTAATAATACAGTTTAATCCGAGAAATATGGTAGGTTGTTTCGTCAAACTAGACTTGACTAAAGGACTGGTATGTTCTTTAAGTTTCTATAAGATTAGCCTTTATATGGGAAGCGCTAGTAGGGAGTTGAAGATTTTACAAAGCTAGAGGTCTCCTAAGGTGCACAATTACATTAGAGAGAGTGTACCGACATTCCCACATTGTATGAGTATAAATATGTTCTGATCCCCTTATTAATTTATTTTAAACACGTGAGTGTTAGATCCTTGTAGAATTTAGAAGACCTTGAGCATTATATGACTTGTGGTTTTTGTAGAACTCCACTAAGATGTTGTTATCTCGGCTCATGGTGTTTCTGATATTTTTTTAATGATAAGGTTACCGAAAAAATAAAAGGCAAGATGTTTGATGGATGCGAGGCATCTTCCCTTTTTATATTAATTTCCATTGCGTAATAAATATTGTGTCTCATGACATATTGTATTCTATATGCACATTTTTATGTATCTTTTGTGAATTCATGTGCTAATGTCTATTTTATGGTACTATGATGTACGAGTACCGTTATTTTAATATCTCAATTATGATATTTTAGATTTAATCTTGTTGGGGTATTACACAAATAATTTGAGACTAATTTTTGTGTGCAAAACTGACATTTATTATAATTCTTATAAATTAATTAATTTTCTCTCATTAAAGGCATTATTTTAAACACCTAACTAATTATCACAAAATTGGTATAATATTTAACTTTCATATTTCAAACAATTAAAACACGCGCTTTTATATTTATATCCAATTACAGTAGAAACTAGTCATTAAATAACATTTAAAAACATTTTGTATGGATATATTTTAAAATGTTGTAAACACTAACATGTGGTTTCGTGGTGTAGTGTGTTATCACGTCCTTCTAACTCACTGAAGGTCCCCAGTTCGAGCAACAACGCCTCGGTTGGGCACACAGTCATCAAATCAAGAAGGGGTTCTGCATCTCCAACCTTGTTTAAAAGTTAAAGTAGGCACATTTAAATGGCAGATTGAAATTTAGTATTAAATGTGAATGATGTAATTTTGTTAATAGGCTAGAATGGATTGAGTTTTTTGGTTGACTGTGATCTATCTAAGGTGCCTATTTCGTAAATCATATATTTAATTTCATATTTCAAATCAACTTTATATCCTTTGAAAAATAGAGAATACTAAATTTATTTTTATGCTGCAAAATCAAGATTAAAGACAGTTATAATCCAGCAACATGGATGTTGGAAGTTACATGTTCATCAAAAGAATTGAAATTGGAGATTGATTTTGCAGAGGTGTACAGAAATTCAGAATTATATGTAACAAAATCAAACTATAGAACTAGACACCGCATAATAATAGTCCTTTTTAACTGTTTCAGGAGAAACATAGCACTTATCAAAGAATTGAGTACCGCAGCTCTTGGTTCGACAGACCTTTATTTTCGTTCATAGTACTCGAGATCCTTTTTTACACAATGCATGGCTTGTTTATGGAAACAACATCGGTCTTATTGGTGCAATCCTTTATACACTACTATAAAAAATTTGTACTCAACCGTTGTAGTTGTTTTGCTTGAAACCATGTTTTGGAAGCTTGACTCCAAAATGTAATTCAAATTGGATCTAAAGTTAAAACTTAATATCAAATTATGGAAACGGTAGTAATGTTTGAGAGTAAAAATAGAAAGATTCAAAACAGAATAATAATCATAGTGACTGGTGTATGTATCATTTGATGCATTGAGAAACATTCTCATTTGAAAACATGGCAGAGCTTCACCTTGTAAGTTGACATTAAAAAAAAATTCTGGTAGAAGTGTGGCTCAATCATCCGAGATACAAGTAAATATGAAAACAGAAAAATCTTACATTTCATAGTTCAAACAAGTAAATATGAAAATAGAGAAATCTTACATTTCATAGTTCTAACAAGTAAATATGAAAACAAAGACAACTTATATTTCAGAGATCAAATGTCCACAACAACGCATCCTCGCTGCAAAAAGAGTATACTCTCTCTTTTAGTGAAAAAAATACAAGGTGCAGTAGTTACCTTTCTCAATGATGGACTTGAAAATAGCATTGAGGGAGCCATATTACGCACATCCCGACAGTTTTTCAAATTGATCTCTCTTAGTTGTGTGCAGTTTTCTATTACATGAGTCACTCCCTTCTCTGTGCATTCTGAACAATCATTTAGAAACAACTGCAAAAGCCCACAACAACTCTTTGAAATCGAATAGAGAGCTTCATCGTCAATTTCTGAAAATGACAAGTTCAACATCTTCAGCTTGGGAACTTCAAAGTTCATTTCAAGTAGACTCACCCTTGAACTTAAGTTACTGAGCGGTAAATTCAAATTATTTATATTTAAGCATCTCTCATAAGCTTCAAAAAGTTCTTCTTTAGATGAACTTAAGTGACAGGCTGTTAAATTCAAATGACTTATCTTAGGGCACCTCTTTAAAACTTGAACGACACCTAGTTGAGATACGTTCGTGCAATATTTCAAATCAAGCAGATGTAAATTGGGGAAAGCAGAAACAAAGATTGTGATCTTTTCATCGTCTAACCATTGATTGAAAGGCAAAGATAGAGACTTTAATCGAGGGTATACACCAATATCCATCAAATAATCATAATTCTCTACCCTCTTATGCCCGATCTTTTTCATTATGATCTCACTAAGTGATGGACATTTCCTAACTAGTGTAAACAAAGATGAATCTGTGACCTCCAAACAACTATTGAGGCTTATAGACACCAAACCAACAAGATATGAAGACAATTCCATATCTCCGAGTCCGTTCTGCCCTGCACTCATGATTTTGCAGAGCGGGACAACGTTTTAGATCCGCATCATCAACAAAGCCTACCATCTTATTTTTTTCGGGCTTTTGCATATTAGAACTGATTTTGTACTTTTGACTTTTTTGAAGTCAGTACAATGCTGTAACATGTAAAATATTTATAATTATATGGTAGTGAATGATAATATTATGTTTAGAGTGTTTTATATTATATAATGAATGTGTGATATACAACGTGATTTTATTTTTGAAACAAGTTAAGAGATCCTACACCAGATATGATAAGAGATTCTATCCTGTTAAAGAAATTAAATATTCCGTAAACATCTTAATTTAATAAAATTATTCTTATTTAATTATAACTGCGGGAAGATAATCATTATTATGTTAGTCTTCATATCTGAAAGTGATTCAGTTGCTTCCTTAACAAATACTGTAATATCTAAAGATGATTTAATAAATAAAAGTACAAGATATTGTATCAGACAGGGAAGGAGCCATTTGATGGAAAAGGTGGGCCTATGCCCCCACCATGATTATCATAATATTAGTTTTCACTATTATAAATAAAATTTTTATATAGTTATATGTTAATAAACAAATTTTGACTAATATAAACTTTTTACATCCATCATTTCATTAATTTTAAAATTGAACCGTTAATTTTGCTTGTCCAATTTATTTATTTAATTAGAAAATGATTTATTTTGTCTAATAAATAAAATAAATAGTTTTAATAAGATAAAAAGCAACATTATTTCTTTTTTACTATTCCTATTCCATCTATTTTATTATTATTTTCAAACACCAACAAATTACATATGTATTCTTCTTTCTTTTATTCTAAACTGCCTCAATTTTTAGTATTCTCTTCTTCATAATTGACTTTTTGCAAAGTAGTTTTTTTCTCCGTCTCTGATATCAGAATTTGTATCCGAAGATAATCTAGTTGAAGAACACAATAATGTTAAATTAAAAATAGTCGTCTAATTTGAAGGTAATCAAGTTATGGTCGTTAACCAATGTGTTATAGTCGTAACGATTGTGATCTTGAGTTGAGGGAACACTATGAAAGAGCTCATTGCTACATATCAACTTTTCTGTGCTCATATATATTTTCCATTATGAGTCGAATAGGTAGTCCTCTCACCATATGTGCGTGCCAATGAACCACAGGCATACAAATAGAAATAAATATTGGACATCGGTTTTTTCTAAACATATCTATTTCCGCATTGCGTTTAATTCAATCTTACATTATGTTTTTATTTTGCTTATGGGCAGTCTTGCCAGCGAGGCTACAACATTGTTTATTAGTTATTGCAATTTTGTTGTTTTGTTATTTGGCAAACTTATTTTGGTTGTAAGCGAGAACTTTCAGATACAAAATCATGATTTCATCACAATACATGAATGCTGAATAGATTTTAATGTCATTAGTTTTCTTTATGTTTGATATCCTCTATATTTACTTGTGATTGGTTCTCACTATAAATCCCGTTAATTCACTCTAGATCCATGCAGACTAAAAACAAGAAGTATAGAGGAGATCCAACACAGAAAGAACTAATGACACTAGAATCCATCCAGCATTCATATATCGCGATACAATAATGACTTTGTATTAGAAAGTTCTCACTAACAACTCAAATTAGTTGGCCAAATAACAATATAATAAAATTGTGGTAACTAATAAACTAGGTTGCACTTCGCAGGTAAAACTGTCCATAAAATAGAACAAGAACATAGCGAGGATAACATAAATCACAGTTATACGTAAGTCTAGAAGAAACAGTTGTTCAATATATATTTCTATTTTATCTGCAAATGGTTCATTCACATAGGCTACTTATTAGGCTCATAATGAAAATTAAATATAAATACATTATAAAGAACTCAACTCAGGAACACCCTCGTTTACGATTGGATGACCTTGGTTTAGAACGGTGATTGCATAACATTTGAATTAGACAACTATTATAGATTCACATTCTTGTGTTCTCTGACTGGATCACCTTTGAATACAAATTGTGATACATCTATCGATAGACCACCTTGTATCACCTTGGTTTACGAAGGTAAATGAATCACCTTCAGATATGATAGTATCACCTTTGTTTAAGACGTAATTGAATCACTTTCGGTTACGTTGACAACATAATGATGGTTAATTATCTTCGTCGTTGTAACCGTGTTAAAATCAACCAACCATACTTTAAGTTGCGGACAATTACAATTAAATAAGAGAAATTTATCAAATTAGACAACACTTCTCCATTAAATTATAAACATTGACTTTGAGGACACGTATTAGCGTTTATCTTTTTTAATTACGTTCAATGACTTTTTTACTTTCTAGGAAAATGAATCATTTTGTTACTTCATACAGTGCACACCCGGTATGTTGTTTAGGACTACAAACCACCACAATTCTTTATTCATTGTGTTGTAACAAGCATATAATGTGTTCAATGTGTCTATATGTTTCTAAAGACTCCTTTGTTTATGAATGCGTTCAACATGATTTTTCAAATCCCTAAACATCACATAGTATTAATTAGGGAATATAATTATAACAGAAGAAAATAATCAATGTATGATGGTAACATGAACAAGAGACAAACACAACATTGACTTAAATCATTTGTTTCATGTATGATGTACCTGTGCTGTGCTGCTGCATTTAGGCTAACATGGTGGAAGCTTTGTATTCACTGAAGAGTTGCATTAATTCTATTAATTTAGGCTCTTCTAGGTGAGCGTGGAATAATATTCAATCTTCCTGAAATTTTGAAATAGAGAATAAATTGATTAACATACATCAGGTATAAAGTATATTATTATGTTCCTACTATAGTAATTAGTATATCTACGCTTCAACAAATTACCTGAATCAAGAGTTTGCACGCATATGATATGGTAGCTTCATGGTAGAAATCTGGTATCCATTCTTCCCTGAGGAAACATCATCATCATAAACTATGAACACACAATTAGCATTAATTAGGATGCCCCTATCAACTACATATATATGTTCAGCATCATCAATAGAAACCGCCTTGAGAAAACTTCATCATCATAAACCATGGAAATAATTGTATCTTATGAAAAATAAAATAATTGTACCTTCAAGAAAATAATCAATAGAAACCGTATTGCTGGTGAAGTGATAGCAGTATGGCTGATAAAAGGGCATGGGTACACATTTGTTTTATTTACCCAAGCAAAGTACAACATCATTGCCCAATGTTTAGTTTCCACGCCTATCTCCGTATTTTTTGGATAATCACTCGTATTCATGGTACTCAAAACCAGACCTGTGACCGTGAATAACAATTGAAATAGAAAAAAAGAAAGAAAAACAATGTAATTTTTCATCAAAAACAGGGCACTTTATTTTATTTTCATCTTCCATGGATTTACAATGTTAGAATAGAAATCAAAGTGGAAGGAGAAAGCTTTCTAATTTAGTTCTTGATTTGCTGCTCTTGTTAGAAGGAGGAGGTTGATTTGTTCTATTATTGAGAAAGAAAGATGAAGATGGAACTGCGTGGCTGCATCACATACTACAATGAAATAAAATTCAGTCAACAAATGTAGATTAGGGTTAAATGAATGTTTTGGGCTTAAGTTTTTTTGATATAAGTTATGAACTTAAGTTTATTAGTTGGGTCTAATATATTCTGTCACTCTTGGATCTCAATTATATTTACCCTGGCTCACATTTAATTCCTTAGAAACTTCACATTTATACATATAGGAACTCCACACTTAGACATATATTATTTTTAAAATGCCTTTAGATATGATTTCTAATTTAACGAGAATAGATTAGAGATCGATCTTAAGAAAAAATCGATTTTGGATATCTTTGCAATTTATTTAATGTTTAATTTTTATGAGTTTTTAATCAACTAAAAATATCAATTAACTTTTAACAGGAGGCCAATTCCAATTGATACAATTCATTTGGGTATTGGTACCCATTCAAAACAACAGGGTACCTAAGAATTTACCTTAAAAAAATGTTTGAGAGTAAAAATAGAAAGATTTAAAACAGTTGGGTAACATTCTCATTTAAAAACATGGCAGAGCTTCACCTTGTAAGTTGACAATAAAAAAAAAAATTATGGTAGAAGTGTGGCCCAATCATCCGGAATACAAGTAAATATGAAAACAAAGACATCTTACATATTTTATAGTTCTAACAAGTAAATATGAAAACAAAACTTCTTATATTTCAGTGTTCAAACTTCAGCATCCTCGCTGCAAAAAGAGTATCCTCTCTCTTATAGTTAGAAAAGTATACGTATGAGGTGGAGTAGTTACCTTTTCTTATAGTGAAATAGGTATAAGTATAATTTGGAGTAGTTACCTTTCTCAAAGTTGGACTTGAAAATAACATTGAGGGAGCAATACTAATACGCACTTTTCCACAGTTTTTCAAATTAATCTCTCTTAGTTGTGTGCAGTTTTCTATTACATGAGTCACTCCCTTCTCTGTGCATTCTGAACAATCATTTAAAAACAACTGCAAAAGCCCACAACAACTCTTTGAAATCGAATAGAGAGCTTCATCGTCGATTTCTGAAAATGACAAGTTCAACATCTTCAGCTTGGGAACTTCAAAGTTCATTTCAAGTAGACTCACTCTTGAACTTAAGTTACTGAGCGGCAAATTCAAATTACTTATATTTAAGCATCTCTCATAAGCTTCAAAAAGTTCTTCTTTAGATGAACTTAAGTGACAGGCTGTTAAATTCAAATGACTTATCTTAGGGCACCTCTTTAAAACTTGAACGACACCTAGTTGAGATACGTTCGTGCAATATTTCAAATCAAGCAGATGTAAATTGGGGAAAGCAGAAACAAAGATTGTGATCTTTTCATCATCTAACCATTGATTGAAAGGCAAAGATAGAGACTTTAATCGAGGGTATACACCAAAATCCATCAAATAGTCATAATTCTCTACCCTCTTATCCCCAATCTTTTTCATTATGATCTCACTAAGTGATGGACATTTCCTAACTAGTGTAAACAAAGATGAATCTGTGACCTCCAAACAACTATTGAGGCTTATAGACACCAAACCAACAAGATATGAAGATAATTCCATAACATAATGATCGTTCAAAAACGGGACTTTTGAAAGCTTCAAATGTTGGATAGATTGACACTTGGATAACAAACTAAATAGTCCAGCATAAGTATAGCCGGTGCAATCACGAATGGCAATCCTCCTCAATGGAAGACCTTTCGTTGCAACAGAGGTTAGCAGTTCATCCGAAATACGCCCCAACGACAAATTTATATTAGTCAAACCCTTCAAATTCACCAAACAATAAATGACTTGGGTAGTAATGTATTTGGGAAGGGATAAATACCTCAATGTTGTTTGTTTCTCAGTGAGAGCAGAAGCAACTCCTTCTTGGGTTATTCGACGACAATGAGACAATATGACCTATTCGAGAAGCTTACAGTTCTTAAACAAATGAAAAATTGATATGTCATCCATATAGTTACGGCCAGAGAGATTAATCTTGCGGAGGTTGGAAAGTGACAACGAAAGAGCCTTAAACCCATTGACGAAGCTACTTTCATTGCAATAGTAATAATTGATATTTGTATAAGAGAGATCGAGTTCTTGGAGTAAAGGGAAACATTCTGCGATAAGAAACAAGAGGTTGCTTGTGAAGGAAGGTAGGTTGGAACAAATGAGAGAGGTTAAAGTTGAAATCTGTCGAGAGAAATGTCGCAAGCCAGATTCAGGAAATTTGGATATTTGAGAGAGATTGAGTGATGTGAGGTTCAATGGGAAAAGAGAGATTTGATGGAGCAGTGCATTGAGGTTGCCATGGAAGTGAGTGAGGTCGAGGGAGGTGAGGTTTGTAAATCTATGGAAGAGGCGGGGGAGGAAAAGGAGTGTTGGATCATATACAGTGAGAGACAATCGGAGACGGTTTGTGATAGAGAATAACTGCTTATTGACGACGGAGAGAGACTTCAAGTAACGATTATGATCATAGTCATCGCCGTCGTCGTCGTTGAGAAATTTGAATATATATTCCCAGCATTCATCTGGTAGATATAAATATTCTGCCTCTTCTGCCATTCTTTTACTTCTCGGAGATGAACAACGTTTTTGATTCGGCTATTCCTAATATACTGCTACGGCTTTTACTAGGTTTTTATAGAGAAATTTACTAGGATTACATTGGTTTATTTTTATTATGAACTAGATCTATGGCCGTGCGTTGCACGGGTATAATTAAAATATGTCTTTAAAATATTTTATAAATTTTAAAGTATTAATTTAAATAAATATGAAATTATATAAATAATTTTTTTAATATAAAACTGTGTTTATATTTAATATTAATTTATTATAGAAAATAAATTTTTTATATCACTTATTGGTATTAAAATTATATAATTTTTTTTAATATAGTAGTTTAGTGATAAATTAAAATTATAATGTTAAAGATATTGAGTTTAAATTTTTTTATTCAAAGACATCTTTTCAATTTTTTAAAATAAATAAAAGTAAAAATAATTTAAGATGGTTTTTTAATATTCAGTCAATTTTAAATATCATATCATAGTTTTTTAAATAACAACTCATTTATATTATAATATTTTTTTATTACTCACTTATCCCATAATACATAGTTTTTTAAATTTAAAAATATACTCATTCGATTATATTTTTACTAATATTTTTTTTGTGAATTTTTTTCATTGTCATTTTTCTATACATTTTTAACAGTTATATTTTTTTTCATCGTTATTTTTCAATATATTTTCAACAATTACATTTATCTTTTACTTTTTTCTATAAGCAATTCATTTTTAAATATTCTAACTGTTCAAATCACTTGTAAGGTGTAATTAAAATGATGAGTGAAAAGAAAGACAATAAAAAGAAATTCTTAAAATTCTTAAATCTTATATATGATTTTTTTAATAAAACGAATAAATATATTAAAGATATTGAAAATAAAATGATAAAAATAAAAATATTAAAAAATATATAATTATTATCAACATATTAGTAAAATTTAACTTTACAATTTAAAATTAAATTTATTTAATTTTATATAGTATCATCTCCTATATTTAAAAATTCCTAAGTCAAATTTTATAATTTTAAATTTAGTCTATGCAATTAAAATGGTTAGAGACAAACTTACCTCTAATAGGTCATTTGTCATCGATTTCTTGAACACTAAAGATGCAATTGAAATAACAATATGAAGATAAGATCAAGTTACTTGAGTTAGTATCATACAACATTTAACTAACACTACAAGAAATACTGCAATTTGTCAGGGGTTAAACCCCTCACTAAAGGCAAAAACCCCTCACAAATGCACAATTTGCGAGGGGACAGCTCCCCTAGCAAAACAGGGGGTCGCAAATCCATTACCGAGGGGCTGTCCACTTTGTTAAATTGCCAGGGGCTACCCCCCTCGCTAAATGAAAATTCAAAATTCAGCTCTGCACCCTACAAAAATAGGCACCAGCTAGCAGTCTACAATGGGGCAGACTGCGTCAGACATTTTTGCTTGGGGATAAGCCCCTCGCAAATTGCAGCATATATTTTTTTTTTTGCTTGGGGATTAACCCCTCCCAAACTGTTTTATGTTGAAAAAAAATATAATTTTCAAAATCGTACATAATAATTAAAATCTATATATAATTATAATATAATTTAAATTAAAATATATATATATATATAATAATAATTCAAATTAAAATAAAATTATTATAATACATATAATAATTAATATTTAAGCAAATATATTAAAAATTAAACTCCATACAAAATTACAATAATATTTAAAAATAAGTTCAAAATAGTTAACACAAATTGTTCCATACAAATTAAAATAAACTTAAATATGAAAATTTAATTATTCCCCCCATCTTGTTCCTCCTCTTCTTCATCAGCTCCTCCATATCCACTAGTTCCTCCAAATCCACCACCACCCATATTTTGTGAAGCAAAAAATTGATCAAACCTTTGTGACCGCTCATTTGCAATTCGCATTGCTTCTTGATACTCTTGTGCCTGCCTCCTCATTTCTTCCTGAAATTCTCTCCTCATTTCTTCTCGTAATTCTCTTTCTCTTCTTTTCATTTCCTCCTGCATCTCTAATTGTTTTCTCTTCATCTCTTCAATTTCCAAATTTCTTGCTGCTACTTGTTGTGCTGCCTCAGTATTTGCCAAGTTTCTCACAGTTTCAAGCATTTCGGCGGTTAATATAGGTGGAGTGGATGATTCTTCTCCATCAGCATATCTCATTTTGAAATCACTACTACGTCGCTTGATATTTTTGGAATACCCTCCAGTACAATACACTCTCCCATTTTTCTTCTTTCCACCTGAAACCTTATACCAAGTCTGAAAACCAATACTAGGGTCAACAGGATACCCCGGTGGTGGTTCGGGTATTTCAGGATGCTCTGACAACTTTAGGGCAAGTTCTTTATCAAAATTCTCCTATAAAAAATTAAATGTTATCATGATTCAAATAAACTATGTACATATAAAAGAAATAAATAAAATATCTTTGATATAAAAATAACTTACTTGTGTGATTTTTGCGCGCTCGTCAATAAACTCTCCATTTCTCTTGAGATGAGTCTCCATGTGGAGCTCTTTAAGAAGTGGAGTTCTGCCTAATTCTTCACGCTAAATAAGTAAAAAAAATTAATTATACATAATGCAACATTTAAATAATAGATTTAATAAAATATTAATAAATTTATGTACCATTCTTCGCGCAACTTCAGCCACACTAATACTTCCTGCTGCGTAGTTGCAGCCACCAACTTCAGATGCTCTATTTTTCTTTGCCTGCTCTGATATTTCCTTAAACTTATCAGAATTCCAATGATCAATAAGCTTTGGGAATATATCTTCTCCTATCCAACGTGGACGGGTCCCTTTTGCTTCCCATTTCAGTCTAACATTCCTCATAGTATCAGAAAATCGAGCAGCACATTTTGAGTGAAAGTTTTCTTTAATCGCGGCCTCATCTCTAACATCCCAAATACAATGCTCCTACATTGTTGTATGAATTTAAAAATATTAAATAAAGTAGAATCATGAATATCACAAAAATTAAAAAGGAAATGTCAAAATGAATAAGTAAATTATACCTGAAATGCCTGAAACCATTTTTCCTTATCATCTTCATGTACAGCTCCATAAGACGGACAGAATTGTGTGTACTTCTCTTAATAATATTTGTTATGATCGATACTGCCTGATGTGAGGGAACAATTCTAAACAACAAAAATCTTGAGTTAGTATTGATTAAATAAAACTCATATTTAAAATATAATATAAAAACACAAAGACTTACGATCCTGCATCGGGATAAATGATTAGTCTGCCCTCATGATACTTAATTTTTTGAGTCGTATTTGTTAGAACATAGGAAACTCCATTGATGGAGTGAAGAGCTTCTAGAGGAAGAAGATGAAGAATGCAAAAGAGAGAGTGTGAAGCTGTTATCTTTTATTATTCAGCTTAGCTTAAACAGTTGCTATGATACAACTATATATACAACTCATAACAACTAAGCAATCATAGCCTAACTAACTAACTACCAGAAATGGTAACTCTAACTGCCATGTAACAAAATCAGTTAAAGGAGAGTTTCCCAAAGTAGTAAGCTAATTATATAAAGCTATGTATTCTAACAGCCTCCCTCAAGCTGATGCATGATATATGTTGATCATGCCAAGCTTGGAAACAAAGTCATTGAATTTGGCTGGCTGAAGAGGTTTGGTCAGAAAATCTGCCAATTGCTCCTGTGAACATATGGGCAATAATCTGAACAAGCCTTGTTGAACTTTCTCACGGACCAGATGACAATCTATTTCCAAATGCTTTGTTCGTTCGTGAAAAACGGGATTGGATGCTATGTGTATAGCACTTTGGCTATCACAATATAGAACCGGAGGTTTGGAGCATGAGACATGCAAATCCCTTAAGACATATAACGACCACATTAGCTCACATGTAGCTGTTCCCAAAGCACGATACTCAGCTTCCGATGAACTTCGAGATATAGTCTGCTGCTTCTTCACTTTCCATGAGATAAGGGATGATCCTAGAAAAAAATAGTAGCCCGAAGTAGACTTCCTTGTATCCACACATCCTGCCCAATCCGCATCCGTGTAACCCATAATTTGAAGCCTGGATGATCTTGGAAAGAATAATCCATAACCAGGATTTGTTTTTAGGTACCTTATGACTCTGCATGCTGATTGATAGTGAACTTGAGTAGGTTTATGGAGGAACTGGCTTAATTGCTGAGTTGCAAGTGTGATATCCGGTCTGGTATTGTTTAAGTAGATCAATCTGCCAACCATTCTTCTGTATTCAGTAATATCCTTCAAAGGCTCACTTGTGTCTTCATGGAGTTTTAAAGAAGGATTCAAGGGTGTTGAAGCTGGCTTGGATGCAAGTAGACCCGAATCATTAATCAAATCCAGGCAATATTTTCTTTGTGAAATGGTGATGCCCTCCTTAGAATGAGCAACTTCAAGTCCAAGGAAGTATTTGAGAATTCCCAAATCCTTTATTTTGAAGTGTTCATTCAGAATATATTTGATGCGATCAAATTCTGTTAAAGAGGTTCCTGCAAGTATGATATCGTCCACGTAAACAAGTAAAACAGTGATATGATCATTCTTTTTCAGAATGAACATAGAGTAATCAGCATTAGACTGAGTATAGCCAAGTTTCAACAAGAGAGATGTTAACTTCTCATACCACATTCGACTTGCCTGCCTCAAACCATACAAACTTTTCAAAAGTTTGCATACTTGGTTTGGTTTGGAACAAGATACTCCTTGTGGTACATGCATATACACATCCTCATCCAAGTCACCATGTAAAAAGGCGTTATTTACATCAAGTTGATGTAAATTCCAGTTATTGATGGATGCTAAAGCAAGAAGAGTTCTGACTGTGGAAATCTTAGCCACTGGTGAAAATGTATCAAAAAAATCCAGTCCTTCAACTTGGCTATACCCTTTAGCAACTAAGCGTGCCTTGTACCTTTCTATGGAACCATCAGACCTATGCTTAATCTTATACACCCATCTACTACCTATAGGTTTAATAGATGGTGGCAGATCCATCATCACCCAGGTACCATTTGTGATCAAAGCTTGTAACTCAGACTGCATAGCCATTTGCCAATTCACATGCTTGCAAGCTTCTTCATAACTCTTTGGCTCAGAATCATGAGTAACAGATATGCTAAAAGATTTATGAGCATGAGACAAATGATCAAAGGAATGGAAAGAAGAGATAGGATAGAGAATACCTGAAGAAGATGATGCAGCCAAGCTGTTTGAAGAATTGCACACATAGTCTTCAAGGTGAGGTGGTGGTTGTCTGTTTCTTGTAGGTCTGGCATGGTTAGGTGAATTGGGTGTAGGTTCATTTATGGATGTAGAATCAAGTTCAGTTGTGGTGGTTACAGGGTGAGGGTCATTTTGAATATCCTGCAATGAATCAGAACAGTTATATGGAGGAAGAGGTTTAGGATGTTCATTATCCGTGTGGAGAGGTTCATATGTCATGTTATCACTAGTGTGATACTGCCAGTTTGGTTTGAAAGGGAAAATATGGTCATGGTGTACTACATTCCTAGAGATGAAAACCTCATTATTATTAATGTCAAGTAAAACAGTGCCTTTCACTCCTTGCTTGTAACCCAAGAAAATACATTTTCTGCCACGATGATCAAGCTTAGATCTATGTGCCTGAATAGTTGAGGTATATGCAAGAGTGCCAAAGATTTTAAGAATATGTAATTCAGGGACAGAATTATGCAAACATTGATATGGAGATTTATTGTTCAATACCATGCTAGGTACACGGTTCATAATGAAGACTGCATGTTGAACAGCAAAAGACCAAAATTTTTTAGGTAAGTTGGCTTGAAAAAGAAGGGCTCTAGCTATGTTCAAAATGGTTTGGTGTTTTCTCTCAACCCTACCATTTTGTTGAGGAGTCTCAACACAGCTAGTTTGGTGTAAAATACCTTTAGATGCATAGTAGGTAGGCATAACAAACTCTGGGCCATTATCAGTTCTAATGCACTTGACAGATGTGTTATGTTGGGTTTCAACCATTTTGATAAAGTTAAGGACATTAGTTCTGGTTTCAGACTTGGATTTCATCAAAATAATCCAAGTGAAATCTGCTGAAATCATCAACAGCAGTCAAGAAGTAAGAATGGCCACTATATGATTGAATGGCTAAAGGCCCCCAAACATCAAAATGAATTAACTCGAAAGGGGAAGATGATGTATTAGAACTATTATTGAAAGGTAATTTCTTATGTTTAGAGTAATGGCATACATCACAGATAGCTTTAGAACCTAGAAAAAGACAAATGGCCTAATCTGAAATGCCATAGAGCACTATTGGGTATGGTATGAGCAGAGACATGGTTGGTTTTGGGAATGGTTGAATTGTTGTCCTTGAGAACTAAGTGATACAATCCTTCAAGCTTCTCGGCTGAACCAATCGTCTTCAGGGATTGAGGCTCCTGAATGAAACAACCAAGAGAGTTAAAAGTGACATTATAATGAAAGGATTGACACAGTTTTGGAACTGAAATGAGATTTACAGAAAATTCAGGTATATACAAAACCTCTGAAATACTGAATTCAAGTGAAAACTTGACTGTGCCAAAGAATTTTGCCATGGAAAACTGACCATTGGGCAATTTCACATTAATTGGGGTGATAGAGTAAATATGATGAAACCAAGATCGACTGGAGCAAATGTGGTCACTTGCACCCGAGTCTATGATACATGAATTAAGAGTAGAACATTTATAAATGGAAGAAAAAATACTACCTTGAGCACTAACAGATGTATGACCTGTTAATGAGGATGATGTGACTTGGTTTGATTGAGCAGGAACTGAAGCTTGAGTAATGGTAGATTGTTGAAGAAGATTGACAAGTTTGTCAAATTGAGCTTGAGTGATAGTGGCAGAGCCATGTTTCTCATCATTCTGTTGAACTGAAGCATGATCATCATCTTCAGTGTCATTGGTGGTGAGGTTGTTAGCAGCTGTTCCTTTGCCAAAATGTGGTGGAAAACCATGCTTGCGATAGCAAACTTCTACAGTGTGACCATTTCGTCCACAGTAAGTGCAAACTTTGGATCTTGCAGAGTTAGAATTATAACCTGAATTTCCAGATTTGTGATTTGCCTTCTTGAAATTCACAGAATTTATCAATGCTTGTGAATCATCAGATGGAATGAGATGATTTTGTCGCTCATGTTGCAATACCATAGAAAAAATTTTGTTCATAGCTGGCAAAGGATCCATAAGCAAGATCTGAGACTTTACCACAGCAAAATTTTCATTCAATCCGGTGAGAAATCTAATGACATATAGGAGATTGTGATTGCTTCTTGCAATTCGCATGGCATTGCATGAACATCGAATTCTATATACACACTGCGGAATAGGCATATAAATCTCTAGTTCCTCCCATAGGATCTTTAATTCAGAAAAAAAATCAGTGACAGATTTGGAATCTTGTTTTAAAGCATAAATTTCTTGATGTAATTCAGAAATGCGAACAAGATCACCTTGCGAGAAGCGTTCTTTCAAATCGTTCCATACATCCAAAGCGTTTTCCATGTATACAATCGACTGCGCAATGGATTCTGAAACTGAATTGATGATCCAAGAAAGAATCAACATGTTGCATCTACTCCAAGCTCGCATGGAGGGATCAAAAGCGTCATCTAGAATCGTGATCGATCCATCAATGAAATCAAGCTTCATCTTGGCGCCAAGAGCACGAGGCATGGAACGTGCCCAAGAGTGATAATTGGAACCGTTCAGAAGAGGTGTAACTTTAACAGAGCTTGGTCCATCACTCGGATGAACGTAGTAGGGACTCGTAGGATCGAGTTGAGGATCGGTGGGAGGATTGCGTGGTGGTGCCATCAAACTAGAAAGAAGAAGAAGAGAAAGAGAAACTGGATCAGAAAGGCGTTGATACCATGTTAGAACATAGGAAACTCCATTGATGGAGTGAAGAGCTTCTAGAGGAAGAAGATGAAGAATGCAAAAGAGAGAGTGTGAAGCTGTTATCTTTTATTATTCAGCTTAGCTTAAACAGTTGCTATGATACAACTATATATACAACTCATAACAACTAAGCAATCATAGCCTAACTAACTAACTACCAGAAATGGTAACTCTAACTGCCATGTAACAGAATCAGTTAAAGGAGAGTTTCCCAAAGTAGTAAGCTAATTATATAAAGCTATGTATTCTAACAGTATTTTTTTCAAAATACGCTTCCTCTTCGTTTGCTCCTCAGCACTAGTATCTCCAAGAGCGCTGGTATCTCCAGGAGCACTGGTATCATCCTCTGAAGGAATGGGTAATGGCATGCTAGATCCACCTGTCTCCATATGCATGGGTAATGGCATGCTACCAGATCCACCTGTCCCCATATGCATGGGTAATGGCATGCTAGATCCACCTGTCTCCATAGGAAAATATGTGGGGTAAGAGTATCCAGGAGGACAAAAAAAACCTGATCCAGGGGGCATGGATAGTAATCCAGTGAAAGATCCAGACATGGGCGGTGTAGGATGCATAGGCGGTGTAGGATGCATAGGCTGTGGAGTAGAGCGTGGAGTAGAGCGTCGCATAGGAACGAACATATCCGAGTTAGGAACCTCCTCTACAATGAATCTGGTGTGACGAGGTTTTTGTTGATCCTTACCTTTTTCATCTTTTTTGCAAAATATGAGAGTTTTCTTGCAAATTTTTTCTTCTATAAATCAATTGCAGTATAAAAAAAAACAAAATTAGATTATATATTAAATCAAAAAGAATGTATAAAATTACTTAGAGGAAGTAGAGGAGAATTTTTACCTTAAAATTATAGTGTTGTTGGTTGAGATAAATGAGATTGTGAGGAGTTGAGATGAATGGGGTTGTGAAGAGTTGAAAGGAATGGGAAATTTGTTAAAGGAAGAAGAAGATAAATATGGGTTTGAGAAATGGTTGCAACGTTCTGAAACAGAAGAAGCAGTGAATGTGGGCATATGCGGTCAGAAATCAGCGAGGGGCGGCCCCTCGGAAAAGAAACGGTCAAACGTGGCGTGGGGGGCCCCTCGCAAAATGCGCCTTGGAAATAGAGACTGCACGCGCAGTCTGCTTGCGCTAGTGGATGAGACAGTATTGTCTTTATTCCGAGGGGTAGCCCCTCGCTAAATTCTGTACCTTTTTTCCTTGGGGTTAACCCCTCGCTAAATGCTGCACTAGCTGACGAACAAATTTTCTTTTTGGCGCCACTTTCCTTTACTTGGGGTATCCCCTCGCAGTGCAGATTTTCAAAATCAAAATTTCCCTCTTCTTCTGTTTGCGAGGGGTCTCCCCTAGGTATGCGAATTTTGTTTTTTTTTTTTTTAGAATTGTATTTTGCGAGGGGCTTAACCCCAAGCAACGTCATTTATTTGCGTGGGGATTAACCCCTGGCTAATTCCCCTGGCTATTCTAAGGATTTCTTGTAGTGTAATGAATAGTCAATAAAGATTACGAAAGATAAACAAAAATTACAAAAAAATTAAAATCCTGCTACAAAATTACTGCTAAAAAGTGATTACAAATCAAAATCAAATATTAACTAATGAAGAGTTAAGATAATATGAAGATTAAGAAAGAATAAACAAAAATAACAATACATAACTAAAAATTGAAGCTTTTATAAAGTGATTACAAATCAAAATTAAAACCAACATCTATATTAAACATTTAGTATATATACATGATTGGATGTATATTTCTTGAAAGAGACAATCTAGAGAATAAACTTAAAAAGAGAAATGAAAAAAAATTGAGATTGAAGGCCATTTTTTGAGGTATTTATAATGAATACGTAGAATTCAAAGAGAAGGTAATTGAAAAGTAAAAAATTGTAATGTATATTCAATAAAAAGTTACAGTAATATTTTTTTTTGGAATAAGTTACAATGTAGAAGATGGAAAGTTTTTATTCTCTCTTTAAAAATCTTTAATTCATTATTATTGCACTTAATAGAATTTAAAAAAATCAAGGGGACAACTTCTCTATCCATCACAAAAAGTTCGGTACTCTACCTCCAACCAATCACATAATTCCATCTCATTTAACACATTTAATTATTTACTAAAATACTACAAATGTTTGTTGTTTTCAAAACATTTTGCAAAAGAGTAACCTTACCCAACTTTTTGAGTTGGGTAGATAAGAATTCACCAAAAATCAATGAAAAATATTTAACAGTTACATTTAAATTCATTCTTATTAAACATTTTTGTAGAATTCATTTTTATTAAACTTCTATGTGACTGTTAAATGTTATATATTCTAACTCTTTAATGCTAAATTTTTTCTTAAAAAAACATGTAACCGTTGCATTAATATTTTTATATTCTAAAAAAAAAATCTCCACTTTTATAATCTTTATTGCAATAAGAATGAATTAAAAGAAAGTTTAATAAATTTATTGATATTGCATCATCACAAAGTTTATCTTTTTAAACTCACTCTCTAATAAATTGACCATATTATTTTAATAATCATTATAAAATAATCTCTAATCGATAATTTATTTATAAAATTATAATTATTTATCTATTAGCCCTATCATGATAATAATTCAAATATTTTTCTTGACATTGCATCATAAATAAAAATCGATAATTTATTTATAAAATAACAATTATTTATCTATTAGCCCTATCATGATAATATATTATTTATTTTATTTCTTCTTGATTTATTTATGCAAAATATTTATTTATATACATTAATATTTATTTTGTTTAATATTTATTTATTTCATCTTAATTAATATATATTAAAATTGTATTCAGATTTTTTTTATATTTTCTACTATTTGCAAAATAGATAAGTAATTATAATTTTTATAAATAATATAATTTTTATAAATAATATAATTTTTAATCATAGTAGCTGAATATTATATAATATTATATTTATATTTCTTAGTATAAATATAATTATTTTAATATTTATTGTTAGATGAATATTATATCATTATTTATTATTAATATTTTTTATTATTTTTATTATTATTTTTATTATTATTATTATTATTTTAATTATTTTAATTATTTTTATTAATATTTTGTTTATTATTATTGTTTATTTTATTTCTTCTTGATTATAAATTATTTATAATTATTCATTTAATGTTTAATTTGTAGATTAAAAATTTAAGAAATTTTTTATTTATAGATTAAAAATATAAGAAATTTTTTATTCAATGTCAAGTCAAAAAAAAGGTTTTAAATCATATATTTTGTAGATATTTTTTTATTTTTTAAAATCATATTATTTTACTTTCATTATTAGCTAGATACTGTATTATATTATCATTAATAGTGGTGGTGGATTAATATTATTATTATTATTATTATTATTATTTATTTTAATATTATTAGTAATTAATAATTATGGTATTGAATTGGAGTTTGTGTAAAGAATTAAAAAAAAGAGTGATAGAAATTTTAAATTCTAATATGATGCCACATAAGTATTGGAATTCTAATATGCTGCCACGTTGAATTTAGAATTAGGGTTGTGTTCAAGGTTGTCATCAACACAACCTTGAATTTATATTAAGTAGATTTTAATATTATTAGTAATTATGGTATTGAATTGGAGTTTGAGTAAAGAATTAAAAAAAGAGTGATAGAAATTTTAAATTCTAATATGATGCCACATAAGCATTGGAATTCTAATATGCTGCCACGTTGGATTTAGGGTTAGGGTTGTGTTTAAGGTTGTCATCAACACAACCTTGGATTTATATTAAGTAGATTTATTATATTGATGATTAATAATTATTATTTTTTATTAATAATAATAGCTGAAGATTCCTTACGATTTATAATTTCTTAGAACAACTAGTGTCTTACCCGTGTGTTCGCACGGGTACCCGTCGTTTTCGCGCATTGTGATTGAGGCAAATAAAAGATGATAGGGAAAGTGTTATTTTGTTCAATATAGATATTATTGTAGAAGTAAATATCCTAAAAACAAATATGTAAAATATAGAAATTTCTTTTCAATAGGTTGAACCAAAGTTTGGGATATATTGATTAATAAAGATTATTTTTCCCTTAATATTCAATATTTCGATCAGTAACTTCGTGTTTCCGTTAATATTTAATATTTTGATCAGTAACTCACGTTCTCGTTAATATTGAATATTTTATTCAATAACTTCATGTTCCCGTTAATAGTCAATATTTTGATCAGTAACTTCATGTTCCCGCTAATATTCATTATTTTGATCAGTAACTTGATGTTCCCGATAATATTCAATATTTTGATCTAAGACTTGATGTACCCGTCGTTTTCGCGCATTGGAATTGATGGAAATAAAAGATGATAGTGAAAGAATAAATATTAGGGGATAGATTAATATGATAATAAAAGATGTCAATATTTTGATCACTAACTTGATGTTTCCGTTAATATTCAATATTTTGATATATAAACTTCATTTTCCCGTTAATATTTAATATTTTGATCAATAATTTCATGTTCTCGTTAATATTCAATATTTTGATGAGTAATTCATGTTCCGTTAATATTCAATATTTTATTCAGTAACTTCATGTTCCCGTTAATATTCAATATTTTGATCAGTAACTTGATGTTCCCGCCAAATACTTATTATTTTGATCAGTAATTTCGTATTCCCGTTAATATTCCAAATTTGGTCCCGTTAATATTCAATATTTTTATCAGTGACTTCATGTTCCCGTTAATATTCATTATTTTGATCAGTAACTCCGTGTTCTTGTTAATATTCATTATTTTGATCAATAACTTCGTGTTCCCGTTAATATTTCAAATTTGTTTCCGTTAATTTTAAATATTTTGGTCAGTAACTTCATGTTTCCGTTAATACTCATTATTTTGATCAGTAACTCCATGTTTCCGTTAATATAATATATTTTGATCAATAACTTCGTGATCACGTTAATATTCCAAATTTGTTCCCGTTAATATTCAAAAAATTTATCAGTAACCTAATATTTCTGTTAATATTTGAAACATTTATCAGTAACTTCATGTTCTCGTTAATATTCAATATTTTGTCAATAACTCCGTGTTCCCGCTAATATTTATTATTTTGATCAGTAACTTCGTGTTCTGTTAATATTCAAAATTTGTTCCCGTTAATATTCAAAATTTGGATCAATAACTTAATGTTTCCGACAATATTCAAATTTTTTATCATTAACTTCATGTTCCCGTTAATATTCAATATTTTGATCAGTAATTTATGTTTTCATTAATATTGAATATTTTATTTAGTAACTTCATGTTCCCATTAATATTCAATATTTTGAATATTCCTAAAATTTATCATTAAATTAATGTTTATGTTAATATTCACGATAATATCCAAACTCTTGATCAGTAACTTCGTTTTCTCGGTAATATTCAATATTTTAATCAATAACAACGTGCTGCCGTTAATATTCGATATTTTGAATATTAACGGGATATCAGTGCATTCGCACGGGTACCAGTGTGGTAATATTTCAAAAAAAAAACTACGAATATTTTTATAAAGTTATTCTTGTTATTATTCAATATTTAATTAAATGTGTTAATATTAGTACCATATACACCTTCTTAAAAATAAATGGGTGTATTTTAGCGAAACTCTTATTTATTTATTTATTTATGTATGATATATATGGTTTTAGAATAATATATTTTTGACCTGAATTCAATTTCCTTACTACTGTTTCAATTATTATAATTTAATATGTTTTTATTTTTTATTTTTATCAACAATTGATTGTGACAGTTAATAGAATTTAAAAAAATCAGTTACCTTTTAGCATTGTAATAATAAACTTTAATTTCAATTAATGTCTTTATTGTTTAATAAAACTGCTTATACTACATACTCTATGTATAACACAACTTGGGTGGACAGCCGGATAGTATTACAATTTCAATTGTTGAGTATTTATCCCCTATTTGTTGTATCGTTTGACCTATTAAAAGTTTAACTATAATATTTAAATTATTTTATATTATATATATATAAATATATATATATATATATATATATATATATATATATATATATATATATATATATATATATATATATATATATATATATATATATATATATATAAAAGACACAATAATAACTAATTTATTAACTTATTAAATAAATTTGACATGTATTTTGAAAAATGAAATTTAATTAAAAAATAGTATTTTAAAAGAGATAATAAATGAGTGCTCATAAAAAATTGAAATTGTGATATGATCAAAATTTGTTTTTATTATTGATCATCACCAAAATTATTAAATTCACATAAAAATTTAAAGTTGACAAATAAAAATAATATATTAAATCATTAGAATATTTAAATTAGTAATACATCTATTAACCTTTTTTTTTAAGAATGAGTCAAATGTAAAACTTTGTTGCTCACATTGAGTATCGACTTCATTCATAATTTTATAACAATCAAATTACTACAAAATTATAAAATCAAATATGCAAGAAAAAAAATTCTAAAACAACGAATGTAGGCTTAAAAAAAATGTAGAGAAACACCGATTTTTTTGAAATTTGTAACATATATAAATAATTTAATATTATTAATAGTGTGCAATATACACAAATTATTGCATATAATTGTACATAAATGTGTAAATATCAATAAATGCCATTATTAACTAACAACATGCATGATTATATATATATATATATATATATATATATATATATATATATATATATATATATATATATATATATATATATATATATATATATATATATATATAAATTATTAAATTCAAAAACTTAATACTATTGATTATATTTTAATACATTAATATTGTAATTGTAGTATATTAACTCAGCTTCTTGCTGTAATTGTAGTATATTAATATATATATATATATATATATATATATATATATATATATATATATATTAACACTTTTGTTTACCAAATAGTTGTTAAAATGACACAAATATCAACAACAGTATGTGAAAATATAGACTTCTCTTGTTGGTCTAAAATCTTATTCTTTTGAGAAAGAAAGTCACCGTTAGTTAGTCCAAATTTTGAGTAAGCTATATGTGAACGAATATGAGTCAAAACAAAAAAGTGAACGAACGTTGAAGCAATTTTGGAGCATATGCTGCATGCATTGGATAAAATATTCAGCAACGGCAAAAAAAATATATGAGAAAGATCTTGTTCCCCTTTCAAGTAAATCAGAATCATGAAATGAATACAAATTCTCTTCTTTTACCAACTAATTAGAAATCCTAAAACCGATGCATTCTAGTACAACAACATCTCATCTCCTATCGCCGCAACCTACTTGCCACTATTGTGAATTCCGGCAGACATATTGCGTGCAAAACGTCACGACATCGGTCGTCACAGCCACAACATGAAAACATATTGCACCAGAGTAGAAATAGGAGGAAACAATTAGAGCTTTTTCGCTGCTGTTCATCTGTTGGTTGTATCAGAGGTGTTTTCAGTGGAGGTACAAATTCAGCCGTGTGCCTCCTTGGCGATGGCACGCTACCATACAGATCAATGGATTGCCTGAAATTATAATCACATCATGAGAACAAAGATTTCATATTTTAAGCACTTCACTTAGGAAGTGAATTTGGACAGAAGTAACCTATATGAAGCATAGAGTCACATAAAAAATAAGTGGTCAAAGACCACAAAAAATAAGTGCTCAAAGACTAAATAAACTCAACCATTACCATATCTTGTAAGAATTGCACAAACATAGATTAATCTCTCAGATTTGGTTGTGACAGTCCCAGATTAGATCGCATGAGTTGTATTCGGAATCAGCAAGAAATATTAATCAATAATGTCTTTAACTCGTAGTATGTTCGATTCCAAAGGCACAAAAGAGATATTACCGCTTTGAAGGGCCACTTTCGAACACGATCGAATCCAATGATTATTCCATTTCCAAGCTGCAAATATAAAGTAACCATAAGAAATCTTGGAATAACATTTACTGCAAATATAAGGTTGACAGTGAATTGAAATCAATTGTTTTGAGTAAAATTGAATCTAATGAGTATTCCATTTGCATATGCAAATATAGTGTACTAATCAACCACTCATAGTATGCATCACATATATTCAAGCTCAGTTTACATACATCTCAAGGCAGCACCCCTAGAAGCAATACAATAATTCGGCATTTCATATTCTATAGTTACTGAATTCAGCATGCCATTTCCAAAACATGTCACTAATTCAATGCACCACATGATTGATTCAAGATATCCAGTTCAGTTGAAAACATGTATCAAGTTCAAATCGTTACCGTTCACTTCAGTACCTACAAAAGGATTATCAATATAATTGTAAGTTAATTACATTCTATATATCAAAATCTAACCTATGGTCCAAATTACCAGCTACAGCTAAGAGCAATTAGCTTGTGATGTTCTCAGCCATATACTTCTGTAGTTCATTCTTCAACATGTTGACCCCCAGAACTGCATGAAATTGAAACAGAATGGGCCATCCGTCTTTGTAGATTTTTAAAATCCATTGCCAATTTTTCATCACAATTGTAGTTTTCTCTGAAAAGCACAAAAAAAATCAACTCTTATACGTTAGTTCATTGAACTTCAAATTCCCAATGATTCGAAAAAACTGGTTATGAAAAATTCATCAAGTAAATACCTATCCATAACAGATTCTCCTAACACAATATTAGTAATCTTAATATTTCAAACAGTAAGAGAGTGAGAACCTGAATGCATTGGAAGCAGAGGGGTATCACCCGATCGTAGTGGTTGTACGCTTTCATCTTAAACACAAAATCATTGATACGGCGGAAACAGAAACTACAATGCCACCCAGTATCTGATAGCAGTACATCAGACTGTCTATATTATGCATACCTTGTTGTGTCGGCTTGGTATCTGTGGATTGACGCTCTCCAACTTTTGTTGTCGAGTTTCATTCGAGAAGTACATGCTGTGAAACATAAGTATAAATCATATGCTCTCCAATATTTAGACATATAAATATCATCATAAATGAAAATTGGTGACAGTCAATGTTCCCCAGTACTTTAATGCAGCTAAATCATATGCTCTGGCTGCTAAGATTTTGTCACCGTAAGCCCCTGTGATATTTGGAAGATAATTTGTCTTTGTCTAAGTAATTAATATTGATAAAAGCAAACCTTATAATTAAGGTACTTACCAAGATAAACTATTGGTCACAGTATCCAATTCCAGTTAAACATTCAAATGATAGTTAAAATCTTCTATGACACATTCATCATAAATAGCAAGCCAATCCCTCTTTGCACCATCCAACTTTTGATCAATTTTTTGAAGATATTCAGCAATAACCTGAAATTAAAGAAAGGATCAGGTATCAACAATAGCCACCTACATTTAAAAAAGAAATTGATTATAACATTACTGGTTTTACTATATAATAAATTCCACACACCTTATCAACATAACCATACAAATAAATCACATACAAATCAATTATATAAGTGAGAAAGAGATGCAAAAAACATTTAATCATTGACAGTTCAAATGCTACTTAATTGATACAACATCCAGGCTGTGCAATCTGTCAATGTTACCATGCTCTCAATAAGTTGTAGTAAAGTAGATGGAATGGGGCATGTAGTAGGAGGGTGCATCAGTCCTGCTCATAGTCAATGCCAAGCTGCACTATGTCAGGAAGTTTTTACTCTTAATATAAGAGTAACTTCCCGTTATGCATTGTATATTTGGTAACATACAAATCGAAGACTAACCTAAATTCATTGACTCCAGTTTCGGGATTGCGTCTGATGTTAACAATTCTACCATACACCACTTTCCCTCCCAGTTCAGCAAGGCAATAATCAAGAAGCTCTGCAACATGACAACAATAATCCAACATGTTTATTGCTCAAACATACTTCTAAATCTATATGTATAAAACATATTAGATTAAAACATTTCGAATAATATTTGATTAAAACATATTAGATTCTCTCCTCTGTTCACTACTTATGCTCAACCTTTCTCCAACTCACTTGGTCCCTGTTCTCTGTTTCAAATGGCAACCAAACAATAACTCTTTCCATCTCTCCTTTTGAACTTCTGTGTTCTTAAACGAAAACAACAAACAAAACTCATCAAATCTTCCTCTTCCTCGTGAGTTTTCAATCAGCCAAGAACACGACACAACCAACAACACAAAGTAAATCGCAATAGCATGATATCTAACAATAACAACGAAGAGGAAATATTCATAGCATGAGCAGTAGCGTCACATATTGGAAATGAAGACGTGATTACCGATAGTGATGATGAAGGTTGTTGTTCTGCTTTGAATGATGATGATGTTGTTGGGTGTTCGTTTGCGGGTTGTATGTGATGAACCGTCGAAAACTGTTGGCTCTGTTCTAATGCGCCTGAACCGCTGTTGAAAGATATGTGAATCAGATCTGCAGGTTGCATCGCGATGCCGTACGTTGTTGCAGATTGACGGTAATAACAGTGGTGTGAATTGGTGAAGAAAGAAAGTGGCGTATCGTTTGAGAATCAAGTATGAGAACCTTCATGCCGGAGATGTCCCGTAAGATGCGGCTTAAGTGAATGGCAACTTGAAAATGATGAATGGTAACATGAAAAAAACTTACAGAATGAGGAGTGTTGTATTGTTGTCCTATCGATACAGACCTTAAATTTTAGTCCACCCATGATTCCAATACCAGAGATTATGTGAGCATTTACAATGTAAACCCAATCAATATGTGAAAGATTCCCCTGTAGATAGTAAAATATAACAAAGCCATGTTGAGTTTAGATACAGATGAGAAAGCCATAAACAAAAGGAATTTGAGAAACCCATAAACAAAAGGAATTTGAGAAACCCAGTAAAACTGTCAAACAATTTGTGAACAGTGTAGGTGGATTCCCTAAAAACCTGAAGTTCCAAGAAAGAGAAGCACATAAACAAAAAGATTCAAAGTAATACTTTCAGTGTAGGTGGAGAAAACATCGAGAACCAATTGAAAACAGAAAAACGCACATCAGTAAGATTTGAATCACAGGTCCATGATTCACATTTGAAAAGCCTGGAAAATAGGAACTTTGAGCCACCTCAATCCCACGATTCCCTCAACTTCGGAGTCCACCTACAATCCCTGATTTCTCTCAAACCTCAATCCTCTCTCACTCCACAGATATCTCAGTCGAACTCCACTCCCTAAAAACTCTCTGCTCGCACAGATCGATTCAACAACACAAAAACTACACAGTAAAAACAAAACAGGAGTAAAGAAGAGGAGAAACTCAAAATCGAGATTGGAGTCAAAACCACCGTAAACCACTCACCGTTTAATCAAACCCGACCACTGTGAAGGGTCATCAGAAAGCAAAACCAATCACCGCGAGCATCACCCTTTCGGCCAAGATCGACACAGCCGCAGACAACATACGTGAAGTTATCCATCATTGACGAACCTCAAGCAACACCAGCGTCAGTTCCCGCTGATTGAGCAATACATGTTCTTTTTGTTACAGAAGAAGGAAGATTGAATTTGATGTTAACCACACAAATGATAACCAACCAACAAATCCATAGAAATCAAGTATTAAAATTTGAAATCAATCTGAACACCGGTTGAAAAGGAATTCGATATAGCTGACACAGGATTTCTCCATTAAACATTGCCAAATCAATTTGTATTCAATTGCAACATCAATTGTGATAACCAACCAACAAATCCATAGAAATCAAGTATTAAAATTTGAAATCAATCTGAACACCGGTTGAAAAGGAATTCGATATACCTGACATAGGATTTCTCCATTAAACATTGCCAAATCAAAATTTGTATTCAATTGCAACATCAATTGTGACTTCACTGCTGAATTATGTTGATTCTTCTATTGGATGAATTGAACGTTGGCTTCGGAGTGGGGAAATCAGATTAACATTCTTTGATTTACCACTGAATTTACATCAAGACAGAGATTCATTAAGTTTATGAAAGAACAGTTTTAACAATTACATAATAGAATTGATGTAATGGTACCAATTGTAAGTAAATACACTTATCTTTTTATCAGCAGTGCCGATTTAACCGGTTCGAAGACCCTTAGGTGATTTTGGTCGGAGACCCTTGTGATGGGAATTCGGTCTGTTGCTATCCTCCATTTGTTTCTGATTTTAGCCTCTAATTAAGCCCTGAAAAAGCCCTGAAAAAAATTAGGGATTCGAATTTATGATTTCCATACCTTGATTTAGATTCATCCATCAAGACGAAATATCAAGACCTTATAATGTTTAAATTTCAAACCTTTATCACATCTTTCTATCTATTTCCATCAGGAACCAAAAGCCAATATCGACATACCATGTTTCAATCGTAGATGCGCGGCGGTGGTGTAGTCGTCGGTGTTGGGGATACGACGGCAAAATCAGCAGTTGCAGGCGACGCAGGTTTCGATCTAGAGCGGAGTAGGCAGAGGTGGATGTGGGCGGTTGCGAAAGTTGAATGGAGATGAAGAGAATGGTAATTGAAGATAGATTGAATCGTTTTGAAAATGGGAAGACAAACAGTCAATGTAATGTAACCGTGCATTGAAGAGAATGGTGAGTGAAGAGAATGTGCCGGTTTTGAAAGAAGAGGAGAAACCGTTTTGGAAGAGAAAGAGGAGAGCGTGAGAATTTTGAGAAGTGTAACCGCCAAAGCTTATGTGGATTAACCATGGAACAGATGCTGATGTGGATAGCCTAAGAAAGTCCCAAATGGTAGTGATGTGGATAGCCTAAGAAAGTCCCAAATGGTAGACTTTTCTTATATGATAGATTGATTTATCATATTTTTATTTTTTTTAAATAAAAGTATCAATCTTCTAAAAAGAAAGGTATAGAGATGACCCACTTAAGGAAGTTTATACATCTCATAATCCATATATTTTCTGATGGGTTGATGAAACAATGTCTGTTAAAAATATATAGTTAATTTTTATATTTGTTTGTTTGATAATATGTGAGATACATATGTTTTTTTGTTATATAATTTTATATATATTTTCTAATGTTTTGCACAATGTTTTTTTTAACATCTTTAAACCTAATGTATTTATTTTTATTTGTAGACATTGCATATCACTGTTTCATTATACAAATATTTTATGTAAATTTATTTATATTATATTCAATATTAAAGTTGAAAGACGATGTTTATACTTTCATACATTTTTAAATAAAACATTACTATTAAATCAAAATCAAAATTATCTAAAAAATTAATTATATTTTACATGTGCTAACGCAATAAAAACAGTGGACATGCGAACACCAGAGTGTCCAAGCGTGCTGATCGCGACTTTATGAGTTTATTGGGATACTAACTGCAAGCGCACTGTCTAATCGCGTAGTTTTAAAAGATATCAAATCCATAAGGACTGATAATCAAACTAGTGTTATCTAACATTACTATGTAAGCTAAAGATAATGATTTTTCTTTGGTTAAAAAGGAAATGGGAATTAAATAGAATTTAAATTAAATAATCAAAAGAGAGACACCGATATGTAATTAGTCAGACTTCGGGGATTTGATAATTATTGGCACTATTTTTAAGTATTAAAATACTCATTCTGTAGAAACTATTGATTTAAAAACCTTTATTTCACACTCTCGTGTTTGTTGATTCAGATTATATTATCATATCTAAACGCTTGCTCTCGCTGTCTCATTTAAAATCAGAATATACTTTTTGAAAAGCAAATAGAATCTAATTAACCCTAAAACCTTCTCGTTGTATTTAGAATTAATGCTTGATTACCACTATCCGGTTAAAATCTCAAATTCTCCTTGTGTTGATTTTAACCTTCGTTTGTCTTTTACTCTTGTAACAAAACAATTTTAATATTAATTATAGAAACCAAAACTAGAGAAATATTTAACTAGTATTTATGTAAAATTATTACCGAACCCTTTTGCTTCTTATGACTCTACATAACGGTATTGGGAAAGTAGTTGGACATGCTTTCGAGCACAAATATGGAATAATAGTTGACAGATAGAGATTCAATCATGATTATTAAATATAAAAACAATAATTGCATATAAAATTAGAACTTGGAAGTAAATAACGGAAACTGAAATTTATAACAATCTTCAAGTGCCAAACAATCTTCAACAAAGCGTAGAGGTTGCTTCTTGAAATTACAAATCGAATCAAATACTAAAACCTAAATCTATGATTGCAATAGCCCCCCAATGCAGGAAACTATTTCTTTGAAAGTAATTTATTTGCTTAAGACTAAGAAAAACAAAGGAATGCCAAAGCTTGAAACTTGCAGAAACTGAAAATAATAGAAAGTGACGAGAAAAACTTATGTTGTCAACAACTATGCTTTTATATTGGTTTCTATGTCTTGCTCTACCGAGAATCTAGAGTCACGGATGTTGTGCAGTTTTTATCCGGGAGAATCAGTCTTGAGAAAATATAGGAGCCTCTGTCGTGGGTAGAGATTACGTATAATTTAAGTGCGTTGAATGGGCTATGACGAGCGACAGGCAACGTGTGCCGTGGGGCACACACATTTTTGTTTTGTGTCGGTCGTAAGACAAAGTGTGCCAAGGGGCACACTTAAGCAATGTGTGACAGGCAGCATGAGGTTGTGTCGGACGGCACAATCGTCTGTCATATAATTTTTGCTGCTACTTCTGTTGTTTCTGTCAAAATGTGATTTTTAGCTCATTTTTCTTCCCATTTTTTCCTCTTCTCATACGAGCTCAATTGAATATAATTACCTGAAACACACTAAAAATACCAATGTAATGCAGCATATAATTAATGAATATGGTAAATTAATTCATGCTAATTAAGCCGAATATGCGATGGATTTTTGTGTTATCAAACTCCCCTACACTTGAACCTTTGCTTGTCCCCAAGCAAATAATCACTATTAAACACGGGTTAAACGTAAATACATGATGAAAATTCTAGTAACTCACGCTTGATGTCGTACTGGATGTTATGACATCCACAATTACACAGTTCGGTTCAAACAACCTACTCTGGGGGGTACCAAACCAGGGAGGGAATTCAATACAAGCAGAATTAATTTGGAGTTAAACTCCCCCGTTTACAACTCCTCACTTAAAACCTACCCAATGCAATTCTAATCTATTCCTAGACCTGAGTATCTCCACTCACTCCCCCTCAATCACAGCAGTGATTACAAATAAACATTAAACAAATTCAGAGATAAGACACACTTCCGAAACACACCTTGATCTGCTTAAAAGCTTCAATCAAGAGACACATACTCGTGCTTAAAAGATTAGAGTGACAAATAACAAACACGTATACAATCTAGTCTAGAAAGTAAAAGCTAGAAGCAATAAATTTATTCTAGAAAGCAATGAAAATCCTAAAATTAGAAAGCAGGAAAATCCTAATTTTAAAGTTCCTACCCGCATACTAACATAGACAGTGTCCTCACTGTCTACATGTGAGAACTAGGAAAATTGCAAAAGTTGATGCTTATTAATAGCCTATATTTTGTAATGATGTGAATATTAACCAATTGAATATGAATTCAAACTTTAAAAATGAGTGTTTAGTATATGTGTAATGTAAATCCAGATAGGATTTGTGCGATAGTACGAATTTCTTACTAGTTGTTGGATAAAATAGACAAATTGCAATATCTCATAGCATCCTTATGCAATAGAATTAGCCTAAATTGAATTAGAAATTTTAACATGACTACTTAAAGGACAAAATAGGCAAATAGGAAGCATTTAAGGCATTTTCTTGGACTTTTTTACAAGGAGTGTAAAACTCTAAAACAAACTTTTCTTTCTTTTTACATAGAATTCAAAATTTTTAAAGTTAGGAGCATGAGAGGTAGAGTTGGTATTATGGAAAGTGTTAAGGGGAACTTTGGTCATTTCTACCTCACATATATAAGCTAAGTTGTGAAAAATTTCATGAATTCTACCTCACATATATAAGTTATTGTGCAATCGATTACAACTAGCCTGTAATCAGTTAAAACTACCCTATATTCGGTTACTAGTGAGGAAAACGGAAATTATGAGTTTCTGGATATACTGTAATCGATTGCAATTAGCCTGTAATTGATTACAAATGAAGGAATAGAGGAAAATCACCCAATTATTGAAGTGTTATAATTTAACTAATAAAGTGTTGTAAGACAAAGTAAAAACCATAATCAAACCCTAGAACATAATTAAGGGAAATCAACTGTGAATCATAAATACTTAGATATACTAAATGATGGTTAGAATATGTTTGGCATTGGTTCTACGAGGATCAATTGTAATACATGTATGATCATGTTGAGACTTTTCTACGCGTGTCGAATGTATAACCTATTATAAGACAGGTCAATCCAGGTAAGGTGGTAAGTTACACCGTAAAAACCAAACTTGATGGAAGGACTAGTAGGATGTCACAGATTTCGTAAAATTAGGCTTGATATAAGAAGCTCTAGTAGGCAGCTGACGATGCCGCAAAGGTAGATGCCTCATGAGGTGTACATCGATGTTAGAGAAAGTGTATTGGCCTTCCTTGATTGTATGAGGCTAATTATGCCTCAATCCCCTTTTTTATTTTGTTTTAAACATGTGAGTTTTAGATCCTTGTAGAATCAATCGTAGTCTTAGAAGACCTTGATCATTAAGAGCACTTGTGGTTTTAGTAGAATTCCACTAAGATGTTGTTATCTCACCTCTATTTTGTTTATTATATTTTCAAGATAATCAAGTTTTCAAAATATAGGAAAGGTAAAGATGCTTTGATGGATGTAAGATATCTTCCCTTTTTATTCTAATTTCCATTGCGTATTATGGTATTATGTATGTATCTTATGTAACTTCATGTACTTATGTCAGTTTTATGCTACTTTGATGTATCAGTGCCAATATTTCAATGTCCCCGTTGTGGGAATTTAGGTTATATCTAATTTGGGTATTCTCAGGGAAGGATCTAGAAATTTCATATTGGTGCAGCTAAACATGAAAGAAACTATGAACGAAATTATATTGAAAATAAGAAATAATATTCGTTAATGCATACAATGAAAATCATCTACCATCTATTTTTTAAAAATAAGGTAAGATAACATCATTGCTAATTGTTTTGAGAACATCTCTTTTTATAAAAGTTACAAGACATTCATTTAACTATTAATCACTCTTTCTGTTACATAGCTGACTCTTCACAAACTTCATAGTTGGAAAAACAGGTTTCATACTTGCAATTACAATCTTCAAGACTATAGCCAACTTCAAAAGCTTATAAACAATATCAAATTTTTTGCACTTATTTGTTTCCACAAGTTTTGTATAAAGATATGAAAATCATTTTAACTTAGCAAATTTTAGGCCACCTCAAACATTTCTAACATAGTTCCCAAGTTGATGTTGCACCACCACTTTCGACACATCTACAAAATCATTTGCATACAATTCAACTATCCTCAATAAGTTTTACATATCAAAAGATGCAAATTATGATGAGAGACTCAAACATAAAACACATTGTAAAAATTTAGAATTCTCTTCATCAAACTTAGCATTGAGCTCTTGCAAATGCAAATCTAAAATACTAAACAAACAATCTTGCTTATAATGATGCAAATTAGAAACACTAGAATTCGTAATGTGTTACCTAGGTTTCTTCCCTTGCATATACAATGCACCAATATCCGACAAATCAATATCATGCTTATCACAAATTTCTATAACCTTAGATATACGTTCTTCCCATCCATCTTTCATGATTTCTTGTAATTCTTGATTGGTAGCATTGACAAGTGATAAAGCATTTAAAAATTCGTATGAAAATAAAGTCAAAGGATTGAAACACATCTACCAAAAACATACCATATTTTTCAAATGGCGTATCCTTCCAGAGTTCTTTAAGTACTCCATTAATGACACCATACAAAGTCATCGAACTAGTGAGAGTTCTAAAGTGGAAATCCAAATGAGTTTCACCCATTATAGCAAAAACTAATTCGTAATTTAATCCACTAGCCACTTTCCAAAATGAGTTAATTACTTGTTTCTCTCAAAGCAATTTGTATCTCTTGTTAGAAGATTGCATGAAATTAATAAGCATATTGACCTTATGGAAAAAACCACCAACATCTTGGTGAGAATTATCACACGCAACAATTTTTCTAGAGGCAACCAAATTTATGGCGTGTTTAGAAACACTATTTTCTTTAATTAACTATCGTAATTAACACTTTTATATAAATAATATTAGGGTTGTTAAAAAAAACATGAATTGAACTGGACCGCACAATCGAAGCGAACTGAGGTTAAAATAACCAAACTGTTATGTTTGTTATTGAACCCAACCATATTACACAAACGGTTCTAGATCCGAACTAAAACTGAAATCGAATCAAACTCAAACTGAACCGAAACAAAATTGAAAATGAAAAATACAAAAAACAAGTTTTAATTTTTTTAAACAAAAATTAAAAAAATTGTTTAATGGTTCGGTTCTTTAATAAATGGTTCGGTTCTTTAATAAATGGTTTGGTTCGGGAAAATTGGTCTTCTAACAGTTCGATAAGGTTCAAAAAATTTAAACAGTATACCAAATCAATCATTTCAGTTCGGTTCAATTCTGAGAAAATTGAAAAGTTTCGGTTCAATTCGAATAAACTATTCCTATGGTTCGGTTCAGTTTGGTAAGATTTTCTCTGAATAATATATATGATCCAAAAACAATTGGCGTGCAAGAGTGACACTTATTATCAGCCAAGCCACAGAGTGGATCCGCCCATATGGGTATTACACAAATAATTTGAGACAGGTTATTGTGTGTGCAAAATAGACATTTATTATGAGTCAGATGGATTAATTAATTCTCTCTTGGGAAAGCTATAAATTTAAATTTTCTTTTAATAATTTTCAAGATCAAGTACCAAATTTATTCGTTGTTTTTATTTATATATATTTGATATCCACTCTTGTAGTATGAGGCTCCTGCATGTTCTTTACGTCTTCATCATAAAGATACATTCAGGTATATATTTTTCGGTTATTTTATTCTCCGCAAGGTATCATGCAGCTTTCCATAGATGATAGTAATTTTGTAGTTTCTTATTGTATAACTTTAGCCATCTATATAGGGATTTGTGATGTAATTTGTGAAGATATAAAAACATCTTGTAATTACTTTTGTTAGAGACGTTTCGGTCAATTACATCTTAATCAGTGGAAGTTTATGATGTTTATTATACAGCTATCTATGCATATTTCTCGTGTAAAAATTAACTTTACCTGTTCATTCATTAAATGAGGATGACGGAGTATATTGAACTTATGAGTGTGACTTGAAGGAGATTTATGGAAAATAGATGTACATAATGCAACTACAGATGTGTTGTTGTGCCTACAACTAAGTTTGTGATTTAAAGCATTGATGGTATCCGTGATGTTAAACTAAAGGTGCAAAATTGCTATTCATATTTTCCTGGTATTAGTGGCCTTTAAGGCCTTAATTTGTCTATGTCCCTATTTTTTTAATGTATCATCCACTATACCTGAAGGTGTTAGATTTGTATTATTCATGTTTATTTGAGAGTTATTTCCTTGTATTTGCCATGACTTGTGTTAAAATTTCTCGTGAGACTTAATGCGATTTCAGTAATTATATATATTCAGAGAGAGCGGTAATTTATCCCGTAAACATCTTAATTTGATAAAATTCTTATTTAATTATAATTGCGGGGAGGATAATCATTATTATGTTGTCGTCGTATCCGAATGTAATTCAGTTGTGTGGTAAACAAATGTGATACTGTTGTATCTAGAGATGATTCAATAAATAAAACAAAGTCATGCTGTCATATCCAATGACCCCACTATTCATAATTTTTAGCTTCGTCTTTGGTATCAAATATTGTATCGGAAGATCATGCAGATAAAGAACATAAGAATGTTAAATTTAAAATAGTCGTCAAATTTGAAGATAATCAAGTTATCATTATAAATCAATGTGTGCTAATCGTAATGAATGTGATCTTGAGTTGAGGAAACACTGTGACAGAGCTCATTGTTACATATCAACTTTTTTTTCACAATGCACTCATATTTATTTTCTATTATGAGCCCAATAGGTAGTCCTCTCATCATATATGCGAATGAACCAAGTTCATACAAATAGAAGTAAATATTGGGCAACTTTTTTTTCTAGAAATACCTATTAATCATATCATATGTTCTTATTTTGCTTAAGGGCGGTCTTGCATGCGAGGCTACAACATCGTTTACTAGTTGCTGCAGTTGCTTTGTTATTTAGCAACTTATTTGGATCGTAAGTGAGAACTTTCTGAAACAAAATCAAGATCGTGTAACCATACATGAATGTCGCATCGGATAGATTTTAGTACCATTGGTTTTCTTTGCGTTGGATATCCTCTATACTTGCTTATGATTGGTCTTCACTATACATCTGATCCAGGTTCATCCCGACTAAACACAAGCAAGTATGGAGGAGACCCAACATAAAGAGAGCTAACGACACTATAATCCATCCAGCATTCATATATCATGACACAATCATGACTTTGTATTAGAAAATTCTCACTAACAACTCAAATTAGTTGGTCAAATAACAATGTAATAAAACTGCGGTAACTAATAAACTATGTTGCAACTCATAGGTAAAATTGTCCATAAAGTAGAACAAGAACATATTGAGTATAGCATAAAACGCGGTGATAGGTAAGACTAGAAGAAACAGTTCTTCAATACTTCAATAAATATTTCTTTTTTATCTACAAATTGCTTTTTCGCATGTACAGTGAGAGACTACCTATTTGACTCATAAAGAAAATTAAATATAAGAACATTATAAAGAAAAGTTGAACATCTGGTGTAGTAAAAAAATTGTAATAGTTTGTACCCTCAAGTCTGAAAGACTGAAACACCTTCGTTAACAACTGGATAACCTTGGTTTATAACGGTGATTAGATAAAAAAAAAATTTACCACCCTGCCACTATTATGAAAACAAAATACCACATTGCCATAAAATGAAAAAAAAAATAACAAAATGCCACACTTTCCTCTCACGTCCGTCTAGGGGTTGGCCGGACCAGAATGTATTTTTTTTCTTCAATTGGGGCAAGGTGGTAAAAAAATCGAGAAATACAACACAACCAAAGGCATGACTAGAGATTAAGAGACAAACACAATATTAACTTAAATCATTTGTTTCATGTATGATGTACTACCTGTGTAGCAATTAAGGCTATCATGGTTGAAATGGCTTCATTTTCCAAGGGCGCTCTGTTATATGTCATTACATTATCATAATTATGTGCATTTCCATGTAATCTTGAAATTGCCTCTGTAATAGAATCCAAAACAACTTATTAAGTCAAAAAAAATATTAGAATAAAAAAATACAATTTTTATGAAAATATATAAACCTAAAATAAATAATTATTAAAAGGGAAATGTTAACCAGTGCCTTTGGGGCACTCTTTAAATGATTAAAGTAATAAATTTTTATTGAAATGCGTGTATTCGATGCATTAAAAGTGTATTGAAAATTAAAATATTAACTTTTATAAAAAATATTTTTTTTATTTAGTATGCTTAAAGAGTACCCAGAGGACACTGGTTATCAAGACCCTTATTAAAAATAGAGTTAGCTCCATGCTTCAACAAATATTAGAAAGTTTAGTGAAATTGCCTCTTTCATATTGTAAAAATTATTTGTTCGAAAATAAATTTCGCTTTTAATTTCCAATGCAGTTTTAACTTTTATCTTTTAATTGTACTCTATAATGAATACTTATAATTTATATTTATCTAACATTAATTAATGATTTGGTAAATTTGTCATCCTCTCTTTAATTTATCACATTTATTTTAGGACGGATGGATGGAATAATATAATAAAAAAATAAAATAATAATATTAAAAAAAAAAAAAAAAGAAGATTGTAGATCAAAAGTTTAGAACGAGCCTCATTTTCAGCAAATGGGTTTGAAAGGAAGAAATAAAAAATGGAGTAAAAGTAGTGAAGATGAGGGAGAAAGAGAAAGAAAGGACCGATTGGGTTACCAGGGCTGTGAAACCAGAGGCTATGCACGGCGGTTTAGTGGCGGCGCTGGTAGAACTCCTCCGTTATCTTCAATCTCTCTCTTCTTTCTTTTTGTTATCTTTCTTCTCTATAATTTCTTGGTTCTGGTTTCCCTTCTACTATTGTTACTTCTTCTTTTATACTCAAAATTAGGGTAGAACAAATAAATTGAAAATTTTGTTGGTTTTTGGAGGATGATTCAGAGCTGCATGTGTGAAACATTGAAATAGAAAGAAGGAAAAGCAAAGTGAAAAGGATGAAAACAAATTTTCTTCCTTTGAGATGCCTTATATAATTTATGCATTTTTTTAATGTTGTGGAAGCATAAAAATGGCAATAAAGAAATGACAAATGATAAAGAACAAAGATGATTATCCTCACATAGGAAGATTCTGTGATATTTTTGCTGTAAATTTGATTTGTAATGTTTATTTTTTTATTTGTAATTGAAAAATTATTTATTTGTAATCTGCTCGGCGACAAACAGATTTTGTTCAGATCAATCGCTCTTACAGATATTAGGAAGTAATTAGGGAGTAGAGATTCACTCCATTTTTAAAAAAAAATGGAGGTTCATTACTATAGTTTTATGTGCATAAAATTAAATAAATAATAAATGTATAAATAATAAATGTATGTCACATATCTTAGAAATACGTGTAATATACACATAAAATTATAATAATAGACTCTCCATTTCTTTTTAAGAAATGGGGTAGATCTCTACTCGTAATTAGGAGAGCACAGAGATCAAGGAGGCTTCCGTTTCAAACTCGCACAAAAATTCAAAACAATGAATTTTGAATTAAAGGGTTAAAATTAAGGGTCGTGTTAAAGAGTGTTCATAGGAGTCAAGCTCCTCTCCATTTCTCATCATCTTCATTTCTATCATTACCATAGTTTGTGAAACATTAATACAATAGTGTGACACTAATTAGGTTTGATGATTTATTATACACTCTAAAATATTTGGAAACTATAGTAATGAAGAAAGGAAAGAAAATGGAGAGGATTCTATCTCGCCCCAGGGGCATTGGGTAAACATTCCAAATTAAGAAAATATTCTAGATCAATGCATTAAATACACCTAATTTTTAAAAAAAAAAGTTAATTATTTATATTTTCAATGCATTTAATACATATATTTTGGGTAAAAACATATATTTTTACTTTATTAAACAATGCTCAACTTACCTTTTTAATGCTCAACCTTTTTTATATATTTTTTAAATCATGAAAAATGCAATAAAAATAAAACAAAAATTTAGAAACTTTTTTTTTAAATTTTAGGAGGGCCGAAACCCAAACACCAAAACACACTACACTAAGTGAGATACGAATTCTACATTCACATCAGAGGCAACTTAACTATGCTGAAACGGAGGGTACTCGACAAATTTATATTGAGTGACTTGCATAAGGACGCTATACTTAGCAATACGATCCACAAACTTGTTGGTTTTGCGGTGAATGTGCTTGACACGAAAATCTGGAATGCTCTTTAACCTATCTTGAATTTTCCCTATCATACTCATTTTCAGTTTTCTACTAGTCTTGGCGCTTGTTAAGGCTCTCGCAACTTCCAAGTTATCAACCTGAAACTCAACTTTGTTGAACCTGTAAAGTTGCATCATTCGAATGCCTTTCAGCAAACCCCAAAGTTTTATATTGAGCACATGGCAGATACCAAATTTTTTGGCAAAACCCCCCAAGCCAATCACCTTTATCATTCCTAAAAATGCCTCCACATCCTACTATAGGTTTGCTATTAACAACTCTATTTGTGTTGATAATGATCCATCATTCTTCAGCTGGAGCCCACCTTATACTAGCCTTGTTGACTATCTGATGGATCACAGGCTACTACATGACAATAGCATGATGATAGTTTCCAACATAATTTTGAACCTCTCTAGCAAGAGATGCTAGAAGCACATAGTCTCAATCATACAGCTTTTGATTGCTCCAAAGCCAAAGTTTATGACACACAGTAGCCCATAAAGTCTGCCAGTTTGTTCATTCTCTGCCCATTTTTTGATTCACGTTTAACTCGAGCCAATCATCATAATCGAGCCTAAAGTAGATAACACAATGATTGGGATTCAATAAACCTTGCGAGGTCTCCTTTGACACATTGCAGTCTCTCATCACCTTCCCTAGGCAGTCCTCACAAAATGAGTCTCTAAGTTTGAGCTTATTGAGATACAAGTTGGTTTTAATGGTTTTATGGAACATAAACCACACCAAATTCGTGATCCTTTTTTGCACTCTCAATTTCCATATTTTTCTCCAACTCACATTCTTCATTCTACAAACAGTATTATAAATAGCATCATAGGAACTAGCAATGGAGAATTCTTCATTTATAGTACCTCCCCAAAGGCACATGTCTTGCTTAGTGCTCTCTTTATGCGGAAGTTCAATGGCATAAATTCTTTCAGTTATATCATAAGGGAGGTTATACTTGATTATATTCCACTTCCAGTTTCCATGTGTGTCAACTGAATCATTGAGCAATATGACATCCAGATTGGTAACATTGCTAGGCAGAGCTTCTCTAAGTTTTAAGCCTTTTTTCCACCCAATAGTCATCTTACAATCTAATTCTTTTGCCATCCTCTATTTCCCACGTAGTGTGGTTGTCAATGGTTGACCAATTTTTAGCAATATTCTTCCACGGGTTTAAGTCATACTTTTCACTTCCAACACACTCCCTTCAAGTTCAACCTAATTTCTTATGTATTTTTTTCTTAAGATCTGACACCATAAAGTTGTGTCTCCACTCTTGAGCTTCCAGCCCATCTTGTTGATGCAAGCCTCATTCATCTAATTGAGGTTTCGAATGTCCAATACACCATGATTCTTAGGTTTGCAAATGTCTTCCCATCTAATAATGTGCATCTTTTTATCTTCACAATTGTGGCCCTGGATGAAATCTCTATACATTCTTTGAATTTTCTTCAAGCAAGCTTTAGTCACCATATTTCTCATCATGGTGTAACTTGGAAAAGATTCAATAACAAATTTTGAAAGAGTGACACTCCTTGCAAAAGATAGTTGATTCCTTTTCCAATTGCCCAATTTAATCCTGACTTTATCCACAAGATATTGGGTATTGCCTTTGCCTAGGACATTTCCCATTTAGAGGCACCCTTAGATACATTCCCATCTCCTCTTCTTCTTTATACCTAGAGATTTTTGTTATTCTTTTTCTATTATGAGTTGGAGTGTTCCTAGAAAACATGATTCTAGATTTTTCAACACTAACTTGTTGGCCAAAAGCGGCAAAAAACACAATCCGAACTTCCATGATAACAAATTTGTACTTGTAGATTGAAAGGTAAAATAAAGAAAATTTGTATAGGTACTTTCTAAACATACAAATGCTAACAACTCTTAACAGATAAGAGATGTTATTTTGAAGGGAATGAGAAGGGAGAGATTTGAAAGAAGAGAAGGAATGAGTGGAAAAAATTGAAGGATTTTGGTTGAGAGGCTTTTTGAGGGTTTGCTTTTATTCATAACACCAAAAACCCCTTAATTTGGGGAACTCAAAATTCGTATTGAAAGAGAACTCTAGATGGTTTATATAAATCTTGCAAATATCCTTTATGCTATTATAGTATTCTGTAAATTAAAAAATTAAAAATATAGAAATTATAAAACTCTTTATCATTCTATAAAAAATTATTTTTTCAAAAAAATATCAAATATTTTTCTATATTTTTATGAAAATTCATTTTAGGAAGCCTCTCTTCCCCTCTCTTCGAAACTCCCAAACAAAACCTAAGTGTTGTTGTGGTCTTGAAAGTTTGTGCACGTGAGGTGGGAATTTATTGCATTTGTGTATTCCCTCTATGTTATTTGTTACCCCCTTGGTATCACAATATTGAGGTATTTATAATCCCTTGGGCCTAGATCTCGTCTTCTTAGGATATTGCAACCACTATGGACTTAGATGATTGGTTCCTAAAATCTAGCCCCTTAATCATATTTAGACCATTTTCAGGAGCCTAATCGAAGCTTTTGTACCCTCCTTTAGCTATTGAGGTTTCAAATGAACTTAATGAATAAGGATTAGTTGGATCCCTTGGGCGTACGGGTGTTCATACCGGTTAGGTTCGGTTTTGAGAGAACCCGATCAAAAATATATGGATTGATTTGGATTGGACTTGCAAATTTTTATGATATAGCCCAAACCGAACCAAATCAAGAAAGAACATGTTCCTTTGGGTTGGATTGATCGGAAACATTAGAAATAAATATGCAAAAATATTTTCAAAAAAAAAAAATCTAAAAAGAAAGAGAAAGGTAAAGTAGAAGAAAATAGATCTTTCTTTGAAAGCTTCATCCTTTAAAGCTAGTAAATCAAAGGAAGAAAGTGACAAATTTGACGAAGATGTTCCTAAATAAGATTATATGTGTTTATTTGTTAGACGCTACAACAGGTATTTGAAAAGAAGCCAGCTTAGGCATTCTGAAAAAAGATTAGTAAATTTTAGAAATCCTCATTCATTTAAGAATGAACACAAGAAAAATGATTATGACATTACGTGTTACGAGTGTGGAAAATAGGGACATTATGTAACTACTTGACCAAGTCTCACCAAACATCATAAAAATAAATAAGGAATTCTACAAGACGAAAGAAAAAAGCTCCAAAGGTCGTGGAGCATATATCACGTGGGAAGAATAGGATGAGAGCTCCTCCTCAGATTCTTGCTCAAGTTCAGATGTTTTGTGTAGGAGTGTCTAAAAATCTTTATGAATTCTCACGATAAGTGAATGAAGATGTATCCAATCATATTTTTAATCGTATTGTATTGTTTTTGTTGAATTAGTGTTGTTGTTTGTTAGTTTTACTTGTGCACAAAGTTTAGTCCCAAATAATCGTAATTGGTATGATTGTTTCATTCTCCTTTATCTCCGTGTAGTTGCAATTTCTTTATTTTTATTTTAATTGTTTTGTTTGCATCATAGTCACTCATACATTAAAATTATTTTTCATATGCATCAAAATTATTTTTCATATGCATTAAAGTTAATTTCACCTGCATCAAAATAATATTCTAGTTGCATTACAATCTTTTTCATTAGTTTCATCTTGCATCAAAGATTTTTTGCATAAATTTTTTTCTATAAAATGTGCATAGTCTTTTAGTTCAAATATACATTGATAATATTATTTTTCAGTTCAACTAATGAATATTTTTGTCAAGGGTTTGCAAGTTTGACTCGGAGAGAACTTGAGATGTCTCTTATGGGATAGCAGACATATTTCTTGGGATTGGAAATCAAGCAAGCCAAAGAAGAAACTTTCATAAGTCAAACAAAATACTTCTTAGAGCTTCTTAAGAAGTTCGAAATGAAAAACTCGAAAATTATCTCAACACCATGACATCAAATGTACTAATTGATAAAGACGAGAAAGGAGTGGATTTCGACATAATCAGGTATAAAGGTATAATCTGATCATTACTCTATTTAACAGCGAGTAAGCCATATATCATGTTTAGTGTGTGTATGTGTGCCCCATATCATTTGTTACCTAAGGAGTCTCACTTTAAGATTGTAAAACTTATTTTGAGGTATCTTAACGGAACCTCCCAACACGATTTTTGGTATCCTAAAGGAAAAGCATGTAGTTTAGTAGGTTTTTCTTATTCCAATTTTACAGGGTACAATTCCAACAGGAAAAGTACTAGTAGTACCTGTCACTTATTTTGAAGTTGTTTAGTTTTTTGGCATAGTAAGAAGCAACATAGTGTTGTTCTTTCTACCCTTGAGGTTGAATATGTAGCCGATGGTAGTTGTTGTATACATGTTTTTTGACTAAAGCAAAAATTGCTAGACTATGATTTAAAACTTGGTTGCATTCAGATTAAGTGCGATAAGCCTCACTAAGAATATGGTACTCCATTCACAAACTAAACACATTGAGATCCGACACCATTTTCTTATAGATCTTGTTAAAAAAGGAGATGTTGTTTTTGAATATGTTGACACTAAAAGTTAGCTTGCTCGAATTTAAAAAAAAAAACATTGTCATGAGAACCTTTTGACTAGATCTGTAGGGATTTGGGAATCTTATATTCCCCGTGCTTTAAATAGAATGATAATTGAGTTTAGTTTTTTTTCTCTAAATATTATGTTTTCACTAACACTATTTTGTAGAAAATCATAGTTTTGCTGACTACACTGGTATGTCTCTATAACTCTTGTATCTGGTCTTATATCATTATGTGTATGCTTGTTATTATATATACATTAGTTTACTCATTCATCTCTAGCATATGTTTTTTATTGTTCTTTTTTGCATTTAAGTTTTTTTAATATGTATTGCTAATTATGCGCATTCGAGCATGTTTATACTTGATCATGCATTACTTAACCTGCCAACTTTGATAGTTTTAATCACTTAATTTTACTTTGTTAAATATTGTTTCATGTCTATTTGGAGCTTTGTTGCATGTAGCATGTTTATCTTCGTGTTCTATATCAAATATTTGTTGTTGTATATTCTTTTTAGCCTTTTTCCTAACGTGTTCGTCGGGAATTACCTGTTTTATGGTTTGTTATTTGGTGTTTAGAGTCCTTTTTTAATTATATTTTTTTATGTTCTCAAAAGGGGAGAAATTGTAATGTGAGTCAAGTCGTGCAAGTGTCAAGTTGCGTGGTTGAAGAATCTGTTGAGGGAGATGGACATCGAATAGGGTGACGTTGTAATGCTCATGGTTGACAACGTTTCCGCTATAAACCTTGCTAAAAATCTCATTGTACATGGGAGAAGTAAACATATTGAAATGAGATTTCACTACTTGAGTGAACTTGTTAGTGAAAGAAGATTGAGGTTGGGGTATTGTAGAAGTGAAGACCAAATGACTGATTTGTTAACCAATGGTATGGAGATTGAAGTAATCAAGAGATTAAAGAAGGAAATGAGCATGAAAGACTTTGAGCACAAAATTAAGGTGGTGTATTAAGTGAAAAAGCTAATTCAAGTGCTTGTAACTGAATACTGCGGGGCTTTAATTAGTTACACCTCTTTAGAATTTTCAAACATAATCGATTGGTAACCGGTTACAACTTTGGTGTAACTGATTACAACTTAAACAAGATTTGAACATAATTATTCTATAACCGATTACAAATTTGCTGTAACCGAATACAACGGTTAGTTTTAAAAAAGAGTAAAGACCCATTTTGGTCCCTCACAAATATTACACGAGTCAAATTAGTCTTTCACAATAAAATAGACCCAATTTAATCCCTTATAAAATTTAACCGGATCATTGTCATACCCTAATTTTTGACCCCCCTGAGATGACATATCTTCAGGATTTTCATCAAGTCAAAGTAAGTACCCAGGGCAGTCTGACATTCAATCGAGGGTGTTCAAAGACAAGAAAACTCAGGCAAAGGATCAATCAATAGGAAGATTAGTCTCTAATACAATCATAAGACTCAAGAGCTTCATTATTTCACCTATGATTGATTAGACACCCAGTCATCTAAGTACAGAATTATTCAGATCCACAGACTAGGGTTTTGAGCCTTATCAAGGACTAAAATCAGGGATCACCTTTGGGAAACCCTAAAAAGCCCCAGGGAACCATTCAAAGACATCAATCATCTTCAAATAACTCATATGACAAGATCCACTGGACATTACACCTCAATTCAAAGTCTACAGTCATCATTGTCATCTGGTCGACAATTAGGGTTTTTGACCTAATTCCCCAAGATAGTTGACTTTTAATCAGGGCATGGATCCAAAACTCAAGACATGATTCAAGAACCTCTACTACCTCAATATAATCCATTTATATCATTCATTTGAGGAGAAGATCTTGATTCTACACAAAAGTCCAAAATCTCACCTTACCAGGAAAAAGTCAACTGTATGGGATCACCATTGACTTTTGAGATTTTTGGTCAAACCATGACTTTTAAGGATCAATATCATCAATATATGGATAATGAAGTCATTTGACCAAAGAAATTCATCAAGGAGCAAAAAGTCGGGAATTAGGGTTTTTTAAGGCATGGTGAGAACTCAAAATTTCACCTACACAACTCAAAAAACTTCCAACATGAAAGTTGTAGGTCTTGCAAAATAAAACAACATCTTACAAAGGAACTTTTTTCAAAAGATCAATCATTTAAGAGTTTTGGAAATTTTGGAGTTTTAGGTCATAAACACTTAGAAATTTTTCTAAGTGTTTTAACCTAGTTTTCTTCCAACTTTGGCCTCATTTTTCACAAATTTGCCAAAGGATTCTGAAGAAACTCCAAACTAATGATTTGAAGTAGATGTTTAGGGCTTTCCAAATTGTGTTCAACCTTCTCCAAATTCAATTTGAGCTAGGAGTTATGCTTGTTCAAAGTTGGCCTCATGAAGTAAAATTACAGGTCATGTACAATTTGAAACTTTGCAATTTTGTGCATTTTGCTTCACTAAGTGATGCTACACGACCTCTAATGTATCTGAAACCATACCATACATCAATTTCCATCATTGCATAAGGATTAGAGAAGATTCCCAAAAACAAAGGCATGTGATTATGTAATGATTGCATTTTTGAATTTATGACAAATTGGTGATTCATCAAAGGAATCTTCTCCCAACCAATTGGAGCTCATTTCTGCAGCCATTTGGTCCCCTAAGATCAAGCAAAACCGATGGCTAGGGAGTGGTATCAAAGAGCTCATCATTGCACTTGGAATATTCTTTGAATTTTTTCATGGCTAAGAAACCAAACTCACTACACTAAGCAAGCTTACTATGCTCAATTGCTCTGAACCAATTGCCTATAAATAGAGGTCTCTTTCTCATTCAGAAACCACACCAAAGCAACAGAATTCTTGCTTTCTCTCTTCTTTCTTCATACTTAAGGTTTTCAAAGGTTCTTTGGCAAGAAGACTCGGATTCTTCAAACCAAAGCTCTTCCTTTGGAATTAGGTATTCAAACACATTAGGGAAGTCATTTAGAGGTGATCTAGACCTCTAAAACACTTCTGTAAGTGAAGAATCATCATCTTCACCTCTCACTTGGAGCTGTTGCAGTTGGAGGTCCATAGAGTAATTCAGGAGGTTTCAAGCCAAGCCAATCATCCAGGCACACTCCTCAGGTCATAGTGAAGCTAACCAGATGGCTGCAGCTCGTCTGTAACTCCAAATTCAACAACCTCCATGTCTACTTGAAGCACAAATCGAGGGAGGTCCATAGAGCAATTCAGGAGGATTCAAGCTCCAATAAGCATTCAGTTAGCATCATTGAGTCTCAAGGAAGCTATTGAGATCATTCATTCAGGTCCAGGTGTTCTCAATCATCCTCACGACCTCCATTTTCAGAGGTAAGTTTCTGAACCTCACCTCTTTACTTTAAGCACTCTTTGAGTTAAAGCTCGATTCTATCTTGTTTAGCATCATCAGAGGATTGAAAACCCTCTATCATCTTTCATTTATTCATCTTGTTTGTCATTTAATTTCAAATTTAGGGTTCATGTGTTCTTAGAGTTTTCTGAGAAATTAGGTAGCTATAGTTCATATAAATAAATATTAGTTACATATCTGGATTCGTGAGGAAATTTAGAACAAGATTGATGTTTACATCATGTCATTTAGTTGAGAAACCAGAGAGTTAGGATTTTGAAAATCCTTGAGCTCGAGGAAGAAGATGACTATGGCCATGGCGCACAAAAATTTAAATCTGGGGCCAAAGTTTATTTTATTTTGAATGGTAGGCGTTCCCTAAACGACTGAACAAACTTGCCCTAGTGGCCTCCCATACGCTCTTAGTCTCTTCATGCCTCAAGTCTGGGGTTCGAATCCCCCTCGCCCCAGACTTTTTGATTCTTTTACTTTTCAATGATTTATCACTTGTTTTGAAACATAACCAATTGAGTGAGAGTTATTATCACCAAGCGCGCGTTGGCTCAGTGGTGTTGTTTTGGGCTGGTGACATCAAGGGCGTGGGTTCAAATCCTCCAAGGGCCAAAAACTATTTTTTAACACATAATTTCTTTTATTTTCTTCACAACTTCACATGAATAATTCACTTATCAAATTAAACCATTTTCACTTCATTTTTCACACACTTGTCATTTAATATATCTATTTTGTGAATAATCAAAAAAATCATAAAAATATTATTTATTTCATGTATTTTTATTAGGTTTAAAATAGTATGTTTTAAGTGTTTTTTTTCTTAAATACTTTAAATATATATTCACTTTGTTTTAACCTAATCATATTGTAAATAAGTTTATGATAAAACCCTAACTGTTTAGGTCTTAATTAGTTGAAAATCTTTATTTTTACCTTAATTAAGTTGACTTTTGTCAATTTTCAAAACTGTTTTCAATCTCCGAATAAATCAAATGATTAAGGTTTTCAAACAACAAAACCTTATATCATTTCAAATCATTTTCAAATTGCTGTTGTAACCAGTACTGTAAAGTACTGGGCCTCTAATAGAGTGTAAGTCCCAAAAACCTTCTCTTCTTAGCTTGTTTTCAAAACTGTATTTTCAAAATCTTCTTTCTGTTTTCAAAACATTCTTCTGGTATTTGAAGGGCATTATTCCCGGTGAAACTCTTCAGATACCTATGTGACCTTTGTCCATCTTCACTTCTTCTGTTTTCAAAACCATTAACTGTTTATCATATATATATTCAACTGTTATCCACCAATTACTGTTGAGGCTCTGTATATACTTCTTCAAAGGCCTCCACTCCATCCAGGTTAGGCTTTACAAGCTTTCAATTTACAGTCTTTATTTAAATTACTGTCAAATATAAACTGTGCATATATATTAGTTTAGAATTACGTTTGAGTATAAACCCTAGGACAGTTAAACTATATATATATTATAGGAATATGACCTAGGATTGAGAATGTCTTCCCGGTGAAGGCTCTTTCCTAATTAGAGATCTGTAGTTCAAACCCCCAAGATGAATTATTCCCGGTGAAACATCTTGGCAAAAACCTTAGAATCCAAATAATAGGACACATCCACCCAAAGAGGAATTATTCCCGGTGAAACCTCTTACTCATTTGCTTAGAGCCAAAATAAGTTCAAAACCACATAGCTTTCTCTTGTGCTATAACAAGGACCCTCGATTAGCCTCCTCTTGGGCTTTGTACAAGGACCCACAGGCTTCTTAAAAGCATTTCCAGCTTCCTCTTGAGCTTGTATACAAGGACCCATCAGGTTTCTTACAAACATAGGAACAGGTCTTTAGTCACCTTTTAGCCTACCCTGGTGAGTTTCTTCAAATTTAAACCAGACTTTAAACAAGCTAAGTTTGTCTCAATTTTACATTGAGTACTCCTTTTGGAATGAGAGACATGGACAGTCTCTGTCACCCTTATCTTCATCAATCTTCCTTAGCAGAGTCTAGGATCCATATTTGCTTCTCCTCAGCATGTGTCAGCCTTCATCTTGGGCTTTAAACAAGAAGTCTCCATTAGATAATCTTTCTGCCATTCATGTTAATAAAAACACCTGGAAAGGGTTAGCCTCCAAAGTCAATTAAAATCAATCTGTCATTTTAATAAAAACTCCTGGAAAGGGTTAGCCTCCAAAGTCAATTAATAAATAAATAAAGATTCATTCTCTTAGGAGATAATTTCCCCAAAAGAGTCAAAACCCCTGGAAAGGGTCAGCCTCCAAAAAACATGATAGAACCAGTCTTTTAATAGACAAATTCACCAGCTGAGTCAAAATCCCTGGAAAGGGTTAGCTTCCAAAGAAAAACTGTCTTTTAATAAATAAAATCTCCTCAGTAGAGTCAAAATCAACAAAAACAGTTAGCCTCAACCTTGGGCTTCATACAAGGCACCAAACAATAAAACTCCCCTGTCAAGAGTCAGCCTCAACCTTGGGCATTGTACAAGGCAGATAATAGAGTCTCCCCAGTGAGTTCTTCATCACTCAGTAGCCACAACCTTGGGCTTTGTACAAGGCAGATAAACCATACTTTCATGTGTCAAAGATTCCTAACACCTAGGATCTTTTCCCATAGAGTCATCCATACTCAATTCATTTAAAAAAGGAGTCTGCCACAACCTTGGGCTTTGTACAAGGCAGAAAATAATGTTTTCATTAGCTAGAGTCAGCCACAACCATGGGCTTTGTACAAGGCACATAAAATAGAGTCATTCATTCAATTATCCTCAGTAGTTAGCCACAACCTTGGGCTTTGTACAAGGCACACAAATAGAGTCTCCCTAAGTAGAGTCAGCCTCAATTCTGGGCTTTGTACAGAACACAAAAATACCCTGTAATTAATCCCCAGTGGAGTCATCTCCCAGAGTCAATATTAATTAATCAATCAAAAAGCCTCAAGCTTGGGCCTCATACAAGCCAGTTAAAATTCAAATCTTTTATACAGTAGATAGACATAGCTTATCTCTATAGAGAGATATTTTTACTACTCTACCACATTCAAACAAACATTACATTTCATTTCAATTTTAATCAAGTCTCCCATTTAGGATTTTGAAAGGCATGAGCTGGCAGTAAAACCCAGACATGTGGTAACTTTCCCTAATTTGGATGAGCATCTTTCTTTCATTTAAGAGGCATTTGACTGGTATACTTGCACATACACAAGTAAGGTCCCCCTCTTGAATGAAATGAATTCAGTTATTCTTTCACTCCTTTAAATGTTTGTGGTAGAATAGTACAAATACCTCTCTGTAGAGATGATTTCATGTCTCTTTACTGTAAACAGAGATTTAATTCAAGCTTCAACCTTGAGCTTCAAGCAAGGCACCAAAAATAATTAATTTCCCTAGTTAGTTCCCCGAACTACATTAAGCTCTGACTTCCACTAGGGATATGTAGGCATGAGGTTCACAAGGAATCTCAGCGAGCTAATAAAATACCAAAAATAGTCAGTTTGTCTGTCTGTCTGTCTTTTTTTAATTAATTCAATTCCTTCTCCTAATACAAAGGAGAAACTTTCCCAATCATTAGCAATAAACACAATCACAATGACACAGAGAAGGTTCCTGTAGAGTACTACAGATATGTAGGGTGTTTAAACACTTCCCTATGTATAACCGACCCCCCGGACTCCAGAATTTCTAGTCTAGGTGAAATCCCCACACTTAGCAAACTCCTAGGGTTTAGTTGAGATCTTTTTTCCCCTTTCCTACTCGTAGGACAAATAAGAAAGTTCGTGTGATATCGTAGGAAGAACTGAAACAAAATTCATCCCACCACGGGCGCATTCTCCTTCCAATTTTCGCGTGAAGGGTATAGCGTGCCGTCCTCCCAAGTGAAACGGGGAGGTAAAGAAAACGACCACCACAATCATATAAGTCCTTCTGTTAATATTTTTTCAAACCGGCTTTTTTCTAGTTTTAAACTGTGACTGAACTGCCACGTTGAATTTTATTTATTTTTCATTTTTAAAAATACTAAATTGATTTTTATTTTTATTTTTATTTTTAAACAATTATAAATTAATAATATAAAAAAGCCAAAATTGTTTCTTATAAGGAGTTGAACTCAGACCAATGTGGTTAATTTTAAACAATTCTAAATTTAAAATACAAAATACAAAATTTGTATCAGTATGGTCTCGAACCTAAGTCTCTTCAAATTAAATGACAGTCAATTTAATACAATAGAAATTGATTTGTCTATTTATAAATGATAGTCACTTTACTAACAATTGAAATTAATTTGTCTAGTTGTTATTGATAGTTACTTTACTAACCGTAGAAATTGATTTGTCTAGTTGTAAATGATAATCACTTTATTAACAATAGAAATTGATTTATCTAGTTGTAAATGATAGTCACTTTACTAACAATAGAAATTGATTTGTCTTGTTGTAAATAATAGTCACTTTACTAGCAATAGAAATCGATTTTTCTAGTTGTAAATGATACTCACTTTATTAACGATAGAAATTGATTTGTCTAATTGTAAAGTGAAAATCATTTAACTTGAAGGGACTTGGATTTGAGACCTCATAGGTAAAAATTTATGTATAGAATTTGTTAATATTATTAGAAATCATGGAAATTACTTGTTAAAAAATTACTTTATAAGAAATAATTTTGACTTTTTTTATATTATTCATTGATAACTGTTTAAAAATGAAATTAAAAATACAAATTAATTTAGTATTTAAAAAATAAAAAAAATCTAACGTGTCAGTCCAGTCACGGTTTAAAAGTATGAAAAGAACCAGTTTAAAAGTATGAAAAGAACCAGTTTAAAAGTAGGAAAAAACTGATTTGAAAAAAATATTAGCAGAAGGACTAATATGATCCGGTTAAATTTTGTAAGGGATTAAGTTGGGTCGATTTTTTTGTGAAGGTCTAATTTGACTCGTGTAATATTTGTGAGGGACCAAAATGAGTCTTCACTCTTTAAAAAATATATTGTTAATTGTACCTTAATCAATTATATTTGTATATGGGTTTTGCTAACCAGTGTTCTTGAAACATTGGATAAAGAATACTAAATGAGCTTCAATCATATTTTTATTCATTTAAAAAATAATAATTAAATATATCTAATTATTAAATTGACTTAAATAAACTTATTCATTTATTTTCTCTTTCATACACTACATAATTGATATACGAAAAATCAAATGAAATGTGGTGTTCAAATATTATAACTTTATTTCAATATTATTATCATTTAAATATGAGAATTTGATTTTCTAAATATAAAATAAACTAAACAAAAATTTAAAACACTTATAAACAAATTAATAATAAAATAAGAGAAAAGGGTATGTGCACTTCCAATGACAGCCATGTATCTTACCAAGTCAACCTTTAAATTTTAAAATACTGAAATAATTTGCCACTTTAAAATAATTTGATTGAATGTATGTGTAATACTTCTTTACACTGACTGTGCACTACCAATAAACTCATAAAATAATGCAAAAAAAAATTAATAACTAAAAAACTCAAAAAAAAATTATATTATATTTAAATATTTAAATTATTTTGATAAAATAAATAAAAAAATAGAAAGAAAATATTTTATCTACAATATGAAAAGAAAAAGTAGTGTTGTTTAAAATTAAAAAGTCCACTAGGCGTTAAAAATAAGAAAAAAAAGAATATGCACTGACAGTGTCAATCAATGACGATCATGAATCAGGACAAGTCAAATTAAAAATTAAAACAAATGTATGTGACATGACAGAATGTTATATTCTAATTGAATGACGGTGTAAAACTTGCAGACGATTAAACTCTAAAAATAAAACATGCACAACCAATAAGCAATAAAATGTGTAACGTCAGGTTAGAAAATTTCAATTTTTGGTTTTAAATATTACTTTTTTTATAACAGTTTTAAATAATACTTTTAATAAGTTCTTTCTTAATGAATATTAATGGATTCATGGATAAGTGTCTCAGAGCACGGTATTGCCCTTTGTATATATATCATTTGATATCTTATTAATGAATAATGCCAATAAATTTCACCCTCATTAATTACTCTCTCATTCTCTCCCCCTCCATGCTCAATTATTTATCAATCTTTTGATTCCAGAACCAACATGATAATTCATCTTTAACCAGTTAATATTTTTTTTGGCTGAATATGATGTTATTTGTTTTTTATTTGATTTTTTGTATGACAAACTATTATTAATACTTTATTTTAATTCAAAGTTTGAGAGGAAATGTTTGAAAATAGATAATGAATCTTTTGTTTTAGTCAAATTAAAATTAGTTTAATTAGTAACTTATATTCTATTTTATATCGTCTTTATAACTCTTAATTTTAAAATTATATTGTTCACAGCATTGAAACCTTAACTTTTATTTTCTTCTTTTCTATTTTATTTATTATATCTACTGCTAACATTCATAAAATATTTAATTAAAATCGGAGGAATTCTTGCATGGACACATACCTAAATCCATATATTTAGGAACAACTAATAAAAAGAGAACGAATTTAAATTTATTTAAAATTTAATTTTGTTTTTAATTGGCAACATGGAGGGTGGTTGTGATAATGGAGGAGAGAGATAATTTTAGTTTTATTATATAATTAATAAAAAAAAGTGATTGGATGTGTGTAACTCCAGGTGGTATAACTGTGTCCATCTAAGTATTTTCCTTAAAATCCTGTCAACTAGTTCTAGAAACCAAGCATTTAAAATCTTTGAACAACTTTTCTTATGAAAAAGTATTCATAAAAGTAAGGGAAAAAAACACAACACGACACCAATATAAAACTATTAGAAAAATAGTATTAATGAACATGAAAGTAATTTTTTATACCTTTTCTATGACTTGACTGTCAAGTTTTCAGCCACTATTTAAGAAATTAATTAATTAATTATTTTTTAAAATAATAGGAAGAATTACAACCAAAGCGATAATGAGAAGTACTAAAATGGCAAAACATGTCCATTTACGGCTATTCTTTTGATGCTTCCTAGCAACATGTATTTGTTGTATACCTTTCCTAACGTACGAATTTGCTCGCTTCATTTGGCTCTCAATGTCATTCAATTCTTCACTTTGGCCTTCCACCATAACTGACATGTCCAAAAACACTTGATGTAGCTCATTTAGATTTCTCTCTATCTCTTTCACAGCACCATGTCTCTCCTCAATCTCTTGTATTGTCTCCATCACTGTTGCTCTCCCTTGCTCTTGTATCGCTTTTTGTAAAAATGTTTCGCTTTCACCTGATCCACAATAATCAAATATATATCATAATAGAGATTTACCATAATATAGTAATAATGATTGATTGATAAATTTAATTGATATGCACATACAGTAGACAGTGTAAACAAGTTTTACACCGTCATTGAATCATAACCGTTAAATATTTATTGAAATTTAATTTTTTATTATAATTATTTATAAAATAATATTTATCAATAGTTGTGATAATGCACTGAATGTGTAAAGAATTTTACACTGACACTGCGTGCATAGTAATTAATCTCTTCATTGGTAGTCTAAAATTTGTATATTTTATCTTACTATTAATGATTCCACCATAAAAAAATTATTTTAATTTAGAAGTTATTAGTCAGATGTTTATTAATCCAATTTATATAAAAAATTAAAAAAATTAATGACATATTTATAACATTTATTTTAATTATTAAATCTACAAAAGATATTTTATAAAATATATAAATGTCAAAATCAACTATGACAGCTCAATTCAATAATTAAATATTTAAACATTATTACTATAGTATATACTATATAGTCATATTTTCTTATCTATAACCACTATAATTGCAAGTTTTAAAACAACACAAAAACAAAACTATGGATTGAAACTAACAAAATTATATAAGCAAACTAATTAAAATATAAATATGATATAAAAATCAAAATTAAATAAGGTAATCATAATAAAAATAAAAGAAACAACACAAATAAAAGAAGTAATTTTAACATCAATATACAAACTAAATAAGGGTAATGCTAATGAGTTTTTCCCGGCCCTTTTTAAGAATACTTAATAAATATTTTTCCAAAAGTTAATATTTTAAATTTTAATATATTGAATACAAATAGTTTTTAAGAAACTTTGAGATTAATTAATATCTACGGTCATTGTAAATTTTTTTACACAATTAGCCACTCTTATATACTACCTTCGTTTTTTATTATAAGTCATATATTAAGAAAAATAATAACTCTGATATAAAAATGAGAAATTATGTAAGTTTTTACAAAATTGTCCTTCATTAATATCATGTGAAAGATACGTTTACATAATTGAAAGTAGATATAATAATAAATATTTAAGAATATAATAGAAAAAATATCATTAATTATTCATTAAAATTATAAAACAACTTATATTAAAATACAATTTTTTTTAAAACGACTTATAATAAAAAACAGAGTAATATTTTAAATATGATTAAATCAAAAGTCAAATAGTTATAATAATATAACGATTAAGATTAACTGATTTACAGCACTAAATTCGAAAAAAAAATTACATTAATCACATAAAAAGTCAATCGTTAGCATTTTCCATTAAATAACTATAAGAATTATAACCCATAAATAAAGGACTGCGTAATTTTAGTACCTGTAGAGATGAGGAGATCAACAGTTTGATCATCAGCTTTCTCTCCAGTAACGGTAAAGTATCTCCGCTGCACCGTCACTCTATACTCCAACGATATCATCTCCCTAAGTTCATTAAACCTCTCCATCGAATCTTTCAACTTCTTCCTCAAACCACCAACCACCGCCAACCGGGTTCGATCAGAAGACGAACCGGGTCCACAATCAACCAACGACCGGCTCTCTTCATTGGACCGATCAAGCGACTCCAACCGAGCCTTAACCAGTTTAGCTTTCTTTAGCGACAGAGTAACGTCGGAGTCCATTCGAGAACGAAGCTCCTTCACCGCGGTGGCGCTGTGAAGGCTCTTGCTCTTCCCATGCGAGGTTCTCAGACTCACGTGGAGTTTCTCCAGCTCTTTCAATTCTTCCTTCACCGATTCCACTTCTTCGAAGAATTTATGGAGTGTAGTCACCGTGGTGGTGGTGGTGGTGGAGGTTTCCGCCATCTGGATGACGTGGTGGTGGTGGCCGTTACTGTCGTCGTTTTGGACGGAGAGTAAGTCGTTCATGGTTTTCTGATTTGCGTTTTGATGAGACGAAGTGATGAATGATGAAAGTTGAATGTGGACTCTAGGAATTTATAGGCTCTGTTTGGCTGAAAAGTTGCAATTTCAGATATTATTACTTTTTAAAAAAGAAGAGTGTAAAGTAAGAATCTAAACGTGTTTTTTATTTGTTAGTACAACTTTAAACTTCTATAAATATAACTTTTGCAAATAAATTATATATTTTAAATATATATATTTAACTTATGCAAATATACTACTAGTTTTGTGTTTTAATTTATGAGTTTTTTTTATTTAGTAGTAATAAATAAGGATTTGTCATCTAATATAAAAAATTAATAATATGTCATATCATTAATTTTAAATAATAAAATAAAAGTATGATATGACTAGATACATGGTCCAAATTGATTAATAGTGAATTATTCATTTTCTCAATAAATAATAAATAAATAAATAAATAAAAATTTATTTTTATTTAAACTCTTTTAAGATTTATTAATATCAAAACTAGCATCTTATTATTTATTTTAATTTTTAAATCACTGCTGTTTTATTATTCTGTTTATAAATAGATTGTCCTTTGACCAAGGGTTTTGGATATGGTAATAGTTTGCAACACTAAATCTTGAGCCTGCATTTAACTTGGGCTAATCTAAGGAGTGGCACATAGATTTAATTACCATCCCCTTTATTTTTATTTTGGATAACTATGCAAATATAAAATTACTTTTATAATTTTGTAAAATAAATGTCAAATAACATGTTCAATTGTATATATTTAAGAGTAAAACACATCCACGTTTGTACGATAAGCATTAAAAGGGGTTGGAGAGCTGAAATCTTAACTAGTTTTTACAAAAAAGTGCGAGTAAAACAGGCATGTTCGCGTGGGTCTGTCTATTTTGCCACCCTACAATTAAGATAGTAACAAAATTCATGAGTATTTGATAAGTTGTCGTGTGTCATTTAAAGTTTATATTTCTTCACATTTCACCGCTCAAAGTGTTTGAGTTTTGTCATAAACTATATTTGCTAGAAAGTACAAATGCGTAACAATTTTAAGTGAGTAAGGGTTGTCAGAGGCTTTGAAGTTTTATTGTGTTAGAGCTAGCTCGCACAAGGAGGTGGAAAATTCCGTTTATGGAATATTTTGTATGTTAAGGATTTGATCCCTCTCAGCTATAAGGTTGAGGTATTTATAGGGCTCCTGAGTGCTAAACATGAGAGGAAGCCATGTCCACATCCTCCACCTTTTACCTTAATTCGCTCAGTGAGGAGCAATTATTCCGCACTAATTAGAAGGACAATTTTTCCACCCCATTTGACTGTCTATTGGAACAAAATATGTGACATATATTTTCTTACTGATTTGAAAAATGTGAGTGGCCCACCTTATGTGGGCGCTAGCCCTTCTTTTGGTGCTACCCCTTTTTTGGTGCAAACCTTTCTTTGGGGGCTAACCCTTCTTTGTATGTTAATCCTTCTTTTAGTGTCAACCCTTCTTTAGGGGCTAGCCCTTCTTTCGGTGCTAGCGTTTTTTTTGGGGTGCTAGCCCATCTTTGGGTGCAAAGGATCTTCCACTAGAAGCTGAGGGCTCTTTGGAGGAAATGAATTTGTCTCCTCCTGCTTTGTCCCTCTACTCATATGTTTTTTGGGCCTCAATGCAAAGTCAAATGGCCATTTTAGTCATTCATCACCCTTAATTTTGTTCCACATCCCCCATCCGTTGAAAACTGAGACAAAAATAACAAACTCGGACCTTCAATTCCAAGGGCCCAACGTCTCATTCCACTACATACCTTTTGTTTTAATTTTTAACCCCCATGGCAGTATATTTAATTTTATTCTAATTCTCTTCTTTTAGAGACTTAGTATTTATTTCCTTTTTAAAAGTTTAGGAATGATGATTCATTTAGGTTTTCAATTAAGGTCTTGATTTAAGGAATTAATTTGATTAGAATGGAATTAGGAATTTAATTAGAGATTAGGGTTTTATAACTTTTAGTCTTGATTTTATTCTTTAATTCATGACTTGTAATGGTGATTACTTCTTTGAATTGCTTACTTGTTCTTATGGATAAATTACATTTGACCTATGAATGTTGCATGATAGTTTGCTCCCTTTTTTTATATTTAATTGGTTGATTATATTTTTCGGTTAATTAATTAAATTGAAACTTTAGAATACTATTAACACTAGTTGGTCCTTTGGGTTAATTAATCGTATAATTGGAACCCTAGGATAAGTTTTGGATAAATTTGCGTGAGAAAATTAGGTTAACACCCATTTGGTACCCAAAGTTAATCTCTCCTTGATATCTCACCTATTTTGGTTTACTTGTCATAATTAAGACTAAAATTACTTTCATAAAAAACTCAAAAAAACCTAAAAATACGATGTGAATCGTGCGCCACAATCCTTAAGCAAATGGAGAAGAATAAGAGGGTGTATTCCTATCCTTATTCTGGATATCTGTGGATACGGGACGTATGACCTAGTGATTCAAAGTATTCACCTTCATTCATAGACTTTAGTGCGATTCAAATCAAGGCAATTTTTCATAATTAAAGGATGAAAAAGGAAATGGTGGTGCATACTTCCCGATCCCCCGTATATTCAAATACCTGTTGTATCGGGGGACCACTTGATATACATCTCCTAATAAATAACTTCAACCAATAAAATTTCATTTTCCGCCTTAGGGAAACCTTTGAAAACCTTTTCAGAAAGAATATGTTATTTTACTGCAATACAAATGTACGCTTAAGTCTCCTTGTGTGAGAGCATACAACAACGTTAACTGCTAGAATGCGAATGTTAACGTCGTTCAATAAAAGCAACCAACGATACTTATTTTCTACCCACGAACTATGGGGTTCTGATTTCTCATTGCAATATGAGGATACGTAAACACAGGATTCCGAAAACCTGGTGAGCACACTAATTATTTAATTAATAATATAAACATTGTATTTGAATTTTAAATAAATTATTGAATTAAAATGGTATATATTTAATTATATCTTGCTTAATACAATTAATAATATAATTAATGCAATTGATATATCTTGATTGTAATTTTTTAAACAAATATTGAGTTATTTCAAAAATGCATCTCCGAAAAATTCAAAGACCAAATATTAGGATATTTCTGAAATGCATCTCCAAAAACACCTTAATTATGAGGTTTGTTTGGAGATACATCTGCGAAGGGCATTTTAAGGTATTCAGGGTTTTTTCACCACCATCAGGTGGAAAGAGAAATTCCCTAAAACAAATGATTGTTATTAGGCCTGGGAGGATTTGGGCTTCGAAGGGCCTGTAATACAAATAAGATTTCACCCATTCAAACCCAATCAAACTCACACTTGTTTATCCGATTTACCCATGACCGACCCACTTTCACCCAAGAGCCTTTTTCTGAATTGGGCTAGACGAGTCTCAGACGGGTTGTGCCTGTTTGTCCAATCCTATTATCTACTCATGTTAATATGGAGTTAGAAGGATCATTGTGTCAAAATATTTGTTGGTTATGAAACATATTATTTCCATGTATAATGATTGTGTTAAGATTCATTTAATAAGAGTTTTGTGTATTTATTACTCTTTTACTATATCGTTTGTGTGGGAAGATGTTGAGATGACTTTGGAAGAAGAACTCAAAGTCAAAGATATGCAATGGTGACGTGTCCTCGTCGTTATAATGAGATTAGTTTGTTTTATGATAAGTCTTAAGTTTTTTAAACAAAATGTTTCACGATCATTTTTTGTCTTATCCATGTGACTTTTCATCTGTACTAGAAAAGTATATCATTGTTCAGTTTCACTCGTAATTTCAGTCAAATTATACATATCTTTTATTCGGTGATCTTTCTCATATATAATACATTAATCCATCCCGCACGTAAGACTCATCAAGGATCATTTAAGGTGAGTGTCCTTTATTCATGTGATCTCTTAACGATAATTGAAGCATACTTTATTGTCAGGTCATGTTCCATTATATTATATATTAACCATAAATATGTCATCCTCATATTTTAGTTCGAATATGTCCTTCGCGTTAGTGGGTCGATACGATCATCCTGATCCATAAGTTGCTTCATCTTGATTTTATACTTATATGCGAGCTACCATTCGGGATAAGCTTATGACTTTTGATTACAACCCAACTCACATATGACGAATCGGCCAAATAGGCCAGACATGAACACAACTCCCAAAGTATGAGCATTGCATAGGCAGAATACTGTTTTTAGCCCTACTGAGAGGCCGAACATTTACGCATCTCCTCAAGCATGAGTTGTGTGGGAGCGAAATGTTTTTCTGAGACCTACTAAAAGGTCACGTATTTACACAAATGTACTAGAAAATTAAATCAATGTAACTCTAATAGCAAAGGCTAGTAAGTTCTCAGCCGTATTTTTAGTCAAATTATGTATATCTTTTCTTGGTGATCATTCCCCTATATAGTAGCTCTGCCTCATCTCTCATGCAAGACTCATCCCTCACGCAAGACTCATCAAGAGCCATTTAAGGTGATTGTTCCTGATTAATATAATCTCTTAATGGTAATTGGAATCGAGTTTTATTGGTAAGAATAATATTTTAGTTCAAATTACTTTGAATTAACCATAAATGCAGTATGCTCATATCTTAGTTTGAATATTCCTTTCGTGTTAGTTTTGGACCGACATGATCGGCCTAATCCATCAGCTGTCTTAGCAGGACCATGTTCTTTTGGGCAAGCTACAATTCGGAACCCATTTTATTAACTCCAAATTACAACTCGACTCACATTTGACGACCCAACCTAATAGATCAAAGATGTACATCTATCCTCTTAAGATTTAAATATTGAAATAAATTGCAATATATTTTATACTAAATTGAGCTTTTAAGCATTTTAATATTTGTAAGTATTATTTTTAGCATTGAATTTAAACGCCTACTATCATTTATAAAATTAATATTGAGATTAGAAGATCAAATGAAAATTTTGGACAAAATGTGCGATTCAGCATGAAAAGTGCTACTGAAAAATTAATTTGATATCATAAAATCTAAATAAACTAAAATGTTTCATTGGTTGGTGATGTAGGTTATAGACAAAAAAGTTTGTTGAAAGATTAGTTAACGGCGTGAGATTTAATTTAAAAGTTAAAGACAACAAAATTGGTTGAAAGAGTTAAATCAAAATTATAGACAAAAAGTTTAGTTGAAAGAAACGTTAAAAGTACTCACTCATATAGTTAAAAGTACTCACTCATATATATTATGGATAGAATCTGGTATACGGACAGAAGTATGTGGACCAATCGATTTAGTTTTTTCTTTACTAAACAAAACACTTCTGTATGGATTTTGAAAATAAAATTTAATTAATTTATTAAGAAATTTTTTGGAGTTGGACCGTTTAAACAATAAATTATGCAATTTAAATTTACAAATTCACAATTGGTTTGTAACTCGTTTAGTATTCTTTTTTACCTTTTATATATATATATATATATATATATATATATATATATATATATATATATATATATATATATATATATATATATATATATTAAGGTCTGGTTTAGCTCTATAGGATCTAAGAGCACCCATATCAGGGAGTGTTGCACAAAGCTTAAAATATTATTCGTCAGTAAATTTAGAATAATATACCGTGTATGAGTAGTAAAACTTTGCAAGTGGTGCTTTGTTTGGCACCATAGTAAAATAAATTATTGGATAATTTTGAAATAATAAATATAATAAAAAAAATATATAATATTAATAATAAATGTATAACAACTATTTTTTAAACAATCATGATATAGACAACTTTTTTATAACCGCTCTTTTTTAACGGTAAATTTTTCTCCTATATATTTCAATAAATTTTTTTTTGTTATACTTCAAAAAAAAAATTTGAACATTTTTTTGAATGAATCCCAACCACGAGAATTCTTCGTATAATTTTATACAAAATGATGGCAACCCTCCTCTTATTCCAAATCATCAAAATAATCCATAATTTGGAAATTATCCATATCATACATCACATTCTCCATATCAATATCAACAATTTTCATCTCAAACAACTAATCTCATTATGCCTCGTGAAGTTGATATTGGTACTAGTGGTGTGCAATCAAATGATCAAGAGTATGGAATACCACAATTTTGCACTCAAGATAGTTTGAACTACATCGGTTGTAAATATAACAAAAACAAGATTTCAACCAAAGGAGGATGAGCTTCTCATTCAGTCATAGCTTAACGTTTCAAAGGATCCAATTGTTGGGGTTGATAAAAAAGGAGACAACTTTTGGAAGAGAATTGGTGAAGCTTATAATAAACATCGCGACAAGATTTTTCGAGAGGAAACAATTGACATTAAAAGGTCGATGGCACAAAAAGATTAATCCCTATGTTAATACAATTGTTGGGTGCTACAAGCAAGCCATGGATTTTAAAAAAAAAAGCAGGAGCTCTAAGAGCAACATCATTTCAACTGCATATGATATTTATTACCAAGATGAGCGTGAAAAATTTACATTTGAGAGTGCATGGAGATTATTGAAAGATGAACCCAAATGGCTTGCAGGTTCATCATAACCTTCTGCAAAAAGAACAAAGAATTAGACTTTAGGAGCATATTCTTCATCTTGTAACCCTCCAACACCAACAAGCAACGAAGACAATTCACCATCACCTTCTTCGTTACGTAGACTAATCGGTCAAAAGGCAACAAAAAGAAAGGAGAAAGAAAAGCTATTCAACACTCGATGTCAAATTTAATACTTTGCAAGACGACTTCCAAAAGAAAAATGAATTGATGTCACAGTTTGCACGTGATTATGCACGTATTGAGAGTGAAAAAGTTGAGATAGAGAAGAAAAGAATCAATGCAGAGAAACATAAGGCTGAGAGAGATATGGTAAGATTGAAGATCAATGATTTGCAAATACTTTCAAAAGATACATCATACATGGATTCAAGACAACTGTAAGCTCACAAGTTATTGTGTGACGTGATTAGAAGAGAATATGGGCTTTATTAGTTTTTAGTATATCACTAGTTATTTTTAGATTCCTATGTATTTTTAGTATTCAATTTGCAACCGTTATTACAAGTCAATATTATTCAAACTAGCCGTTAGTGAAACTAGCCGTTATTCAAACTAGTTGTTATTCAAACTAGTCGTTATTCGTAGCCCTATAAATACTCTTAAAATGAGTAGTAAGTTTCACACTCTTTTCCAACTTATCTTCCTCTTAATTCAATATTGTAATTCTCTTCATATGGATCCTTCCAACCCTTCCCACATTTCAAAAATGTTCATAGATTATATGAATGATGGCATGGGTGAAGAACTCGTGAGACTTTACTTTGAAAGTGAAGGCCAAGAAGAAGTTGCGAGTTCTAGCAAGCCTAGACACCGAAGAAGAAATATAGAGAGGAATCGTGAAGAAGGACATAGGCATTTATTCAATGATTATTTTTCAGAAGCATCGGTGTACACAGGTGAGCAATTTCGTCGAAGATTGCGAATGCATAAACATGTATTCCTTAGCATCGCTGAAGCTCTTGGTCAACATGATGAGTATTTTTGGCTTAAGGTTGATGCAACTGGTAGATCAAGTCTTTCACCACTGCAAAAGTTCACTGCAGTTATTCGTATGCTGGCATATGGATCATCTGCTGATAGTGTAGATGACTATTTGAGAATTGGTGATACAACAACACTAAAATGTGTTGATAAGTTTACAAGAGGTGTTATTAGTGTATTTGGGCCACAATATCTGCGAAAGCCAACTATTGAAGATGTCAAATATCTGCTGCAAATGGGGAAAACATGGCTTTCCAGGTATGTTAGGGAGCATTGATTGTATGTATTGGGAATGAAAAAATTGCCACATTGCTTTGAAAAGGCAGTATGTCCGAGGTGATCATGGTAAGCCTATTGTTATGTTTGGAACAATCGCTTCACAAGACCTATGGATCTGGCATGCATTCCTTGGGGTAGCTGCTTCAAATAACGATATTAATGCATTAAACCAATATGATGTCTTCAACGATGTTATGCAAGGGCGAGCTCCCGAGGTCCATTATTCAATTAATGGCACTGAATATAACATGGGTTATTATCTACCATATGGAATTTATCCTGAATGGTCAACATTTGTGAAAAGTATCTCAATGCCACAAGGGGATAAGAGAAAATTAGTTGCCCAACATCAAGAAGGTGCAAGAAAGGATATTGAACGAGCATTCAGAGTTCTCCAATCCCAATTTGCGATCATATGTAACCCAGCTCGACTTTGGCACTTGGATGCACTGAAGCGCATAATGGATACATGCATCATACTCCACAACATGATAGTTGAAGATGAACGTGCCACATATGGTAGCAATTTTGATTATTCTTATGAGCATTTAGGCAATGAAGCTTGAGAAAACACTTAGAAGGGGGGTTGAATAAGTGTTTCTTTTTAACTTGATGAAAGAAAGATAGACAGAACACAGTTATTTTTATCCTGGTTCACCTTCTCAATAAGGCTACCTTCGGTCCACCCTCAACAAGGTGATTTGTCTCTCTCAACGAGGACTTAATCCACTATAATCAGAACTTGATTACACTTGCACGACCAACTGTCGTGATTCGCAATACCTTGCACGAGCCAAACTGCTGGCGACTAACAATCCTGCACAAACCAACTGTTTGTGACTAACTGACTTCTAAGACTCAACTAGTCATAGACTTCTTGAGACTTTTGACCCAACCGATCTCTCAAGGACTTAGTTACCACGTAACTTCTGATGACAATGTATAGTGTTGCTTCTAGAAAGCTGTAATCACCACTGTGATATTTCACTAAGTTTAAGTACAAAGTAATGAACTCAGAGTATGAATATGAGAGTTTTGCTTCAGCGAGTTTTTTTTCACACTTGATGATTTTTCAGAGTAATAATATTCTCGTGGGAGATTGTTGTGTTTGATTCAAGAGATCATGAGTATATATAGCCTCAAGATTTTTCCCGTTAACTTCAGCTCCTTTTCGCAACATTAAATGGTTTGCGTGTTGTCTTAACTTTTGTTTTCTTCCAAGGATTTGCATGTGGATAGCTTATTCAATCAACCTTGGGAATTGTACTTTTGGAGTGTTTGTAGCTGTTTTACTAATGATTATGTTTTTAACGACATTATTTTGAAACAGTGTTCGTGATCTTCTGATCAGCTTTGTATTTCAGCTTCTGTTGTAGATGTATTCGCAGCAGTTTGGTGCAGTATCAGAAGTTGCCTGAAGACTTTAGTATCTCTTGCATTTATCCAGCTTTGCATATATTCCAAGTTCTGATTGTGCTGGTACTAGTACATCTTCTGAAATCAGAAATATATAATTAGAGTACCATGTTTGCTTATACAAAATTTATTTGTTTGTTATCATCAAAACACTAATATAATTAGAACCAAACTATGTTCTAACAATGACCCGACTGCACCACCAGATGATTCTAATAATAATTTTCAAGAGTTTCTATACATAAGACATCATGTTCGTGACATGGAAACTCATCGACACCTTCAACAAAACTTGATAGAACATATATGGGAACGTTTTGGACATAAAAATAACCATAACTAAAAATTATTTTAAATGTTTATATATTTTCTGCATGTTTAGCATATTTTCTACTATTAGTTTGTATTAATGTTTATCAATTTTTCAATGTATTTTTATTTTTCCTTTATTTATTTATTTTTGGATATTTTAATTTATTTTTAATATATGTTGTTTCCTTTTTAATACATTTTGATATAGTTAAATTAATTTGTTTAAATTATATATTTATATATTAAGGTAAAATATAAATTTGGAATATATTGTAAGTTTAGTGGGACTCATTTTAAAATTTTTAGATGGATGGTATGGATATTTAAAAAATGTAGTCGGGTGGTTTAAGTAATTGAGAAATGTGAAATAATATATTAAATTGAGTGGGGTCTATTTATACTACTAAATTTGGTAGCATGAATGTGGATGCTAACCATGTTGCATCTAGTAGTAATAGTAATCACTACTATTTTGGCAGAGGAATAAACACATGTGGTAGATGTGGCAGAGATTGTAGCAAAATTTTACAACTGGTAACAGGCCTACATGTCAATTGAGCAACAACTATGGTCATTTTGTCCTTGATTGTTGGTACAAAATTGATGTGATTTTTTACTTTACTTACAACAAGCCTCAAGCTCATAGCTTTGGGACTAATTAATACTTGATTGTTTTTATAAAAAAGATGAATAATTTAAAGTCATTAATCCCTTTAAATATGGGTCAAATCATGAGTTAACTAGAACTCATTCATTTTTTAGTTTAAAATTCAGCTAAATTCTTATATAGCATAAGTTATCCAAGAACCATATAAAATTTTATTTTTTTTTACTTATATAAATATTAGTTTATAGCTTATAAATATTTGCTCAAATTTAATACAATCAATATAACTTTAATATAACAACACAACCAATCACAATTATTCAATTTCTTTTTCTTCTAGAGCTCCAATTTCTTTTTCATTCCTGCAGTATATATATTCAGCAAGAAGTTAATCAACATAGTGCAATTAAGAGAAATTAATTAGCAAAAAAGAAGGATTCAATTCCCCTATATAAATTATAAACTGAGAACATTTTCTTAAATTAATTAGCAATACCTGATCAACAACTCCAGTAGGGAATTTTAGCATTTTACCTTAGTTTCTCGCCTGAGTGAAGACGCTAAAAACTGGTTGAAGTGCCATGGAAAGTACATGTTATTGTTTTTAATATTAAAAACTCATCCATAATTGAAACTATTTAAAATGCAATGTTATTAATTTTCCATGTTATCTTACCAAAATTTGTAAGCAATGACTCATTACCTTCTTATGAAGAGGCTGAGCTTTAAAAATATGAGTAAAACCCAATCCATCATGCTTTAGGGAACCCATGGCAGTAGGCCTACAGAAACACACTGTAATAATTAGTACACCACAGTTTCAAAAGTATTATCTCTCATTCTGGTGAAAAAAGGAGGAATATTTTTTTTTATAGAGTGGTATCCTTCCTTCCGTACCGACTAATCTCAATACATGCTTTCAATTTATGTAAATTCAGTTGTAACGTTTAATGAATAAAACTAAAATTTGTCAATCCTAAAATTCTAAGAACTAAATTTCAGTTGCTACTGCTTAAAATTCTAAGAACTAGATTGACCTTTTCCGAATCATTGTAGTGAGAAGTAAAGATGAGGTAGCAGATGTGTGTTGCATGGCTCTCTCCAAACTTCATTGAGTCGTTAACTGCTGATATGGACACGCTTTGAACCTCGATTGCGTTGAGTCGTTAACTGCTGATATGTGTCACTAAATTGTTGAATTTGTTGACCCTGCATGCAAGATTTTTCTCTTATGTCTAAAAAACATCATAGTAGAAAGGGTTAGCAACAACTCTATGCAGCATGGTTATGCCTTTGTAAAATTCAACAATTCTTCACAGAAAAGTTATATTGAATACAGAAAAGTAATTCATAAAATGCATTCATATGTAAAAAGATACATAGTAACATGTAAAACCTCTCAATTTTGTATCACCAAAATGGGCAATGAGAGAATAAATTTTCACAACAGCAGGCTAAGTTGTATTCCAGTATAATTCTATGCAGCATAATACTCCATTATAGAATGAGTTATATGCATTCATAAAAAACTATGCCACAAATCTATGATCATAGAAAGAGCTACCAACAAATCTATGCAGGTTATGCCTTTGTATAAACTACCTGCATTCATAGAAAGAGCTCATGTGTAGATTGCATTCAACATCAGAATCTATTCAGGTTGATCAAACCGCTCCTGACTATAAAAACGAGAGCATTCAGTACAGTAAACTACAAGTTTTGCTATTTGGTGCATAATATGGAACTCACCATAGACAAATAGTATTGCTTCCATGTCTTGTCATCAAAAGTTTGGATCAAAAGTCTCTTGATATTCTTTCAAAAAGTGGTTGGTTGTGTTATTCATGGATTCAAAATTATGAGTCATTCATGACTCCAAAAAAGTGATTGCTGCAAATACAATAGAAAATATTATAATACATTCTTTAAAATATTTGAATACAAAACACAATGCAAATTAACCTTGATTTGTTTCAGGCCAGCCAGAAGATTGTGACTGAGTATGAGAGGATGACGGGGCTCCACTCCCAGCTGAAGTTTCAGTAAATCTTATAGAACATTTTAAAAAACAATTGGCAACATATTACAAAACAAATTAAATACTTACACTTAAGACAGATAGAAACTATATACCTTCTAAAGCATCTTCAGACATCTCATACTCTTCATTAAATTCCAAGTCTTTGAATTGGTAAAAGGAAGGCATCAATCAGTTTTGAGCACTAATAAGAGCCTCTGCCATTTCAGGTGTGAGACTTAGGGGTGGACATACGAAGACCATCCGAAGAAACCCGATTGTACCTAACCGTGTTTTGGTCAACGGTTTGGTTAACTTCGGGCTACGAGTATCATCATTACTGGTGATTGGGTATTAATGGGTGAATTCGGTCTGGTTCGGTGGTGAATATTTGACCCGTCGGACTCCGGACCTAATCGAATATAATACCTTCAAACTGGATTAGTGGGCGGGCCTACTTAAAATCACCTTGGCCCAACCCCAAGTTAATATTGAAATTTGGATCACACTTTTGTTACTAAGACAGGTTGTGTACAAGTACAACCAATTATCCCCTTCCAACACAAGCTTTATTGTTCCGAAAACCACAAAACATAGTTTCTATAATCGAAAAATGATTAGAATATGGAATCTAAACAGGAGTTTAAATAATTTGTGAAGGAAAAAACAACTAAACCTCTTGGTAATTTTTAAGCTCTTCGATGGTTTTTTCAGTTGAGAGTAGAATAAGTCTCACATTGATTAAAAACTAAAAGATTGAGCATCTTATACACAATAATCACCTAAAAATAATGGATAAATATGATCATTTCTGGGTAGCTTACTATGCAAGAATTTCTAAACTAGTCGTGGTTTTTTAGGAGGAATGGTCTTGTTACATATTAGCATGGCATGGTCAAGTTTTTTACCATACGCAGGAATGGAAGAAATATGCTTATTTTAAAGATAGATCACTAGAGTTTGTATGATTCTAGAGAGAATAACTTTTTTCTCCGCATGAATAGTGATATTTATGATGGATTGAAGAAGGTTATGAAAGACATCTATCATCAACTGGTGGATGTGTCATTTATTGTTAACTATAAAATTATCAACTGTAGCTTTGAGAGATGAATGAAAGAAACGAGGAACAAGTAAAGTGTGAACTTAAGGGCTTCAACAACAAGCATCGAGACACAGATTTATTAGTAAGCCATCTACAACATAAAGGGGGAATTGGTTTGAATATCTCCAAAACTAGACTGAATTCCATACCAATATATTAGAGGAAGCAATATGACTTGATCCTGTTGGAATAATTTATATTTAAATAATATTAATTATTATATTTCAATAATTATTACATGGACAAATATATGTTTATATTTATAAAATTAAAAGCTTTAATTGATGTGGTGGTTGACGACAGCCACGGTGGTTCTATTATTAATGTATTTGATAACATAAATCAATATGGATGAGGGCATGAAAATTTTATGTAACGTGATATGTAAATCATGTCTATTTCCAACTGTTCCAACTAAAAAAATTATTTGAAATCGTTAGTATGTTCGACTCTGATAACTTAGATGTCAAATAGACATTATAATACATAATAAATGAAGGTATGTATTTATGTCATTCAATTACAATTCAATATAAGGTTTTGAAAGACCATTCAAATTATTTTTTTATTATAATAGTGTTTAAACAATAAATTTTAAAAAGTCCATAGACTTATAAGTTAATGTTGTTGAAACTAGAATATATACATATGAAATTTAAGCTAAAGACTCACTAATAAAAGATATATAAAATCTTTCATATGATTGTCGTCAATATTTAGATTAATGGGATAGTGACTCATTATTTTATATTTTATAATATTATTTCGATATCTATACAGACTTTAGGTTAAGAAGTCAAATAAAGTTTTAAAGACTAATTAGATTTTTATTTAGTGATTAATTAATTATTTAATTGGATATGAGCTCAAATATGAGTGAATGTCAGGATGACAAATTTTATAACTCTATTCTTAAGAAGAAAAATCCATTGGCTTTGAGACTGAAGCATATCCTAAGCTGTGGCGAAGTCGTGGGTGGCTAAGGAAGGTCATGGTCACTTTGTTCACACACAATACTACATTACACTCACACACTTAGCTATCTAACTTTATATTTAGAGTAAAGACCCATTTTGGTCCCTCACAAATATTACAAAAGCCAAAAATGTTTTTTATAAAGAATCGAACCCAGAATCTTTAAAAGACATTTTTGTGTCTTTACCACTATGTCAATGTACATTTATGACAAGTCCCTTCTGGTTAAATGATATTCTCTTTACAACTAGACAAATCAATTTCTATTGTTAATAAAGTGGCTATCATTTACAACTAGAAAAATCAATTTCTATCGTTAGTAAAATGACTATTATTTACAACAAGACAAATCATTTTCTATTGTTAGTAAAGTGACTATCATTTACAACTAGACAAATTAATTTCTATTATTAATAAATTGATTATCATTCACAATTAGACAAATCAATTTTTATTGTAGTAAATTGACTATCATTTACAATTACACAAATCAATTTTTATTGCTAATAAAGTAATTATCATTTACAACTAGACAAATCAATTTTTACGGTTAGTAAAGCGACTATCAATAACAACTAAAAAAATCAATTTCTATTGTTAATAAAGCGACTATCATTTACAAATAGAAAAATCAATATCTATTGTAGTAAATTGACTGTCATGCAGGATGTGGTTTAAAGGGTCTGAGTTCAACTCCTTATAAGAAACAATTTTGACTTTTTTATATTATTAAGTCATAATTGTTTAAAAATGAAATTAGAAATAAAAAATCAATTTATTATTTATAAAATTAAAAAAAAACTAACGTGGCAGTCCAATCACAGTTTAAAACTAGGAAAAAACGGTTTGAAAAAAAATATATTAGCAGAAGGACTAATATGGTCTGATTAAATTTTATAAGAGATTAAATCGGGTCTATTTTATTGTAAATGACTAATTTGGATTGTGTAATTTTTGTGAGAGACCAAAATGTGTCTTCACTCTTATATTTATATTTCACATGTCAAAACTAACTATTATCATCATTATATTCTTAATTATTTTTTATAAGCTAGATTATTACAAGTAATAATTGTATATTATGTTTAAAATTCATCTCAATAATTATATACAAAATTAAAATTCGTCTCAAATTCGTCTAAATTTTTAATGACAGAATTTTCATAAATATAAATAAAATAAATAATAATTGTGTATTTTTTGAATTATCGTTTTAAAGACTCTTCATAATTTTGTCTCAAATTTTCCTTAATATTTTACACAGATTTGAGAAAAAATATAAAAAATATTAAAATAAATAACAATTTTATATTATGTCTAAAACTCATCTCAAAGTCTATATACACAATAAAATTCTGTCTAATCCGTCTCAGTATTTTACACGAATTTGAGACAAAATTTACAAAAAAAATAATAAAATAATTAACAATTATGTATTTATTCTAACATCTATCTTAAAGATCTCTCTGTGTAATTGAAATTTGTTCAAACATGTCTCAATATATACATGAATTTGGAATAAAATTTTCAAAATATAGTAAAATAAACAATTATATAATTAGTCTCAAATTCTCTACATGATTGAAATACATCTGAAAATAATATCATTTATGACTAAATTTATTTCACCTCAAATTTCTATTTAAAAATATCAATATTTTAATAGAGTCACAACTACATGTATTAATTTATATTAAAATAATATGTTTTAGCTTCACCCAAATTCAAGCTGAAATCTTTCAGTGTGTTAGACTGGCGTGATGAGATGAAACCATCTCTTTTATGGTAACCATTTCTCAAATTATCGTGAAATTATTATCATGTTAAAGTATAAGCACATAAAATGGAAGTTAGATTGGGAGTGAAGAACCTAGAAGTCTTCAACATATTTCTCTTAAGTGTAATTGAGATGTTTGCTAGAAAGCAACTTTCCATGGACTAAGATCTTAAAACTAATATATGGTAAAAGTTTTTATGCAAGGACACAATGTGTCATACAATAAAGGATCTATTTGGTGGTTATACCTTGTTTCAGACTATACGAATAATGTGGACATTAGAAAATCCTCATTAGGTTTTATGTTTGTAATATTTAGGATAGATATAAGTTAGGAGGTAGATAAACAATCAATGGTCGCATTATGTGCTACTCAAACGAAACATATCGCCCTTGTTGAAAGGGTCGAGGAAGTCATATGGTTGAAAGACGTGATTTGGGAGGGAGTTAGCTAGGGATTATTTAAGAATGTGTGGAGATGAATTATGATAGTCAAAGTTTCATTCACTTGACCAATCATCGAATTTATCATGAGAACACAAAAGACATTAAAATTTTCTTACAATTCATTAGGGATATGGTAGATTCATTAGAGATTCAGTTTCAGAAAATGCCCTTAAAAGAAAATCCAGCAGATACGTTCACCAAATAATTGTCAAGATCAAGGTCTAAGTATTGTTTGGACTCGATCAAATATGCTGAAGAATGATTTAAGATTAGGATAGAACAAAACGGTGGTTGAGGGTTAAATTGACATCTTCATCACTTTAAAATCAAAGTGGAGAATTATTTTAATTTTCCTTGGAACCTCAAATGATAAAATAGGAAAATGACATATTTTAGTATTAGCATATTTCCAGGCTTGTTTTAGCGGATCCGTTTGTTAATGGGTCATATCTTATGCATGTTAGGATTTTAGAAGTTATAGATATTTTTTTCTCCCATTTGTTGTAAGAAAATTTTCAGAAGGTGAATAAGGTAAAAATCCTAGTGAAAAGTAATTCTAATGAAAAGTAAAGGATGAAAATTCCTAGAATTATACTTTTGGGGTTTGGCAGTGTTTTGGGGTTATCAAATGGATTTGGGAAACAATTTAAACACCTTGGATTTGTGTGATTCTTATATTGAGAGATGGAGAGATCGTAAAACATTTGGTTAGAAAATAAGGTTTATTTTGAGAACTCCAAACATTACTTTCTTGTAACTCATATTATAATAATAACTTTTGAAGTATAGTGAATCAGAGAGTTGATTTCTCTTCTAGAAATATATTTATTTGATCAGTAATATCCCATAACTTATTTTCTTAAATAAATGTGTTTAACTTAAGAAAGTTTTTGGAAATGTTATTAAACTAAAGAACTATAACATGTTAGAGACACCAAGGTTGTTATGGACCTTACATTAAAGAGGAATAGCAAAATGGTTTTTCCTCAATCCAAATAAACTCTGAAAATGAGGAGCTTCGATAATTTTTCCTTTTTCACTCAGAATTTTTAGCGAGTAGGAAGACCTGTCAAGCTTAGAGGGAGAGAGAGAGAGAGAGAGAGAGAGAGAGAGAGAGAGAGAGAGAGAGAGAGAGGGAACTCGTGGGAAAAATAAAGGGAGGAGAAGAAGTAGTTCCAAGATATAATCTTATTGCACGTGCAAGGAGAGGATTCTCAAGCTCAAGAAGGAAGAAGTATGAAGCATAAAATCATCATCAACTCCCTCGACAATATCTTGAACTCGGAATTTCTTCAAAGACGGGGTTCACTTAGGCTTTTAATCTTGTATAGAGTAAGTTAGAAATGTGGTATGTTAGAACAGATTGATGGTTTTTTCATATACACATCATTGATTGATGTCATGTCCATTAATTGTGATCAACTCCTTAAATGCCAAAGTTTTTTGCTGAGAATTGTGATTGATAAGGAAGAGAGTTGGATTGGATAAGTTGTAGGAAGAAGATACTAAAATGACAATCATGTCTTTCACAAGAGTTAATATACAAGTATTTTTTTATACAATGAACAATCATCAATCAAAGCGCTAATAGCCACACTGCATTAGCCTAAACACATCAAATGACAATTTCTTCAATTGATGCAGATACTAAAATGCTACATGTAAGATCCTCAATAATCTTGATACAATAATCTTGCTATCCATAATAACCTACCCCAAGCTTCATTTCTGCAACATTATTTCCTCAAATCTGACAAAGACTTGTCTGAATGATTGTCATTAGCCTCGAATAATTGGATAGCTCCCAACTTTGTTCTGCGACAACCTTTACAAGGTTTCACCACAGTCTTTAATGGAATATAGAGAAATTCTTCTCTCTTTATGAAAGACTGACAACCAAAATCTATGTCCAAGAAATAATTCTTCCACATGATACAAAAAAATATAACTTCAAAGAAAAACATTAGATTCTCGAATGTACCTTTAGTCTACCTCTCACACTCAATCTTTAGAATTTGAGATCCATAACAATAGTTCTTGACAAAGGTTGAAGATGACTAACAATATCTGAAGAATCTTACACAGAATAACTAAAAATCACAAGATCCGCATTCTAGGAAAAAATGGGCTTCTAGGTTCTTGGTGATGGTTCAGAGATTGATCAAATTCATCAATTGATTTATCAACTCTATCTATCTCCCTCTCTTGTTTTTTTCTATTACAAAAAACACACAATGATGTTACAAGAGATTGCGTTTCCTTACACTTTTTTGAGATTCTAACTCATTTGGTAACACAATCTCTATCATAGACAAAAACAAAAGAGATATGAAAATTATAGTGCTAGAGGGTAAACTCTCTCTTAAAACAACGGAGACAAAGGATTTTTATCAAATCATAAAGTAACAATTTGAATCAAAGAAACAACAACTTGAATCGAAGGTTGAAAAGAAAGGAAAGAAGCCATGATTCGATCATCATGTGTATCTCATGATTCGAGTCAAGTAGAGTTGTGATTTGAATCACACTCTTCTATGATTCGAGTCAAATGAGACATAGCCAATTCCCAACTTTCACAAGACTTCATGATTCGAGTCACACTGTGCATGATTCGAATCACATATCTTTGCAGTCTTGATTCAAGCATTCTAACTTATGGTTCAAACAATACTTAATATATTGATACACAACCAATTGCTAGGCTCAAAAAGGAAATCATTTTCATGGATACAACTACCAAATTAATGAATGAAGAGGTTCTCAAAGGTAAAAAAATAGTTATAGACGAAACCGGCGAATACAAATTATTCCAAATGAATTACAACAATGTAAATAAATTCATACAATTGACAAAATACAAACACGCGATAAATCAAATAATGCATATACACGCAAATTGACAAATCATTAAAACTAAAATAATACAGACGATAACTGCAATTTCACGTAATTCCTTCTGATTGTGTGCGCCAAAAACCTCATTTTCCAAGATCAAAGTCTTACCTGGGATAGAAGGGATGAAAATCTTAAGTCTTCTTAGTGGTAATATTGTTATAACCATAAGTGAAGAATGTTGCTCTATATTAACTCCAAAATTACACCGCGTATCCATGATATGAATAAGGGTAATAAAGCTATGTCCAAAGAAAGGACGTTAGGACTAACTAAATACATATAGAGAGAGTGACATGTCTCGCTGCATATATTCTTTGCATGATACGAAAACAGAGCTGAAGTCTCATAGAGCCATTTTAGGATATTAATGATCCTATAAACTGGACTCGAATTGTGGTGGACCATTGTAGTTAAGATATGTGAGTTATAGGTGTATGGGACAGCATGACATTACTATATAGTGTGTGAAATTGATTATGTTCCATATTTCCTTTGAGATGTTGAGCATCTCCGAGACCATACGAGATCGTTACCGAAGTGGTAGTAGGTTGCGGGGACATAACCGACCATTGAGAGAACTTATGGATGTAATCAGAACTCCATTGGGATCACTTATCTTACCCATGTTTATTTCCCCTTACGGATGACACGTAAAGGCATTTCATATTTTAATAACTAATTTAGTCATTAATTTTTTCAAACAGTATAATTTTAATTAGATATCTGTTATAAGCTAATTTTTTATAAGCTAACTAATCATGTGTCCTTTTTTTTATCAAGTAGAGCCCTTGAAGGTTGTTGAGATATCTATCGCAATGAATAATATAATATAATAACATTATGGTAAAATCGGATAAAAAGACCTTGTAAAAAAACAATACAATGTCATTATATAGTCTTTAAGCTCTTACAATTTTCGTATAAAAATTAAACTAAATTAAATCACAATACATTGTGTAGCTTTTAAAGTAAAAAATAAATTAGTTTATCTCTTTGTTTCTCTTTATTCTTCTAGTCTAAGAAAGAAAGAAAAAAAGTACAAAGGAAGCACCCATGAAAGTTGAAACTACTTACGTGAGATTATGGCTTCTACTATTCCTTTAGTACTTAATTAATTTTTTTGGACATAATTTAGTACTTAATTATTATTATTAATCTTAATCCGAATCTATGATTGACACTTGGGAGGTGTTGTGTTTTACGGATTAAAGTGTGTACCGCCTAAAGACAAAGTAGCTTTCAATGTAACCAGAAAATAAAATATTTAAAATTAAACCAAAAATTAAATATTATTATAACTAAATATTAATTTTGAATATAACAAATATAAAAAAATTACATATCTATCCAATTAAAATATCTCAAATAAATAATTATAGACTTATAGTGATACTTATGAACTAACCTAAAAAGTGATATTATAAAATAATATTATTGGACCAATAACTGAAAACAAATATGCTCTCATGTGCACAAATTAATTTCTCACGGAGAAAGCTGTCTCAAATTTTTTAAAAGTTTTATCCAAAAAAACTGAAATTAATTATATGTGAAATATGTGTATAGACTTTTTTTTCTAAAATTTCTCAATCTACCTCTGGAATCTTTTAGCCATCCGGTGAAATTTCATTTATGACCCCTATTGTTGTAGATGTATTTCCGAAAATACTTTTTTAAAAAAAGAAAATTGGTTTTTTTCGTAGGTACGTCTACGGAAGCATTAAAACTTAATTAATTTGAAATTTTCTCAATTAATTTACAATTTTCTCAAATTAAATGAAATCTTCTAGTTACGTCTACGGAAGGTTTTTAGAATAGAGTGTTCTGTATATCTATCTACGAAATATTCTGTTATATTTTAAATCAATTACATTCCACTTCAAAATTCAATTTTTATACCTCAAGTACTTCACAGAACTGACTGTGATTCACGAGTACAATTGCGTGGAGCCTGTTTAGTCTACTTGTACTCGAAGTTAGGCGAGGATTGTCTTTGGAAGACAAAGCAGTTGACGGGGTGCTGCACACTTTTTATGGTAATTTTTTGTTACTAATATGTTCATAATTCATTTCTTATTCGTGTTATTAATATTGTATTTAAAACATTTTCAGGGATGGATCATCTCCCACTTCCCTCACATCACTGGGTGGGAAGCTGAATCCCAGTACAATGAGAACTGGCCTCATGTAACTGTTTTTGTTTCATACAAAAGGAATGGTGTTGCTAGCCATTCAGAGTATCTCTTGATTGTATGGTACCAGATGACGTTAGTTTCTTCTCATATTAGGATCACCTCCAGATACGGTCGTTTGTCGTCTCTTTATACTCTGGATGGCTGTCATGTGGGTCATCTCTTATGCAGCCTTATATGCCAGAGCGAGCGATGCGCCAATTTGACTATATGCATATCATTTTATGACCTCCCTATGAGGTTGCTTCTCCCAATGTTCGCCACAAAGACTAATAGGTGATACTATATGATTTCGTGAGTCATTTTGTACCAGAGGAGTATCGTCGAGAGCCAGATTCACTCTAATACCTTACGGAGATGCATCTCCAAACTATATTTTATTTAAAATGTGGTGAAATTTTGAATACCACATAGTTATGATTTATGTGCGTTCGAAAATACATCTTCGGATGCACGAAAGGCATTTTAGAATTTTCAAAGGGATTGGAAGCACAACTAATAGGGGATTGAACTTTTCCCTTAAATTTTTATTAGTCAAAAAACTTTAAAAACTTTAAGACCATCTCAATAATGTTTGACTTGGGAGTTACAAGATTAGATCTCATTTGCTTTTGTTTTCCAAGATTGGTCAAGGTCTATCTGAACTTGCTAATAAAGTTTGTGATCGTGGTACTACTTCTAGTTTGGATTCTAGAATTGCTACTAGTTTGGATTCTAGACTTGCTGATTTTAGAAAGGGAGATGTAGCTTGTTCTTATAAGGACGCAGTTACGATGGAAAATAAGTTGGTGCTTTCCTCGACTTCTTGTCAGCTATCCTGAACAAGTTTGTGCAAAAGTCTGGTTTTGAATATAGATCCCTCAAATTATCTAAGGCTCTCTTCCCCTAGTAAGTATCTTGAAGCATGATATCACCTTGGGGTTTGTAAAAGAAAATTTATTCATTTTAGTTATTCTCATACATCCCTATCCAAGATGGGAGGTGATTATTTGCTGCTCCACTACTCTTTGCTTGTGAGCTTTTTTGAATGTGAGGATTGTGAACTTTTTTGAATGTGAGGATCCAAATCCAGATAAACTGCAATTCGATTCGATTAGGAAATATCGATCAAAAGTTGTAAAATTCTAAGATGTTTCCATGTAGAACGGACTATGTATGTATAAGAATTATAATTGTGTGGAAATAGTAAGATGTCATCTGAAAATGAAAGGTAAAATATCTTAGGCCAAAAGACCCCAAATTAATAACATAACATACACTCGATGAACAAGGATCCGAGCCTCTTTGTAAACTCAAGTGCTTAACATCATCACTCTATTTTAAACAACAAGCAATTCTTCAACCATCACAAACTTTGTAGCAAATTACGAGCACAATCGAAATTTTGACACTTGAGCTCACTTAAAGATAAAGCTATGTAAAATTCTTCACATTAACTTCAAATTAAAAAGTTAACATTAACAATAAAATTTGCACTGTGTAATCAAATTATACAATATATTTCTCAACTAAACTTTTACACTGTATCCCTTTCTGTTGTTTTTCAAACCCTGCAACAGTCTTTAAAACAATGGCTAATTTTGAATTACGCCCAAAAGATTGGTGTAACTAATTCTTGTATTGCTCGCTCCTGCATTCCACCCATGACATTCCATCACCGCTGCTTAGCTCTGACATTTCATCATTGGTTAATTGCTCATAACTTCCACTCTCAAACTTGGCCAGTCCAAAACCGGCTGGCCGGTTCAAATTGTGTCTTCTCACATGCTGTGTATTCTCACCCCTTTTATTGTTTGGGCAAAAAAAACTTGTATTCTACAACTTTTTCCATTGAACTTTTACATTGTTCCATGTTCCAGTTGGCATTTAATAATTCATGGAACATATATATACAATCAAATCAAATCAAAAACTGTAGCATGGAAACATTTACTGACTTCTCAAGGGGACTGGAGCACAGTCAAATAGTATTTATAGCCCTGGCACTTGCCCGAACGCTGCCTTGTATCATCACTGTCTCCCTGACCCTTGGATGGAAGTTTCCAATTCAAAAAATAATTTGACAGGTCGTATGTCCCTGGAGAGAAAACACAGATCTGAAGAGGAACTTCTGCCGAGGACATTGACTCAAGGTGGATATTGGTTGAGCTTGATCCAGACCAAATGTATGGGGAGACACTTTCCAACGATAGTGCCTTTCCTGGTTGTGTTTCGGCAGCATTGGGCAATACTTTTAGTTCATTCACGGGTGTGACATCATGCCACCCTACTTGGTTATCAGGAGTTGCTGATGGAGCAGCATTCCCACTGTTGATATGTCCACCACTACGATCAAAATCTACAGTGTCAATGTGCACAAAAGCAGTGGTGCCAGATGAATTGTAAAGATGCATCTTTAGATTTATTTCACAGAAGGATGCAGAAAAGTCATGATGCAAGGTCTGAGGTCCGTCCACTAGCCATGAAATGGGGCCTGTGCTAGCAGTACTATCAAAAGAAAGATAACGATTAACATAAGCCCCCATAAAGTCATGAAATAATATCACACAAATATATAAAATTTATCAGAAAATCAAAATTAGAACATGAACATGCCTTAAGTGACACGCATGGTGAGACATAACATGAGGAGGGTCAGATAAACCAGGACTGGTACTATTGCTGAGAGGCCGAGATATCAACACAAAATCAACGGTATTTAAGTCGCCCAGATCCTACAAACATTAATGTCCCTGTCAGTAATAGGATAGAAAAACAATAGTATTTAAGTCAATCCAATATGTTCACCATGACAATAGCATTGATATAGAAGTTTCAAATTGCAGTATCTCCTAAACTACTGATTTTAAAAGAATAAGTTTCTTTTGATGGTAAAAAAATATTAAAAAGATGTATAGTAAGATGGTAAAATATCCTACAGCTGAGAAAAAAACAAAACGTGGAGCAACCATGTGCACAGAACCAGAGATCAGAGTTTCAGTAGGCCCATTCAATCTCCTTGCAAATCAGACACATTAATAACCTCGGAGCAACAATGGGCACAGAACCAAAGAGAAACTAAAAACACAATATCCCAAAGCAAAAGTATGCACAAGAAAAGATGTGAGCATTCCGGTGTTTAAGAGAATAATGGTAATGGTAAACCATCATTTTGTTGTGTTAGTGGAAAAAAAAACTAAAGGAGACCATCAGTTATACTACCCAAAAACAGTATGAAGTGAAAAATATAATTTCATTCACATTCTGGTCCTGGTAAAATTCATTTTCAACCAATTCTACTTTCCCCTACTCAACCACACATACCATAAACAATGCTATAAATTCAGATGAAACAGATCTGGACATTATCAAAACAAAAGTGTCTACCTCATGTAACACTTTCTGCTGCAATCTTTCATAATGGTGGAAATTGACCAAAGGTACATTGTTTGAATTGTAAACTAAATCCTGACTGCATTGAGGAACCAATAACACATCACCTCCGACAGGCATGGTAGATATGTTGTATTCCAGTGTTGATAATCTCCTTGAGTTCTGAGTTAACAATACCTTGATTTAGCGCACCATAATCATAATGTATGTGCAAAGCAGAGAAGCAGACACAAATTTGATACCAAATTTCACTAGGCATAAAAATATACATGAATGGTGGATTTATAATATATAATGGCTTTGCGAGAAAGAAAGAAAAAAGTCAACAGAAAACAAACAACCTTGGATAGCTAAGCATTTGAAGATACAGATTCTGAAAAAATAATATTCAAAAAGTTGTTCATTTATAAGTATCAACAACTTGTTTACATGAGTATATTATGAGAAAATGTTGTTTACATGAGTATATTATGAGAAAATACAAATAAATGTTGTTGTAAGGGATTGAACCCTAAGCCAACAGGTTACATCCATCTAACTCAACTAGCACATACCAGTTGAGCTACTCCCATCCACCCTTAGTTTCTTAAATATTAATATGCAGGTCATTAAAGATTTTATGCCCCAAATATTTTCACCTTATCAATCATTATATTTTCTTCTGGTTATTTGGGAAGGAAAAAAAATAGAACAATGTTAATTTACTACATATAACCAGAAAAACTTAAATTATTTACATAGGACTAGATTTATTTGGATTTAGAATGTATAAACAATACAAAAACATGTGATTGGCTTACAAAATCATTTTTATAAAATCCGTACGAGAAAAAAATAGATCACACTGAAGATGAACAACCAACAATGAAGTCTTTTTTCACTACTCACTAGTTGGGCAAAGGCTACATGGATCAAATAAAGCATTTTCACAAAAAGTCAAAAACTATAGCACCAACCTTCAATGTGAAGAAACAGGATATGGCCTGACCAGCCATCAACGTTTGAGAAGGGAAAATAGTATCAGGAGGTTGAAGTAATGATATTTCCCAGTGTTGCCCAATACATGACAACTGATAAACTTGGAAACTTTCAGAGCTCGTCTTGTTCACAACATCCAATTGAACAAGAAAATCTTGGATTCTTAATCGAGAAGGACTAATTTGAAATGAGACATCTAATGATGGTAATACCTGCGACCACCAAATTTGGCACTTGAGAATTAACAAAGTCTATTATATGACTGATAAAGATGAAAATAAGTCACTTTACACGTTTTATCGTAATGTAACAAAAATTCAATAAACATAATGATTCAATATTTTACAGCATCATATAGTTAAAACTAAGAGTATAAAGACAGGAAATAAACTAATTAAGCCCAAAAAGCGTCACTTTCAGTACACGTTATACTAACCTGCACATTGTAATGCAAGCGAAGAGTACGATATCTAATGACACTTGATATATCTTCAATCTCATAATAAATGCTTATATAAAGAGAAATATCACCAGGAACAGCAGCCCTAAACCAAAGAGGCCAAGATAAGGGTGTTTCCCCTTGAATTGAAGTATCCTGAAACATAGTGTAACTCATGTGAACAAGATGTCAGCAGACGTCAACGTAGTAATACACAACTTCAAAAATTCAATACCAACCACCGGAAACGAAAATATTGTTTCAGACATGTTAGGATTAGCATGTGCACCACTTTGCACTGAATCTATCGTTTTTGTTAAGCAACCAGGAAACTCTAGTTTCACATTTTCCTGATTCCCAATAATCAGGAATCTAGGGTGACTTATCTTCATCTTCAGATTCTGCCAAAACAACAAACAAACAAGTGTTGTTAGCATGCAAGAAAGAGCAGGAAGAAAGCAAGTTCAATCCAATACAAGGATGTTGGGTAGCAGAGTACATCTATCTTTAAAGTTTAAATCACACCATTCACCTATTCCTGCTGTTTACAACTAACCCCGCAATTCATGTTATCCAAGAGAGGAGAAATAGTGTTTTGATAGGAACAAACAGAGACATAAAATTGACAATTTTATAAAATGATTGGTTTAAAATCTCCTCCATAGACTCCCCCTTCACAAATGATTTCTTCTATCATAAGCCATCAAAATTCACAGAATGAGTCTATCTATCCTGATTTCTCCTATTTGTCTAATTCATAACTCCTCTAGCTAACTACCCTAACTACTATAGCGTGTTTGTTTCAGATATTTTCGACTGCAAATGGAGAAATAACCCTTTCCAAGAGAGGTCTTGTTTCCACTAAAATAGGTTTTGAGGGGCAGGAATATGTAACAAACAATGCATTCTATCCTTTTACAGTTTTACCCTAACAACACATTACCCCCTTCAAAAGCAATCTCGCCCTCAAGGTTGAGGATGGTTTGCTGACAATGTTTATGTTACTGGTTTCCCAAAATCTGCCAGGAGTGTCCATCTTCCTCCCCTAGCTCATATTCTGGCAAAATAATGTTTCTAGACTTTGTTGTTGGTAGAAAAATATTTTGACTCCATGGCATCTATACTCAAGTTGACATCTAAGTGATGCATGCACGCGGAGAAGAAGAAAATGCAACTTAGCTCCAGGTACGGTACCTTAACAGGAAACTCTGATGGATTCTTCAACTCCAGCATAAGTTGCCGCAAATCTCCAGCATATGCCTTTCCAGGTAAAGAGTTAACAGAACCCTGAATCTTGGGTATGCTCTGGAATTATGAAAAAAGGTGCTTTAGTATAGAAATAAAAGGATATGTTGCAAATAAGGGAGTATTAGTCTCATTAATAAAAAACAAGATATATTCAGATTAGTGCTTGTACTCTTTACAAAATTGAATAATACCTTAAAATATTTTTCCAATAATATAAGAGGGAGGAGGGAAACAAAAATGAAAAGGAAGAGGAGACAAGCACAAACCTTGATCACCATAAATTTAAATTTCTCATTAGGTGGCTGTTTTGCTTTCCTTCTTCCTTTTACAATATTCTTCTTCGGGTGGCTCAACTCAAAGTTGTGAAAGCCAACTATTGTACCTGATAGTTTCCATCGAACACCAAGTATTTCAAGAGTACCTACTTCCTTGGGAGTAACTGATAGTTGAACCTGGCAGTCAGGTACTATACAAAATCAATTTTGCAAAGATGATATTTAAAAATTACGACAACAGAAGCCTTTTCTCGCAAGAAGTATTCAAATACATGAATTAAAAGAAGCTATAATGTCCTATCGTAAATAATGTTCATAAACAAATAATTTAAATCTAAATATTAGACCACCCTCAGTCCACTCTTGTTACTCGAGCTTCTACAGCTATTATTAGGTCACACGCTCATCTTTTTTATCATCTTTTTTTAAAAATTACGACAACAGAAGCCTTTTCTCGCAAGAAGTATTCAAATACATGAATTAAAAGAAGCTATAATGTCCTATCGTAAATAATGTTCATAAACAAATAATTTAAATCTAAATATTAGACCACCCTCAGTCCACTCTTGTTACTCGAGCTTCTACAGCTATTATTAGGTCACACGCTCATCCTCACACCACCCAAGATTAGATTCTATCATCTTTATTATAATAGGACCAACCCCAATTTTCTTTATTGCACTGATTCCAATCTCGGATCTATCTTGTCTTCCCAAGTGTCAATCATAATACAACAAAAAGTAATGAACGAGTTTTTTGTTTGTGTGCTAAAAGTATATTTGAAAAAATTGTAAAAGAATATTTTTATGTTGTAAATATGTAACTTTTAGGAGAACCATATGTTGTATTTCTTGATTAGCATTTAGCATTTAATAGGATCAGTCTATATATTCAGGTAAGAGCTTGTACATTGAATCTTTCAATGATATTCAGAATACTGTCCTCACCAAACCATTCTTCAAACTTAACTTATACACACTCGGGGACAAACACAGGATACATGCTTAGGCCTTCCAATATTCAGTCTTCCCCCTGAGTTTGAGGGAAAATGATTATATGGGAGAGCAAACACTCCCTTGTTGTATGTACTGTATAAGCTTCAGTAGCTACAGCTTGTTAGTTGGTTACGACAGCTGTTAGGAAAGCTGTCATTTGTTTTATATAAGCTTCACTTTGTAAGGACAGCTTTCCCAGTTCCTTGAATTGATCCATGGTTGTATAAATAGAAGGCTCAAAACTTGGAGACTTCAGAAATTACATGTAGAAAACTTTCTGAGAGAATTCTCTCTCATCGTAAACACTATCAATATATGGCAAAGTAATTCTTATACAATATGGGTATTGGGTAATCCCCATCCCTTGAGCTAGCTTCTGAGATTAAATGTGGCCTGGCTCAAATACTAATCTAGTACTAAGTCTATTCTAAATCTATTTTTGAGCTACCCTCATATATCCAGTTCTGCAAAGTTTATGCTTTATCTTATTTGAGATTATCAACTAAAGATATGGTCAAAGTAGTCCTCCTAAAGCAAGAGGAATCCTCACCTCCTGAGTTAGCGATTGAGGTTCAGTTATACCAAACCCAAATAATAATAAAAAATTAATGTCTAAACTAAATTTTTACCAGTCACAAAAAAATTAACAATTTTGTTTTTTTCCAAATTTACACTTAGCCTGTCTTATCCATTAGGGAAAAGATCTGAATGAAAGAGAATCATTTCTAGGAGCTCTGTTTCCAAATTGCTAGAAATGTGAATATTTTGTGAACTTTCACAGAGCAACGATATCTCCATATTTTTAGTCAAAGCTAAGGTGTTGGGATAGAAGTTCTTCATTAGCCACAAAAATAATACAACTCAATTAGCATATTTTAGTCAAGACAAAGATCTCTTGTACGGAATTCAGCTCTAGAACAAACTCACCATGGTCGTTTCACCACCTCCTAGTGAGAAATCAACCTCAGATACCAAAAAGGAGGAGTTGTATAAGCTCATATCCCTGAAGTGGTCAACTTCATTATTAGTCTTCACACTTAATTCCTTTTCATCTGTGGTATCCATGACAAACTATTACCAACCAGAAGAAGGCTACTAATATTAATTATTGATTTATAAATACTAAAAATGAAGAAAGCAATAAAAAAAGTGTAGAAGGCATAAGCAGAAGCTTACCTGATGTAAGTTCATCAGTATTAGTAGAATATTTGCATATAAGTGTAACACCAGATACAGGAATTGTGATTTGCAGAGGGTTTATGAATTCAATATTAACCTTCACGGCTTCTGCAAATGGTGCAATGGATAGACGAAGCAGCGGTCATGCATAACAGGAAGAAAAAAAAAAGTAAGCTCGTTGTGCTGATCCATTAAACGAAATTATTTAGTAACATAAACTATAACGATATTATAGTTGATGTATTCCTGGTGAGGTCAAAATTCCTTTTCCCAAATCTGTTTTATATTTTCACTTTACACAAATATCAACAAAACTTGCAGAAGAAAATTCATTAGTTATTTAAGTTTCAAATTACTTCTGAGTGAAAATAGATCAAAACATAAACTGACAAGTGACAAGTGCAATTTAATTTCCTAAATGAATGGCATCAGCGATTTTACTCCAGTCCAACCCTCTTCTACCATACAGAAGTTGAAAATGTACAATGAACTATTACCAACTTCAGACGAAATTCTACACATACCTCCAGCAACACAAACATTTGATAGAGTGTGCTTTTTTGAGATAAGCTTTGATTGCAACTCCAACCAATTGGTTTTGGCAGCTGTAAATGATGGTATCATGTCTTCTTCCAGAGAATGCCATAAGGCTTCTTTAGTGTTAATAGCCTGAAATGACACTTCAAGCTATCATAATCAAACTACAGCCATTAACTCATTTTAAACTTTTGTGCAACAAAATCCATTGAAAAAAATGCTTCTGATGAACATTTGGAAGTCCTAATACAAATATTAAGATGAGAAGAAACCCCTGAATTTCCCTGGAAAACCACAAAGAAAAACATAATTTCTATTTTTTGCTACTAATCACTTTACTGCTTTACTGGGGATTTATATACTGATATGTGATCTGTGTAATAGTTAACTCAACTGTTAATTACTCATTGTATCAGTTAGTGAGTGTTAGTGCAGCTGTCTCAGTTAATGTTATTCAATATACATGTATCATACATAGCTCATAAAATATTTAGAGCAATAGAGTTACAGACCTCTCAAAAAGAGATAGTAACAGGCTTGAAGTGCTAATTACTTCAAGCCTGTTACTATCTCTTTTTGAGAGGTCTATCACTCTCAAGTACATAAGTGCATTATATAAATGTAGAATATACTTATCATAGCTTAGGGAATAGAATTAGCACAACTGTTCCGAATATTTTATATGTATAATCCTGATGTAACAAAAGTTTAGACATCAGTCTGCCAAGTGTGCGTTTTGTTCAAGCAAATTAAGAAAAACCTTCCCTGATCTCCTCTAATATTTAAATGCCAACCAAACCTATATAGATTCAACATAAAAAAAAAAAGCATAAGCTACCCCGTATCCCTACCTAGCAAATAACCGTTCTGCTAAACAGTAACAAGGGCTACCTAAATAGGAAGAGTAAAACATTTTGAAGATTAAAATCAACAATAGCTTGAAAATCGGGGAAGCATAAAATTGATATTAACTTACAGCTGAGGATGATCCAAAAGTTCGGTGATCTTCAAATATGACCTTGAGTGAAGAGATGTTGATCACAGGCAATTGAAGTTTTGTTACCTCAAATGTCCGCCCTGTTTTCTGTCGACAGGTGTCAAATTAATTATATACTGTCCAACTCAGCATTAACAGAGATATTAAATTTAAACTTGAAACTATTTCAAGAATGAAAAAAATAAAGTTAATGCTAATTCAGAAACATTTAATACAATCAGGTTCTAAACATATGAAATCTGAAAATCAAGTAGAGGGAACGATTACCTCCACAACTTGAAGAAAGTCACTCAGGAATAACTCTTGTGTCGTCTTGGATTGGTGACTGCAAGCCAAGATTTCCATCATATGCTTGCAAGCTACATCATACATACCAAGAGCAGCATACCACCTAAGAAATATCATCTTAATTAACAAACTTCAATGAATGTAAGTGCCATGGTTTTTGATATAAAAGTCGCAATATATTATTGCTGAACCAAGTCTAACTTACTGGCCTATATGGAAATGAACATGATCATTGATATAACTCCAAGTAGTTCCTCTAAAAACAGAAAGAGCGCTTCTGTATGTTCGAATTGCGTGTTTGATCTGAACATAACAGCGCCAAGATCAGAAAATTATTCACAAAAAGCAACATATTATTAAATGGGGGGAAATGTTGACAGCCCAATACCTGATCACACTTTTTATACTGCTCACCAGAAAGAACTAGATGAAATCCATATTTACGTGACATGGAGGGTTTAGACAACAAATAACAGTATGATGCTTGTTCAAGCATTACAGCAGAATGTAGGATATCCTAAGACAAGGAATTGCTCAATAACAGAACATAATAATCCAAATTGTTTTATTAAATTTTACGTTTTAAAAAAAGCACTACCTCACCACAAATACGAAAGTAAACTGTAGCTGCTTCCTTATATAGGTCTCGTGCTTTTAACATTTCTATCCACCACAGACCACATCGTGTAGCATTTTGCTGACCCAATAATCCAAGTTTCTGGACACATCAAGTTTATTAATTAAGAAAAATGAATGTGAATGGAATATAGCAGTGACAGAGCATCTTCTTGAAAAACATATATATCTTTCTCGTGATCCAAAATAAACCATACATACTAAATATGTGTTAAAAGCATTTTCCATGCAATATTCGGCTTCTTTTCTTGATTGATCCAACATGAAGTACGTAAGTCCCATCATTTCCTGAAAAATAAATAAGGGAGGCCAATAGTGATGCATTTCCAGAGTAATTCACTATCAGAAAGTGTATAAACTAGGCTTTGAAAACTAAAAACAAAATTAAAGCACCCACCGCTGAGGAAAACAAAAATTACTCCAACATCACCTTTCTTAAAATTATTTTCTCTTCAGTAGGGTGTGATAGTTTAAGTATCAATAAGGAAGTAACAGAATAAAACCCCAATGTTGAAGAACATGTATGGCAATCAATGATAATACCTATGAAGCACGGACACCCCGAACAAGACATCGACACTGACATGGTGACACCGGTAAAAATTTGAAAAATGAATAAATTAAATGTAATCACAAATGTTTGTGCCGGTGCCCGACACCGACACGGATATGTACACTCCTTTTTTTCAGAGGTGTCGCATAGGTTAATACCCAAGTCTTCATGTCTATTTGAAATTCTGAATGAGTTGTGTTAGAGAGCAGACATGGCGGAATACAGTGGCGAATTCTGACAGCCGCCATGGGCAATTTGTGATGACTGATGAGATTCCCATCAAGGTGGCCCCATAGGCCTCAATGGTGGTTTTATATGTCAGATTTTTTTTCCTTCTGAAAGCAATAGGACAACAGAGATTCTGCGGATGTGGAAATAAATGATAGACTTGAAGCTATTGAAGTTATAGGGTTTTAAAGAGAGGGAGAAGTAAGAATGAAAACTGTGTATTAGGAGCAGCTGATTATACACGAACGATGATTCTGATTTGATATAAAAAAACTAAACACTAACCCTCATATACTTATGCTAATGCAAGACTCAAAATTCTATTAAATAGGAAAACAATCATGATAATAGCAAAGAAATATAGAACTTGGAGGTTGAAAACTACTCCAAAGAGATAGTTCAACACGAGAAATTAATCGGTCTAATCTTATAAGAAAATATAAGATATTTTAAGATAATATCAAGATACTATAGTATATTTCCATGTCTCGCAACACACCCTCTCAAACTAACTGCACTTTATGTGTGTAATAAATGAACCCTTAAGAAAACCAAATATAATCAAACAATAAAATAGAAAACCAAACACAGTGGGTATAGGCCTATTCTCTGGCATTAGCTAAATGGCTCCTAGAGCACAAAAGGTGTTGAAGCCATAATTCAGCATAGAATAGAAGAGAGAGAGAGAGAGAGAGAGAGAGAGAGAGAGAGAGAGAGAGAGAGAGAGAGAGAGAGACAAGGAACAAATAGTGGTTATATAGGCAACATTAGACCAAACTGGACACCAAAACTGCAAAGCGGGCACAAGAGGTAGCTTGCTAGTTTGAAGCGCATACTAGAAAGAGAGGGCATATGTGTGTACATGCACGATAAGTTAGACCTGAGGTTTTGGGTGGTGGTGGTTTTGCTGGAAATTGGCTGGAAATCTTTTCCAACAACGATGGCTAACAGTCCAAATGGTGGCTGGCGATGGAAGTCAAAGATTGTGAAAAACATTCCAAAAAGAATCCCTTAAAGGACGAGATTTAGAACACTCAGAAAAAGACATGGTGAAGGAAAGAGTTTCCCCCTTCACAAAGAATTCTCTTTTCACTAACACAGACAACTATACAGAATTCCTTCCTCAATCCTCATTTTTCTTATTGTGTTACAGCAGATCACTCCCAGTATGGTATAGTTCGAAGACAAATCAGGCGGAAGTGGTAGGATGTGACTCTTGAGGAGAAACAAATCATGATGATAAAAAAGAAATATTGAAACTAATTCTTCTTAAGAAATTAATCCTATGAGATAGAAAATCTAAGAAACTCTAGTATAATACAAAAATATGAGATATTTTCATATATCTTCTATCAAAACCATTTTCCCAAATTGCTGTATATGCCTATATACAGCAATTTAACAGAGAAGAAAATCCAATTTAACACCCTTCCAGTATCTCTTTACAGAAAATAATAATCTAACTTAAACTTATGGAACAACCATGAATAAATATGAAGACCCTCTCCACTTGGAAATATAAATTAAAAATTACCTGCACACCAGCATAACGCTTCCAGGCTTTATCAATTTTGTAATCTGTCGAAATTAGGCGATAATTTGACAAGGCAAGTTCATAATCTCGTAACATGAAAGCATAGTCACCCAAAACTCGAATCTGGGATTCAATTGAGTTAAAGTTATACCTTCAACAATGAAACCAAAATGATATTAGAAAAAGGGAAGATATCTAAATTATACATACATAGCATGTACTTTCCATCATAAGATAGGAATTTATGGGGTGACATACGTAGGACCATTGGGAGAATCTACACCGTCTTCTTTCCCTTTTCTCCACCATAAATTTTTTATTTGGTTTTTAAAACCTTTACGTGTTGCAGAAACCTAAACACAGCGCAATATTAAGAAACAGGGGAAAAAGAAATCAGAATATATAAACATCAAAATATGATGTTGGGTCTCATATAATAAATTTCAAACGAACAAAAATGACCTGTTGATTGAGCAAACGGATTTTTTGCTCCATGTTAGGAATGATGTGCTTAGATGATAAATCTTGCATTAAATCTTTGATCTGCAGGGCAAGAAAAATGAGGTAGCAAAATACATCTATAATTTGAACGGAAATCCTATATATTGAATCTAATTGTTGTTGACAAAATACCTCATTGATATCATCAATGCTAAGAAAGCAACCAAGATCTTGATTAGGAGAGGCATCATATATCTGTCACAAATTTCAGGAGACAATAGAATAAATTGCATATTTTTACATGAATATGAGACCAAAAAAAATTGCATGAACACGGGTTCCAAAAGTTAACCAAAATTTTCTTTTTCCTTCTTAGATGAAGCGAATAATAGATTTTTCATTTAAAAAGGGAAAGAGACAATAACAGATTACAAGACCTCTAAACAAACTTACTTGCGAAGCCCAAGGATTATCTTGATGCTTGATTGGAACATCAGAGGAAGAATTAATAGAAAGCAGCAAAGAATCACTTGTACCAAACGTATTCCTCATTTCTGTCAATATTTTACTTGCTCTGCAAAGAAGAAGGAAGTGGGAACTCAAAACAAGTCTAACACTACATAAAATTAATAAATCTATCTCCATGTAAAAAAATTAACAACCTCCAAAAGCTACATTGGGTGCCAGGAAAAAAATGTCGTGTTTTCATTCTCTAAATCGGCTTTTCAGAATCAGAAAACAGTTTTCATTTTCAGTCTTCATTCTCAGAGAATGAGACTGGTTTTGAAGTTTGAAATAATTCTGACACACAGTTCTGAGATTGACAACATGTTCTAAAGCTAACTCCCATACATTGTTGTACATCATGACCTTCCCTTCAAATGATAATAGTGTATTTTTTTCAAAATAGACAAAATGTTGGTGTAGTAAGAACAAAATAGAAAACACATGGCTGTTATGAACAGTGCCTTCTCAAGCACGGGTAACTTATTAGTTACTAGTTAAAAATGAAATAAGGAAACTATCAAACAAAATGCATTCTAAGTTTTAGTTTTAATGTCTATATGGAGTTAGTTTTTCCGCTAAAGTCGTTAGAAAGAAAGGGCGGAAAGTAATACTATAAGCAAACAATTGGAGTATGAGTCCCATAAGCAAACAATACTCTAAACAAATACACCATAAAATGGGAGACTTTTCCCTCCTAATTGCTAAAATTTTCAAATATAACCTACAGAAAATTTTCTTAAGTAGGACACATCTATTATTCTCCAAGAACCCCAAACAAATTGTTCCAAGAAAAATAATGGCTGCCCTGCAGAGCAAGAGCAAGAGCAGTACATAGTTAACAACACGCATAACAAAAAATAGCAATATGAAGCATGTGAACTTGCAACAAGTCATTTGTATCCTATTAATACCAACGTCCATACATTAAACTTCAGAGGCACCTTTTTATTTTTATATTAGTTTATCAAAAAGGAATCTCTCATGCATAGGAGAATGCATAAGAATATGGAAAAAAGATTAGAAAGAAATCTTTCTGTAAGTATCTTAAATTGAGGCTACTCTTGCAGAAAGGAATGAAGTAATAAAATTCAAAATGGCAATATCTTTCTTGGGAGTATTTGTTGATGGCAATCAGTACAATGTCACATCTGTGATGTGTCTATGTAAAAATAGTTTCCCCCTAAACAAGAATGGCAGAACATTCATACCTGTCTGCAGGCCCATCTTGATTGTCGTGCACTAACAAGTAATGCTTTAAAATCTTTGGATCCATTGCACCATCTTTTAGAAGGGAAGGAAGCTTGTTGGTATTAAAAAGGTCAACAAAACGGCTAATTGGATGTTCATCTTTTGAAGAAACAGCTAAAAGACCTGCAAGATGATTTTACAATGTTAGAACCAAAGTATCTATGACACTACAAAATTTGTGGGAGTAAATGTTAAGGAATCACAGAAAAGGAACTATAACTAATCTGAAAATCTTACAAGCCACGGGATGGTCAAAAGCTTCGTGGTCTGAAAAGGAAGCCATGCGGACAAGCTCTTTATTGAAAAACTGAAACCAGGATGGTGTATCTCTGTCTTCAGAGCCTACAAAAGTATTTTTGTCAATCAAACCAAACCTCAAACAATGACAGAACATCAACTGCCTTTTCATCACTGACACACGTTTTTGAGCGTATTCAAGGGCCCAAACAAGTGAACCGTAACAGAGCTCTAGCATGTGCTCAAAAAATTTTGGTTAAATTACTAAAATATATGATCACACCCAAGGTTTAATCAAACTAAAGATCTGTGCCCATACTCGTATCAATTCCGAGCCCAAACAACAACAACCAAGTCCTATCCCCACTAATTGGGGTCGGCTACATGGATCATCTTTCATCATAATGTTCTATCCAGGACCATGCTTCTATCCAAGCCCAAACAATCAAAAAAGTATTATTTATATGATGTATACCTGTAAACGTATGCATGTAAAAATAAAACTCAAGAAATTATTTAACTATATAAAAGCATGCAGAGTTAATGCATGTACATAAAATAACTACAAATATATATTATTACAACCCAAAGGGTGTGTTTGGTAGTTTAGGAGAGAAGGGGAGGGGAAGGTTTTGAAAAATAGGAAGGATGAAGTGGAAGAAATGGGGGGCTGTGGGGAGTTTATTTTTCTTCATAATAGAAAATCTCTTTAATTTTTTGAGGGAACTCAAAAATTGTAATATAGGAAGATTTTAGAGGGTTAGCATAACCTCTTCAAATCCAATGTATGTTGTTATTATAATACTCTTAAAATTTTTAATATATTAATCATAAGCATGCATTTATCATTCTGTCCAAACACTCTCAAACAAGGAGTAAGATTTCTTTCTATTTCCCTCTTCTTCCCTCCCTCAAAGCCCTCCCTTCCAAACTCCCAAACAGACCCTAAACTACTAATAAATTTACAAATGCGCGTATTCATCATACGTGGTTGATGCAGCTTAAATCATACACAAATGAACAAACATGTTTAAATCATAAACATCTTTTAGTCAACTAAAACATAGCATTGCCGAAACCAGATTCTAAACAATTGAATTCCACATACTCGTTACTTCATGATTGAACCCGGGAACATCTAAGCACAACTCCGAAAACACTTTCTCCCCCGAGTCTGTAATAACTTGCTTCAATTGCTGTTCAGCTACCTAGTAAAAACGTAAATACACAAATAGAACCACATTATTATAAATCCTAAAAGACAAACACTTTTATCATACATAGCCTCAAAAATCCCCAAAACGGTGCAAACAGTGAGTATACCTTCAAATTAGGCTTCTTAACATCAGAACCATAGAAGAGACGCAACTTGAACTTATGAATACGATAAGGCTGATCACTCGCGGTCCTCACTGGCACTGAAAGAAACGAACAATCCAAACCATAAATCACGAATCAGAAACCTCGATTGACGAAAACGAGTTGAGAAATACCGTCGATGTTGTTGAAGAAGCAAAACGGAGTGAGCATCTGGAGAAACGAGAGGCCGTTTTTCAAGCAAGTCTCTTCGACGGCCGGAGTTGAGATGACCATCACTACCGGAGTTATTTCCTCCAATAGCATTTTCCCCAACGGCGTCATCGCCGGATCCATCGTCGTTAAGGGATTGTGTGGTGTGGAAGAATCGGTGATTCAGATCGGATCTCTGTGCCGTGAGAAGGAGGATTGAGATTTGGGAACCAGTCGCCAGAAAGAGGGAACCGGTTCAGTTCAGTTTGCGTTTCACGACGTCGTTTCTGGCTTTCAGAATAATGCTTCTTCTGTTTCCAGTTTTTTTTTTTTTTTTGAAGATGGGTATTTTTTAAATGTTTTCGAAGATGGAACAAAAATATGAAAAAGTGCTATTCATGAACCCTTGTTATCCTAATTACACCCTCCTTAATTCTACCATTTAGTATTTTCTATAAATTACATTTTTTAGTTACATTTCAGTTTATAGTTTTTTTTCTGTTAATGTTATTTTGTTATCTTACTTTAAAAAATTAAATAGTATTTACAAATACAAAGTTCAAGTTTATCGTCAGTTCATGAATCATAAATAAATTTTAAGTTCATAAATCTTATTCAAATTCGTATTAACTTGTTAATAGCAAGAGGGCGATGGAAGAATGGAGGTTTGAGAGAGGAAAATAACTAAGTTTAAAGAAGGTTTGAAGAAAAAAGGATATGATAGGATCAACAAGGGCAATAAATCTATAAGGAAAAGAAGTAAGAAATAATAAAGAGTGAAAACATATAAGATAGATAAATAGAGAGTTTTCTCATAAATTTTGATGTGTTTTGAGGTCTGGATTTTTAAGAACTCATGGGTTTGAAGCTTCGTAATAGTTTTGATGATTCATTATATCTTAATTCTAATCAATTCTGTCATGTCGTCGTATTTGAATCATTGTCATTAAAAAATTACTAGGAGACCAAATTAAAAGTGATTAGAAATTACATGGTCGGATTAAAATAATTTTATTTTAAAGACTAAAATTCTCATTATTTCTATTTACTAAAAACTACTAAGAGACGAAATTAAAAGTGATTAAAAATTACATGGTCTGATCAAAATATTTTTTTTTTTAAAAATGTTAAAATTTTCTTTATATTTTAAAAAAATCAAAATCTTTCCTTCTCCTCACCTCCAAACTCCTAAACAAAGACGTCCTCTTCGTCCTCTCAATTACCATGGGAAATAATAAGGATCAAAGTGTTGCTGGTGCCATCATGGGGAATAACTAGTAATTAAATGAGGTCATTAGTATAATAAATATCATTGATAATGATGTGGTCAACAAGAACTAGATAACATTGCTTGAGCTAAAACTATTGAGATCAACATTAATAGGGTTATGGAGTTACATAATGAAGAAATCAATGATCAGATAAATGTAGTTACATAGAAAAGACGCCATGACGTATTCTAATTAAAAATAAGGTTGAAGTGAGTTTTTTAAAAACTCTGATGTAATTTTTATAGGAAGATAGAGTTAGTACAAATCATATATATATATATATATATATATATATATATATATATATATATATATATATATATGCTTTAAAATAATATCTCATCAATCTAATTATAATCGTTATAAAATTTTATTGTTATAATTGTTATAAAATTAAAATTGTCATGAATATTTATATCTTGAAATTTGTTGGAACAAGTTATTTAATTTTGTGTGCTACATTGAATAATTTGTGATGTATTTTAAATAGTTGGAATTAAGTTAATGTGTTGTTTTACATTTTAATTGTAACTTATATGGATTATTTAAAAATCGTAACTTATATGCGCATGAAATTGCATGGTTACTTACGAATATGAGAAAATTTTTTTTTTTTTAGAAATATGCCTGTTTAGGGCATGGTAGCCCGCTACCCAAACAAGGCTAGGCCTGGGTAGTAAAAATAGAGTCCATTTAAATGGATTTTTTGGGCCCGACCATAAAAAGCCCGAGGCCCGCATGAGCTGGCCCGTTTAGGGTTGGGTAGTCCACTTTGATAGCTCTAGAGGAAGGGATAAAGAATGGAAAATTTGCTATTGTTGCTGAATCCTCTAATGACACAAGGAAATCCTATGGAACCTGACCAAATTGACATTTCTTCTTATTATAAATGTTAATCTTTTACTATTAGACCAAAACTAATAAAAGAGATTACTTAAAAATTATTAGACCAAAACTAATAAAAGAGATTATTTTAAAATTAAAATAACGATGAGACTCATTATAAATGTTGTGAAACCATCGATAATTACGGTGGATTTGGCTAATAAAGCCTTAAAAAATGCACAATACTATTTCTTTTATCCACAAATTAGAGACAGCTAAACCCTTTATACATAAATATTTTTCCATGGCTATATGTCGTGAGTAGGGGTGGGAATAGGCTAGGCTAGGCTTTATAAGGCCTGGGCCTGGCCTACGATAAACATACAAGGCCTGAGCCTGGCCTATGGCCTATTATAGGCTCGTTTTTTCAGTCTGGCCTGGCCTTTTTAAAAGTCTGGCCTGGCCTGAAAGCCTATTTAAAAGCCTCTTTCTTATTAATATTTTCAATTAAGTTATATTACTTAAGATGCCGTATAGGTCGCATATATATGAACATTTAGACCGACCTATTTGGCATTTGTTCTAATATATATGCATATATAGACCAACCCATTTAACACTTTTTTTAATATATATGCATATATCGACCAACCTATTTAGACTAATTTTAATATATATATATATATATATATATATATATATATATATATATATATATATAGGTCAGTCTACAAGGCTTTATAGGCTTTTTTAATAGCCTAGGCCTGGCCTATTTTATTAAATAGGCTTTTAAAAAAGCTCAAGCCTAGCCTTTTTATCAAATAGGCCTGGCCTGGCCTTAAGTAGGCTAGGCTATAGGCCCCTGTAGGCCGGCCTGGCCTATTCCCACCCCTAGTCGTGAGTAATGTTTTGTGGGTAATTTGAGATTTTCTTGTAGTGTCTCACTGGCTTATTTATCATATAAATCGTCTCTCACATGCATCAACATATATTCACGTGCATTAACATACATAAACAAAATTGATACATTTATTGCCCCTAGCGCAATTGTTATCTCAAACCAATGAGAGAACTTAAGCTAAACCTAATACCGATCTATGCTTCTCCAAGTTAGATTTTCATGATTGTCCTCCTTTTATCTTGTCTTCTTCTTTTCTTCATAGCATTACTTTACATTACTTCATAGAATACTTGTTTTATATACGAGGGAGTGATTTGAGAAAAGAAGTTACATAAAGAGAGTATAGAGAAAGGCACGACACACCGATCGTATTTTAAAATCCCAAAATAAAATAAAAGAGGACTAAGACCACAATCGATCACCACAATAAAGTAATAATAAATATACTTTTATTTTTTTATTATTAAATTAAATTCTATTACTTAAAAAATTAAATTAATTTTTGACAATTGATCATGTAGAGTTATATGTAATTTGTTACCTTATTATAAAAGTATATCAAATTATTTAAATCAAATAATAATAACAATTATTATTATTATTATAGTGATTAAAGTAATTTGATAAAATCATGTGACTAATGTAACACAATGTTTTGGCACCACGGTAAATAATGTAATGTTTGGCTTATTTTTCATTATCGGCACAATGTCATCACATTATTGATTGCTAAAGCAACTTTTGTGCTAACATATGTTATATTATATCCTTCCCATTTGCTTTACCGAAAGCGCTATTGTAGTAACATTTCATACTCATTTTAAATATAATAATAAATATTATTATTATATTATAAAACAAATAAAACTTATAATAATAATAATAACAATTATTATTATTATTATCAAATTTTGCAAATCTAATGCACAACTCTTGTATCGTTACAAACCCAAATTTTATAATTCTTGACAATACAACTCTCGTATCGTCATAAACTCTAATGCAACACATTCATACTATCAAAACCTTAATGATCGATTATTCAATTTGAATGATCTAAATGCTATTGCTTCACCATATAAATGTCTGGGTTTCGAAGCAGAATGAACATTGACCATTCATATGAAACACAATCATCACACTAATTGAATCGATGAAATAAAAGGCATGTCAAGTATATCGTAGTTGCATCCGAATTATTCATATCTCATATGAAATTTATCGATCACTTTTGTGTAACTTATGGATGATTGATGTATCGATGTTTCACCATATAAAAGTGGGATTCCGAAGCATAGTCGACATCGATTCATCCAAATCATACACAAATGATGCCAAAAATTCATTTTATTTATTATTTAATTTATTTTATGGTTTAATTGAATTAAATAAAGAGTACAGAAAATATGCATCTACTCGATTCATGGTTTCGTAAGTGGCTCTGATACCGCTGAAGGGAAATTGCGATACAAGGCGCAGGGAAAAACAAAAATTTCCCTTTAGTTGATCCTTAAGAATGATGCATGATCAGTGATAGAATGATTACCTCTTGTGGTGATTTGTAGTTTAATGTAGAGCTGAATGAATGATCATGAGCGTTGAATGAAGAACAGCGCCTTTACTCAGTCGACACGAACATGGTGCCTTCAATCTCAATGTTAGCTTCTAAGAATTAAGACTTGAGTGAGAGAGAAAGGGAGAATAACGGCCAGGATTTCACAAACCAAATTACATCAAGTGAGAAAGCTTATGCATAAGGGTTGAATTTATAGAACTACTTATGTGGGCTGGAAGCTAAAAAATCCAACTTAAGTGCACCATATAATAATAAAAATAATAATATATTATTATATTTAATAACAATAATAATTATTAATAATAGTAACTATTATTATATTATACAATGTTTCATATTTCACTTAAGTACATCGTACCTTACGGTGTTCCATATTTTACTTAAATACATCGTACCTTACGGTGTTGCATAGTTCTCTCAAGTATATTGTACCTTAAAGTGTTCCATATTTACTCTATCTTTCACTAATTTGTCTTTATGTGTGTGACCCTGTAGGTTATCGTGACGTTGACATTTATATTAAATCACACATTTAAACATAATAAACACGGAGTATTATCTAGCAACACGTCACTACTACCCAAGTCACGAAAATATCATGTGATTGAAAAAACCTTATTGTAATAATACTTGTGAGTACAATTACCCTTTTGCCCTTATGTCTATATAGAACACAAGACATAGAATGTGTCACCCTTGTCCAGTTCAATATTGGACCCTTAGACATTTATCCTGTTACGCAAAATGAGCCGATTCCATCTAGGTCGCCCATGCCCATCAACATGTTTTGTGGAGTACCCATCAACTATCTTTATAGTCATTTAGTTACAGACAATGTTTGATCAGTAATAAAGTACTCGACTTTACGTCTAGGGTCCATAGTGGTTTCGGGTCGAAGGGTGATATACCCCACTTATCTCCATAAGAATAACTTATGACACTTTGAATAACATTCTATGTAATATTCTCATAGCGAGTCAATCCGGTATAAATATTACTCCTAATATTCATTCCTATGTCAAGACTTGATAACTTCTTATCCATGATCCATGAGATGTGATCATCAGTCTATTTTCATTATAGTCTCAATGCCTGAATGTTATCCCACTTCTCAATAAAGCTCGGCAACAAATAATTTAAGAATAGTGTCCTTATGTTTAATAAGTTCTCATGATTAAGTCGCGCTTAACATTTCATTAAACGAATTAGCTATTCTATGGACTTTATTATTTTGGAAAAACAAACATAATAAAGAAATGCCTTTTATTATTAATAAATAATTCTATAGAAGGATTAAAGTATTGACCTCTAGGGCTTACACCAACAATCTCCCGCTAGCATTAGAGCCAATCAGGCATATCCCTAATACCAGTGGATCTAGTATGGTCATCTTGCTTCTATTGTGCAAGAGACTTTTTTAGTGGGTCAGCAACATTGTCAAGTTTAGGCTCTACATATCTTCACAATAATCATGTTTACAGGTTAAAAATAGTAGAAGATTCTAATGACCAAAAGCTATAACTTTTACAGGAAAAAGGGAGATCGATATAAGGGAAGGAGAAATAGAAACATCTTCAAAAGAAGATGGAAGCCAAGATGGTAGTGACTAGGATGAAACAAGCAAGGAAGATGATGAAGAAGACTCGATAGTGAGGGAGAGAGGGACATAGAGCAACGAAAAAGTTTATGGATAAATGGACAATGAAAGATAGACTATGGTGTAGAGTAGTGGAGGTGGAGTATCCCATCATGATAGTGACATGAAGGAGAAAAGGGTGGAAAAGTTAGGTTTGGAAGAATTAACATATGATTTAGTGGATAAAGTTGTTGACAAAGTTAAATAAATCCCAAAGTCACGTGAGTGGTGAACTTAAATGTCAAGTGTTGATGAAGCAAATAAAGTCAACCGTGATGAGGAAGATTCCATACCTAATTGTGTCTCAAGGACTGAAACAATTTTGTGGGCTAAGCAGGAGAATGTTCTAACCAAATATCCTGAAGCCCAATTTATAAAAGGGTAAATATACATATTTGTGTCTCAAGGAGTGATAATAATATAGTGGGCCAAACATGAGAATATTCTGACACAATTTCATGTATCCCAATTTCTAAAGGGGTCAATAATAGTTCTAAGCCCAAGCCAAAGGTGACTAGTAATCCCCTAAAGAAAGTTATTTAGAGGAAGAAAATCATCCAACCTTCGTACTTCTCTTCCCTTATTCCCAAAATCCCAAACCAAACCCTAACCATAGTTTGGACCTTAATCCATCAACTTCACAAAGGCCAGGTGAATCGAGTGATGATTCTACAAGATTCTCAAGAGGATCCCTTCTTTGTTGCGACTCAACGACAAACTCCGATGTTAATAGAGGAAAATGAGGTTTTGGAACAATATGGAGAAAAATGTGGCAAAAAAGGTGTGGAAGGAATTTCATACTTAGGTATGGTAGGGAAAGAACCAGACCAGGTACTCAAAGAGATAGTCACAAGAATAGAGGCAAGGGATTCAGAGGGACTTAAGCATTTGAAAGGGAAGAACAACAAAACTATTAAATGAATATGGTTATATTCAATATTTGAGGGTGCAAAAATGCAATTATGAAGAAAAGATTTAGTCAGTCTCTACTCAAAGGAAATATTGACATATTCTTTATTTAAGAAACCAAAGTCTAGATGGAAGTAAAAATTGTTCGAGGATTATGGGGAAACTAAGAGGTGGATTGTACTGCCAAAGTGTCAAAAGGCCAATTTGGAGACATCCTCACTATGTGGAAGGTGGGCTCAATTTTACCAAAGAATAGTTTCAAAGGTAAATACTTTATTGGTCTAAGAGCTATTTGGAAACACTACTAGAAAAACAGTATTTAGTGTCGGCCATATATCGACACTAAAGGGATAAAAACTGACACTACAAGCTGTTTAGTGTCGGATTAGCTTCGGTGTCGGGGGCATGCTAAATGGTTCGAAGTTAACATGTTAGTGTCGGCCTATTAGGCCGTGCCTAAGTTAGTGTCAATTAAACCGAGTCTATATCGAGACTAATCTTTAGCCCACACTAAAGAAGTAAAGTGCACCAAAACATTAGTGTCGGCTAGTCGGAGGCTAAAGTCAAATTTTCAAAAGTCAACAGAGCTGTTAGTGTCGGTGTGACCAAGACTAAAGTCAAATTTACAAAAGTCCATAAAATCGGTAGTGTCGGTTTTTCCGAGGCTAAAGTCAAATTTTATTTAAGTCAACAAAACCCGTAGCTTCGGCTCCGCCGAGACTAATGTGAACTTTTCAAAAACCTGTAGTGTCGGCTTGGCTGGCACTAAAGTCAAATTTATAAAGGTCAATAAAACGCTTAGCTTTGGCCTGACCGAGGCTAAAGTCAACTTTTCAAAAGTCAATAATACGCCTAGTTTTGGTTATCCATATAAAAGGCCAAATGTGAGAGCAAATTCAACACAAACTATATTACCCTGTGATATATATGACCCAGTGAATCTATGATACCTCTTAAAGAACTATCCATAAGATCTGCATAATAATGTATATGCATAAACAACTATTATTTACCTCTTAAAGTTATGCAACTTACTTCTCTTTGAGCATACATGGCCAATGCCTACATAAAAGCTTGAATTTCAGTATCAATGTTGTTATACTATATATAATTAAGGAAAATAATAAGCATTGGGATTAACTGTCAGTTGAATAAGTGATGAATGCTTAATGGTTAATAAATTGTATGACTTGAATTCGTCCCTCGATTCAACATCTCGATTTAGATAGACTTTTGAGGAAATGTCGCATTTCCAAAAGCTTACATTAGAGACAATATATTCCTTGAAATATTATGACAGTTGAGATTCACCGAGTCAACTTTACAAAAGCTTACATTAGAGACGTCACACACGATCATTTAGAAGGCATACCTGCATTTATTGCAATGAAGCTTTGTCTGGTGTTGAAGCACCATTGTCGGAGAATATATTCCTAGAAAAAACACATAAGGATATTTTTTTTCTTAGAATTTAAGTTGTGTTTAACTAATTAACCTATACCAGTTGTCTTAACTAAAGTAATGACAAAAGACACAACACTTAATTTCTATACCAGCTGAAGAACACATATTTGGAGAGCCAATGGAAAACACTAACAACTATACCATTGTAATTTAACTCAGCTCCTAAACATAAATATATATCAAGGGGAAAAAAGAATAAGAGCTTATGGTGCAATGACAACAATCGATCTTTCACCATCTGTTTTAGGATTTAATCCCAACATAGATGAAATAATGGTGTTCTCTAATTGTTTAGGTGACTGCAAAAGTTAGGATTTGATCGAGTAGTGAAACAAGAGTAATCTGATTCAAAAGCATATTGACATTGCCAGTTTCTACAATAATGTGATCAAGCATTCCTGTAAATAATTTATAACTTAAAGTTAGCGGCTGATCTTTTTGTAAAACCAAAAGGACTATAATACTTACGTGTGGACTATATAACTTAAAGTTACTTGGGGATTCATACTTACTTGAAGAAATATTATATCAGATGTAAATGCAGCCACACACCTGCAATACAAACCATATACAAATTATTTGATATAAGGCGATTGATAAGCCAATTGTTCAAACTTTTTGGCTAGATGGTCTGAATGTATAATAGAATCACTTGTCTAAGTGGTTATAACTTAGTATAATCCTCTCCTGCCCCATTTTTAATGTGAAAGTTGAATTTCAGCAATGTAAAATGATATTGTTCATTGGTAAAACGAAAGCTCAAAACTCAAAAGGGTTCTTGTTCAGGGAGTTAGTTAGATATAAAACCAGTCATGTGCATTGACCTATTAACTCACAACTTAAGCATTTGGGATTTGGCTCTCGACATAGGACCAACTTAGATGCATATGTACAATAGTAAAATAAAATTAAATTTTGCGGAGTCTCTATTTTCACAAACTCTCCAATCAAGTTCTTTCTTAAAGCAAAAGTTATTTCTTAGTACAACAATAAAAGACCTCCCAGCTCATGCATTTGCCAATTTCACTAATTTCATTAAATTGTTTGAAATCAGAATATCTAATAAAATATAAAACAAATGTAGTACCTATGCAAGGCCTGATCATCCAACAACTTTCCCTTTGCTCTAAACCAATATCTCAAACTGCATTTAAATTTTAAACAAGTTTAGACAATATGTAGTACCATTAAGAATCCCAGATATTGGTTGAACCTTATGTCATAACAAAATGATTACACTTGTTTGTTCTACTATAGTAAATTAAATTAATTGACTTTTAGTATATTAATTTATCATCAAGGAGTGACTCATTGATATGGATAAGGATATATCTAAATAACATTTGTGTATCTTCTACTTCAACTCAACATGAACCAAGATTCAAAATTTGAAAAGTTAACATTATGGACAATGATATATCTAAATAACATTTGTATATCTTCTACTTCAACTCAACATGAACCAAGATTAAAAATTTGACACTATAATAGATGTTGTGTGATTACAGAGTGTCAATTGTATATAAATGATGTAATAATTAATAACCACTAATAGATGATTCTTTGTAACTAAATCTTGTACATTACTACCAGGAGATATGTATGGATTATCACATGAAATGATATTGAAACAAACTAAAACAAAGATCAAATCAAGCATAAATCATGTATGTATCTACTCCATGAATAATAACTTACCCTATCGGCCTTCATTACTATAATGTAATATTCATCTTTAATTCACAGCCATGTAATTTCTCTTTAATTTTGAGCCTTAATTCATTAAAATTTTAATATACTATTTAAGTGCTTATTCTATATGTATTCTATAAGCTATTTTATTTGTGTTACCAAACATAGCAAAAATACAGTGTGCTCTTTAACTACCATATTAGAAGAAAAAAATGTATTCATGCAAAAAGAGTACCACACATATTCTTTAACTACCACACATTTAAAAAATACAGTATGCACTTTAACTACCACATATTTTAAAATAATTTTAACTACCACACATTTTCCAAGTTTTTGCACTTCAAAGAGAGTTGTTTTCTTTACATGTGTGACACTTCAGGCTAGAAGGTGGCTTGATAATATAGTGTTTTAGGGGTTATTCCATGGCTAATAGATTTAGATTCTAACATACTTTGTACAATACTTAAAATCAATACTTTGTATTAAGTTGACGTAGAGTAAATGTTCTATGTTCTGTTGCAATGGCACCGTTGCAAAATAAGCAAATTTAGCAGGGACATAAATCCTCTAGCATTTTCTTAATAGTACAATTTTCTTTTTCTTTCAGCTGTACAAAAGTTGTTTTCTTATTAACTGCGTTCAAGAAAACAGGTTTTGTACTAACTTTATGTTACTAAAATAGGTTTTGTACTATGCAGTTGCCAATGTTGACTAAACTGATTAGCAATTACTCTCATAAGTAACTGACAGTGACTTAGGAACTATTTATTCACTTCACATATGTTTTCATAAAATAACAGTATAGGTGCGCGATGTCGGTGATATCGCAAAACATGATCCAAGTAATTTATATATAGCTATAAAAAATAATGAACCACATAAATGCTATCAAAACTTTAGAATACCTGGTTGTGTCGATGTCGACGATGCAGAAGCGATACTGCAGAACTCAAATGTTATAATTAGCCCGGAGAAATAACAATTACAAAACGTTATTATCTTTCACTATACCCTTCAAAAAGAAAAGATCTACCATTGCAAGCACACATATTGAAAACAGTTTACATCAGAAGTCATTCTTACCTTTAAAAGCACACTTTGTATCAGATATCAAGTTAGAACATGTTGGAAACAACTTATATCAGAAGCACGCTTTCTTACAGATATCAAGTCATTCTTTTCACACACTTTATATCAGATTTTAGAAGCACACATATTGGAAACAGTTAGAACAAAATATATCAAAAATTGTTTTTTTAAGAAGTCATTCTTAAATAATTCCATAGTTTGATAATCAGTTTAAAAGAAATAGAAAATGTTATGAAAACATTTTGACCAGAAATCCATTATTTATATCCCTTAATGGAAGATGGGTACCAAAATAGTTTGAAAATGGTTTACAGATTGTACCCAGAACATAAAAGATAAACTATAAACTATTAATCCATACAGAAATATAGAAATCGATGAAGAAATGGGTCTTACTGATGATGAAGAAAACGATGGATGACAAAGAAAGTGAACTTGCTGGTGCTAACGATGGAATTTAAGGGCTTCACCGTTCCTATCTCGATTTCATATTTGCTGGACTCGATGATGAAGGGTTTCGCTCGAAGGGTTTTGCTGAGTGTTTTTCGTTTGTAGGGTTTTTACGTTTGAGGGCTCAGATAATAAAGGAAATGTTTCTTATTTCTTTTTCTTTTTTGAGAAATAGCAGAAGCCACATTACAAATTGATTTAAGAAAAATTAGTTTAATTGATAATAAATAGCTTTAATTGATAATTATTCAATTGATTTAAAGCAATGATATGAAATAGGAGTATTATTTATTTAATCATTTAAGATAATTATTAATCAATAAATAAATAAACGAAATACTAAATAAATTAATAACCAAGCAAATAAATTATTAATCAATTATTTCATTAAGTAAATAATAATTAAGAAATAAACTAATTAAGAAATAATAATTAATACGTATTCACTTAGTAAAATAAGAAATTAAATTATTTATTTTAATAGTTTATTTCTTATTAAATTGTTTCCTCAATTAAACTTAATTATTGACTAAATAAATAAATAAATAAACAAATAAATTAATTAAAATTTCTATTTCATTTAATAATCATCGACTAAAATTATTTTAAAAAATGTTGCTTAGCTTCGGCCAAGCTGAGACTATTAATGAAAAAAAATATTAATGCATAGTGTCGGTTAGCCAACACTACGAAAATTGAGCGCCAAATTAAAAAGAAGAGGGAAACTAAATAAATAAATATTAGTGGCGGCCAGCCGACACTAAAACTGAAAAAAAGAGGGAAACTAAATATGTAAATAAAATATAATAACGCCAAGAAAAAAAACAGAGGGAAAATGGAAAAACTATTTAGTAAATTAAATATTTAAGATTTAGTGTCGGCCAAACCGACACTAGCGTTTAAAAAATAAAAAAAATTATTAAAAAGTTAAACTAATACATATTTAGCAACGGCTAGACCGTGTCAAAATAGTCAAATAAATTTTTTTAATAATTTAGAATAATATAGTGTCGATAAAGCCGTAGCTAATGTATAATAAAAAAATAATATTTAAAGTCATTAATTGGATGGGTTGTAGCTTGAGCTTAGTGTCCGTTTGACCGACACTACTTTTGAAAGTTAGTGTCGGTGTCGGTGGCCGACACTAAATCTGGGCAGCTAAAAGCTGTTTTTCTAGTAGTGAAAGATACCTAAGTTAATATGAAAAGCAAAAACTCCATCAAAAATTCAGTTGTTCTGCTGGAAATTAGTACTAGACAGACTGCCAACAAAAAACTTGTTGTTTAGAAGAGGAATACTAAATATTGCACAATAGAGGGTCTGTGTATTTTGTTTTAACCACGAGGAAAACCTTACTTATTTGATGTTATAGTGTAGAAAAACATTTTTAGTGTGACAGAGAATTATATCATGGCTTGATTTTGAGATGGTGGATAAAGAGTCTAGCTTAGGGAATTGTCTAGCTTTCTTAAAGCAACTTAGTGGAAAGGTGAGCAAGAAAAGGGAATGATTCATTTTGATTATAGCTTGTTAGTACATTTGGAACAAAAGGAATGCAATTCTATTCAAAGATAAAGTGAGGGATGTTGCTGATATGGTTTTCAATATTAAACTATTCCCATGGACTTGGCTTGTAATAGGGTCAAAATTTAATTTAACTTATAGTTTTTTATTGGTGTAACCATCCAAAGGGTTTATTATACGAGTTCTAAGAGCTGTATTGGAGATTGTTATCTTTGTTAATGGGTTAAAGTATCCCTAGTACTCTTTGTTGGTTAATAAAATCTATTTGCTTATTAAAAAAGAATTTTCAATCATGTCATAAAAATTAGAAAGCATGCACATTTGAAAAGTGACGGGTGAATTGCATAGGCGAAACAACATTCTCCTATAAGCATGACTTCATACAAACATGTGAATGTTATCTTTTTCTTGATCATCGAGATATAAAGAAATTTGGTTATAACTGGAATAACCGACATAGAAATAGTGAAAATCCTTACCTGGTTATCTTTTAGGCATATGGTCCATGCATGGTAGTAGGAAATGGTCATCCCTTGTAACCAAACGAAACCTTCTATAATCAATACGCATCCTCCATCCACTCATTTTCAAGTTGGAATTAGTTTGTTCTTCTCATTCTTGATGAATGTCATTCCGAATTTTTTATGGACCATGTGAATTGAACTTGCCCATGCACCATAAAGATCAAATAAACCACTATAGCTTTTAGTAATTTCAAGACATCTTTCTTCACTACCTCCTTCATTTTTGGGTTCAATCGACTCTAAGGTTGTAAGACTGATTTGTATTCTTCTTCCGTCTTAGTTTTGTGCATACAATAAACAAGTCTTATGCCTTTTAGATCATAAGGACTCCACCCGAGAGCATCTCGACTATCCTTTTAAGATTTTCACAAGTTTTTCTTCTCCACTTTCGATTAATGAGTTGCTTATAATGACTAATAAAATGGATTCTTCCCCGTAAATATATACTTTAAATGATACGGAAGTTCTTCAAATTTTCGTTTGAAATGCTTCTAATTTAATTCTTCGATTTTCTTTTAAAATTCTTCAAATTGAGCATCTCCTAGAAATTTTACATATTCTTCTTCTACGATATGTAGTGCCATCTTATATGTTAAATAATAGGATTCAATATGTTTGTGGTTCTCATAAATATCTCAAATTTTATTTTTAGTCTCTCAAAGTATTTCCTTTGAAGAATAGTCCTCCTAAAATTTTCCATCCACACTTTTGGTCCCTCCTTCAACTTAGCGACGATTTTTATAACTTAGCGACAGTTTTAGCAACGGTTTATTAATTTGCGACTAAATTAGTGACAATTTTAGTATTAGGAATCAAATATGTGGATGAAATTTTTTCGAATGACTATTCTTTACAAAAAAATATTTTGAGGAACTAAAAATAAAATTTAAAATATTTAAGAAGATCATAGACATATTTAACCCTAAATAATACTAAATAAATTGGAGCATAGCCATCAGAACATATGTATTATTATGTACATAAGAAATACTACTAACAATAATTAAAATACAAATTAGTTATTAAAAATGAAAAAAATATTAAAAAAGTTTTATAATATGTGAATTTATTAAGAAAATATACAACTTTTTTTTTTTAGGATAAAATGTGATATACTTCAAATTTATTAAAATTTATAGTATTCAAAAAAGTAATATTTAATTATTCTAAAAATATTTGTTCAAATTTACAATTTCAATCAATATCAATTCTCATTCTTTTAAATAATGCTATTATTTTAAAAATAAATTAAACATAATTATATTTAAAAAATATCCAATCACTAAACTAATATATATATATATATATATATATATATATATATATATATATATATATATATATATATATATATATATATATATATATATATATATATATATATATATATATATATATAGGATCATGCTAACATGTGCCCTAAGAGCATATGTTAAGAGCTAAATGTAGAAATTTTTACTTAGAAATTGTGCATTGTTTTTATAAAAAAATTATAATTAATATGTTTATTACGTTTTCCAATACAAATTTACTATATTTAGATTTCTTAACATGTGCCATTGGAGCACATGTTAGCTTTATCTATATATATATATATATATATATATATATATATATATATATATATATATATATATATATATATATATATATATATATATATATATATATATATATATATATATATATATATATATATATATATATATATATATATATATATATATATATATATATATATATAAAATATGCATATTAATCAAGCTCCATCACATGACGCTTACAATTTACAAAAATAACTGTCATTATTCATATGTTTTTCTGTAGTAATTAATGAAAAAGTTAGGTCATAAAAAAATTATATTGAAAATCTAGAATTAAAACTCCATTTCTTAAAAAAAAAAAAGTTTATTATTTTTTAAGATAAACATGTTCAAACCGTTACAATTTGCAATACTATTAAATATTTCAATAACAATAAAAGATCTAAATAAAACACTGTACAAAAATCAACTTCAAGTGTCCACATTTGAATATTATCAGCACCTAAATTTTTGTATAGAAGTCAACATTTCCAAGAGTCTCTTTTTACTAGCCGACGTTATTAGTCTTATTAAACATAGAATTAGTTTATGCTAATTAATATCTCAACAATTATACAAGGGTCAGAGAAGGGTACATACAGACAAATATTAATTAATAGCTGGTCCTCAACATGACCCTTTGAAATCCAGAAGTGTATATGGTTGGACCTAACAAACCCAACTTGCATGCATCAGGTCAGTGATGAATGTCCAACTCATGCATGTTGAGAATCAGAAAGGTCTATCCTTTTAATTTGGTCAGAAAATTATATTCAAATAATGGTATTTTTCATGTCCACATAAACTATGTTTTGACCTTCAATGAATATGGCTATAGCTGACAAAAAAAATGGATTATTTAATAGTGCTACTCATGAACCACACGTTTTATAGATTAAAAAACTAACTACCAGCCCGCACGATACTTATTTTAGTTTTGGTGGGGGCTGTGGCTTTATTCAAAGTTTCAAAGTTTTTGAAAACAGAACCATTACCGACAAATATATTTGTGTAACACATGTTCTTTTATTAACGTGTAGTTTAATTTACTTGTACAAAAGTTGATCAAAGTAATAGTATCTTACAAGGAAACCAATGCTAAGATAACTCATCTGATTATCAGTTTTTTTTTAAGTGGCATCTTTTTATTAGGGGACTCGGTTCACATAAATCTTACTATGTTTCTGTTTTGGAATATTTTACAAAGGGACTGGGATTAGGAGGTTTTAAGGTGACATAGACATGGTATTTTTGGTTGATTTTAACCACTTTTAATGAAAAAATTTAAAAATATATATGAAAAATGAGATGAGAGTGTTATGAAAAAATATTTTATGAAAAAATATTTATGTGAGGTAAGAGGATTTGTGTTTATGCGTTATGTGGGTTAAGTTTTGATCCGTCCTTTTGAACTTTAAGGTTTTGAGGTATTTATAGATTCTATTGCGCCTGAAGTTTAAAAAATCCTAATAGGTTAATAGGTGGTAACCGCTCCTCCTTGATTAGGGGAGATTGCTTATTGCCTATTTTCCAAGGAGTATCCTTAGGGCTTTCCAAATATACTGTTGTAACCTGGGCATTGCCCCACTGTTTGGGTGTTCTTCTCTTTCTTTAGCATAAAGATTCTCCCCAACAGTGGCTGGATAATATCGCGTACCCTGTCAAGTAGACATTTGTTGTAACCCTATGCAGACCCTTATGAGGATCGGAAAGATAGGTTTGTGCTCTTAAGGGGGCAGTGAAGCTCTCTCTATTGACCACAGGGGCGATGGGTGCCCCCCACTTTCGTTTACCGTGAATGTTGGATCCTCATCCCATCAAAGGGATAGATTCGAGCGCCCTCCCCCATTGAGAAAGAGATTATCTAGATTTTGTGTTGCTTCCGGCCTCTGAACTCTCGTACTCTAATTACCATGAAAAAATGTTGATGGGACAGAGAAGTACTTGGGTAAAATTTATGATATGAAAATAACCTTCTGACCCAATCCCCTATCTACGATTTTATACACATTAATAGTACTCCATTTTTTGTAGAGGATATGATTGAAATTTTCCTTGGTAGTAGGAGGAAGCATTTGATTCGGATGCAAGATCCACATCAATTGGTGGCCTTGCCTCAGCCCCTCCTTAAGGATTTAACTACTGCATGCGGAAAGCGATAGTGCGAGGCATCCCGTGCTGATGAAGATCGCCCTCCTAAGAATCATAGGCGGGAGACGGGTCCTTTTGGACGACCAGAGATCCGCCAAGTAATAGACGAGGTTAGACAACGGTTTAAAACGTGACTTAAATATAAGTTGTAGACTAAACATTAAGTTATAAAACCGTGGTATAATCAATAGGCAACAGTTATATACTCGTAGCTTAATTAAAAACCGCAAAATCGCACTCTAAAACTAGTTAAAAAAACCGCGTCCTATTCACATATTCAGGCGACGCATTTTCTCACTCGTGGGCTAAAGCAGAAAAACCGTAGCTTATAAGAATAGACAACGGGCGAAGATTCCACGCCTAGATAACCGCGGTCTAAAGGTTTTGGCTACGGTTTTTATATATTTAGCCACGGTTTTCCGTGATCGCCTAAACTCAATTTTGTTGTAGTGATTGTATATCACCTCGGTTATATATATATATATATATATATATATATATATATATATATATATATATATATATATATATATATATATATATATATATATATATATATATATATATATATATATATATATATATATATAGAGGAGGGATATATTTACTCCAGGAGTAAGTTATCAAGACTTACTCCTCATCATGACCATTGATTCTTCTCAATCTAATGGTTAAAATTAATGAGTATTATTTTTCCCTCTCCACATTTAATAACTTATTAATTTTAACCATTAGATTGAAAAGAATCGATGGTCATGATGAGGAGTAAGTCTTGATAACTTACTCCTAGAGTAAATATATCCCTTCTCATATATATATATATATATATATATATATATATATGGCGCGTCTTAGAAAAAAACTTCGATTTTTTTTCTGGACGACATGAAAGCTTCGTCATGAAAAGCATTATATGTAGTATTGGTGGACTTTCGTCTTTTTATATACTTCCACGTGTCTTTGGTTCTCAAACTGTTTTAAACCAATATTACTGCTTCGAATATGTCTTCAAGTCACTCAATCATGTCCGTCGAAAAGTTCATTTATCGAATTTATGAAAATTCCACTTGGTGTCAAAATCGAAACTTTAGGTATCTATACTTAGCATTTATATCCACCTTGTTTCTCACAATCATGTAAAAAAGATTAAGTCGAAAATCTCAGACTAACAACCGTCTATTATGGTCTTTGTAGAGTTGAGAAATTAGTCTCTACAATTACACGCAAATGATAGTAAGTTAATACAAAAACACTGTATATAAGCAAATAGAAGCTGTCAAACAGCATATCCCCATGTGCCTAATAATTTTTTTTTTGTGTGTCTAGTTGGCGTTGACAACTTAGTAATTTAAAGTTGTTACTAGTTGAGCCATTCCATTCCAATGTTGAATAGTCTTCGCCCACACTCTCTCCCCTCTCTCTTCATTCGGCCCCTCATAGTTTTTTCCGTGTTTTGACTAATCCCACATTTATCACACGCTTCTTCATATAAATAATACCACCCCACCCTTCTTATCAATTCATTCCAAAACTCTCAAACCATCACAAACTCAATTCTCCAATCGAATAATCCTTCCTTACCTTTCCTTCGGCAGATATATCTCTTCGCAACTGCATAAACTAATCGTCTGAACAAGCAGTCATCTGAGTAGCAGTGAGATTCTTTTTTCTATTACAAGAAATGGATCATGATGAGATCGATGTTCCTACCTATTTTCTCTGTCCCATATCATTAGAAATCATGAAGGATCCAGTAACTGTCTCAACCGGTATAACCTACGACCGAGAAAGCATCGAAAAATGGCTATTCTCAAGGAACAACAAAACATGTCCGATCACCAAACAACAGCTATCAGATTACACTGATCTAACACCAAACCACACACTTCGAAGACTCATTCAAGCATGGTGTACACTAAACGCTTCACAAGGAATCCAAAGGATCCCAACTCCGAAACCACCTATCAACAAAATCCAAATCACTAAACTCATCAAAGAAGCTTCTCATTCAAATCTCACCATTCAAATTAAATGTCTCAAAAAACTTAGATCATTTGCTTCTGGAAGCGAAACAAATAAACGTTGCATGGAAGAAGCTGGTGTTGTTGAGTTCTTAGCTTCTATTGTGATAAACAATAGTAGTAACATAGATTCCGCGTCTTTATTATTATCTGAGTCTAACGTTAATCCGGTTGATGAAGCATTAAGCATACTTCATAACCTTCATGTATCTGAAGCTGGACTGAAGAATCTACTAGCTTTCAAAAACGGCGAATTTATCGAATCATTAACAAAAGTTATGCAGAAAGGTTTCTTCGAATCACGAGCTTACGCAGTTTACTTACTAAAGTCTATGACAGGAGTAGCTGAATCAGTTCAGTTAGTGCATCAAAAAACTGCATTATTTGTCGAACTGGTGCAAGTTTTGAAGGATCAAATATCACAAAAGGTATCAAAAGCGGCACTTCATACACTAATCCATCTCTGTCCATGTGGAAGAAACAGAATCAAAGGTGTTGAAGCAGGAACAGTTCCTGTCTTGATAGAACTTCTGTTAGAAAATTGCAAAGACAGAAAACCAAATGAAATGATGCTGGTTTTGTTGGAATGTCTCTGTCAGTGTGCAGAAGGAAGAGCTGAGCTTCTGAGACATGGTGCAGGACTAGCTGTTGTTTCGAAGAAGATTCTTAGGGTTTCGTCGGTCGCCAACGATAGAGCGGTTCGGATTCTGTTGTCTGTTTCGAGATTCTCTGCAACTCATAATGTTGTTCAAGAAATGCTTAAGCTTGGTGTTGTTGCTAAACTGTGTTTGGCTCTTCAAGTTGATTGTGGAAGCAAGACTAAGGAGAAAGCTAGGGAGATTCTTAAGATGCATGCTAGGGTTTGGAGAGATTCCCCATGCATACCTAGTAATTTGCTTTCATCATACCCTAATTATATCTGAAATTAATTAGTATATGTTTATTAGATGGGAAGTTAAATTTTGATTTGGAATATTTTATTAATCATGTACAAAATTAGATGGAAAATACAATATTTAGGAATTAATGATAGTTAGGTTATTTGGATAGCAAATGCTTACATTTTGATGTATGATTCTTGATAAATATTGAGTACACACTGTGCAATAAATTATTGACACAGATTATTTTTCCAATGATTATTCATACTTTATGCCAGTTTTAAATATTGGAATCTCTTATTTTCTTTCTCTATTAGTTCTTTATTATAATTATTATAATTTTTAAAATGTTCTAAAGAATATAAAAATATTTTTAACACATATTGTTGAATCTCCAAATTTTTAAATGTTTTGAAGTGTATAATTGTTTTAATATAATCTCATATATTTCTAAAATTAACTATTTAGAGAAAATTGAGAGAATAGAAAATAGATATGATTTTGATTCTAACTATTAACAAATCTGTGCGCACGGGTTCTGGTCTCGTATGCGGATTTGTTTACATAATATAATTATTTTAAATAGAAGATTAAAAAAGAAAAAATATTTAGATGAATAATAAAAAAATTTGTATATAAAATATTTAGATCAATAATAGATTTTTCCCGTATATCATTTTTAGATCATAAATATTTGGATCATAAATATCATTTTTCGTATATAAAAATATTTATATCAATAATAGTTTTTTTCCGTATATAAATATTATTTTTGTTTAGGCATCACTTACAAAAAAGAATGTAAAATCTCATTATTTATATTTTCGAAATCCTATTCATTTGAGGCAATAGCAATTTAAGTATCTCCGGTCTTCTTTGAGGGTGTTTTTGCTGCTCTGTGAAGATTGATGTCATATTTGTAGGTCATTGGTTGGGGAGTTATAGCCAGTAATATCTTCTTTGGTTTTTTTACCTCTCTTCCGGTAGCTTTTTTGTTGTTGTATTGGGTTGGTTGTTATTTCGATTTTTTCTGTATTGTTGTGTTTCGATACTTCTTGTGTTGCTTCTTAACTTCTTGTAGTTGTACACTAGACTTTTAGGCTTTTAGCACCTCATTTTCATTTATATATAATTCTATTTTCTTTTTTAAAAAAACTATTCATTTCAACAAATAATGCTACTTTCACGCTACTCAATTGGCGAAGCTAAGGCACATATATACATATGGGATTTAAGCCGAAATGATGACATCTTTTCCGATTCTTCAACAAATATGAAAGTAGGTGGAAGAGAAAAGTGTTTTACCAATATGAAGATGATATTTTAGTAAGTTACGAGTGAACTCATGTACTTTCTTTGAATTTCTATTTTATACAACATATTTTATACAACGAACTAATACAATATAAAAGAAGTTTAACTCTAGTACTCCCCACATTATCAAGGAGGCTTGCACGAAGTGACCTTGAGTTTGGACCTAAGTTTCTGAAATGCCAAGGTTCTAAGAGGCTTGGTTAAGATATATGTTATCTGAGTAGTGGTAGGGACATGATGACTGAGCAGCTTTTTTGAGATTACTCTTTCTCGTACAAAATGAGCATTAAGTTCAATGTGTTTAGTATTTGTGTGAAGATTCATTGTGGGATAATATAATTGCACTCAAGTGTCATACAACAATGTAGGAGGATAGAAAGAAATACAAAATTCACTCAATAGAGATTCTAGCCACAATAGCTCTAAGTTTATAGGAGCTAAGACCCAATATTATGCCTCTGCACTAATTGCTTTTTAGAACTCCACGACATAAGATTTGGTCCAAAATATGCAGGAGTTTGAAGTGGATCTGCGATCATCTAGATCAGTGACTTTATATACAACAAACTGATGATGTTGTACAAAAATACCTAACTTTAATAATTTTCAAACTGGGATAATTTTCAAAGGAGTGTCGTTTATTTTTAAAGATTGTGTTTCGGAGATCGTTCTAAACGAGTGAAAGCAGCTAGGATCCAATCACAAACTTTTAGACAATTGTAATTTTCATACTTGGAATATCCTTTCTCTCATTTGTTTTGTATTATAGGGGTTTTCTATTTGTTTCGGCGTGGAGTATTCCTTATACTCCCTTTAATAGTATCATTGCCTATTAAAAAAAATCTATCTAGTTGGAATATGTTTGGTGTAGTTTTTTTAATAAGGTTCAAAATATATTACACAAAAGAAAAGAGTACAAAGAGGAGGGGGGACAAAACCAAAACCCTCAAGAATAACAAAGCGAAAAGGAAAATTAAAAAAATAGACAACAAAAATATATGAGATAACTCATGTCAAATAAACTAGTGAGGCGTACGGTTGGAGGCACCCACTTTGAAACCTTTACACGCCTTAGGCGGTTTCTTCTTGTTCTTACTTTTTCTTGAAACTACCAGTTGAAATGGTTGACTAACGTTTTCATCCAAATTAACAATCTCATCTCTCTTATCCATGTTAGCCCAAGATTCCCTTAGAAAATTCATTGCTCGTTAGACATCTGAATCTGAATATCCATCGTGATTTTTGTCAATGTTACCTTGATCAGTGGTATCTATATCAGCTAAACCATGCAAATTTTTATTACCTTGGGCACTCAAGTCTCCTTGATGCAGGATATCAATACTCACAACATTCTCATTAATAGTAGTTTTCAAATAATAAACAAATCTTAAAAGAGGATTATTATCAACATATGTAGCATTTTCACATTCAACTTATTCCTTTCATAAATCTTTATTCTGATACTTATTTCCCATGCGTTTATGCTTCTCCTTAGTTACCCTTTTCTCTAGATCCACTTTAACAAGTTTACAAGACGAAAAACTATGACCTATGTTATGACAATGCGAACAAAAAAGAGGCAAATTTTCATATTCAACGTTGACAAGGAACGCATAATCTTCTCTTTCTACCCACAATTTTTGTCTGGTTTTATCAGATAAATCAATATCAACTAAAACTCTAGCAAAATGTCCAAAAAATCTCTCTAGAGGGCACTTACTTATTGCAGCACCCAAAAACATTAGTGTTCCAAGACCACTAACAATTATAAAGATAACGGTGGTGTAGTTTATTACGGTGGAAACACTATTTTTTTTTTAAAAAAAATATTCGTTTATTTTTATTTTCAATGTAGATGAAGTGATGATATATACAAGAAAATCATACATACACTTGCAAAAGTTTTAAATTTGAATCTAAGATTAGATGTTGTTCAACCTAACAATATTACATTTATTACTTGACATAGGTCTTGGAAATGTTTTATTTTTTTAAGTACTTAAAAATATCAAAATTTATTATTTAGTATTATTTCTTGTAATAGAATTCTTAGAAACAAAATTCACATGGCTATCCAGTTATATAATTTGATAAAAGTTGCCTAACATTCAATAAAAATGTAATTTTTAAAATATGTAAATACTCCAAAAATTGATATATCCAAATCTAGAAAACAAACTGTGTAGGGTACGAATACAGCCATAAGAGCACAGCCTTCAATATGATGTACAATGAGATTTGTAAAATATTGACCCAAAAATAAGTAGATAAGTGAATGAATGAGGCAACCGAAAAAGAACGGCGTTGAAAGCACAACTTGATGGGTTAGGAACCGGCACAGAACCTAGATTTGATTCTTACCACAAGTTTTTTCAAGCCTATAATGTGGTCATGGTGAATGATTCAATGTATGTAAGCACATGGTATTGCCAATCTATTTTAAGGTTCAAGATCTACTACTACATGACATTGACATCAACCACTTTATTACATGAACACCAACCACATAACATAGCGGGAGTCGAAAGGTCAGCTAATTTAAATTAGGAAATTTCTTTACACACCTCCCTACTTTTTAGGTCACCTCCGGTGAAAAACCAAAAATACCCTCACTTCGGAAATACATTTCCGAAACGCTTTTTTTTCTTCAAAATTTGTCTTATTTCGGAAATGCACTTCCGAAAACACGAAAAAAAGTGTTTTCGGAGATGCATTTCCGAAAACATTTTTTTTGGGAGGGGTGTATTCGGAGATGCATATCTGAAATATTCAAAGACCAAATTGGTCTTGGAATGTTTCGGATATACACTTCCGAAAGAATTCAATAATTATTAAAAAATTAAAATCAAGGTGAATCAATACAATTAATAGGTATAAAATCAAGGTGAATCAATACAATTAATATGTATAAAATCAAGGTGAATCAATAAAATGAAGGTGAATCAAAATTTCCTAAACAATTTTAAATTTAAAAATTATTTTACTAACTTATATAAATAAAAACATTTTAATTCCATAAATAAATTTTGAATTATATAGAATTAAATATAAAATTTATTCGTTAAATAAAATTAAGACAAAATCTTTTATTAAACTAAAAAAAAAATATAACTCATTTTTAATTATGAATCAGAATAGAAATATATAAATATATAATAATAATTATTAATTTTGTAAGTGAAATATATAAATATATAATATATAAATATATAATATATAAATATATAATAATTAATATATAAATATATAATAATTATTATAAATTAAAACACTCATTTTTTTACTTTTTATAATTATTATATAAATATATAAATAAATAATAATTTTATAAATATATAATTATTATTATAATTATTATATATATATATATATATAAATTAAAACACTCATTTTTTTAATTTTTTTTGTAAATACATAATAATTATTATAAATATATAAATATATAAATAAAAAATTATAACTCATTTTATAAGTGAAATTATTTTAGTTTTTTTAATTAAAATTATTTTAAATTTTATAATATGAATCAGAATAGAAATATATAATAATTATTATTCATAACTCATAAATTATATCAAAATATATAATTATCATTCATTACTCATAAATTATATCAAATTTATTATATATGAATTAATTAATATCCTAAAATTAATTTTTGGGATTTTTAGATTTTTTTTTTGTTTTTTCGGAGATGCATCTCGGAATTATTCAAAATCCCAATTTTTGGGATTTTTTCGGAAATTAACTTCCGAAGTCTGGAAAAATTTAGAAAAAAAAATATTTCGGAAATGCATTTCCGAAGCAGGGGTAAAGTGGGATTTTCGCTGGGGTAACCCCATAGGAAGGTGGGTAAAAAAATTTTCTTAAATTAAACCATGCAAATTAGTTTTTTATTTTATTATGGATTGATCTTTGAAACATTATTTTTTTATGAAACTAAAAGAGAGAAATTCATCTCATCCAAATACTCTAAAATATCATTAGAATTGATAAATGAAAAAACATACTATATTATTAATTATAAAAAAAATTATGTTTAACATCAAAATTTAATATCAAATATTGTCTCTTGTTGACAACAAAAACTTGATGTTAAAACTTAAAAATGGATGGAAATATGTTATCTTGTCTTTGATCATATTTATAATAATTGGACTTAATTTTTTAATTGTTTACTGTTATTTAATTTGATTAAGAATTATTTTGAGTAAATTATTTATGAATTAAATATAGTATTTATTCTTTTTTTTAACATACATTTTGTTTGGTTTTTTTGGTACACTGAATTATGACAAAAAAAACATAAATTTTGTGCATTATTTAGTATTACCAATAAAGAGTTTTTAGTTCTGGTTAAAAAAGGGTATTTATTTTGGTTTAGTGGACTAGGTAACAACATTTAAAATCTATAATATAAGAAAATTAATGGTTGTGGAAAAGTAAAAAATATCCTTAGTTGATTTTTTACCACCACATTAAAATTGTGGTTTTTTTGTCTTTGCATCATAAAGTTCATAATTTTATTATTAAAATAATACAACTCTTATATTTTGTCAAACTTATCAAATCTCTCTTCATTCTCTATTTATTTCTTTCATCACTTTTCCACTTCTTTCTTCCATAAAAAAAAATCTATTATTGATATTTTTTTATATACGAAAAATGGTATTTGATCGTACCTGATCAGAAGAATCGTCAAGGCGCAATATCTGGCTTGAAGAGCAAGATGGGGGGGGGGGGGGGGGGGTACCTGCAAGGTTCTCCGATGCTTAAGTCAGTAGCTATTAGAGAATGAGGTTTAGAGTTAAGAATAGAATACCTGACCCTCTAGTGAAAGAGGGTATTTATAGCCCCCAGCGCTGGGCCAAGGTTCCCTAATTGGGTCAAATCCAACTGGAGGCCCACGTGCTAGGGAACTGCCAGAACGTCCCATGCTAGGGCTGAGTCAGCAGGAGACTCACGTTCTGGATGCACATAGCGTAGGGTTCGGAGATGGTTGACCGAATCCTTCGCTGAGACGTGACGCGTGGTCTTCGTGCGTGGATAACTCCTTGACGGTTATCTAGTAAGTGGGCCCAAAGGTTTGGGCCTGCTCGGCCAGGGTCTTCGCGACGGGCAGCCCCTATCTGTTGTCCAGTAATTGGGCCCAAGGGAAGTGGGCCTGCTCGACTGGTAATCAAGGGTTGGTCCTGCTCGGCCCAGACCAGAACAGGAGCCCCCCAAGTCATTAGCCTAATAAGGGTGATGACTTTAACGAGGAGGTTTAGCCGAGCACGGGCAACGGTTCCAAATCATGGGCTCCTCGAGGGCTTAGGTCGGTTGCCAGTTGTCTTTGGTTTTTAACCTTATTGGTTGTCACTCGTTAGCGTGATTGACAGGTGTCAGCTGTACAGGCTGTAATCATTATTGCGCCGTTTCTAGGGATGAAAGTAGACGGCGTCTTTTGGAGTTCTCAAGATCTTTGGGACGCGTGGCAGCTTCTCGTGGAGGGAGCCGTCTTTGGGGTGTAGGCAATGATGGCGTCTCCTAGGCTGCCTAGGCCATCATGACACCCTTTGGCCTTCTTTCCCTATATAAGGAGTGAGGAGGTCACTCATTTAGCACTTAACATTTCCCAAGCCTTCAAGATCCGCTCACTGCTCTTCTCCTCGTCTCGTTCATATCTTCTTCGCTTTCTCCAAGTAAGTTCTTCGTCTCCTTCATGTTTTTATTTAAGTTTTATGTATTAGTTTTGAGTGAGGCGAGCATGATTGATGAGCGTGACGAGAAGGGTTTATTAATTAGCCGAGTAAACCTAGAAGATAAATCGTTTTTCTCGTGCGTTTGCCGAGTGAGTTTTGAGTGAACGGAGCTAGAACGTTTGAATGAGACGTCCAGCTTTTAGGATTACTAGAGAGTAGTATGAAGGCCACGAGCAGTGGAGGTTGCACGTCTCGGTGAGGGCATGAGTTTGCCGCCCTCCGCTGCGTGCGGCGTATATGCTCTGAGGACACTTTAGCTCGTCGGCCATTTGACGATTGGGGGAGTTTTCCTCGTCCCTTTTCCTCGCCCTTTCACTTGACTTGTGGTGGAAGGGTGGATTTGACCAGTCGAATTCACGGTTTCCTCTGCTTTTCAGGTAAATGGCCGACGAGAACAAGGATGATGTCGTCTTCGACATTTCAGATGGGGAGGAAGCTGTTGGCGCGCAAGAGGACGCTCCCGTCGTAGAGACCTCCCCTAGGGCACTTGAAGAATGGGTGGCCGTTGCTCCGAGGATGATTGCATCGCGCTTCACGAGTCATCCCAAGGAAGCCTTTAACGTCATCGAGGACCTTGACCAAGACGAGGAGCCTTCTTGGGGCGCCTTTGTGCCCAAATCTCACCAGAGGATCTGCTCGCAATTTCCCGGCCCCCGTTTCGCAATGTATGAGTTCGTCTTTAAGGAGGCTGGTCTCCGTCTCCCCTTCACTCATTTGCAACGGAGTGTCTTCAGTTGGTTGCGCCTCTGCCCGTCTCAGCTTCATCCCAACGCTTTAGCGTTCTTAAGGGCCTTTGAGATCGTGTGCGGGTACTTGGAGGTCGAAGCGACTCTGCCCCTTTTCTTCAGAATTTTTCATTTGCAGAGGTTGCGTGATCGGGACGGCAAGTGGAGTTGGGTGTCGTTTAAGCAGCCGAAGAAGCTGTTCGCCATTTACCAGGACTCTGTCAAGCATTTTAAGAGTCGGTATTTTATAATTAAGCCGCTCACTCCTGATGCCGAGAATCATTTGTTCGAGGAGCGCGAGTATATTGAGGATGGGGTGAGGAGAGTGGGCCCAGCTGCTCGGTTCCCGTTAGAGTGGCAACCTGACCATTTCGAGCGTGGGACTGACTATTACATCTTCCAGGATGAGGATCTCAATGAGCGCGATACAGGGGGGTATCAGCGGCTCGCTTCTTTTGTGGACGGGTTTAGACCGGCGATATGTACATATCCCAACGGGGATCCCCTATCCGAGGAGGATGGAGGCCCTATGCTGGAGCCTCGGCACATCAACACCAAAGCTGTCCTCGAGTGCGGAAGTTACGGGGACGCTATGATTTTGTTAGGTGAGATAACTATTATTTGTTCAAACAACACCTTTTTGGTTCTAACTCTTTGTTTTGCAGGAAAAATGGCCGACTTGCACGACAAAGTTACGAAGATGCGGGCCAAGAACAAGGGGGCCGCCAAAGTGTCTGGGAAACGATCGCGGGTCGAGGAGGTCAAGGCGGCTGCCGCGAGTGCCCCTGACAGCGGCTCTCCTTCGTCAGTCGGGACGACCTCGCGTGGTTCTCCAGCCGGAAAGAAACAAAAGAATGATGGGACCGGGGAGCTTCGTCCTCTTATCATTGACAACCCCTCCGAGGAGGACATTGTGCTGCCTTCTTGTACTCTGCATAGGGGAATCTTCTCAAAGAAAAATGTTCTCCTCGAGCGCGAGGAGGTGAGGCACATCGTCATGCGGGACAGGGTGGCTCGAGACAAGGATTTGTCCGAGGACCTCGAAGGGATGATGAGGGTGGCCGCCTTGGCCTTGGCTCTTAACGCTCAGAAAGTCTGTCCTCAGAAGGACTACGATGCTCTCCAGATCAAGTACGATGAGCTGGAGCACGAGTTCGAACAATACAAGGACAAGTATGAGGTCCAGAGCGGCATAGTGGAGGATCTCGTCAAAGAGCGTAACAAGGTTGCGGACTTGGAGGCCGAGGGAAAAAGGCTCCGCGAGAGAATTGCTGAGTTGGAGAGGGCTCATCTCCCTGCTGCCGAGGAAGATGAGGACGAGAAAGCCTTGGTGACGCGTTCTCAGCTTCTGGGCAAGGTGAAGGAGCTGGAGATCGACTGCGTCGCTACCTTGGGGGTCGGTTTTAAAGCTGCGGTGGATCAGCTGAAAGTCCTCAACCCGCGTCTGGTGACGGAGGGCATTGGCCCATACCATAAGGTCGTGGACGGGCGAATTGAACCAAACCCGGAGTTCGAGGACTGGGAAGATGAGGAGGAACCCCAGGGCGAGGACGACGGTGCCGAGGACGAAGATGGCGATGTTTGACCAGTCTTTTATTATTGTGGCCTGCGTGCCGATGTTTTATGGCCTGTGTGCCAATATTTTGTGGCCTGCGTGCCAAGGTAGCTAGTTTGGCGATGCCCGGATAATTTTTGTAATATTTGGATATCTCCGGCCAATTTGGTCGATTTTTAATATTCCGTTTTATGCTCCAATGTTTATTTGTGCTTATCTGATGTATGCTTTGTGTTTATGCTCGAATTATGTTTGTGCTCGACCGAGGTTTTATGGCCCGGGCGTGTGGGGAACGGTCCGGGTGCGCAGAGCAGGTGTGCGCTATAAGCGAGCTCGAGGCCGCGGTCGGGGCCAGGTGCTCGCGGCGTGAACGATCCCATCGCGAGCTGGGGTTCTGCCGTGCAGGTACTTCCGCGGAGGGTCTGCGTGTAAGGCCCGCCGCGTAGTCGGCTTTGCCTCCTGGTAGGGTTATCCGACTGAAGCTGTCGTGGAGCATACGCGCTTGTACCATGGCGCGAGTCCTCGCCCAGCTTTCCTCGTGTTCGTCACGAGCGGCCGGGTAGCGTTAGGTTGTTTCTAACTGTAGTAGCGTCTGAGTTTTTCAGCATTCCAAGGTCGAGCTAGTTTTTCGCCGAGAAGGTTCTCGAGGTAATACGCACCGTTTTCGGTTTTATCGTATACTCGGTACGGACCTTCCCAGTTTGTGGCTAGTTTGCCTTCGCGTGAATCTTTCATGTTCCTATGGAGCACTAAGTCTCCGACTTCGAAGGAGCGCTTGATAACTTTGGTGTCATGTCTTAACGCTATTTGTTGTTTCAATTTCGCTTCTCGCAGGGAGGATCCTGTTCGGATCTCCTCGACCATGTCGAGCTCTTCTCTCATGGCTTCGTCGTTGAGTTCTTCCTCGAGAGGTGACTCAGTCCGACGAGATGGTTCTCGGATCTCCACGGGGATCACGGCTTCGGTGCCATAGGTTAGCCTGAATGGTGTTTCGCCCGTGGTTGAATGTGGGGTCGTCCTGTATGCCCAGAGGGCGCTGTGTAGCTCTTCGACCCAAGCTTTTTTCGCTTCGCTCAGCCTTCTCTTCAATCCACGGAGAATGACCCGGTTGGCGGCTTCCGCCTGTCCGTTGGTTTGGGGGTGCTCGACCGAAGTGAAGTGCTGCTTTGTCCCGAGTTTGGCCACGAATTCCTGGAATTTTCTGTCCGTGAACTGGGTGCCGTTGTCGGTTATTATCGCCTGTGGTACCCCGAATCGAGCGAGTATGTTCCTCTTGTAAAATCGGAGTACGTTTTGGGATGTGATTTTAGCGAGCGCTTCAGCTTCTATCCATTTTGTGAAGTAATCTACAGCGACCACCAGGTATTTGTTTTGGTAGGAGCCGACCGGGAAAGGTCCGAGGAGGTCCATTCCCCATGTAGAGAAAGGCCAAGGTGAGGAGAGAGATTTGAGCTCGTTTGGTGGTGCCAGGTGCATGTCGGCGTGACGCTGGCATTTGTCGCATTTCTTGACGTACTCTTTGGCGTCCTGCTGCATGGTCGGCCAATAATAGCCGGCTCTGAGGGCTTTCCTAGCTAGTGACCGTCCACCGAGGTGCTGGCCGTTGATTCCATCATGGAGTTCCTGGAGTACCTCTAGCGCTTGCGAGGCATCGATGCATTTAAGGAGGGGGATGGAGAAACCTCGTCGGTACAGCTTGTTTTCGAGGATAGTGTATGAGCACGCTCGTCTCTTAATTGTTGAGGCTTCTTTCGCGTCGGCGGGGAGCTCGTCTTTTGTGAGGAAGTTGTACACTGGGGTCATCCAGCATTGGTCGTCCCCGATGGCGAATATCTGTAGAGTTCGCGCGTTTTCGCCTACACTTGGCCTGGGCAGAATTTCTTGGATAACCGATTTGTTTCCCCCTTTCTTTCTCGTGCTCGCAAGTTTGGACAGTATGTCGGTGTCATACCCCAAAATTTGCCCATCATATTTAATCATATTTCAGTCTATCTGACTTCCAAATGCTCAAAGATACACAAGAAAGAAGCATGCAGTCTCTCTCCTAAACAACAACCCTCAAACTAGGGTTTTGATCTTCTCAAAGTAAAATCAGTTTCTGATACCTCAAATGGTTCCCATGGCCTCTCATATGCTCAAAAGGGTCCTCATTCCAAGGTACAAGCACTGATTCACAAGATTGCCCAGACAAAAGCTCAGATAGTCAACAGTCGACTAGTTTTAACCTAAAAGTCAACTATGGTCAAAGTATAGTCAAAACTCCTGATTTTTGGTCAACATCAATATTTTGAAGTCACATTCATCATTTGATCAAGGTTTTATCATGATTGATCAAGGAGAGCTCAGAAATCATCAAAATTTCAGGTTACTAAATTAGGGTTTCTAGAAGAAAGTCAATCCAACTTTGATTGATCATATCTCTTTCATACTTTATCATAAATTCCCCAACCAAAGCTCATTCTCCAGGAAATTCAATTCTCTACAACTTTGATGTTGGACCCGAGGTCAAGAAATGCTTCCGCCTAAGAGACATAAGCCAATACATTACAGGTCCTTCTAAAAGATCGCGAAAGGTCATTTTTTTTCAAAGCTCATAACTTGAACATGGTAGACTCAATTGAGATGAAACCAAAAGGAGCTTTTAGAGGACTCTTTAAGCTTTCTAAAAAGTCCTAGAACATGTTCACATCACAAAAATTGAGGGAGGTATGAGGCTCAAAAGTTGGTCGATTTTCAAGAAGAAAGCAAAACCCTAATTGGCAAATTCTTAATTTTGGAGTGATGGGCTTTTGGTTTTGATTTTCTCACGTGATAACAAGCCCAAGGAGGATCCCTTAGTCCAATATTATTTATTTTATGAATTTATTTTATTTATATTTGATTTTTATTCAAATAAATTCAAATAAAATCAAGTAAATCATAAGATAATTATATAATGAATGGTCCAATCTTTTTCCTTTAATCAAGATCTGAGCAAATATAATTTGGTGACTAGGATTGAGAAGAAGATATGCAAGAATAGAGTCAAAACCAAAGAAGAAATATTTTATGCAAAAAATCAATAAAATCTCTTTCAAATTTCTCTCACCAATCAACTTGATCCTCAAGCCAAGTTATAACCCTAATATCACTATTATAAATAGGACAATATATTCAGCATTAGGGTTCACGAAAATTGGCCAAGGAGAAGAGGTTTTAAAAGTGGTAAGAACATTCACAAAACGAGGGCAAGGTTGAGTTCCCATTACAGCTTCTCTCACTCCATTCTAAGCTTTGATTCACACTCCTGAAGACACCAGGAGTCGTTCCCGATCATCCTTGAAGCTAACACCACGTTGGAACCGTCCCCGCGAAGCTACACCGGTTTTGGTAAAATTCTCAATCTCAAACCTCTCAATTTATGCATGGTTGTTGTGTTTTGTTTGTTTATATCATCTCAGGACGCATCAGAGAGAAGGTTTGACGCATCAGAGGGAAGGTTTAACGTTAAAACCAAAAAGCACCATGGCTAGGGCATGAGTTTGATAAAACTTCGTATCTCATGATACAGGCAATTTCAGGAGAAACTAACCACACTATCAGATTCGTAGCCTTCGATTGATGCGATCTGGGTGTTTTCCTTTCGTGTTTTGTCGATTTTTTGCAGGTCTGACCGTCGAACCCGCCGGAGAAGACAACCGGAATTACACCGGTCCGGCGACTCTGTTTTCTCTGGAAATTTGGACTAGGGACGTGGCACGGTTGTGTGCAATGATTGGCCAGTCAACAACTACAAAAACTCTCCCCACTCACGAACAGACACGCAAAAAGATAAGGACCCACTTTTGACTTTTGCTTTGAATTTTCCATATGAATTATATTTGATATATATTAACTAAAACGTGTTTTATGTATGACTAAAACGACCAGCGCAATTGGCCAAAGCGAGGGGTGTGTTTCATTGATGACCTGAGTTCAGAACTTGGCACAGACATTTATTTTTACCAATTATTCTTTCACCGATCCAGTGCATCTCCCCACGCCTGCATACCACGCGCCATCAAATGACCACCCTCAGATCCTCATCCTTCCAGATCCAACGCCCATGGATGCATAGGTGTACCATGTTCCTTCAAAAGTCCATCACATCTGATCCCAGCTAAGTTTTTTTAAATTTTTTTATTTATTTCTATTTGCAATTCTTTTTAGTTATTTATTTATTCTTTTTTAGTTTATTATTTACTCCAAATTTCTTTTAATAATAACAAATTTTCTTTTATAATTACAAAAAAAATCTTTTTATATTATTTAATCGAAAACTCGATTTTTGTTATAACATTAAAAATAATTATTTTTTTAAGCTAATATTTATTTTAGGGTAACAATTTAATTTTGGCTAATTAAATTTATTTTGTGCCTTAAACACTGATTTCTTCATGATCATTAATCACTGTTAGGTAGATTTGTTCATTAACTTAGTATCCTTGTAGGTGTTGAGTACTTTAATACACTAACCTTTTCTTTTTTCATTCTTAACATTTTCAGGTTAATTAAAGGTTTTTCAGCCACGCGCCATGCCAATCAAAAAGCTAAGTTCCGACTCTTTTTCTTAAATTTAATTTTTATTAATTATTACATTTGCCTTACAGGTTCAACTAGGGTTTACTTCATTTGTTAAAGAATTCCGCCTACACTCACCCCTATTATTTTTCTGTTTAATTCTCAGTTAATCAAAGTCGATCAAGGGTTCGAGGAAGATCGGGGATAATCATTTATATTTCTTATTTTCTGTTTTAATTCCCACATCCCCGCAGGTGTTTATTGTAATAGCGTAGGAATTTATTTTCTGCCCTTAATTTCTGTCATTTTAACTGCGTGGTTAGTAATTTAGGGAGTGCAAACCATGAACTGAACGTAGATCACTAACTATAAGATAAATATTATCTGAATACAATCACGTGAATGTTGCACACACACACCTTTAGGGTAACCCTTCTCGTTGCCTTATTACTGTTGCCTTATTACTGTTGCCTGTTGCCTTTAATTGTACTAAATAGTCAAAGTCCCTCGATTCCGAGGATACCTAAAGCAAAACAAACGTTGCCCTAAGTTCATTATCATCATCAATTTTGTCCCTCGATGTTGCCTTAAAATGATGATGTGTCCCAATTGCTAAGGTATCCTCGCATGATGCCTAAAAAGATTAATGACTATTATATCCTTCCCTTAGACTACCTGCCCTCTTTATGGCATGGGACAGTCTTATGGCGAATGATTATTCTCGATGACCCGCACATCCAATTGAAAGGCTTCCTGCCCTCTTATGGCAAGGATAGATCCTTTCGCCCGAAAAGCTAAAAGAACGAATTTTTAAACTTAGGGTAAGTTGCTATTAATTGCTTGCTCAATTCAAAATTCAAATTCAAATTCAAAATTCAAACTCTTTTTCAAATACTTTCAAAACAATTTCGAACAAAGACTACGCTTATTTACAAGCTAAAGTTCTTTTCCGAATTTCTATTCATACACTGCTTTTTAAACAAATCAAACATTTTCAAAGTGAGCTAAGCAATTAAGAGCCCATGGATAACCATGGATGCAAAGGGTGCCCTACACCTTCCCTTTGCATAACTTACCCCCCGAACTCAAAATGTTTTTAAAAGGTCTTTTCCTGTTCTTTTAGCCTTTCCTAAAAATTGGATAAAATAAAAGTCGGTGGCGACTCTTGCTTAACCGCGACATTTCGATTATTAAAAGTCAGTTCACCGTATTACAGTCGGCGCGCGAGTTGTGTTCTCGGGGGATATGCTCGACTTCCGCTTTGGCGAATTTTTTCATCTTATCTCTGACGAGCGCGAGATATTCGGCGAGTACGTCGTTTTTGGCTTGGTATTCGCCGCTGATATGAGATGCGACGAGTTGGGAATCAGTGTAGATCTTGACCTCTCGTGCCCCTATGTCCTCGGCGAGTCTCAGTCCCGCGAGGAGGGCTTCATACTCGGCCTGGTTGTTCGACGTGTTGAAGGAGAGGACTAAAGATACTTCTATGATAAGACCTTCGCCGTTTTCCAAGATAATGCCTGCCCCGCTGCCCGAGCTGCTAAAGGCGCCATCTACGTAGATGGTCCACTTGTCTTTAGTTGCGTTGGGTGAGTCGGCGATAGAGGTCATTTCGGCTACGAAGTCCGCCAGCGCCTGAGCTTCGAAGGCCGAAGTGAAGGATAGAAAAACACTTAGAAAGGGGGGGTTTGAATAAGTGTAGCTTTAAAAAACTTGACAGATAAAAATAAATTGCACAGTTATTTTTATCCTGGTTCGTTGTTAACTAAACTACTCCAGTCCACCCCCGCAGAGATGATTTACCTCAACTGAGGATTTAATCCACTAATCGCACGGATTACAATGGTTCTCCACTTAGTCAGCAACTAAGTCTTCCAGAGTCTTCTGATCACACACTGATCACTCCAGGAACAACTGCTTAGATACCCTCTAAGACTTTTCTAGAGTCTACTGATCAACACGATCACTCTAGTTACAATCTGCTTAGTTCACTCCTAAGACTTCCTAGAGTATTCTGATCCACACGATCACTCTAGTTCCTTACAACTTAATGTAATCAATCTAAGAGTATTACAAATGCTTCTTAAAAGCGATAATCACAACTGTGATATTTCTCTTAATCGTTTAAGCTTGATCTCACTAATATATTACAACAGCAATGTAGTGAGCTTTGATGAAGATGAAGATTCTGAGTTTAGATTTGAACAGAGTTTCAGCAAGTTGATATTCACAGAAAATGTAGAATTCGTTAACCTTGCTTCTCATCAGAACTTCATATTTATAGGCGTTGGAGAAGATGACCGTTGAATGCATTTAATGCTTTGCGTGTTCCGTACAGCATCGCATTTAATGTTATACGCTTTTGTCAACTACCTCGAGCCTTGTTCACGCTGTGTCTACTGACGTAGCCTTTAATAGCTTTTAACGTTCCTTTTGTCAGTCAGCGTAGCCTGCCACTTGTACTTCCTTCTGATCTGATGTTTGTGAATACAACGTTTGAATATCATCAGAGTCAAACAGCTTGGTGCATAGCATCTTCTGATCTTCTGACCTTGAAGTGCTTCTGAGCGTGATACCATCAGAACTTCAGTGCTTCTGTTCTCTTGTTCTTCTGATGCTTCCATAGACCCATGTTCTGATTCTGCTTCGACCATCTTCTGATGTCTTGCCAGACCATGTTCTGATGTTGCATGCTGAACCATTTGAGACAAAGCTTCTGAGCGCTGAATTATGCGTACTCTTTATATATTTCCTGAAAAGGAAATTGCATTGGATTAGAGTACCATATTATCTTAAGCAAAATTCATATTATTGTTATCATCAAAACTAAGATAATTGATCAGAACAAATCTTGTTCTAACAATCTCCCCCTTTTTGATGATGACAAAAACATATATAAATGATATGAATTTGCGATCAGAAAGAACAGACGGCAAAAGACAAATTACACAGCTATAGCATAAGCATATGAATATGTCTCCCCCTGAGATTAACAATCTCCCCCTGAGATAAATAATCTCCCCCTGAAATAAATACTCGAAGAACTTTAATAAAAGACTTCCCTGATTATTTCGGTAGAGACGATCATATAAGCTTTTTGTCTTCAGAGAATTCATAGCTTCTGACTTCTGCTTCCATTGGACAGCTTCAGAACTAGAATTTCCTTAGATCCCTAGAACACTCACAGCTTCTGATTCCTGCTTCCATCTAGGACAGCTTCAGAACTTGAATTTCTTTGATCTTCTGAACATTCACAGCTTCTGATTTCTGCTTCCATTCAGGACAGCTTCAGAACTTGAATTTCTTTGATCTTCTGAACATTCACAGCTTCTGATTTCTGCTTCCATTTAGGACAGCTTCAGAACTTGAGTTTTCTGGATCTTTAGAACATTCGCAGCTTCTGATTTCTGCTTCCCTCGGATAGCTTCAGAGCTTTGAATTTCTACCAACATCACTTCATGCTAGATTTGTATCAGAACATTGTTGAATGTACCAGAGCATCATCTGAGCATCTCTACATCCTGAAATGTTACAGAACAAACACTAAACGACAAAAGTCAGCATGAACGAGTTAGAACATAAAATGTATATTCGAACACATTATATGTATCAGAGCCATATAGGCTGAAATAATGTATCAGAGCAAATAATGTATCAGAGCCATAACATTATATGTATCAGAGCAAATAGAATTTTGTCAGAACAAATAGACAAATATGGATCAAATTCTATTATCAGTGCTTCTGATTCATTCTTCTTTCTTGCTTCTGATTTCTGAAGCTTGACAGCACTCAGCTTGCTTCAGTTTCCATGGTTTTGCTTCTTGTGTTTGCTTTGAAGATTCTCTTCAGTATACCTGCAAAACACTTAAACCGAATAGAACTTGCAGTTCTTGTTAGTAAATGTGTGGGAGATTTACCCAGCAACTGATAGATTTAATCAAATCATTTATCATTTATCTTTCTCCCCCTTTTTGTCATAACATCAAAAAGCAATATTCCAAAAGATTCAGATGCATAAAACGACAAATAAAATCACTGGAATGTAAAACAAATTTTTCATTGATAATCAAAAAAGGATTACAAGAAGATGTTTAACAAGCAGATGCAACAAGGAAAATAAAACTACTAAGACCAAAACCTAAGACCCTAGCTAAGACAACGTCTGTGCCAGCATGCCATGAAGGAGTGAAACGCCTCATTGACTGCTTCTTGGGCTTCCAGGCGAGGGATCAGGGAGACTTGGTCCTGATGCAGATCTTCCATCATCTTTACCAGAGACAACATTCTCAGCGGGTGAAGATGAAGAGATTTCTTCAGAAGAGATTAAGGGAGAGGAAAGGTTAGATGAAGAGGAAGCTGATTCTTGAAGGTCGAAAGATGAGGAAGAAGATGGAGATGATGGAGGGCTTTCACCAGGGGGATGAAACACACGTCTAGAATAGTTTCCAGACAACATTGCTTCGAAAGGATTCACCTTGAGAGGATCATAGGTGATTTTGATCTTTTTGGGTTTGGAAGGGGATGTTTCAACAGCTTTTCTTTTGTTGTTTTGATCATTTTCATGATTTCCTGGGCTTGATGAAGAGTTCATGATGGATTTGCAGAAAATGAACAGGTAGGGTTTGATATGAATGCAAAAAGATAGAGTGAATAGAGAAAATATGAGAGGGAAGGAGAAGTGTTTGAAGAGTATTTAAAAAGAAATAAAATGAAACGAATGATGACTAGCATTTAATGTTACGTGACGTGAGGAGAGATAATAAAGTCAAATGAGGTGACTTGCACAGTTACCTATGGTCGGCGTCCCTTCAACTGCACGCGCGCTTATCCATGAATAGTAACGACAGGTTTACCATCCCGAGATAAAAACGTAACAGCTGTTTTGCTTTAAAAGAGGTTCTGAATCAACTTAGACAATGAAACGTTAGTAATAACCGAATCATAATTTCTAAAAGATTTCAATCAGAACTTCTGATTAAAAAAAATAATTCACATTCATTTCAGAAGATACTCATACATAAGAACTTCTCATCTTCTCATTCTGGGCATAAATCCATACTGATGTTCTTCAGAATGAACTTAAACCTATCTTCAGCCAGGGGTTTTGTAAAGATATCAGCCCATTGATGGTCTGTATCAACAAAGTTTAAAGATATAACACCCTTCTGAACATAGTCCCTTATGAAATGATGTTTTATCTCAATATGTTTAGCTTTTGAATGAAGAATAGGATTCTTAGATAAACATATAGCAGAAGTATTATCACAGAATATAGGAATGTTACTCTCAAATATCTGATAATCTTCTAACTGACTCTTCATCCAGAGCATCTGTGTGCTACAACCAGCAGCATCGACATATTCTGCTTCTGTTGTTGATAGAGCAATAGTTGCTTGCTTCTTGCTATACCAAGAGATCAAATGACTTCCAAGAAATTGGCAACTTCCTGAAGTACTTTTTCTTTCAATTCTGTCTCCAGCATAGTCAGCATCGCAGAATCCTACTAAGTTGTATTCTTTAGATTTTCTGTAAACTAAGCCAACATTAGTAGTACCTTTCAGATACCTTAGAATTCTCTTAACAGCAGTTAAATGAGATTCTCTAGGATCTGATTGGAATCTAGCACACAAACAAACACTGAACAGAATGTCAGGTCTAGAAGCAGTCAGATATAGAAGAGATCCAATCATACCTCTGTATAACTTCTGATCTACCTTCTTACTTACCTCATCCTTACCTAGGATGCATGTTGGATGCATAGGAGTTTTGGCTTCTTTGCAGTCTAGAAGATTAAACTTCTTCAGAAGTTCCTTCACATACTTGGTTTGGTGAACATACGTTCCTTCTGATGTTTGATTTATTTGTATTCCAAGGAAATACTTGAGTTCTCCCATCATGCTCATTTCAAACTCAGCCTGCATAGACTCAGCAAACTCCTTTCCAAGTGTAGCATTAGATGTTCCAAAGATAATATCATCTACATATATTTGACAAATTAAAATATCCCTTTTAAAGGTTTTACAAAAGAGAGTAGTGTCCACTTTTCCTCTAGTGAAACCATTATCCAGAAGGAAAGAACTTAAGCGTTCATACCAAGCTCTGGGAGCCTGTTTCAATCCATACAATGATTTCTTAAGTTTAAAAACATGATTAGGAGACATAGAGTCTTCAAAACCAGGAGGTTGATGGACATAAACTTCTTCATCTATATAACCATTTAAGAAGGCACTCTTAACATCCATTTGATAGAGAGTGATGTTATGTTGAGTAGCAAATGAAATTAATAGACGAATAGATTCTAACCTGGCCACTGGTGCAAAGGTTTCTGTATAGTCAATCCCTTCTTGCTGACTATAACCCTGAGCCACCAGTCTGGCTTTGTTCCTTACCACTTCACCTTTCTCACTGAGCTTGTTTCTGAAGACCCATTTTGTGCCGATTATATTGAATCCATTTGGTCTAGGAACAAGATCCCAAACATCATTCCTTGTAAACTGATTTAATTTTTCTTGCATAGCAATTATCCAGTTTGGATCTTCTAGAGCATGATCAACAGAAGTTGGCTCGATCAAAGATACAAGACCTAATTGACAGTCTGCATTGTTCTTAAGGAATGCTCTTGTTCTGATTGGATCATCCTTCTTTCCAAGAATGACATCTTCTGAATGACCAGAGATGAGTCTGGATGATCTTCTGACAGAAGGTTCTTCAGAAATGCTTAGATCTTCCAGAGAAGCTGATACTTGATCTTCAGATTCTTTGTTTCTGAGAAGCTCTGCTTCTGATGCGTTGCTTCTTGGCTCAACAACTTCTGATATATCAATATCACAATCTGCAAAATTATCAAACTGCTTTGGTTTTTCAGAACCAAGCTTATCATCAAACCTGATATTGATTGATTCTTCTACAATCAATGTTTCAGTATTGTATACTCTGTAGCCTTTTGAGCGTTCAGAATATCCAAGAAGGAAACATTTTTGAGCTTTGGAATCAAACTTACCAAGATGATCTTTAGTGTTCAGAATAAAGCATACACATCCAAAAGGATGGAAATATGAAATGTTGGGCTTTCTATTCTTCCACAATTCATAAGGAGTCTTATTTAGAATAGGTCTGATAGAGATTCTATTCTGAATATAGCATGCAGTGTTTATTGCTTCTGCCCAGAAATGCTTAGCCATATTGGTTTCATTGATCATGGTTCTGGCCATTTCTTGCAGAGTCCTATTCTTTCGTTCTACAACCCCATTTTGCTGTGGAGTTCTAAGACAAGAAAAATCATGGGCAATACCATTTTCTTTGAAGAATTCTTCAAAGGATCTGTTCTCAAATTCACCACCATGATCACTTCTGACCTTTATGATTTTACACTCTTTTTCAGATTGAATCTGAATGCAGAAATCAAAGAACACTGAATGAGTCTCATCCTTGTGTTTTAAGAATTTTACCCATGTCCAGCGGCTATAATCATCTACGATGACTAATCCATATTTCTTCCCTCTGACAGATGCTGTTTTGACTGGGCCAAACAGATCAATGTGCAAGAGTTCTAATGGCCTTGAGGTAGAAACAACATTCTTGGACTTGAATGCAGGTTTGGAGAACTTGCCCTTCTGACATGCTTCACAAAGAGCATCTGATTTGAATTTCAGATTAGGGAGTCCTCTGACCAGATTCAGTTTGTTAATCTGAGAAATCTTTCTCAAACTAGCATGACCTAATCTTCTGTGCCAGACCCACTGCTCTTCAGAAACAGACATAAGACAAGTCACCTTCTGACTCATAAGATCTTGCAGATCTGTCTTATAAATGTTGTTCTTCCTCTTGCCTGTAAATAGGATTGAGCCATCCTTCTGATTTACAGCCTTGCAAGACTCTTGATTAAAGATTATATCATAACCATTGTCACTCAATTGACTGATAGATAAGAGGTTATGTGTTAATCCTTCTACAAGAAGTACATTAGAAATGGAAGGAGAGTTACCAGACTTTATAGTTCCAGAGCCAATTATCTTGCCCTTCTGATCTCCTCCAAACTTGACTTCTCCTCCAGACTTAAGCACCAGGTCTTGGAACATAGACCTTCTTCCTGTCATGTGTCGCGAGCATCCAGAGTCCAGGTACCATGACATGTTGTGCTTTGTCCTTTTTGCAGTCAAGGATATCTGCAATAGGAATAATCTTATCCTTAGGTACCCACATTTTCTTGGGTCCTTTCTTGTTAGTTCTCCTCAAGTTCTGATTGAACTTGGGTTTATCATTGTAAGCAATAGGAGGAACAGCATGATAATTCTTATTGTGAGTTTCATGATATTTCCTAGGTTGTGTCACATGCTTTTTGGTGTGTGTTATGTGAAAACTTTGAGCATGTGAAGTGTGCCTAATATCATGGGAGTGGCCATACTTGAACTGATCATACAATGGCTTGTATGTTAATTTCATTTCATCAACAGGTTCAAGTTTGTATGGGGTTTCACCCTCAAAACCAATGCCAACTCTTTTGTTTCCAGACATAGCATATATCATAGAAGCTAGCTGACTTCTGCCAATACTTCTAGATAAGAACTTCCTGAAACTTAAATCATATTCTTTCAGAATATGGTTTAGACTAGGAATGGATTTTTCTGAATCAGAAGGAGATCCAACATTATTGGATAATTTTAAAAGTTTTTCTTTTAATTCAGAATTTTCCAACTCAAGCTTCTTTGTTTCAAATTCAAATAGCTTTTTCAGCTTTTTGTATTTTAGACTAATTTGAGACTTGAGTTCCAGAAGTTCAGTTAGACCGGAAACTAACTCATCTCTAGTAAGTTCAGAAAATACCTCTTCAGAATCTGATTCTGATGTAGATTCTGATTCGTCATCTTCTGTCGCCATCAGCGCACAGTTGGCCTGCTCATCTTCTGAATCATCTTCTGACTCATCCCAGGTTGCCATAAGACCTTTCTTCTTATGAAACTTTTTCTTGGGACTTTCCTTCTGAAGATTTGGACATTCGTTCTTGTAGTGTCCAGGCTCATTGCATTCATAGCACATGACCTTCTTCTTGTCAAATCTTCTGTCATCAGAAGATTCTCCACGTTCAAATTTCTTTGAACTTCTGAAGCCTCTGAACTTCCTTTGCTTGGTCTTCCAGAGTTGATTTAGCCTTCTGGAGATCAAAGACAGTTCATCTTCTTCTTCAGATTCTGATTCTTCAGGATCTTCTTCTCTAGCCTGAAAAGCGTTAGTGCATTTCTTGATATTGGATTTTAATGCAATAGACTTACCTTTCTTTTGAGGCTCATTTGCGTCCAGCTCTATTTCATGACTCCTCAAGGCACTGATAAGCTCTTCCAGAGAAACTTCATTCAGATTCTTTGCAATCTTGAATGCAGTCACCATAGGACCCCATCTTCTGGGTAAGCTTCTGATGATCTTCTTTACGTGATCAGCCTTGGTGTATCCCTTGTCAAGTACTCTCAATCCAGCAGTAAGAGTTTGAAATCTTGAAAACATCTTTTCAATGTCTTCATCATCCTCCATCTTGAAGGCTTCATACTTCTGGATTAAAGCTAGAGCTTTAGTCTCCTTGACTTGAGCATTTCCTTCATGAGTCATTTTCAAGGACTCATATATGTCATAGGCCGTTTCCCTGTTAGATATCTTCTCATACTCAGCATGAGAGATAGCATTCAGCAAAACAGTTATGCATTTATGATGATTCCTGAAAAGCTTTTTCTGATCATCATCCATTTCTTGCCTTGTCAGCTTTACGCCTCTGGCATTTACAGGATGTTTGTAACCATCCATCAGAAGATCCCATAGATCACCATCTAGACCCAGAAAGTAACTTTCCAGTTTATCTTTCCAGTATTCAAAGTTTTCACCATCAAATACCGGCGGTCTAGTATAACCATTGTTACCGTTGTATTGCTCAGCAGAGCCAGATGTAGATGCAGGTGTAGGTGTAGACTTTTCACTTTCATCAACCATCTTTTACTGAAGCGTTTTTCTCTTCCTGAATCTTTTCTAAACACGGTTAAGTGCTTGCACCTTAGAACCGGCGCTCTGATGCCAATTGAAGGATAGAAAAACACTTAGAAAGGGGGGTTTGAATAAGTGTAGCTTTAAAAAACTTGACAGATAAAAATAAATTGCACAGTTATTTTTATCCTGGTTCGTTGTTAACTAAACTACTCCAGTCCACCCCCGCAGAGATGATTTACCTCAACTGAGGATTTAATCCACTAATCGCACGGATTACAATGGTTCTCCACTTAGTCAGCAACTAAGTCTTCCAGAGTCTTCTGATCACACACTGATCACTCCAGGAACAACTGCTTAGATACCCTCTAAGACTTTTCTAGAGTCTACTGATCAACACGATCACTCTAGTTACAATCTGCTTAGTTCACTCCTAAGACTTCCTAGAGTATTCTGATCCACACGATCACTCTAGTTCCTTACAACTTAATGTAATCAATCTAAGAGTATTACAAATGCTTCTTAAAAGCGATAATCACAACTGTGATATTTCTCTTAATCGTTTAAGCTTGATCTCACTAATATATTACAACAGCAATGTAGTGAGCTTTGATGAAGATGAAGATTCTGAGTTTAGATTTGAACAGAGTTTCAGCAAGTTGATATTCACAGAAAATGTAGAATTCGTTAACCTTGCTTCTCATCAGAACTTCATATTTATAGGCGTTGGAGAAGATGACCGTTGAATGCATTTAATGCTTTGCGTGTTCCGTACAGCATCACATTTAATGTTATACGCTTTTGTCAACTACCTCGAGCCTTGTTCACGCTGTGTCTACTGACGTAGCCTTTAATAGCTTTTAACGTTCCTTTTGTCAGTCAGCGTAGCCTGCCACTTGTACTTCCTTCTGATCTGATGTTTGTGAATACAACGTTTGAATATCATCAGAGTCAAACAGCTTGGTGCATAGCATCTTCTGATCTTCTGACCTTGAAGTGCTTCTGAGCGTGATACCATCAGAACTTCAGTGCTTCTGTTCTCTTGTTCTTCTGATGCTTCCATAGACCCATGTTCTGATTCTGCTTCGACCATCTTCTGATGTCTTGCCAGACCATGTTCTGATGTTGCATGCTGAACCATTTGAGACAAAGCTTCTGAGCGCTGAATTATGCGTACTCTTTATATATTTCCTGAAAAGGAAATTGCATTGGATTAGAGTACCATATTATCTTAAGCAAAATTCATATTATTGTTATCATCAAAACTAAGATAATTGATCAGAACAAATCTTGTTCTAACACGAAGGGCATTACGTCGTAGTAGTAATTGCCCGACTCGGTCATGAACGCCGTGTACTGCTTGTCGCTCCTCGCCATCGGGATCTGGTTGTAACCTGAATAAGCATCCATAAAAGATAATAATTTATAGCCGGCCGAGTTGTCGACCAGTCTATCAATGTTTGGTAACGGATAGGCGTCTTTTGGACATGCCCGGTTAACATCAGTATAATCAACACACATTCTCCATTTTCCATTAGATTTCTTAACAAGTACAACGTTTGAGAGCCAAGTTGAATACTTGGCCTCGGAAATAAAATTTGCCTCTAAGAGGTCTTTTACAGCTTTCTCGGCAGCCTCCGCTTTCTCGGGAGACTGCCGACGCCTACGTTGAACTACGGCCTTTGCGGCTGGATTGATGGAGAGGTGGTGGCAGGCGACCTCAGGGTCGAGTCCGGGCATTTCCGCGGCGCTCCAGGCGAACAGATCAGCATTGGCTCGAAGGCAGGCTATGAGCTGCTTCCTCGAAAGGTCTGGGATCCCTTTACCGATTTTCACTGCTTTGTCAGGGTTTTCGCCCAAGGGGACCAGCTCGAAATCTCCGTCCGGAACTGGTCGGAAGGGGTGAGGTGACTTCGACCTCGACTCTTCCCCAGTCTTTTGTTCTTCTTCTGCAAACCGGGTGTCCAGGTCGACTGAGCTGACGTTGGTTGTTTGATGCTGGTCTCCTCGAGGATGCTTGTCTTTGGCCCTTGGCTTTTTGTTGGAGCTGGTCGGCGGAGCGATCAGTTCTAATCCTTTGACGGAGGCGTCGAAGATTCTTCTGGCTGCTTCAATATCGGCGTTGATGGTGGCCACTCGTCCGGTCCTCGTGTAGAACTTCATCTTCAGGTGGACAGTGGAGGGTACGGCGGTCAGTTCGGCCAGAGTGGGGCGTCCGATGATGCAGTTGTACAGGGTTTTGCTGTCGATCACCAAGAACCTAGTTTTGACTTGCCTAGAAGCCTCCCCTTCTCCGAAGGTGACAATCAGCTCGACGTAACCCCATGGTTTAGTGGTAGCTCCGTTGAAGCCTTGAAGGTCTGAACCCACGTAGGGAGTGAGGTGTGAGTCGTCCAGCTGGAGTGTCCGGAAGAGATGGGAGTACCTGATGTCGACCGAGCTGCCTTCATCGACTAGGACCCGTCGAACATCGAAGTTCGCCATTCTTGCTCGGACGAGCAGAGGAATTGTGGCGTTTGGAGCTCCGCCGGGTAGTTCTTCCAGGTAGAAGGTGATTGGTTCAGATTTCCCTCGGAACTTTCTCAGTGTGGGGCCGAGGTCTGCGTTGGCGCTGAGCAGCTCATCGAACTTTCTCTTCACTGAACTGATGGTGAGAGAGCCCGGATCTCCGCCGTTAGAGACGACCATGGCGAATGGGAATCCTTCCCATTTGCTGAGTGCGGCAGGTGCCACGACCGATGGTATGAAATCTTCAGGTCGGGTCACTGACAGGGCTACTTGTAGGGGCCTGTTGTCCGGCGAATTCCCTTCGTCAGAGTTTCTGTGGTCGTCCCTTCGGGAAGGTTCCCCTTTCTGTGTGTATTTTGAAAGGCGACCTTCCTTGATCAGTGTTTCAATAGCGTCCTTGAGGTGAATGCAATCCTCGGTCATATGTCCATGGCTCCTGTGGTATTTGCAGTACTTGGACTTGTCGGTTCCTGGCCTCGCGGGGTTTGACTTCGGGGGTCTGATGTTCGACTTTTTGAAGTCAGTGTTTTGGCATTCGGCTAGGATCCTTTCCCGTGAGGCGTTCAGCGGGGTATATTCGTTGAAACGACCAGAAGGTCCCCGGCGTTCTTTGATGTCGAGAGACCTGTCGTCTTTCCTTCTCTCGTGCCCGCGCCTCGAAGTTGAGGGCTCATGGTTTGAACTGCGAGCGGCGTCGTTGTCCCGTGACGCTCTCATGGTAGCAGCCTCTGCTTCCTCATATCTGATGAAGGCCTGAGCCTTGCGAAGGAGGGCGTTCATGGAGTGGACCTCCTCAATCTTGATGGCCTTTTTGAAGTCGCTTCCGGGGAGGAGCCCTCGTTCGAGTAGGTACCTCTTCATGTAGTCCGCGGTCTGCACTTGGACAGCTTCTTTGTTGAACCTGTCGAGGTAGTCTCTAAAAGATTCGTTGGTACCTTGGATTACTGCCTCAAGATTTGCTTCTGATTTCGGTTGCCGACGAGACGCGGTGAAGTGGCTTAGGAAAAGATCCTTCAGTTCAGTCCAGGAGTGGATGGAGTTAGGGGGCAGATTCCTGTACCAATTCATCGCGCCTTTCCTTAGTGTGGTCGGAAAGATGCGGCATTTGATGGATCCTCGTACCACATGGTAGTCCATGACAGCTTCGATGCTCCTTATGTGGTCATCGGGGTCGGTGGTCCCGTCATAGTGGTCCAAGGCTGGTGGTTTTTCCATCCCCCGGGGAAGACGAACACGCCGGATTTGCTCGGACAAGGGACTGCGGAAATCCTCTTCGTCGCTAGGTTCAGGGGAGTTTGAATGTCTGCCCCGCTGGGACTTAGTGCGTGCTTTGCCCGAGATTTTGCGGTTGTCTTTTGGAGAATGCTCGCGGACTTTCTGCACGGCTTTGGAGGGGCCTCGGTGCTCCTGCTCGGGTGAGAGACTCTTGGCTTCAGTGGTTTCCGGTTTCTGATTCTTCCGAGTCTTTCGAGGTGGAGAGCGGGAATAAGACCGCTGGCGCCGGTTTCTTCTCGAGGGGGAGCGAGACCTAGATGGACTGCGCTTGCGACTTCTCCTCGGGGGAGACCGCGAAGAGGAATAGGAACGTGACCGATGGCGTCTCCGTTGGGGGGAGCGATATCGTCGCTTCCTTTCCAGGTCGTGGATGCGGTCGTCCTTTTGGCGGATGAGGCGGTTGGTCTTCTGCAGCTCTTTGAGTAGGAGAATGGCAGTCGGATCAGCGCCCTCGGGAATGTTGATCTGTTCCTCCTCGTCCGGGCTACGGCTTCTTCGTCTGCCAGAGGTGTGGGTGAACGAGGAAGCGGGTTGCCCGTCTCGGGTATCAGTTTCATTCACCACTTGGAGCTGGTCTGGTTCAGTCTGGGGCCGGGTCTGCCCGTCTTCCCCGTTCTGAACTTGTCCTTCAGGATGGGTTTGTTCGACGTTCTGGACTTGTTGAAGGCCGTGCACATGTTGAATGTGCTGAATCTGTTGCCTCTGTCCGGCAAAAGCACGTTCCTGCCGACGGCGGTTCGTCAGTTCGCGGTTGGAATCTTCAATCAGTTGTTCCAGGATAAAGGGATCAGGACTAGGTGTGTTGTTGTTGGCCATGACGATGGTGAAAGGTTATGCTTTGATCTTTGTTAAAGAAGGGGGAGCAAGGTTCCCACAGACGGCGCCACTGATCGTACCTGATCAGAAGAATCGTCAAGGCGCAATATCTGGCTTGAAGAGCAAGATGGGGGGGGGGGGTACCTGCAAGGTTCTCCGATGCTTAAGTCAGTAGCTATCAGAGAATGAGGTTTAGAGTTAAGAATAGAATACCTGACCCTCTAGTGAAAGAGGGTATTTATAGCCCCCAGCGCTGGGCCAAGGTTCCCTAATTGGGCCAAATCCAACTGGAGGCCCACGTGCTAGGGAACTGCCAGAACGTCTCATGCTAGGGCTGAGTCAGCAAGAGACTCACGTTCTGGATGCACATAGCGTAGGGTTCGGAGATGGTTGACCGAATCCTTCGCTGAGACGTGACGCGTGGTCTTCGTGCGTGGATAACTCCTTGACGGTTATCTAGTAAGTGGGCCCAAAGGTTTGGGCCTGCTCGGCCAGGGTCTTCGCGACGGGCAGCCCCTATCTGTTGTCCAGTAATTGGGCCCAAGGGAAGTGGGCCTGCTCGGCTGGTAATCAAGGGTTGGTCCTGCTCGGCCCAGACCAGAACAGTATTTATAATCGAAATACTTTTTAGCCGAAAATGAGATACGGGAAACATTTATTCAAAAAATATATTGTTGACCTAAACATTTTTATATAGGAAAATTTAATATTGATCCAAATATTTTTGTAAATGATACCTAAATAAAAATAATATTTGTATACAAAAAAAATATATTATTTACGAAAAATGGTATTTATGATCCAAATATTTTTATTCAAAAATGATATACGGAAGAAAATCTACTATTGATCTAAATATTTTTATATACGAAATTTTTTTTTTGGAGAAATATCAAAAAAAATTTAATCCAAAAGCCATGAAGTACAAGCCGATCTCTAGGATCAGGCAACAACAAAAACAATCGATCTACTCTATGCTATTCAATACATAAAGTTTCCCTATTGATATGAATGGCTACTTTTTTATTCCCTATACATCTCAAAACTATGGTTTCCTTTATCTTGGTCATAAGTGTATCATCTATACGAAATTTACTATTTATCCATATATTTTTGTAAATAATACCTAAACAAAAATGAAGTTTGTATATGGAAAAAAATCTATTATTGATCTAAATATTTTTATATACGAAAAATGTTATTTATGATTCAAATATTTTTTATTCAAAAATAGAATAGGCCAAAAAATCTATCATTGATCTAAATAATTTTATATACGAAAATTTAATATTGATCCAAATATTTTTGTAAATGACACCTAAACAAAAATAATATTTGTATAAGGGAAAAAATCTATTATTTACCTAAATATTTTTATATACTAGAAATGGTATTTGTGATCAAATATTTTTTATCTAAAAATGGTATACGGAAAAAAATATATTATTGATTTAAATATTTTAATATACGGAAATTTAATATTGATCCAAATATTTTTGTAAATGATACCTAAACAAAAATAATATTTGATTACGGAAAAAAATCTATTATTTACGAAAAATGGTATTTATGACCCAAATGTTTTTTATTCAAAAATGGTATACGGGAAAATTTTTATTATTGATCTAAATATTTTTATATACGAAATTTACTATTGATCCAAATATTTTTGTAAATGATACCTAAACAAAATTGAAGTCTGTATACGAAAAAAATCTATTATTAATCTAAATATTTTTATATACGAGAAATGGTATTTATGATTAAATGTTTTTAATCTAAAAATGGTATAGGGAAAAAATCTATTATTGATCTAAATATTTTTATATATGAAATAATCAATTATTTATCTAAATTTTTTTAAACATTTTTATTTAAAATAAATGATGTATCCAAATTCGCGTAACCGAACAGAACTCGTGCGTATGCACGGGTTTGTTACTAGTTGGCATAAAGCATGAATAATCATTGGAAAAATAATCTGTGTCAGTAATTTATTGCACAGTGTGTGCTCAATATTTATCAAGAATCATACATCAAAATGGAAGCATTTGCTATCCAAATAACCTAACTATATCATTCATTCTTAAATATTGTATTTTCCCTCAAATTTTGTACATGATTAATAAAATATTCCAAATCAAAATTTAATTTTCCATCTAATAATATTCATACTAATTAATTTCAGATATAATTAGGGTATGAAGAAAGCAAATTACTAGGTATGCATGGAGAATCTCTCCAAACCCTAGCATGCATCTTAAGAATCTCCCTAGCTTTCTCCTTAGTCTTGCTTCCACAATCAACTTGAAGAGCCAAACACAGTTTAGCAACAACACCAAGCTTAAGCATTTCTTGAACAACATTATGAGTTGCAGAGAATTTCGAAACAGACAACAGAATCCGAACAGCTCTATCATTGGCGACCGACGAAACCCTAAGAATCTTCTTCGAAACAACAGCCATTCCTGCACCATGTCTCAAAAGTTCAGCTCTTCCTTCTGCACACTGACAGAGACATTCCAACAAAACCAACATCATCTCATTTGGTTTTCTGTCTTTGCAATTCTCTAACAGAAGTTCTATCAAGACAGGAACTGTTCCTGCTTCAACACCTTTGATTCTGTTTCTTCCACATGGACAGAGATGGATTAGTGTCTGAAGTGCCGCTTTTGATACCTTTTGTGATATTTGATCTTTCAAAACTTGCACCAGTTCGACTAATAACGCGGTTTTTTGATGGAGTAACTGCACTGGTTCAGCTACTTCTGTCATGGATTTTAGTAAGAAAACTGCATAAGCTCGTGATTCGAAGAAACCTTTCTGCATAACTTTTGTTAAAGATTCTATAAATTCGCTGTTATTTAAAGCTAGTAGATTCTTCAGTCCAGCTTCAGATACATGAAGGTTATGAAGTATGCTTAATGCTTCATCAATCGGATTAACGTTAGTCTCCGATAATAATAAAGCCGTGGAATCGATGTTACTACTATTGTTTATCACAATAGAAGCTAAGAACTCAACAACACCAGCATCTTCCATGCAACGTTTATTTGTTTCACTTCCAGAAGCAAATGATCTAAGTTTTTTGAGACATTTAATTTGAATGGTGAGATTTGAATGAGAAGCTTCTTTGATGAGTTTCGAGATTTGGATTTTGTTGATCGGTGGTTTTGGAGTTGGGATCCTTTCGATTCCTTGTGAAGCGTTTAGTGTACACCATGCTTGAATGAGTCTTCGAAGTGTGTGGTTTGGTGTTAGATCGGTGTAATCTGATAGCTGTTGTTTGGTGATCGGACATGTTTTGTTGTTCCTTGAGAATAGCCATTTTTCGATGCTTTCTCGGTCGTAGGTTATGCCGGTTGAGACAGTTACTGGATCCTTCATGATTTCTAATGATATGGGGCAGAGAAAATAGGTAGGAACATCAATCTCATCATGATCCATTTCTTATAATAGAAAAAAGTTGAATATTTAGTACTCAGATGACTCTCGTTCAGATGATTAGTTTCTGCAGTTGTGAACAGTTGAAAGCAGATGCAGAAGAAAAGGTAAGGAAGGATTATTTGAATGGAGAATTGAGTTTGTGATGGTTTGAGGGTTTTGGAATGAAATGATGAGAGGGGTGTGGTGGTGTTATTTATATGAAGAAGCGTGTGATAAATGTGGGATTAGTCAAAACACGGAAAAAAAAAAGTATGAGGGGCTGAATGAAGAGAGAGAGAGGGGGAGAGAGAGTGTGGGCGAAGACTATTCAACATTGGAATGGAATGGCTCAACTAGTAACAACTTTAAATTACTAAGTCGTCAACGCCAACTAGACAAACAAAACAATTATTAGGCACATGGGGATATGTTGTTTGACAACTTCTGTGTATGGGTTATACTTTAGCTGTAACCTCTATTTGCATATATACAGTGTTTGGTTTGTGTTCTCTCTTTTTTCATTGAATTAATCTTAAATATGAATAATTCTTTTGGTCATTATAATTATATAAAAATAAGAATTATTGAAATAAATAAACCACATAATGGGCATAAATTAAAGTTACAAACATAAATTTAAAGTTGTCAGCACTATAAACTTAGACAGCAAACTCCAAACCAAAAAGCTAAGTGTATATCTAATAATGAAATTTATCTGAATTATTTTGTAGATTTTATTACATCATATCATCTTGAAGTAATTTAGTTTATTTCTTAAAAGTAAAATTTAAAATAATGTATATTAAATCTCACATATTAATATTTTATTTATTTAACCAACTTTACTTTATAAGTTTATGTGATGGTAACCGGTAACAAACTCATGCATACGCACGGGTTCTGATTTGTTACGCGCATTTGTTTACAAGGAATTTGTTTATAAATTATGGAGCAATTTTAAACTCTTTACTTTTTTGGTGTTATTTGAAATTCCTTAAGAGTGTGTTTGGATGAGTTAATTACAAATTTTAAAGGAATTTAAAATTCAAAGCAATTTAAATCATTCAATTGAAATCCATTCATTTTTAAATTATTTTGTTTGGATGGAGTATTAAGATGATTCATTGTTAAAAATATTGGGGTCATTTTTTATAAAATTTAAATTTTTTGGACAAAAAAAAAAATTGAAAAGTAGGGATCAATGTGCAATTTTTAAAAATTTTAAGGACCAAATTGTAAAATTTAAAAATTATTAAGGAGCAATTTGCAATTTTTTGGGTCAAATTTATAATTTTGGAAAATATGAGGACTAATTTGCAAAATTTGAAGAAATAATAGTAACAAATACATTCTATGAAGTATGAAACAAATTTCAAATTCTTTGGTTTTTGGTTTTTGGTGTCATTTCAAAATCATTAGATTTAACTTAGATAAAATACTCCATAAATTTTCATCATTTTAACAATTCTTCATTTTTGTATCCAAACAATAAATTTTGTGCAAATCATTTTAAATTCCTTCAAAACATTACATTACTTCATTAAAATGCTTCATCCAAATTGGATGAGGTAATTGGAAATTTTAAAGGAATTTAAAATTCAAAGCAATTCAAATGATTCAATTGAAATCCATTCATTTTAAATTATTTTGTTTGGATGGAGTATTAAGGTAATTCATTGTTAGATTTTTTGAGTCATTTTTTATAAAATATAATTTTTTGGACCAAATTAAAAAATTAAAAAGTAGAGACCAAATTGCAATTTTTAAAAATTTTAAGGATCAAATTGTAAATTTTAAAAATTATTAAGGACTAATTTGCAATTTTTTAAAAAAATTAGGGTCACTTTTGTAATTTTAGAAAATATGAGGACCTATTTGCAATTTTTGAAGAAATAGTAGTAACAAATACATTTTATGGAGTATGAAGGAATTTAAAATTCTTTGGTTTTTGGTGTCATTTCAAAATGATTAAATTTAACTTAGATAAAATACTCCATAAATTTCCATCATTTTAACAATTTTTCATTTTTGTATCCGAAAGAGTAAATTTTGTGCAATTCATTTTAAATTCCCTTAAAACATTACATTACCTCATTATAATACTTCATCCAAACATATTCTTAATAGTCATAACGCAAAGAATTACTCTAGCTAAAAAAAATGAAAGATACAATTGAAACTTTGAATCACCACAAGAAATTCTAAATCCATACTTTTCGTTAAATTGAATTCTAGCATTGAGAAAAAGAAATATTTAAAGATAGTGAATGGACTTTACATTGTAAACCACATGCCGCCTCCTCTAACCAAGCTTCATGAATGTTAACATCAACAAAAATATTTAAGAAAAGAATAAGTAAGTATTCGAACTTAGACGACGACCTCATTTGAACATTCCACTATATTCAATATCCGTTAATTTATGTTATGCAAATTGATGAAAAAAAATATCCATTAATTTATTTGTGTTTTTTGTTTTACAAAAATAATGTATTTTTTTTGGAATAATTTGTTGAAATTTATTTTAAAAATCAAATTGCTCTATTTAGAAAAAGCAATCAACTAGTTGTTTAAAAGTCATATTCCATCTCTATTAATCCGAGTGATTCAAGTGGACTGCCATCTAAAATCTAACTAATAATTTCTCAAATAATTATTAAATTATATATATATATATATATATATATATATATATATATATATATATATATATATATATATATATATATATATATATATATATATATATATGAGCTTATAGGTAGTACACTGTCAGTGTAAAATTCTTTACACAGTCAGTGCATCACAACCCTTGAAAATAAATATTTTAAATCTTATTTAAAGAAAAAGTCAAACATTTATAAAAGTTAACGATTTGAATTTCACTGACATTGTAAAACTGCGTTACACTGTCGGTGTATTTTCTTTTTCTTTTTTTGGAAATAAGAGACTTTATTGATCCAAAAACAAGTTACATCAAAGCGATCCCACGAATCCAGCTACAAGGAAGACTAAACACCTAGAAAGATCTTAACAAACCATAAGACAAGCTATATGAGTTTTAAGATTTTTACAAGCCCAGCCCCTATAAACAATCTTATCCAAAATCTCATGAATAATATGAGTATAATCACTAGGTTGTCCAAAGGCACCTCTATTTCTATGGATCCACACACCATAGACAGTTTCGGTTACTGCCAATTTGAAGAGTCTAGCCCTCCAACCCTTTCCTTTCCCCATGTTCATAATCCATATAAACTCTTCATCCCAAACTCTTGGACTGTGATCTATCTGAAGCCAATTGAGAATAGCACACCATATCTTGCGATATTCTTCACAAGCAAAAAAGATGTGATTGTCATTCTCTTCTTTATCACAGAGATGGCAAGTAGTATTTTGAAGGAAACCTAGATGACACAACCTACTTTTAGTAGCTAGTCTCCGATGACATAAAAGCCAAAAGATCATTAAAGCACAAGGCCTAGCAGGATTTTGCACACACAATTTACTCCAGGGAACATTAGGACTGTCATTGCAGGCTTTGTATATATCACCACAGCAGAATTTACCTCTTTGGCACATAGCATTCCACTGGCTTTGATAATGCTGCACTGCTGCTCTAGTACTCAGGATATCTTTCATAATCCAGGTGCTGGAAGGTTTAACCTGGATCTCAGAAACATTACAATGCTTCAGGTAGTAGGCATTGATCCATTTGACCCATAAGCTATCTGGTTTGTTACTAATATTCCAAAGGAGCCTCATCATTGTACATATGTTCCACAAGGTAAGGTTAATAACTCCCAGACCACCTTTCAGTAGAGGTTGACAGACAGTGTGCCATGCAACTAAACTCTTTCTACTAACTTGCTCTTTGCCTGTCTAGAGGAATGATCTACATACAACATTAATTTTGCAAATAACAGCCTTGGGAAGAGGGAAACACATCATCCAATAATTGGCTATAGAAAAAGAAATGCTCTTGATTAATTGCAGTCTACCCGCATAAGTCAATAACTTGGCAGTCCAGATCCTAGTCCTAGAGACAATTTTATCAACTAAGGGCATATAGTGATGGATAGAGAGTTTCTTACTAGTGATAGGAACTCCTAGATATTTGAAAGGGAGTGCACCTTCTTGGAAACCTGTGAGATTGAGTAGACTACTCCTCATATCCTGAGTCATAGAACCAAAGTAAATTTTACTTTTTCCTTTGTTAATCTTCATACCTGTAGTTTTGAGAAATTTATCAAAGGCACCCATCAGTAAATCAACAGATCTGATATCACCACGAGTTAACAAAAGGACATCATCAGCAAACATTAAGTTTGTGAGCTGCAACTTCTTGCATTTAGCATGATGCTTGAAAGTTGGATTTAATTTATTCAAGACAAACATATGCAATGCACTGATGATGATTATTAAAACAGATAATGTCTATCATAATTTGAATGTTTAAACAAACAGAAAAGAAACATGCAAATGAAAGTAGATCTAATGATCCAAAAGTTCGTCCGTCTAGACGTCAATCCGTCTTGTCATGACTAGGCATAGGAGCGGTGATCACCACAGGAGTTTTAGGAGAGTTGGATTTGATTTCTCCGTCATTGATCAGATCTTGAATCTTTATTCCTTAATGTCCAGCAATTGTTTGTGTAATGTCCAAGACTGTTGGAATGGTACGCGCACCTCGCATTGAGTTTATAGTCAGGAGTGGAAGTGTTAGCATTTTTAGGAGGGTCCCTCAGAGTAATCAATTCGATCTTCAATGGATGTTGTAATGCTTGAGCCAATGACATATTGATCTCGGTGAATTGACGCTTAGGTACGTCTGGCTTTCTCCATTGTTGTGGGACCTGGTGTAGAGATTCAGAGTATCCGGGGTTCGAGCTTCCGGAATGTGTATCTGATTGAGAAGACCAGAACGGGTCATGCTTTAAACCATATCTGTAGAGGAGTGTCAGAACGAGTCATACATTAGACCATATCTGAGGAGGAATATCAGAACGAGCCATACATTAGACTATATCTGTTGAGGAATAGCAGAACGGGTCGTACGTTAGACCATATCTGTTGGAGTAATAGCAGAACGAGTCGTACGTTAGACCATATCTGTTGGAATGTCAGAACGAGTCATACATTGGACTATATCTGTTGAAGGATATCAGAACGAGTTATTCATTAAACCATATCTGAAGGGGAATGTCAGAACGAATCATACATTAGACCATATCTGATGAATAAAGCCAGAACGAGTCATACATTAGACCATATCTGATAGGGAATACCGGAACGGGTCGCACATTAGACCATATCTGATAGAGAATGCTTGCTTGTTAGAGTCGATGAGTTATTTGACGAAGTTTTGGAATGTAAAAGGGCTTGTCAGAATGAATTTCCAGCTCGATTATATCTGAGAGGAATGATTGTCGAGGCGGAGCCTGAAAACACAGTTAGAAATATGCGATGTCATGAATGCAAATGAAATGTTTTCAAGGATCTTTAAGGAATTTAGTTAGCAACATTGGAAAGTGATTTGGTCTCATATTTGTTTGAAGAATTCCGACTCTTGTCTTTGAACGTCCATCTTTGAGAATCAAGCTCACCATATCAAATGGGTCATCGCCTCTGATTCGGGATATCTTTGAACTTGAGGGTACATGGCTAGAGGAAAATAAATCCTCTTGCCCCTTGATGGGTACTGAGCCTTTGAATCGGAAGGTATGTGGCTAGAGGAAAATAAATCCTCTTGCCCCTTGATAGGAATTTAATCCCTGATAAGAGTACCTGAAATTGTGCGCCCTAAATCCCGAAGATCCTTGAAAGGGTTAGTTAATATGATATGTCATGATGTCATGATGTCATGCAGATGCAATGCATTAAGTAAAGCATAAGGTCATAAGGACTAGGTGTCCTACAGACAATCCCTGCAAGGAAATAAAGGGTTAGAGCATAAGGTAATGAGGACGAAATGCCCTACAAGCGAATCCTGCAAGGAAACAAAGGTTAGTATGCAACTTATTAGGAACAACATGGAATAGTGAGGGCAAACAAGTCTTTTAACAAAACCTGCAAAGAAACAAAGGTTAGTGGTAAACACAAACAAGTCACACAAGTGCCCTTAGGTTTAGAGGCTTGCTTGGAGTTTGTAGGTAAGTACCCTCCCCACTGAAGTTAAGTTGGTTCAACCTGCCCTAGATAAAGATCGGGTTCTAGGGAGCTCATATCATTGACCTTTCTCGAAGGCGCTTATCTTAGTTCGGCAATCGAATCACCAACCAAGAAGGTCCTGAAAGTCCAGTCCATATGAGTGTAGCTTCGAGTATCAACCAACTTCGGTCGGAACCAAAGCCAGCCATCTCGCTACTTTCTAATAGGCCAAGGCCAAGTTCAACTAGGGTTCTAGGGCAAATTAGTGCTTAATGACACCACGCAGCAGCCAAGTGTTTCCTCGAGTCGGATCCCAAGGAACACCAGGACAAACCAATGTGTCACACTAACGATGGCCACCAGTTCAACCACATCAGTATACGCTGTGCAGTCTCCTTGGTCTCATGCCATTTACCTAAGGTTCTCAGATCCGGGTTAGGATCCTTCACACAAGTAAATACCCAAAACATCCTTTGAAATATAAAGCAAACAAATCAAACAATTAAAGTGAATCCTAAACTCTAAGGTAACCCCTCTTTTAATCGAAAGCATCCCCAGCAGAGTCGCCAGTTCTGTAATACGGTGAACTGACTTTTTATCGATCGAAATGTCGCGGTTAAGCAAGAGTCGCCACCGACTTTTATTTTATCCAAACAAATTCAGAAAGGCAAAAAGAAACAGAAAAAAACCTTTTAAAGAAAATCTGAGTTCGGGGGGTAATTTATGCAAAGGGAAGGTGTAAGGCACCCTTTGCATCCATGGTTTTCCATGGGCTCTTAATTGCTTTGCTTGCTCGTTTGTTTAGAAAATGTAGATGAAAGAGATAGGGACTTTAGCTCGTAAATGAGCGTATCCCTTTTCGAAGAATTGTGAGAAAGAATATTAAAGATTGAGCATTGCAAGGCAATTAGGGGCAATTACCTTAAACTCAGATGATAGGTCTCTTTTTAGCCTTTCAGCATGAAAGGGTCTATCCTTGCCATAAGAGGGCAGGAAGCCTTTCGTTTGGAGGTTGAAGGGTCGTCGAAGCATCCTTTGCCATGAGACTGTCCCATGCCATAGAAGGGCAGGTAATCTAAGGCAAGGATCAGAATAAGCCATTTTTCCGTTAGGCAACCAGAAGATACCTCAGCCATTTTCCGTAGGCAACATCCGAGGGTCGAGGTCATATTGTGTATCGAAGGCAGCATCATTTAGGGTCGTATGACCTTTATTTATCGAGGCAGCATGGCTGAGGTATCCTCGTATTCGAGGGACGTGGCTTATTCTGCAAAAAACACAAAGGCAACAGGCAGCAGGCAACAGGCAACAGGCAACAGAGAGGTTACCCAAAGGGTGCGTGTGTGCAACAATCACGTGATTATGTTCAGATATTTATCTTTTAATTAGTTATTCTAGTTCAGTTTAAGGCTTGCACTCCCTAAGATTACTAACCACGCAGTATATAATAACATAAAGCAATAAAGGGGGCGGGAAATTGTAACCAGCGGATCCCTTATCAGGGTTGACATAAGTAATAATAATAAAAAAAACATAACATAAAATGAGGTTTAGGGTTACCAACAACATAGCTTTGGCAATCGATAAACCCTGAAAAGGAAAAAGACAAGACAGAAAACATATAGTGAGTGCATTATCAAATTCGAGGGCAAACCTCATTAACTACAAAAGAAAATAGGATAATAAATTAAAAATAGAATAGGGAGAAAGTACTTAGCTTGGCATTTGCCTGACAGGGTTGAGGGCAAGGATTTGCCAGATGCATCGACTCTGACCATTAGGAATGAGCAAAGAAACAAATAAGGCGTGAGTGTATTATCAGATTCGAAGGCAAACACGGCTACCCCTAATTTAATAAATAAAAACAATATTAAAAAGAAAAATAGAAAGAAAGGAAGGAATACTTAACTTTTAATTTGATCTGATGTGGTTGGCGGTCGGAGGAAATCTCGAGCCTTAAACATTGAACCTGATCATCAGAGGAATGGCAAAAGTATAAGTGTAGGAGGAATTCTATTGACGAGGAAATTAAATCTTAATCACAATAACAATAATAATAAAAGACGGGTTTAGAACTTAGCTTCGTTCTTTTGACGTGACGCGTAGTCGGAAGGCACCTGGAAAGACAATCCTGAAAAGGCACAGAAAAAGAACTATTCAGTGTAGGGAACGGTCATTGAAAATCCTGATTAGGGTATAAATTAACTACGATTAATAGAATAAATAAAAGACCAGAATCAATTTAGTCAATTATTGGTTTCCAACCTAATTCACTAAATCGGTAAAAATAGGGTTTCGGTTAAATATCTAACCCTAGCATTATTTTTAATCAATTAATAAGAATATTTATAATTAATGAAACAATTAAACCAATAAATTAACTCAATTATTTAAATTAACTAAAAATCGTTATTATCAATTTAATTACAAAATAAATAATAAAAGGGAAGTTTTTTAGAAAGAAAGTTTGAATTAAAAAGAATATTTAAAAAAGAATTAAAACAAATAAACAATAAGAAAATAGTATTTAACTAAATAAAAAAACAAAAACAAAATAATATATATATAAACTTAGCTGGATTGATCTGGTGTGTTGTACCCTTGAGAGTATATCGTAGGTGCATGTGGTGAAGGCGTTCGATCACGCATCCTGGAGATCTGACCGTTGACCGGCGAAGGCATACCATGGTCTGGCGCTGGCTGACCACATGCGATCTGGGAGGTCTTCTTCTTCCTTGCGATTCATAGAGATTAGGCAACGCTTTTTCTGCGTTTCCATAGACCTGCCATCTTCAAAAACACATCACACACAATATAAATCCAAGATAGAACCATAGAACGAACTGAAATCATTGCCCGAGCATGAACATGGCCTCAATTTTGTCTAATTTTCGTTGTTTCCTGTAGCCCCAATCTGAGAACTGTAAACCCTAGCAATGGTGGTCAGCTTCAAACGTGCTCAGAAATACAATTAAACCTCCAGAAACATTAATGGCATCACGATAAACATGTATGTGTATTCAAATTGTGAAAAAGACGCATGAATCAATATGATCGAAACTCAGAAAAAAACAGTTCAAACCGTGGGATGCAGGTGAAGATTCACGATGCTTCGAGACTCAAAATCGATCTAGGAAGCTTCCTGAATGCCTTCGGAACATGAATTGATCAACGAAAATCCTTTAATTGGCCTGCAGATTGGAAAACGAATTTGGTTTTTTGTGAACTTTTCTTGAGTTTTTCCACGGTTCTTGAGGCTCTAATCCTTATGAAAAAAATTCGTCCTTGCGATTGGGCCTCTTCAGTATATGTATAAGGAGTGAATTAGGTTAGTATTTGTGAGGTGAATCTTTGAGATTAATCATGGAAAGATTTGATATGAAACTTGCTAATTTTTTGAACATGATTTGTTAGGGAATGTGCTTCACCGTTTGCAACTTATTCTGGGCCTCTCATATAGCTTAAGTCTAGGTCCATCTATTTAACTAATTTATTTCATCTTTTATCTAATTTATTTTTGAATTTTTAAGAATAAAAATCAAAAATAAACTAATAAATAAGAAATAAAATCATGATGGAACATGAATAAACTTAAAAGGGCCCATATAAGGTTATCTTCATGTTTAGACGTTAAAACTTAGGCCCAATAGCCCAAATTTCTGAGTTTGCTTAATTTAGTCTTCATGAATCCCCTTAAAATCAAACAACTTGTACCACTCTTAACTTGCTCGATTTTTCGTATGGAGATAATTTTGTGCTTTGGAGAGGAATGAACTTGTTCTGTCTTGAGTAATTACAAGTCAGGTGAGAAAAAATATCTGGAATATGACGGGCAAATTTTGGGGTATGACAGCTGCCCCTGTTCAATTTTCTTAAACCTGAAGATGTAGAGTGGTTTGTGTGCCAGTCGGTATCTGAAGGTGGAAGATGATTGAACACAAGAATACCAAGAAATTTGCCCTATTTGAAGTAGGGACTTTTGTCGGAGATGGGCTTGTAGATGCCATCTGGTAGTTGTTGGAGTATGGATTGTTGCAAAATTTATGCTTTTGTTGTCTTCTTTTTTTTAATGTTGAGGAACCGTCAAAGGTATCGACTCAAATCTGTGTTGGGTTATTTAAGGAACCGTCAAAGGTATCGACTTAAATTTGAAGCATATTGTTGAGGCACCGTCAAAGGTATCGACTCAGATATGCAGACAGATTGTATAAGGAACCGTCAAAGGTGTCGACTTATATCTGAAATGTGTTGTTAAGGAACCGTCAAAGGTGTCGACTTAACTCTTGATGTGGGTTGTTAAGGAACCGTCAAAGGTATCGACTTAACTCTGAAGCATATCATTGAGGCACCGTCAAAGGTATCGACTCAGATATGTAGATAGATTGTATAAGGAACCGTCAAAGGTATCGACTTATATCTGAAATGTGTTGTTAAGGAACCGTCAAAGGTGTCGACTTAACTCTTGATGTATTAAGGAACCGTCAAAGGTGTCGACTTAATACTTGAGAATAGATTGTTAAGGAACCGTCAAAGGTGTCGACTTAACTCTTTGCAAATAGAGATAGTAATATCCTGAAAAGTAGAGGTTAGTTTTCTTATGTCATGATGCATGTGTTTATGTAATGAGTGTCTCAAAATAAATGAGAAACTTTGTATGTTATGGATTTGTTATGCGGTGATGTATGCGATGTATGAATATGTTTGTGTCATATGGTATGCGAATATGATTTATGTTATCTTAGATGTTTGATCTTGATGTTTGATTTCGTCTTGAAAGGTGCTCAGCTGGGGATTTATAATTTCACTTGGGGATGATCAGTAACTTGATATGCCTTGACTGGAGATAAAAGACATTAGTAAGCCATGTTGGAGAAGAGAAAAGTGTTGAAGATGTAGACTTTGTTGGGGAGCCATGTCTTTATCGGGAGCATTTGAAGGTATCTTCTTAGTGATTACTCTGTGGGGATATGATTTTGCAAAATCATCTTTGTGGGGAGACACGGGTGTCTTGAATGTTGCCCCCCAGCAATTACCATTCCAGGATTTGAGTTTTGATTAGGACACACCACTGAATATTGGTCAAGATGTCAAGCTGGACTTGTGTAGATTTGCCCCAGTTAGTAGGAACTTTGGAAAGATTTGCCTCGCGAGGACTTTATGAGATGTGAACTATGGGTGGCATGCCCCTAGTGATCATAGGGATTCAGATTTATTCGGATGCATGCCCCTGATTGTTTTCGGCACCCTTGAGAGATTCTCGGAATCTTGACTTGATTGCCCTTGATTGATTGAGCAAACGTGCCATGCCCCTTGTGTACATAGGAGACATTGCTTCTGGAATGATCTTGTCTGTCTGGATAACTGTTAGTCATTAGTTGTACCCTGCGCAAGTTCTTTCTGATGCTAACATTTGAAATTATGTAGCAGAATATGTTTAATAATGAATTCATGAGATGCAATGCATACGTTTGTCTTGAGTTTTTGAAAAAACATTAAAACAAGAGATGTAAAAGCGTGATATTTATAAAGACATGGTATTTGTAACAATGAGATGTTTGTAAACCTGATGCTTGTAAAAACAAAATATCAACTCAGCATTTGTGATAAACCTTAAGGAGTCAGGATACCTTTTGGTGACAGTATGCTTTCGAACTAACCATGCTTCAGTTAGGACTTTCAAGGGTTGTAACGTGGCTTGGTTCACGGTTTAAGAAACAAAGGATAGAGGCTCAAGGTTTATTTGTACCCACCCCTCTTCGTGATGATCTTCAGTCCTAAGTTCAGTTAATTCAATTTATGCATTCAGGTTCCAAGAGACTTTTGGATTTGTATCTTTGATAATGATGATGGTTCACAAGCAGAGAGAACTTTCGAGAGGGCAGTCACTTCTTCCTTTTGGTGGTCACAACATTGTGTTGTTCAGGAATTTATTGACCCCCCTTTTTTTTTTTTTTGATATCCCTCACTTTTGCCTGAACTGTCTATTTTGAGCTTACAGTCAGCGGGATGCCTTGATTTTGCCTAAGTCGTCTTTTGATTTTTGACTTAGCAGGCTTTCTCTTATTATTATATTTTTTTATATTTTTCATTCATTTTTTTTGAAAGATATTAACTGCCTTACTGATTGATGAACCGTCATTGGTTTTTGGTTGACGTCTCCAACACTTCTTTGATGTGTGCGGATGAACGCTTGTGGTTACAACCTTTGTTGAAAGGTGTACTGAATGATTCTCTTGAAATAGAATGCTCAGCCAGATTAACTGAGAACTACCCTGCCCCAGGTTTTGATCAAGGGTTTTGATTAATACAAGAAAGAAACTTCTACTTCTTAGGCTCAAAAAGGGTTGACGAGGGATTATCATCCTTATATCTCCACTGTTTAGGAATTGAAACAATGCCTGTACATCGTCAGCATAGTCCACTCAAAAGCATACTGTGTGAGGTTGCGGTATCGTTTTCGTCATTCTCCCTCAAAAGGCTTACAGCTTAGTAGGAGTTGAATATCACAAAACATATGCAGAATAAAGACATAATTTAAAATGAGTGATAACGAAATAATTTATTCAAGACAAACATATGCAATGCACTGATGATGATTATTAAAACAGATAATGTCTATCATAATTTGAATGTTTAAACAAACAGAAAAGAAACATGCAAATGAAAGTAGATCTAATGATCCAAAAGTTCGTCCGTCTAGACGTCAATCCGTCTTGTCATGACTAGGCATAGGAGCGGTGATCACCACAGGAGTTTTAGGAGAGTTGGATTTGATTTCTCCGTCATTGATCAGATCTTGAATCTTTATTCCTTAATGTCCAGCAATTGTTTGTGTAATGTCCAAGACTGTTGGAATGGTACGCGCACCTCGCATTGAGTTTATAGTCAGGAGTGGAAGTGTTAGCATTTTTAGGAGGGTCCCTCAGAGTAATCAATTCGATCTTCAATGGATGTTGTAATGCTTGAGCCAATGACATATTGATCTCGGTGAATTGACGCTTAGGTACGTCTGGCTTTCTCCATTGTTGTGGGACCTGGTGTAGAGATTCAGAGTATCCGGGGTTCGAGCTTCCGGAATGTGTATCTGATTGAGAAGACCAGAACGGGTCATGCTTTAAACCATATCTGTAGAGGAGTGTCAGAACGAGTCATACATTAGACCATATCTGAGGAGGAATATCAGAACGAGCCATACATTAGACTATATCTGTTGAGGAATAGCAGAACGGGTCGTACATTAGACCATATCTGTTGGAGTAATAGCAGAACGAGTCGTACGTTAGACCATATCTGTTGGAATGTCAGAACGAGTCATACATTGGACTATATCTGTTGAAGGATATCAGAACGAGTTATTCATTAAACCATATCTGAAGGGGAATGTCAGAACGAATCATACATTAGACCATATCTGATGAATAAAGCCAGAACGAGTCATACATTAGACCATATCTGATAGGGAATACCGGAACGGGTCGCACATTAGACCATATCTGATAGAGAATGCTTGCTTGTTAGAGTCGATGAGTTATTTGACGAAGTTTTGGAATGTAAAAGGGCTTGTCAGAATGAATTTCCAGCTCGATTATATCTGAGAGGAATGATTGTCGAGGCGGAGCCTGAAAACACAGTTAGAAATATGCGATGTCATGAATGCAAATGAAATGTTTTCAAGGATCTTTAAGGAATTTAGTTAGCAACATTGGAAAGTGATTTGGTCTCATATTTGTTTGAAGAATTCCGACTCTTGTCTTTGAACGTCCATCTTTGAGAATCAAGCTCACCATATCAAATGGGTCATCGCCTCTGATTCGGGATATCTTTGAACTTGAGGGTACATGGCTAGAGGAAAATAAATCCTCTTGCCCCTTGATGGGTACTGAGCCTTTGAATCGGAAGGTATGTGGCTAGAGGAAAATAAATCCTCTTGCCCCTTGATAGGAATTTAATCCCTGATAAGAGTACCTGAAATTGTGCGCCCTAAATCCCGAAGATCCTTGAAAGGGTTAGTTAATATGATATGTCATGATGTCATGATGTCATGCAGATGCAATGCATTAAGTAAAGCATAAGGTCATAAGGACTAGGTGTCCTACAGACAATCCCTGCAAGGAAATAAAGGGTTAGAGCATAAGGTAATGAGGACGAAATGCCCTACAAGCGAATCCTGCAAGGAAACAAAGGTTAGTATGCAACTTATTAGGAACAACATGGAATAGTGAGGGCAAACAAGTCTTTTAACAAAACCTGCAAAGAAACAAAGGTTAGTGGTAAACACAAACAAGTCACACAAGTGCCCTTAGGTTTAGAGGCTTGCTTGGAGTTTGTAGGTAAGTACCCTCCCCACTGAAGTTAAGTTGGTTCAACCTGCCCTAGATAAAGATCGGGTTCTAGGGAGCTCATATCATTGACCTTTCTCGAAGGCGCTTATCTTAGTTCGGCAATCGAATCACCAACCAAGAAGGTCCTGAAAGTCCAGTCCATATGAGTGTAGCTTCGAGTATCAACCAACTTCGGTCGGAACCAAAGCCAGCCATCTCGCTACTTTCTAATAGGCCAAGGCCAAGTTCAACTAGGGTTCTAGGGCAAATTAGTGCTTAATGACACCACGCAGCAGCCAAGTGTTTCCTCGAGTCGGATCCCAAGGAACACCAGGACAAACCAATGTGTCACACTAACGATGGCCACCAGTTCAACCACATCAGTATACGCTGTGCAGTCTCCTTGGTCTCATGCCATTTACCTAAGGTTCTCAGATCCGGGTTAGGATCCTTCACACAAGTAAATACCCAAAACATCCTTTGAAATATAAAGCAAACAAATCAAACAATTAAAGTGAATCCTAAACTCTAAGGTAACCCCTCTTTTAATCGAAAGCATCCCCAGCAGAGTCGCCAGTTCTGTAATACGGTGAACTGACTTTTTATCGATCGAAATGTCGCGGTTAAGCAAGAGTCGCCACCGACTTTTATTTTATCCAAACAAATTCAGAAAGGCAAAAAGAAACAGAAAAAAACCTTTTAAAGAAAATCTGAGTTCGGGGGGTAATTTATGCAAAGGGAAGGTGTAAGGCACCCTTTGCATCCATGGTTTTCCATGGGCTCTTAATTGCTTTGCTTGCTCGTTTGTTTAGAAAATGTAGATGAAAGAGATAGGGACTTTAGCTCGTAAATGAGCGTATCCCTTTTCGAAGAATTGTGAGAAAGAATATTAAAGATTGAGCATTGCAAGGCAATTAGGGGCAATTACCTTAAACTCAGATGATAGGTCTCTTTTTAGCCTTTCAGCATGAAAGGGTCTATCCTTGCCATAAGAGGGCAGGAAGCCTTTCGTTTGGAGGTTGAAGGGTCGTCGAAGCATCCTTTGCCATGAGACTGTCCCATGCCATAGAAGGGCAGGTAATCTAAGGCAAGGATCAGAATAAGCCATTTTTCCGTTAGGCAACCAGAAGATACCTCAGCCATTTTCCGTAGGCAACATCCGAGGGTCGAGGTCATATTGTGTATCGAAGGCAGCATCATTTAGGGTCGTATGACCTTTATTTATCGAGGCAGCATGGCTGAGGTATCCTCGTATTCGAGGGACGTGGCTTATTCTGCAAAAAACACAAAGGCAACAGGCAGCAGGCAACAGGCAACAGGCAACAGAGAGGTTACCCAAAGGGTGCGTGTGTGCAACAATCACGTGATTATGTTCAGATATTTATCTTTTAATTAGTTATTCTAGTTCAGTTTAAGGCTTGCACTCCCTAAGATTACTAACCACGCAGTATATAATAACATAAAGCAATAAAGGGGGCGGGAAATTGTAACCAGCGGATCCCTTATCAGGGTTGACACAAGTAATAATAATAAAAAAAACATAACATAAAATGAGGTTTAGGGTTACCAACAACATAGCTTTGGCAATCGATAAACCCTGAAAAGGAAAAAGACAAGACAGAAAACATATAGTGAGTGCATTATCAAATTCGAGGGCAAACCTCATTAACTACAAAAGAAAATAGGATAATAAATTAAAAATAGAATAGGGAGAAAGTACTTAGCTTGGCATTTGCCTGACAGGGTTGAGGGCAAGGATTTGCCAGATGCATCGACTCTGACCATTAGGAATGAGCAAAGAAACAAATAAGGCGTGAGTGTATTATCAGATTCGAAGGCAAACACGGCTACCCCTAATTTAATAAATAAAAACAATATTAAAAAGAAAAATAGAAAGAAAGGAAGGAATACTTAACTTTTAATTTGATCTGATGTGGTTGGCGGTCGGAGGAAATCTCGAGCCTTAAACATTGAACCTGATCATCAGAGGAATGGCAAAAGTATAAGTGTAGGAGGAATTCTATTGACGAGGAAATTAAATCTTAATCACAATAACAATAATAATAAAAGACGGGTTTAGAACTTAGCTTCGTTCTTTTGACGTGACGCGTAGTCGGAAGGCACCTGGAAAGACAATCCTGAAAAGGCACAGAAAAAGAACTATTCAGTGTAGGGAACGGTCATTGAAAATCCTGATTAGGGTATAAATTAACTACGATTAATAGAATAAATAAAAGACCAGAATCAATTTAGTCAATTATTGGTTTCCAACCTAATTCACTAAATCGGTAAAAATAGTGTTTCGGTTAAATATCTAACCCTAGCATTATTTTTAATCAATTAATAAGAATATTTATAATTAATGAAACAATTAAACCAATAAATTAACTCAATTATTTAAATTAACTAAAAATCGTTATTATCAATTTAATTACAAAATAAATAATAAAAGGGAAGTTTTTTAGAAAGAAAGTTTGAATTAAAAAGAATATTTAAAAAAGAATTAAAACAAATAAACAATAAGAAAATAGTATTTAACTAAATAAAAAAACAAAAACAAAATAATATATATATAAACTTAGCTGGATTGATCTGGTGTGTTGTACCCTTGAGGGTATATCGTAGGTGCATGTGGTGAAGGCGTTCGATCACGCATCCTGGAGATCTGACCGTTGACCGGCGAAGGCATACCATGGTCTGGCGCTGGCTGACCACATGCGATCTGGGAGGTCTTCTTCTTCCTTGCGATTCATAGAGATTAGGCAACGCTTTTTCTGCGTTTCCATAGACCTGCCATCTTCAAAAACACATCACACACAATATAAATCCAAGATAGAACCATAGAACGAACTGAAATCATTGCCCGAGCATGAACATGGCCTCAATTTTGTCTAATTTTCGTTGTTTCCTGTAGCCCCAATCTGAGAACTGTAAACCCTAGCAATGGTGGTCAGCTTCAAACGTGCTCAGAAATACAATTAAACCTCCAGAAACATTAATGGCATCACGATAAACATGTATGTGTATTCAAATTGTGAAAAAGACGCATGAATCAATATGATCGAAACTCAGAAAAAAACAGTTCAAACCGTGGGATGCAGGTGAAGATTCACGATGCTTCGAGACTCAAAATCGATCTAGGAAGCTTCCTGAATGCCTTCGGAACATGAATTGATCAACGAAAATCCTTTAATTGGCCTGCAGATTGGAAAACGAATTTGGTTTTTTGTGAACTTTTCTTGAGTTTTTCCACGGTTCTTGAGGCTCTAATCCTTATGAAAAAAATTCGTCCTTGCGATTGGGCCTCTTCAGTATATGTATAAGGAGTGAATTAGGTTAGTATTTGTGAGGTGAATCTTTGAGATTAATCATGGAAAGATTTTGTTAGAACAAGATTTGTTCTTATCAATTATCTTAGTTTTGATGATAACAATAATATGAATTTTGCTTAAGATAATATGGTACTCTAATCCAATGCAATTTCCCTTTCAGGAAATATATATAAAGAGTACGCATAATTCAGCGCTCAGAAGATGTGTCTCAAATGGTTCAGCATGCAACATCAGAACATGGTCTGGCAAGACATCAGAAGATGGTCGAAGCAGAATCAGAACATGGGTCTATGGAAGCATCAGAAGAACATGAGATCAGAAGCACTGAAGATCAGAAGATGGTATCACGCTCAGAAGCACTTCAAGGTCAGAAGATCAGAAGATGCTGTGCACCAAGCTGTTTGACTCTGATGATATTCAAACGTCGTATTCACAAACATCAGATCAGAAGGAAGTACACGTGGCAGACTACGCTGACTGACAAAAGGAACGTTAAAGCTACTAAAGGCTACGTCAGTAGACACAGCGTGAACAAGGCTCGAGGTAGTTGACAAAAGCGTATAACATTAAATGCAAAGCTGTACGGAACACGCAAAGCATTAAATGCATTCAACGGTCATCTTCTCAACGCCTATAAATATGAAGTTCTGATGAGAAGCAAGTAGAACGATTTTCGCACCAATACAATTCAAATTAACTTGCTGAAACGCTGTTCAAATCTAAACTCAGAATCTTCATCTTCATCAAAGCTCACTACATTGCTGTTGTAATATCTTAGTGAGATTAAGCTTAAATTGTAAGAGAAATATCACAGTTGTGATTATCGCTTTTAAGAAGCATTTGTAAACTCTTGAATAGATTACATTAAGTTGTAAGGAACTAGAGTGATCAGTTGATCAGTATACTCTAGGAAGTCTTAGCAGTTGGCTGAGCAGGAAGTCTTGGCAGTTGGCTGAGCAGGAAGTCTTGGCAGTTGGCTGAGCAGGAAGTCTTGGCAGTTGGCTGAGCAGAAAGTCTTAGGAGTGAACTAAGCCTAGAGTGATCGTGTTGATCAGTAGACTCTAGAAAAGTCTTAGGAGTGAACTAAGCAGTTGTTCCTAGAGTGATCGTGTTGATCAGTAGACTCTAGAAAAGTCTTAGGAGTGAACTAAGCAGTTGTTCCTGGAGTGATCAGGTTGTGATCAGAAGACTCTGGAAGACTTAGTTGCGGCTAAGTGGAAAACCATTGTAATCCGTGCGATTAGTGGATTAAATCCTCAGTTGAGGTAAATCATCTCTGCGGGGGTGGACTGGAGTAGCTTCGTTAACAGCGAACCAGGATAAAAATAATTGTGCATTTTATTTTTTATCGCTCAAGATTTTAAGTCACACTTATTCAATCCCCCCCTTTCTAAGTGTTTTTCTATCCTTCAATTGGTATCAGAGCGCCGGTTCTAAGGTGCAAGCACTTAACCGTGTTTAGAAAAGATTCAGGAAGAGAAAAACGCTTCATTTAAAAGATGGTTGATGAAAGTGAAAGGACTATACCTACACCTGCATCTACATCTGGCTCTGCTGAGCAATACAACGGTAACAATGGTTATACTAGACCGCCGGTATTTGATGGTGAAAACTTTGAATACTGGAAAGATAAACTGGAGAGTTATTTTCTGGGTCTAGATGGTGATCTATGGGATCTTCTGATGGATGGTTACAAACATCCAGTAAATGCCAGAGGCGTGAAGCTGTCAAGGCAAGAAATGAATGATGACCAAAAGAAGCTTTTCAGGAATCATCATAAATGTAGAACTGTTTTGCTGAATGCTATCTCTCATGCTGAGTATGAGAAGATATCTAACAGGGAAACGGCCTATGACATATATGAGTCCTTGAAAATGACTCATGAAGGAAATGCTCAAGTCAAGGAGACAAAAGCTCTTGCCTTAATCCAGAAGTATGAAGCCTTCAAGATGGAGGATGATGAAGACATTGAAAAGATGTTTTCGAGATTTCAAACTCTGACTGCTGGATTGAGAGTTCTTGACAAAGGATACACCAAGGCTGATCATGTAAAGAAGATCATCAGAAGCTTACCCAGAAGATGGGGTCCGATGGTGACTGCATTCAAGATTGCGAAGAATCTGAATGAAGTTTCTCTGGAAGAGCTTATCAGTGCCTTGAGAAGCCATGAGATTGAGCTGGACGCAAATGAGCCTCAAAAGAAAGGTAAGTCTATTGCATTAAAATCTAATATCAAGAAATGCACTAACGCTTTTCAGGCTAGAGAAGAAGATCCTGAAGAATCAGAATCTGAAGAAGAAGATGAACTGTCCATGATTTCCAGAAGGCTAAATCAACTCTGGAAGACCAAGCAAAGGAAGTTCAGAGGCTTCAGAAGTTCAAGGAAATTTGAACGTGGAGAATCTTCTGATGAAAGAAGATTTGACAAGAAGAAGGTCATGTGCTATGAATGCAATGAGCCTGGACACTACAAGAATGAATGTCCAAATCTTCAGAAGGAAAGTCCCAAGAAAAAGTTTCATAAGAAGAAAGGTCTTATGGCAACCTGGGATGAGTCAGAAGATGATTCAGAAGATGAGCAGGCCAACTGTGCGCTGATGGCGACAGAAGATGACGGATCAGAATCTACATCAGAATCAGATTCTGAAGAGGTATTTTCTGAACTTACTAGAGATGAGTTAGTTTCCGGTCTAACTGAACTTCTGGAACTCAAGTCTCAGATCAGTCTCAAATACAAAAAGCTGAAAAAGCAATTTGAATTTGAAACAAAGAAGCTTGAGTTGGAGAATTCTGAATTAAAGGAAAAACTTTTAAAATTATCCAATAATGTTGGATCTCCTTCTGATTCAGAAAAATCCACTCCCAGTCTGAACCATATTCTGAAAGAATATGATTTAAGTTTCAGGAAGTTCCTATCTAGAAGTATTGGCAGAAGTCAGCTAGCTTCTACGATATATGCTGTGTCTGGAAACAAAAGAGTTGGCATTGGTTATGAGGGTGAAACCCCATACAAACTTGAACCTGTTGATGAAATGAAAATTACATACAAGCCATTGTATGATCAGTTCAAGTATGGCCACTCACATGATATTAGGCACACCTCACATGCACAAAGTTTTCACATTACACACACTAAGAAGCATGTGACACAACCTAGGAAATATCATGAAACTCACATTAAGAATTATCATGCTGTTCCTCCTATTGCTTACAATGTTAAACCCAAGTTCAATCAGAACTTGAGAAAATCTAACAAGAAAGGACCCAAGAAGATGTGGGTACCAAAGAAAAAGATTATTTCTTTTGCAGATTCTCTTGATAACAAAGAAGACAACATTCAACATGACTTGACACCTGGATTCAAGTTGGTCTCAACACTTGAAAGGAAGAAAGATTGTCTTTCAAGTTCTGGTTCTTAAATCTGTTGAAGAAACTTTGTTTGTAGGAATTCAGAAAAGAAAGTTTATTAGTCTTGGAACCATTTGTTTTGTCTGTCTCTGAAGCATTGATGTTTCATTCTTGATACTACAGAATATACAAAACATTGAAACATTAATTGTGGACAAATCAGTAAACATCTGTTTTGATGATAAACTTGTTTCTGATGAAACAAAGAGCTTAAGAATTTCTGCAGATACAGTTGTGTCCTATCAGAAGCTGCAGAACAAAGAAGTAAACCTCCAGAAGCTGTGTATATCAGAAGTAATGGATCAGAAGATCATTCAGTCTTATATCTGCACACTTCAGAAGGAGTATTTCCAGAAGAGAAACTTGATCAACTCAGAAGCAGTGATCAGAATTTGAAGGCGTAAAATCCCTTTGATATTTACAGCTGTCATCTATTATCAAATGATGAACACGTGTCTGTACGGTTTGTACAAATCGTGCAGTTGAAAAGACGCCGACCTAGGTAACTGTATTAAATCATTTCATTTACTGTGTTCTCTCTCCTAATGTCATTTCTCATTAAATGCATAATGATTTTTTTTTAAATCTTTTATTTAACCCGCTTCATCTTCATTCCCTATTTTTTTCTCTCTTTTGTGCATTCATCTCGTTACATCTCTCTTCAAACCCTAGTTCTTGATTTGATCTCAAAGCATTATCACAATGAATTCATCTTCTCGTTCTTCAATCTCTAAAGATAGCATCTCTCCCACTCAAAACCGTTTAAACAAAAATGATGCTCCGTTGAAAACTTGCTTAATACCCACGAAAGAACTGGAAGTTTTATGTGAATCGGCTGTGGATATCAACAACCTTAAAGCAAATGGCTTTCAGTGTGATGCAAGAATCCTTGAGCAAGGATGGTCTAAATATCTTGATAGATTGGTTGGTCCAATTTATCCAGAACTTGTAAAGGATTTTTGGGTACATGCAACAGTGACCTCAACTGCCATCATTTCTTTCGTGCTAGGGCATGAAGTGACTATCACTGAGAAACTCATCAGAAAGCTGTACAATCTTAATGATGAAGAAGGTTGGTCTGAGTTTCAACCCCATACAGTTGACTGGACTTTAGTTGCAAAACAAATCTCTACGGCTGCTGGAACTGACTCTGCTTTTACGGGCAACTTAAAGCCTTTTTATAAAGTATGGGCTGAGATTATCCTGGGTTCTCTTCACCATAGAAAAAAGATGCGCTGCTCCTCCTACATCAGCCCGACTCACAAGTATACTCTTTTCTGCATTGGCAAAAAGATAGAGATCAACATCTCTCATATTCTATTTGAGAATCTGAAAACCTCTATCTTTGAGTCAAGAGAAGACGAAAGGGCGAAGTACCCTCATATTTCAAGAACAACCATTCCTTTCGGAAGGATGATTTCAGACATTCTGATTGAAAGCAAAGTGGTGGACTCCATCAGAGATCATAATGCCTCGCATTTTCTTGGAGTAACTCAAGGTCCCATCTTCAATGGTGTTGATCTGTTCGGACTGGAAGTCATTAAGAATGTACCTGTTATGTGCACAAGCTTTCCTGACATTCTGTCCAGAAGAATTGCTGTTAAAGGGTTCATCTCTCTGTTTCATAAAGAACTTGATCAAGTTGTCAAGTTTTACTTGGAAGATTGCGTGAGGAAGCAATCAGATGTTGATCCTGCTTGGATCCGTGGCAGAGTACTTCCGTCTAAAGAGGATATTCTGAAGAAGGATAAGAAGGAACGACAGGCAAGGTTAAAAAGAAAGGCTGAAGAAGATGAGGTTGAAAGAGCCAAGAAGTTGAGGGTCACCTATGATCCTGACAAGGTGGAATCTAAAGAACGAAGAGATAAAAGGATCAGAGATTCCTTTCGCAGAACCAGATCTTCTTCCTCTTCTTCTGTACAAATCTTCAGAAATGTCCTTACTCCTCCTCCTTCTGTCCCTAAACCATCTTTCCAACCACCTCCATCTGAACCAAAAGTAAACTTCACTCTACCAAATCCTTCTCCATCATCCTCCTCCTCTCCCATTCTAAACCCCACACCGTTGAGCATTCTTCCACCTACTCCTTCTGATAATTTCCCCTCACCAATTTCCTTTACAAATACTCCACCCTCTCCTCAAGTCATTCCATCTGACACTCCAACCTCATCAATCATTCTCTCAGATATTCCCTCCTCCTCAACCACCGTACCTCCACCTTCTATATCTCATCCATTACCTACCAGAAAATCCCAACCCTACTGCCTTCTCTATCCAGACTACAAATTTACCTTCAATCCGCCTGAACCTGAACCTTCTACATACCTGGAACTCTTCAGACATGAGGTGATTAGCAGTCTAGACCTTCTGAAGGATGCATTCCTAAATGGTCTGGATGATGTTTCTACAAGAAATCTCTGGAGAAGATTTCGCAAGGTTTTTCAAGTAGAAGCAATGGGTGTTCAGAAAAGACTAGTGGCTGCTGCCCCTGGTTACCCTGGTTACCTTCTGGAGGAAGATAATGGTATCTACTACCATCCTCTCAGAAATTGTGTTGCTGCTGAGGAGAAGCCCTTTGTGGATGAATTGGAAGTATTGAGACTGGCTGCTGCAATGGAAGCAAACCCATGCAGGGACATGGTTATCTGGATTCCTGAGTATCCTGTTCTGCTTGGAGACTTCAAGACCTTATTTGATTTTCTGAGGGAAAACCCTTCTAAGAAAGACCCTAGCTTGGTCATTCCAGAAGTTGTTGACCCACCAGAAGTGGAAGGTCCCTCTGCTCCAAGGAATTTAGCTGCCATTCTTCAGGCTCTAGAGAATGGAGACTCTGAAATTCCTGCTGCAGAGTATGGAGATGCTTCTATGCAAGAAGCAGATGCTGAAGATCATGTTGCTAAATCAGACCCTGTTGAGGATATTCCAGTAAATGATACTTCTATGGAAGCTGCAGATCAACCTGTCATTCCTGTGGTTGAAAGCGGTGAAACTTCTCTTGATGAACCTTCTCGTCTTGCAAGGACTCTAGAAGCGATTCAGAGGAGACAGGATGAGCAAAGCTCACTCAATAAGAAGTATGATGCTTTCATTGAGAGGCAAGAAGGACACAACAACGATGTTAAACAGATGCTGGCCAAGATCTTATCAAGACTAGGGCCATCTTAGATTGAGTCTGTGTCGTTTCTTTCTTTTCTTTGCATCTGTTTTGTTTCTGTGCATCTGATCTTTTCATCCTGTACTTTTGTACCCATTGGTTGAACCTTAATGAAATCATCTTCTTCCTCCATGTGTTCTGTCTTATACATCTGAATCTTTTTATATATACTTTTTGATGTTATGACAAAAAGGGGGAGAAAGATAAATGATAAATGATTTGATTAAATCTATCAGTTGCTGGGTAAAGGCTCCCACACATTCACTAACAAGAACTGCAAGTTCTATATGGTTTAAAGTGTTTTGCAGGTACAAAGAAGTGAAGTGAATCTTCAAAGCAAAACCATTGAAACTGAAGCAAGCTGAGTGCTGTCAAGCTTCAGAGATCAGAAGCAAGAAAGAAGAATGAATCAGAAGCACTGATAATAGAATTTGAATATCATTGTCTATCCTGTTCTGACAAAATTCTATTTGCCCTGATACACATAATGTTATGGCTCTGATACATTATTTGCTCTGATACATGTGTTTAGCCTAAAATGCTCTGATACATTTGGCTCTGATACATATCATGTATTTGAATATACATTTTATGTTCTAACTCGTTCATGCTGACTTTTGTCGTTTAGTTTTTGTTCTGTAACATTTCAGGATGTAGAGATGCTCAGATGATGCTCTGGTACATTCAACAATGTTCTGATACAAATCTAGCATGAAGTGATGTTGGTAGACATTCAAAGTTCTGAAGCTATCCGAGGGAAGCAGAAGTCAGAAGCTGTGAATGTTCTGAAGATCAAAGAAATTCAAGTTCTGAAGCTGTCCTGAATGGAAGCAGAAGTCAGAAGCTGTGAATGTTCTGAAGATCAAAGAAATTCAAGTTCTGAAGCTGTCCAATGGAAGCAGAAGTCAGAAGCTATGGATTCTCTGAAGGCAGAAGCTCATATGATCGTCTCTACCGAAATAATCAGGGAAGTCTTTTATTAAAGTTCTTCGAGTATTTATTTCAGGGGGAGATTATTTATCTCAGGGGGAGATTGTTAATCTCAGGGGGAGACATATTCATATGCTTATGCTATAGCTGTGTAATTTGTCTTTTGCCGTCTACTCTTTCTGATCGCAAATTCATATCATTTATATATGTTTTTGTCATCATCAAAAAGGGGGAGATTGTTAGAACAAGATTTGTTCTTATCAATTATCTTAGTTTTGATGATAACAATAATATGAATTTTGCTTAAGATAATATGGTACTCTAATCCAATGCAATTTCCCTTTCAGGAAATATATATAAAGAGTACGCATAATTCAGCGCTCAGAAGATGTGTCTCAAATGGTTCAGCATGCAACATCAGAACATGGTCTGGCAAGACATCAGAAGATGGTCGAAGCAGAATCAGAACATGGGTCTATGGAAGCATCAGAAGAACATGAGATCAGAAGCACTGAAGATCAGAAGATGGTATCACGCTCAGAAGCACTTCAAGGTCAGAAGATCAGAAGATGCTGTGCACCAAGCTGTTTGACTCTGATGATATTCAAACGTCGTATTCACAAACATCAGATCAGAAGGAAGTACACGTGGCAGACTACGCTGACTGACAAAAGGAACGTTAAAGCTACTAAAGGCTACGTCAGTAGACACAGCGTGAACAAGGCTCGAGGTAGTTGACAAAAGCGTATAACATTAATTGCAAAGCTGTACGGAACACGCAAAGCATTAAATGCATTCAACGGTCATCTTCTCAACGCCTATAAATATGAAGTTCTGATGAGAAGCAAGTAGAACGATTTTCGCACCAATACAATTCAAATTAACTTGCTGAAACGCTGTTCAAATCTAAACTCAGAATCTTCATCTTCATCAAAGCTCACTACATTGCTGTTGTAATATCTTAGTGAGATTAAGCTTAAATTGTAAGAGAAATATCACAGTTGTGATTATCGCTTTTAAGAAGCATTTGTAAACTCTTGAATAGATTACATTAAGTTGTAAGGAACTAGAGTGATCAGTTGATCAGTATACTCTAGGAAGTCTTAGCAGTTGGCTGAGCAGGAAGTCTTGGCAGTTGGCTGAGCAGGAAGTCTTGGCAGTTGGCTGAGCAGGAAGTCTTGGCAGTTGGCTGAGCAGAAAGTCTTAGGAGTGAACTAAGCCTAGAGTGATCGTGTTGATCAGTAGACTCTAGAAAAGTCTTAGGAGTGAACTAAGCAGTTGTTCCTAGAGTGATCGTGTTGATCAGTAGACTCTAGAAAAGTCTTAGGAGTGAACTAAGCAGTTGTTCCTGGAGTGATCAGGTTGTGATCAGAAGACTCTGGAAGACTTAGTTGCGGCTAAGTGGAAAACCATTGTAATCCGTGCGATTAGTGGATTAAATCCTCAGTTGAGGTAAATCATCTCTGCGGGGGTGGACTGGAGTAGCTTCGTTAACAGCGAACCAGGATAAAAATAATTGTGCATTTTATTTTTTATCGCTCAAGATTTTAAGTCACACTTATTCAATCCCCCCCTTTCTAAGTGTTTTTCTATCCTTCAGATTTGATATGAAACTTGCTAATTTTTTGAACATGATTTGTTAGGGAATGTGCTTCACCGTTTGCAACTTATTCTGGGCCTCTCATATAGCTTAAGTCTAGGTCCATCTATTTAACTAATTTATTTCATCTTTTATCTAATTTATTTTTGAATTTTTAAGAATAAAAATCAAAAATAAACTAATAAATAAGAAATAAAATCATGATGGAACATGAATAAACTTAAAAGGGCCCATATAAGGTTATCTTCATGTTTAGACGTTAAAACTTAGGCCCAATAGCCCAAATTTCTGAGTTTTCTTAATTTAGTCTTCATGAATCCCCTTAAAATCAAACAACTTGTACCACTCTTAACTTGCTCGATTTTTCGTATGGAGATAATTTTGTGCTTTGGAGAGGAATGAACTTGTTCTGTCTTGAGTAATTACAAGTCAGGTGAGAAAAAATATCTGGAATATGACGGGCAAATTTTGGGGTATGACACACTAGTCAAATTCTGCATAATCCATTTGAGGAATTTAGGAGGAATGCCTAGCTCTTGCATAATTGTTTCTAATGCCTGCCAGCTAATCATGTCATACGCCTTTTGGAGATCAACCTGAAACATACATCTAGGAGATCCCTGATTCCAGTCATAACCTTTAAGGAGCTCATAAGCTAAAAGCATATGGCTATGAATTTGTTGGCCAGGTATGAAAGCCGCTTGATTAGTACTAACAATACTTCCTATAACCTTGCTGAGTCTTGCAGTGAGGATTCTAAATATTATTTTATAAAATGTAGAGCAGACTGAAATAGGCCTATAATCCCTAATAGATTTGGCATTAGCACTTTTTGGAATATGGGATATCAAGGAGCAATTAAAGGCCTTATACATGTTGCCTTTGTCAAAGTATTCCTGAATAGCAGCCATTACATCTCCTTTGACAGTAGACCAGCTTACTTTAAAGAACTTAGCAGTATATCCATCAAGCCCTGGTGCAGAATTATCATCAATGCCTTTGAGTGCAGTGTAAGTCTCCTCTTCAGTGATACACCTTTCCAAAAGACTTTTCTGATCCCTATTGAGTTGGGAGCCCTTCCTAAGCACACTAATATCCACACAATCAAGAGAATGTTCTCTGCAGCCCATAAGCTTACCATTGAAGCTCAGAATCCCCTTCTCAATATCTGCTTGATTGGTAATAGTCAGCCCATCATCAGTTTCCAGCATAGAAATGGCTTTAGTATTTTGTTTCAATTTGACTGAAGCATGGAAAAAGGAGTTATTACCATCTCCATCCCTAAGCCACTTAATTTTTGCCCTTTGTTTTAAAATACTCTCCTCAACTTCATGCCACCTAATCAGATCAGCATTCAGGTCCTTAACTCTATTAATCATGTCAGCATTCCATCTATCTGCATTGAGCTCATCCTGCGCTTTTGTAAGATTTTCCCTAGCCTGAACAATATTCTGGGCTGTTGAAATCAGAGGTTTATTCATTTTGTATAGAACCTTTTGAAGTCTTTTCAATTTATGCCAAAGAATATAACTAGGTCTTCCCTCAATAGGTTGACTCCAATTATCCTGCACTACTTGATGATAAGAATCAACTTCAGTCAAGCAATTAAGAAACCTAAACCTCTTTTGTCTCCTTTGCTGGGTATCCTGATGGTGAATCCGAAGCAAGCAATGATCAGATACAGTGGGAGGAAGAACTTCAAGAGAGTAGTCTAGATGAGCCTTAAACCATTCAGTGTTCCCCAGAAGTTTGTCAATCCTTGAGTAAATCGTACCTATGCTTTGCTTATTGGACCAAGTATAAAATTCACCCTTGTTTGTCATTTCTGTCAGAGCATTATTTCTCATCATAACCTCAAGATCTTGGTACTCAGCCTCAGTAACATTTTTTCCACCGACCCTGTCCTGAGAGCACAGGACATTGTTGAAGTCTCCAACTAGACACCAGGGCCCTTGAACTTGAATAGAATCTAGATCCTTCCAGTGTTGCTTCCTTTGATCTAACTTATTCATACCATAAATTGCAGTCAACCAATACATGAAAACACTTTGTTTATTGTAAACAGCCATGTGAATCATTTGACTATTCATCTGAACAGTTTGGATATCAACATAATTGGGATCCCACTGCACCCAGATCCTGCCATTGGGGTGAGAACCATAATTGTCTATGAAAACCCCACCAATTTTCATCTTATTCCTAATAGTAGCAGCATAGTTCTGTTTAGCTCTAGTTTCAATCAGAATGTTAATGTGTGCCTTAAGCTCGAGGAGACGGGAGCTAATCTCCCTGAGCTTGGCAATTTTATTGAGCCCCCTCACATTCCAAGCAACTAACATTTTCCAGTTTCCTTCAGCATTTGCAAGTCATTCAAAACTTGCAATGCATCAAAACCATTTGTACAAGTTAGGATAGCAGAGTTATTCTCAACCATAGGTTTCTTACCTCTGTCTTTGGTGCTCTTGTTCACTTCAGTCCACTTAGATTCCACCTTTGCATCAGATTTTTCCTTCATCTCTGGTTCCATCCTAGTAGTGGTTAAGCCTTCACTAGTAATTTCTTCAACCACCTGAGAATCAGCCTTAACAGTTTCAGCAGGTATTGCTTTAGGTTTCCAATGCTTGACCTTTGGCTTAGGTTGGTCACAATTATGCTCAGGTTTATGACATCTATTGCAATATAAAGGTTTCCATTCATATTCAATAGCTTGTTGCAACTTATTCCCATCTCTATCACGAATCGTAATCTCTGCTGGGAGTTCTTTGGTAATATCCATTTCCACTAGAATCCTCGCATATGAAACTCTGAGTTTATTGGCGGTGCATTCATCCGTAACCAAAGGAATTCCCAGTGCACTTCCAATCTTGTTTAGGCTTCTTTCACCCCACAGGTATAGAGGCAATTGTGGGAGCTTAATCCAGATAGGCAAGGTACGCAAGAAATCGTCCTTCGGCTTAAAGTCAGGATTCCATTCCCTGATTAGAACCGGCATGTTCCTAATGGTATATGGTCCCTTCATTAGAACATCATCCCTATCACTGAAAGATCTGAATCTGAGGATAAAAAAACCCTCATCATTGTAGTACATATCAGGGAGCTGAACGAAGTTCCAAGTCCTGGTCATGAAGTTCTTTAGCGCATTCATGCTAAGTTCTCCACCTATGACATACAAAATCAACGCAGAAGACCAAAAATCGAGCTCAGAGTCTATATCTTCCACTTCAATTTCCACTTCAACATTACCATCAATAAGCTTGGGAGCTATAAACTGCATAGATCTACCTTTTGCAGGGTTGCGATTGTCTTTGAGAACATCCACCCATAACTTCCTAACCTCAGAAATCGGCGGAATTACCTCCTTCTTAGGGTTAGTGGAAGCAATGGGGGTTTTCTCACCAACCACAACCGGAGTAGAGCTAGTGCTAGCTTGGTGGTTCACAGTTTCGCTAGTTAACGTCTTGCTAATCGGAGTTGGTTGCAGTGCTGAGGCTGGCGGCGGTGGAACCGGTTTTTTCGGCCTCCCTCGTCCCATCCTCTATGTTCTTACTGTCGGTGTATTTTCATTAAATCATATATATATATATATATATATATATATATATATATATATATATATATACATCCTTAAACTTTTAAAACCGGATCGCAGACAAATAGTCAACATGTGTGAAGAGGTCGGAGTAAGAACATGAAGTCGAGCGTAAGAAATGATACACTAATCCGGAGTTGATGAACAAAATCGGATGGAACGAGGGGCGAGCCTAATCGCACAGACAAAATGTTGAGTCTGTATGACGATTACACTAATCTATTGACTGCACATACGTTATAAAAATCAATGAGAAACATTATATCTCATAATTATGACGGCAAAAATTATAGATTGCTATTGATTGTGGGAGCTAGAGGGTATTATACAATGAAAGGAGGAGGGACAAACACAACATTATTATACAAAAACCGCAGGCAACCTTAAAATATACAGAAGTGTTGAGATCTCATCTGGTTAACTTCAGAAAGACTATAAAAAAAAATAATTTTCAGAAAAAAATATATATAAAGATGACCTCCAATCTAATTGATGATAAAGGTACATTCAATTTTTTAATTAGTTAATAGATTTGAACCAATTGATAATAAGATTAAATTTATTTTTTAAAAGTAGTTTTTGGAATAAGTATCCAAGGTCTTTTGTATATAATTTTTTGAATAAGAAGTTAAGTGATGAAATATTTTATTTTCTTTCTATTTGTAAACTTTTAGTTAATTAATTTTGGTTGTTGGTGGTTTGAATTCATTTTTATGGTTTTTATTATATTTGTATATTTTAATAAAGATGGAGTGTTTTTATCTAATTTTCTTTTTTATATATATTCAGTGTAATTCAAGAAAACAATCTTGTTCTCTAGTATAGTTTATAATTCCTCTATCATAAAAAAATTCCCTTCTATTTTTTTTTTGTTAATAAAAATACCGTTTAATATATATATTTTTAATAAGTTATTAAAAATAGATTGCCTATAGTTCAAAAATATATAGAGATTGCCTAGTTATCTATTCTCTCTCTTATGCGAGATTTCATTCCAATATGAAAAAATAATATCTTTGTGATCTTAGTTTTCTGCGCTTAGACTATGTATAGGGCTTAAGGAGTTTGGATGGAGAGGGGAAGACTTCTGAAAACGATTTTTTTAAAAGATATTAGATATTTTAAAAAAATATTATTTTGTATAAAATAATAAAAGAGTGTATATCATTATTATATTTTTAATTTTTTTAATACTACAACAACTTAGAAGATATTTTAAAATATGTAAGTCCTCTAAAACCTTTCAAAACTCTCCTTCAATACAAATTTTTAGTTCCACAATTTTGGAGATATTTGGTGTTATGAATAAAAGCAAAAATCATTCAAATACTTTCATCAAATTTTTCTATTTTTTCAAACACCTTTCACCACTTTTTCTCCAAATTCTCAAATATAGCATAAGAGATTCACAATTATGAGTCCGTGTTTTTTTATAAATATTTTTATTTAAAAAATAGTTTTTAAACAGTAAAAAATAGTTTTTAAATAGTTTTTTAATATAAGAGACAAATAACTTTTTTAGATTCATTGAATAATTAATGTATCTAGTCAATATACATAACAGATACATTAATTATTCAATGAACCTAAAGTGAATTGTCAATGTAGAATTTATAATTTAAACATTTGACTATTGATATTTAATAATAGAAATATACATTATTAAATTTTGATATTTAAAAAATTTATAATAAAATAATAAATTATTTAAAATAATATTTTATGAAAAATTATTCCACTAATTTTTTTATAGTTTTTTAACAAAATTATTTAATACTATAAAAATCATTATTTTAAGAAAATTAAAACAAATTACTTTAAATAGTTAAATGGTTTACTACAATACTTCTCATTATTTAGTTACAGTATTAATTTATTACAGTTTCTTTAAAAACAAAACTCAATTAAATAATTTATTTATTATTTATAACTAATATAATTAACTTTACATATTGACTTTATTTAATTAAAAAAGAATTGCGTTTCATCTAAAATGTCTGGATTTGGCTGCTGTCGACAAAGCTAAATGTTGATTGATATTTTTCCACCATGGTGGCCTGGTGGGTCATGTCATGTATGAAAAGTGTAAATAAAACAAAAAAAAAAAAGTGCAACTGGAAGATTCGGTTTTACTTTTGCACATAGGAATGGCTATCAAATACATTTCCTTTAACTCATCAGGCGTGAAAACTGTGTGGCTGTCGTGTCTTGTGCAAGTTTGAATAGTGGAATACAATGAAATTAAATTAATTAAAATAGTATATAATTAAATTTTATTGTTTGCATTTTTAAATAATGAATAAAATGAATTGAATGAGGATGAAATGAATAATTTTATTCTAGTCCGTTTCTTAAAAATATAAAAATAGAAAATAATAAAATGATATATATATATATATATATATATATATATATATATATATATATTATTTTATTTTGTTTTATTTTATTTTGTTTTATTTTATTTTATTATTTTCTATTTTGTTTCACTCAAGCAATGTTAAAAATATGTTGATTTTTTTTCTCCATTCTACCATTTTGTTTGGGAGATTCAATATAACTAGTTTGATCAGGGCCGGCCTAAGGGCCAAGCTGCTAAAACTAGGGCTTTAGGCCTCAAAAGTTTGGGTTTAAAAAAGGCCTAATTTTTTTTTATTTAGATATAAAAATATATAATGACATTTGAATTACATATATTATTATAGTTGAATTGGTAAAATATAGGCCTCTTTTCCTTTTGGTATTAGTTCAACTCTTAACAACCACAAAATTAATATTTTGAAATACATTTTAAAGGCCTCACTTTAAAATTTGCTTTAGGCCTCTAAACACGTTGGGCCGGGCCTGAGTTTGATGAGAAACACCTTTGGATACATAAAATTGTGATATTATAAATTCGGAATCATTGTCACTTTTAATGATTTTAACATGAGAATTATGTTGTATTTCAAACATTTTAATAAAATTGATGATATTTTGTCTCGTTTTTTATTTGTTTTTCATAAGAATGATTAAGGTATATCTACTGAAATCATCAACAACAATAAAAAATACGAGTGACTGTGATAAGATTTAATAGCTATAGGACCTCAAACATCAAATTAAACAATACCAAGGATTGTTTTGATTTATTGAAAATGGAGTTATATGGAAGTCTCTTATGTTTAGCATAGTGACAAACATCACAACCTGCATTTTTATCAACAACAACAACAAAATAAAAGATAGTATGAAGGGATTGCATCCTAATAAGAGATAGGCGGCTCAATCTAAAATGCATAGGGCATTTTTAGGCAAGTTGTTGTCTAAAGAGTTGGATGTGGCATGCGCATCTCCATGCTTATGATTGAGGATTAAGTGATACAAGCTCTCAAATTTTTTACCTAAACCAATCATGTTTATGGTTATTGAATCTTGAATAAAATATTTATCATGATTAAAAATCACTTTAAATTTTGAATGATGACATGATTTTGGAATTAAAATTAAGTTGACAAAAAAACCAAGTATATAAAGCAAATCATTGATGATAAAATCAGGGGAAAACACGATTGTATCTATGTGTTTGGCTAAACCAAAATAACCATTGGGAAGTCTAACATTTATAGGTTGAATTTTATTGTAAGAATGAAACCAAGAGTTAGAAGAACAAATATGATCACTTGCTCCTGAATCAATGATCCATGAATCTAGAGCATAACTTTTATAAGCAAAAGAATGAAATTTAGGTTGGTCATTCAAAGATAAATGACCTATGAATGAAGAGGAGGCAATTTGATTAGAAACTGCAAGGATGATACCTTGATTAATGGATGAATTGTGAAGTAGATTCACTAGTTTTTCAAAATGGTCTTGAATAATTGGAGAAGAACAATTTCTAACTGAAGGTGTTTGAGCAGACATACCATAATCATCACCATCATTTATGGTAGTGTTGTTAACCATAGCACCATCGCCAAAATGAGGAGGAAACCCCGTTTTTGATAACAAACTTCAATTGTGTGGCTTGTTCTACCATAATTAGTACAAATCTTGGACTTTGAAGTATTGTATGGAGCTGTTGAATTTTCATGCTTGGGAGTAGGTTTCTTGAATCCCACAAAATTGATTAGAGCTTGATAATCTTTAACTGATGCAAAGTTACCCTGTCTCTCGTGTTGAAGAACCATGGAAAAGATTTTGTTCATATTTGGTAAGGGTTCTGTGAGCAAAATCTGTGATCTGACCACTATAAAGTTGTCATTAAGTCCATTCATGAATCGAATAACATGAAGCAATTTATGATTCTTCCTTGCTTGTCTTATAGCCTCACACAAACATTTATTGGTATTATGATAATAAACTATTTGATGATTTAACATTTAAATTTTTTATTTATATTGATAATGCCACTATCTCATCCTCATGCCAAACTTAGAGGCTAACTTGGTGATATTGCCTAGTTTCTTGTAGCGTAATTTATTTAAAACAATTTTATAAAATCAAATCAGTTATTTTTATCTAAGATTTAGTTGAACTATAATAATTTAGATATATTTACATTAATGATAAATAATTTTTAAAGAACATAAATTTGACACTTTTAAAACTTAAAAAACATAAATCTTATAACAAATTTACGACAATTAATTTTATAAGATAATACAACAATATTATATATATATATATATATATATATATATATATATATATATATATATATATATATATATATATATATATATATATATATATATATATATATATATATATATATATATGTGTGTGTGTGTGTGTGTGTGTGTGTGTGTTATATTATGCTATTAAATTATGTGTTGTGAGAGACATACTCAATAGGCTCCAATACACAACACACAAGAGAGACTAAACTCATGCACTAACAACTGTTTTTTATTTTTTATTAAAAATTTTAAGGTTATTAATTTCATAACCGTTGTGCGCCTATTCAATTTTATTTATATTTAATTATAAAATATAGGTATATCACTATGGCTCCTTTATAAAATCTTTGTTACACATTAGCGCTTCTTTATATATGTTAAACACTAAGTATCCATTTTTTCATTTAAAAAAGAAACAAACCCTAACACGAACGCCGTCGACATCGTCAGGAAGAAGAAAAGAACACCCATACTCATTGTTGTTGTTCAGTTTCGTTTCAAATGTCGCATTTGAAGACAAACTTATCTAAAGGTTTTACTTCGTCTTCTTCCACTGTAAAATATAGATCTGGAAATTTTGTGGTTGTGATAGTCGTATGGTTTTGTATCAATGCAAGAAGGGACAAAATAAAGGAAGGCTTTTTTTGGAGATATCCATTTTGGAGGAGTGATTAAACATGTAATTTGTTCATATGGGATGAAGACATGAGAGAAAAATTGGGAAATGAAGATGAGAGTAATATGAAGACAGAGTTGGAAGATGTGAGCTATTTGAAGGTTATGTATGAATCATCAAAAAAGAAGAACAAGAATTTGAAGAACAAACTGAAGTTAGAGAGGATTTTCTGGAAATTTGAAGTTGTTGTGTTTTCTCATCTCCTTCATGTTTAATATTTACTTTGTTATGAAATACAATAGTTGTAGTAGGGTTTGAAATTTGAAAATTTTACACTGATTCTTATTTGCTTAATGTTCAATATTTTCTTTGTTATGAATGTAATAGTTGAAGATGCAGCGAACTTGACAGGAATTCAACTAAAAGGTGATTTCTTACGAGTAAGTTCACCCTAAACTGTTGAATTTTCAATTATAATTATATGTTTGCTAGTTTATCCAATTTGCAGTTTAAGCTGATAGTTTAAGTTGATAGTTTTAGCTATTAAGTTGATAATCTTAAGACAATTAAATAGAAAGATTAAAACTTCATTAAAAAAACTTTCTTTACATAATCAAAAACCATTATCATATCTAAACCCTTTCGCTGAGATAAAATTAGACCAATCATAGTGGGTCTCATCATCATCATCAAAATTGAAAAAATTAATTATTTGCCATAATCTTCTTCTTCTTCTTCTCCTCACCCTGAGTGGCTCAGGCTGGTTTTGCACAATAGCAACATCTTGAGGCTAAAGCTGGTTTTGCACAACAACATCCTCTACAACAACATTTGGATTTTCAGCATTGTTGGTAGCTTGAGCAGGATAATACATGGTGATTCCTTTGAATGAAGTTGTTTTTGTATTTTGGTTCTTCTACTTTTATATTGTTTCTTCTGATTCTTCATCTTCTTCTCTTGGAAGTTTAAAAACCAAAGATGCTCATTATTGTTTCTTTAATTCTATAAGCTTTCTATTCTCTTTGGAAGTTGAAAAGATTGCATACCTCGAGCTGTTCAAATTTATTTTGTACTTATAATACAAGTTTTGATAACAATTCAAAAATGGTGTAGTGTTGATTATGGTATGAAACGTATGGAATTTATTCACATATAATATCACAACGGTTATAAGAAATAATTATTGTTAAATAGCACGTGTTTTCCTATTTACTACGATGGTCACTGGACTGTGATTGAAAGTGCTGCATATACTACCACAAGCTACATAACAACGTCTGGTCCTGCGTGATTATATATCTTTTCCAATTGTTGTTAAATGCCTTTTCCGTAGTAGTGAGAACAACATTCGGCACTAGAGGAGAATAATCAGTTGGAGACTGAGCCTCAAACAAATATAGTAGGCAGAGGAAATAGAATAGGTTTTACCCTTTTCATAGAACTAACAACACCTATCAAGATCCAAAGAAAAGATGGTTCTTAGGATAGCTAGAAGAAGTTCATCAACCAAATCTAACTCATAGACAAAGAGGTAACTCCTTCACTAAAACCTCCTCGATCATCCTACCAAGCTTTCCAACTTAACCCTTTTTGTGAATAAAAATATGATATGATATATCAAATGAGACTCTAAGAGGAACACCCTCTTCAACCTAAGGATATTCCCAACAACAAGTAAGGAGACTAAATCCCACCTTACGATGTAAGCCACCAACAAACCAGCCAACATTTTCACTCAATTTTGAACCTAGGAGAGAAACACCTCTCCACCAGGAGGAAGCAAACTAGAGTCTACCATTCCTACCTTATAAAAAATACGAGACAACATGAGATCCATTTCTCGCAATAAAAATATCCCTCCAAAGAATGGTAGATGTAAATATTAGGTGCCAGTGACAATTACCTAGAAGAGCTAAGTTAACAAGACGAAGAAACTTTAATCCCTCAACTACTTTCGGGTTTGCAGACATTTGACTAACAAACCTAGTGGATCTTAACATTACCATTAAATTGTCCCCACAAAAAACTCCAAAGACTTAAAAATACTATTCCACACCCTAATCGATAACTTGAAGAAATACAAAAAGAAAATAGAAATAGAATTTATAACCAAATTAAGGAGAGCCACTCTGCCTCCTAAACTGACATATAAGGAGAGCCACTCTACCTCCTAGAGTGACATATATGTGCTTCGAATTAAATATGCTCCTTAAGATAGGGGTTTACACCCACCCGAAGTCCAAGGTACTTAAAGGGAAAGGATTGCTCGTGACAATTCATAAACTCGTTGGCTAGATCCAAGAATGAGGATTGCACATTGATTGATACTAATAAGACTACTCTTAGCAAAATTAATCCAGAAACCAGAAGCAGGCTCAAACCCCCAAAGGATGGCTTTGATGGTCGAGATATTCTGCATCGACGCTTCAACTATGATTAGGGTATCATTAACATACTGAATGTGAGATATAACAAGATCCGACGAGTCAATCCTAAAACTAGACCAAGTTCAAATCATTTTCCCTTTTGAGAAGGTTACTCAACCCATCCACGACCAGAAGAAAAAGAAAAAGGGAAAAGGGGGTACCTTATACCAGACTTATCTAAATGTTTATTTCCTCAGTCGAGGACCCATTTACAAGGATAACTAGGTTTCTAGAGAAAACACAAGCACACACCTAAGCACACTATTTAATAGAAAAACCAAGCCTAGCAAGCATATAGTCCAAAAAGATCTAATTGACAAAGTCATATGCCTTTTCAAAATCCATCTTGAAAATTAGACATTCCTTCTTGGTTTTCCTACTAAAATCAACCAACTCATGCACAATTACTACACCATATACCAAAAGGCATCCTTTAAGGAATGTTGATTCGTTAGGCGATATAAGTTTATCCATAACTCTGGTTAGTCTGGAATCCAACACCTTTGTCATTATTTTATAGAGAGATCCAGCGATGAAATTTTTTCAAAGTAGTAGGTGACTCCACCTTAGTAATAAGAGTGAAAAATAAGAGGAGAAATTACAAGGAAGAGAGGCCATACATTAAAATTGCTTAAACATGGAAATAAGGTCGCTCCTGATCAAAGGCTAGAATTGCTTAAAGAAGGAAAATATGAAACCATTGGGGACAATACTTTTATTTCCATCATATTGAGACATTGTTAAGTCAATTTCAACTTGATTGAACATGGAAGAAAGAACCTAATTATCATTCAGTGAAATAGATGGAAAATCTACCCCATCTAATTGAGTTCTATCAAACATAGGTCCCAAAAATGATTGGATAATAAATTTAGACACTTCATGCCTAATCTCTACTGCTCCCCAAAGTCAAGAGTCCCTGACTTTGAGAGCCAAAGATAAAATTTCTCCTAGTTCTACTCTTAACACATGCATGGAAGAAACCAGGGCGGACATACGTGTAGGCATGGTGTGGCTATAACCACACTAATTTTTTTAAAATATTATATATGTATTAATTTATTAGATTAATTAATAAATAAAAAATAACATTACCAACTCCAATCTAAATTACTTTTCTCTCTCATAATATTTCTTCTCTCTTTCATAATTTTCTTTTTTTTCTTCCTCTCAAATTCCATCATCTCCCATGCTTGTCTCTTCCTCTCATATTTGTTAATCCAATAATTCTTTATTTTTTCTTCAATTTTCTTATTTGGCTTGGCTGAAATTTTTTATGAGTGATTGAAAATCAAAGATTAAGTGAGTATTTTAACTTTTTTTCTTATTTTTTTCTCCTTTTTGAGTTGCAATTTTTCTAATTGTTCATAAATTATTTTCTTTATAATCAATTGATTTTATTGTTCTCTTTATAGTATGAATAATTATTTTAAATGATTTTATTATTCTCTTTATAGAATGAAGAAAACTTTTATGAGTGATCAATGATTAAAAGACTAAATTCTTCTCACAAATTGACACATTTCAATTGTATGAAAATCTAAATAATTTGAGACTTCAAACAACAGATATTCACACATGTCTATAAATGTTTGAAAAAGAAATGTAATTAACTTCACAAACTGGCTATATTTAGCAAAAAGAAAACGAAGTTTCATCTAAAATATCTGTATTTGGCTGTTGTCGACAAAGCTAAAAGTTGATTGATATTTTTCCACCATGGTATGTCATGTCATGTATGTAAAGTGTAAACAAAATCATAAAAAAGTGCAGAGTGAAAGATTTGGTTATACTATTGCACAAACGGAAAGACCACCAAAATATTTCATTTAACTCATGGCGTGGAAACAGTGTGACCTTTATGTCTTATGCTTTTTTATTTTCTTCTAAATTTTGTGTTGCTTTTATTTATTTTTTAAATAATGGTTGTTGTAAATTTTAATTATATTTCAAAAGTTTTAAATAAGTTTATTTTTAATTTTTAAGTGACAAATATTTTTAAAAGAAAATTATTATTATTATTTAATTTAATTATGATTTATAATAATATTTAATTTGGTTAATGATTATTTTATTATAATAATGACTTGACTTAGTCAAAGTCATTAAATATATTTTTCTCTCTTTCTTATATAAACGCCTATTCTTCTTTTGAAAAAAAAAAAGAAACAAATAACGTGAATTGCAGATATTTCTTTTCTTTTGGTCACATCTTCTAGCTATTTACAAGATGATTTCTTGTTGTTCTGTTGCCTCAGAATCTCATTGAGAATCTGGGAAGAACCTGTTGAATCCTGAGGGATTTGCCCTTATGAGGCGGATAAATCCTTAAGGACAGTGTATTTACACTCCTCAGGTTTATGTAATGGTTTATTATTTTGCAGGTTCAACGGTTCTTATTCTGAGAAGAGATGATCGAGTTATAGTGGTGGTCAAATTTCTACAACAATCTTAAGGATTTATTCTATTGCCAAAAACTTGAAAACATTTAGAGATGTAACATGAAAGATTTTTTTTGGTTGATGTCCCACCATTTCAGATTTTGTCCTTTCTAACTCTTATATTAATTATTTATTTTTAAATATTTTGCTGATTGAAGTCTATGATTGTAATTTTAAAAGTTTTGTTGTAGTTGATAACTAGTATTGCAAACGGTAAAAATATTAATTTTTCATGTTTTATATTTTTTAATGAAAAATAAAACTCATGTATGGTTCACTAAATCATTGATGATATTCACTTACTAAGAGATTCAGAATATTTAAAGGTGATGATTATTAACATGTAAAATGATAATGTGAGAAATCTCTTTAATTTCTAGGCATGAAAAGATCTCAAAAATAAAATACTAATTAGAAATTTTACTATATATTATATAATGATAATGAACTTTTCCTTTTGTTTTCGTTTGGATTATTTTTCCTTAGGCTATGATTTTGGGTAGGAGGGTTTTGGAGGATTTGATTTTATTCATAACACCAAAAACCCCATAAAATGGGGAATTCAAAAATTGTATTGAAGGATGGTTTTTGAGGGTTTTTGAGGGCTTACATAAATTTTGCAAATATCGTTTAGGTTGTTATACTATTTTGAAAATTAAAAATTTTGTAATGATAATGAGTCTTTTATCATTCTAAACAAAATCATTTTTTCAAAAAATGTCAAATATTTTTCTATATTATTTTAAAAATTCGATTTCGGAAGTCTTCCCCTCCCCTCCAAACTCCCAAACATAGCCTTAAGGTTTTTTTTTCAACTTATAAAATACGTTAACATTTGATATTCAATCATAATTATTATATAATCAAAACCAATTTAATTGATATCATTATTATTGGTATATTATTAATATCAATTTTATTGACAAAATATTTCTCTACATATTATGGTATAAGAAATGGGTGTATTTAATTGTGGTAGTAAATTTAATTGTGTAAGTTAGTGTTAATTGTTTTTTCCTTCATAATGTGACAATTGATATACGTTTTCTTATCTTTTATGGCTTTTATTAGATTTAAGTTTTGTTATAATAGAAGTAACTGTTTTTTTTTAATATAATAATGATTAATGGTCAGTATTAATCGGCATTTATATAATTATTAAATTTGTTAATAACTTTAATCAAAATAAAACGTGTCTACTAGTCTTTTCTCTCTTTATAGTTAATCTTTGGTCTTATGATATAGTTATATTGAAATTAATGAAACCTAAAATAAACTCTCTGATAGAAGAGAAATAATTGACGATATATAATATTGAATTTTTTTTTTTGGTGTTGAGATATTTGAGAAAATTGTTATATTAAATTGTTCTTAACGACACGTTAATGATCTTGAAAATCAAGCATATATAATGTTACTTATAAAATGTTTTTTTTATTAATTGTGTATTATTGAAATATTTTTGTTATAACATAAATTTTTGTGAGAATAAAATAGATTAATTTTTTTTTTTAATTTGCCAAAGTATATTTTTATTGTGGGGGCATGCATATAATAGTTATATTATAAGGTTTTAATTTAATATATGCGTATATATATATGAATAGTAATATTTAGAATATTTTATTTAGTTTTAAAATAGTATATTTTATTAAAAATCATGAAGTAGTTTTAGATACACATGATTTGATGAGAGATCAAGTGAAATAGAAATGAGATTATTTATATTTGAACCATGAAATATTTGAGATATCATAAATTATTATATATGATATTTGTCATTATTTTAGCATAATATGATATTGCTTAATAAAGTTGATTATATGAGAATAAATATATTTATATGAATTTAATTGTTCACTTTTTATTGAATTAGTGTGTAATTTATTTTTTATTTTTATTGAGTTAATGTGTAATGAAGGAGTATACTTGTGGTTTGACTGGTCAAAAATAAAAGTTGACTAATGATCGTTTCTAGTGTGAGTGAAAAAAAGAAAATTATATATTGAAGGGTTAGTGTTTTATTTATTTAATGAGGAATGTGAAAATATTTTATGGTGACATAAAATATATAAAAAGAGAATGTGAATTACAATATTATTTTGAGTTGATGGATCACTGTATTAAATTAATACAATGATAATTAAATATTATTCCAATAAAATAAATATTTAAATAATGGAATATATTTATTAGTATTGATAGTGATGTCGCTTAATGATCATCTAAGCAGACCTGTATAAATCTATTGTGGAGATCAGAATACTTTTATAAACTTGAGTAAGTATATGCGATTGATTGACTTAGAGACGTCTTAGTCAATATTTATTAATGGGAGAAAATATGTGTCTTCCTAAATTGTGTAAAGTAGCTACTAAAATATGAGATCAGGATGATCTTGGTCAATACTATGAAAAAACCCCTGGGAAGAAACTAATTTGTGACGCATCGAGGGGAATTGGACTTAGCCAATTGAAACTAATAAGTGACGAGAACCCAACCTTTATGATTGGAGATCCCATGAAAAAGGTTCATATGGGTAAGAACAAGTCACTTGTTAGTTCTGCTAGCACCAAAAATTATTTGATTAATTTTTGTTTGCGTCCTTTTCCTATGGTGTAATTGAGAAAGTGCTAGACACTGCATTATTGAGAGGATAAGCTTATGTAGCTTTTAATGAATTTCATATCCTTATTGGAGGTGTATGATTTGCAGCATACACTTGATGAAAATCACCTATATGAGTGTCGAGTGGGGCCGCTTGAATGAGATTTTGGCGAAATCTCTTGAGCACTCATGAAATAACCAGGCACGCGCATGGCCTACTAGCGCACCACAGCGTCAACAACAAGAATTGTGGGGGTGTGATGTGAGTGGTATACCTCTAACATACACTAAGTGATATTGGTTCATATAGCTTGCTACACCAATCTCACTGTATGTTAAGTACTATCATTCTAGGACTAGTTCATATAGCTTGCTACACTAGTTTGATGCATCACATTCATGGTGTGAATCCAGAAAACTTTATTTATTCTACTTTTAAACTTTTGAAATATGTGGGGGATTGTTGTAAATTTTAATTATATTTCAAAAGTTTTAAATAAGTTTATTTTTAATTTTTAAGTGACAAATATTTTTTTTTAAAAATTATTATTATTATTTAATTTATTTATGATTTATAATAATATTTAATTTGGTTAATGATTATTTTATCTATCATATAAGAAAAGTCTACCATTTCCTCATCTCTTAGCTGCCACATCAGCCTCTCTTCTCACAAAATTCCACATCATTCCTTTCCCATTGTAGGATTGAACTTTAAACCTCCAACCTCTCATGATCTCGCAGTTACAAATTATTTACTTTCTCTGGCCATTCACATTCACAACTGCTTACGGCACTAATGACCTCATATAATGCTTAGGCAATCCCCTTCTGCCTTCCAAGCCCTCCACCTTCCACGTTCCAAAACACTTTTATCATTACTATATATAACCATCATACTTTCACAGTATCTATCATGTTCATCAAACCTAATCGTGGAAAATTTTGGTTTATACTATTTTTGCAATTACAGCCATTCCCACGACTATTTATGTGGAAAATTTTGGTTTATACTATTTTTGCAATTACAGCCATTCCCACGACTATTCATGCACAAACCGGAATTTAACATTTTTTTCTTTCTTTTCTTGATAGAAAATATCTTTCATGTTATTTGCAGGTTGAATTTGTAGTGTATCATTCTGAAGTACTAATTGGCGTTTCATGTTATTTGCAGGTTGAATTTGTAATGTATCATTCTGAAGTACCAATTGGCGTCACTCTATAGTATATGGTTCGTTTTTTACATGGGTTGTTCCCAATCCCTATTTTCTATTTTTTTAGTAACAATTTAAATATTGTCCTAATATGTGTTTTGGATTTTTTCTGGTGCAGACAGTAGAAAACATCGTCTATACGATTCGTTTGAAATAAATATTCTTCTTTGACTGTCCCGAAAGTTTAAGCTGTAGAAGTAGAAATCAAGTTCGTTGGTGTCAATATACAATGGAGAATCTGCTTGAAATTACTGGGTTATGCTTGCGCAAGTTTTGTCAAAAATGTAGATATTATACTATGTAAATAACATGATATTTTATATTAATTCATAGAATGAACTTTAATTTTTTATATTTTAAGTGCAAATATTAATAAATAAATCTTAATTGACTGATTTTATGTTTGAGTGATATTTATATTAAATCTTAGTAATTATAGAAATTGTAGATATTATAATATGTAAATAAGATAATATTTTATATTAATTCATAGAACTAAAGAATATTTTAGTTAGGTCAAATTATGAAATTAAGGTTATCAATATATACAAAGTTAGTTTTATAAAATATTATTGATATTTATTTATTATAAGTTCGAACAAAACAAAAAATAAAGATAAAATATTACAAATTAAAAATGTATACATAATTTTGAAATTTATAAGAAAATAGAATCAAAGAGTAAAGAAAAAAACATTATATTTGTTTAGGTAAATAAAGAGTTTTGAAATGAAAAGACATAAATCATTTACCTCGAAAAAAATTAAATATCATAATCATTTTACTTGATTGCAACTTTAATTTTTGATTTAATCTGATTGCAACTTTTGATTTATTATTTTTAATTTTTTGATTTAATGTGATTACAATTTTTAACTTCTTATCCATAATAATCCAAGCATTATGGTCGATTTGAACGTGATTTTAAAGAATGGTTTGTTGAAATAATGAAGCAACACACATATTTTATTGATATGGAAATAATTGGTACATTATTGCAAATTTTAATAAATAAATTTCATTGATTAATTGATTTTATCTTTGAGTGATATTTATATTAAATCTTAGTAGCTATAAAAATTATAGATATTATAATATATAAATAACATAATATTGTATATTAATTCATACAACTAAAGAATATTTTAGTTAGGTCAAATTAAAAAAAATTAAGTTTATCATATATATATATATATATATATATATATATATATATATATATATATATATATATATATATATATATATATATATATATATATATATATATATATATATATATATATATATATATATATATATATATATAGAGAGAGAGAGAGAGAGAGGAGGGTTATATTGACTCCAAGAGTAAGTTATAATAACTTACTCCACATCTTGACCATTAATTATTTTCAATCTAATGGTTAAAATTAATAATTCATTAAATGTGGAAAGAGAAAACCATTCCTTATTAATTTTAACCATTAGATTGAAAATAATTAATGGTCAAGATGTGGAGTAAGTTATTATAACTTACTCTTGGAGTCAATATAACCCTCCTCATATATATATATATATATATATATATATATATATATATATATATATATATATATATATATATATATATATATATATATATATATATATATATATATATAAAGTTAGTTTTATAAAATATTATTGATATTTATTTATTCTAAGGTCGAACAAAATAAATAAATATAGAATATAATAAAATATTACAAATTCAAAACATATACATAATGTTGAAATGTATAAGAAAATAGAATCAAAGAATAAAGAAAAAAACAGTATATTTTTTTAGGTAAATAAAGAGTTTAGAATGAAAAGACATAAATCATTTACTTATAAAAAAGTTAAATATCATAATTATCTTTAGTAATCATTGATCGATTGATTGCAACTTTTAATTTATGATTTAATGCATGTGATTGCAACTTTTGATTTCTTATTCTTTTAGTACTTACCATATGTATATTTAAATTATTAGATTTGAGAAAATATTGTACTTTTATATCTTACAAAATTATATTGTTTTTACAATATTGTATGATTTACCTAAAAATAATATAATTTTGAGTAAATATTGTACTTTTGTATGATTTACCTAAAATTATCTAACTTTGTAAGATATAAAAGCCTTTTTAACGACCCATACCTTAAAATCAGTACGTTGGGAATAATTTAATTGATATATAATCAATACATTAAAATCATATCAATTACTTACCAACATCTTAATTGGTATAAAATAAATACGTTAAAAATATATTTAGTACTCCAATTATATTGATGCTGTATCACCAAAAATTGAGTGAATCATATTATCATTAAAAATTAATAAATATAATTTATCTCACTTGATTTCCTTCAAAATTATTTAATAGAAACTTTCCAAAATAATGAATTTATCAACCTAATTTTGAAACCAAATTTCATATGATTAGAAGATTTTTAACCTCTCATTTAACAAAAGGATAAATATTATTAGATACATATTTTAATAAAATGTTTTAGGCATATCATTGCTTTTATATATTGTATGGAGTTTTTTTTATAAAAAATTCATAGATATTATTATAAAAATAAAGTATATTTTCAAAATATTTAAAATACAACATGTGCCATCGTCATTCTCTGTATAGAAAAACTAACTACTATTTTCTATTTTCACTTTAATAAGATTTCTTACTAATACTACTAAATTATTTAAAATATAAAATATGAAAGTTATATTATATATATATATATATATATATATATATATATATATATATATATATATATATATATATATATATATATATATATATAAATGAAATTTTTTAGAGATTATTAAATAAAATAAATATATTAGAATCTCATTAAAAATATGAAAGTTATTCGTATATTACTTATGTTTCATTCTATTACTACTTATTCACATCTTCCAGCTATTTACAAGATGATTTCTTGTTGTTCTGTTGCCTCAGAATCTCATTGAGAATCTGGGAAGAACCTGTTGAATCCTGGGGATTTGCGCTTATGAGGTGGATAAATCCTTAAGGACAGTGTATTTACACTCCTCAGGTTTATGTAATGGTTTATTATTTTGCAGGTTCAATGGTTCTTATTCTGAGAAGAGATGATCGAGTTATAGTGGTGGTCAAATTTCTACAACAATGGTTTCTTCCTTTGCGACTAAAAGAGAACCAATACACTGTTCATTAGTAGATGCCCCGTTTAAAGCCAAAATAAAGTTGTGTATGAATTGTAGGGGTGTTCGCGGTGCGGTTTGGGCGGTTTTTACTTAAAAAATCATCCGAACCGCGAGAGAAAAAAGTGTGCGGTTTGGTTTGGTTCGGTTGAGTTTTAGAAATAAAACCAAACCAAACTAATGCGGTTTGGATTGGTTCGGTTGGTTCGGTTTTTTTACGAAAATTTATTGAGCCATAAATATACATATAGATGACAACATAATTTTATATTTAGTCATTTATGCGTTATCAATTAACAACGAAATTCATCATATTTGGATAACAACTCTCCATTCAATATACAAAATTAAGATTAGATAAAAGTGGAATAAAAAACATAAAATAGTAGCATAAAACAATATCAAAAACATTATATTGAAATAGAAAAAAAAATGACAGATTAAAGAAGATGAAAAAGAAAGAGTAGAAGATAGGAGAGATTATATAAGAAGAGGAACATTAAAAACGTAATTGGAAGAGAGAACAACGTAATTGGAAGAGAGCACAGTAGAATAAAAATAATAATATAAAAAAGAAAGAACTTAAGAGATGAAAGTCTAGAAAAGAAGAGGTGATATGTAATTGGAAAAGAAGATGAGAAGAAGGCGCAATACCGCTAGGAGAGATTTGAGAAGACTTAAAGTGAAACCTTAAGTGTGGGGAAGAGAAAACCATTTGAAATCATAAAGCTAAGGCATAATATGTTTGAGTTTGGGTTGGATATAGGTTAAGTGAAATTTGAGGGTTGTAACATAATGCGGTTTGGTTCGATTTGGTTTGGTTTGTAAAATTCAAACCGCAAACCGAACCAAACCGCGCGGTTTGTTAAAAAATGGCCCAAACACATCCGAACCAAATGTGGTTTTTTGCGGTTTCGGTTTGGTTTGGTTCGGTTTTGCGGTTTTCTATGGAGCCGGTTTGGTTTTGAACACCCCTAATGAATTGATCCAACACAAGAATTATTAGCATCTACCAGAATTCAGATCCGAAACCTTATGAATAACACATTTTCAAGACTCAATCTTTCACCACTTGAGCAAGATAGCAAGATAACACTATCGTGAAAAATTAATATATGTATCTTTTAGAAACAATAAAATTTTAAAATGATTTTCATTTTTTAAAATTAAAATTTCTCTTAATGACATTTCTTCTTCTATCCACCATAGTTATTTATTTCAAAACTCTCATATTTTCCTACTAGCAAGTTAAAATTAAACACAAAATTTAAAAATGAAAATAAAAAATATATTTACAAACTAAAGAAATTTAAGTTTCTAGTTTTTTTTTTTTGTGATTCTCAATAATATATTTTTGGTTACAATATTTTTTCCCCCTTATTTTTATTTGGAGTTTATATTGGTCTCCAAAAAATACAAGTTTCATATTAATCTTTTAATTTTATTAAATTATATTTATACATGCTTTAAGAGTGGTTCTCATTAATCTCAGTAGTTTATTTTTTCTTTTTATTTTTTTCTTTATATTTTTGTTCTTCTGCATTTGGTTTATGTCACCCAAATCTCTCACAATAAACTCTAAATCTATATTATGTTGTAAGTTTTATTTTATTTTTAATTCAAAACTATGGTTTAATAGAGAGACAATAGAGAAAAACGGTACGAAACATTACCAGCCTATCACAAGTCAAATATACATTTTGACAAGAAATTGTGAAGCCATAGTGAAATTACACCAATATGTGCATACTCTAGGAAAATGAAAAAAATGTAAGATGTGTTTAAATGAAATGTTAAAAAATAAATTATAACTTATACATTTTTTTTGTTTTGACCAATTATAACTTATACATTAAAAAGCGAATAACTTAGAATTAAATTATACTACTGTGCATTACAATATGCATTTTACACCAACACTAAAAATTTATAAAATAAGTGAAATTTAAATATGTAAGTTGATTCAATTTCAAAAATCAAATTGAAATATGATTAAGTCCAATCGATTTTACAAAATAGAAAGTTTTTAATTTTTATTAGAATTGATTTGAATATGAATTTATTTAATAAAATAAATGATAATTTAAGTTAGTTCAGTTCAATAGAATTCATTAAAGTTCTGAAAAACTCCAAAGTTCAAAAAACCGCTTAATTAATACTCATATACCTAACAATGGTTTCTAACATTACAATTTCAATTAAACTAAAAAAAATTGTATAATTTTAACTGAATTTTTTTAATTAGATTAAGCACGTTGGATGAATGTGAACATTTGATATTTGCACCTTTAACTAATTTAAATATCATAAAGATAACATAAAATATTCCAATATGTGTACAAACCATGCATGCATAAACCTTAACATAATCTTTACATATAATATCAATGCAAAGTAAGCAATTTCTTTAACTTTTTAGAGACATACATTAATTTTAACATAATCACGTTTTTATTATTGATTAAAATAATAAAAAAGAAGAGTTAAAGGATCATAAACCATGCATAATCCTTTTTTGATACATAATGATAATGGGGTTATGGAATTTTCTTCACAATTAACACGAACAAAACGTGTTAAAGAAAGAGGAGATAAAAGTGAAAAGCAAAAGCTGTAGTGATTGTCGGCTGCGAATGTGACGTGGGAACGATATTATAAAAGTCAACATGTAGTTACAACGTTGCAAAATTCATACTTATCTAAAGTTGGGTTTTGAGAAAAAGAAAACTATATTCTATATAAAATATAATAAAGAGTGCAAGATAAATACCGCTCATATGTATGACATTACAAAAAGTAAGGACACGTCTAATATACCTATAACTGTTATAATAATTAAATAAATTATTATATTATTTAGAAATATTATTCAAATTGTCAAACTTAAAATAGTAATGACAAATAATTGGAGACATATAATTTGTCAAAGATAAAATAGTAATACCAATTATTTACTTAGTATAGTAGTAATATTTTTACTAGTATAAATACCTCCCATTAGTTTATGTAAATACACATCATTTTTCACTTTGAATGATATAAATTACCATTCTACTTTCTTTTCCATTTTATCTTAGTTTGATATTATAACTTGATTAGTAACTAATATCATCATATTAGTTTACAAATATTATTTAAGTTAGATCCAAACATCCGGCTTTTCTTAACACGTTATCAGCACGATCGTTTCTATCAGAAGTTTCCGGTACACTATGTATATATTCTATAGTTACCTTTTTAATCTTGTTATTATTTTTCATCTTCCCCGATTATAGAAAACTGACAATCAGTCAAGTAATTCATTACTAGAGTGGCTATTATCATTATCGCTATTACTTTACTCCTTGTTATAGAAAACTGACAACTTGTCAAGTGATCTATAATAAGTCTGACTATTTTTATTATAAATTTTGTGTGGAGGTATAAAACTCCATATACAGTTACTAACTTTTATATTTAATGGAAGTCTGAGACTCCTAATGTAAATACTAACTTTTACATTTTAGTGAAGGTTTATAATCCCATTTGCAGTTACTAACTTTAATATTTAATGGAAGTTTGAGACTCCTAATGCAAATACTAACTTTTATATTTAAGTGGAGGTCTATAACCCCATTTGTAGATATTATCTTTTATATTCAATGGTAGTCTGAGACTCCATATGCAAATATTCTTTTATATTCAGTGGAGTTCTAAAACCCCATACACATATACTAATTTTTATCATATGTGTTCTTCACCATATTTGTTATAGATTATAATTATCTCTAACACTTGTAACTACTAGATGATATTTAACACACTTAAAATTTGACTACATATTTTTTACCCCACTTGACCTTTTTTACTTTTTCTTTTTCCTTTTCTCCAACGGTCACATAACGACCATTTTCAAAATTATCTCTATAAATACTTCTTCTTCTTTCATAACTTTCACACCATTCTCAAACTATTTATCCATATTTTTCAAATGGCTAAATTTCTTATTTTGTTTATTACTCTACTTGTAATTATGTTGTTTGCTGTCAGTATTATCAAGCGTGGAGAGTTAGGTAATAATTTTGTAGCTTTAATCATAATTATCGTCTTACCATTACTGATCTTAGCTTAGTTTGTTAGTAGAGGTTTTTGAATAATATGTAGTCATGAATTTTGTAACTGAATAAATTGATATTTCTTTTAGTTTTAAATATTGATTATGTTCATCTGAATTATAGATATAATCATGTCAAATCTTAAACATCAATTCAAAATTCTTAGCATAACTGGGGACAACTTCATAACCCGGAACAACAATTTAATAGAGCACCTTACATGTGAGGGACTTAACAAAATTCTTGAAGGAGAGAATTCTAGAAAATCGACAGACGATCCAGATGAAATAGAAAAGAGAAAGTTAAAAGTAAACAGAATAATCAAGCATCATCTTGATGATGGATTGCAAACAGAATATTCAAATGCTAAAGATCCCAAGATTTTATGGGACAAAATTAAAGCAAGATTTGGACATCAGAAGAAAGTCTTGTTACCCTCATTAATGGATCAGTGGAACAAGTTAAGGTTCCAAGATTATAAAACTGTCATTGCATATAATTCTGCTATGCACCAAATTATATCACAGCTAGAATTTTGTGACAAAATTATAACTGAAAAAGAAAAGTTGGAAAAAACCTTTTCGACTTTCCATGCATCTCAGGTATTATTGCAACAACAATATAGAATGAGAGAATACACCGAGTATTCTGATTTAGTTGTAGCCCTTCTAGTGGCAGAACAAAATAACGAGCTCCTTATAAAAACCACAAGACATGACCCACAGGAACAATGCCATATCCTGAAACTAATGCCACGACTTTTGATTGTGTGCGTGGTGGCTTTAATCGTCTTAAGAGACGTGGTGGTCATGTTCGTTTTGATGGTAATAATGGTCATGCTCGTTTTGATGGTCACAATCAAGGAGGATATCACGATCGAAACCTTTTCCACGGTCGAAACCATTTTCGTGGAAGAGGACGTGGACGATGTCATATGAATAGTTATAGATCCCCCCAGATATGACCAAAATAATTGAATTCGCAAAGGAAAGGGTGAGTATATTCAAGAAGGTCCCTCAAGGAATTATGAAGATATATGCTACAGATGCGGAAAGAAAGGCCATTGGTCTAAGGTGTGTAGAACACCAGAACATTTGTGTAAAAGAAAAATGGCATATGTTGAAGAAAAGGGAAAAAAGTGAATTTTAATGAGATTGAACCCAGAAATGATAATACCTATTTTGAGACTGCTGATTTTGTTGGAGGTGAAACAGATTAAGTAACTATTTAAAATATGTATTTGAATAATATTTGGTGTGCTTGTTTTTATATTTGAAATATGTATCAACTTAAGCGTTTGTATGTTATTAAGGTGTATCTTATGTTTGTATGAGATAATAATGTTAAATATGTTGTTAATTTACTGTATTTAATCTTATTTCTATTTTAAGAAGGTTAGACATGGAACATGTCAAAGACATTTGCATTCCGAACAGTGGAACTACACATACAATCTTCAAAAGTAAGAAATATTTTACTGAAATAAATCTCACTAAAGGTATAATAAATACAATATCAGGTCCTGCAGATTTGATTGAAGAAACGGGTAATGCTATGTTCATATTACCAATTGGGACAAAATTTTTCATTAGTAATACTTTATACTCTCCAAAATCAAAGAGAAATTTGTTTAATTTTAATGACATATATCGTCAAGGATATGATACTGAAACTGCAACCGAAGGTAATATGACATACATTAATATTACTTCTAATGTTCTGGGAAAGAAGAAAATTTTAGAAAAATTACCAAAATTGCCTTCTGGATTACATTACACATATATACATGAAGTTGAATGCAACTTAGTAGTAAAAGAAGATCCCAAAATTTTAAATTTATGGCATGACCGTTTAGGTCACCCTGGTTCAACAATGATGCGTAAAATAGTTGAAAGTACACATGTTCGTCCATTGAAAAGTTTAAAACTTACAAAAGAAGATAGACCATGTGAAGCTTGCTCTCTTGGCAAACTAATAACAAAGCATTCACCGGGAAAGATTATGACAGAATCACCTTCATTTCTTAAAATAATTCAAGGAGACATATGTGGACATATCCATCCACCGTCAGAACCATTAAGGTATTTTATGGTATTGATTGATGCATCTAGTAGATGGTCATATGTATGCTTACTGTCAAGTCGTGATATGGCATTTGCAAAATTCCTTGCACAAATAATTAAACTTAGAGCTCAATTTCCTGATATACTATAAAGAAAATTAGAGTTGACAATGCCGGTGAATTTACATCTAAATCATTTAATAAATATTGCATGTCAATTGGTATTACTGTTGAACATCCTATTCCTCATGTACATACACAAAATGGTTTAGCTGAGTCATTAATTACACGTCTTCAATATATTGCTAGACCATTGATAATGAAAACTAAACTACCAGTTACTATTTGGGGTCATGCAATTTTACATGCTGCAACACTCATCAGTCTAAGGCCAAGTGCCGATCATAAACATACCCTTATCAACTTGCAATTGGTAAGGAACCAAATATTTCTCATTTAAAGATATTTGGTTGTGCAGTATATGTCCCAATATCACCACCGCAAAGAACAAAGATAGGACCTCAAAGAAGGTTAGGTATATATGTGGGGTATGAATCACCATCTATTATTAGATGTCTTGAACCTTTAACAGGTGATATTTTTCAGGAAAGATTTGCTAATTGTCATTTTGACGAAACAATATTTCCAACTCTAGGGGGAGAGAATAAAAAACTAGAAAATGACATAACATGGTATGTACCTCATATATTACATTTGGACCCATATAATAGATCGTGGGAAGAAAATAGTAAAGAAAATATATTATTAAAAAATAAAACATGGATTATACTAATATTTTTGTTGTTGAATGAAATGAAAACTTTATCATAACGTTGTATAACATGGTCCAGAATTTATAATCCAAATGATATTTGTTTTCTTTTCTAAAAGTGTTTCAGATTTTAGGAGGTGGAAAAAGAAAATCTTATGAACATTTAGCATATGAGCCCAATATGCAGCAGGTTCAATGGTCCAGCCTGATGAATGGACTTTTTTGAATGCATTTTCTCCTTATCAACACATGTATTCTTTATCTAAAAAATTTCTATCATATTATGATGGAATATATAATATTTAGAGTATGTAATATTTGAGAATGGATTATGTGACTTTGACTTTTCATAACTTTGGTAACTTTAGTTGGATTATAGGTTATGTCTCTTTCAAAATCCTTAGTATTATACTTTTTTTATTTTAAGACAATTTCTTTTTCCGCTCTTTCAAAATCCTTAGTATTATACTTTTTTTTTTATTTTAAGACAATTTCTTTTTCCGCCATGTTACTTTCCTCCAAATTTTTGGCAAAATGTCATTTATTTTTAGAAATATATTTTCAAACGCATCTATTTCTCACAAAATTTCTATCATACTTAATTTTAAATATGTATATCATGATAAATCTTATTTTTTTATTTAAAAAAATAGTTTTAATTATACATATCGAATAAATCTTATTTATTATGAAAAATATAGTTTCGGATATGCATATTCAAAAAACTATTTGTTTAAACACACTTAGTACTCATGCATCAACAATGCAACAAATATATAAATTTCCTATTTAGAAATATAATTGAAAAATAAAAAAAATAATTAAATAGAATTATAAAATCTGAAAAATACAACTAAAAATTAAATAAAATCAAACTTAAGTGTGCACAAATTTTTCCAAATTTTAAAAAAATATAAAAGTAGAGCACATGTTAAGAAACCTGTATTTAGAAAGTTTGTCTTGAATAAAATAAAAAATAAAATTAATTATATATTTGTAATTAATTTAATACACAATTTCCAATATAAAGTTTTTTTATTTATGTCTTAACATGTGTCCTAAGGGCACATGCTAACATTACTCATAAAAAAATACAACTAAAAATCAAATAAAATTAAACTTAGGTGTGCACAAATTTTTCCGAATTTTCTAGAAATATGAAAATACAAAAATAAATAAAATAAAATAGAAAAATAAGGAATTTAGGTTTTCATAATTTTTTTCGGATGAAATGACACGGTAAAATTTCGATTCCAAGTCGATTTTTCAAAAAACCAAGTTTTTTATGCTAGGTCGCGTAAAGGCCAGAAACATAGGAACGCAAGAGAATTCTATGACTCTAATATTGGTTAAAAATCGAAAGAGAATTCTCGAAAACGACGTCATTTTCAATGAAAAATGTGTAGTAAATGGGGTAATAATATGGATTTTTGGATATGCATCTCCGAATTCACCTTGAAATTTTTTGAAAATGCATCTCCGAACTAATTTTTTACGAAAACAGACTGAGAGTGCGTTCGAAGACGGACTTTTGAAATTTTTAAAAGTATTTTTGGATTTTCAAAAGTGTGGGAGAATATAACAAATAGGAAAAGAAATTGCCTTATATCAGCCTTTTCCCATCTCTAAATCTCCAAAAGCATATATGTTGCTGTTTTATTAAGTTGGGCCCAAAAATGCTCACATTTAATGGGCTAATTCTGATTTTTCTTCTTTCGGTTTGAGTCCTTTTTTAGGCTTTCAAAAATTATATAAAAATATAATAAGAAAATGATAAAAACATTAGACAGTACAATTATAGAATAATTAATACATTAACAGTTATTATATTTTATAAAATTAATTAATAAAAAGATAAATTCATAATCATATGTTATAAATACGAAATGTCATTTTAATCATTGTAATAATTTTTCTACAAACAAAACTCAAAAACAACAGTGAAGTTTAGAGTTCAAACTTTATTATTAATATCCAACTTAACACTATTGAAATATTTTTCAATTTTCCTAAAATAGTAAAACTTATAGTTACTCGCATTTTGTTTAATTCTTTTGAGGACCCATATCATTATCATATCTCCTCTCAATTATTATTGTTTCAGTTTTCAACAAGTTGACTCATATGGGACCAGCCACTCTTATTAATAGGACACACTCCCAATTTTTAGGGTCACTCTCCCCCTCACACACACGACTCCAATTTTTTAATTGCTTCTATACCAAACTCACTATCCACTCCATGTCATTCAAGATAAAAAGCAACCAATTATTTGAACAAAAAACAATCCCTATCCATTGATTTCATTAAATTCTCTTTCAGCTTTCCATATTGAAATTCAACTGTCACAAACCTAATGAATCTATTTGTATATATGTTAATTTTTGCATTTGTAAACAAACGAGAATTCATAAGAAAATTTAACCTATATTCCAATAAGAAAAGAAAAAAACATCAAGAATTAAGAACCTAATTTTTTATTTTATTTTAAGTTGTAGCATATATAAACAAATGAGAATTCATAAGAAAATTTAACCTATTCAAATAAGAAAAGAAAAAAATCATCTAGAACTAAGAACCAATATTTTTGAACAATTTATTATGACTTAATAATCAATATATAGGAAGAGTAATCAAATCAACATGTAGTTGTCTATACTTTTTGAGGCATTAAAATTCGAAATATTTGTTTATTCTGCATGATATGCCACAAATCCATGTAGCAAATAAAACATTAAAATAAAATAAAAAAGAGCAAATCTGATGTTAATTAATAATGGATTCCTTAATCCAACCAAGATTCAGTAATATATCAGTTTCAGCAAGATTTCAAAAGCCTCTTTGTTTTATTTTATTTGATTTTATATACTTCCATGGTGCTATTTTCCATGATTCAATAATATATATAAAGTATGTTACTCACGTATCTTTCATAGAGTGCTTACTATACCTTTAAAGATAAGCTCCAGAGATAAGGAGAAATATAAAATTATTTGATTCTGACCCCAATAATATATTTTTAAAATAGTTTTTGATAAAATTTGAACTAAACCTGGAAATCTATGGTTCTATGGTTTTTAGTCTTTAGTCTTTTTTATATGCATGCCTTTGTCATATAGTAAATTCATTATTGGGATGATGTACAAACAAGTAAAAACATGACATATGATATTTCTTGGAAAAATTATGTCACATTTAAATTTGACTCTTATTATATTATTATATATATGTATGGTTAATCTTTAACTTGGCAATTTTTTTTTTAAAAAAAAAAAATCTTTAAGTTGGCAGTAAATCAAGCCAATTTAAAAATAATTTAAAATTCTGTTCGATAACTAAATCGCGTTGAATTGGATTCATGAATAAAATGAAGAATATTTAAGTATCATTCATCACATCTAACATAATATTAAATAATAAACAATTCTCTATTTTGGATTTACAAATTCAAACAATTGTTCACGAAAGAAGATATTGTTGCAAAAATATAAATAGATATTCTCGTTTATAAAATTGGACTTGAGAATTTAAATTTAAAGGAAAAAATTTGAAAGAAAAAAAATTAGCCGATCTGACTTGTCTACGTATTAGAATTTGGCTTAACTCATTTTTAAAAAACCAATTTGTAAGATGGAGTGTCATTCTTTATAAATTATTTCAATACTCCATTTCCAATCAATGTGAGACTTGAAATCCTTTCATACAGTCACTCACGTCCAACACTCTTTTTACACTTGGTGCATGTATTTTATAAACGGTGGACGTCTAAAGGTCTGATCGATAAACTCTGATATCATATAAGAGTTTTGGTTTAACTCATCCTTACAAAAATTAATTTGTAAGGAGAATAGTGTCACTCTGTATAAACTATTTCAAGCCTCTTTCTCTAATTAATGTGGAACTTGAAATCTTTCCAATCCTATATAAGTTATATCAATAATAAAAATGTTAAAGAAAGGCTTTAGAAAGAGCTTATTAAAAAAGTTAACTCTACAAATAAAGTGTAATATAAATTTACTAAGAACAAATAATAGTTAGATAACACTATGCCAAATTTGTCTTTTAGCAGCACCCCTATGAAAGCGCTTTTAGGGAAAAGCGCTGCTATAGGTTTCGCTAAAAACAAAACTAAAAAACAAAGGAAAAAAGCGCTGGTAAAGGGGGAGGGTACGAGAGCGCTTTCTAAAAAGCGCTGGTAAAGGGGGGGGGGGTACGAGAGCGCTTTCTAAAAGCGCTGGTAAAGGGGGGTACGAGAGCGCTTTCTAAAAGCGCTGGTAAAGTGTAGGATACGAAAGCGCTTTTATTCTAAAAAGCGCTGGTATAGGTTGGTTACAAAGGCGCTTTTGAAAAGCGCTCTCGTAGCTAATTTAAAATTAAAATTTCTAAAACAAAATTAAAAAAACACGCTATTTGCCTTCACTGTTCTTCTCTAAGATAAGGAAACCCATATCTCCCTCCGCGTTACTGCTACTGCTCATCACTATTTCTCGCCCTAAATTGCCGCCGTAGAGCCCTACAATCATCTCCTTCTCTTCCCTGCAACGACATTCATCCTACAATCATCTCCTTCTCTTCGGCGCCGTAGCTCAGCAGCAAAGACCACACGCGAAGATAACAACAATCTTCCCATTCTACATAGCTGAGTCCGAATCGATTTTGATTTTCACATTAGGTATCTTTGATTTCTAATGAATCTTGTTTGTTTAGCTGGGTTTTGTGCTCGAATTTTGAATACCGTCATTGCAATTGGCGTGGGATGGTTGATTCTTTGTGCTTTTAGGGTTTAATTGCTGATGATGTTTGTGCAATTGGCGTGGGATGGTTTAATTCTTTGTGCAATTATCGATTTTTTATTTTCTTGTTCAATTGCTGATGATGTTTGTTTTCTTGCAGCACCGTCCTTCGCCGGAAAACGCAGTCGGACTCAGTCGTCGGCCGCCACAAACTCTAACAAACTCCATCCAGGTTTTCCTCTTTTCTTTTCTGATTATTCTTTTCTTTTGGATACAATTCCAGTACGATTTGCGCTTAAGATAATCGCGCCTCAAAAAAGCAAAACTAATATCCGCAACGCGATTCTGCGTAGTGCTCGGCTTAACAAATGACTGCAATTTGATCATTTTAATGTGCATATAGTTAGTGTAGAAACTTTAAACTGGAAGTATTAGCTCTATTAATTCGTTAATTCAATAGATTCCACAAAACCTCATTTGCATATGGCTGGATAATAAAAATGCTATGAAACTGTTAATTCGTTAATGCAACTATTTTGGGACTAAGACATGCTATGAAACTGTTAATATTTTCAACAAATGTTACTGGATAATACTGTGGTCTGGCTGCTATCTATCCTTTCCTTGTTATGGTATTCATTCTTCATCCACGGAAGGTAAAGGTTTACAAATTTTGGATTATGAAATTATGATTAACAAAGAAGATAAGGAAACTATACACTATTAGAAATACTCTTTAATTTTATGGTTCCATGATATGCTCCATGTTAAGAACTATACAAATGCATAAAAGTCACAACACTTTGCTTTTACATCTGCATTAGAAGTACATGAGGGTAGTTCTTAAGAGATTGTGGCTTTACCAATGGTATTATTTAAAGCTTTAATCTCACAGCCAAGTTGGTGTATATGCTAAGTAAGGTGCGGCTACATGTAACTTGATTTGTAATCTAGTTCATCATCGTCATATTCATGTTTGGAATTAAGCTAAGTTCCATGGTCAGTAGTAACTTTGTTGAAACTCTAAAGCCCAACTTATTGCCACGCTTAGAATTTGGAATTTTTTGAGAAGCTGGCCAATTCGATGGGAAGTATGTTTGTGCGCAGATGATAATTTGCTGCATGCTTCTAACATGGATATCGCTACTTCATTAATTTGTATCTATTATACTCAGTTATTACATAAAAATAGAAATATCGCACTCATCTCTCACTTCAAAATACTACTTCAGAGTATGGGTGTAGTTTAATTTATATTTATAAATAGATTAAATAGATGTTTTATTTATTAACATTCTTATATTATAAAGTTTAATGTTTTAAAATATATTTACATTTAAGATAAACAACTCATATTTTAGAGTTTAGTTACAGCTAACCATTTAATAATATATTTTTTATACTGTATTTAATAATTTTAAAATAAGTTTAAATATTGAAATAATTAAATTGACAGCACCAAAAAATAAGAGAATTTCTTTAGCCACCTCCTAACCTTCTTGCCCACCCCTAGTGAATTTACCACACTACCCCTTGTTTCGGAAGTTCATTTCCGAAACGGTACTTTTTTTTGCAAAAAAGGTGTTTTCGGAAATGAACTTCCGAAAAAGTGTTTTTTTTAATATAAAAAATTGATTTCGGAGATGCATCTCCGAAATAAAGTTAAATTTTCAGAAAATGTGGTGTTTCGGAAGTTCATCTCCGAGCGCACCCCCCATGATGGAATTCGGAAATGCACTTCCGAAGTTATGTCTGGACAGAAGCAAAATGAAAAATAACAACGATTCGCTTTATTTAATCGGGTGAAGATTACAACGATAATATTACTGAAAATCAAAGTTACATATTGTTGAACACGGGTAGGTGGGGATGAGTCAACATTTTGATAACGTCGTCCGCCGATCTTTGAAGTTTGGCGTCCAACTCGATCGGGCCTTTCGAAGAAAATCGGTCGAACGTTGTCCACATAACCGTTAAGTCTTCGTCGTTCTTGATCTCAAAAGGTGTGAACTTAATGTCTCCCTCGTCGTTAAGCGATGGAGAGCGGTACTCGAGCTTGACAACCTTTCGATTCTCGGGATAACGCAAAAGCGTGTTGAGCGACGGTATCAATTCCGCAAACGGCGTGTCGCGCGAGAAGCGAAATTGGAACGACATCGGGTAGCCGGTTTCAAAGTAGACGAATGCTAGGTGAGGTGATCGCGACTTTGCGTGTCTATTAGTCGGGATAACTGCAAGTGCACAGTCGTGTCGTGTAGTTTTAAAAGATATCGAATCCACAGGGACTATAAATCAACCTACCGTTATCTAAAGTTACTATGTAAAGCTAAGGCTAATGATATTTGGGTTTTTTATAAATGGGGAAACTAAAATCTTAAATCTAGGTAAAATATAATAACAAACGGATATCAGTATGTATTTCATCTAACTTTGGTGATCCGAAGTTCCATTGGCCAGATTCTAATTAAATCAAAGATCTTTACTAACTATGTTATTTAAAAGTCCTCCTCTCAAACTCTCGCTCTATTGATTCAGACTACGATCCTAACTCTTAATGTACGCTTTCGCCATCCCACCAGATTTAGAAACGCTTTTTGAAAACAACATAGTTAATAAAATGCTTGTTTTATGAAGTCGTTATCTACTTAAATCTCCTAATCTCAAACTCTCGCTCTGTTGACTCGGAACATGCTAATATCCCTAACGTACGCTTTCGCCATCCCGCTCGGGTGTAAAAACACTTTTTGGAAATAAATAAGTTCTAATTAGTTTTAATACGCTTTCGCCATCCTTAAAACTAATGTCCTATGTCTACTATCCAGTTAAAGATCTCAAACTTTCGCTCTATTGATTTTAACCTTTGACCGTCTTAACCCCTCAAACTTTCGCTCTATTGGTTTTAAGACTTACTAATTAAATTAGACATACAAACCAAAAACAAGTGACATTTAATAAAACATAATTAAGCCAATTTATTTCGGATCCCTACGGTTAAATTACTTTACATACCGACATCTAAATAAATTAGCCAGACATATTAATATGGTTAAACATGCATAAATAAATTTGGTTCATAATAATAGGCATATTAATTGGCATATAATATATCATGCAAATAAATATAAATAAAGGCGGTAAATAATAAACCTGAATAATGTAAATTGCAATTGAATCTTCGAGTATTGAACTTCCACCACAAGTTGGCTGGATCGTTCTTCGGAATTTAAACGGTAATTAAAACAAGGAAGTAAAAGCAATAAATCTAACGTAAGGGTAGATTTATAAAAGGTTCACAACAATTTCCGGTGTAGAAATTGTTGTGAGAAAATAAACTGTTTGAATGAAAGCAGGAAGAAAATAATAAGCACGGTACAATTTCGGCAGCACTTCGTTGGCCGGAAATTGCACCCTGAGAACTGAGGTGACTGTTTCTATTTATAGGGGAGCTTCTGCTGCTGGAATGCGTGGAAATAGGGAACTCTTTGGAGACGTGCGTCTCCACTTCTTCAGGGTGACCCAGCACACGACTTGAGACGTGCGTCTCAAGTGGAGGAAATGTAGGAGGAGCTGGAGACGGGCGTCTCCTCATTGGTGACGTGGCATGGATCATTGGAGACGTGCGTCTCCACTTGCTTGTGTGATTTGGGCCACGCACAATTGATTACTTCGTGGGCTGACTTTGTCTCTTTGGGCCTTTGGGTCTCCTTTAGCATGGTTGAGCCTTGTTTGCACCCCCTTTTCATTTCAGCACCATTTTTCATCTTTTAGGCACAAATAGTAGTGATTTTAGCTCCATTTCTTTCCTTTTCATAAATAGTCCTCAAAACGAACATAAAACCTAAAACAATGAAAATACTAGCATAATACCAACATAAAGCAACATAATTAAGATAAAATAGGGAAATAATATATGTAAATCAAGCCAAATATGTGATACATTTTCGTGTTATCATGAGGGTAGGTTTGTGTCATTTGTGTTTTGTGGTGTGAAGAGGATGAAGAAGAGTGTGTGGTATTTATAGACTTATTGGAGCATTGATGGCCCAACAAACCTTATCCTGCCTCAGGGGACATTTCGGAAATGAACTTCCGAAAATAGGCTCCAGACATGTATATTTCGGAAGTTCATTTCCGAATTATGCAGAAAACAGACTTAAATTTTGCATTTTGTTGATTGCTTAGTGTTTTGTGTAAACAATACCAAAGGAATTCAAAATAGACATAAATTAGACATTGATGACATAAAACATACTTATATTATATATGTATTGAATCGGTCCGATTTTACATGATAAACAACAATACATACAAAAAATGATCGTTACAAACAAAAAACGATCCGGAACGAACTAAAATTCACCGAACCAATCGGTGGATCCTAAGTCGAAAATAGGCACGTTCTTCGAACGCTCTCTATTTTGCTCGCGCTCCTTGCTCATCATTTCTTCAAACTCCGCCATCCTCGCAACAAACGGATCCGGCCAAGTCTCCGCCTCATTTGAACGATGTGCCGTCCATTGACAAGAAGTAGCCGGTATAGGACAACCCGGTTTCAAAAACACTTGAACGAAGTGCCGCGATCGTAGATACCCGATACATATGACGCGGCCCGACGCGTCCAACGGCGGTCGACTATGAAGTGGAAAGAAAGTCTCACATAATCCGAACCTCGTCAAATCGACGCACACCATATCATATGCACTTGCTATTAGATGACCCATCTCGGGGAATGACATCCACTTCGAAACCGGAGCGATACCGGTAAGTGATGGAACAAGTGAATCATGAATTTTTGCAAACTTTTCTTGATTTTCATATAGTCGGCCGTAGATATCCCGATACGAAGTCAACTCTGCAATGAGCTCCCGTCGGACTAAAGTGTGATTATTTTCCCCTTTACCGAGCAAACCCGCAACGGCCCGATATCCACAATTACCGTCGCCTCCAACATCAACGATGTTATCGATATATTTGTGCATGAAAAGTGGCATCTCATCAATGTAGACAATCGGTGATTTTTTGATCGGCGGTGTGCGAGGTGGCTTCGAAATACGAGCTCCTTTGTTACCACTACACGTGGACTTCGGTGTCTCTTGAATTTCCGGCAACGATGAATCAACATGTTCAAAGTAGGAAGGAGATCGTTTTGTTGAATTGTCATCTTGTGTAATTTTTGACTTTTTCGGTGCACCTTTCATCTTAACCGGTTGAGATGGCGGTTTCAAATCGGTGGTCTCCGGAAACGCGATCTTTCGCAATTGTTCTTTTATGTGCAATTTTGTTGTGTCGTCCGCCTTAGCAAACTTCTCCATTATCACTTCCAACTCGTCGGAGATGGTGATTTTGGAGTCATTTTCCTTCGGCGGGTCAAAATCATCAAAACGAAGTTTCTTCCAATGGTCGGCTACCTCATCCATGCGTATTGGTGAATTCAACTCCTTCTTTTTTGAAATTATACAAGCACACGGAAGGCCGTATGTAGTTCTAATGGTGCACCCACATAAAGAACTATCCGCCCCCGTGGTCTCCGACCGCTTAGCTTCATGAAACAAAAAATTCAAACCCGTTCGAGATATGTTGTAAATCAATTGGGAGAATAGAATTTGGCCCTTATACCGGTGTTCCATGACCGTCTTGCTCCGACCGAACGATGTTTGAATTTCATTGTGTTGATTTTCAAGCATTTGATTCACGGTGTCCCACCCGCGACACAAATCTCCCTTACTATCACCCAACCACCTCTTGAAGACCGCATGTGCGGATTCAACTCGGTTAGTCGTGGTGCAACCAAGATGTCTAACCCGATTTGTCCAAGCGCACACGAATTTTTCTCTAACTTTGTCAAGAATGGTGGATTCGACGTAATGACAAAATGTCCTAATGGAACCACACAAAGACCTAAAGTGTACCAATTTCTCGGTATAATCCTCTTCGGAGTATGCATCCAAAATTCCCCTCCATGCCGCCATTATCCTATCAACCACAACACCGGCTTTGACAAATTTACCATTTTCATCCAACCTATCTTTTGTCCCAACCGCGGGTTTCAACTTGCTTCTCACGTTGCAAGTTATGTGATACCGGCAAAGTAAAGCGGTAGATGTCGGGAAGACGGTATCGACCGCATTCATCAAAGCATTGTCCCGATCGGTGACAACGACGTTTGGCATAACCTCTTGATCAACTAACAAAGACTTGCAAATTCCCAAGGCCCACGTAAAGTTTTCTTCTTTTTCACACTCCAAAAAAGCAAACCCCACCGAATAAGTCTTGTCCGTCGAGGTCACACCGACGATCTCTAGAAGAGGAAGCCTATACTTGTTTGTCTTGTACGTCGAATCCATGACTAGAACGGTTGGAAATGTGTTGAACAATTTGATACTTTCGGGATGAGTCCAAAAAATATCACGCACGGTAACTTTGTCCTCGGAGGTTCGGAAGCTTGAAACGTAATTGTTATCGCCTAGAAGTTTCAAAAGTTGTTGCATTTCCGACCGAGGGCCCATATTCAAAACCTTGAGATTGTGCCGTTCATTGTAAACTTGCTTGATATTTGAAACGCTATCCGGTTTCTTACGCTTCAAATCGGCAAGTATGTTGCGAGGCGCCACTTTGACTATCGTTAGGTCCGATATCACATTCCTCTCTTCGCGGGACAAACGACACGCCATTGGATGCCCGTGTAACTTGACATCCAAGGCATGATTATGCATTCCACAAATTATGGTTAACCGCCACAAATCATCAACCCTCCGATTAGCACGCAACTTAAAAGGACACCCGCACTTTCTCGATCCCGTGTCCTCGTGTTTTAGCACACGGTTTGATTGCACATAACTACCACCACGTCCGCAATTCAAAACAACGAAAGCTTTCCGCTTACTATTTCCGTTGTCCGACCTTAAAATGACAATTCCAAATCCAAGTTTACTAGCTTCGTTTCGAACCCAATCAATCAATTGTTCTCGACTAACGAAGCTCCGATCATTTGTAAAATGTTGCCTAACATCGACCGCATTGATCATAGGAGTAGCGTCAATAACCGGATCGTTATTAACGTTGACAATTTCCGGATTTAATACTCCATCGTCTTGCACAATGTTGTCCGGATGCACCATACCTAGCAAATGCAAAAATTAGCAAAATTGGCCAAAACTGTTTTTTTTTAAACTGCCAGGGCATATTTCGGAAGTTCATTTCCGAAATTTGTTAGGTAATATATTTCGGAAATGAACTTCCGAACCATATCAGTTTTCAGCATAAATTTGTTGAATCAATGTAGTGAAATAGGGGATGAAATGAGAGATGTTTACCTGAAATTGTAGCTTTCTATGCCCCCTTTAACGTGATCAACGGTTTGAAACTTGCTTTTAGGGCGAAAAATTGATGGAGATTGATAGGGTTTAGAGAGGGTTTTGATAAGTTTTTGGAGAAAAATGATGAAAAAGTGAAGGAGGGAAATTTGTATATGCAGCAACAGTTTCGGAAATGAACTTCTGAACATATGCACGGATTTTGAATTTTTTTTAGTTCGGAAATGAATCTCCGAAAACATCAAATTTTTGATGTTTTCGGAGATTCATTTCCGAACTAAAAAAAAAACAAAAAAAAATAACTTCGGAGATGCATCTCCGAAGCAGGGGCAGTTTTGGGATTTCGCTGGGGGTTTCCCCCATAGGGAGGTGGGTAAAGAAAAATTCAAAAATAAATTGAAGAAGATCCAAATCTGAATATTTGATATTGAATCCTAGAAAGTTTCCAACATATAAAACCCTCCATTTTTTAATCATATCATTTCAAAATGTGAATACATAACATTTTTTCTTTTCTTAGTGGCATAGGGACAAGGAAGATAGAGACCTAATGTGTAATGATGAAAATAGGACATAGAAAGTATACATATAAATTTATTTTTGTTTGATTGAAAATTAAAAGGAAAGTTAGTATTTCAAATTTCTTTCAATCGATTTTGTTTTGGTGGTTACTAACTTTGTGAATTTGCTATAGGGGTAACTTGTGTAGAGTAGTGAAAGTTTGATCGTTTCCCGGCCTAGTTCAACGTTTGGCGTTTTCTTGAGTTCGGTAACATCCGAGGTAAATTTCTTTCTCAAATTACTGGTATTATGATGAATTTGTCTGAAATTGTGTGATTATATATGTTGCGTTTTATTGCTCCGGATTCATTCCGTTTATACTTTGCGTTTTGACAGAAACGCATTATACTGACATTATGATGTGTTATAATATGATCACATGCACCTACTTTTTGTAACCACTTGATTTTAATATTTTGTTTAATGGTAAACTACAAACATAAGCGAAGCTCCTTGATAGCTCATTAGTTTTATGTGTTTAGAGAGTTAGTATAGGATACAAAATTCCAAGATAATAAGTTGCTCTTCTATTTTTCATGCACTATCAATTTCTTGGCTTATGATTTCTAACAAAAACTATAGTCATGTTATCTACTTTCAAAGAAGAAATGAAAGAGACTCAAGAGCTTTGCTCATTATTCCGACATGTGGTTTGACTTCCATTTGACTTGTATAGATTGTTAGCTTATTAATAGTGTACTAATGTGCTTTAGTTTGTTTAATACAGGTTCAATGGCTAGTAATCAAGAAAACTCACAAGAAAACTCACAAGATAGATTTGAAACTGATAGTTTGTTTCATGTTTGTTTTTGTTGTTGTTGAGCCTTTAATTGACCGTGTTGTTCTGTTCACACTTTGCAGGACCAGGCCGGGAAACGATCAAACTTTTGAAGTATAATATTATAGTGCTCTAGGGTGGTTACTAACTTTGTTCATACTGTTGCCAATATTTGAAGTATAATATTGTTGATGTTACTGATTTAGTTTGTTTGACATGAGTTAGTTACATGTGAAACTTTCTGTATATATATCATACTTTACATGATTTAGTTTGTTTGACAGGAACTATAATGATGTATATATATAATTTTGGATATTATAATGGTATTATATTAGTATATATATATTATCCTACCTATGGTTGAAAATATATCGTCGAAAATATATTACAGGTCGAAAATATTACAGGTTGAAAATATATTACAGGTCAAAAATATTACAGGTCGAACTGGGAGGCTTAAATTACAGGTTGCACTTTAAAATACCTCATTTAGCAACGACAGGGTTTTTAAAAACGCTCTTAAAAGGCCACCTACTAAAGCGCTTTATTACTAAAAGCGCTGCCTAAGATTAAAAAAAAAGCATAAAAAATAAAAAAATGCAACCTACGAAAGCGCTTTTGGAAAAGCGCTCTTATAGGGGGAGGGGGCTACCAGAGCGCTTTTCTGGAAAAAGCGCTCTTATATGGGTGGCTACCAGAGCGCTTTCCTGGAAAAAGCGATCTTATAGGGGGGGGCTACCAGAGCGCTTTCAAAAGCGCTGTCGTTACCTACGGCAGCGCTGGCTTTGGCAGCGCTTTAAAGCGCTTTAGTAGCCCAAAAAAAGCGCTTTAAAAGCCCTTTTCCGTAGTAGTGTATAAAGATAGACTTAACTTAAATAATGATTCATACAAACATCACTACTATATAAATAATATATTTTTTGATAAATTTTTTATCTCTTTTAAAAAAATGAGGTATAAAATTTAATTAGGCGAACATGTTATATCATCTATTCTCTCGGTTAATACACATAATAGAGAAGAAAATTTGCTAAGAAACACATAATTGTAAAGATTTTGCAACTCAAAAATAAAATAATGGATGATAAGAAGTTGTAAGTGATATTATTTATATTGTCATTTTCTATTTTAGAAGTAATCTATTTTCTCGAGTGGTGTTTGGGGAGTTTTTAACTTGGGAGTATTGGTACATAGCGTAGGACTATGCACTTTTGTGAGAGACACACCACTTATTCACCAAAAACCTTAAGGTGATAGGTGATTGGGTTCTCCCACTTATAAATATTCAAGTCACCATATTCCTATCCAATGTGGGACTATTTCTCCACTTACTCACACTTGCATTATTATTCTAACATTCCCCTCAAGTGTGAGTCTACAATGCCCCCCCCCCCCCTCACACTTGTACCGCCGTTGACACCTCTTCTAGGATATTTCGATACTAACCCGGTCCCTTTCACGAATCAAAGGCTTATGATACCATTTGTTGGGGGGGGGGGTTTAACTAGAGAGCATTGATACATAGCGTATGACTAGGAACCTTTGTGAGAGACACACCACTTATTCTCCCAAAGACTTAAGATGATAGGTGAGTGGGTTCTCCCACTTATAAATGTTCAAGTCACCACATTCCTATCCAACGTGGAACTATTTTTCCATTTACTCACACTTTGCATTATTATTCTAACAAGTTGAAAACCGAGGAGAAAAGTCCTTATTTTAATTTATTTTTTATTTAAAAAATAAATAATCTATTACCTCATTGTTCATAAATATCTTAGGGATAAAGTAACTCAGTTTTGATTATAAACGACTCTTTGTTTTCTATTTCTAAAGTATCAACGCTCAAGACATTGTCAACACATCAATTCATAAGAAATATTAGTGATTCGCGTGAAATTCTCACGCTAGCTAATCAGAACGCGAACACCACAACTATATAACTTCGATGCTACATTGTGAAAGACAAACATTGATAATGAAAACATTTGAATTAAACGCAATGAAAATTAAAGACGCGTGGAAACAATCTCTGGGATGGATTGTAAGAGAAGAAATGAGTATAAGTTCAATGTCGATTTTTCTTACATAATCTCCTTCTTGTAACATGATAAATTATTTTTCGTATCTAACATTTGTTAATTTTATATCACAAACAAAATTCATGCAAAACCATTGAAAAATATATTGCATACATGTGGGTATGCAACAAAATTCAACATTGAATCTTCACCAAGATTTAAAAAGATGACGAAGAAGCTTCAGAATTTGTCAACAAATCTGTACTTATAGATTAAAATGAAAATAATGTAAAATTAATTTTTTTTATATTTTACTAAAATCAGGAATATATATATATATATATATATATATATATATATATATATATATATAAGATGAAAAGTGGCGTACTCTTAAGAAAATACAAAAATATTGTTGCTGGAGATCAAACCCACGACCAATTAATTCTTTTCTCTTGGGTGTCAGTTCAACCAAGAGAAAAAGTGATACACTTTTTATGACATGTTTCTTTATCTCGTCCCGCAAACTATGGTAAATACCATTATCCAACACATAGAGGAAATCACTTCATCGTATTAGTGCAAGTTCAATACAATGATTATAACAAATAATCATTTTAGGCTAAGCCGAATAAATATATATGAACATGCATACGAGTTTAGGATCTACAACATGTTGATTTATGAAAATTGAAAGAAAGGAATTAGGGAATACTTGGATCCATAAAAGTCTCATGAAGTAATCCTGAAATAGACAAAGAGACGAAAACGAGTAATAGATATTTGTTAGACGGTGGCTCTTCCTTAACTGATAGTCTTGATGCTTCGATAGCATTCAAATAAAAATCTAAAGATTGTGGTTGTTCCTCAACTAATACTCTTGATGCTTCGATAGTACTCAAATTAAAAAAAATAGTGAATTGCTTATTAGCAATCTATTGAAGACCATAACTCATATATAGGTGATGGTCAATTAGAGTTTTTATTATCCCAAAATACCGATTAATTTAAAAGGAACCTCAACTAAAGAATTGTTAGTATCTAGCACAATTCAAACTTAAGATCTTAAAAAAAACACACTCTTAAAACTCATGTCTTCACCATTATTATGCTATTTGTTATTTTGATGGCGTTGTGTGTGTCGGCACTTCTTGTAGATACTGACTCTATTATTTTTGGAATTTTGGCCCTTCGTTTTTATAATAGTATTAAACCATTTAAAAAAAGAGTTCTTTAATATTTTAGATTTTTTATATGTTAATATATATATATATATATATATATATATATATATATATATATATATATATATATATATATATAATTTAAATTAATTTAAAATTTAATATAAAATAATATAACATCAAAAAACTTCATAATATCTCATATAAATCTTGGATATACCTTTTGCAAATGAAACCAACCTTCTAAATAATGCATACATTAAATTTAGCTTGAAAAAACATGTCCTAATCTAATCTTAATAAGGACTGTAAAGTGCTATACAGAGGAGATTGTCTTTCAAAAAGCCTAACTTAAGATAAGACTAGTTGTAGCCTTCTAGGTAGGTAGTGTGTATATATGTAAACAAGCAACTATGTTACCATAAAAGTTAAATAAATATTATACACACAAATTATTTAATTAATTCCAATATATATTATTAATCAGTTGTTGCAGCTAACATAGAAGTTGTAATTGACACATGGCCCACTGTTAGCTTTGTGGTAAGATCACTAACGAGGAATGGTCCTAAAGGAATCTCTCAACAACTGTTCCATCTTCAACCTAACCTAACTTTTCAATTACAACCTATTATGGTATGTTTGTTCAAACAATTAGAATTTTCCACTGTTCAATTCCTTAACTTAACAGTATTAAAATCATAGTATAGTCAACTATACCCATTAATAACACTAGAAAGAAAGATCGGGTGTAAACTCAACCGATGAGATATGTATGAAGAGTTTACATCTATTTTAAAATGGGTGTAAAAAAAATATATTACACTTTATTTTAGATGAAACAGATATATATTGTCAAATATTTACATTGAATTTAAAAAATTCTGCTCTATTTAAAATAAAATGGGTGTAAATTATCACACATATATACTTAATTTAAATAAATTTACACTCAATTTAGGCTCTATTTTAAGAAATTTACATTAAATTACAAGAAATGTACACTCTGTTTTAGCTAAATTGAATGTAAAATGAATAATATTACACTAAATGTCAATGAATAATACCATCAGAGAATTAAAAAAAATCTCTTTCAATTTAATTAAAGATTTTTGATTTAAATATATAGTTTTAAACGCGCAAAAGTGTTAATTCTCTTCAAGAGATCTTTGAGGAATTATTTATATAAAATAAAAAATCTTACAGTGAACTACAAGCTGTGGTAATATGTTGTTATGAAGAAAAAGTATTATTCATATTCACCCCTTTAAAGTAGTAGAATGAGGCAATGAGCTAGAAATTGATTGAGATCCTTTTCAACAAACTGAAAAGAACAAGTACAATATTTACTACCATTATTAACCCACACACACTTAAAGAACAGTGACATCATCCATCCATGCATATATATAATGTCTTAAAAGTAAGCAGTCACTTACGTAGAAAACGACCATAAGTTGTGTGGAATGCACTTTTTAGCTTAGACCATATAGAAAATGTTGAACAAAGAAAAAAGATGTAAAAGGAAAAAAGAGAGAGAGTGGTGTGTATAGTACTAGTAGAAGTAGCCCCTACATCTTGTTACAAGTGTCCAACGAATTTGGTAGGGTAGTATGTATGTAACTATGTATGATGATGATGATGAAGTTTGTAATAAGGAGTGGAAAGTAAATAGCAACAAAACAAAAAGGAAGAAACAAGGAGGATCCCACAAAAACCTACCTACAAACTATCCTTTATTATTGATTAGCTGGCTGTGGTTGGCCTCACCCGAAAATAGATTAGTTTTCAGTCATGGTGGTCCGATTTCTCCGCATAGTTCGCTACCTGCCCCTTCACTTTGTAACATCTACCACTACCCATTAATATGTTCCTCTTTTTTATTTTGTTTTCTTATATATCACTGTTCACAAATACTTATATAAATATCACTGTTCACAAATACGGTAAAACAATGATATTTATAATTTTGACTTTTCGATATTTTTATATTCTCTTTAACAAAACAATTTTGATTAATGGTATATAAAAATTTGGTTAATACTTTTTTAGTTTAGTTAATATATAGCAAGTTGATTAATATAGTTTATAATTTGGTTAACGAGTGTTTGACATAAAAAAATAAGGTAGATTAATGTAGTTCATAATTTGATTGACATTTTTTTAAAATTAAAAAAAATTGAAGTAGAAAATAAAATTGGTTAATAGAGTGTAAATATTGATTATTATATTTCACAATTAATGTCAGAAATTGGTTAGTATTATATATTTAATTGGCTAATGAATTAGAGAAGTTAGTGGTTAATAATATGTATTTTTTGTTAATTTAATGGTAAAATTGGTTAATAACAAATCTTATATTTGATTTACAAATATGATTTTTTTTTAAAAATTATAAATAATATTTTTGATTTAAAATATTTGAAAAAAAGAAGCATTGTTTACCGTACAATTACAGTGAACAATGTGTATATGTAAGTATTGGTGTCATTTGTTGGTGTCAACATAACATTGTTGTATTAAGAAAAATTGAAGTATCATAATATTGAGGTTTAGGTAAATGTGAGGTTCAAGTTACTAATGAACTTGAATATGAGGTTTAGGTTTGTATAAAAATGGGCATCGTTTGCTCTCTTCATTTTATAGTTAGTTTCTAGGGTTTAGAGACCCTAGAACCTCTATTTCAAAGGGATAGATGTTGGAAGATATTGTAGATTACCATGTAATGGTTTTTGGGAATCAATTAACTCTGATCGAGTATACTATTATATAAGGTGTGACCATTTCATGATTTTGAGGTACTAGAACTTTTTTCAAGGACAACTGCCTTTAAGGGTGGAGGTTAGTAGATCTTAATTATCCATGTCATTTGATGATCCTGAAATATTTAGCCGACCTCAATTCAATACAATATTAGTGGGCAACCACCTCATAATCCCAAGGTTTCAGGTCGGTTTTTTAATATAATTGTCCCTAGTTGTCTCAAAGGAAAACTTTAAAGATATAACACACCTTCTTCTACCTGACGATGTTGAATAGGTTGGGCCTTAGCCGGGACCGGAATATTATCTCGTTAAGTCATGACTGGTGGAGTTGGTTTGTGGTTTGTTTCAATGTTCATTAGGTTGGGTTGTCTTTCCATGGTAACAATTGTAACTATGATATTTTATGAGGTTTGATGCGGCGAACTTGGTAAGGAATCCAATTTGATCCAATTACTTTGAAGGAATCATAAACATGTTGGGGTTCTCATCGGAGAGTGTTATCCTTCCAAGCGGTGTAACCTTTGTACATTGGTACCTTAGCAATCCTTTTGGACCCTATTGAAGGGTTGTTGGATTCGAAGGTGCTTCGTTTCCTTGGAGTGGTTGTTGGATTAACATGAGCTTTTATTCCTTAGGACGTTGAGGATGGTTCTTATTAGTGATGTGATTTTGTTTTTTGACCTGGTGATTGTGGGTGTTATTGACTAGGAGATCTCATGTCTCTTTCTACAAGTACGTGTGGTATACAAAGAATTTGGGTATAATTTTGGTTCTTAAGGTGTCATGGAATTCTTGTTTGGTGATAGGGTGTGTTGTAACATGTACAAACCTATGGGTTCTCCCTCTTTCGTTACGTAGTTGCTAGCCCCGGGTCTATTAGTCCTAGTGTGAGGCTCGCATTGAATGGCTTCTACAGAAGTTGAGGAATGATGACTATTTCGTGGAGAATAGTAATCTTGGTACTATAATGTGTCATTTTTGTATTGGTCATTTGGTAGTCCTTCGAGTTTTTCAATTTTTGGTCATTGAATTTGACCAGTGGTATTCTCCATCTTGATCATTTGGAATATATAAGGAATTATTTTTTCTTCCTTTTTCCTTTTCATTTCATCCTTCAAACTTGTCTGATTTATGTGTTCTTTCTTCCAAAGTTTTACACATTATTTTTCTAAAGCTTTATACATTCCTTCATTAATAGCTTTGTCTTTGCATTAGGCTGCCTAGGGGTGTTCGTGTACCGGTTTGGTTTGGTTTCTAGAGAATCAGATGCTTAAAACAATCAAAATTATATGGATTGGTTTGGATTGGATTTTGCAATTTTTACAATAAAGCCCAAACTAAAACAAACCGAGAAATAACATGTTAGTTTGGGTTACATTGATCTGATACATTAAAAACAAATGTGCAAAAATATTAGCAAAAAAATCTAATTTACATTAAATAAATGACAAATATTAATATGAAATCCCTAATTTTTTTCGTTTCTCCATATAGGTTGTGAATGTCACAAATGACGTTTTATTATTTTCTTCTTGAAGTTGAATACCTTATACTAGTTTCCATGATAATTATGATATAAATCATATGAATTGATTATGGTTAGTTCGAGTAGATGGGCCCGTGAGTAGAGTTTTGGAAATCTGTTGCCTTAACCAATTAACATCAGGTTTTGCTGGTTTGGTTCGATTTTTTCCCGAACTAAAAAAAATGTCAAACCTAAACACCATGTTTGGTTTAGATTTAGGTTTGATTTAGATTTTCCTGAACCAATGAGCACCCCTAGGACCGCCAGTTAGTGAATCTTAATATTCCATCAATATTTTTCGCTGGTGATTTGTTTCTATACTTTGATGTTTTATTCTTCACGGAGAATTTTTCATTGTTAACCTCTGTTTTTCTCTGTATGTGGTTGTCATGGGTGTTTCAATGTTACGATTGGTTTATGAACTAATGGTGCCACTACCTTAGTATTCATTTTTCATTCATGGCAGGTGGTGCATTATTATGTGCCAGTGGTATCTCTTCTTACTCCTAGTGTGAGGAATGAAGATGGTAACTACTCGTAAGATTATGAAAGATTCTAGGGATTCTCCTAGTTGTTTAATTAGCATCAGTGTCCTCAAGGGTGCCTCTAGGTCATACTTAATTTATAGATACAAAAGTTTCATGGGAAATGATCGTGTTTAATAATATGGGGGAGTGACATGCAAACTCATCATTTCTCTATGTGAACATGATATGTATGAATGAGATATTTTTCTATCGTTCTAAAAGACCAACTGTGGATACCTAAAAGGAAATATTACGGCATCAAGTAGGTTTCGGTTATCTTGGAACACTATCCATTTACTCACAACCGGCTATATGGTATCCCTTCAATCTATTAGTCATTTCTTTGAAGTAAGGATCCCTCCAAATGGGTCGTGGAAGTTCTGGTGCCCGATGACCACGTTTGTGACCGTTATTCCAACTTCTCTTTTCCCATGTATGATGTTGTATTTTAGGAAATGGGGTTATGTGTTCCTCTCCTTATATTTGAATAAAGATGTTTGAGGTGTATTTCCTTGAATCACTCTTAGTTTCCTCCATCTATATCTGTTTATATACAAGTTTTCTGTTTTCTTGACCATTTTCCACCATTCCAAGAAGCACTGGCATTCTCTTAGGTTTTAGTCTCATTTATCAAACTTTTGAAATGTTTGATCCTTTTGGAGATATTTCTACATACTTTATATATATATATATATATATATATATATATATATATATATATATATATATATATATATATATATATATATATATATATATATATATATATATATAAACCTGTTACAGAATGATATGTATGTTGGACAAGTGACTTTAAGCACAAGAAGGGGGCGAGTTGTGATACTTAAAATTCGTGATTAATTTTATGGTTTTGTTACTTAAACAACTAGTTGTATTAGTAATCTTTAAGATTGGAGTAAGTTGGGCAGCATAATGATAATCAGTAAAGTAAATTGCAGAAATAAAGAGATAAGGGTTTTGAGAGATTACACTAGTGGTTTCATGATTTGGCCGAAAATGGCCTACTCTTGTCCCCAAGAGATCTTCTTGAGATTTTGACTATACACTTTAAGCTTTTACATGTTATGCTCACAAATCTTGATATAATATAATCTAGAGATTTATAAAGGATTATCCCCAACCAAAATGAATGCTTTTACCTAGGTTGAGCTAACAAACAAAATCAGATATTTTCCAGGCTTATCTCAATAGCCAAACATAACTTTTCTGACAAAGTTCTAAAACAAAAAATAGAGATTTTATGACTAGTTTTTCTCAAGAACCAAACTTGATTTCCCAAGAGAATCGTACTCTTGATAATTATAACAAGAGAATGACAAATATAAGTTCTTCCTCACAAGTAGTTTTTTTAATTAAAAGCACCAAGGAAACTTAAGTGAATGAAAAATATTTCTAGAGAGAGGGAGAAAATATAGAGAAAAATTCCAAAGAAAAAAGAGAGCTTCGGAAATGGGTGTGAAATGAGGAGGAGCAAATCCTCTTTTATATAGGTGAAGGAAAATCCAAAAAAGGAAAAGATCCACGGGCGATATTGAAGTCTCAATCGATTGGCTCCTAAGCGTAATCAATTGGATAGTCAAAATAATCAATTGTTCAAAACTATTTTGGAAAGTTTCGATGGAGAATTGTTGACCGTTCCTAATACACTATCATAATCGATTGGTCAGTTTTGTAGGACTCTTCCAATCGATTACTCTAAGGCCCCAATCGATTGGGCCGTTCAAAAAAGTATTTTCAATCGATTGGCTTAGGGGCCCAATTGATTGGGTAATTTTAAAAAGCCTTTAAAAGGAAGAAGATAATTTCTTAATCATTTTGCTCAGTATTGAAAACATTTTTAAGAGATGAAAGAGGTAGTTCGGTGTGTGTGTGTGTGTGTGTGTGTGTGTGTGTGTGTGTGTGTGTGTGCGTGTGCGTGTGTGAGTTGCCTTAGTATATTAGGAGTTGCTTCCCTATTTTTACAAAACTTGTTTGAAGGTTCGATGATACACAAGAAAGCGGGGGTTTGAATTGGGTTTCAAGATTAAAACTTTTTCGATCACCCAAACACAAACATCACATAAACAACAATGATAAAAGAACACAAGTATTTTTATCCCGTTTCACCTCTAACTAGGTTAGTCCAGCCCACACGCCAAGGTGATTTTAGCTTCTCAATAAGGACTTAATCCAGTGATAAAAACTTTGATTACAACTACAAAGAGCAGTCAATGTCTTCATAAGGGTTCTGACTATAACAAGATTTGTGTTTACAAAGTAGTTCTAAGAAAGTTGATACACACAGTTTCAATGCAACAAGTTTTTCTAACAAAAAATGAAAAAGTATAAAGTTTCACAAAGTTGATTTCTTCTGTGTAGTTTCTCAGAATTTAGTTCTCAGTGCTTCTCACTTAATTTCTCTTACATTGTTATCTCTTTCATGCTTCAAAGACCTTTTTATATAGATGAAGAATAGATTCATTGGAGGATGAAGTTGGAAATTCTTTGTAGTCCGACTTGCATGAAGACATTTGATAGTACAGTAGGAGAATGGCACTTGCATCATAGTGAAAGAAGGATGGAACGTGTTGAAATGAAGTTGGTACAATAGTACAGTCTTTTATCATGATTTGCAGGGTAGTGGAGAAATTATTTGACTTCGTACTATTTTAATATTTCTTCACTATCTTCTTTCGGAGTTAACTTATTGAGTCAAAGGCTTCTAATAAGATATGATGAAGCTTGATCAGAGTTCAAAATCATTCTTGAGATCTTTGAAAACGTGAGACTTCAGAGTCTTGAATATATCATAGTCGTTCTGGATAAGATTCTTCCATAAGAGTTGACTTGATAAGATTCTTTGGTTGTTTTTAAAATTGAGGGACCAAAATGTACACCGCCCTAAAGATACGGGACTAAAAAGACTATTTTGCGTAAAATATAATATAAATATATTGAGAACTATAAATTTATTATAGTAATACTGGACATCATAAAAAATATCATTCTTCTTATACCACTTATCTTTCACTTGCCAGACATCTAAATCTTCCACAATATCTATTTGGTCAAATATTAATATAATTCTCTTCATTACAATCAACTTAAAAGTGAAATAAAACTTTTAAATTAATATAATATAAACACCTTCAACATTGTGAGTTTATTATGGTACGTAATACATTTTTTATTGGTTAATATAATAAATTGAATATGAGATTCAATAATAAGATAAACTTAACTACAAATACAAAAACATAGCAAGGAAAAAAATTGTTGAATATCATAGTGGAAATCATTTTTAAAAATGGTGAAATTGTGAAATATGTAGCAAAAGATATCGAGTAAATAATGAGATTATGTGTAGTTTTATAGGTGTAGAGGAATTTAAAGGAACATAGTATTTTATGAAAGTGTTTTAGTGTAACATTATTAATGTTAAACGTATCATTTTTTATTTAAAATATAATAAATTAAATTGAGTATGATGTATTATTAAATTTTAATTCAATAGAAAAATAGATGATTTTTAAAAGACAATACACATGAAATAGGAGAGAAATTTAAAATGTAATTTATGTAAATGTAAATAAAATATATGGTAAAGTAATTTTATTTTTATTAAAAAGTAATTGTAATGTAATGCTATATTAAAAAAATGAAAGCTCATTTTCTTACCGAAAATTTTGAAAATTGGATAATCTAAAATTATAAAAAAATATAAATAAATCAAATTGAGTATTATATATTTTCAAAATGTAACTATTAAAATATATTTTATTGAATAACAAAGTCTATAAGATAGGATATCATTTCAGTTTTACTTCATTCAATTTGTTTTTAATTTTTTTTAATCAATAAAACTTTGATTAATTAAAAAACAAGTTATACAAGACGATCGCAAGGATCCAGCCCAACACAATAAAAAAGAGAAGAAGATCACAAATAAAAACAACTTAGCTATTACATCATTAACTTAGCCAGGTAATCTCTCATCTTCCTATTATGTCAGCCCCTATACACTACCATGTTTATGACTATATCTTCAATTTTCCTATTTTGTATACTCTTCCCAAAAATATTTTCATTTCTATATTTTTAATTTTTTTTATAATAATTATTAAAATGCAATTTTTGTTTTTAATTTCTATCCATTATTGTCATTATAGTGCATATTAATTACAATTTCAATAATCATTTAAATAAAAATTAAAGAAAAAAGAATTAGAAATGGTGAGAATTAAAGTTTAAAAAATGAGAAATTTTATGAAACGGATAATTTAATGGATATTTTAGAAAAAAACATTAAAAAGTGATAATTAGTTTATAAATAGAAGAGATATGGTTATTTCACATAAGATTTTCTATCTTATTTTTTTACTTGAGAGATATTTTTCTGACATGGTATATATAAACATAAGTTTCACATTATAATATCAAATTTAACTATGAAAGTTTTATTATAAATATATTATAAATTTATAAGAGCCTTTGATATAATATTTTTTAATTTTAATTTTTCCATTTTTCTATCATGGAAAGAAAAAAATTTGATAGAATATTTTACACTAAAAGACAGAAAAAACTAAAGTAAAAAAACATAATTAAATTAAGATAAATGTATGGTAATAAAGAAAATAATGAACATGTGAGTGGTTTTGAATGTAATTGAATAGATATAAAGTAAAAGAAACATAAATAATGAGAATAAATTGAAATAAATGTTATTAAAAGTATATCAAATTTATAAAAACATTTAAATGTGTAAAATATGAATTTTTATATGAATTTTTACAAAAATTAAAAAAGTTATAATTTTTATAAAATCTTATATAAGAATATCAACAATTTTAAAACTATAAGTTTTTTACCTAATATTTTACAATTTTTCTTCATAATTTATTTTGTAAGGAAAAAAAATATAAAATATAATACAATATTTAAATGTTTTTATAAATTTCAATAAATTGGATGTTATTGAATAAAAATAAAGTAAAAGAAACAGATATAATAGAAATAAATTGGAATTAAATTCTTTTTATGAGTTTTTTAAATTTTAATTCTAAAATTTATTATAAATTTTGTATTCTTTAAATATATTCATTTAATTTCTTCTTACTATTACATATTACCTAAACATAAATTAATAATTTATATTAAACAGTTATAAAAATATAAGTTTTTACCTAATATTTTTATAATTTTGTTATTTCATAATTTTTTTTTTGTAAGTAACAAAGTGTGAAATTTAATTTCAATAAATTGGATGCTATTGAATATACATAAAATAAAAGAATTAGAAAATAATAGGAATAAATTGGAATTAAATTCTTTTCATGAGTTTATTTAAATTTTTATTTTAAAATTTATAAGAATATTTGTATTCTATAACTATATTCTTTTCATTTTTTATTATTATCACATATTACCTAAATATTAATTATTAATTTTCATTAAAAATAATGATTTTTTTAATTGGGAAAAGAGAGAATTTTTTTTAATATTTGTAGGGATATTTAATTAATTAGGTCAAAATTATATTGAAAATATAGTGTTATAATATATTCTATATATATATATATATATATATATATATATATATATATATATATATATATATATATATATATATATATATATATATATATATATATATATATATATATATATATATATATATAATTGATTATTGATATATCTACTTATTATAAATTAGGGTTAGGATTGTCTATGGTTGCCATCATGACAACCTTAGATTTATAATAAATAGATGGCTAGAATGTGAAACACAAACTGTGAGTTAAGCACTTTTATAGAAACTGAAAAATAAGTATCCTTGTGGACACATGAAAGAGTTACTCTGGTAGGAAATAAGGAAAATAGTGGTATATGACTTGGAATAAACCTTCAAATATTCTCCATGGTCGACTTGTCACCATCCTTGAAAAATATAGTGAATTCAATAGTTTTATAACCTTTAGAAAAAGGCTTCATATACCTAGTCTAACTATGAGCTTTAGCGATATCCCAAAGTAGTTCTTGATTGATTGTGAGGTAAAATAATTTACAAGTGAAATATATATCTCGCACGCGAAAAAAATACCTTAGTGAATCGCATGCTCGAAATACAACAGATTCTTCATCAAACTTTATTTATTCCAAAAAAAAGGGAAAATACCGATAAATCCCACAAAGATTGACGAAACGGTTATTCCAACCAAATTAGAGTGCAGAAGTCGGTTTTGCAAGGGGAAAGTATTAGCACCCCTCACATTCGTTGTACTCTATGGGTAGTAGAAAGCCACAAATGTGTTGATTGATTTTAATTATGAAAATGAGTTTGGTCGCGCTTGGGCGTAAAAAGACTCAATGCTTGAGAAAGGCTCGCATTTGGGCGAAAAAAATATTTGTTGATGAAAGATTCGTGCTTGGGCAAAGAAAAAATGTTAATAAAAAGGTTCACACTTGGGCGATGAAATTTGTTGAAAAAGGACTCGTGCTTGGGTGAAAAATGAGTTTAATCAATTGAGATTGATTTTAGGTGGGAAATGGGTATTTGAAAGGCAAACTATACAATAGGTATCCAAATACTTGAGAAAAGAGGGGCATACACCTAAGTAGTCCTTTTCATCCCTTTTATTGCGAAAAGTGTTTGGTTAGAATCGAATTAAAGTCTATGGATGAAGGTGAGCATTCAAATGATAAGCTATATAGTCGGTGTCCTAGGACTCGAAACAAAGAGGCTTACATCTAATCATTCCTTCTCCATCAATTGCGGCTTTGGCATTCGATTGCATTTATTATGAAAAAGCTTTTGAAAAGAACTCGGTGTTGACCAAGTGTATATTTGTGTTGAATTGAAAATTGACTCGGGTATGAATGAATTTGAAAAGAACTTGGTGTTGACCAAGTGTTTATTTCGCATTTGCGTGGAAAATGGACTTGGTGTTGACTAAAGGTTTATTCACATCGGTTTGAAGTTGGTTGGAAAAAGGTTTTTTAAATGGCGATGTGAAGGTTGATTTTATTTGTGAAGTGAATGGATGCGAAAGTGATCGACTTTATTGGTTTTTTATGTTTAGTGGTTAAATGCTTTTGAAGGTGTTATGTGGTTGTTGGTAAGGAGGAATTTGTGCGAAGCCGTGAAGGGATGTTTGAGTGTGAAGGAAACAGATAGAGTTTGTGTTTGAAGATTAATGGTATGTGGTGGACCAGCGTTGAGTTTGTGTTGGTTCATATTTGCAGGATGGTTGAGTTGGTTTTGGTGGTGATATGGTGTGTGTCATGATGGGGTGAGTAAGAGAAGAAAGTGGTCGTTTAATGGTATGAAGAAGATGAGTTGACGTGGTCATGGTTGCAGTGAATGTTGTAGTTGCATGAGGGTTTTGTGGTTTGATGAAGAGAAAAAGAAAATTTGTGGAGTATGGAAAGAAAAAGGATCATGTATCTTCCATCAACAAAAGGTGGCGGCCGATTGGTTGCTTTTTTCCCTCAATTTTTTCAACTTTAGCATTTATAGTGAAATTTAGGGTTCTCCACATAATCGTACGCCCAAACTACCCTTTACTTGATTTAATTTTTAATTAAAAATGAAATTAAAAATACAAAGCAAGAAGAAAATGAAAACTCAGGTTTATTTAATTGAAAAAACGAAAAAAGAAATGGGACCGAAACGATTAAAAATCGGGCGTGCGCTTGCTCAAAATAATAAAATGAATGCATCAACGCGACCTACGTATCCCGAAGTTCGGGAAAATGTTTGTTAATATTCAAAATTGCAAGTAAAAAAACTTGGATAAAAAGGCTCTAACTGTACAAAAGGCGACCGTGCGCGGACTCGAAAAATAAAATGAACATATTGACATGACCTATGTGCAGCGTAGTATCGTAAGAACGTCTGGTAAAGACCTAAACTCAAAAGATTTTTCTCGCTAATTTCAAGCGCGATGTAGAATTGCTTTTATAGGCCAACCTTGAAGGATAGAAAAACACTTAGAAGGGGGGGGGGGTTGAATAAGTGTAGCTTTAAAACTTGTAAGATAAAAACAATTTGCACAATGATTTTTATCCTGGTTCGTTGTTAACTAAACTACTCCAGTCCACCCCCTTGGAGTGATTTACCTCACCTGAGGATTTAATCCACTAATCACACGAGATTACAATGGTTTTCCACTTAGAAACACTCTAAGTCTTCTAGAGTATCCTGATCACAACTTGATCACTCTAGGAACAATCTGCTTAGACAACTTCTAAGACTTGCTAGAGTATACTGATCAACAACCTGATCACTCTAGTACTTACAACTTAATGTAAACAAATTCTTTTAAGAGTTACAATGCTTCTTATAAAGCTACTATCACAACTGTGATTTTCTCTTAAGTTTAAGCTTAAATCTCACTAAGATATTACAACAGCAATGTAGTGAGTTTGATGATGAAGTTTGAGAGCTTTTGAATTTGACAGCGTTTCTGCAAGTTGGTTCAGAGTTTGTAATTCGTAAGTTGTGTAACCTTGCTTCTCATCAGAACTTCATATTTATAGGCACTTGAGAAGATGATCGTTGGGAGCATTTAATGCTTTGCGGATTCCGTACAGCATTGCATTTAATGTTTTACTCTTTTGTCAACTACCTCGAGCCTTGTTTTCGCTGTGTCTACTGACGTTGCCTTTAATAGCTTCTAACGTTCCTTTTGTCAGTCAGAGTAGCCTGTCAGTCTAGTACTTGCTTCTGATCTGATGTTTGTGTAACAACGTTTGAATGTCATCAGAGTCAAACAGCTTGGTGCAGAGCATCTTCTTGTCTTCTGACCTTGAAGTGCTTATGAGCGTGATACCATGAGAACTTCAGTGCTTCTGCTTCTGATCTCAAGTTCTTCTGATTCTTCCATAGACCCATGTTCTGATTCTGCTTGACCATCTTCTGATGTCTTGCCAGACCATGTTCTGATGTTTGCATGCTGAACCTTCTGAGTCAGTGCTTCTTGCGCTGATTTTGTGCATACTCTTTATATAATTCCTGATATGGAAATTGCATAGTTATTAGAGTACCACATTATCTCATACAAAATTCATATGCTTGTTATCATCAAAACTAAGAATATTGATCAGAACAAATCTTGTTCTAACAATCTCCCCCTTTTTGATGATGACAAAAACATACATAAATGATATGAATTTGCGATCAGAATATCAGACGGCTAAAGACAATTACACAGCTATAGCATAAGCATATAAACATAGTGTGTGAATATGTCTCCTCCTGAGATTAACAATCTCCCCGTGAAATAAATACTGGAAGAATTTTATAAATAAAGGACTTCCTTGAGTATTTTCCATTTTAGTTGAGACGATCACATATGCTTGGATCTTCCAGAACATTCACAGCTTCTGATTCTTGCTTCCATAGGACAGCTTCAGAACTTGAATTTCTTCGATCTTCAGAACATTCAGCTTCTGATTCTTGCTTCCATTGGACAGCTTCAGAGCATTAATTTCTTCTTGAATCATTGCATGCTAGATTGTATCAGAACATTATTGAATGTACCAGAGCATCATCGGAGCATCTCTACATCCTGAAATGTTACAGAACAAACTAAACGATAAAAGTCAGCATGAATGAATCAGAACATAAAATATGTATCAGAACATATAATTATGTATCAGAGCAAACACAAGTAATGTTACAAAGCATATTTTATAACTGAAAACATGCATCAGAACATATAAGAAATAAGAATGTGTTAGAGCATATTCTATCATTAGAATATCAGAACATTCTTCCTTCTTGCTTCTGATCTTGAAGCTTTGTAGCATCCATCTTGCTTCAAGTTCCATGAGCTTGTTTCTATACAGAATTGCTTTTCCCCATGTCTCTACTTCTCATGTTGAGCTTTAAAGAGGATCTTCAGTTCCTGCAAAACACTCAAAGACATAGAACTTTGCAAGTTCTGTTAGAAATGTGGAGCCTTTATCCCAGCAACTGATAAATAAATCAGATCATTTATCACATTTTTCTCCCCCTTTTTGTCATAACATCAAAAACATAAAAGATTCAGATGAAAAACAGGACAAACAATGTGAGAGAAGAAAAGATAATTTTCATTGATAGCAAGGAGAAATTAACAGAAGTACAAGAGGGATGCTAGGAAAACAGATGCAGCAAACAAGGAAAACAACTAAGACTCAAAGACTAAGATGACCCTAGCTTGGACATGATCTTGGCCAGCATGTCATGAATCCCATTGTTGCTCTCAGTCTGCCTCTCCATGAAGGTGCGGAATTCAGCATTGATCGTGCGTTGCTCATCCATGCAAGAAGATAGCTCAGCCTGGTTCTTCTGAATAACTTCCAGAGTCCTTGCGAGACGAGAAGGTTCATCAGAAGAAGCTTCACAACTTCTGTCCAGAGGGATAGCATTCTGAACCGCAGCTTCCATGATCAGATCATCACCTTGATTTTCCTCAATAGGAATATTGTCAGCAGGATGATCTTCAGCATCTGCTTCTTCCATAGAAGCATCTCCATACTCTGTAGCAGGTACCTCAGAATCTCCATTCTCAAGAGCCTGAAGAATGGCAGCTAGATTCCTTGGAGCAAAAGGACCTTCAACTTCTGGAGGATCAGCAACTTCTGGAATGACCAAGCTTGAGTCTTCCTCAGAAGGATTTGCCCTCAGCAAGTCAAACAAGAATTTGAAGTCTCCAGTCAGAACTGGATACTAAGGTCTCCAGACCACAATATCTCTGCAAGGGTTAGCTTCCATTGCTGCAGCAATTCTTGCTTCCTCAAGTTCATCAGTGAACAACTTCTCTTCAAGAATATATCTTCCTCCGAGACGACTAAACCAGAAGTCTTCATAACACCTCAGAATTCCACAAGGGCGTGGAGCAGTTTCTACACAAATTTCCTGAAGTTCTTCAAAACAAGCATCTGCTTTTCTTCGGAAGATTCTCCAGAACTTTCGCATAGCAACATCATTCAAGCCAGAACTTTCAACAATTCTGAGAGTATCAAAGACTCTTCTGAGATTCCTCTTTATCATTTCAAAATGTACACCAATAGGGTACTCTTGGCGGGATTTTATTTTGGTTATTGGAGAAACAGGGTTAGGGACAGAATAGGGTTGAGGCTCTCTATCCAACCGAAAAGATGATTCTGCTTCATTCTCAGAATCTAACACTACCATCTCAGCTTCAGGACGAGGCTTGGGAGTGTAGTTGCAGTCACGGAGCAATTGCTCATGTGATGCAGAATCTAGAAGACCAGAACCAGAGGGGTTGTTTTGAGAGGTGGAAGGAATGGGTTCAAAGTATGCATGAGGAGGTGGTTGAGAAGTGGATATATTTGTGTGAGGTGGAAAGAGTGTTTGTAGGGATGGTATATCAAGAACAGGATTTCCAAGGGCCTGGTCAGAAGCAAAGTTGGATGTGGGTGGAGATGAAGGAATGGGAGCATTTTTGATGGGTGAGGGAGGAGGAGTAAGGTTTTTGGTTATAGGAGAGGAAGGAGGTGTGAGAACATGGACTTTTATGGGTGATTCTGATGGGGCTATTTCTGGTTGATTTACTGGTTCAGGGTTTTGAGCAACAACTATTGGTGCAACTTCTGAACGTAAAGTAGGAACAAAATCAGGTTCAGAGAGATGAATACCTTTGGATACCTTCTGAACAGCTTCAAACACAGCCTCAAGCTTCTTCTGCTTCTTACTCTTCTGCTCTTCCACAATCTTAGCCTTTCCAAGAGAGATTTCTCTTCTTCTGGCAGATTCACGAGCTTCCTTCTTACTGTCAACAACCTTCTGACCTTTAACTGCTTGAGTTGTTGGTCCTTGAGATATTTTAACTTGCTGATTCACAGCTTCTTGAACATCCTCATCATCATCAGAGGCATTTAATATTAATTTTCTTTTTCTTGTCTTCTTCTTCTCAACATCTATACAAATTTCAACATTTTTATTCAACTTCTTCTTTTTCTTCTTCTCAGCAGTATCCTTTACATTCTTCTTAGTTGCAATTGAAACAACTTGAACTTCTTCAGCAACAGCTTCTTCTGGAACAGTTTTCTCAACGGTAGTGGCAGCAGCTACACTCTGAACTACCTTCAGCTGATTATCAAAAGGAAGATCAAATTTTCTCTTAGTTCTTCTTTCCTTCTTCACAGCAACTTCAGGAACAGCTTCTGAAACATCTTCCGAGGCAGCAGCCCTAGAAGTAGAAGTTTTCCTGCGACCTTCTTTAGCAGGAGCACCTTTTTCTTGATCTTTTACTCCTTCATCTTCTTTGAGTGACTTCAGATATCTAGTTCTGACTTTTGGCACCTCATTCTGAAGAAGGTTTCAAAGTCAGTAAGAATAGGATCTCTTCTGCTTCTTGCTCCAGGAAGAGGTTGAGGGGTTTTGATGATAGTATCAATAACATTCATCTTTCTCAAGGTGAGAGCATTCAAGCAACTTCCAGTATTGACAGCCAGATCTTTGATGGTACCTTCAGCTTCCAATTCCTCAACTATCTTGGAATGAACCAGAAGGTTTGTAATGATTCTTCCAAAAGGAATAATAGTACACTTCTTTACTCTGAAGGCATTTCTGGAATCCCTCACAGCATTCCACATGTGATTGAAGATTATGTAGATAACATCAACCTTCTTCTTAGTGGCAATGCAATACAGAATGTATTTCTGCTCATTGTTGACGAAATCTGCAACATGTGTTCCTTTCCTATGATAGAAACACCCCAGAAGAATCTTGGTCCAGATTTTGTAGAGGTCTTTCATGTCCTTGACACGCTTTGCTTAACGTCTGTGTAAAGGGTAGACAACACTTCATCCCAATCAGCCCTTTGATCAATTTCATAAGCACCCTCAGGGTTTCTTAGATCGAACATCATTCTCAGAATGTTCTCAGTAACGACCACAAACTTCCCATGGACGAAAGACATAATGGATTTAGGGGCAACAACTGCATGCACCCAAAATTCCTTAGCAAGATCTGGGTAGACTGGTCCACAGAACTCAGCAAACAATGAAGTCCATCCTTGAAAAATGATATCTTCTTTAAGATGATATTCATGTTCTTCGATGCTATCAAAATCTACCATGAGTTCACAGATAACTTCCAACTCCTTTTTGGAAATAGAACATGCAATAACCGGAGTGATTTGCTGATCTTCTTCTTGCAGATGGAGAGGGACAGATGAGCCAACATTGTGAGATGATGAAGCGGCCATTGAAACAGTACTGAGATTTGAAAGACAATTTCTGGGTTTGCGCTTAGGGTTTGAGAAAAGACCAAAAAGGTTGCAAAAATGCATGCAAGAAGAAGGAGAGAATGGGAGCGAAAAAGATAAACATTATGATTTGAATTGTATTTATAGAGACGGATTTGAAAATGAATGCAATAAAGTTATGAGAATGAACAGTTACAAAATCAAATGAAATCAATTGCATTAAATGATGAGTGACGTTAGATGAGAGATCGTGGGAAATGAAATGATTTAACACAGTTACCTAGGGCGGTGTCCCATCAGATTAACTCACGCTTTTACCAACCGTACATACACGTGTTCACCATCAGAATACTCTTGATGACAGCTGTGTTGCACTGAATAGAGCTTTTCATCTTCTGATTCTGATCACTGCTTCTGATTGTTATTCTTTAGAAATGATCTAGTTCTGATAGGATCATCTTTCTTTCCAAGGATCACATCTTCTGAGTGAGAAGAGGTGAGTCTAGAAGATCTTCTGACTGTTGGCTCTTCAGAAATTCTGAGATTCTCTAAAGATGCAGCAACTTGATCTTCTGATTCTTTGCTTCTGAGACTTTCAGCTTCTGGAGCTTTGCTTCTTGGTTCTACAACTTCTGATATGTCAATATCTATATCTGCAAAATTCTCAACCTGCTTTGGCTTTTCAAGACCAAGCTTATCATCAAATCTGATATTGATTGATTCTTCTACAATCAATGTTTCAGTATTGTATACTCTGTAGCCTTTAGAGCGTTCAGAATATCCAAGAAGAAAACATTTTTGTGCCTTAGAATCAAACTTACCAAGATGATCTTTAGTATTCAGAATAAAGCACACACATCCAAAAGGATAAAAATATGAAATGTTGGGCTTTCTGTTCTTCCACAATTCATAAGGAGTCTTATTTTGAATAGGTCTTATAGAGATTCTATTCTGAATATAACATGCAGTGTTTATTGCTTCTACCCAGAAGTGCTTAGCCATATTGATCTCATTGATCATGGTTCTGGCCATTCCTTGCAGAGTCCTATTCTTTCGCTCTACAACTCCATTTTGCTGTGGAGTTCTAGGGCAAGAGAAATCATGGGCAATACCATTTTCTTTGAAGAACTCCTCAAAGAATCTGTTCTCAAATTCGCCACCATGATCACTTCTGACCTTTATGATTTTGCACTCCTTCTCAGATTGGATCTGAGTGCAGAATTCAAAGAACACTGAATGAGACTCATCCTTGTGTTTTAAGAACTTTACCCATGTCCAGCGGCTATAATCATCTACGATGACTAATCCATATTTCTTCCCTCTGACAGATGCTGTTTTGACTGGTCCAAACAGATCAATGTGCAGAAGTTCTAACGGCCTTGAGGTAGAGACAACATTCTTAGATTTGAATGCAGGTATGGAGAACTTGCCCTTCTGACATGCTTCACAAAGAGCATCTGATTTGTATTTCAGATTTGGGAGACCTCTAACCAGATTTAGTTTGTTAATCTGAGAAATCTTTCTCAAACTAGCATGTCCTAATCTTCTGTGCCAGACCCATTGCTCTTCAGAAACAGACATAAGACAAGTCACCTTCTGCTTCTCAAGATCAGAAAGATCAATCTTATAAATGTTGTTCTTTCTCTTGCCTGTAAATAGGATTGAGTCATCCTTCTGACTTACAGCCTTGCAAGACTTTTGATTGAAGATTATGTCATAACCATTGTCACTTAATTGACTTATGGACAATAAGTTATGTGCTAATCCTTCTACAAGAAGTACATTAGTTATGGAAGGAGAGTTACCAATGCTTATGTTTCTAGAGCCAATAATCTTGCCCTTTTGATCTCCTCCAAACTTGACTTCTCCACCAGACTTAAGCACCAGGTCTTGGAACATAGACCTTCTTCCCATCATGTGTCGCGAGCACCCAGAGTCCAGGTACCATGACATTTTGTGCTTTGCCTTCTTTGCTGCTAAGGATATCTACAATAGAAATTATCTCCTCCTTAGGTACCCACAATTTCTTGGGTCCTTTCTTGTTAGTTTTCCTCAAGTTCTGATTGAACTTGGGTTTAGTATGATAAGTAACAGGAGGAACAACATGATATTCTTTGGGTTTGTCAGCATGATATCTTTTAGGTTGTGTCACATGCTTCTTGGTGTGTGTTGTGTTAAAACTCTGTGCATGTGATGTGAGCTTGATATCATGTGAGTGGCCATATTTGAACTGACCATACAATGGCTTGTATGTGATTTTCAAATCATCAACAGGTTCAAATTTATGTGAGGTATCACCCTCATAGCCAAAGCCAAACCTTTTGTTTCCAGAGACACCATATATCATAAAAGCAAGATGACTTCTGCCAATACTTCTAGATAGGAACTTTCTGAAGCTCGAGTCATATTCTTTCAGAATATGATTGAGACTAGGAATGGATTTTTCTGATTCAGAAGGAGATCCACTATCTTTGGATAATTTTAAAACTTTTTCCTTCAGTTCAGAATTTTCCACTTCCAGCTTCTTAGTTTCAAATTCAAATTGCTTTTTCAGCTTTTTGTATTTGATACTAAGATGAGCCTTGAGTTCCAGAAGTTCAGTTAAACTGGAAACTAACTCTTCTCTAGATAGTTCAGAAAATACCTCTTCAGAATCTGATTCTGATGTAGATTCTGATTCATCATCCACTGTAGCCATCAGTGCAAAGTTGGCTTGCTCTCCTTCAGAGTCTGATTCTGATTCTGATTCAGAATCATCCCATGTTGCCATAAGACCTTTCTTCTTATGAAACTTCTTCTTGGGATTCTCCTTCTGAAGTTTTGGACATTCATTCTTGAAGTGTCCAGGCTCATTGCACTCATAGCAGACGACCTTCTTCTTGTTAGATCTTCTGCCACCAGAAGATTCTCCTCGTTCAAACTTCTTTGAACTTCTGAAGCTTTTGAACTTCCTTTGTTTGCTCTTCCAGAGTTGGTTTACCCTTCTGGAGATCATGGACAGTTCATCTTCTTCTTCTGATTCTGATTCTTCAGAATCTACTTCTTCAGCCTGAAAAGCGTTAGTGCATTTTTTAATATTAGATTTTAATGCAATAGACTTACCTTTCTTCTGAGGCTCATTTGCATCCAGCTCTATCTCATGGCTTCTCAAGGCACTGATTAGCTCTTCCAAAGAAACCTCATTCAGATTCTTTGCAATCTTGAATACAGTCACCATTGGACCCCATCTTCTGGGTAAGCTTCTGATGATCTTCTTTACATGATCAGCCTTGGTGTAGCCTTTGTCCAGAACTCTTAATCCAGCAGTTAGCGTTTGAAATCTTGAGAACATCTTCTCAATATCTTCATCGTCCTCCATCTTGAAGGCTTCATATTTATGGATTAGATCAAGAGTTTTGGTCTCCTTGACTTGAGAATTTCCTTCATGGGTCATTTTCAGTGACTCATATATATCATAGGCAGTTTCCCTGTTAGATATCTTCTCATACTCAGCATGAGAGATAGCATTCAGCAAAACAGTCCTACATTTATGATGATTTTTGAAAAGCTTCTTTTGATCATCATTCATTTCTTGTCTTGTAAGCCTTACACCAGTAGCGTTCACTGGATGTTTGTAACCATCCACCAGAAGATCCCATAAGTCACAATCTAGACCAAGGAAGTAACTTTCAAGTTTATCTTTTCAGTCTTCAAAGTTTTCACCATCAAATACTGGCGGTCTAGTGTAACCATTGTTACCATTTCCATTGTATTGCTCAGTTGAGCCAGATGTAGATGTAGATGTAGGTGTTGGAGTCTCAACCATCTTGACTTAGTGTTTTTCTCTTCCTGAATCTTTTCTAAACACGGTTAAGTGCTTGCACCTTAGAACCGGCGCTCTGATGCCAATTGAAGGATAGAAAAACACTTAGAAAGGGGGGGTTTGAATAAGTGTAGCTTTAAAACTTGTAAGATAAAAACAATTTACACAATGATTTTTATCCTGGTTCGTTGTTAACTAAACTACTCCAGTCCACCCCCTTGGAGTGATTTACCTCACCTGAGGATTTAATCCACTAATCACACGAGATTACAATGGTTTTCCACTTAGAAACACTCTAAGTCTTCTAGAGTATCCTGATCACAACTTGATCACTCTAGGAACAATCTGCTTAGACAACTTCTAAGACTTGCTAGAGTATACTGATCAACAACCTGATCACTCTAGTACTTACAACTTAATGTAAACAAATTCTTTTAAGAGTTACAATGCTTCTTATAAAGCTATTATCACAACTGTGATTTTCTCTTAAGTTTAAGCTTAAATCTCACAAAGATATTACAACAGCAATGTAGTGAGTTTGATGATGAAGTTTAAGAGCTTTTGAATTTGACAGCGTTTCTGCAAGTTGGTTCAGAGTTTGTAATTCGTAAGTTGTGTAACCTTGCTTCTCATCAGAACTTCATATTTATAGGCACTTGAGAAGATGACCGTTGGGAGCATTTAATGCTTTGCGGATTCCGTACAGCATTGCATTTAGTGTTTTACTCTTTTGTCAACTACCTCGAGCCTTGTTTTCGCTGTGTCTACTGACGTTGCCTTTAATAGCTTCTAACGTTCCTTTTGTCAGTCAGAGTAGCCTGCCAGTCTAGTACTTGCTTCTGATCTGATGTTTGTGTAACAACGTTTGAATGTCATCAGAGTCAAACAGCTTGGTGCAGAGCATCTTCTTGTCTTCTGACCTTGAAGTGCTTCTGAGCGTGATACCATGAGAACTTCAGTGCTTCTGCTTCTGATCTCAAGTTCTTCTGATGCTTCCATATACTCATGTTCTGATTCTGCTTGACCATCTTCTGATGTCTTGCCAGACCATGTTCTAATGTTTGCATGCTGAACCTTCTGAGTCAGTGCTTCTTGCGCTGATTTTGTGCATACTCTTTATATAATTCCTGAAAATGGAAATTGCATAGTTATTAGAGTACCACATTATCTCATACAAAATTCATATGCTTGTTATCATCAAAACTAAGAATATTGATCAGAACAAATCTTGTTCTAACAAACCTGTGAAACCAAAATTTTATTCTTGTTGTCAACTTCACACGACGCATGAGTAAATAAAAATGAATGAAAATGCATGGAATGTAATTAGATTATTTTTAGATTTTAAAGAAGTGAAAATTGACCTAATGTTGAATTTTATTGATCTAATCCATGAATGGCCGAATGATGATGCAAATGCACTGAATAAATGACCTTGAAAAAAATTAAAGTATATATATATATATATATATATATATATATATATATATATATATATATATATATATATATATATATTACACACATTATTAGTCATAACGACGTGACCAACAAAAATTTAGCCTTGTTAAACAAATTACGCAGAAAATGCATGATTTTCCCTCTCCCGAGATAACATGGCATCCCATGTTCAACTTGCTATTCTCTATTTTAGGATACTTTCTACTCCCTCAGGTCCTATTTATATGAAAAAATTTGTTTTTTAAATATATTGAGTAACTAATATAATTAGATAATATATGGATCAGATACATTGTCTTTTCAATAAACTTAAAAAATAAAAGATTTTCTATAAACTTAAAAAATAAAAGATTTCTAAATAGGACTAGAGAAAATATTTATCAATCCACATGTTCCCTATTTTTTCATAGTGTGGCTCTATACAAATAGTTATTTCATTTAGTGGTGCTACAAATAAGGAATGCGAGTAAAATGTCACATATATTACCTAGTGAGTTTTGACTTAGTCTGTCTTCTTAACAATTATGAACTTCCACATACTTAAAGAAAGATCAGACTCATTTGTATTTAATTGTCTTTGTAGTCGTCCAACCTTCCTTCGGGTGAGGACAAATTCACCTTATCCTAAACTAGTGTGAAACCCGTGCCTCCGCACGGGTTCTGGTGTGGACCGATTTTATGTTACCAGTTAGAATATGGAATTCAAAAATAATAGAAAAAATTAAAATAAATTATAAAAAAAGGATAAAAAAGAAGTCTAAGATTAATATATAAGTTAAAATTTAAAATATTAAATGTGTTCCAATATAATATAGGAGTTTTTTTATTAACCACTAATATTTAGGTTTTTGTCGGCCACCTTGAGACATTTTTATTTGAACAATAATAATTATTTTTCTGCATATAAATATATATTTTCCTGTATTTATTTCTCGTATGTAAATATTATTTTTGTTTTGACATTCTTTATAAAATTATTGGAATCAATACTAAATTTATTCCCGTATATAAATTTTAATTTTTTGAATTAATACTAAATTTATTCTCGTATATAAAAAGGGTTTGCCAAACAGAACCTTATATATTACAAAGAAATGGAAAAAAAATATGTTCAATAATTTTATTACAATTATTTTATTTATTGATAGATTAAAAATATAATTAGTTTGATGAATGATAATATCTGATAAAGTATTTGAAATATTTATTTTACTCATAAAGTCTAATAAATAAATAAATAAATAAATAGCAAATAATAATAAAATAAATAAAATATAACCCTAAAATAAATATGATATTCATCCATATCTAAAATAACAAAAGAAACCAAACAAAAACATGATATTATTATGTCTATTGGTATATTTGATAGTCACAAAAACAATTGGTCAAGAGAAAATCAACATTTAAATAATATTTTTTATTTAAGAAAATTCAAATCTTCTTTAAATTCAAATTTAAATTGTCCTAAGAAGAGGCTACAGTAAGATGCATAGTAATAAATCTTATTACAAATATGGTTTATAGTTGAAAATTCTTATACTTGAACTGATTTAATGAACTGCAACATTACTCTTAAACCCAAGAATTAATATTTTTAAAACTTTTTTATAATATTCATGTGAGAAGATTGAGGCATTCAAGTCCTTCCTAAATCAGGATCGTATTCATGTGAGAAGATTGAGGCATTCAAGTCCTTCCTAAATCAGTAGCACGGTTATTATCCAAAACAGAAAGAAAAAACTCATAATAATCTCTCAAATCTTCACAATTCAATTCTATCCTAAATTAACACCAAATTTAACACCAAATTAGATCCAATGTTTCCCTATTTTTGAATTACACAGAAACAGATATGCTTGAATTCTTCCCAATATAAAAACATGATCACACAGAATAAAAAAAAAAGGCACACAACAAAACCAGTACCAGCATCAATTCTCATCTTAAAAAAAACCTCCATCAATCTCTTCAGTCTTCTCCATAAGACCATCATAAACCAATTCCATATCACATTTTTCAAATTTCAAGAAATCAAAACAGCATCATTTCTAAACCAGTAACAACTCCTCTAATTTCACCATGCACCATTTTATATAACTCTGCAGTAATGGTGACAGTACACTATTTAATATAATGCATGAATGTTTGTCTTGAATTGTGGTTATAAGAAATGTTAAATACAGTTTGTTAGGATTTATAAGCCACAATATTAGAATGTAAACAGAATTTAGAAATATAGAGATGTTAATCAAATTTTTATCAATATAGGCAATGCAACAGTTTATGAAAACCGTAGTTACCCAGTACATACGGTATGGATAAGCGACACAAAAGTGTAATACCTTATTGGACTTTCATTGCTCATACCATATTGCATTGTGTTTGAAACTGGGATAGAAACCTACATGACAAAAGCATTAGATGGATTAATATTGGATTATACTTAAAACCCCTAGATGACAAATGCGGGTTACATCACGAGAACTATCGATATTTTGACAGTTGATAATTTGAGGCTGATACAGAGTTAATCCATGAGGCTGATACAGAGTAAAAGATCAAAAACATGAATCTGAACCTGATAATTTGAGAATAATGTTTCAGCCTCATATCAACCATTTCAAGAATCTGGTATGATAATTCAGACATCAGTAAATTAAAAAACAAACCTTAAACGCTTATCCTAAACTCCATAGTTCATCATACAACAAATATCGGAAGCATTGATATGGTTTCTTGCCACACCGCGATTCATAAAACTTTGGCTTCATGTCGCAAAGGCCGAAGATCTTGAATTCATCAATGCTGCAGCCATAGCAAAATATGTCAAGTAGTATCAACTAAGGCTCGTGTGTTTCAATTGTCAAACACTCTAATTTACTAAATGACATTTACAAATCCACAAGTAGAATTAACCATAATAAACCATGGACATATTTAACTAAGAGCAACTATGGATCTGGTTCAGACCTATAATTATATTTTCATAAAATAAACCATGGACGAAAGACCAAGGAAAACAAACCTGCAGACAAACACTTGGACCATATTAACGACATCAACAATATGTAAGTTCACAGAACATATATAATCTCTTGTTAATAAACCATTAACTCTTCCACAAGAACTATATTACATGAAGTCTCCTTACAACGGATTCTGTTATCGCACCACAGTGGCCACCGATTTGTCTCAAAAGCTCCACCGCAACAGTCAGATCCGCTTAAATAATACTTAATCATATTTGTCTTTTCTCAAAGAGGAGTCGACATTTTACGCATATTTAAAACTTCAAAAATGTTATGGCTTTTACAATGGAAATAGCTTACAAATCCGCACAACCTTTGACACTTTGATAATCATCGCTGCCTGCCCCTTTTGTGAACTGGAACGTTGGGATTTCTTGGATGACGGATTCGTCGACACCGCGGTTCCATGTCCTTGGAGAGAACGCTATTATTTTCCACGTCCGCAGATTCGTCGATGTCGCGCTAATCCAATAATTCAAAGAGCCAAGTGAGAAACCATGCTACCGAGAGTTGTTTTCAGACTATAACTAAGACTTCGCCATGCTTTCAACAAACTGCAGCCAAAGAGTAAAATAAATAAACATCACATAATTGTTTCTTTATAAAGAGGAGTCAACATTTTAAGCATATTTACAACTTCAAAAATGTTATCTTGAGCTTACTTCACCTGCATTTTGGGTAATGATGTGAAGCACAGAGTTTAACTATTACCTTATTTAATGGTGCCTGCTCTAAAATATCTTTCACAGCAGAAACCATACCATGTACACTAAGCTTTGGAATAGCCAACCTAAACCTGTAACTCATTAACAACCACATAAATTGAAAAAACTTCCAAACCAAACAGAGACGATGTTACGAAGATTACATGTTTTACCTTCAAGATCTAAAACCATTGCTTTTAGCATGTACGAAGCAACATCTTTTAGGGTTTCGTTACGAATGTCGTAGTTTTGGAGAAGTTGTTGCATCTTGACAACCATATAGAGGGACCCAATTTCTTCACTTTCAAACCACCAATTTCTTCCTCGAACATCCTCTCTGCAAAAACCTACGAATAACCCATGATTCAAAATCCAAAAAGATTACATTTTTCCTAATGAATATAACAAAACAAAGAAATCCCATGATTCAAAATCTAAAAAATATTGAATTTTTCAAACAAAGATACTAAAAGAAACAAAATCCTAAAATTTTAATTTCATAACTATCAAACGTGTCATTGATTATTTAGAACTCAAATGGTGGATGTCGGTTCACAAATGCGATGAGAGCTTAAGAACTCGGAACTTAGAGTTTAACAACATCACGAACACAGAAATCAGTCACAATCCAAGAATGTTAGCACAAAATCAAAATATAATCTCAAATAATCGTTTTTCAGGAAATAACAAACTCACGTTCTTGTCGAATACCACCAGTTTAAAATGCTCCTTGGAACATACCTTCAGATGGTGACGTATGTGAAGATGAAACAAAGACGAAGAAGAGCAGGAAGATTGGGCAGACGTTGTAGTTGGGAGAAGAAGTTATCACCGTAGATCTGGAGAGATTTTGAAAAGATAACATAGTAGAAATAGACTCGTGGAGTGTAGAGCAAGAGGGATGGGACATATCTTCTTTGGTACAGTGGAGCAGGTAATGAGCCAGACATTGGGGGAGCAACAAGTATGGTTGTGTTGTAAATGAAAATGTGTTTGTTCGATTGCAAAGGAAATAGATGTTAGGGTTTCAAAAGCAAATGAGGAAAACAAAAACAATAACTTTTAGAAATCATTAGTTACAATTGGACCATGTCAGAATTTAGTCACAAAAAGTAATATTTAGACACAATTTAACCCTCATTCTAATAGGTGGCAAATTTAGAACAAAGGGCAAAAATGAGTTTTCCAGGTACATCTGTTTTCTTATTTTATAGATTCGATTATTTGCTAATTTTAATTAACAAATTATTTAATTTACGTATTAACCTTGATTTTTAAATTTATTATATATCCATCATTTCTTTAACTTTTAACAATCTTGAAATTTTGTTGTTTATGATATACTATAAGATTACTTGTAATTTTTAATCCTATATTTTTACTAGTTTACGAAATTTTATCCTATTTTAACATCCTTCTGTTTTTTCTATCATTCATATTTATAGACAAATAATAACTATGTGATATTGTCAAAAATAATATAATATATAGTTTAATGATATTAAATTTTGAACAAATGAACATTAATGAAACTGCAAGAAATAACATAAAGTTATACTTTAGAAAAAAGAAATATACACATAGTTTTACATTGTCAGTCAATGACGATCATGAATCAGGATAAGGCAGATTAAAAATTTTAAAAATTTTATATGACATGACAGAATATTATATTCTAATTGGATGACAGTGTAAAACTTTTTTACATTGTCAGTGCATAACCATTAAACTCTTATACTTTTATCTTTATAAATTAATTATTTTTAACTTAAATTTTAAATTAATAAGATATAAATAATTAATTCCCATGAATAATTTTATATCATTGAATTATACATTATATCCTTTAAAACACATTACTATATCATATTCTTTTGGTATAAAAATATAACAAATAAATTTTAATTGAGAATTTAAAACCAAGAGATTTCAACTTTATAGATAAATAGATAAAAACATAAAAATTAAAATTTATTGAATTTTTATATTAATTAAATTAATAAATAATATTTTTAATAATAAATTAGATAAAATAAATTTTTTTAATTAAACATTAAAAAAAATATGTCGGTTTTCTCGGTTTTTTTAGGGTCCCAAAGTTGATACTTTTAAAAAAAATTATTTGGACAAAAGAGGGCCACATAAAAGTGGGTCCCAGTATAAGGTGAGGTCAAGTAAACAACCAATCACAAGAGATCCGAATTTTTCGGCAACTCTTTTTATTTTTAATAATTAATTTAAATACGTCCGCGAGATTACCAAGAAAGAAGAAAAATAGGACCACGAGTACGACCTTTTTCCTCATTGGTTTCCTATTAACCACGTGTTGCTTTTATATTGGTCTTCTTAAACTAATTTCTTTGTTTCCTTTGATTTTCTTGCCACTTCTAGTTGAGAATTATTCTTTTTATTAAATGAACATTTTTATTTTCAAACAAATAGATACTAGTATCAATTATTTTGTTGGATATTTATATTTTTCTAAATATATGTATTATTGAATGGAATGTATCTCAACCCGTAGAGACTTTCTAATTTCTATTCATATTGAAATATTCAAATATACAGATAGTAGATTTAATAGGCATAGTTTGTGTAAGACTATTATTAAATTACTTTTTATAAATAAAATATTAACTTTTTTAAAATAAAAATTTAAATTGTTATATATTTGATGATAACTACAAAACAATTAGACGCTTAATACAATGAATGAATGAAGCAAGGAGTAACATTTTTATTTTTAGTGTGTACCTTAATTTGATGTTTGTGATCTCTTATTAGAGTTTCTGAAGGCCCTGGTCCTAGTTTAAATCATGGCCATCCAGACTAACAGATGTTAGTATAAAATTCGTTCGATTAACTAAAGACCCTGCTTTAGTTTCTTATTGGGATCATGTACTTTCTAGGACATATTTATGCTTGCTTCACATGTCGTAGAACTTGCTGCTCGATAGTTGATATTGAAATAGATATTTTCATTCATGACATTAATGACTTGACGTCACTCTAGCCAGAAATATCTTTACCTTTTAGGCTTTATGAATATATTGAGCCTCCGTCTCATTGGGCCAAGTTCAGGTCCAAGACCGATATATGATTAGTTGGGATTTTAGCCTATAACTAAACATATTAATTGACCAACTTTATTCTAGTCATGGCCCAGGTATGAACAGTTACCCCATAATCTTGGGGTTTGGTGGAATCGGGTTCGAGCTTGTGACACACTTGTAACTAGGATTTAAAAATGACTTTAGTGGAATTTTATCAATCTTCAAACTATCTTTTTTGTTTTAGTCTCTTAATATTTCTAGGTCTTTCTATCAATAAATGATATGGCTCTTTGAAGTTTGTCTCTTCATCCATCTGTCATGTGCTAGTTTAAGGCTAGTAGTGTGATGGCGTATCATTAGGCCTCTTATGATGAGTTTCATAGAAATTGCTTTTGATATGATGACACTTATGACACTCTTTATTACATGTACATTGTTAATTGGTCATCGTTCATTCTTTTTACTTGTTGAGCTTCTAAATATTAATTTTTTGCCTTTTTGTTTTTTCTTGTCATGTGAGTATAACTATTTTAAGGCATTTTGTTTTTCACCTTTCTTCTTCTGATGTTTTCTTATTTTTCTAGAACTATTTTGTCTTCTTGTTTTCTTCGACAATTGCTTTTGAAGTGTTCTTGCATTATTCCTTCACAACTATTTCATTACTTTTAATTGGTAAGTCTTTCTTACCCCCTTATTATCCATATTTAATGGCTTTATTCATCTTTTTGTGATTGTAGCTTTAGTGAGAGTGGTAAATGTGTAATATTTCTCTTTTCACCTACATTCTTCTTTGTGTGTCTAGGTATAATGGTTCATGCCATTAAATATCCCTATATGATTTTTGAAGACGTTATTCATCATTTGCTAGCTTGTTGCCCCATCATTGATTTAATAAGGAATGATAATTTTTTATTCATTGATTTAATTTATGTTAAATGGTCAAAATGAAGTACCTATTTAAATTCCCTTTTCTTTTCCATTTCCAACTTATTTTGTTTTGTGTTGTCCTGTGTACCATTCAATGGTTTTTCCTTTCCTATTGGATTATTCTATCTGGTTACTTTAAGGAACATTCATTTACATTTCTTGATAAGTCCTTGACTTATTTTCCTCCTTCACCTATTACACATGTTTTATTTGAAATGGACACGGATGATATTGTTTAACTTTATAATTATGAATAAAGGATGATGAGACAAAGGTCTCTTCCCAATCTTACACATACAATCTCGATCATGTATATGTTGTTTTATTTTATAGACCCAATAAGAAACTCCATAACATGGATCTTAATGGTTATAACCAGGTCAATAAAAGAATAATTTATTCTCAAGACAATATTTTAACCGGAGACCTAGTTAGAAGCCATAAATGTTATATCTAAATGCTAAGAAACAAGACATGTCTCTCTTATTTGAATGCGAGTGTCACCATTATTCAAATAAAATATGTTTTTACCAAAGTTGAAAAGGATGAACTATACTTTTTATATGTTTTTCGAAATTTCTTCTTTTAGATTCATCTTCAATTTCATTTTAGCAACTTTTAATGTAAGGTGACGATGATTGAAAGTCTCTTACTCTTAATTTTACCCTACAAATTGGATTTTCACCAGATGCTTTAAGCAGTGTTATGGCCTCTAAAATGTTTCAAGTATTTTGTAAATTTTATTTTGTTTATACACCTTTAAGGAAGGTGGTGGCAAGGTCAATTTATGCTACTAAGTAGTATTTCTGGTTACAATTTTTAAAGTCTTTTTGATATGTTTTATAAGGCCTTTTACAATACCTTCTTAAATTTTTTGAATATCATAAATAATTTATACAACCGCAAACGCGTGACTATATCATGTAATACAATAAATTTGTTCCAATGAAAACTTGTTAGTGAGTACTGATTTAATTTTTGCGATGACTAGCTAAATAATTACAAAAATGATCGGTTTGATTTTTGTTGAAAACAACAATATAATAAGGGATCGGGATTGTGCCTCCTCACAATGGTATACCTATATTTCCACTATTTTCCTTTTTCTAAGTGTATAAGTCATTAAATATCAAACATCCCTTATTGTAACTTAAGTCTTATTTCAAAGTAAGAAAGCATACTTTAGGCTCACGAGCCCATTGCTTTTATGTTTGGCATATAACACAAATCGCTAGGTGTAAGTGGCATCATAAAGTGGTCTTTTGATGGTTACAACTATCTTCATGTGTTAACTATCCTATTTGATCTTATAAGTTAGAAAATCAGACTTCTCCTTCAGCTTCTCTACTTGATTGTCCAAGATTATGCAAATGAAAATTTGCAAGAGTATAATTCGATAAGTCGGATGATCATACTTCTATTTTCTATGCTTCACTCTGTTATTTGAGGTGATGTAAATTTAATAATTACAAGAGTAAAACTTAATATAAAAAAGTTAAAGACTTATACCTAAAAACGATAAGAAATGCAATGATTTTATAAAGGACCAATAATCGAAGTCCTCAATATCCCGAGAAAGGTGACTACTCAATCACGATTAAGAATAAATTAAAGTAGATATATAAAATTGTAATGCAAAGTATGAACAAGAAATAAACTCAATCAAACATTATTGTATTGCTTAATCTAAAGTGTGGAAAGAACGATAACAATAACAAAATTAATGGAGACGAAATATTTCTAAGTTTCTACAATGCTAATAACAAGAGAACTTGAAGATTGAGATGATTGGTATTATAATTTTGTGATTTATAAATAATAGAAGAATCATATATTTGCATTTATCTCAAGAGGTTGCATTAAGAGGGAATTAAAGTCATGGTTCCAAAAGCTAATGGGTAACAAAACCATGTTGGCCAACACATATTTGTCGTGTTACTTACTAGTGTGGTTGATGTTATTCTTTATTTTGGAGTTCTTTGTATTTTTCTCGTCCTAAAAACATGGTTGTATTGTACCAATACTATGTGGTTGTGTTGCTTTCAAATTTTCTCCTTTTTCTAGTTTTTCTTGATCGGACTTGTGCTATTTATCAAGCAATTTGGCCATAAACTTCCTTTTGACAATCTTTTCCTAAAAAAAAAAATGCAAATTATTCTTATTTTGTTACTGAATATAAAAATCAAACAAAAACTAGTAAAAAAATTTTAAAACAAAACAAAATTACATTAATTTATCCTAAAACTTAAGTGTTAAAATGAAATTATTTTACATGTCATAATTAATATTATTTCTTCCACAATTCAAAATATGGAGCCAAATTACCTTTTTATTTGTCACCTAATTTTTTTCTACTAAACTTATTAATGCAACCAAATCTACCAAGGTGTAAATTACTTTAGTAAGCCCTTTTCCAAACATTATTTTAAAAGTTGACAAGTTTCCATATTTTATGATTTATTAATGTGTTTATATTTTTATATTGAATAGATCTCTAGATGACAAAAAAAAATTGGCCACCTATGTTACCGAGACAAAGAAAAAGGGAAAATTTTCTCTCAACATCTAGCAATTGGATTCTTAGTCGCCAAATGGATCTCTAAAGAGAGCATCCTTCATAACTTCTAAGAGACACTACGACAAAATGCGCTTTTAATCTCGGACGTGAAATGCAATTTACCTCGACTAAAGAATCGAGGTAACGAAGGACATCATGAAAAGTAACGACTTAACACCTCGATATTTAAAACACCAAGGGGTAAGATAAATTGATAAGTCCACATCAATTTACATCTGCACTTTTATTATTTACAAAACTAGTGCCTCATACATCTCGGTTAATAAATAAAATCAAGGGGTAAGATAAATTGGTTTTTTAATAAAAAATATTTACATTCTTTACACAAAAGTTAATAAAATAATTTGCTTACAAACTACAATATTCACCCAGAATATTTCATTGTTTACACAGAATATTAAAATAAAAATTAATTTGTCCATAAAGATCATATGTGGGATCTTCGAATCCTTGATATTTAAGCAAGATCAAATGATGGGCACCACTATATTCTCAATTGATTTCTTATGCATTTATTTCTAATATAAACAATCAAAGGTTAGATAAATAAATAATTTTATGCTCAAATAAATATTTAAGAACACAAATCTTAAATACAAATAATTTTCTACACTTGCAATCCATCATAGAGAACTCTTCATGGAAAATACTCTTGCAAACCTTAAAGTGAAGATGTAGATAGTTTCAAGCGCTTCATGATGTTTCATTATCAATTTTAGATATCATAATGCTTTTATAATGGAAGTTTTTTAGGTTTCATGCCAATCACTAATGATAGTGTCTTGAGCGTTGATACTCATAAAATGGATGGTACATATTTATTTAAAGGGGATGATCAATAGCATCAATTATCACTCTAAATTATCCCCTCGGTTTTGTTAAAAACCAAAGTGAAAAAACTTCTTTTTTTTACATTACAATATTTACACAAAATATTAAAACACAATATTACAACAAATCCAGATTATTGGAGAACAACAAATCTTTGCTACAAGGAGTTATCTATTCCTAACATTGGAAAATGTTATATGGATTGCATGTAACTTCTAAAGGAATTATCTGTTTCAACCATTGGAAAATGATTTTCTGCACTTGCTATTCATCATAGAGAACTTTTTCAAGCTTCTTTAAGTTCCAAAATTTCATTATCTTGAGCAAATGTGTTCATGGAAAGATTCTGTTTTTGGGAATAAATTTCTCAATATTGTCAACCGAGAAAAGAAATTATGTTTTCTTTGATTGACAATATTGGAAGGTTATTCCAAAAATGTTTTGTTAAGATAGAATAACTTTGAATATTTAGTTTTGGGCGGCTATATACAAAGTATGATTAGGGTAAAATCTGTTTAACAAGTGCTTTTATAATAAAATTTGATTTATTTTATCCCTCAATTATTAAGGAAATCGACGAGATAGATTATTTAGTTTACAAATAAAAAATAACAGAAAATATGAGGTAATAAGTGGATTCTCCCCTCAGTTATTAGAACAACCGAGGTAATATGTGTTTTTTATTTCTAAAAAAATAAAACATGTCGCACATTGGAATCATATCACTAGAATAGCAATGATCATCCATATTCAAAACATAACGTATCTTTTGGACTTTTAAGGAGGCGCTTAAGCTTCTCTGATTGGTTCACTACCTATTTTCCACTTTATTTAAACACGATTCCTAGTTTCAACGTCTCATTTCAAACTCTCTGTGTCTTCAAACCTAGTTTCAAAGTCTTTTCTTTTCTTCAAAAATGTCTTCAAAAACTTAGATGAAAATATTTTGTTTGTTACCAATGTAAAGTTTGTTAACTTCGATAATTTGAAAGACAAAGGTTTTGTTCTAAGAAAAACTATTTCCAAACAAAATTTGAATGATTACGTTGACGTTCTTCATGGATCCATCTACACTAATCTCGTTGAAGAGTTATAGTTAAATGCCTCTATTGTGCCATCTAGTCATGATGCTGAGTCAATCTAGTCCCATGCCAATGACTCTCATATCACCATTACTCCATCACTTATTGCTGAGAAAATAAACTGTGAATGTGTTGAACATTATATATTCAACAATGTCTACTAAATCATTCTTCGCCTAATTTATGCTAACTACGATAAGCTCATCAGTCCTGCTACTCTACTCCCAATTGCAAAAGTTTGGTATCAACTTCTAGTGTCAAATCTCCGTCAAAAAGAGAAACAATTGGAAACGCTTACTTGGGATGACAAATATCTCTTGTACTTCCCTACCCACAACGTCAGAGTTAATATTCCTCTTACCATTTTTAACTTAAAGGAAATAATAGCATCTCTTGGAGGAAATGACTTTCCTCATGCCATATGGAAGCGTTCTTTTTGAACTTTTCTCTCAGTTAGAGATAGTTAATAGTGATAATGTTAAAGTAGAATGGAGTAGAGTTTGAATATGTGGAATAGTTATTTGTTGTCCTGTTTTTTATAATCCGTAATTGATTATCAATGAAATATTTCCTTTCCTATTATTGTCTATTTTTTATTGATAACAAAGATTTGGAGAATTACTAATTAACAAAGAAAAAATAGAAAAAAATAACTAAGATAAAAAGCAAAGTTGAAAATACGCCAAGTGAGAAATCATTGAAAAAAAATTTGTCTGAAACTTTGTTGATGTTTGAAATTTTATCTGAAGCTTTGTCAATCTTTTATCAAACTCATGACTTGCATCTTTAACTGCTTAAGTGCATTGGTTGACTTTCTTGATTGTTGTATCTTAATCATGCAGAATATAATCTATTATGATCTTTTGTAGTTTTTATCATGTTACATCTTTGTCATGCTAAATATTTTCTTAATTGTCATCACCAAAACAACAACCTATTACCTGCAAAATAAGGTTTCACATTAGTCATACTTTCTTTGTCGCCCAATCATACGATACATCTTATATTTAAGATTCACATAATACACACATTAATGAAATACAAATAATTATGTCCAAACAACATTATATTAATATCATAATATTCATATTAATTAAGTACATCAACACATCAATTGTCATATCATACCAATTATTTTTACCACAACTCAAAACCTATATATCACACCTACACATATTTTATTTTCTAATTACCAAACTTTAAAAATTAGGGTTAATAGTAGTTTATCCCCCTGTAATATGAGCGTGTTTCGGTTTACCCCTCCCCCCCCCACCGTTGCCAAAGGCAGGTTTTGGCAACGATTTTCTTGAAAAAACCGTTGCCAACAAGTAGGGAGGGAGGAAAGGAAAAATTCGCTAACATTACAGGGGGGCGAATTACTATTAACCCTAAAAATTAATAATTTAATTACTAATAGGCCAAATAATTAGTAAGTCGTATATAAAATTGTTGTGAATTCAATGCCACGAACAAAGTATAAAACAAGGAAGAATAAAGGACAAGGAAGAAGAGGAACACAAGAATTGGTTATAACTGCTATTCTTTTACTTTCTCTTAAAACAAGATTACAAGTTTACAAGAATAACAAATAACCTCTCTCACCCTAAATTAGGATTTCCGGCTTAGCAATGATGAGAGACTAGTATGCTATTTATAATAAAACCTAACATACTAACTAATGAGCTTTTTTCCACAAGACCCATTATACAAGCCAACTTAATAAACAAGCTAACTTAACAACTTAGGGTTTAAACACTAAAACCTAATTTAACATGCTAACAACCCTAGCATCTTCGACACAAGCATGTGAACAACCTTCGACTTCATGCTCAATCCTATCGAATCAAGAAGCTACCTTTCGACCATACTAGAGTTCGATCCAATATCTCACAAATCTCCACCTTGGACCTAACTCTACAACATCAAGGGAACAAACTAGCTATCTTCATGCAGCTTTATCAACTGCATACAGTGGAAAAACTTGCAACTCGGCAATGACTTCTCCGCTGCCGTCAATTCTGCATTCATGGCTGCCTCTCCCTTCAACGCTTCCACGCAACCCTGCTGGACCAGTAGGGCTTTCATCTTCAAGCGCCACAGACCGAAATCATTCACTCCGGTGAACTTTTCAATCTCATACTTTGTTGAAGGCATCTTCTCCACGCTCACCGCACCAATTTGTTGTGAATTCAATGCCATGAACAAAGTATAAAACAAGGAAGAATAAATGACAAGGAAGAAGAGGAACACAAGAATTGGTTATAACTGTTATAAGCATGTGAATAACCTTCGACTTCATGCTCAATCCTATCGAACCAAGAAGCTACCTTTCGACCATACTAGAGTTCGATCCAATATCTCACAAATCTCCACCTTGGACCTAACTCTACAACATCAAGGGAACAAACTAGCTATCTTCATGCAGCTTTATCAACTGCATACAGTGGAAAAACTTGCAACTCGGCAATGACTTCTCCGCTGCCGTCAATTCTGCATTCATGGCTGCCTCTCCCTTCAACGCTTCCACGCAACCCTGCTGGACCAGTAGGGCTTTCATCTTCAAGCGCCACAGACCGAAATCATTCACTCCGGTGAACTTTTCAATCTCATACTTTGTTGAAGGCATCTTCTCCACGCTCACCGCACCAATTTGTTGTGAATTCAATGCCACGAACAAAGTATAAAACAAGGAAGAATAAAGGACAAGGAAGAAGAGGAACACAAGAATTGGTTATAACTGCTATTCTTTTACTTTCTCTGAAAACAAGATTACAAGTTTACAAGAATAACAAATAACCTCTCTCACCCTAAATTAGGATTTGCAGCTTAGCAATGATGAGAGACTAGTATGCTATTTATAATAAAACCTAACATACTAACTAATGGGCTTTTTTCCACAAGACCCATTATACAAGCCAACTTAATAAACAAGCTAACTTAACAAATTAGGGTTTAAACACTAAAACCTAATTTAACATGCTAACAACCCTAGCATCTTCGACACAAGCATGTGAACAACCTTCGACTTCATGCTCAATCCTATCGAACCAAGAAGCTACCTTTGGACCATACTAGAGTTCGATCCAATATCTCACAAAAATTGATTAATTAGATATTCTTGTTTGCCTTGCATGTCACTACACCCATGAATAAATCAATGACTTTTCCTTATCTTCTTTACCAACAATTTTTCTACAAAAATGGATTTGAGTTTCTCAACTTAAATATACATTTAAACTATATAAATATAAGAATTAAATAAAAATTAAAAGGGAAAACAAATGTTAAACACTAGAAGTCAGCTTGTCCATTGCTTGCTAGTCAAGCAACTAGTTAAGTTGTTTGTTATTTTTCCCATTGTAATAGTTAGTTAGTAACTAACTATTTCAGTTAGTTATAGGTAGTTACTAACACTTTTGAACTCTTATTAATAGTGCATCGCTCTTCCCTTTGATATATGCAAGTTTATTTAATTCTCACTTGCTTTAACAGTGAATGTAATAAGGTTACTTAACTATCAAGTCATTGCTTTAACATGGTATCAGTAGCAATTTTCTGCACTTCTCCTTCATTATTGACCATCATCATTTTCTTCTTCTTCTTCTTCTTCATTCTTCAATATTTCTCATGGCATTGGTGAACTATGGTAATTTCTTTATCAACTTTTCCAATCCTTACTACCTACACCCTAATGAAAATCCCGCCCTTACCCCTGTTTCTTCTCCATTGAATCATAACAATTATCATTCTTGGGAAAGATAAATGCATATTGCTTTGATCTTCAAGAACAAAGAAAATTTTATGGATGGTATTCTACTCAAACCTCTTCCCCCGGGTCCTCTCTATTCTCCATGATTGATGCAACATTATGGTTCTTGCTTGGTTTCATCATTCCATCAATGAGTCCATTGCAAGATCTGTTTTATATATTAAAATGACTACAGGAGTTTAGCAAGACCTAAAAATATATTCTCCCAAATTGATATCTTCAGGATTTATGATACTCATGGGGAATTGTACAAGATTCTCCAAGTTAATCTCATTATATTTGATTACTTCACCATAATGATAGTTCTTTGGGATGAATTAGAGAACTATCGTCCTATTTCATATTCCAAGTGTTCCATTCCATGTCGATGCAATGCTATAACTTCTCTCCAAATTTGTCGTGAACAAGAGTATGTGATTTGGTTTCTCAATGACTTAAATGAAAGATTCACCAATACTAAGTCCCATATCATGCTCATGAATCCTCTTCCTAGTATTGATGCATTTTTTACTTGATCATTCAACAAGAAATAGAGTTGGTCCCTCCCATCCTTGAATCTAATCTCACAGACACACAATAATCTAATAATACTTCTATAACTTTATTAGCAAATTCTCAACAAACCATGCTTAATGATGCACTTAGATGGAACTGGAAGGATCCCTTTAGGGGAACCAATCGTATGTGTACTCATTATGGATGAACCAATCACATTATTGAAACTTATTTTTTCAAGCATGGTTACCCTTCTGATTTCAAAACCATGGGGAAGTTGCCTCTGGTCCAGTCTAATGATACTTCTCAACACCATGGTCACACATATGGTTCAAATTCCTCTAGCTCCAAGAGTTTTTCTTTTTTAATCAAGAACAATATCACAGTCTTCTTGGCTTGCTCCAATAATCTAAACAATACCTCAATACCATTACCAATGTTATTTCTAGTTATCCCTTTGCCTTGACCTCAAAGTCATCTTCCACTAATGGTAAGAATCCTATTTTATGGATCTTAGACTCCGGTTCCACATACCACGTTACCTTTAATTTTTCCTCCTTTATGGATCTATACCTATACCAAACAAATTTCTGTTTCTTTACCTAATAGTGTAAAAAATTTATCTAAAATTTATGCCACGATCATTATTTCTCCTAACCTTACCTTGCATAATGTTTTATACATCCCATTTTTTCATGTCAACCTTATCTCTATCACTAAATTAACTGATTTCAGTGATTTTTATGATCAATTTACTTCTAATACTTGTAAAAGTTTGTGGACCTCTACAAAGTAAGTGAATGGTATAGCTAAATTTCTCCAAGGATTATATGTGTTTAACCTTGCAAATATCAAGGCGGGTCATTTTGTAAATGCTTCAATTTCCACGATAGACTCCACTTTATGAAACTATTGATTAATCCATACCTCTACTATTAGCTTGCATGTCATTTCTAAGTTTTTTTTCCTTTCTTAAGCATTCAAATACTTGGTCATCTTTTGGTGCTTGCCACTATGCTAAAAAAAAAAGTACCTTTTAATTCTAGCATTACTTCCTCTATTTCACCTTTTGACTGCATTGTGACCTTGGGGGGGTGGGGTGTTATTTTCTACTATATCATTTACAAGCCATAAATATTTCCTTACTTTAGTAAATGATTTCGGTAGGTTTACTTGGATAATATTCCTCAAAACCAAAGATGAAACCAAAATACATCATATGAACTTTATTTCCTACATCAAAAAACAATTTCACACATCTTTAAAATGTTTCAGAACTGATAACGACACAAAATTTTCTATGGACACTTTCTTTTATTTGAAAGGAATTGTCCATCAAAGATCTTATGTTGAGACACCCCATCAAAATGGGATTGTTGAAAGAAAACACCAATACATTATCAACATGGCTAGATCCATTTCTTTTCATTCTAACCTACCCTTATTAATATGGAACTTTAGCACTCAACATGCCACTCATATCATTAATAAATTACCTATCCCTCTACTAAAATATAAAAGTCCTTATGACACCTTTGCAAAGATTCTCCTCCTCCTATTCACCTTAAGGTCTTTGTCAGTCAATAATATGCATCCACCTTAGTTGTTAGGAGACTTAGTCTTCCTTGATTGTTGTCTATGAACTGAGTATCCCTTGTACTCAAGATATATAAATATTGCTTATAAAAAAAAATGCATCCACCTTGAAAGTCCGCATAACCAAGTTTTATTCTAAATCTAAAAAGTCATATTTTTAGGTTTAAGGATATATCTTATATGACATTTATTCCAAATTCATGTTTTTTTAAAACTAAACAAAAAAACAAATAAATTTTTTATGCTACATTTCACTTCAATCTATTCTCTTAAATAAAAAAACTAAATATTAAAATCATGAAATAATGTAAAAAAGATTCATTAAACTTGACACGGCTCTCAAGAGCTTATTTGAGCAAGTCAATATCTTGACTTTTGAGTGTTGAAAATTTCCACATCAAACCAATCAACATACCACAAGTTGAGATAAATGCATGGCATAATATTATCAAAACAAAAGTGTGTGTGGAAGTAGGCAAAAGTTGGGGCATAGTCGCCGCCACCTTTAGATTCCAATTTACACATCCTTACACACATAGATCTCCTCCATAAACATCGATCAATAGTTAATTAATTCTTTAAAAAAATAATTATCATGCATGTGCTATAATATGTTTTGTTGGATAAGCCCCTACACCATATATACACGTATTAAAAGGGTTTATTATATATTATATTATTAATATTATTATTATACTCAAAGATATGTTGGAAGGGAAGAAGAAATTAATAATTGAGAGGAAGAAAGCAAGTGGGATAAGTGGGGTCATGAGTAGGTATAGTGTGTCCCATTGTTCTTACTTTTCTAGCAATATTACGACTCTTTTAATGCCTTCACTATTCTTCACTCATTCTAGTTGCGTCTTCAAACTATTATTCCTCTCATTCATCAAATAAATTAAACAAAATCACAAATTTAATTATAGTTTAAAGGACTATATTTTAAAACAAAATTATTTTGGTCCCATTTTTTTGTCACAAATTATTTTGGCTTGTTGATTGGTGTCTACTATTATATGATTGATGCAATGCAAACATGTTTTCATCTTTGTTAATATTAAATTTTTGTTATAGGTTCTTGTTGAATAGACACGTACTAACTAGATATAATTGTTTAAGTATGAAATCTTGGAACTTTTCTCAAGTGTTTTGTTCTTTTGAGGTCATTTTCTTGAGAAAAGAAAATGGAATAAGAAAAGGGTGAGACAAACATCAGCAAGCAAATGGAGTCCAATAATATCAATGTTGAAATGGATAGAGCAAACATATATGTAATCAAAGGGACCATGCAATGCTATTAAAAATATCCATTTTTTTTATTGTATGTAGGATGTAGTCACACCTATAAACATTGACAGAGAATGGGTTCAGTATTTGTAGAGATCTTTGTGGTTTCTGTGATGTGATATGTGCTAGTTATCTATTTGATTAATATTAGTAGGCACAACAAGTACGAGGGCTTGTTAAAATTAATTTCATGACACCTTAAATGGGGGAATGAATGATCGATACCTTATAAATATTGTTAGGTTAATAATTTTCGACTATAACTATTTTGAGATTAAAAATATTTATCTTAAAAATTAACTTTTTTTTTTTATGATTTTAAAGAAAATAAAATTTTAATTTTAGTGTTTAGATTCACATATATATTTGAAATTTGAAATTTAGGAGATATACATTATTTGATTAATGGTTGTTTTGTTAGACCATTTTGTTCAAAAATAATTTTTTTCTTCGTATTTGCGAGAGTTTAAATTAGTGGCCTCTAATGAATAATGAATATTATATTTGACATTTTGAAAAGAAAAAAAATGAATTTTGAGAGATTTCACTTAGAACTATAGAATAATGTGGCACAAATAGAATATAAGTGTCAATGTGTGTGTGTGTATATATATATATATATATATATATATATATATATATATATATATATATATATATATATATATATATATATATATATATATATATATATATATATATATATATATATATATATATATATATATATATATATATATATATAACAGATGTTAACATATATCTATACTCGAAGGTCAAAATTTTATGAATCAAATGTGAAAGTTTATTTTGTAAATTGTGTATTGATTTATTTTTAAGTTTAAAATTCTTTTTTTAGAATAAACATTTTTTTATATAATATTTATAACATCTAAATGTTTTAAGAATGTGAAATTATAACTTAGGACATTAGGGCGTTAACATTAGTATTGGATACAATTAACATATAAAATACAACAGAATATAACACAGACTAGTACATATGTAACATTAGTCTTAATATACAAAAGTAAATATAGAGAGGAAATATAAACTAAGAGATAATGGATCGCTGAGCAGTCTTCAAATGACTTTCTTCTTGCCTTTTTTCATTATCTACTTATCATAAAGAAAAAAATGAACAATATCGGGCGAGATAATCTAAGTAGGATTCAATCTAAAACCATAATTCATGTTGATGTCCACTACATTACACACTAGTTCATCCATCAGTCAATAATACATAAGCTAAATGTTTCTGAAGATGTTAAGCATCTTCCTATAAACTCATAAAACATGACCACAACAATCCCCCGTAATCAACCTCAATGATTGAATAATGTATGTCAGATCCATGGTTTTTATGATTGGCATAAATTTTGCTAAAACATGGTTCTTAACTGATGTTGAATAAAATGTTTTGACATCTTGACAAATGTTATGACAGTTTCTGCTGTCATGTGTTTTTTGACAGATGTTGTGACATGCTATACCAGGACATCATGACATTACAACTGGTTTAAATCCTTGAAGATTTGATTGAAAAATATGTGATTTTAGAATATTCTAGGACTCATACAGGCGCAACCAATTATAGATATTTTAGGAACAGTGCATATTTGATTTTGTTTCATAAAAGAATCTTGGAGACTTTTTAGGAAACTTTAAAGATTTATTCCTATTTTTGTGCGAAGATCTTGCAATTGATTCAAAAGGAGAAGATTGGATTTGATTGAAGAGTCCAATCAAGAAGCCGTGGTGCAAAAATAAGGGTTTTGGGAGTCTTTTAGAGTGTTTGTGTTTTTTTTGTATGTCACTCATGTATCTTTTGATACATTGAGGTAGAATGATTAATCTCACTCATGAACTTTTAAGCATAGATTTGAGTATTGTTCTTAGTTGAACCTTTTAAACAAAACTAAGTATTGTTTATTGGAAGTGTAATATTCTTTTTTGGTTATTGTCACTGGTTATGACTTGTTTTATCACTAAGGCGATTGGTAGGAAGTGAGAGGAAGTTCTCATATCTAGGAGGTTCCTAGATAACTAGTGACTAGATAATAAGTTGTAAAATGGGATTGTTTAGGCTTTGAACTAATACTATTATTGTGAATTTTCATCCTGACTTGGTAGCCCTAGAGTAGGTGACGTTGCACCAAATTGGGTTAATAATTGATTGTGTTGTTTATCTTTCTACAATTTACCTTCTGCACAATCTCCTGTTTTAGCAAGTGTATTTTGTCAGCAGATGATGTCATAGCATATGTCTTGATATTCTGTTGGTGTTGGGACATAAGTCTTGACATCTGTATTGCAAGTTCTAAAATTTCAAATGGCATCAGAGCAGGAATCCTGCTCTATTTATTGGGTGAGCTCCAGGGAGAATAATTTCTGGAACTATGGATCAGGAAGAAGGATATAACAACAGACCATCTCTGTTAGATGGTTCAAATTATGACTGGTGGAAGGTCAGAATGATGTCTTTTTATAAAGTCCATGGACAACAAAGCTTGGAAGTTTGTTTTGAAATAATGGGATCATCCTGTTGTGAAGGACAAAGATGGGAATGTGTCTTTGAAGCCAGAGGAATATTGGTCTGATGAGGGTGATAAATTAGCTATTGAAAATTTCAAGGCCTTGAATACTTTATTTAATGGAGTGGACAAGAATGTTTTCAGGTTAATAAATGCTTGTGTTGTAGCAAAATATGCTTGGGAAATCCTCAAGACAAATCATGAAGGCACATCCAACATAAAGATGTCTAGACTTTAACTTCTCACTACCAGATTTGAGAATCTAAAGATGAATCATGATGAAAACATTCAGGACTTCCATATGAATTTTCTTGAAATAGAAAATGCATCTAGTGCCTTGGGAGAGAATATGGTAGAAGAAAATATTGTCAAAAATATTCTCAGGCCTCTACATAGGAGATTTGACATGAAGGTTACACCCATTGAAGAAGCTAAATACATCCGTAGCATGAGAGTTGATGAACTTGTTGGGTCGCTTCAAACCTTTGAAATGGCTATAAGTGCAAGGCTGAGAAGAAGAACAAGAGCATAGTATTTGCATCCAATGCTTAAGAAGAAGAAAGTTAGTATGATTTGGATACTGAGGAAGGGAGGTCAAATTACATTGTATTACTTGGAAGACAATTCAACCAAGTACTGCAGAAGATGGATAGAAGTGTCATACCTAATGTAAAGAACACCTCACCTGACATCAGCAAGACCATGAGTCTCAGAGAATAACCGAAACTAAATAAAAATCCAATCAAAGCAAGAGTGTTCAATGTAATGAATGTCAAGGATTTGAGCACATTAGAGGAGAGTGTCCAACATACCTCATGAAAATGAAAAAGGGGATGTCTGTCTTTTGGTCTGAGGAGGATTCTAAAAAGGGAAAAAATAATGAAACTAGCAAACATGCTAAGGCCTTTTCTGGAAGATGTGATTCTGATAAAAGACTGTTTAATGAGAAGGTATCTTATGAAGAATTGGCTGCCTCTTACAAAGAGCTACGTGCCAGAAGTGAAGAAGTATGAAAGAATGAAGAAAAACAGAAGATAACCATAGCTCAACTTCAGGTGGAGAAGAAGGAACTAATTACCAGAGTGTATGATCTTTAGAGTCAAGTATATCTCTTGACATCTAAGCTTGAAAACATGACCAAATCTGCTAATATGTTAAACACCGTGACAAATATATTATAAGAAATACTTCAAGCTGGAAAAGGTGCTGGAAGTTCAACGTGAATTGGATTTAAAGAATAAAATAAAGCCTCTGGGTCAAAATTTGTTCATCTTAATAAAGGGATAGGGTTTGATTATCAAGGCTCTAACAAGCAAGGAAAAACTCAAGTGATGAAATTTATTCCCCCCAAAAAGGCAAGATAACTCAATGATGTTAAACCAAATGTCTCAACATCGTGCCAGAAATCAGAATACTCAAGCTAAAGACAGGTAGTTAAAGATGTATGTCAAAGTGTTCAAAAGGAGCAGAATAGTGTGATTGTCAAGGATGGAATTGTTGAACAAAAGACCAGGGCTATACAAGAATCAGCTAGAGTCATGCTTCATACTAAAAAATTGGCATTGAAGTTTTGGGCTGAAGCTATGAATACTGCATTGCTACATTCATAATAAGATCACTTTGAGAAGATGTACTTCAACTACTCTCTATGAGTTATAGACAGGAAAGAAGCCTACAGTCAAATATTTTCATACCTTTGGAAGTAAATGCTATGTCTTAAGTGACAAAGATTCCATAAAAGTTGAAGGGATATTTCTGGGTTACTCTTCACACAATAAAGCTTATATAATGTTTTACTCTAGAACTAGAGTTACAATGGAACTCATTAGTGTGGTGATTTATGATGCAATTACTAAAGAGAAGATGGATGTTAAAGACAATGTTGGAACATCTTGTGTGCAGACTAATGAAGCATTAATGGAGGAAATATATGAATTCATAAGCATTAAATCAGTAAGCTCTCAATTGAGCAAGGGTATCTCCATTGAAGAACAGATAGAAAAGTCAAAGGAATTGATTACAAGACACCCTAATGAAGGGGACATCACTGAATTTAATGAGAAAGTATCAAATGCTGATGGATATTTTGCCTCGAGAAACAATATGTTTTTCTGGATCAATAAGAAGCAAGTATGTGCTTCTTGGTGTACTGCTGAAGCTGCACTTAGGAAAATAAGAGGAAATTTCTCTGAACTAATAAGGATGAAACAAATGTTGAAGGATTATAATGTTAAACATGATGTCTTGACATTACACTCTCCAGATCTAAATGTTATCAAATATCTCATTCAACAAGCTGGAACAAGAACCTTGATAGTTATAATCAACTAATCAGGAATCTTGACATTACACTCTCCAGATCTAAATGTTATCAAATACCTCGAAGTGACCAAGTTTATGTGTTTCCATTTGAGATTTTGTGCTTCCATTTGTGTTTATTGCTTATGTGCAATGTGTGTGCTTCCATTCTTTACATTTACTCTAATTTTTGGCTAAAAATGGGGAGTAAAGTGTTAGCGTATTTTGTTTATCCTGATGTTACGACACATGTCTTGACATGTTGATTAGGATCCTAATATGGCTGTACTACTGCTAAGGGGAAAGTAGTTATTGTGGTTGCTTGCTGGATGCAACTATTTAGGAGATTTTAACGTTTGATTCTTCGACATAGGAGATTTTAAGATCAAATTGTTCTGGATGTCGAACAATTATAAGGATCCATATTTCATGATAATTGAGAAACCTTTTTCGACTAGTTGTCCAACACTTAACAGATAGCACTTCATGTCAGGTACATAAAGTATATCTTTGATCATAGCTTTAGTCCATTGCTCCTTTGAATAACAATGTTGCTTGTACGTTTTGCTTGCAATGAACTATTATCTGCAAGTTTGATGTTGCTCCTCTTCGAATCGTCAAATTCTACTAGCCATTCTCTTCGACCAATCATGTGATTTGAACAACCTGTTTCAAGAAACTAGATCTTGGAGTCAACATGCTCATCTGCCATTGCACCCATAAGCACCATATCATCTGAATCATCTAAATCTTGACGTGTAAGATTTTCTTCTTCATGATCCTTTCCTTCTATCACTTCCTTGTCTTTATTGTACGAACAATTCTTGGTCAAATGACCTGATTTTCACAGTTATAGCACTGCACACCTTTCTTGTCTTTTGGATATGATATTCTTTCTCATCTTATCGAGGATTCAGAAACCCTATCATCTTCTTTATGCTTTTGAGGATTCACCCAAGACTTATTGCCCCGAGTCCTGTCTCCTTTGCCTTTGAACTTGTTGGAACCACCATGCTTTTTCCATGTCTGCGCCTGTAATGCTTGTATTGAATCTTGGACCCCATTCCTCTCAATAATCTGTAATGTGCCTATAACGAACTAACCAGATCTTCCAGTTTCATGGTTTCAAGATTGTAAGATTCTTGAATAGTTACGATAATGTCATCAAAGTGAGAGGTTAACGTACGCATTACATTCTCACCTATCATCTTATCATTTAAGGCTTTACCACAACCTTTCATGAGATGAACAAGATTATGCATCTTCGCGACATAGCCTGCAATGTTTTCATCTTCTCCCATCTGCAGTAATTCATACTACCTTCATAGCGCCTGCAGTTTGACATCTTTCACCTTCTCACCTCCTTCGTAATACTTGACAAGAATATCTCATGTCTCATTCGCCGATTCAACATGAAAAATCCGATCAAAGTTCGTCGCGTCTACCGTTGATCAAATACAAAAAGCCGCCTTGCAATCCTTCTTCTTGGCATCCTTGTGGGCGGTTCTATGGGCTTCGGTTGCATTATGAGCAAGCGCTTGAACACCATTAGTAACCACTTATAGGGTTTCATGAAAGCCAAACAACAATTGCATTTTTTTACTCCATCAGATCTAATTTTTGCCGTAAAAAATTGAAAGAGAATTTGGAATATTGTCATTGTTACTGTTCATCTTTGCAGCGATTGATTAACAACCCTCGATCTTAAAAATACGATCACCGACGTGTGATTCTTGAAAACACAATCTAGAACCTGACCGGAGCTCTAGATTCCAATTTGTTAGTGCTTAATGCGCTTTGAGAGAGAGATAGAGAGAGAGAATAAAAGGTAATTGAGAATTATTATTATTGAAATAAAATAACTTGAACCTAAATTACTTAACTTAGATTATACTCTCAACATCTCAACACATGTCACTGAAGTTCCATGAGACTCTATATCTAAAATCATATATTAAAACACGACGACCTTTTATAAACATCACTACTAATTTCTAACACTATATATTTTTTTCTTTTTAAATCCAAATAATCCACATAATGGGTTGGTTGTAATTTCACATTACTGACGGTAAAAATTCCCTGAATTCTTTCCACTTAACTAAAGTGATGACATTTTTATAAATTAAAATGATACTAATAGCCATTTTACGATCCTCAAAAAATTTAAATTATTTTCCTTAAGCTTATAAAACTAATACCTCGTATATTACTTACTTCCAGCCAATAATTTAAATCTGCCGTTTCAATAAGTTGAACTAAAAATGGATCAATCATTTATAAGTCTGTTTAACCATTACTGGTCCTTAGTCTATTAAAATTGAATTAAATCAGATTGAACTAGAGATGATTCAACCGATTCCTCATTTTTCAAAAAAGAATAATTTATTTATTTATCTATTTAATGGGTACTAGTTCATGGATAACTTTTAACAATTGGATCTGGTGTCAATTTTAAAAATATAGCTTTCAACTTTATAGTTTTAACAAGTACACACTAGTATAGTAATTGTCACCAACAAAAATAGTACTACTACTACGACACTAGTTACTATCAAAGCTTCTGACATGAATATTCACGAGTAACTGATGAGCACAACCTTTTCACACTCGTTTTCATAGTGTCAGTATGTTCTTTTACTACTAGCTGTGAAAAATCTGATACAATATAGATTAACAACAAAAAGTTCCAATGAGTTTTCATGAAAGAATCCAAATTCATGTATAAATGAAATAAATTGACATTGATCTCTATGAAAATGACAGCTTGTAATAATGTAAGTATAAAAATACCATATTATAAATATATATTCATAAATAGTATATTAAATAACACCTACTATTGTTTTGCTTTCTTGATACTTGATAGATAAACTATATATATAAATATATACAATATCCTATAGCTACATGAAGAATAATGTCCCTCACTTTCAAAATTTTAGTCCTATTAACATCATATACCTAAAATTTGTCACTGCTCATTCTTACACAATAATAGTTACTGATTGTGATTGAAAACTTATTTTGACATGAAATTCTCAATTTTTAATATGTGTCTTTCCATGTAAATCATGAGATTACCTCAAACAACCTTGAAAGGGTTTATGATTAATTATTAATTAATTAATTACATATATGAGTTAAGTAAGTTATCTTTTGGGTGAGGTCAAAAATTAATTAAAGAGATAAGATTTTGAAATTAAGGGTGTTTTAGGATAAGAAAACAAGAGAGGGAGAATAATTAAGTGGAAATATCAATAATTTAAACAAATTGATGACCCACAAATTTTTAATTTTATTGATCATTATGCTTTGCTGATGTCTGCAAAGTATAGTTGTGATGCATGAGAGCCAAAATGGGACCATTTATTAAGGGGTCATGAGTCATGATTCATATACACATCATACATGCACTTGATTGGGACCCTTTGCTTTTGTCAAAACCCTCTTTTTCTTTTTTCTTTTTCAAATTATACTTTTTACCTGTTAAATTATAGGGTGAATAGTAAATATTTTGTAATTATTACTCTGGAAGTCTTGAATAAGAGGAATTGTTAAAATATTCGAAAATTGTATTTTAAAAATTTATATATAAAATAAAATAATTTTTTTATTGTCATCATAAATAAATTTTAAACTAATAATTTATATTTATTTACCTCAATTAATACATACAAACTAAACTTTTAAAAATAGAATATATAGTAAACAAAAATTATATTTAAATGAAAAATAAATAAAACTTAATTTTTTCTTCCAATTATTCTTTGTGTATAAATTTTTTATTTGAATAAATTTTAATTTTAAAAAATTAAAAAAATTATATGATAGTGTAAAATATAGAAAAATATATACGACAGTGTAAAATTACATAACAGTGTAAAATATTTTAATTTTTCATATTAGAATAAAAATATAGAAAAAAAATATAACGACAGTGTAACATTTTTTTATATGATTAATCAATAAAAAACTTGTATCCCATCTAATCACCTTTTTATTTTTAAAATACTCATATAAAATGACAAATTAAAACAAAAAAGATAAATTTAAAAATTTTAACTAATTGTATATGTAATACTATTTGATGATGTTAGTGTATTATCTTTAAATTTGATAAATATATAATTTCTTATATTTAAATAATTTAAAATTTAAATATAAATTCACCTTATAAATATATAATTTCTTATATTTAAATAATTTAAAATTTTTAATAAATAAGAGATAATGATTAAAATAAAATGAATATAAGTGGGAAAATATGAAAGAAAAAAAATGTGAAGGAAAAATAATTTGAGCTATGAAAGCATTAAAGTAGGTGTTTTGGTGGTTGGTTCTGTATTCCTTAGCAATTTAATTGCTTTATCTTCAAACTGTGGCATCCAACCACAAAAAATTCCCAAATAAGTTAATATCAAAAAATAAATATTAAAAATAAGAAAACGACAAAAAGATATTTAATGGAGAATTGAGCAATAAGATCCCTCCACCCGTTTTCTTGTCCATCATCATCCTCCTTTTTCATTTTTTCTTTCTTATTTTTAATTTCTCATTTAACAAAAAGTTAAATCATTTAATTATTTTATTAAGCATTGTAGAAGGAGACGTTTCCTCGTTTTTCATCTGTTTGTATCTTCTGACACACCTTGATTGCTTGCTTTTTCATTATATACATTTCTCTCCTCACAAAAACCTCTCTCTCACTCTCTTTTTCCTTCAAAAGTTCTCTCGGTTACTCATCAAAGGTTTCTTTGCTTTTCTTTTCTTTGTTTATGATGCTTAGCTTGCATCAAATGATTTGAAAAGAACAAGGTCAAATCAATATAACTTGTTCTGATCTATTTCTATTCACAGGTACTTCAAAAAAACACACACTAAAACAAGTAAATTATAGGTGAATAAAGATGTGTATCTTTTTCACAACTCTTTCCCTTTTCAGTTTATGCTGAAATCGCTGAGATTTGTGTCTGACAAAGAGGTTTATAGTTAGATAAATTTCATATTCATGTTCATGTTGTTCGCATGTGGTTTTTGATTTGATATGTTTTTATTTTCTTTCAATTTGGTGGTTGAGACATGAGACTATACTACTGTGCATGCGTGTGCTTTGTCTATGTTTTTCTCTCTTCTTCTCATGTTTGTTTGTCCAAAATCTGTTCCTCATAGGTTCATTTTGGGTTATTCTTATTCATATTCTTCTTTTCTTTCCAGTTTTCAATAACATCAACCACGTGTGTTCTTCAATAACATATTTAATATATACTATACTATACCTATATATATTAAATATAAAATCAATTACCTCATCTTCAACTTTTTCAATCTTTATCATGTATAATTTAGATACTGTACAGTTTGTTATCTGTTTGTCTGATATTTCTGTATAATTTTTCTTTATTATTTACAGTAATTGATTTCAAACTTGATTTTGCAGATTCATCACTTCATTGTTTGTTTCAAAATTATTAATGAACATCAAGTTCATGTTCATGGGTTGATCTACAAAGGTACGGTTTGTGTGAGTGTTGTAAACTCCGATGAAAAAAAGTTGAATACAATTGCATGTGTTTTTGAAGTACTTGTTTTTTTTTTTAATGTTGTGTTTGGAACATGTGGTTGTGTTATGTTGGATGTGAAGTATATGAAAGGTTGTTATTGTAACTAATAACGTACTTGTCTTTTTTATTTATTTATTTCAGTGAAGTAAGGAAGTAACATCAATATATTTATACTCAAAAGAAAGCAATGGCAACGTACTTTCATGGTAATTCTGAAATTCAATCAGGTGGCGGCGGCGGTGGTGCCGACGGACTTCAAACACTTGTTCTGATGAATCCAGGTTATATTCAATACTCAGACACGACACAGCAACCACAACCACAGCCTCAGCCGCCATCTCACGCCGCGTCGGGTAATTATGTTTTTCTCAACTCCACCGCGGCTGAAAACAACTCATTCTCACCTCACGCGCCACCTTCCAACACACAACAATTTGTCGGCATCCCACTCAACCACCAGCATCAGCATCAGCACCAACATCAAATCCACGGCCATCATGAAGTTGTTCCTTCCTTGCATGGCTTCCTTCCTCACATGCAGTACAATCAGTGGAACACAATTGACCCTTCCACGGCGGCGCGTGAAACTCCACGCGCTCAGCAAGGTTTGTCTCTAAGCCTATCTTCGCAGCCGCAACGGTTTATGTCCTTTCGAGAAGGTCAGGCGGGTGGTATGTCCGGTGGCGGATCGCCGTCTCCGGCTTCTGGTATTACCAATAACGGGAATTCCGGGATTCAGGTTCTGAGTTCGAAGTATTTGAGGGCGGCGCATGAGCTTTTGGAAGAGGTTGTGAATGTGAATAGTGGTGTTGAGTTGGGGAAGAAGAACAAGATGAATATTGGAGAATCATCGGGAGTTGGTAGTGGAGGAGATGGTTCAATTATTGGTGGCGGCGAGGGAAGTGGTGGGAAGCGTAGCTCTGAGCTATCAACGGCGGAGAGACAAGAAATACAGATGAAGAAAGCTAAGCTAATTACAATGCTTGATGAGGTATTAATTCATTTCTTCATTACACAAATTAAGTGATTACAGTATCATAATTTCTCTTATTAAATCAGTTCAGTTGATAATTATAAAAAAAAATTAAAATAAAGTAATGTTGGTTCGGACTCAATGGTTTAATCTAATGCTACTAACATTATATCTAACTCATTTTAAAATAGTTTCATTTGCACACAACATTTATTTATAATTTTTAACTTAAATTTGCAATAAGGCTACTACTTCTCTAATAATTCTAGCTGCTAAACTACACTTGAAATAGGACTATAGCAATAAATGACATGAATGAAAATGAAATTTTGTATGAATGAAAGGTTCTCAAACATGACTTTTAGTCAATAATAGTTGGTGGTGGTGCAATCATTGCTCTTTACTATGGTTATTTATCATCATTCAACCTTGAAAAATATGTATACTTATCTATAGTTTTAAATTGTTTTATGCAATTGCGGCAACAATATCAGTGTTGCAATATTATATTGTAGTTACTGTGTTATGTGTGATTTTCACGTATACAATCATATTCTAATATCAATAAAAATTTTATTAGACTATTTAGACTATGTTTGTTCATGTAATTAGACGATTTAGAATATGTTCATTCATATATTTGTATAAGAATTAATATATTTTGCACTACAATGGTGAAATATGTACAACCGCAATTGTAACTTAAAATTATATAATTATCAAATAGTTGAAATTAGTGAAATTTAAAAATACTAATTATCTTGTTGGTTATTTGTTGGTTGAAGGTGGAGCAAAGATACAGACAGTACCACCACCAAATGGAGGTAGTGGTTTCATCCTTCGAGCAAGCAGCCGGAATCGGTTCTGCCCGAGCCTACACTGCCCTCGCACTGCAAACAATCTCGAAGCAATTTCGGTGTTTGAAAGATGCAATAACCGGACAAGTTAGAGCTATAAATAAGAGCTTAGGAGAAGAGGATTGTTTTGGTGGTAAAATAGAAGGTTCAAGGCTGAAGTATGTTGATCATCAATTGCGTCAACAACGCGCTTTACAACAGTTGGGAATGATCCAGCATAATGCTTGGAGACCCCAAAGAGGATTGCCTGAAAGATCTGTTTCCGTTCTTCGTGCTTGGCTCTTCGAACATTTCCTTCACCCGTAAGTATTCTTTTTCTAATTCTAACTCTTACTAAAAGTAGTGTTATTTTTAGTAGCAGAGTCGTCTTAAGTTTTCGGACGCTCCAATTTCTAATCATCCACTAAACATAATTATTGCTGATAATACTGAATTTTGTTTCAGTTATCCTAAGGACTCAGACAAGCACATGCTTGCAAAACAAACAGGACTTACTAGGAGTCAGGTAACCAATACTAGTTCATAATATGAACAATTTGTTTCTTCTTATTTTTCATACTCATAATGTTACTAAGATTTGATTTGAATTGTAACAGGTTTCGAATTGGTTTATAAATGCTCGTGTTCGACTTTGGAAGCCGATGGTGGAAGAAATGTACTTGGAAGAAATGAAAGAGAATGAACTGAATGCATCAGATGATAAATCAAGCAAGAGCAATGAAGATTCTTCAATGAAAATAACACCCTCTCAAGAGAAAGCTCTTACTTCTGAAACAGATCCTAAAGGTTACAATTCCACACAAGACATTTCGAGAAACCAAGAAACTCAAATAATTTCTGTTTCTAGACCACAAACATCGCCACTTGTTGGAAATGTTCGAAACAATTCAGGTTTCAGTTTCATAGGATCGTCGGAACTAGAAGGTATACCTCAAGCAAGTCCTAAGAAACCGAGGAACCATGAACTCATGCATACGCCAAATAGTTTCATTGATGTTAAACACAATGAGGCGAGTAATGAGCTGAAATTTGGTGATGAGAGACAAAGTAGAGACGGTTACTCTTTCATGGGAAACCAAACAAATTTCATGGGTGGATTTGGACAATACCCGATTGGCGATATTGGTAGGTTTGATTCAGAACAATTCGCGCCAAGGTTTTCTAGTAACGGTGTTTCACTCACTCTTGGTCTCGATTCAATACAAGGAAATCATCAAACATTTTTACCAAACCAAAACATTCAACTAGGAAGAAACATTGATATAAGCGAAACGAATGAGTTTGGTTCCATAAACACTTCTTCTCCTCAATATGAGAGTATCAACATGCAAAATCCGAAAAGGTTCGCTGCGCAATTGTTGCCTGATTTTGTGGCATAAATAAGACATTCAAAGGGTGAGCAATGTGGTTGCTGAAATTTCTTTCTTCTATTTGAAAATTGGTAGTGTAAAGAGAAAGAAAGGATTTTACTTTAGTATAGGTTTATACTCTGCATAGAACCATTTGAATTCTTAGATATATAGCTTAGGATTTGATGGTATATGGTTGAGGTTGTATATTATTTTTGTAAGTTCTATAGGTGGGATGAGATAGATGGGTTGGTGTCATAAATTTTAAATTTGGTATACATACCAATATATATTTGATTGGGAATATATTGTTTTGATATTGTGCAATATCTTCTGTTGAATAAACAAGAACCAAATTGCCATTTTTAAGAATTGTGAGTATAAGGTTGTAGCTGATTTGTGGGGCTAGAAATATTATATTTGAAGATTATACAACATATGTGCAGACCATTTGGATAGCATGAGATATTATGTTCCTCTTTGATATTTTGTCAATTGATTTTAAATAGCTTTATCAAAACCAGTGGTGCAAAAGTTTGTAATTATGCAAACTATGACGGTTCAAAGTTTAACAAAAATATAAAATTTTCAGACTATATAGAGTTTTGCTCTGTCTTCAATTGAATCCCTGCTATTGGACAGTAGGATTATTCCTCTGGATTAGTCGGTCCTTATGCTACATATCTAGAAGACTCTCAATGCATGTTGTGGGACGAAGAAACTCGACCTATAGCAATCAAATTACTACTTATAAATGAATGAGTAACACATTATCTTATACTACATACATTATTGTACCAGAAACTTTTTATCAGAAAGAATTAGCAACAAAGTTCCAAATATATCTCAGGTCAAGCCAGCTATATAAATACAAATCACAAACACCATAGAACAACGCTCACCGAATCAAGATACATCTCCATAAAATTCAAACAGATCAAGCAAAATCATTTATTTAGCATTAGTCAGCTTTGTACTATTTTGCTTACTTAGGAACCAATTCAGTTCAAATATACATTCTCTACATTTCACAGTTAGAGCTATAATGTTGTACACATTCTGCAAAGGAATTTACATTGATTTAATGTGAATGAAGATGGAGATATTTTCAACCTAAATGTCTCCTACAAAAATATTCCATTCACACGCAAAAAAGAAAAATGTTCTCTTCTAAATGCCTTGACTAGGAAGGAATTTTAGATCAGTACTCTAATCTTGAGGAACAGAATTCGGAAACTCGTCAAACTGAGTTTGTCATGACCTGATCATCCTCTAGCAACGATAGTCTTCTCCTAGCAACCTTAGACCTATAACACCATACGTCAAATGCCTCGGTCAGGTCTGGATACCGCATATGCTCATTTTCCAACCATTCAGTTAAAAGCACTGCCTGATCCCCTGATGGCAATGCAAGAACGATAGAGACAAAACTGGATTCCATTGATTGCCACATTTCTCCATCCATTTTAGGCAACACGGCATTCTCAGAATTCATCATGGCAGAGTCAATAATTGGTTTCGTAACCCTCACAAACGGAAGCCACAGTTTCAAAACCTGAAGACGCTTTGCAGTTGGCAGTATAACAGTACCATAAGCAATTGCCTCTAAAACTTTTGAAGTTATCTCAACGGCTCGCAGCTTTATCTCGATGACTTCAGTTGCAGAACCTTCTAGTTCAACTACTTTGACAATCTTTTCTGATGCATCAAACCAACACTCAACAAAATCTCTCATTATTTCCAACTTACTCAATACCTGACAAACCCATGCCAAATCAGTCATATAGGATCGAAACGAGACATTCCCTGCTTCAGACATCGATTCTGTTGAACCACATAACAAATGTATCAATGAGTTGTTAAACCCGGAAAATAGTCTTTTCACACATTCTTTAACCCCAAGTATTATACTGTCATCAACAATCAACAAAGGGGAATCATCATCCTCAGTTAGCATGTAATCAAGTTGCTCTTGCGCTGACGATTTCAGATCATTCATTGCAGATGGAGGGAACGATGTAGCAAACCGTAACGCTGAAAGAAAGACCTTCCTGATAGCTGATTGGTCTACCGGTTGAAGTCTAGCTAGGATAGGCTCGGCTTGCAATCCCATCCTCGGTACAATCTTCAATATCTCCTCCTCTTCATTCTCTTCCCACGCCATCGCTTCCAAGTACCTCACACACGCAGCAACAATTTTCGGGCAATCAAGCTCAACCGCCACTTGCAAACTCCCAAGATTATTCCTCACACCATGCCACAAATTATCAACCGAACCATCATCATCATCATCATCATCATCATCGACAATGTACAGATATCTAATCACATTTACATAGTAATTGAAATCCGATTCTTGGCAATTAACATCAACACAGTTTCGCGAACCTAGTATCTGACACGTCGGCCAATTCTCAGACAACCGGTCAGCAAAATACTTGCAATTCTTAACAAGAATCGCCGAGTGACAGTACATCCATTCCTCTCGACCTTCTTGCGTCCGTAGCCTCACCACAACATCGCTCGTCGATTGGTCGCCAAATACAGAGATAATCTTCTGTTCTTTATCCTTAATTAAAGAAAATAACAACCTAATTACTAATTGCTAATCACAATAAATATAAGAATCTTGAACCATAAATTTATGAAGTAAGTAATAAATAATAGTCTTGGTTTATGGTTACATTTTTCAATTCAACAGTGAAATTGAAAAAGAATTGACATGATTGAAGAAAAGTGGAAAAGAAAACTTACAGTAGGTTCCATTGAAATGAAGAGGACTATGAAGTCATAGTAGCTGAAATTATAGAAAAACAAAGATTAGAGTTATGAAAGATAGAGTAATTGGATCTTGAAAGATTGAAATGGAGTTAAACCTAAAGATGAGAAATCAGCAGGGATAGTTGGGAACGGTGACGGAGAGAGATCTTGGGAGGTTCATGGTTTGCTTGTTCTGTCGCTTGTGTACCAATGGCTCTTTACTATCCTTGTTGTAAGTTGTAACCCATTTGCTACTTTATTTTTGTGTATTATTGTTGTTGCTAGTTGCTATTAGTATTTGGCAACTTGCGATATATACTCATATATGTATAAACCTAAATAATCTAAAATCCTAAAAATCTTGCATAGGTAAACCAGGTTTCAGTGACTTTGCAATACTATAACTTTGGTAACTTTAGGCAAAAAAAAAATTCCATCACATTAATATAATATATATTAGTTATTTATTAATGAAATATATCAACTAAAGTTACAAAGTCATGGTAACAGTAAAGTTACCCAAGCCATACTTCGTTGTTACATATTGAATGAGTATATACATATTTTATTAAAAAACATATTTCAATGCAGCAACGATACATAGTTTCAAACAGTGTTTTAAAAACCGGATCGGTCATCGAACCGGTGAGGGTACTGGGTCACTGGTTTATCGGTCGAACCACTGGGTCACTGGTCGAACCGCACGACCAAACCGGATTAAACCGGATAACTCGGTTGAATAGACCTGTCATTATATAGGTATAAAACCGGTCGAACCGGATGATTCAGTCTCTAAAAAAATATAACTAGCTTTTAATTTTTTTTAAAATATCATATCATAAATTCACAATTTCATAACTTAAATTCAAATTTTAAACAAAGGTATCACACATAACAAAATAGTAAAAAATTACAAAGTCTAATTGCAAACAAACTCTAATTACAACATAATCTAATTGAATAGTTTATACCAAAATAACTCCAATGTGTAATTTAATTCAAAATATGATCCTCCTAAAAATAAAATCAAATAAAATTCAATATGTTTATGCTATTTAAGAAAAATTATTAGCAAAGATTACAAATAGACAATAAAATTTTTAATTTGTCACTAACGAAAAAAACTATTTGAGAATGCTATTTAAGTAATACACTACTAAATATATTAAAAAAAGTTAAAAAAAAAAGTTTGAAAGAAATGTTAAAAAAAAAAGTTTAAAAAAAATTTTAAAAAAAAAAAAAAAAAAAGCAATTAAACCGCCGGTTTTCCGGTTTTTCCGATTTTCACCGGTTCCCACCGGTTTGATGGCATATCCGATCTGACTATTGAACCAGACCGGTTACCTGGCCGGTTCCCAGTTTGACCGGTCCGACCGGCCGGTCCGGTCCGGTTTTTAAAACATTGGTTTCAAACTTATTAAGAAATATGACGTGTGAGTTAAAAAATAATGACAATTAAAATAAAAGATTTTATGCAAGACAATAATGAGTGAAGGAAAAAAATCACAGTAAATAAGAAGTTAAAAGGGCCCGTTTGTTTTGGCTTTTTTTAAAAATGATTTTTATAGTGTTATCAAATTTTGTGAAAATTTTTTTTACAAAGAAACTTTTTATAAAAGCTTTAAATGAAAATTTTGTTTGAATAGTTATTCTTAAAATGTGATTTAAGGTATTTCATCTATTTATGGGAAAAAAAATTGGATATCAAAATTTCAAAAAATCACTTAATTTTGAAGCTATTTCAAATAGATTTTCACAAAAATCATTTTGAAATACAACTTTTTGAAAAAATTATGATTTTGACTAAGTTTTGGTCTTCAATTATGTATGTTTATCTCATAAGATGTCAAAATTAATGTTTCATTTTAGAAAAAACGAATATAAAAAAACTTGTAATATTTTGAAAAACAATTTTAGAAAATCTATTTTCAAAAATACAAAGAAAAAATCTATTTTTTTAAAGCTGAAACAAACTGGCCCAAAAGACATTAACATAAAGAAATTTGTTTACCAAGTTTTATCAAACGGAACTAATATGAGGAGAGAATAACTCTCTCATTTACTATTCTTTTAAGAATTATTATAATAAATTATAAAAGAGTTAAAAGAAAAATAATATCCCAAGTTTTCACAAACAAAGTCTATTTTTTATCTAAGTATTTTTCAATCTCTTTAATTCTGTATATATGAATCACACAAGTCCAAGATGTTTAGAAGTATTTCTTAATCTCTCCAACTCTCTATGAAATACCTTTCATTAAGTTCAAGTCACATTTGAACCTTGTTCTTGCCACTTGTATTCACTTGCTTCTGACCATAGTTTCCTGCAATAGTTGTCTAACAAGCCAACAAGTATGGTTTTCAACCATATTTGAGTGCCTTTGATTTTTAATGCCTCAAGGAAAGATATTTGTTTTTGAATTTTGCAACCCTTCAGGCACACCAAAAGTAGAAATACCAAGTGTCGGGCGAGAATAAGAGAATGCTGAAGGTTCAAGAAACACAAGAAAATGGGGGGGGGGGGGTGAATTGGGTTTCACACATGAAAACTTTTTGCAAACCAAAAACAAGAACAACAATGATAAAAATACACAAATTTTGTATACTAGTTCACTGTTAACTAAGTTAATCCTTCTCATAAGGAGTTAATCCACTAATCAATCAGATTGCAAACTCAAAGACGAACTGTCAATGACTTTTTGAGGCTGCACTCTAAACTTAGTCCCTCAAAGAATTTAAGCAAAGTTAAAATACAAAGAGTGTGTTTTTACAAGAATGCTTCTAAACAAACAGACATACAAAGTGAATTTCAAAATCTACACTTAAGAAAGTATACAAGAAATAATCTAAGTATAATGAGTATTGTAATTGTTGTTTCTCTCGTTGTTCTACTTCTTTTTCTCGTTGTTGTTTTTATTGTTATTGTTGTTTTCATATTCAAAATTCCTTGTCTTTTTTAAATAAATGATGAATAGTACCATTGGAGGAGGGAATTGGAAACTTCTTCAATTTCACAATTGTAATAATGGTACGAGGTTGAGTCGTGAATTGAGAAGATCCATTGGTAATACATTCCTTAAGAATTCCAGCATATTTGTCCTTTTAAAGGAACATTTGATTTTTCCGTTTGAATGTATCATCTCTAAGAATATTCTTTCAATTATTAATCTCTAAATCATTGGCTTTGTATTTGAGATGATTTGAAGCTTGATCATATTTTAGAACCTTGAAGCTTAGACTTTAGAGTCTAGTGAAAATGAGGCTTGAGTTATTAGAGTACATCTGAATTTCTTATTGCAGAAGCATTGTCTTGGTTATCCAGATGATTGACTCAAACAAGAACATGCTTCATATTTTACCATATTGTTTATGCATTCGAAACATAACTTCAATGTGAATGGAGTATAACCGCTCCTTGTAGAGATTAAGACAACTCTAATTCTATGCCCCATAGCATTTAAGGAACCATCGAATGCGAGCTTCCATCGAGCTCCTGGTTTGGGACCTTCATAGTCACCTATGAATTTCTCAAAGGTTAGGAACATGATGTTTTCATTAGGAAACTCACACTGCATGGGATGGTAGTCTAGCATTGGTTGATGTGCGATATATTTTGACAACACACTACCTTTTATTGCCTTTTGAGCAACATATTGAATGTCATATTTGGACAATATATTTGCCTTTTGATTTCTTCTAATTATTACGACATATTTAAAAAAAGTAAAAGAAAAAATAGGGTTTTCATTAAGGTGCTTAACGAGACGTTGAATCTCGCTCCTACATATCTCCCGATGCGATGGAAAATTCATAGTTATGTATCTAGGTAGCAAAAATTTGTATGTTAGTTGATTTTAATGAAAAATGTTTTGCATTCGAGCAGAAAATGTTGCTTGCTAGTCGTGCATGGACGTAATGAAACGTTGTTTGCAAATCGCGTTAGAATGGATAAAACATTGTTCGTTGATTGAAAATAAAAGACTTGATTGTGCTAAGGAAAAAAATTTGTTTAATTGGTTATGATTGTTTTTAGGAGGAAGATGAATATTAGAAGCGAAGAGGTGTACGCCTACCACTCGTTTATTCGAGAAGCAAATGGATGTGCATCCACCTATTCCCTTTTTAAAGTTTTAAACTAAAATCTCTTGACGGAAGACGAATACTCGAAGCGATAAGGAGTACGCCTACCACTCATTTATTTGAGAAGCAAGTGGATGTTAATCCACCCATTCCCTTTTTAATCCGAGTTTTAGTTAATGTATCTTTTTAGCGGAAGACGAATAATAGAAGCGATGCGGCGTATGCCTCTCACTCGTTTATTCGAGGGGTAAGTGGATGTGCATCCACCCATTCCCTTTTAATCTGAATTTTAATTAATTCCATTTTTTATGGAGGACTAATATTCGAGGCGATGAGGAGTATGCCTTCCACCTGTTTATTCGAGGAGCAAGTGGATGTGCATCCATTTACTCACTTTAATCCAAGTTTTATAAAAGAAACGAAATGAACAAATCATCACGACTTATGTGTTAAAAATCCAAATAAATAAATATATCATGCCTGATTAACATTTTCCCTCTTTTTCTTTAAAAATAATTATTTTAATTTACAACACAAAATAAATAAATAAATAAACAAAAAGAATAATTAATAGGTTTCAAAGGCCCATTACACATAATAAATAAATAAGTAAACAAAAAGAATAGTTATTGGGTTCAAAGGTCCATTACACATAATAAATAAACAAATAAAAAAGGAATTTATGTGCTCAAAGGCCCATTAGCAAAATACATGCTAATAAAGAATAATAGTGATAACATAAGAGAATAATTGTTACGCATTGTAAATGTAAAATATTTTATACAAAAATATTAGTTTAAGTCTTTTAAGTTTCACTTAGCTGCATCGCACATTTTTCTCATCTTCTTTTTCAAGTACATATTTTCTCTTCTGCTCTAGTCTATCATCTCTTTAGTTCTTTCTTTTTCATCTTATTATTTTTATTTTACTATTCTCTCTTCCAACTAAGTTTTTAATGCTCCTGATATTCTCTAATCTCTTCTTTTTTGCTCTTTCTTTTTCATTTTCTTTAATATTTTACTCCTCTTTTTTTTTCTATTTCATTATAATGTTTTTGAAATTGTTTTATGCTACTATTTTATGTTTTTATTTCACTTTATCTAATCTTATTTATGTATATTAAATGAAAAGTTGTTGTCCAAATATAATAAGTTTTGTTGTTATTTGATAACACATAAATGATTAAATACAAAGTTATGTTGTCATCTATATGAGTATGTATGACTCAATAATTTTAAAAAAAAAAAACGAACCAACCCAAACCACATGGGATTGGTTTGGTTCGGTCGGTTCAGTTTTATTACTAAAAGGCAACCGAACCAAACCGAACCACACACCTTTTCCCTTGCGATTCGGATGATTTTTTACGTAAAAACCGCCAAACCGCACCTCGAACACCCCTACCATATCATATTAGTAACTTAAAATTTACAGTCTAATATGACGGAATTCATGATGTTGATTGGTTAACAATGTAAAATAACTTTATACTGTCGATGCATATTCTATTCTCTCAAAAAAAATAATTAAGAACTGTAATAAACTGAAAATATAAAACATTTTTATTTTATATTGTTAGTACATTTCAATTAAAATGTAAAATTTTTATACTGTCAATGCATATTTTCATAAACTAAAATTTTTTATACTGTCAAGTTTTTGTATCATATCATCAACCGCACATTACCACTAATCTTTCCTTTATAGTTTTTAATCTCTAAGCTGATCATTTTTTTTACCAGCAATGGATTATACTTTATAGTACTTATCATGTCAAGTTGATATTCTTTAGCTTATTATAAATCTGAACAAACTTAGGCCAATGTAAGCCACAAAAAGAAAAAGAACTTCCATTTTACTCAGCGTGCAATTGCATGTGATTCCCATTGACCAAGTATGGTACTCAATAAGGTATAAGATAGTGAGTTAAGGTACTAGGAGTATATTATTCTTTCTGTTCTGATATGGAATTAACCTTATTTATCCCATACTTTACTCAGCTGTTACCAAGTACAAGTACCATTATAAGCATATATGATCTTAGTGCCCAAAAATGCATCTACTACTTTAATTACACATGGTTAAAATTAGTGATGTGAATTGTAAATGTTAGCAGATACATGTTTTGTCCACGTCATTTTTTAAGATCCAAGTGATTTTATAGCAGTAACTTGCAGCTTTCTTTGATATATTATTGATACACACTCTTTGTTTTGTTTGTCTTGAGTTACTGGAAGACAGACACTAAAATAACTTACACAATTTTCTTTTTAATCTTTATCTTTAGTTATTTATCTCTCTAGTTTATAACTATCTTATACCGAGCAATTTTTAAGAAATCAAATATGATAAATTTTTATAAGCTTAAATGCACATTTGTTCTATGTAAGTTAGCGAATTTTTAATTTTCGTCTCTGTAGTTTTTTATTTTGGTGTGAGTCTCTATATTTCACTTTTACGTTCGTTTTAGTCTCTAAAATAAAAATCCGCAAAAAACCTTTAGATTTTCCTATAAATTTTAACTCTAAAAAACTAAACAGCAAATAAAAAATAAGATATAGAGATCAAAAGTACATTTCTTTTTCAGCTTTTATACTCTTAGTACTAAGAGCATATACATCATTACCACTTTTAAAATGATTTCATCTCTTTTATTTTATTTTATACTAGTAACAAACCCGTGCGTTCGCACGGGTTCTGGTACGGGACGCGCATTTGTTTTAGATGTATATTTTTTAACAGAAAAATATCTGGTACCCGTTAAAAAATAATAATTGAATGTATATATAGAAAAATGTCTGGTACCCGTAAAAAAAAAGTAATTGAATGTATAGAAAAATGTCTGGTACCCATGAAAAAATAATAATTGAATGTACAGGAAAATGTCTGGTACTTGTAAAAAAAATAATTAAATGTATAGAAAAATATCTGGTACTCGTAAAAACATTTAGATCAAAAAGATTTTTTAATACAAAATATAATTTTGTTATAAAATATGTGAATAATAGAATAAAAAATGTAACAAAAAAATAGAAGAAAAAAAATCATGAATGAAAAAAATTAAAGAGAAATCTTATTAATATAAAAAACAAAATAATATTTGAAAATAAGAATAAAAGATATGAAGATATATTAATTCATTAAGAGTAGAGAAAGATATATTGAAAAATGTCTGGTACCCGTGAAAAAATAATAATTGAATGTATAGAAAAGTTTTCGGTACCCGTAAAAAAATTGAATGTATAAAAAAATGTCTGGTACCCGTAAAAACACTCAGATCAGTAAGATTTTTTAATACAAAATATAATTTTGTTATAAAATATATGAATAATAGAAGCTAAAAAAATGTAATAAAAAATAGAAGCTAAAAAAAATTATGAATGAAAAAAGTATGAGAAAAATTAAAGAGATATCTTATTAATATAAAAAAGAAAATAATATTTGAAATAAGAATAAAAGATAGGAAGATATATTAATTCATTAGGAGTAGAGGAAGGTATATTGAAAAATGTCTGGTACCCGTGAAAAAGTAATAATTGAATGTATAAAAAAAATTGGTATTCGTAAAAAAAATTGAATGTATAAAAAAATGTCTGGTACCCGTAAAAACACTTAGATTAATAAGATTTTTTAATGTAAAATATAATTTTTTTTATAAAATTTGTGAATAATAGAAGCTAAAAAAATATAATAAAAAATAGAAGCTAAAAAAAATTATGAATGAAAAAAGTATGAGAAAAATTAAAGAGAAATCTTATTAATATAATAAAAAAAAATGATATTTGAAAATAAGAATAAAAGATAGGAAGATATATTAATTCATTAGGAGTAGAGGAATATTATTTGAATTTGAAATTTATGAAGAAAGAGAAAATTGAAAATAAAAATATTTTAATAATATATTATACATATATAGGTGAATGAGTTGACAATGTATAGTAAAAGTTGGTATATGCATTGATAATGTGAAGATTGATTTGATTGATACAAAAATTTATTTTATTAATATATTTATTTGAGAATTAGAAACAAAGAAGAAAATGTAAGAAAGAAAGGGCAGTTGGATGGAGAAACCATCCATGTGGCACAATAGAAGAGCAATAGGGGCATTTTGGTATTTGGCACAACATATAATTTTCTTATATTATAGATAGATTATTCCGTATTTCTCAATGATTTAAATAGAGCCGTGCTATCTTTACACCAATTTTTCTTACACTGTAGATTACACCGTAAACTTTAACAAAGCAAACCATTCATGCACACAATTCAAAGTAAAGATAAATTATTAAAAAATTAAAACTGGTGCATTGTGGTATAAAATTACGGTGTTGATGTAAGAAAACAGTGTAAGCTTATCATTTCTCATTTAAATAACCAAACTATTACTGTTACGGATCTCTAATGTAACTGTGGATTAATTCTTCATTTGGGCCGTCTACATTTGATCTAGTCCCAACAAATTCAAATTAAAAAGAATAAAAGTTACAATAAAATAAAAAATTATTAGATATTAAAGAAGATTAGACTATATTTTTGTCATTGAGAAAGTTGAAAAGTTATTATTGAGAAGGTTTGCAATTTTTTTCATTGATTAATAAATAATATTTTATTAATTTTTGTTTATTTTACATCTTTTATTCTTCTGCTTTCCCAACAAATATTTCTTCATGCTCTACCCTTTATTTTTCCTTTACATTCTGATAAAGTAAACTCATAGCATTCCAATTAAATTGGTTCTTGCTATGAAATATTGAACGTCCAATGTTTGTTAATTGATATTATGGTATTCTTGGTGGTGGTTAGCATCAACCTCAAACCTTAAGTGTAATTTCTATGAGTGGTATAAAAACCCTCATCTATGTACTCTCTGCTAGACCATTTGGCAGAATAGACACTATATCTTTCTTGTATATGGGTTGGAGTACCCCTAGTACTCCTAATCATAATACAAGAGTTGCTTATGAAAAAAAAAAAAATTGCCATCCAGTGATTTGCCAAGTTCCATGCAACTTCGAGGAGAAAGTACACTTTATTTGTGGTTTTATAATGAAAATGATGAAAAAGCAGAAAAAAGTACACAAGTGTTTGAAGGATCAACAAAGACTCAAAGCACCAAATGTGGCTGATATCATATCATAGCATCAAGCTCTTCCGAAGCCAATATATAATATAACAGCTAGCATAACTCATGTTACACCGTAGAACACAACAACAACAAAAGTAATGAAGAAATTAAATTAAGGTTAGAATATGAAAAAGCTTCTCACCTTAATTTTACAAATTGTCAAACAAGGTTGGCGACTATTTACTCAACTAAGTAATAACAAACTAAGTGAATTACTGCCTAGTATCATGTTATAGTGACAACTAATAAAATTTACAATTATGTTTTAATGATTTCTGCACTGCATTTTTGGGCTTTGTCAGGTGAGTCTGTACATAAATCTTGGATTTCGATTGCGACATGTGGCGTGTTATCAATGTCCTCAACAGGTTTTATGATTCCTCTATGAAGTAGTGATGGCTTTTCCGGTGAGACATTGGATTCTACATTCTTGAAGTGTGCCAAATGAGAAAGCTCAGAAACTGAATCATAGATTTTCTCCACTGAAATAGTGATTTCTTCAAGTATTGCAGCAACTGTGGCAACTGGTATTATAGCTAAGAGCTCCACATCCTCTAAGGAAATGTCTTCTAGTACAACTTTGAGTTCTTCAATTGCGATTTTTGAATTTTCTATGTGGCTTTTAGCTGATGATGGGTGTGTCATTGTTTTCATTGATGATGATATTGCTTTCAATGCTTTGTTGGATTCTGAACTCATCCTTGTGCATGGTTCTTGAATTTTACACTTGAATTCCAAACAAGTCTGCAGTAACAAAAATTCATATATTAGCTTCGAAATGGTCTCATAAAATAGACATGCATGCAACTTAATTTTAGACTTTTATATAGAAAAGTAATAATGATGTATTACTTGGATTTCAGGGTTAAGATATGTGTTCAAGGTTTCAATCTTGTATGCACATTCGCGAGCAAGTACTCCGATTTTCAAGTATTGCATCCAAGGATGACGAAGACTAAAACCACCATGACCTGGTTCCCACCTTGCAAAATTTGCCTGAAGATAATAATGTGAAAAATTATAAGTTCAATCCAAAACATGAAAAAATGTTACTATTCAATACCATATCTCAAAAGAAAAATAATAAAATACCTACCAAAGATTCTTCAGTTGCTTTGGAATTGAGAACACTTTTATATCCTTGTAGAAGTGACTTAGATTTTTCTTTATCTTCTGTTGAGTGAAAATATTCACCTTCAAAGCCTGAAAATAAATAGTTTTAGATATTAGCATACATCACAAGCAAGCAAACAAAGAGATTCAGAAAAATGTATTATATTATGTATACCTTCAAGGTAATTTGCTAGTTTTTCTATGTTGGAAGCAACCAAGTTATGAAGGTCTAGACCTGCCCAAACTGGACAAACAAATATGGAGATGAGCATGCAAGCTGCAGCTCCAATTATAATTGTTGAAAGTCTCTGATGTGCAAGCTCAACAAGTTCCTCCACTCTATACCCCGACACGCTAACCAAACAGAATGTCAATATAAATATCACCATCCCATAATCATATCTTGCCTTGATCTTTGGAACAAATCTTAAAAATGTTGCAACTGCAGCTGCAAACACAAAACACCATACTAATTATCTTCAAATATAGACAAGCTTCCTTTTCATAACTCTTTTTATAATATAGTTTTACTTACCTAGAATGAAGACAAGGGCTCCAAGGACAATAGCTTCTCCTTTTTCTCCAACAGCAGTGGCCAAGTGATGCCCTCCAACCCCTAAAGCACCAGCTACTAATGTAGCACATCCTCTATTCAAACTTTTGCTAAGGGTTGCACCTGATTCATTAGGAACAAAGCTTTTTTAAACTTTGATCTTTAATTATCATATATTCCGTCTATACTTAAATATACATCTAATAGTACATGCGTCTAAGCATCTGATGCTCATTTGGACCAGATACTTCTATTTAAATTCGAAGTAGTATCTCATAATTAAGTAGTAATATATACTATATTATATGCTGTATAATATTTAAAAATTGAACTTACCAACAGTAAATTCAAAAACTACTACGACAGTAAGAACTGCCCATATTCCAGCAACTCCAAAGCCATTATAAAGAGGCCTTGAATAGTAAAACAATGACACAACTGTAAGAGCAACTCCAACTTTCAATGAGTGGATTACTCTTCTAGGGTCATCTTTTCCAATCTTTTTCACACTTTTTGTTGCATTCATCAACTTAGACTTAAACTTCATAGGCAAATCCTTGAAGAAACCACCTATGCTAGATAAAATTCCAGCTTTGCTTACTTGATTTGTTGACTCAATATCCATGACAAGATATAAATGATTAAGTTTCAAAATGGAACAAAATATGAAATGGAGCAAATAATAAGGTTGAAAGTTGAAAGACTTGAGGTTGAAATGAGTTTGAAGAGTTATATTTATAGGAGTAGAAATTAAAGCATGTACTTGTTTCAAGCAGCCATATTTTTTTTTTTTTTTAAATTAATTTATCAGATACATGAATTGCTGTCGTTGTTGAAAATGAAAGACTAATTTTCTTTGAGAAGTGCTTTGGTCACAAAAACATATATATTATAATTAAACACACATGCCCATGACTAAAAGTACTATACTTTTAAAAATTGATCTCACACTAACCAAAAATAACATGTACCAAAACATGCATAGACAGGGATTGTTTGAAGATATACCTCGAGCTTGGAATTGTTTTGTTCTTAAAACAGATTAAACAAATTTAATTTACTGGAGTTCCTGAATAAATAAAGGTAATTTATTAGAGGAAGTAACTGACACATATACTTTAGTCACTATCATCCTAAATCGCTGTATCCCACCTCTTCAATGTTATTTTGTTTTTCTTTTTCTTTAGTAAGCTATGTGTTACTCTAGTTCAATCCATAATGGACTCTAGTACTACTGCAAGGGTATATGTTAGAAATCTCCAGTGGAATAGATAAAATTAGTGTTTCATATAATACTTAGGTTTTAAGATGTTATGGAAATAGCTATAAATATAGGCTGAATTAAGTTACTCCCATGTATAATGGTAGGTGAGTAAAGCCGCCAAAAAAGAAAGGATAACCATGAATTTGTGCCAATAGAGTGAAAGTTATGAGTCTCGTATTAAATAAATCAAAATGTTCACTAAGACTCTCCCATCTAATAGAAAGTCTATTGGATTGGACTTTCCATGTGTGTTAAAGTTCTAATAGTACATGCATGAAACATTGTATTGCAGCACACTCGCACGCAACTCCTCAACAATTGATCACGGCGTGATGAAGATCGTAGAATGATCTGCTTATTTGAATTCAGCTGCCTTCTTATTATTGAAAAAAAGTAATTCAAGTAGAGCGCATGGTTTTAAATTGCGATCCGCAACTGCAATATTGCTGAAGCGGTAGCCTTCGCATCCGCATCGAACCATCCAACAACACTAGAATTCGCATAAAACACATTCATGTCATATATTTTCAACACCCGCAACTGCAACTGCATCCACGACTGCAACTACAATTCAAAACCATGGTAGAGCGTAACTGATTATTTTAGGTATATAACCGATTACCACCTTGTTCAGAATCAAACAAAAGCGACTTGTAATTGGTTACCAACCAAGTTAGTAGCGACTTGTAACCGGCTATGAGCTCACAGTAACTCGTTACGCCATGTTAAATTTTGTTTTTCTATTTAGTTGGTTAGCTGTGCAATTGTGCATAAATACCCTTACTTTGGACTGTTAATGACAATGCCCTTATTTTCACCCTATTCTCTTAAATTCTATCACTTTCTCTATATTTCTAATTTCTCTATATTTCTATACTTGTTCATCATTATTCTCCTGTGATTGGATTTTTCCCCAACATTTGGCATAAAAAGGCAGGTTGTTTGATCAAACACTTAGTGTACAAAAATGTTTTCTATCTTCAATGAATGTATTCCTGCAAAAATCTCTCAATTTTTTATGCGAAAAATCATGATAAACGGTGCAACCATACGAAGGTATTGTTTGCTTATGTATCAATCAAGCGAAAGAATGATGCCACTTCTTTGATTAAAGATGTGTTGTATATTCCTAAAATCAATTACAACCTTTTAAGCATCTGTCAATTGTTTGAAAGAAATTACAAGATTCACATGAAAAATAGATTACTGATAATCAGAGTTGTTAATCCCGGATAGCGGAGCGGAGCGGCCAATCTCCGGGAATGGGAATAGTGCGAATAGCGGCATCCCGGATAGCGGGATAAATTTTTGTATACTAATAATTATATAATAATCTATAAACCACTCATAAAATATTTATAAAATATAATGTGAAACAAAGAATAATGCTTAATTAAGATTCAAAACATAAAGATTCAAATTAAATTTAATTTTAATAAATAAGTTAAATATTTAATAAATAGACTCAAAAAATATATAATTTGTCTATATATTTTCTTAAGATAATAGATAGATACAAAATTAGTTATAAAAAATAGGAAATAATATAAGATATGATTTTTTTGAATAAATATATAATAAGATTGATACTTAGTTAGTACACTACCACTACCCGTCAAAAACATATACAGTATGTTAACCTAATTATCTCTAACTCCACGGCGGCACAGATCTCACTTCTTCAACCAATCAACCCTAATTCACTTCTTCAACCTCTCTCTCGCTTTGCGTCTCTCTCTCATTCTCAGTCTATGAATCATATCTTGGGAAACCCTAATTCACTTCTTCTTCAACCTCTCTCACTCACTCTCACTCTCTCTACGAATCAGATTTCACTTCTTCTTCAACCTCTCTCTTGCACAGGGGTGTTTTGTTAATTTTGCCCAGAAAATTGTAAAAAAAAGGTAAAAAAGAACCAGAGCCGCTCCGCCCGGGAATTTTCCACGACTCGGGACCCGGTATAGCGGCTGAAGCGGCCGCTTTCTCATCTCCTGCTCCGCACCCTTCATATCGTGCGACAGGGTGCTGCTCCGCTACGGAGCGCCGGGATAGCGGCCGGGATTAATAACTCTGCTGATAATTATGAATGCAAATGGGAGTTTGACCCTAAAGGCCCGTGTGGCTCAAAATAGAACCTTTAAGGTAGAAATGAAAGTAATGGAGTATAGGTGTCTTGCAACTGTATCTAGTAAGGACAAATGAATTTGGCACTATAGACTTGTTCATTTGAATTTCAGATATCTCAATGTTATGCAAATAAATAACATGGTTACAAGGCTTCCATTAATCAACATGCCAATTGAAGTAAGTGAAGAGTATGTGTAGGCCAAGAAACATAGAGGCATCTTTAGCAAAGATGGTGGATGCATAACCAAGTGTCATCTTGAGATGGTGTATTTGGATGTTTATGGACCGATGCAAGTGGACTCAATCGGAGGTAATAGGTACTTTGTCACTTCATTGATGATTTTAGTAGAAAGTTATGGACTTGATCCAAAGAAAAGATGAGATGCTTGAAGTGTTCAAGAAGTTCAAATCCTTAGTAAAAAGACAAAGTGATCACAAAATCAAAACTCTAAAAATAGACGATGGAGGTGGATATGTCTCAAATGATTTAGAGAAATTTTATGATCGAGGGGGCATTGGACATGAGGTAATGACAACCTATATGCCTCAACAAAATTAAATCTTAAAAAAAAAGAATCGATCAATTATGAAAATGGTAAGGAGCATGTCGAAAGGGAAGCATTTTCCAAAAGAATTATGGAGAGAAGTGGTGTCCATGGCCATATATTATCTGCATAAGTGTCCAACAAAGAAGCTGAAAAATATTAAACGAGAAGAATCATGCTCCAGATTCAAACCAAATACGAGTCACTTGAGGTTGTTTGGTTTGGTGGCATATAGACATGCTACATATCAGCTTAGAAAGAAGATATAAGAAAAGGGAGATCAAATAATACTTGTTAGGTATCACTCAACAGGTGGTAACAAACTCTAAGGCACAGTTATAACAAGAAAATTGTAATTAGTTGGGACATGTTTTTTGATGAATTGAGCGAATGGAAACATACAGGAATCGATTACCAGCTAGTTGATAAAGGAGGGTTTGAAGTCCATTGAGAAAAATAAAACATGGGAACTAGTTGATCTACCTCAAGGAAAGAAGTCAATTGGTGTAATATGGGTGTGTAAAGTGAAGGAAAATCCCAAAGGTGAAGCAATCAAGCACAAGGCTAGATTAGTGGCAAAGACATCTCTGCAAAGAGAAGGCATAGACTTTGAAGAAGCATTTTTGCCGATGGCTAGAATTGAAACCACAAGGCTAGTTGTTAGAGTTGCGAATAAAAATAATTAATCCATCTACCAAATGGATGTCTAATCAGCATTTTGAATGGTTCATTAGAAGAAGAAGCGTATGTGGCACAATCACCTACTTTTGCTGTGAAAAATCAAGAAACTAAGTTCTATAGATTGACGAAGGCATTGAATGACATGAAGCAAGCACCAAGAGATTAGAACAAGAGAATTGGTGAGTTTATAAAGGAGATAGGATTTGATAAATGTGTATCTGAACATGGTGTGTATGTGAAGAAGGATGCGAGTAAATGTGTGATCATCTTATGTCTCTACGTCGATGATTTACTAATTACGGGCAACAATAAAGCTTACTTTACCAAATTCAAAGTGGATTTATTGAATAAATTTGAGAGGACTGACCTTAGTCTTAAGACATAATTCCTTGACATTGAGTTTCACTAGTCCAAAAAGGGATTGCTCATGCACCAAAGGAGGTATGCATTTGAGATATTGAAGAAGTTTAAAATAAAGTATTGTAATGTGGATGTTACCCCTGCAAAATCAAGATTGTAGCTATCAAAAAATGAAGATGAGCAGGATATTAATCCAACGTGGTACAAGATGATGATTAGATCATGATGGTACTGGTGGAATATGAGACTTGATTTGGCATATAGGGTGGACATAGTGAGCAGATATATGGGGAAGCCAAAGGCATCACACTTGGCATCCGTCAATAGAATTTTGAGATACCTCAAACGTTCCATTGGATAAGGATTTTTATTTTCCGCAACTAACAAAAGTAGAAGTTGCAAATTACTTGTTTATACCGACTCACACTGGTGTGGAGATAAAGATGAAAGAAAATCCACTACTAGATACATCTTTATGTAAGGAGAAACACCAATCTCTTGGTGTTTTGCAAAGAAATTAACTGTGGCGCTTTCGTCTTATGAGGGTGAGTACATTTCACCGTCTGTGTGTGTGTTTGTGTGTGTGTATGTGTGTTTGTGTGTGTGTGTGTCAAGTTGTATGGTTGATGAATTTGACAAAGGATTTGTTCAACAAAGAAAATGAAGTTGTGACTTTAATGATAGACAATTTTTCCGCTATAAACCCTGCCAAGAATCTCATTGCACATAGAAACAAGTATAAAGATGAGATTTCACTACTTGAGAGATATTCTGAGTGAAGAAAAATTAAAGTTACGGTATTGCAAAAGTGAAGATCAAGTGATTGTAAATTGAAGCATTCAAGAGATTGAAAAAACACATGAATGAGTATGGAAGACTTGATTAAGGCGGTGTGTCGAAAAATGTAATTCAAATAGAGCGTAACCAGTTACTTTAGGCACGTAACAGTTACCACCTTGTTCATCATCAAACAGAAACATCTTGTAACTAGTTACCACTTTAGTGTAACTGGTTACCACCCTAGTTAGTAGCGACTTGTAACCGACTACAAGCCTGAAGTAACCGGGTACTCCTTGTTAAATTTGATTTTTCTAATTAGTTGGTTAGTTTTACAATTATGCAATTGTGTATAAATGCCTCCACTTTAAATTGTTAATGATAATGCCACTATTTTCATCATACTCTCTTTTAGTTCTCTCACTCTCTACATTTTCAATCTTGCTCATCATTGTTTTGTTTTCTTGTGATTAGGTTTTGCTCTCGAACACTTTTTCCATCTCATGTCACTATGTATTACTCTTTTTAAGTTTTTGTTCTAATAAATTATAAATTTTAGTTTTAGTAAAAAGTTTTACATTTTATAAAGATAGAACTTACCATTTCAATTCTCTCATTTCCTTTTACCTTCACTATAAAGGGTGGCATCCAGACTCAAGAGCATTGAAAATAACAGCTGTAACTTATAAGATCAATATACATTTTAGTAAAACAATTTGAGCCATAGGTATTAGATATTGCTTTTGAATAACTAATAACTTGGAGACATTCATAGGCAGAGACAAGTTGACTAGTTGAGTAAAAAGTAAATCAAACGAATGTTTTGATTGTTTTTTTCTTCTTTTAGTACAAGTTTGTTTGTAAAGATAAAACATGGTGGTAAAAATTGGTAAAACATGTCAAACTTTTTTTCTACCTTTATAAGAAGAAAGTGAGAATGACACAAACACTCATATAAGTTATATACTACCATTAAACATTTTTTTAAAGGTTATCAAAAGCTACACATGTATACCGAAGTTGATTTCTTTCCCTTGAGAATGCATACAGCAGTGATCAGCTTTTCAATTCATATTAAAATAATTAGGTTTGATTAGGAAGTGGAAAAATGACAAAGCATGCATAAGTCAGCCACTTCAATGGACATTTAATGAGAAAAAAAAAATCGTCAAAATATTAGACCAACGATAAGGCCTTAATTCTTGGGAAGCAAGGAATATGCTTTTAAAAATACAGTTTTAATAAAAAAATGCGGTTGCGATTGTGCAATTGTGGTTGCTGCAGCCACATTGTTCATTGCAAGCAGACATATAAGTTCATTTTAACATGAGGACTTCATGTTTGATTATTAAGCAAAAAAAATTGATTTCACCTTCCAAGAATAAGTTTCAATATGAATGGCAAATATTTAAATAGCAACATGTTCATGCACTCATCAAACGAAAATATATTTGAAGAACCCATCATTGAACAAATATTAATTAATAGTCTAAATATTAGTTACAAAATTATGCTTTAAATCCAACAATACCTAGTGTGTTGATCATGTTAATGAGACAAAAAAGTGGAAAAGTTAAGTTAGAAATATATTTGCATCATCAATTGTGAATCTCAAATAATAAGGATGAAAATAAGCTATACTAATAATAGGGGCCTGCATGCTAGTCTATACAGATTTAGGTTATATCACAATTTTTTTTTAAATAAAAAACGTTTAGGCTTTTTTATAAGCCTATTTAGTTAAAAAGGCTGGGCCTCAAACCCAAAAAAAATCTTTTAAGCTTATTAGGCCAGTTTATTTAAATAAATATAAATACTTTTTTATTATTGTTATGCTGTGTTTTGTAATTTGAATTAAAATACATAAATAAAACTTGATTATCTTGGAGAACTTGTGAAAATAAGATGAAAACACCTGATGTACATTGTTTTCATAAATTCTCATAAATAAATAGTCTCACAGAACTTATGCAAATAGGTAAGTTAAAATAAATCAACGCAAATAAATTTTTAGTCTCTTAGTTTTTTAGTTAGTTAGTCTAATTAAACATTATTTTAATTGCTTATTTACATATGTCTAAAACAAATAGGCTTTCATGTAGACTAACAGGCTAACCAGACCTTTGAAAAGGCCAGACTCAGGTCAAAAAATAAGTCTACGATAGGCTACAGATCAGATTTAAACTTTAATTTTTTTGACTGGTCAGACTCAGATTTGACAAAGCCTAGCTCAATCCAATCTATTTTCATCCTTATTCTCAAATAAGGCCACTTATAGTGAAGTTAACATCATTGTAAATTTTGTCATACTCATAGCCAATAAAATAATACAAGCAAGCACAAGAGAATATAAGGCAATTAAGAAAAAGGAAAAGTTGAAAATGGTGTATAAGCAAAACAAGTTATTAAACATTTGATAATGACCCCTTGCACATTTTATTTTTTATTGTTTTCTTAAGCTTAAAGGAATAATGTAAAAAAAAAAGGAATTTGAGTTATCTTCACAAAACATAATCATTTTTCAATTTATCGTAATTAGTATAGAAGATTAATGAGAAACGAAAATAAGAGATAATGAATATCATCTTTGTTAATATAATTTGGTCAAAGATACTTACCCATGTGACTAAAGAGAAACAATAGTTCCTTTTTATTTTAATGATAATTAGGGTTACAATGTTATAAACAATGTATAATACTACTGACCAATTTATAAATAATACCTTTAAACCGTACCACGGGAAATACGCCCCCAGCAAACAGTTGGGTCTAAGACACATTTGGTGTTACCACATTAAAATCTCGTGTTTTATTATGTTCGTCTTTATCTTTATATAAGTCATACTCAACAATCTCCACATTGGCGAATATCAAACCCTTATGAAGATTTCTTGAATAACGATCACATCCTAAAAATTGGGGAGGTAGACATCATGCTTAATATTGAGAAACATGTAACAAGTCAAAGCAATGTTTGAACTTAATACAATAACTTGCTTGGTCAATATAGTAGTTTCAGTTTCTAAAGAATGTACCTTTTCAAGTAAAAATTATCCATATGCAAGTAAATCGGTGATCTTGTATAACCTCACATCAATATGCTTGGTCCTAACAAGATACACCTGATTGTTTCCCAAATAAATAAAACTCTAAATATCACAATGCAACCAAACTCTATCTTACTCAACACCTAATTCCCTCACGAATCTTTTAAGCCATAAGGCTTCTTTGGCATCTTCATTTGCCACCATGTACTCTATTTCAGTTGTTGACATGACTATTATAGATTGAACTGATGATTTTCAACATATATGCGTTTTTGCTAAAGCAAATACACACCTTGTTGTATACTTTCTATTATCTATATCACCAGCATGATATGAATCATCATATCCTATAATTGAAGGGTTACCATGTTCACGGCTAAACATGATACCATTATCCATTATAATCTTTAAGTAACATAAATTCACTTGATTTCTTCCCAATGTCGCTTGCCCGAGTTGGACATAAACTTAAAATATGACTTATAGTTTGTGTAAATGTGGTCTAGTGCATACCATTGACAACCAAGAAAATTGGCATCAAGAACCATTGCCATATACTCAGCTTTTCAATTTGTCTTTAGACACTAATACATTGAGAGCTTAAAATGATTTGGCAATGGAGTACTCACAACCTTTTAAATTACTCATGTCAAACTTGTCTAGCACATTTTCAGCATAGCTTTTCTAAGAGAGCCATAATTTTCTAGCACTTTTTATCCATGTCAATTTCCATACTGTGAGATATTGGATCGAACTCTAGTATGGTCGAAGGGTAGCTTCTTGGTTAGACAGTTCGACAGGGTTAAGCATAAAGTCGAAGGCTGTTCACATACTGGTGTCAAAATGTGCATGTTGTAGTCGAAGATGGATCTAACATGCAGGTGTCAAAGATGCTAGGGTTGTTAACATGTTAAATTAGGTTTTAGTGTTTAAAGTCTAATTTGTTAAGTTAGCTTGTTTATTAAGTTAGCTTGTGTAATGGGCCTTGTGGAAAAAGCTCATTGGTTAGTATGTTAGGTTTTATTATAAATAACATACTAGTCTCTCATCATTGTATGCTGCAAATCCTAATTTAGGGTGAGAGAGGTTATGTGTTATTCTTGTAAACTTGTCATCTTTTTTTCTAAGAGAAAGTAAAAGAATAGCAATTATAACCAATTCTTATGTTCTTATTCTTCCTTGTTCTTTATTCTTTCCTTGTTTTATACTTCGTTATTAGCATTGAATTCACAACAAATTGGTGCGGTGAGCGTGGAGTGAATGATTTCGGCATGTGGCGCTTGAAGATGAAAGCCCTACTGGTTTAGCAGGGTTGCTTGGAAGCATTAAAGGGAGACGACGACATCAGGGCTATGGGTGAAACTTGATAGTTTGTACATGACCAAATCACTGGTAAATTGACTCTACATGAAGTAAGCTTTGTATTCATTCAAGATGATTGAAGACAAAGTGTTAGTTGAGCAGTTGGATAAGTTCAATAAGCTGATTCTTGATCTTGAAAATATTGATGTGAAGATCAATGATGAAGATCAATGATGAAGATCAAGCGTTGTTACTATTGTGCGCTTTGCCTCGATCACATGCCCACTTCAAAGAAACTCTCCTGTATAGAAGGGAGTCCCTGACCTTTGAATAAGTTCAATCAGCCCTGTATTCTAAGGACTTGAACAAACGAAAGGAGCATAAAATTTTGACTGTTGGTGAAGGTTTGGCCGTTAAGGGAAAATTCTTGCGAAAGGATTGTAAGTTCGACAAAAAGAAAGGCAAAAGTCAGTAGAAGTCTTATAGTGGCAATGCATCTGGTATTCGATGTTATCATTGTAAGAAGGAGGTCACACTAGAAATGTGTGCCCTGAACGCCTGAAAGATCATGGAGGTAAGTATAATGGCAATGCAGCCATTGTTCAAGATGATTTCGAATCATCTGATGTCCTTATGGTTTCGAGCAGTGACTCTAGGAAGGAGTGGATTATGGATTCAGGTTGCACTTGGCACATGACTCCAAACAAAGACTTGTTTGAGAAATTATGTGATCAAGATGGTGGATCAGTACTGCTGAGAAACAACAAAGACTTCTCTCTTTCCTCAATTTAGACGTGTTTTAGTTTATATTACATAAATATATATACTTTGTGTTTAATTGGGTTTTTGATTCATTTATGTATCGGCTAATAGTTTTCCATTTATTTTGTAGGTATTTGAGCATGTATGGAGCAATGAGTAATAAAGCTTCAAGGATACAATTTTTGATCAATAAAGGAGAAGCAATTGAAGAAATAAGAAGTTAAAGACTGGTATGGTTCGCCGAGCGAGCCTGCTGCTTCTGGTGTGAGTCGTCGGGCGAAGATTTCCTTCGCCGGGCGAGCGTGGAATATAATTGGATTTGCTTCTACCTTGGCCCGCCTTTGTGCCGTCAGGAGAGAGAATAAGGATTCGTCGGGCGAAGCTTCCCTTCGTCGGGCGAAAGAAGATATTTTTGCCCACTTATTGACGTAGCGCAGGTTGTGTGGCTAGAATAAAGTCGTTCGCCGGGCGGAGCAATTTGCTCGCCGGGTGAACGCGTCAGAACAGAATTTTGTATATATTTCTATTTCATTTTATTTCTCAGGGTTATAGTTTTGGGAGAGGTTTTTTGTTCTCCCATCTTCATTAACCTCATTCTTTAGTTAGATTAGCTTAGATAACAACATTAGGGTCTTGCATCTTGTGGATTCGCGGTGGATTTCTATTCAAGCGGCGCTGACAAACCGGGAAAAGTTTGGTTTATCTCTTTTCTCTCTATGTATTTTTATTTTGTTGGGTTTTGTATATGTATTTACTTTGAACTCATGTATATTTGTCGCCCATGGCATTATATAAAATCTGCTTTACAAATCTTTATTGGTGGTTTTCTTAGATTTTTTCTCTGTGCTCGGGGTTTGGGTTGTTATAGACATATACTGCTCGAATCCTTATCTAGGATAATTATCTGTTAGTTTTTGGATTTTAGAGATAGATTTAGACGCTTTTAGTGTATATTGCATATATATATATATATATATATATATATATATATATATATATATAAAATTTGTGTTTAATCGAGTTTTTAATTCATTTATGTATCGGCTAATAGTTTTCCATTCATTTTGTAGGTATTTGAGCATGTATGGAGCAATGAATAATAAAGCTTCAAGGATGCAATTTTTTATCAATAAAGGAGAAGCAATTAAAGAAATAAGAAGTTATAGACTGGTGTGGTTCGCCGGGCGAGCATGCTGCTCCTGGTGTGAGTCATCGGGCAAAGCTTTCCTCCGTTCGACGAAGCTTTCCTTCACTGGGCGAGCGTGGAAAATAATTGAGTTTGCTTCTGCCTTGGCCCGCCTCTATTCCGCCGGCGAGAAAATAAGGAGTTGTTGAAAGTGTAATGAATTACTTTTAGTTTATCGTTTCCACAGGGATTGGTTCGATATCACCGCCGTTCTATAGTTTATGTTGTCGTGAGTTAAAAAAAACATAGGGTTTGGTTTTGATTTTGGTAACGTAGCTCTTCGATCTCATGCAAAAAGTGTTAAACTTGGTATGTGGTTTTAAAAGATGGTAAAAGAATGTCAAGATTAGATTTTTGATAATTTACTTCTAATGTATTTCCTTGATCAAATATGTGAACTCATGAATGATACATATAATCACATAGCCTCTCAATATGTTTCATGTCTAAACCATATTGTGAGATTTTCCATTTTGATCCTTAAATGATCTCTCAACCTAACTATCAAAATGACAACATTCAAAGCTTAATATATGTGAATATCAACTCACAAAGCTATTTCTAAACTTTACTTGTTGATAGATGAAAAACCTAGGTCAAGACTTGAAAAAAATTTCTCAAATAGAATACAAATCTCATAAATATATAAACACAAAGTTTTTCACCATATATTGATCATCACTTGTTCACATACAAAAGATCAAAATATATACATACTAAAAGCAAATCATCTACCTCTAATCTTGACACCAAGAAGGTTTAGCCACCCATTTCCATGGTGACTTGAGCAACAAGCAAACAATCAAGATTTATGAACATCAATTTGAAGTCTCAAAGATTGATGGATAAAAGCTTGAATTTAGTTAACAATGGAAGTTTTAGGGTTTTCTCACTCAAAATGATTGATTTTTGTTCAAGAGAGAGAAATAAAAGATGGAATGGCTCTCAAAATATCTAACTAGCACCTAAATAGCATGGCACATCTGTACAAATTCGCCCGGCGGAAGAACAGCTTCGCCGGGCGGAACCCACAAAACAGGCCACGTGACTTTAAAAGTACAAAAAGGAACCCAAAATAATATCTTCTTCCGCCCGGAGAGCCAAATGCTCCGCCGGGCGCTCCAGAGCAGAAAGATGGCCAAAAATTGAGCAGCTTCGCCCCTGGCTCGCCTCCAACCCTCCGGGCGGAGCTTCGCCTCCAAGCCATGCGTCAGGCGAACAAAAGCAAACACTGACACCTTCAGTGTTGTCAAAATCCTCAATTCTTCGACTTTTTCCCGACTTTTATGAACTTTTGCTATCACCAATAACTGAAACACTAGAAAATAGATCATAATACCAAATATTTACATATAACAAAAATCACTTATTTACATAAGCTATTCTACTAAAAAAACATAGAAAAAGGGTTAAAAAGTGTTTTAAAAACATATAAATAAAAACAACAAAAGACACTCAACAGGAGTCGTCGGGCGAAAGAAGATATTTTTGGCCACTTATTGACGTGGCGTAGGCTGTGTGGCCAGAATAAAGTCGTTCGCCGGGCGGAGCAATTGGCTCGTCGGGCGAACGCGTCGGGACAAAATTTTGTATATATTTCTATTTCATTTCATTTATTAGGGTTTGTTTTTTGGAGAGGGTTTTTTCTCCCAACTTCATCAACCTCGTTCTTTAGTTAGATTAGCTTACATAACAACATTAGGGTCTTGCATCTTGTGGATTCGAGGTGGATTTCTCTTCAAACGTTTACAAAAGTTTCACTCACTTACTAAATTGGGACAACTTACCTAAGTTTGTAACTGATGTATTCATTTTGTTGACACTTTGCTTGATATCTCCTGAGGCTTTTGATGTAGTTGTTTGTTTGCCTTTGTCTGAACAACCTTTGCTGATGTCTGAAGCTTTATCAAACTTTTTTCAATCATTTATCAAACCCACGACTTGCATCTTTAACAACTTAAGTGCATTGGTTGAATTTCACAATTGTTGCATCTTTATTATGCCAAGTTTTATCTTGATCTTTTACAATTGACATCATCTTGCATCTTTACCATGTTGAATATCTTATTTTATTGTGAGGTTGATTTCCATTTTTTACTATATGCACGAGAGACCAACAATCTTTGTCTTAACTCAATTTTATTATGTTTAATCTTCCATTTATGTTATTTTGTATGAAAGCATGAAAACGATCATGGTATTTTGTTTGATTTTGAGAATAACCACCTAACCAGAAGTATTTTACCTTGTGAGTGAGTGAGCATTTGTTAACCCCCTTGAGACTTTTAGTTAGAATTCATCTTGGTGTTGAACTATGAACTTATGCATGGGTGAGTAGTTCATCATGGATTATAATTGTTTGTTGGTACATAGCCCTCAAACATATATGTTGGTTGGATTGTTCCTTGCCTTAGGTGTTAGGATTGCTCTTGTCACTATGTGAGGTTGTATTTAAGTTGGGGAGAGCATTAGTTTGTTGCTCATAAGTTGGTTTCTTGAGGTTGGATCCATAAGTGATTGAAAAAAAAGTGAAAAAGAAAAAGGAAAAAAAGCTTTGAAAAAGAAAAAAAAGCTTAATAAGTTATGTGTGTTGGTATGACAATTGTTGTAAAAAGATTGAAGAAGTGTGATTGATTTGGTGCTTGAGACTTTGTGAATTTATCACTCCCAATGGATTAGGCATTGTTTTGTTTCAATTACCTTTAGATATTGACTCTTCCTTGTTACCCAATATTACCTTTAGAAATTTTCAACATTGTTTGCTTTGATGAATGCATAATTTAGTTGTTGTTAGCTTGAAAGTTGGGTGAGAGTTAAACCCTTGTGTTTGTGTTTTTCATCTACCGATTAAGTGTATTCTAGGTGTGATTCATTTGTGAATATTGTATTTTTTTTTAGAGTTTTTGATATGTGTTTTGAACTTAGGATTCATTTTGTTTTCATGTTGTCATTGTAGGATTGAAGTAAGTATTTACTTTGCTTGTGCGTTTTTGTTTGAACCATACATTTATTTTCCGTTTTTAAAAAATTGTTGATTGATGATTCTTTGGTTTGTTACTTTTGTTCTTTGATTTGTTTGGCTTTGTTTAAGGACAAACAATGATTTAAGTTTGAGAGAGTTTGATAAGTGCCAAATTGTAGTTATTTTTGTATATAGTTTTGCGGCATTTTTCGGCTCTTTTTCCTCAACTTGTATGTGAATTCGCACGTTTTAGTTAGATTTGTACATATTGTGTATAATTTATATTTTTGATTCATTTATGTACAGTTTGATAGTTTTCTATTTATTTTTTAGGTATTGATGCGTATTTGGAGCATAGGCAATAAAGTATCGAAGACACGTTTTCAAACGCGCGATTTTGAGCAATTCATCAATGAAGAAGGTTCAAAACAAATATGAGAAAAAATCATCAATTTGGTTTATATTTAGTCATTGTTAAATAGGGCATTAAATAAGCTTTCCAACGCTTCGAACCGGGCGCAATCATAGTTATAGTTTTCAAGTTATGGCCAAAACAAGATTTCATTTTTCTGTTGAGCAGGCTTAGCGCGCTAAGCGCGATTTAGGCGTATTAGAAAGTGTTAAATCAGATTTTTTGGGTGATGTTTTGGGGTATTTGTTCCCAACTCATCAAATTTCATTTTTTGGTATAGAGAGCTTAGAAAACAATATTTGTGGCTTGTAATCGCATTATTCTTGATCGGGAGCTCGATTGATCATGTCTGACAGTGCAAGAGATTTGGTTTTCTCCTCCTTTCTTCTATATACTTTCCTCTAATGTTGGGTTTGTTTGTAAGTATACTTTTGTTTATATGTATATTGCTTATTCATGGTGTTGTGTGATTCTTGCTTTACAAATTATTATTGGTGATTGCTAACTCTATATGGATTTGAGTTGCTATAGACATGTACAACTTAGATTCAAATTTAGCATGAAAACCTATTTGGTTTTAACTCTAGAGACAGATTAAGGCTTAATAATCATGTGGGTAACGACTCTGAATGCCTCAGTGTTGTTTTAGTTACACGAGACATCACTGACGAAGAACGAAACGGTTAATTTCTCACTCTGCGTTAGAGATAACCTCTGTGTGAGTGGTACGTGGTGATTGTGACGAGTGATTTAGGATGAGTACGATTGTGTAAGTAGTTTAAGGATTTACAGTGTATATGAAGTTAAATCTTGAGAGTTATATCATTTCTGAAGAATGAAATTCTTTGATGTTCATAAGTTTAATTCCCGCATTTTACTTTAAACTCATTTTATCCCAAACTCAAGAACGCGAGACTGGTCGAACTGCAATTCAATAATCACTTATCATTGTGGAGACGATATGATAAAACTAAATAAATACTTACTTTTTACTGTCGCTTCAATAGAGACCAATCTGAATCTAAGGGTATAGTTAAGGGACCAAAATAAATATTTTGCCTATAATTAAATATTGGATTAATGCATTCAAAGGGTTGATTGTGGGTTTTGGACTGCTTAATCTTGTGTTAGGTTGACAAGTGCCTAATAAAGATAACTTTTGTTTGGAATTTAGAATCCTAATTAGGATAAGGTGTTAATGTTATAAATAAGAGACATAGACAATCACACGATTTATCTTTTGCGTAGTTGTTTTTATAATATTTTGTTGCAACAATTGTAACACCCTTCTAAACCCCCGCGACAATTAATAATTAAATCAGAGTACATGCAAACAAGGGTGCCACAATTCATAATAAAATAAACATTATTTGTCACATGTCATGCATTTACTAGGGAATAATCCTTCATAACTCATCAACTTCATGTTTACACAGCGGAATAAATTATCAAAGTAGTATTTCATCATCAATACCACCAATCCTCAAAATTAACTAAAAAAATACAGAGTTATTAAATTATTTTCAAAACATAATGTCCCACAGTGTTACATCTATCAGAGCACGAACAGGACGCTAACTAACGATGACTCATGAGCTAATCCTCACCAAGTCGAAGCCGCTATCCTCAATCTGAAAAATAGTGTAAGGGTGGGTCTCATCGCAATTAACAAATATTATTGCATCATAAATAATAACACATCATAGTTATATTAATCACTCAATTGTATTATATTCCGACAATTCCACAAATACACAATCAACACATCATCACTTCATAACACTGAAACACATTCAATCATGTTGTGAACATCATGCATATGAATGAACTGACACTATGCACATGGTACCAAACACCATCAATGGGAATAACCCACCTACCGATCCAACATCTTCAAGATACGGCCCTGCCAGCACAAATTCCACACAATGAGAATTATGCCCTTCACTGAATCCCCTCATCACCAGGATTCAGCCCTCAACCAATGATTATGAATGAATGCAACATATATAACATACTTATACCATCATCATCATCATCATCATCATCAAGTATGTTTAAATATATATTAGCATCATTTAAATATCATCCAATTATCATCACCATACCATTCATAAATCATCACACGATTATTACTTCAAACATATCATGTATTTAACACATCTCATCACATATATGTACAATACATCATTCATTCAAGAAATAAAATCAAGTCTTAAAAACAATTGAATTTACACCTCATTCCACCATTTAAACACATAGGTTATCTCATGAGGTTCATCGTGCTCAAAACAGCACCAAAAACAAGTCAACGGTTCAAAAGATACGTCATTTTCAAGTTTGGAAAATTTTCTGCACAGCAAGGTCCGCTCAGCGGATCACTAGCGACTCGTGACAGAAGCGAACTACCTTCAGACCTCCGCTCAGCGGACCACTAGCGACCTTGGACAAAATCTAACTAGGTCGGCTCCTCCGCTTAGCGGACCCCCCTCTGCTTAGCGGACCTGCGATTTCACAAATTCTCAGGTCTGCGACAGACCCTGCGATCTCACACATTCTAAGTCCAAAATCGATTCTAAACATCATATACAGCCAAATAATCATCAATTGCATCATCATACATCATTATACATCAAAACAACACATTATTAACCAATAATCTATGCAATTTCATCAATTATAACCTCCCTAAACCTAACCTACAATCCAATTGACCTAGACAATATTCCTAATCAATGTTACCATCCAAAATACGATAAGAAATGTTCATCGGAGAGTCCCCCCTTACCTTAGCCAAATTCTTGATTTTGGTTTCTTCCTCTTCCGTTCCTCTTTATGTTCCTCAGCTCTTCTCTTCACTTCTCCTTTTCACGTTCCCACTCTTTTTCCTTATTTCCTCTATTTTATGAAAACATAAAATAATTAGTAATGGGCTTACTCACTTAGCACCCCCACACTACTAATCTCACCATCCGGCCTAATGACCCTTAATCCATAATTCTTCAATAATCTCAATCTCAAATACTGATATTAATTAATTAATTTAAAAAAATTCAATTAAATTAATAAATCAGAATTTATGGGGTGTTACAACAATCATTTGTTATGGAAGGTTAGATTAATTTATTTGTTAGGAAATTTTGTGTAAGGTTCTTGAGATCAAAATGCTATTTCTATTTTGTTTTAATGAATTAATATCTTTTATCTTTTCAATTTAATATGTTGATTATATCTCATATATGAATTTATGTATTATGATAGTGATTATTAGGTTCTATGTCACTTAATTATATGTTTGGTTGAATTTGGTAGTTTGATTGACTGTAAATTTACGATATTTACTCCATATTTTAGAAGAAATTCTAATAAAAATAAGTATTGTTTAGTTAGTTATTTTTATAAGGGTTAATACCACTTTTCACCTCTGTAATATAGGCAAAATTTGACTTACCTCCTGGTAATAATTTTTTTTAGTTTCCCCCTGTAATATTTTTTTGTTTGGATTACCCCCTAAACGTGCAATTTAAACACCAAATCTGAGGGGGAAATCAAACAAAAAAAATTTTACAGGAGGCTAAACTTTACACTTAGGACGCAAAAGACATAGTAATTTTATATTTCAGGGTGGTGTTTGAAAAAAAAGTTTTACAGAGGGAAAAGCGAATTTCGCCTATATTATAGGGGGTTTTGTATATTTAACCCTTTTTATAATTAATTAAAACTATCAAATCATAGAAATGAATGATCTATGAACTCGTCATAAATCGAAACAATGCTTTTTGATAATCAATGAATTAATTGTTTATGAGAAATGGAAAATTCGTTATCTTTATTGATCGAGCAAAATTGTGTTCAAAAAAGTGATACATCATAGTCTTCTAAGAAGTGATACATGGTAGTCTTCTCGGTTTGAATTTTATTAATATGGGTAGAAAGTAAAAGTCATAAAAAGCTTATTCAATGGATGATACTAATTAATTCTTCAACTTAAGAGTTTCATTGATGTCTTTTGCAATTGCCTCAGCATCTTTTTTGACTCCAAACAAACCTTTCCTTGCTAGCCCTGCACAATACAATCCATGATCTCCCTTCCAATGTTTTGGGAAAGGATTTTTAGGGAATCCATTTTCATTAAGAGCATATTTGTAATCCTTCAAAAAAAATTAAATCAGACAATAATTGATTAGTTTATAATTACAAAGAGTATGAGAAATTACATAATTAAGTCCAATGAAAAAAATAACAAAAAATGCACCTTTAGCCATCCATTAGCTACACTTTTGTAGCCGGTAGCAAAAATGATGGCATCAAAATCTTTCTCAACATTGTTTTCAAAGATAACTTTCTTGTTCTCGATTTTCTTTATACCTGAAGGAACAACCTTTATAGCTCCTTGCTTAATCTTTTCAATGGTTCCAACATCGATTACTGCAGACTTTCCTGTAATGTTTTTGAGATATAAAGGTCCATCTTTAGGACGATAAATACCGTATTTAGACAGATCCCCATATTTTAGTTTTGCTTGAAGGGTAATGATTAGATCTGCAATATAAACTGGAAAATATTGCACCAAACGCATCCCTTGACGAATCATATCTCTTGTGAAGACATGAAGCTGCAAAAAAAAATATCACTTGAAATTCTATTTTTAAATTATATTCAAATTTAAATAAAATATTATATATGATTGTTAGATTAACAAAAACATTTTTGCAAGGAAAAATTGATAAAATTAATCTTTCGTTTAATTTTTATTTAAATAATAGTTGAATGTCAATTGGATCTAAATTGTATAAAAAAGTAAGATAAGAAAATATCTTTACCGGATTTCGAATGACAATGGAAGCGTTAGCACCCCAGTTATGGAGATCATAGGCAATCTCCATTCCGGAGTTACCACACCCAACCACCAAAACCTCTTTTAATTCATATTTTGAACCAGATTTGTAGTACTTGGAGTGTACCACATCTCCTTCAAACTGTCCTAATCCAGGTACATTAGGAATAAAACCTTCGCTATTTTCGCCAGAAGCAATCACAAGAAACTCTGCCCCATAAACTTCTAATGTACCTTCTATGGTGTTTTTTGCTTCAACAATCCATTTGTTTCTAACTTCATCATACTCAGCGGACTCGACAACACGATAATAAAGGGGTTTTATGCCAAAATGATCAACATATTTATCTATGTATTGAAGAAACTGATCTTTGGTTAGATATGTTGGGCTAGAGGGTGGATGAGACATGAGAGGTAAAGAGCAAAATTCACTTGCTAAATGAAGGTTTAAACGATCATAAGCATTTTTTCTCCAAAGAGAAGCATTGCAATCTTCTTTTTCAAGTATGATATGCGAGATTGAATTTTGTGTAAGTAAAGCTGAAATTGCTAGGCCAGAAGGACCACCACCAACAATTACAACTGTGAATTCTTGCATATTGTTGTTGGTAACCTAAGATCTAAATATTTTCAATATTTTTAATCAACAAGAAGTTGTAGTATTTATAAGCATGAATGAAAGCTTAAAAACATGTTTTAGTTCATTGATTCATGAATGTAACAAAACAATATTTGTATATAGTATTTTATTTTGACCGTGCATTCATAGAATTACTGTAGATATTTTTTTTTCTAAACTTTCTGTATAAAAATGTGTATATTCATGTTTTTTTCTCAATAAAGTGTATTTTTCAGGTTAGAAATGGTATAAAATAAGGTGATATAGGACTAGATACAATGTTTATTTATCCGCAGTTGTATTGTATAAAACAAGGTGGTAAAATACATATGACCAAATGATCACATTATACTGAAAATGTTTTAATGTTATGTTTGAAATATGTATTTATATTTTAACAAAAAAAAAACACTTTTCCATAAATAATATCAATTTTATGATTAATTTTGGTCTAATTTATTATTAAAGAAATGCATGCATATCATTCCAAATGACAATCTTTTAAAATTCTATATTTCAAAATTATTTAGAAATATTCATGCATATTTTCAATACTCCTAAACATTGTTCTTGATTTTTTTTTTAATTTATACACATATTATTTAATCTGCAAATAAAAATTTACTTACCTAAATTATTCTTTGAATTTAACTTTTAGTTTTAAATCAAATATACAAGTATATTCATGCAACGTTCTAAATACATTTACTACTTATTGTTTTTAAATCCCAGGTTAAACGGCTAAACGTATATATCAAATTTAAAAATCTTTGTATTTCTATGAAACGATATATCTTTTCTGGTTATTCTTATAAATAAAATTAATTTGATTTACTTATTGGAAAACGGATGTGTTTAGTATATATATATATATATATATATATATATATATATATATATATATATATATATATATATATATATATATATATATATATATATATATATATATATATATATATATATATATATATATATATATATATATATATATAATATTAAATGTGTACAATTCATTTTTTTTTTTGGAATAAAGATATTAATATTACCAAAAACAGTTAATACAACCGATCCGAAGATCCAGGTGATGCACTATGCATCCTCAATCCTTAAGGAGATATATACAAAATATCTATATCAATATGCCTCCTAATTCTCCTATTCAAACCACCCCTAACAAAAATATCATAAAGTATCAACTTCCAAATTTGTGGATCTATGGGAACTTGACTGAAGATCACTTCGTTACGATGTTTCCAAATGCCATACACACATTCAGCAGCAGCAATTTTTAAAAGATCCCTACGCCAGCCTTTTCGTTTGGTTTCCCCCATAATCCAGCTTTTCTCAATTGTCCATCCACACGGCTTTCTATCATATCCCATCCTCAGCAGAATCATTCTCCAAATATAGTTAGGCGTTTTACAATCGGAAAAAAAGGTGATGCATGTTCTCCTTTCCATTACACAAAACACATTTTGAGTCAATGACAGTGCCAAACTTAAGCAGCCTATCCTTTGTACTTAGCCTCCCTAACAGGCTGAGCCATAGAACAAATCTGGACCGAGGTCTCGCAAAGTTCCTAGCCAGAATATGATGCCACTCCACCTTGACTCAATCACCACGCAACTCACGGTATATTGCAGCAGTTTTGTATCTCCCAGCATTAACCGCAGTTGTCCATGCTTCAGTATTCATCACTTTGTCCCTGCACTTAAAGATATTAGCAATGATCCAGGAGCAATTCTTATGTTGTCAATCCATCGCACTATGCCTTTTTAGATAGTACATATGCACCCACTTTACCCATAATTTGTCTTCCTTGGCTTGAATGTTCGAGAACAACTTACCCATAGTTGCAGTGTTCCACTCCTTTAGAGAGGTGATGCTTAATCCCCCAGTCTCCTTAGAATTGCATACAAAATCCCAGGCTACCAGAGATTTCCTACTCATGTCAGTTGTACCCTTCCACAGAAATACTCTGCAAATGACTTCAATATGTTTGATAATTGCTTTTGGCATTGGGAAGACATTCATCCAGTAAGAAGTGACACCAAACAAAACACTCTTGATCAACTGACTCCTACTAGCATAGCTTAGGAGTTTAGCTTTCCAATGCCTTATCTTACTCAGAATCCGATCCACAAGAGGTCTGCAATGGTGGATTGTTAGTTTTCTGCTGGACAAGGGTACACCCAAGTATTTGAAAGGGGTGGTACCAGCAGAGAAACCAGTGACATTTAGGATTTGCTGCTGAACATGATCAGGGATCCCACCATAATACACCTTGCACTTGGTCCTACTAGCACACAGTCCTATAGCTTCAGAAAACAGATGGAACTCATTCATCATGATCTGCACAGAAGTTATATCACCTCGGGTAAACAACATAAGGTCATCAGCAAAACAAATATGAGTAATTCCCATCTTCTTGCATTTGGGATGAAACTTGAAGTTTGGTATTTGCTGCAACTTCTTTAAGCTCCTATGTAAGTACTCCATTACCAAAACAAACAAAAGAGGTGAGATAGGATCACCCTGTCTCAAACCTCGTTTTGCTTGTAAACTAGGACTAGGCACACCATTAATAAAATACTTATAGGAAACAGTTCTGATACAAATCATGATCCAATCAACAAAAATAGGGGGAAAGTTCAATTCTCTCATAATATCCTCTAAAGCATTCCACTCAACAGTATCGTATGCTTTTTGGATATCCATCTGAATTGTGCATCTAGGGGAGATATATTTTCTACCATAACCTCTAAGTAATTCATGAGCAATGATAATATTGTCATGAATGACTTTGCCTGGAATGAAAGATGTCTGACTTTCATGAATAACAATTCCAATGCATTGACTACTCAGCCTTTTGGTAAGGATCTTTGAAATTATCTTGTACACTGTGGTACAACATGCAATAGGCCTCAAATTCTTCATGTTCTTAGCTTCAGGGGACTTAGGTATCAGTGTTACCAGGGCACAATTGAAAGCAGGATGCACCCTCTTATGCTCAAAGAAATCCCTAACAGCAGCACACACATCATCTTTAGTGATACTCCAAGTTTCTTTGAAGAACTTTGCAGAGTAACCATCACAACCCGGAGCCTTATTATCCCCCACTCCTTTCAGAGCCTCCCATATCTCTTTATCATTAACCTTTTTGATAAGATCCTGTCTAAACTCCTCTTCCAATTGCTTCCCATTTCTGAGAGCCACAATATCAACATGTTTTAAGTTTATGGCAGCAGTTCCCACAAGCCCCTGGTAGAAGTTCAAAACCTCAACTTCTATCTCTTTGTGTTCAGTGAGAAGATGCCCCTGACTATCCTCCAAATGATGTATCCCAATCTGCTTATTTTTCCCTTTAACTATGGCATGAAAATACGAATTGTTCCCATCCCCTAGCTGCAACCAGGTGACCTTTGCTTTTTGTTTTAAAATCTATTCTTCTAATTCAGTGGCATGGAGAATCTCATTAGTCCAGTGTTGCACTTCAGTTATGTAGCTCTGCTTGAAAAGATCAGAAGCCAACAAACTCTCTGCTTGCTCCAATTTTTTTCTAGCATTCTGGATCTGTTTGACACCTTCAGTGATTGTATAAGTCAGTTGCTTCAACTCAAGTCTAAGTCTCATCAACTTATTCCACAAAATATATTGAGGTTGACCAACCATCCTTCCATTCCAATTCTGTTGAACTATCTCCCTAAAATGTGGTTGCTCAACAATACAGTTCAGGAACATGAATTGTTCGTGCCTCTGATGGTTTCCTCTAGCCCTAGTAATTTGGATATTGATTGGAGAATGATCAGAGATGTGTGCCTTGAGGAATTCCACTTCACATTTAGGGTATTTAAGAAACCAGTTTGTATTACAAATAACATGGTCAATCTTGGAGTAAATCATCCCTTGGCTATGTTTGTTAGACCAAGTATATCTACTCCCCAAACTGTCATGCTCAAACAAATCCCTTGTAGTCATTATCTCCTCTAAATCCTTAAATTCATGAGTTTGGACAGGGTTGCCACCTAACCTATCATCAATTCTCATCACATTATTGAAATCTCCTAAGATAATCCAAGGCTCCTGTTGAGTATAATTTTGTAAAATTTGCCACAGAGTCTTCCTTCTTGACAATTGATTATGTGCATAGATTAGGGTTAGCCAATGCTGAAACTTGCCATGTTGATCCAGGATCTGGCAGTGTAGATGTTGGTCAGAAGCTTCAATCTTCTCTACATCCATAGTACTCTGTTTCCAGCCAAACCAGATCCTTCCATTATCATGTTCCTCATAATTGTCTATCCATTTCCAGCCAACACCAAACACATTCCTGATTTTGCAGGAGTTATTTATCTTTACTCTAGTTTCCAGCAAACCTACACAAGACACACCATGCTTCCGGAGATGGGCTGCAATCTCCACATGTCTTGCTCTTTTATTCAAGCCCCTCACATTCCACACAATCATGAAATCTTGTCAACCCCTCCTAGGCTAGTTCCTCCACCTAGGAGAGCAAAAACATTCTGACATGTCGCTGAAGAGCTACCAGCACCTGTGTCCACCCCCTTGCCTTTAATTGAAGATTTCACCTCAATCCATTCAACAGTGGCTTCAGTTTGAGTTTCCTGACTAGGCTGCTCCTATTCATCCTTGCTTTCTTGTTGCCCTGGTTTAGGTTCCCACTTCTTAACATTTTTCACAGGTTCCTTTCTTATAGGTTCCTTACACTCATGTCCAACACTATTGCACTTAGGAAAAAATGGTGGCTGCCATTCATACTCAACATCTTTCCTAACCAGTTCACCACTAGGGCCACGGATATTGATGTGTTTATGCAATTCTCTAGTTACATCTATCTCAATAAGCATTCTTGCATAGGAAACCCTTAGTTTTTTGGCCGTACACTCGTCTGTCATAAGTGGTTTTCCCAAAGCACTAGCTATCTTCCCTATGCTTTTCCCCCCAATACACCAATGGCAACTGAGGAAACATAACCCATAGAGGAAGAGTCCTTATCATGTCTTCTTTCATCGAGAAATCTGGCTTCCATTCATGTAGGAACATCGGTTTTCTGTGGATAGTATAGGGCCCTCTCATCAGAACCATATCTTTATCACTCTTCAAATTAAACCTAATAATAAAATATCCCTCATTGTTGTAATACAGTTCTGGTAGGGATACAAAATTCCACACATTAATCATAAATTTCCTCACAGCATTCATGGATAAATCCTCCCCTATGACATACATCACTAGAGCATTCTCCCAGTATTGTATTTCAGATTCAATATTTTGAGTATCAATGTTAACCTCAACCTCACCATTAACAATATTAGGAGCAGTGTATGTAATTTCTATTCCATTCGAAGGGATGCGATAACCTTTGATAATCTCCACCCATGGTAGAGGCTGCTTCAACTCTCCTTCCTCAACTGTCGGTGCTGACTTCGTTGTTGTATTCAGTTTTGCCTCCTCCGCTATTGTATCGAGACTCGGTATCTCTGTTGGTTTCTTCGTCGTATCAATCTTTCTCTGTGCACAGCTTGTACTACCTGTGAGTGTTGAAGACGATGGTGTGAAGACATGAACCACCGCCGGTGGAGTACGTGCCACCGGTTTACGTGGCCGGCCGCATCCCATTCGCCCTAGCCGTCAGAGGGTTCCCCAATTACAATAGAATTCATATATTTTATCATATAAATTAAAGGATTTAATAAAAATACACCTACAGTCAGTGAAATCATAACCGTTAATTTTTGTAAAAATTTGACTTTTTCTTTAAATCACATATAAAGTATTTCATTTTAAGAGTTGTGATGCACTAACCGTGACAATCCATTAGCTTTAAGCTCTAAATTAAATATGTCAGTTGTTAAATTATTTAAAAAGTCAATTTTATTTATAATATATTTGATTTATACCTTCTTTATTAGTTGACGTTAAATGGTTAATAAACTACCCCAAAAAAAATTGATTTTTAGTATAAACCAAGTATCCTCTACGCTTCATTGTAGAGACTAATCCCTCGAGTTGGGAAGAACTATAATATGCGGCAAAATTCTCTCTAAAAAAATTTAACAATGCAGCATATCTAGGGGTGAATTCGAACTCAAAACTTCTAGTTAAGCAGGAAGAGACCCTAACCATCTCAGCGGGCTTCTCCTAGACATCAGACTCTCCCTTTGGGGTAATGAGTTATGTGACTGGAGTTTCATTCCTTTCTATTTGGTTTCGTTCAAATGGGTCTTATTTGTACTCTTTCTATTGTTCTGGTTTTCCTGGGGTTTGTCTCGATTGGGGAGCCTATCGCTCGACTTTTATAGTGGTGATGTTTATTCTTGTTGTTTTCTAATTGATTAGTGGGTTTTGTGGTTTGATCTTGTGCAACAGATATCGACCGATATGGACGAGTTATGGTGAGTAGTTGGCGATTTTAATTTTGTTTGCTCTAGACGAGAGATTAAGGGGATAAGGTTTTTCATAGTGGGGAGAGAGATGCATGTCTTGGTTTTCTTAATTTTATTGCTCATATGGATGTGCTGAATCTTCCTCTTTTAGTAAGGAAATTTACTTGGTTCCAACCTAATGGGGTGGGGGCTAGTAGATTTGATAGATTCCTTGTTTTTGACTGTTGGTGTGATTTCAAGGGTTAATTTATCCAATGGGAGCTACAGAGAGATGTGTCTAATCATTGTCCTAGTATTTTCCGGTATGTTAAAAAGTTGTGGGGTCCTAAACCTTTCATATTCAATAACAATTGACTTAATAATTCAAGTTTGAGTGAGGTTGTCGAGAAGAGTGGGGCTTTCTTGATTTTTGTGGATTAGAAAGCCTTTGTTATTGAGGAAAAGCTTAAGGCTTTGAAAAGAAATTTGAAAGTTTAATATCGATAGGTGTTTGGAAATATTGACTTCCAGTTAGAGAGGATAAGAGTTGATATAAGTGCTTTGGACCCTAGATTCGATAAAGGATTACTTAATCATGAGGAGATCTCGGCTAGAATTGAATCTCTTTCGAATCTATGGGCATTGCTCTGGATTAATGACTCTCATTATAAGTAGTAAAAAGAAAGGGATGTTTATTTTGGTTTTGTCCATGCTTGTATTAAGATAAGGAGTAGGATAAATGTCATCCTGGTGCTTCAAGTAAGAGAGGTTTGGGTTGAGGGTGTGAGTGAGATTTGTCAAGTAGTGTCTAAGCATTTCTTTGAGCACTTTTAGGAACCTCTTATAGATAGGTCTCACTTGGATGGTGTTCTTTTTTTACCTCTCTTGTCTAATGAGTCTGAGATATTGTCTTCCTCTTTTCTTCAATCAGAGATTGATCTTATCGTCTTTCTTTGTGATGAGGACAAAAGCCCTAGTCTGGATGGTTGTAACTTTGCTTTCATCAACGGGTATTGGTGTGTTTTGAATAAAGATATGGGGATTCTATTTAATCAATTATAATCTACACTCCCTCATAGTTTTTCCTTTTATTTTGTGACCCTGGTTTCGTAAGTAGAATCCCTCTCATGGCTAGGGGATTTTCAACACATTTATTTTGTGGATTTGTTGTATAAACTTGTTATAATGTTATGGCCTATAGATTTTCCAAGTTGATGGGGGTTCTGATTTGTCTAAACCAATATGCTTTCATTAAAGAGCCGATCTTGGTGGACGGGATATTGGTTGTTGATGAGGTTGTGGACTTTGCTACGAGATCTAAGAACGAACATCTTATTTTTAAGGTTATTTTTGAAAAGGCATATGACTGTATCATTTGGAGTTTCTTGGATTATATGCTTTTCATATTTGGGTTTAATCAAAAGTTCTAGCTAATGGGAGTCTGACCTCTAAGATTTTCATAAAAAGAGGATTGAAGCACTATTAAAAAACACGAGTTAGTGACAGAATTTAGGAAGGGAATAAAATTCCTCGTTAATTACGATGGAATTAGGGAGGAAATGTTACGTCTTTCAATAAAATTCAATTGTCAAACATTAGTGACAAAAATTGTGACAAAAATTTTATCACTAAATTTCCTCTCCAAATCCCTCACAAAAGTGATTTGTTTTTATTTTATTACAAATTCTGGTGAAAAAATTATGACCTTAAATAGTATCTCGCAAAAACCTTTCCAAATATGATTTATACATTTTGTGAGAATTATTGTGACAAATAAAAATTTAATTTTAGGTTAAATATACAAAACCCCTTGTAATATAGACAAATTTCGCTTTTTTCTCCTGTAAATTTTTTTTCAAACACCCCCTTGAAATATAAAAATACTATGTATTTTGCCCCCTAAACGTAAAGTTTACCGCCCTATAATATTTTTTTACTGGTATTAACCCTTTAATTTTTTTAAAATTAAAATAATTTTTTTTAAAATGCAACTAATTTTATTTTTTTTAATGATAAAGAATAACTATAATTTTTTAAAATAAAAAAGTATCAATTTATATTATTTAAATCATTTGTAAATAATATGATTGAATTTTTTGTTATAAATTAAATGATAAATAAAAATTATTTAATAAATATTAATTGCATATAAATATTAATTTGCAATACAAAATATAACAATTAATTTAAATAAACTATTTAATATATAACCAAATAAAGGATTAAATAGATATAATCAATATTATTAGTATTTTATATTGTAAATCAAAATTCAATAACAAAACTTAAAAAAAACATTTAATGAAAAAGTTAAATTACTTCTTTCCCTATCGTTTACAATATTTAACCCAAAGTTTCCTGGTACCCACTCTTTTTTTAAGCATTCTGTTCTGTCTCTCATATGAGTTTCCTTACGCGCGTGATAGCTACGTTATCACAACTGTTTGTGGAGATGATCGTTGGATTTTAGACGTTGTATTGTATCATTAGCATCATGCACGCGATAAGGCCAATTGTGCATGTGATGTCTTACGTTTTTGCCTATAAAAGGCAACTCCCAGACCTAGTTGCAATGCCACCACTTGTTTTTCTTCTCCTACCTATGAATTTCCTTCCCTAATTCATACTTTTTGGGTATATTTTTTTTTTTCTAAATTTTTGTTATAGAGTTGTTATATTGGAGATGACTCCTAAGAGAAAAAGAGTTCAAAAGGGATCAACCTCAAACTTTCCAACTGCTTTAAATGTTCCAATTTTTCCCAACCTAAAATCCGGTCATGAAGCCAATGCAAAGAAATATCTCAAATTGGTAAATAGAGATGCTACAACAAAGGCAATGGGTAAGGTTTAACAATATAACTCAAGAAACAAACAAAACCATTGGCTTGGAATTTTACGCAAATGCAACTTTTTCTGAGCAAATATTCTTATACATCATATATGTAAGAGGTAAGAATGTTAATTTTTTCCTTGCTGCTATAAACTCCCTTCTTCTTCTCTAACTTCCTAAGACATGTGCTATTAGTGTTTATGGAGACGAACACCATCAGATAAAGGACACCATGGGTCAACAAATGCTCGATGTATTATTGTACTTACGTCGGTTGAATATGGACATGAGACCTCTAGCACTAACATTAGAATTAGTATATTGTATCATTGCCTAGTTTCACTTACGTCAGTTGAATAGGGATAAGAGACCTTTAGTAGAGAATAGTGAGCTATACATCAGGGATTTACTATAGTGCTTTTGTTAATTCTCCGTAGAAATATAGCAAGGTTTTATTCATGTAATGCATCAGACATCAACAGGGGAGAAATAAAGGATTCTAGGCAAAACCTGATTGTTTTCCAATAATTGTCATATCACTTTTATTTTCTTGTAAATTAAACTCGAACCCTCCCCCATTTGTTACTTTCTCAGCATTGCACAATATTTTCTTGTTAAATAGCAGTCCCTGTGGGTACGATCTTATTTATTACTTTAACACTATCAGTACACTTGCCGAGAAGTCATCATGAACCTCTGTAAAATTTCCAAAAATCTATATAGGAACCATCAAGGTGCTGGTGTGATTTATCAATAATCTGTTAGATTAATTATTTAATTAATCAAATATGGATTGAAATAATTAATTATTAATTAAATATATTATGGTCAAATGTTATTAAACACTAATTCTTGATGGATTGTTTGATTGGGCTTTGTGCCTGAATGGACCTCTGCCCTCAACCGTTTAGTTATTTAAGCGTTGCCCCATTAGACGATTAACACACTGTGAAAACCCTAGACGGCAATGAGGGTAATAATCCTCTCATACTCATTCTCTCTAACGGTGTCTCAATTCAAAAGGTCTCTCATAATCTCTAGCCTGAACCAATATTCTCTCCAATACATACAAGGTACACGGTTATTATTATATTGATTATTCTTTGATATATGATATGCTATAATTTGTATCTATTAGATTCAATTAAATCCATCAATTGGTATCAGAGCATGATTAGATACATTTTGTGGCTATCTTCGTATCATATCAATTTGTCATTGATTTTATTTGAGATTATATATCATCGATATTGAAATATGTCTATGCATTATGAATAATTGAAAAGGTGAAATTAAATTTGTTTTGCATCATGTCTTTTGTTTTACTATGATATAGTACACAATAGTTTTTCGAAATCACTATGATTTGGGAAGATCGAAAATTTTATCTTTTATTTTTCTGTCAATTCTTTGTACATTTATTTTATTAAAAATAATAATAATAATAAAATAAATTAAAATGAAGAAACTGTATTTTATGTAAAAGATTTGCAAAACTTCAGTTTTCTTTTCGATTTGAATTTTCTTAGTTGGATTGACAATGCTTTAAGTTGTGATAGAATATAAATTAAACGGGTCAAAAAGATTGCGTTCAAGAGCATGTCGGTTATGTGCAAATTTTATTTATTTCGTCAAAAAAAAATTATTTCAGAGATATTATTATTATTTTGAATTTTGGTGACATATATAAATATTTAATAATACTCTATTTGAGAATATAATTTTTTTTGGGTCATATTCTCAAAATTTCAGCCTGAAATTTATTGTATTATTTTTGCCAATTCTAAGAGAACATGAATGTTTGGCTATGAATTGGTGTTTTCTTAGATTTGATTAATGTTGGTAGCGTTGAAAATCATTTGGGAGAAAATTCGCTTGCTAGTTATTAAAGAAATCATTGTATTTCTTGATTTTTACTTTTATTCCAGATTCTCTTGTCAAATATAGTATATGATAAATAGTGTGATTAATTATAAATTATATTTATTGACTTATTGGTATTTATATTATTGATTATTAAAACCATCATCCTTTAATACTCTTTCCTTTTAAAAAGGTTTGTTTTTTATTATTATAATTAATAATTCTACCATGAAATCCATTTGGATACATACGCATAATTTATTGACGGTAAGTCTATGCTAATTTATAGCATAATTTTAGGAAATTTTAAAGTTTTTCTAAATCCACCGTATTTGTGATGAAAGAAAATGGTAACATTCTTGAATTAATCTTTATTGGCATTAATATTGCAATAATATTATATTAATTTTGTTAATTAAATATAATGTTAATAATGTTTAGTGTGTATTATTTGTTTATTGGATACATATTTTTTTCTTCTATTATGTGTCCATAAATTGATTTTAATCATATTCTACTAAATAAAATTTCTAAGAATTTTATTTATAAAGTTAAATTATGATTTCTTATTAATTTATGAATTATTTAAGATGACACATTGATATCTTATAAGTCATTAAAATTTATTGGTTGTTCGGACAAAGATGAATGTCACATTCTCTTTAAAGGGGTTAGTTATAATTTAATTATTATATTTAAATATTTTGTGACATATTATATAATGCATATAAGGAGAAAATTGTTACTAATATTTTGTACTCCTTTTAAAAAATATAAAATATGCATTTATATAAAATTGTTATTTTTCTAGAATATTGTGAAAATTAAAACTCTTTTTATTATCATAAATTGATTTTTTGTTATATACTCAAATAAATAAAATTTAATCTTATGAGTATATTTGAAATCTTATTAATTTGAGAGTTTTATTCTAGATAATACCACTTAATTTGTATAATTGTAATCTCACCTATCGTGGATATAATTATACAAATTTTTCTATTTTGAATAAAATATAATCAATCTTAATTTGTATGATTGTAACTCACCTATCGTGGGTATAATTGTATAAATTTTGTTTACTAAAATAATTAAAATTATTTTAATTAAAATTATAATAAATATATTTATACCCTATCGGGTTTGTTATTACTAATGTAATTTTAATTCAATGTACTTCTAATGTATGATTATGTAAATTATGGTTCGAGTACCCTATCGGTATTAGAATTTTTGGTGATATACTATTTGTACATTGTTATATTTCTTATTTAATATTGTTGAAAGTATTATTTGAAAATAAGAAATTCTTTTAAAGACATGTATTGTTTTCAATATTTTTTAAATGGATTTCAATTCTCTTTATATTATGTAAGTGATGGACATACCCTTTCGGTGTGATAGTACTTGACATGATTAGTGTGTGATAAAGAAAATAGTTGAGTATTTGTATACATATTTTAAAATCTTAGATTAATAATTCAACTATTTTTCTCTATCAAATGGGAGAATTTAACATGACAGTTGTATAGAAATGAGAAATAAATATTATTTTTATAATATAATATTGTTTTATGGAGACTTATATTGAGGATAATGTAGTCATATGTTATTCATGGAAATTAATGACTATTTGTGTTATATCCTCAATATTAATTGAATTAAAGTCTCATATCCTTTCCGCTGCGTATAACATAATATGTTTCTCAAATGTGTGTAGTTATATTTGTAGCATTTGAGTTTTGAGTGAATTATTAAGATGTTGTATATAATCCTATATTTAAAATTATATGGATTTGATGTCACTCAAATGATGGAAAACCTTTTATATGACCATCATATTGTTTCATGTGAAATTATATCTATAATGATATATTCTGTTTATGTGCAAAATATGTGGTTGAGTTTATAAAACTCTAGTGATGATATATTATACAACCACTTATTTGTATAGTTTTGCACTAAAAATAAAATTAGTATCCCATTGAATAATCAGAGTATTTAATATTAGTGGGCTCTGATAAATGTATATCCATTGTTTTATTTTGGATAAGTGGGAGTGCATGTGTACATAAAATAATATAATCCAAAAGAAAAAGAAATAGATTATTATTCTCATATTGTCATATATTCTTTTATGCAATATAAAATATGACATTCTAAAAAGACTTCAAAATGTACAATAACTCTAAGTCTTATTCTAGTATATTGAGATATATATTATTCTCTTAATCTCAGGAAACATCATAATTGGATGTTTGGGTCGATATTGAAAAGACACAATAATTCCTTAGCATGCAATAATATTGTGTAATTCTATCTTCAATAGTCCACTCTTGTCAGGTCATAATATGAAAGTACAAGTAAATATTCCTACTCCTATCGAGTATGATATTGTATTATGAATGTACTTATGCTTAAATGTAATTACTCTTGTAATAGGATATTCCTATATGTAATTACTATTCGTAGACCTATGTGGATATTCTATGACCTATAATTTAAAACTCATTAGTATAATCACTTCCCAAGACTTATACACATGAGTAAGTCTTATGATATTTTGGGTTAGTGGGAGTTTATTAATAGCATTTTCATATGCTTGGGCCATTGTTTATAACATATTACTTTTAACTTAAATATGTTACTCTAAATTCATCGTTGTTGATTTAAGTTGTGAGTTTAAACTTGTATGATTTGTCTTCCCTATCGGATACAATTTCTGCAGCGTTAAAATTTACTCCTCTTTGGATTGATTAGTGTTTTGACCATTATTGGTATTCTAATATTAGAATCAATATTTTTAATAATTAATTATTGTCATCCAAGTGGAAGATTGTTAGATTAATTATTTAATTAATCAAATATGGATTGAAATAATTAATTATTGATTAAATATATTATGGTCAAATGTTATTAAACACTAATTCTTGATGGATTGTTTGATTGGGCTTTGTGCCTGAATGGACCGTGATGGGGTGGACCATTCAGTTAAGCCCAATGAGAGGTCTCTGCCCTCAACCGTTTAGTTATTTAAGCGTTGCCCCATTAGACGATTAACACACTGTGAAAACCCTAGACGGCAATGAGGGTAATAATCCTCTCATACTCATTCTCTCTAACGGTGTCTCAATTCAAAAGGTCTCTCATAATCTCTAGTCTGAACCAATATTCTCTCCAATACATACAAGGTACACGGTTATTATTATATTGATTATTCTTTGATATATGATATGCTATAATTTGTATCTATTAGATTCAATTAAATCCATCATAATCTTCATTATCATTTAGGAAGCTTGTATACATTGCCTAATTAATTAGGGATCTTAACTAATTGATTAGAGCAAGGAAAAAAGCTCATTCATTGATTAAGAACACTGCTAATCGATTAACTAAAAAATTTGTGGTAGGGTTTATTTTTTGGGATTAGGGTTGTCGTATTTTTGAAGTTTTGAATCGATTAACTCAATGGCATAATCAATTCACTCATTTAAAATCATGTGGTTTTGTTTTTTCCTTTTGAGCAAAAATTTTCTCCTATAAATAGAGAGGTTCTCCTCATTTCAAAATACACTAGAAAACATATTTATATATACTTTCTCAATTCCTACTATCTCCATTTCATTTCTTCTTCTTCTTTTTCTTCACAAAACTGCCTTAGTGTTTAGAGTGAAAAATATTAGTGCAACTTTTTGTTTGTTCTGGTGTTGGGGTTATTTTTGTAATTTACTCCAGAGGATTTTGTCTCTCATGTAAAAAAAATTCCTACTTGATTTGTGAGATTAACTAGTTAAATCTCTTTTTGGTTCTTAAGATCAACTCAGTGTAAAATCACTCATTTGGTTAATGAAATTATCTATAAAAGTTTCTGATTGATTCCTGAGTCCGGCCTGGTGTAAAAGCTCTATTTTGTTTTGAGATTGTCTTGGTGTAAAATCGCATGTTTGATTTGAAGGATAACTTGTGATATAGTAAAAACTCTTAAGAAGAAAATATTTAAGATTGGAGTAGGGCAAATAGTTAAGCTGAACCTATATAAATTACTTATGCAATTTTCTTTTCTCTTATCTCACATTCTAGTTGTTTATTTATTTCCACTGTATTTTTGTCTATTTTCTCTAATTTTTAATATTCAATTGTTCGTTCTTTGTTTGTTTTACAGTTTTTTTTTAATTTTCTTTTATCAATTTTTTTTAAAATTAGATACCGTTTTTCAACTTACGCAGTCGTATCTTTAATAAAATTCGCTCTCAAGTATTTTGTAAAGCTATAATCCACTCATTCCTCCATGTTTCTAGATCATTCTCCACCCATAATCCATGCAACAATATTTGATTTTACTATAGGATTTTTTATAGCTATATAAAATATTATTCTTCTAATTCTATTTGTCTTTTAAAAAAATACGACACTTCTAATTGGTACATAAACCATTATTATTATTTTGGGATTTACTCATTTCTAATATGAAAGGTTATAAATAATAAAAAATTAATAAAAAATAATAATGAATTATTAAGAATGATACGTATGTTTTCAATCACCTTTTTTTCTAAGTTCGTAAAAAGAGAGAAATATAACACAATGACATACTTAAGAGCCTGGTTAGTAGCTCAAGGCTTCAAGCAAGTTCAAGGTATAGACTATTTTGAAACATTTTCACCTGTTGCTAAATTGACTACTGTAAGACTCATCCTCTTCCTTGCCTCTTCCTTAAATCTTCATTTATTCCAACTTGATGTACACAATGCCTTTTTACATGGAAATTTGGATGAAGAAGTCTACATGTCCCTGCCTAAGGGCATGCACTCTTCTCAACCAAATCAAGTGTGTAAACTTCTGAAATCCATTTATGGCCTCAAACAGTCTAGTAGGCATTGGTTTGAGAAGCTTTCCACAGTTTTACTTCACAACAATTTTACTCAATGCAGCTCTGATCATTCCTTATTTATACATACTTCAACTGAATTCTTTACTTACATACTCATTTATGTTGATGATATTTTGATTGCAGGAAACAACCTTAACATCATCAACTCTACTAAACATATTTTACAGCATCAGTTCCACATTAAAGACCTGGGCAATATGAAAAACTTTCTAGGATTGGAGCTAGCTCGTAACAATCAAGGCATTAACATCAATCAAAGAAAATACACCTTGGATCTGCTAGATAGTGCTGGAATGCTAGGCTGCAAACCTTCCTCAACTCCCATGACTCGTGACACACGTCTTACCTCCACTGATGGAACTCCTTTGGAAGATTCCACACCTTACAGACGTTTAGTTGTTCAACTAATTTACCTTCTCAATACCAGACCAGACATATCCTATGTTGTCCAACAATTAAGTCAACACATGCACTCTCCTACTGACATTCATCATTCTGCAGCTATGCGTGTCTTACGTTACCTAAAATCTACACCAACACAAGGCATCTTCTTCCCCAACAATTCCACCCTACAACTTAGAGCCTTTTCTGATTCAGATTGGGCAACATGTCCTGAGACTAGGAAATCTGTAACTGGCTACTGCATTTACTTAGGTGATTCCCTCATCTCCTGGAAATCAAAGAAGCAAACTACTATATCAAGGAGCTCGACTGAAGCTGAATATCGTTCAATGGCATCCACTGTATGTGAACTACAATGGCTCACCAATCTCCTCACTGAGCTACGTGTTCCATTCACAAAGCAGGCTGCTCTATATTGTGACAGTCTTTCCGCCATTCACATAGCAAACAACTCTTCATTCCACGAACGTACGAAGCATCTCGATTTGGACTGCCATTTTGTTCGTGAAAAGCTGCACCAACAATTGTTTTGCCTTCTCCCTGTTTCTTTATCCCAACAATTAGCCGATATATTCACAAAACCGTTAGATTCAAAACCTTTTACTGAAAACATACATAAGCTTGGTTTACATTCTATATACCCCAAGCTTAAGGAGGGGTATTAGAGTTATTTGTTATTTGGGCCTGTTCTCCCTTTTTTAACTATGTATCTTATAGTATCTTGGGCCTTTAACACTAATGGATCCAATACTGTCCATATATACTTGTAACACTCTGTTTCCAAGTAATGAGAATTATTCAGACTTTTTCATTCTTTTCAAATCATCGTTCCCGCCAAGATATGGCAGAACTCTTCTTCATCCATGTGCAAGAACTGTAATATATTAGAGTTATTTGTTATTTGGGCCCCCTTTGTTATTTGGGCCTGTTCTCCCTTTTGTAACTATGTATCTTATAGTATCTTGGGCCTTTAACACTAATGGACCCAATATTGTCCATATATACTTTTAACACTCTGTTTCCAAGTAATGAGAATTATTCAGACTTTTTCATTCTTTTCAAATCATCGTTCCCGCCAAGATATGGCAGAACTCTTCTTCATCCATGTGCAAGAACTGTAATATGGTATAATTACAGGTGCAAGGTATAGGGCAAGAACAAGACGGAGTTGGGCGCAAATCCTCGAGTTCGTCCCAGAGAATCTTGAGATCCGTGAAGTATGTTGATAACGATCGATCCCCTTGATGTATTGAATGTAAATCGCGTAAAAGATCCGAAAAACGAAAGTGATTACCTTTCGTGAATCTTTCTTTGAGATCTTCCCAAAGATCAAGAGCAGAGTCGAAACAAATGGTGCTCTATGCGATGTGAGGAGAAAGAGTGTGATTAATCCATGAGAGAACCATGTTATTAGCGCGATCCCAAAGCTCGAAATCTGGGTGTGTTAAAGGCGGTTTGGGAAGAACGTCATTGATGAAGGGAAGCTTGTTCTTTGATGTTAAGGCTCGACGCATCGATTTGCTCCAATTGTGGTAGTTGTTGTCATCCAATGGAGGAGCAACAATGGTGGCACCTGGGTTTTCTCTAGGGTGGAGATAATAAGGGTTTCTGGGATTCAAGCTAGGATCGTCTGATTTTGGTGGTGGTTCATTGATTTTGGGTCTTTCTTCATCATCAGAAGAAGACACGGGGAAGGAATAAAGAAGGAAAAAAATTGCGGAAGAAAATGGTTTTAGGGTTTGTTCACTGATACCATATTATAGTTCTTGCACATGGATGAAGAAGAGTTCTGCAATATCTTGGCGGGAACGATGATTTGAAAAGAATGAAAAGGTATGAATAATTCTCATTACTCGGAAACAGAGTGTTACAAGTATATATGGACAGTATTGGGTCCATTAGTGTTAAAGGCCCAAGATACTATAAGATACATAGTTACAAAAGGGAGAACAGGCCCAAATAACAAAGGGGGCCCAAATAACAAATAACTCTAATAGAGACATTTAATAATATTAAAATTTATTTAAAAAAAGAAAATTTCAACTTTACAAGTTTTAGGTTTAAAAAATTCTCTATCAGCATGAAAAACTATATAAGTGATGTAAGTAGAGCATTAAATTTATAAATCATAAAGTGATAAAATAATACTCTATCCTATACATGCAAAAGATAGAAAATATAAACCAAACGCTTGGGCTGGAGTGGCAAACGAGTCTCTGCAAAGAATATTCGGGGAATATCAAATTCGATTCTTGATAAAGACATCGTTTGGTCAGTGCAGGCATGAGTCGGATTAATCGATCTATTATGTAGGTCGGAACCAGTGCGAAAGAAAGAAAAATAGAAGATATGACTAAAATTATCAAGTTTGTTCATTTTTCTTTTTAATTTTTTTCTTCATTTTGTACATAATATTTTGTCATAATTTGGTAAATTATCTTTTTTCATTGCAGCCGAGAGCGTCGTAAATGTTTTATTCTTGCTGATTGCCCAACAAGTGATTGTGCTCCTCCTTTGAGACCTTTTTGTGCTTTCAAATATTGTATTTGTGGTCCTTAGTTGTGCCTTACTACAATAATCAATAAGTTGTCCTTATTAATGATGTTGGCACCTAATAATTTATTTGATTTTTGTTTTTATTTAAATTTCATGGACTTTGTAGTTATGGCATTGTACTCTAAGAGGATGTTGATGAAATGAAATAACGTATAAAAAAAGTATTATTATAAACTATCTTCTTTTCTCTTAGTTCCAAACTCTTAGTTTAGAAGTAGCACACCTTCAATTTTACTTTTAAGCCTATCATTTTATATTTCTTTTATAACATTTTTAACTTTAGTTTTTTTTTTCTTTCACAATTCAATTAATTTACACTGCTCCTACCTTTTGGTTTGTTCACAACCTAAAATACTTTGGTTTCATTAAAAAAAGTATGAAAGACTAAATGTCATTACAAAAATATAATAATGTGGTCATATAGGTCAACCGATTGTTTCATCAAACTTTTTGAATTTTTCTAAGATAAAGATGCAACTTGAAAATGACTTATGCAAATATGTTAGGAATGATTTAGGTGAAAATAATTGAACACCTAAGATTTATAACAATTTAAATTGTATATTGTATCTAGTCTTTGATCCACTTCCATTAAAGATTAGAGCTTGGCTAATCCATTATCATAACCACTTCAATCTTTTGTTTTGAATTTTCCTTGAGATATATTTTCCCTTTTTCATTTATTTGACTTCATCAAATGATCATCTTCCCAAAAGCCTCTCTTAACATAACTTGGTTAAGCGTATCATTCAACTTCGTTTTTTTTTTTGTGTGTAGGTGTTTAAGTGTAGCTCTGATACGGGGGTTTCTCTGTCTAGCAGATCAACTTCTGATCTCCATCGTTGATTAAAATTATTATTCCTTTAAAATTGTATTGATTAAATAAAGGTTGAAGATGAAAGAGATTCATATGCATGGGATTTGCACTTTTTCAAAATAAGCGAGTTGATTTCACATAAAATTACAAAATAATTATAAAATTTGCCGCATGAAAAATGTTGACAAAAGGTTTTTTATGTGCTTGAGATTAAACACAAAATTAAGTGGTAAACATTGGTTAGATTCAAATCAAGAGTAATACATGTTTTGAGTCAAATGAACAAGTGAATGGAATAAAAAGAAATCATTGTTTGACTCATTTCATGCTAGATTCGAATCAAATACTCCGTGATTTAAATAATGTACCAATTTTGATTCGAATCAACTACAATCATTCCTTAAGAAAAATGCTCTGATTCAAATTAGGTGTAAAGTCTGATTCGAATCAAATCCAATATGAGGGACTAGAAAGAGCTTTATTCGAATCAAGTGTAAACTATGATTTTAATCAAATTTCTAAAAAATCCTTGTTTTGACCTTGTTCAATTTGATTTGAAACATAATGTGTGTTTAATCTGTATGATTCGAATCAAACACACAAAATCTCAATTTTTCATGGTTTTAAAAGTACTTTGAGATTTTTCTTTGCACCTAACTTGAATAAAAAACACATATAGTTTTTATTCTACTGACTCATGCAATTGACTTAAAGCATATTGATCAAATTCAAACATAATATTTTTTTTATGCATGCTAAAATGAATAATGAATTGATTTCAACCTTGATTCAAAAGATGTTCAATCTTGAGGGAGACTCAATAAATGATAATAAATGAAAACGATAAGACAAACAACAAAATAACTGTATTTGGTGTACCCCCTACATGTACTAGGGACATGCAACAATCTCTCCCTAGAGATATGCAACTTCAAGCATCACCTTTTAAAGACAGAAATTATGTTTATTGGAAGAAAAATATGTACGTACACTCAATGTTAGTTGACAAATATCCATGGATAGAAATTACCAACGAACCTTTTATTCCCAAAAATAAAGTCGACAATTCTATTAATCTCCTAAAAGATTCCATAAATAATGAAACCAAAAAGGTGTTATATGATTTGTAGGAGAGAAATATACTTATCTTCACATTAAGCGCTAAAGTATATTACTTTATCTCACATCATAAGAGTGCACAAACAATGTGGAACGCTTCTTAAGTCCTTTACGAGAGAACTGAAAAGCCTCACGATTCTAAAATTTATATGTTGATAGAGGAGTATGAATTTTTCCATATGGAACCCGATGAATCTGTGGAATCCATGCAGACTCATTTTCTACATTTAATCAACAAGTTAGACAACTTCGAAAAGTCCTTTTCTAAAAATGATTATGATAACAAAATTTTAAGGTCTATGTGCAGGGCACGATAATCAAATGTTAAAGCAATTAAATAATCAAATGATACTATGGATATCATAAAACTGTTTGTAAAGTTGATCGAACATCATAATGAACTGAAATGGCTAGTTGCAAACGAAGTAAGTTTGAAAAAGAAAGAGAAAGTCAAAGAAGAATTGTAGGATATTTCCTTGACATCGTCAAAGACAAAGAAAGCCAAGGATGTAAGTGATAGTTCTGACAAAAAATATTTTTTTTTTGGCTTTATACCACCGGTTTAGTCCGGTTCGAGGGCGAGTTCTGGCATCAAGTGGTTCCATCCCCTCCCGATCGTAGTTGCGGGGGATCGAACCGTGGTTCTCCCTACGAAGTCCAGCGCCAATCACCATTGGACCAACTAACGATTGGTAAAATATTTTAAATAACAAGAGATGGGATTATTCGTCAAGCGCTATAATCAATATATGAAGAAACATAAGCTCAAACATTCTGAAAAAATATGATTAATTTTAAGAAGTCTCATATACCCAAGAAGAAATATAAGAAAAAGGAAGAAGATGTTACATGCTTTAAATGCGGAAAGTCAGGCCATTACCGAACAACATGTATGAGTCTAAACAAACATCATGAGAATAAGGATAACGAATTCTACAAAACGAAAGGAAAACATGCCAAAGGGTGTGGAGCCTATATTTTTTGGGAAGATAAAGATGAGAGCTCGTCTTCACCTTTTAAATCAAGATGACATGATGAATGTGCCAACTTGTGCTTAATGGAACACAACAAAAGTGAAGACTCTGAGGTATATAATTTTGTTCCTAAAGTTAAACCTTCTTATAAACAATTATCGAAAGTGTTTAATGAAATGCATGCAAATGCATAAAGTGATTTGAAGAAAATTTCTCTCTACGAGAAGGCCATAGAGGTATAATACGATTTTTACTCTATTTAACCACAAGTAGGCTATATATTATGTTTAGTGTGTATATGTGTACTAGATTTCAATAGTTGCCTAGGGAATCCCATTTTAATATCGTAAAAATTTTTCAAATATTTTAATGGAACCTTGCATCATAGTCTTTTGTTTCCCAAAGGTAGAAAATTTAGCCTTGTAGGTTTTTCTGATTCATATTTTGCTGGTTGTAAGTCGAATAGGAAAAACACTAGTGGTGCATGTCTGGTCGGAGTGACTAGGGGTGCTCGCGGTGCGGTTTGGGCGGTTTTGACGAAAAAAATTATCTGAACCGCAAGAGAAAAAATAGTGCGGTTTGGTTTGGTTCGGTTGACTTTTAAAAAAAAATCCGAACCAAACCAAACCAAACTAATGCGGTTTGGTTTGGTTCGGTTGGTTCGGTTTTTTATAAATATTTTATTGAGCCATACATACACATATATATGACAACATAATTGTATATTTAGACATTCATACACTAACAAATAACAACAAAACTCGTCATATTTTGACAACAATTTTTCATGTAATATGTAAAAATTAAATTAGACAAAAGTGGAATACTAAACATAAAATAATAGCATAAAACAATATAAAATTATTATAATGAAACAAAAAAATAGAAGAGACGAAAGATTAGTGAAGGTGAAAAAGAAAAAGAAAAAGTGTTGAGAGATTAGAGAAGAAGATGTGCGATAAAAATGAAACTGAAATACGGAACATTTACATAAAAATGAGAAGGTGAAAAAGAAAGAATATAGGAGAGTAAAGATTATAGAAGAAGAGGGAATATGTATGTGGCAAAGAAGGTGAAATAATATTATTAGAGATTTGAGAAGATCGGGACTGAAATTATATGTGTAAGGATGAGAAAATTGTTCGTATTCATAAGGCTAATGTATAATAGGTTTAATTTTGGGTTGAATGTGAGTTAAGTAAAATTTAGGTTGTAACATAATGCGGTTTGATTCGGTTTGGTTCGGTTTATAAAATACAAACCGCAAACCGAACCGAACCGTGCGGTTTTGTTAAATAATGACCCAAACTAATCCGAACCAAATGCGATTTTTTGCGGTTTCGGTTTGGTTTGGTTTGGTTTGCGGTTTTCTATTGGGTTGGTTTGGTTTTGAGCACCCCTAGGAGTGACCACATGTATTCCAATAAATATGTATTTAGTTTTTATTATAGAGAAATATGATGTTGTGTTTAGGTGCAAGGAGAACTTTTAGTTGCACCGATAGAACTCTAAATATCTTTTAAATATATTTCTGTTTATATCCCGATCATAATTACTTGATTATTCCGTTGAAAATTAAATAATGTGCATGTGAAACTCACTTAAGAATTTTTATCAGAGGATATGGATAAGATCATATTATAAGTTGGACATTTTCATTTTCCAAACCTGGTAAAGAAAGTATATATGAAATATTTGAAGTTTTTTCATCTAAAAGAAAAATATAGTGCAAGCATAAACTTGAGTCAGATCCTATCACTCAGTAGTGACTGATGACACAGCTTCTGCTTAAACACACATGCTATGTGATCAACTTAATTAGTAGGATAATCAAGTGAATAATAAATTTGAAAATGATTCCAAGTTTAGTGAAGATAATTCAAACTCCATTTCTTTGCATTATTACTTTATTCTCAGAAATAAAAAAGATAATGGGTGGAAGTGTCATTATCAAATGTTTAATAACCTGTTGTGCTTATACACCACTTTTCTACTTTTCTTTTTTTTAAATTTCCTTATATTCTTCTATGTTTGTTTATATTATTTTATTAGCTATAGCTATGACAAAAAATGCAATGATGTTAAGTTCACTTTTAGTGGCCTTATTTGAGATTCGGAATTGATGATGCTAACATGTCTCTAACTTATCTTTTTCTCCTTTTTTTTTGTCTTATTTCTTATATTATCAACATGATCAACACACTAGGTATTGTTGGATTTAAAGCATAATTTTTTAATTAAGATATAGATTATTAATTAATGTTTTTTCAATGATGGGTTTTTCAAATTTATTTTCGTTTAATCTGTGCATGAACAAGTTGCTTATTCTTGGAAGGTGCAACTAATTTTATTTCTTATTAATCAAACATTTAGTCCTCATGTCAAAATAAACTGATATAGTGATATGGCTGCTTGTAAAATGTGGCTGGCTACTAGAATTTGAAACCATAGTTTTAAAATGATGTCTATACCAGTAATAGTGATACATAAAAGGGTTAAATATATAAACCCTTTGCAATATTAGCGAGTTTTGTTTTTAATTTCTGATAAAAAAAAATTTAACCCTCTTATATTATCCTCATGCTATGGAATATTCAGCCACTATTTCACGCGTGACATTTAGTTTAATAGGATTCATGTGAAGTTGAAAATTTTGTGAAGACGAAGACGAGACTTGCAACGGTACAGTACGAAGATGAAGACGCATTGTGGCATGCGGTCATAATTGAAGAAGAAGACGAGTACGAAGACATAATCGTTGTCATTGAAGCTACTAATGTCTCAGGTAAGTTGATTTATGAACTTCATCAATGGTATCGTAAATATTCATGTTACTGGGTTTTATTTTATGTGAAATATGCATTTTTGATATGTGGGTATGACTTATTCACAGGATTCATAACATTTTAGTGTTACTTTTCATCATGGGGGTGAATTCGTTAGGGATAATCAGGATGAAATTATTTACAGAGGGGGTTGATTCGACTGTAACTGGAATACATGTTGCGAATTGGACAATGGATAGCATTGGGAAGCTGGTGAGTAGGTTGGGATATAAGGATGGTAGTTTTAGGTTATGGACAAAAGTCTTAGAAATTCAAGAAGGATTTATTTTGATAAGAAAAGATGATGATGCTGCCGATTATGCTTTGTACTTTAGAGCAATGAATATTAATGGAGATTTATTTGTGGAATATTCTCTGGGAAACATGGACCGTGGGGATAAGGAACCTAATTATGTTAATGAGACAAATGAACTGGATGGGTTAGAAGAGGAGATTGTTGAAGGGTTAGACGTCAGTGAAGATGATAGAGCTACTGCTCTTGTTGATGGCTTTGAAGAAATAGATGTAACATTGCCTATCAATGAAGATGCTAGTCTTAGTGTGCTTTTATGTAAGCCCAATAAGAGTATGGATGAAGATGATTACTACAATGATGAATTGAATAGTTCTGACTTAGATGAATCTCGTGATGATGAAAGGCCCAAGTATGAGAGGTTTAGGAAAGAGCACCTCAATAAGGACTTTAAATTCAAGTGGGGCATGGAATTTAATTCCCTTAATGGCTTTAGAGAAGCAATTCGTGATCGGTCACAGTGCATTGACTTATAAGTCATTGATACATGATCCAAATGCACTTAAAAGAAAGGTAATTAGTTTTCTTACAATTTGTATATGTTGTGTTATACTTGGTTATGCAGATAAAAAATGATATAACTTTTTGTGTTATTATTGTTTGTGTAGAGGAAAGGTAAAAATGTACCAGAGGCTACTAGAGCTGAAAATACAGAGACTACAATGCCTACTGAAGGGGAAAATGTAGAGACTGCAACAAATTTAGAAATGCCTATTGTAATTCCTACTGAGATGCAGACTGAGACTGATATGCCAACTGGTGGGCAGACTGAGACTGAGACTATAGAGCTCTCAATACCAATTATTATGTGACAAACAGGATTTTGTGTGGTTGACTCCAGCAAAAAGCAATCAAGAAAGAAGGAAGGAAAAAACCTGTCATTAAAAGAAGGCAAAGTGAAAGGATAACATTGAATTGGTTCTAAAAAATAATTAAAGGCCAAGGATCTTCTAGTGACCTGCCAATTACCATACTAGAAAAAGAAGAAAAACCATGTTTAAAGGATGCCAAGCTTAGAGTTTCAACTAGGTCTTTGAAGACATGGAAGACCAAGAAAATGAAAGATTAACTATTATGTTTTGTTGTAATAGACCTATGTATCTGCAAATTATGTCTTTTCTATTATGTGCTTTATTGATTTTGTGCATCTGTCACGTAATGTATATTTCATTTTGTCTATGTTCCTTTTGTGCTATTTTGAAATTATGTAACAGACTTATGCACCATGTGTGCTTGTATCAGACATATGCACCAAGTGTGCTTCTAATATACTGATGCACCAATGTTTCCTTTTGTTAATCTAAATTGCATCAATTGTACTTTCAAGGTTATATTGAAGTGATACATAACATTACAACTGAAACTTTCATTTGAAATGGATTAACAGAACTTAACATTCATTCATAAGAAACTTAACTTAAAATTACATCTAAAACTTAACATTTGATTCTTAACATTACAACTAAAACTTTCATTCGAAATGGATAACATAACAACTACTCTAACTTAACCACAACTACAAACACCATCCATGACAGACTAATTACAAACATCATCCGGAAATTTTTTTCTCTTTTCCAATACAATCTTTCTCTTGAGTTTTTCTAATTTGTTAAGCCTTCCTACTCTGCAATCAATCTCCTCAACAATCTCTTTTCACAAACTCTTTCAAATAAACCTTGTTCATTTCACATTGACGAAATGGACGGATTAATTTCGTTCACTTCAAGCTCATTGACCAAATCATTCCACAAGAATAGACTGCAACCATTTTGCAATTTAAGTTTAATATGATTAACACATAAAACCGAAAATGTAAAGTCAATATGATTACATGCTTATAAATACTTACCATAGAATTCCTACATTTTCATAACTTTCTAACATCATTCGTTGAGGAAGATTTGCTTCCACCCATCCTAGATGATGGTGGACGAAGATGAAGGGGATGTGTACGAAGATGAAGGGGATGGCGTATGAAGATGGAGGGGAGAACGGGCGAAGATGAAAGGTAGAAGAACGGAGACAAAGAGATAATGAGGGAATAAAAACCCTAGCTTTGAAGAAAAATTGGAACTTATGCCATGTTATCATCAATATGTGTCCAAATCTTGGAAAACAATTAAAAATAAATGCCACACATGAAATAATGTCTGAATATTTTCTATAACACCATGCTATTGGGGGGTTCTATGAGGTAATCTACATAACATAAGGGGGTTTAAAAAAAACTTTACCAGGGGATGAAAATAAAACTCGCTAACATTACAGGGGGATTTGTATAGTTATGAATACATGTTGCTGCCCAGGATCAAACTTGAGACCTATGAAGTCTGAAGATGGGTCTAGGGTCGTGCCTATTTGAGGCCGATTAGTAGTCTGTAAGGGTGTCTTCTTCTCTTTATTTTTATTCCTTTGTCTACTTGTATTTTTCATTATCTTAAATTCAGATATGTACTCGAGATTTTTATTTCAATTTTCAATCTTATTTATCTTCCATGATATTTATTTTTTTAATCCATATTTTTCAATGTATTTTATACCACAAGCTTAATGGTTTTTTTATTTATAAGTTTATTAGGATTTTCACGCATTACTTTCTTGCATGTACATCTCAAAAAACAAAAATTAAAAATACATGTTGCTGCCCAGGATCGAACTGGAGACCTTTAGTGTGTAAGACTAACGTGATAACCACTACACCACAGCAACTTGGTTGTTCAATATTTAGAAAACAATTTTATGTCCTAAAGTTTCAACTTTTTTTAATCAATTTTAACAGTTTTCTCATCAGCTTTTTCTTTTGGGTTATAATTTACAATTCTCTTATAAGGTTTTAGTCTTTGAAACAAAAAAAAAGTATCAATGTCAAATTCTTAGGGTACTTTTGTTGCGATATTTTCATGAAGTCTACTTGTAGATATACAAATTATTTTCGCAAATGAAGATTTTGAATAAAGGGAATTGAGCATTTTAAGAATGACATACTCAAGGAAAAATTTGTGCATGGATAGAAAGAAATAGAAATAGAGAGAGGAATGAAAATGTTAAACGCTACTAAATTATATTGGTTAAATGTTATATAAACCGATGAATTAAGCGCAACTAGCTACCACAATTTGGTAGGGCAAATAAAAAATACTTTAACTCCCTCGATGTGTGTGCAGAGAATAAGCTTTTGTGGATTCTTTGTCGGTGGTTTCTCTATCTATTATTGAGGAGGAACATGGCTAACTTGGTCTCCCATGGAGAATGCAGGAGGAGTTTGATGTCTTATTATCTTTTTCTAATTTAGGGATTTCGGAGCTTCGTCTCTCTGAGATGACTCCGACGTTAGGATGATGATTAACCCTCTCTTAGAAACGGCTTCCTTAATGGTGTATCCTCTTGTACATTATGTGACCATAATCGATCAGATATTGTGGTTTTTATGTGCAATAGAGGACTTAAACCTCTAATGTTATGAAGGAGGGGCATACTTGTATTTGGTGAATGATGTACTTTTTGTTCATATAGGGGAGATATTATAACCATCTGCTATTCTCGAGGAATTAGTTTTTGGATCCGTTAGATAACATATATTTGTCAATGTATGTAATACCACAAGCTTAATGGTTTCTTTTTATTTTTAAGTTTTTTAGGATTTTCAAATATGCCTCAAATAAACATATAAATTCATTATATAGTAGTTTATTAAGAAAAACAAGATAAAAAGAAATATGCTAGCTAAAAAATGAAAAGCTTAGAAAAAATAAATGAAGTTTGCATTAGATTCTTGGATTTATATCTCAAAAAATAGAAATTAAGAATGCATGTTGCTGCCCAGGATTGAACAAGAGACCTTTAGTTTGTAAAACTAACGTGATAACCACTACACTACAGCAACTTGGATGTTGAATATTTAGAAAACAATTTTATGTCCTAAAGTTTCAACTTCTTTTAATCAATTTTTACAGTTTTCTCATCAGCTTTTTCTTTTGGGTTATAATTTACAATTCTCTTGTTAGGTTTTAGTCTTTGAAACAAAAAAAAATATTGGATGTCAAATTCTTAGGGTACTTTTGTTGTGATATTTTCATGAAGTCTACTTGTAGATATACAAATTATTTTCACGAATGAAGATTTAGAACAAAGGGAATTGAGCATTTTAAGAATGACACACTCAAGGAAAAATTGTGCATGGATAGAAAGAAAGAGAAATAGAAAGAGGAAAAAGAAGATGTTAAATGCTACTAAATTATATTGGGTAATTTTCATATAAACCGATGGATTAAGCGCAACTAACTACCACGATTCGGTATGGAAAATAAACAATACTTTAACTCCCTCGTTCTGGTGCAGAGAGGCAGCTTCCGTGGATTCTTTGTCGGTAATTTCTCTATCTATTCTTGAGGATGAACATAGATACCTTAGTCTCCCTCAGGGTTTTAAGGAGGAGTTTGATGTCTTATTAACTTTTGCTAATTTAGGGTTTTCAGAGCTTCGTCTGTCCGAGATGAGTCCGACTTTGGGACGACAATTTGCAATCTCTTAGAAACATATTCCTTAATAGTGTTTCCCCTTGGTTGTGCATTGTGTGACCATAATTTATCAAAGATTGTAGTTTCAATGCGCAACAGAGGACTTAAACCTCTAATGCGATAAAGGAAGGGCAGACTTGCATGATTAGCACTCAAACCCTTAAGTCAGTATTCAAGTGAAATGAGTGAATGAAGTTTGAATTTGAAATTGTGTGTTCGGTGAATGATGTACTTTTTGTTAATGCACGAGAGCTGTTATAACCATCCGCAATTCTCGAGGCGTGATTCTCTAAGATCCCTTAGTTAACATATATTTGTCAATGTATGTAATACCACAAGCTTAATGGTTTATTTTTATTTATAAGTTTCTTAGGATTTTTTTAAATATGCCTCAAATAAACATTAAAATTCATTATATAGTAGTTTATTAAGACAAACAAGGTAAAAAGAAATATGCTAGCCAAAAAATGAAAAGCTTGGAATAAATAAATGAAGTTTGCATTAGATTCTTGGATTTATATCTCAAAACCTTGAAATTAAGAATACATGTTGCTGCCCTGGATCGAACTAGAGACCTTTAGTGTGTAAGACTAGCGTGATAACCGCTACACCACACCAACTTGGATGTTCAATATTTAGAAAACAATTTTATGTCCTAAAGTTTCAAATTTTTTTAATCAATTATTACAATATTCTCATCAACTTTTTCTTTTGGGTTATAATTTATAATTCTCTTATAAGGTTTTAGTCTTTGAAACAAAAAAAAAGCATCGATGTCAAATTCTTAGGGTACTTTTATTGTGATATTTTCATGAAGTCTACTTGTAGATATACAAATTATTTTCGCGAATGAAGATTTGGAACAAAGCGAATTGAACATTTTAAGAATGACATACTCAAGGAAAATTTTTGCATAGATAAGAAGAAAAAGAAATAGAAAGAGGCAAAATAAGATGTGAAATGATACTAAATTATATTGGGTAAATTTCATATAAACCGATGTATTAAGCGCAACTAACTACCACAATTCGATATGGAAAATAAACAATACTTTAACTCCCTCGTTGCGGGTGCAGAGAGGAAGCTTCCGTGGATTCTTTGTCGGTAGTTTCTCTATCTATTCTTGAGGAGTAACATGGCTACCTTGGTCTCCCCCTGGGTTTTAAGGAGGAGTTTGATATCTTATTAACTTTTGCTAATTTAGGGATTTCGGAGCATCGTCTGTCCGAGATGAGTCCGACTTTGGGACGACAATTCGCCATCTTAGAAACGGATTCATTAATGGTGTTTCCCCTTGGTTTTGCATTTTGTGACCATAATTGATCATAGATTGTAGTTTCGATGCGCAATAGAGGACTTAAACCTCTAATGTGGTGAAGGAGGGGATGACTTGCATGGTTGGCACGTAATCCCTTAAGTATGTATTCAAGTGAAATGAGTGACTGAAGTTTGAATTTGATATTGTGTATTTGGTGAATGATGCACTTTTTGTTTATATGCGAGAGCTATTATAACCATCCGCAATTCTCGAGGAGTGATTCTTTGGGAGCTCTTAGACAAAATATATTTGTCAATGTATGTAATACCACAAGCTTAATGGTTTATTTTGATTTATTAGTTTCTTAAGATTTTCAAATATGCCTCAAATAAACATATAAATTCATTATATAGTATTTTATTAAGGAAAACAAGGTAAAAAGAATCATCTCACCTAAAAAAATCGAGTTATAATATAAAATGCGCCATGGTTTTTTTCTATAAAAAAAATCATCTATTCTCACGGATTTTGAATATAACGGAGGGGAAAGGTAATTCATGACATGCTTCGAATTCTAGCAAAAATAGTTTAAGTGTTTATTTCCTTAAAAATTGTGATTTTTTATTTATTAATTAATTGATATATTCCTTCGGTTTCTTTAATAACCAATGATGTTTTTGTTGTTGTTGTTTCCACCTCTCTTGCAAGGCCATTTTTATATTTTGGGATAATGTTCCTTTTTTGCAAATCAAAGAAAACATAATTTATTGTTTTCCTCGGTTGACAATATTGAAAAATTTATTCATAAACATACTGTAAATTGCAAGAAATATTTGAATATTGCAACACACAAAGAAAGTAGTGAATGGTAAATAATTGAAAAAAGAAACATTACATGTTACTTTTAATTTTTTATCATTCACCATTTTTTTCAGCAGGTAATATATACCTCTTTTTTTATAAAATCGAGGATAAAGTCCCTATTTTGTTTTATTTTTAATTAAAAATGAAATAACCTTTTTTATCGATTTTATAAAAGAATCGAGGGGTATATTTACTTAGTAAACCAACAATAAATATATGTCCTACATTCATAATATAACAACGCCCAAGATATTGCCAACACATCAATCCACAAGAAACCCTCTATATCCAATAAGAATGCGAACACCACCACTATATATCTTGGACGTTATCTTTTGAAACTCAAACATTGATAATGAAAGTGTTATGAAAACATTGATAATAAAATCTTGGAACATATCTTTGGGATGGATTGCAAGTGCAAAAAAAATTGTTTCAAGGTTGGTGTCCTTGCATAATATCTTTTTTTACTTACATTTTAAGTTATGTATCCAACCTTTTTTATGTTATATCAGAAATTGGAAGCGTGCAAACCATTAAGTTTGAAAAGCATTGGGTAAATTAGAATTTATTCAAAGTGATGGTGTTGAATCAAATTTATAAAAAATATGTACTTATAGATTGAAATCAAAACAATGTAACATTAAAAACTTTCAATTTAATATTTTATATAACTATAAACAATGTAGTTTAATATTTAGTATAAACAATATAATTTAATTTGTATTTTTTTTTTAATTTCTCTCGATTTTTAACAAAAATCGAGAGGTATGTGGTGGTAGTTTTTAAAATAAAAATATGTTGTTGTTGGGGATTAAACTCATGACAATTTTCACTATTCCATCGGTTAATATGAAATCGAAAAGTAAAGTGGAGAATTTTCATGACGCCATTTGTTATTTCGCTTTCGCTTGTGTAATTACGATTATAAATTATTTATAGTAGTGACTATTCCATTGAAAATAATAAATGTACATGTGAAACTCGCTTAAGAATTTTTAACATAGAACATTGGATTAGATCATATTATAAGTTGGACATTTTCATTTAACAAACCTTACGGATTTGTTTGCGAGTTTGGAGGGGATGGGAGGAGAGAACTTTGAAAAATATGAAGAATTGAGTGAAAAGAATAAAAAGATAAAGGTAGGAGAAATTTGGAGGATTTGATTTTATTCATAACACCAAAAACTCCATAAAATGAAGAACTCAAAAATTGTATTGAATGAGGGTTTTAGAGGGCTTACATAAATTTTCCAAATATCTTTTAGGTTGTTACACTATTCTGAAAATTAAAAATTTAGTAATGATAATGACTCTTTTATCATTTTAACCAAAATTACTTTTTTTAAAAATGTTAAATATTTTTTTATATTTTTTTAAAATTTATTTTTCAGAAACCTTCTCCTCCAACTCTCCTCCAAGCTCGCAAAAATAACTAAAGAAAAGTATATTTCATACATTTGAAGTTTTTTTCTTAATAAATAAAAATACAGTGAAAGCATAGAATTGAGTCAGATCCTATCACTCACTAGTGACTGATGACACAGCTTCTGATTAAATCCACATGCTATGTGATCAACTTAATTAGAAGGATAATCAAGTGAATAATAAATTGAAAAATGATTCCAAGTTTAGTAAAGATAATTCAAATTCCATTTCTTTGCATTATTACTTTAACCACAGAAATAAAAAAGATAATGTGTGGAAGTGTCATTATCAAATTTTTAATAACTTGTTGTGCTTATACACCACTTTTTAACTTTTCAATTTTTTTAATTTCCTTATATTCTTCTATGCTTGTTTGTATTATTTTATTGTCTATAGCTATGACCAAAACAAAAAAAGCAATGATGTTAAGTTCACTTTTAGTGGCCTTATTTGAGATTCGATATTGATGATGCAAACATTTTTCTAACTTAACTTTTTTTCTCTTTTCTTTCTCATTTCTTAATTATCAGCAGGGTCAACACACTAGGTATTGTTGGATTTAAAGCATAATTTCTAGTTAATAGATTCTTATAATTAATGTTTGTTCAATGATGGGTTCTTCAAATATATTTTCGTTTAATTAGTGCATGAACAAGTTGTTGGAAGGTGCACTTAATTTTTTTTATTAATCAAACATTAAGTCCTCATGTCAAAATGAATTGATATGGCTGCTTGTAAAATGTAGCTGGCTGCTATAAGTTGAGACTAAAGTTTTATTCTATGATATATGTCTTAAAATCTTAAATTTGAAAAAAAATATTCATATTTTGGTATTTATATATTTTGGATTTAGATTTATTAACATTTTGATAGTTATAAATATTAGTTTTTTTCTTTTGTTGTAATACAAGTTGCAAAATTTATTGAAAGTAGAAATTCTAGTGAGAATTAAAGGGTAAAATTCTTTAGTTATATTTTAGGGATTTGAGATTCTTTTAGATTTTGTTTGGGAGTTTGGAAGGGAGTGGAAGGAATGGCTTCCGAAAACGAATTTCTAAAAAAATGTAAAAAATATTTAACAATTTTTGAAGAAATAATTTTGTACAAAATGATAAAAGAGTGTATCATTACTATATTTTTAATTTTTAGAATAATATTATACCAATATAAAAGATATTTGTAAGTTTTATGGAAGTCCTCCAAAATCCTCCTTGAATACAAATTTTGAGTTCTCCAAATTATGAGATTTTTGGTTTTATGAATAAAATCAAACTCTCCAAAACTCTCTCAACCAAAATCTTTGGACTCATTCCACTCAATCCTTCTCTTTTTTCAAAATTCTCCCCTCTCTTCCCCTCCAACACCTTTAGGGTTATCAAAGAATTGGTAAACACTTTAAGTACATTGAGTTTGTGTAATTAATATATTAAGGTTATGTTTGCGAGTTTAGAGGGGAGGGGAGGGAAAGGCTTCCGAAAACGAAATTTTAAAATAATATAGAAAAATATTTGACATTTTTTGAAAAAATAATTTTTTTTTAGAATGATAAAAGAGTCATTATTATTACAAAATTTTTAAATTTGAGAATAGTGTAACAACCTAAAAGATATTTGGAAAAATTATGTAAGCCCTCCAAAACCCTCTAAGACCCTACTTCAATACAAATTTTGAGTTCCCCTATTTTATGGAGTTTTTGGTGTTATGAATAAAATCAAACCCTCCAAAACCCTCCTACCCAAAATCTTTTTATTATTTTCACCTAATTCTTCCTATTTTCCAAAGCCCTCCCCTCCCTTCCCTTCCAAACTCGCAAACATAGCCTAAGAGTCTGAGAGATTGAGAAACACTTGGGTAAAAATAGGATTTATTCTTGGGAACTCCAAAGACTATTTTCTTGTTACTTATTGTAATATCTTGTAATAACTTTTGAAGTATAGTAAATTGCAGAACCACTCTTTCCCCTAGACGTAGATCAATTTGATCGAACTAAGTAAGCAAATTCCATGTGTTCTTGTCTATTATTATTTTTAATCCTTAAGACCATTTGTCTGATGGTTATTGTTCTTTGTCTCATACATCAAATTTTTTGGTGTGATTGAACTCTCAATAATTCTGCCGAAATGGTTTTAATTATTCTATCAATTTTACAACATGCAGCGTCCACCATGAGACAAATGGGTTAAGTTTACAAGTGAGCATCATGGGTTCGAAGTGAGACATCATAAAAAAAATTCAAAGACAAAGACTTCAGATTTTGGAAGGTGAAGATGCAAGCAATACTAATTCCACAAATGTGTGTAGAAGCATTGAAGGGACATGCAATGATGCATGCATGCCTTACACAAGATAAAAAGACTGGGATAATGGATAGGGGTATAATTGTCATTATTTTGTACCTCAGAGATAAAATATTAAGGGATGTAGAGGGGGAGAAGATCGTGATTGAGGTGTGGGCCAAGTTTTACTCATTATACATGATAAAGTCATTGGCTCATTTATTGTGTTTGAAACAATAACTTTGTTCTTTCGTATGGTGTAGAATAAATCTATTGTGGAGCAGCTGGCGAAATTTCACGAGATCATTAATGATTTGTAAAATATATATTAAAATTGAAGATAAGGACAATGATCCACTACTACAAATAATACATTTTATGACGAAGCTTTCACATCAGCCAATAAAAAAATACGAGGTATTATGCCTAGGCGCTCCATGTTTTATTTTTTTATAATAATAATAATAAGGGTTAAGTATGTTTTTGGTTCCTATAAATATCTCAAATTTCATTTTTAGTCCCTATTAAAAAAATGACATATTCTAGTCTCCATAAAATTATTATGCACGTAGATTTAGTCCCTACTGTTAAACCGATGTGTATTTTTTAATGGTTATTTTACAGAAATGTTAAGAACGTTATAAAAAGTTCCTCGAAAAAAAGAAACTCAAAATTTGATTTTTAAGTTGAGATCTGCATTACTTTTATCATTATCTTTTGAAATTTAAAAAATTCATATTTAACTTTTCACACTATAAAAAATTATATAATTTGGTAAAAACATATTTCATAATATTCTAAACACGTATGAAAAAAATTATTCAAAAATTTAAAATTTTAAGGGTAATTAAACAGTTTTCAAAAATTTTAAAAATAGCAGGGACTAGAACTGCTTGCATAAAAATTTTATAGGGACTAAAATATGTCATTTTTTTAATAGGGACTAAAAATAAAATTTGAGATATTTATAGGGACCAAAAACATACTTAACCCTAATAATAAAAACAATATATTTCCTCAGTTTTTAAGAAAACCGGGGGAAAAAATAAATCATGACACGCTTCGATTCCCTATTTTTGCAGTTTATGTTTTTATTTGTTTATAAGTGTAGACTAAATGAACTAACACTGCAGTTTTTTGATATAACTGAGGGATCAAATAATAAGATTTCACTGTAAAAGCACTCGTCAAACAGATTTTAACCCAATTTTTACTTATATGAACCGCTCCAAACTTGCATGCATCATTCTTTGGGATGGGCTGCAAGACAGAAAAATCTTCAATGTTCTTCTATCTAGAACAAAATATTTTTACTTCTCTTGCAATCTATCTCACATAACAGTGTTGATATTGTTGTTGTATTTTTGCTCATTTGATAGATTCCAGGTGCAAAAAATCAATCTTGCTTCAAAGATTTGTTGTACATTTTCAACCAAAGAAATAGTATGACATTTATTGTGTACTCATCTCTCTTCAAACAAACAAACTGCTAAAAAATGGTGAATTTAACTGCAAATTTCTGACATTCAAGTATCACTCTTTTGAAAAATGGTGAATTTACGCTTGTTTTGAAAATAATATAGTTGGAGTTGATGGAGTTCAAATCCATGTGCATATAACTATACCCCTCGGTTTTTTAATCACCGAGGTGTTTAGTGGAAACTTTTTCATGACGCCCTTCGTTACCTCGCTACTTTCGCCGAGGTAAAACCCATTCCGTATCCGAGGTTAAAAGCGTTATTTGTTGTAGTGATCTACTCTTGTTAAGATAATTAACTAGATCATTTATGCATTTTAAGGATGCCCTTTTTATGGTAAAAAAAGAACTATAACTTTAGATGATCTCCAAAAAACCGTAAGAAGAAATGAGTTATCAAAGTTGAAAGATTTAAAGGTTGACGATATTGGTGAAAACTTAAGTGACTTGAGAGGAAGGATTGATAATATAGGAAACCAAAAAGGGAAAAGATGCAGGTCAAAATTCAAGTCTAAGGTTTCTGATAAGTTAAAGTTTAAATATTTCACTTGTCACAAAATCGATAATTTCAAGATGGATTATCCCGAAAGAGGGAACACGGGTAATTATATTCATATTGTGATTGCCTCAGACAAAGATGGTTATGAAAGTGTTGATGCATTAGCGATAACAAGTTTGGAAACAAATAAGAGTTAGGTTATAGACTCAGATTGCTCTTATCATATGTGTCCAAGAAAATAATATTTTGAAACTTTTGCGCTGAAAGAAAGTAGAGTCGTTAGATTTTGAAACAATAAGGCTTGCAGAAATTCATGGTATTGGTACAATCAGACTGTAAATGTTCACTTATCGTGAGTTCCTTCTATGTAATAAGAGGTATGTTCTTGAACTTAGGTGAAATTTTTTGTCTATAATCATGTTTGACGATTTAGGCTTCTACACTAAAGTTGTACTTGGGTGATGAAAATTTTACATGGTTCATTAATAATGGATAAATGGTCCAAAATGTGTTGGTTGTATATTTTAGATGGTTCCACTGTCATTAGTCATGCATCAGTAGTTAGTTAGGACCTTCTTGATAAATCTAAGTTGTGGAATTCGATGTAAGGGCATGTCAATGTAAGAGGTTTAGTTGAACTTGCTAAACAAGGTTTGATAGGGAATTGGAAATTAAATAAACTATAATTTTGAAATAAGTGCATTTTAGGAAAATAACACAAGGTGGAATTTGGAAGTGATGTGCATAATTATATTAGACCTTTTGTCTATGTTCACTTAGATCTATGGGGTCCAACAAAGGTGGAAACTTATGGGGGTGAATTATATTTCCTCTTTATTATTAATGATTTTTATTGAAGATTATAGATCTACATTTTGAAAAGTAAAGGTGACACCTTTGAAAAATTTAATGAATGCTATACTTATATAGAGAATCAATTGGAAACTAAATTGAATGTTGTAAGAATTGACAATGGCCTGAGTTTGTTTTAGAGAAATTTAATGAGTTTTTCAGGAAATATGGTATCAAGAGATATAGAACTGTTGCAGGAACACCTTCACAAAATGGCTTAGTTGATTACATGAATAGAAAGTTTTTGGAGAGAGTGAGGTTCATGCCGTTGAGAGTTGGGTTACCAAAGAGTTTTTGGGGTGAAGTGGTTGCTACAACATCTTACTTGATCAATAGATGACCATCCACCGAAATAAACTTCAAGACATTTAGAGATAATTTGGAGTGAGAAACCTCTAGACTATTCATAACTGAATATTTTTGGAGCTTTTAAGTTTGCTCATATCAAACAAGACAAACTTGATGTTAGGACTGTGAAGTGTATCTTAATTGGTTATCTTGAAGGGATGACGGGTTACAAATTGTGTAAGATGAATCTTGGAGGATAAAAAATTATCATAAGTATGAATTTTACTTTTTATGAGACTCGTATGAGGATGAAGTGAAAAGACCTAGAGGTTAAAAGAATTCGGGTAGAAAAGACTCACTTTAAGGTGGATATACCTACTAGCGAGACTAGAGACAAGGAGGTAATTGAGACTCCTATTTTGAGTACTATTGAAGGGCATCGTACAATGTTTCCTAATTATTAGTTGGTATGTGATAAAGTGAGGACATAAATTGTATCACCTCAAAGGTACGGTTATGCTGATCTTATTTGTTATGCTTTGATAGTGGCTAAAGAGTTGGAAGACTCGTAACCAAAGACCTTCAAAGAAGAGATCAAAAGCAAAGATAGGCAAGGATCTTTTATAGCAGTAAATGATAAGATGAGTTCAATGATGAAGAATTGTACTTGAGAGATTGCAAGACTACCTAAGAAACAAAGGGTGGTTGGATGAAAATGGATCTTCAAGAAGAACGAATGTATTTTAGGAATTTAATAACCAAGGTTTAAGGAAAGACTTGTAACTAAGGGTTTTATTCAGGAGGAAGAGATTGATTACCAAGAAAAAATTTCACCTGTGGTAAAATATTTTTCTATAAGAGTGCTTGGGACAATTTTAAATCAATATAATATTGAATTGGAATGATAGACGTCAAATCAACTTTCTTACATGGAGACCTTGAAGAGACAATCTACATAGACAACCAAAAGTTTTTGTAAAAGAAATGACTAACATGTGTTTGTTGAAGAAATCTTTGTATGAGTTGAAACAAAGTCGATGCAGTAGTATCATCAGTTTGATGAATTTCTTCTTAAACATGGTTTTGTATAAATATTGAAGAGGAATAAGAAAGTTATACTTTCTTCTATATGTGATTATAGTTTATTGGCAATCTCTAGCAAAAACGAGATTGTTAAGCTCAAGAAGATCTTGAATGGTAAATTTGAGATAAAAGATCTTGCTTAAGCTAAAGAATTATAGGTATGGATATCATGAGAAGCCATGGGAGAGGGAGTTGTTATTATCTCAAAGTAGTTACTTGAATAAAGTGGTAGAGTTCTATAGAATGCAAGATGTTAAAATTGTTAACACTTCTTTGGATCATCACACGAAACTTTCAGTTAAAAAATATCCTCAAATTGAGAAAGAGAAGAAGATCATGCAAATTACTCCCTATTCAAGTGGGGTTGGAAGCATTATGTATGGTATGGTTTGTAATAGATTGTACTTAACATATGCAATCAGCATAGTAAGTCAGTTTATGCTAACTCCTGGTCAAGTTCATTATGAAGCTTTAAAGTGGGTGTTGATATATTTGAAGGACTATATAAAGGATGGTTCAATTTACACAAGGTCAAATCAAGAGGAATATAATTTAGAGGACATTGAAGAATCAAACAATGTAGGTAATATGAACATTAGAAAATCCCTATTCAGTTATGTGTTTAAGTTGTTTGGGACAACTATAAGCTGGAGGGTAAATCAATAATCAATTGTCGTGTAATATACTATTCATGCGGAATATATTAAACTTGTTGAAGTGTCATTCACTTGGTCAATCATTAAGTTTATGATAAGAGAACAAAACACATTGACATCCGTTTACAACTTATAAGGAACATAATAGAGTCAAAGGAGATTTAGGTTCATAAAATTTCCCTCAAAAAAAAATCCAACAATTATGTTCACCAAATCATTACCAAAATTAGGGTTCAAGCATTGCTTACACTTGATCAAATTTGTTGAATAATGACTCAAACTTTTGAGAAATTAGCAAGGTGGTTAGTGGTTAAATTGACATCACCGTCAATTTAAAATCAAGGTGGAGAATTGTTGTAATGCCTTAAAATCTCATGTGAGAAAAAAAATACTTTGATACTAACATATTTTTTAGGCATGAGCTTGCTAAGGTTTTGGTAGTTATAAATATGAGTTTCCCTCATTTGTTGTAATACAAGTTGCAAAAGTTGTTTTATATATAGGATGTATACTATGAGAACGTAATTTTTATGTGAAAACATGATAATGAATCTGAACCATTAGATTTTAAAATAAATTGTGGAGATTATGTGTCATTCTTATTTTCTCTCTCCTCCATTATTTATTTTAATAATGGAGGAAAGAGAAAAATGAATGACACATAATTTTCACTATTTATTTTAAAACATAATAGTTCAGATTCATTTTCATATTCTCACATAAAAATAACATTCTCTAAGTATATATATATATATATATATATATATATATATATATATATATATATATATATATATATATATATATATATATATATATATATATATATATATATATATATATATATATATATATATATATATATATATATATATATATATATATATAGATGGATCAAATTACACTCGAAGAGTTACACTCGCTCAATAACTACATTTCAAATAAATATTTTTTAAAATCAACCGTTGGATTGAAACACACTATCATACAGATCACACCTATAAAGTTTGAGATTAATTTATAATAATTTATTATGTCATTGAATTACATCAAAATTAACGTTATATGAAAACTCATTTTGACGTTAATCTTTGGATATCTTGACGGTATAGTAAAAATTATAATATTATGTTTCAATCCAACAGTTGAATTTAAAAAATATTTATTCGAAATGTAGTTATTGAACGAATGAAACCCGTTCTATATATATAAGGCCTATGGTTGATATGGATAGTTTTTACTCTTTAAATGTCCATTGAAGTGGCTGACTTATGCATGCTTTGTCATTTTTCCACTTTCTAATCAAAACTAATTATTTTAATATGAACTGAAAGGCTGACCACTGCTGTATGCATTCTCAAGGGGAGGAAATCAATTTAGGTATACATGTATAGCTTTTCATAACTTTAAATATGTTTATTGGCACTTTATAATTTATATAAGCGTTTGTGTCATTCTTCTCACTTTCTCCTTATCAAGGTAGAAAAAAAGTTTGGTATGTTTTACCAATTTTTACTACCATGTTTCTCTTTACAACCAAACTTGTACTAATAGAAGAAAAAAACAAACACACAAAACATTCGTTTGATTTACTTTTTACTCCACTAGACAACTTGTCTCTGCCTATGAATGTCTCCTACTTACAAGTTATTCAAAAGCAATATCTAATACCTATGGCTCAAATTGTTTTACCAAAATGTATATATCGATCTTATAGGTTACAGTTGTTATTTTGAATGCTCTTGGGTCTGGATGCCACCCTTTACAATAAAAAGAAAGTAGAAGGAAATGAGAGAGTTGAAATGGTAAGTTCTATCTTCATAAAATTTAACACTTTAAACTAAAGCTAAAATTTATTAGGACAAAAACTTAAAAGGGTAATACATAGTGACCCGAGATAGAATAGGAAAGGAAGCCAAGTTCAAATAAATGGATCAATATTACACCTCTCACTTAATCTACCACCTCTCCTAAAACCTACTATTACATAATATTGAAAATCCATATTCATCTTTTGGCTTTCAATCTTAATATCCCACATCTCACTTAATCTCTCACCTCTTATAAAATTTTATCTTACAAAATATTGAAAAATCATAACCATGTAGATCTATACAATCATAACCTCCAATAGGAAAATAAATGTCGTGTGTGGTCATAGGGGTCTCTAAAGCGAGAGTTATTTTTCATACTTAAATTAGTCAAATTCAAACCATAATATTCTTTTTTTACATGCATGGACCAACACCTGCAATGATAACATGTGTTCTAGACTGGGCTTGTGGTTGTGGCTAGCCCAACGTCGGGCAAGGCCTAATCCAGGTTCTCGTCAAGGACGGTCCAAAATACTGGCCTAATCCGTTAGGGTTAGTAGAGGGCATGTTCCCCATGTGCTTCTCACCCGAGGAGAACGTCTTCAACTTCCTCGCCACGTTTCGCGCAACTAGCGAAACGGTTTCACCTTTTGTAACAGATAACTCCGCCCACACCTCCGGAAACCACGAGACTCTTGACTCAGGATCATGAGCACGTGCTGCTCATCCCCTCTTTTCACGAGAATCCTGACAGTTATTCATTATGAGCCTAGATATTCAACCCATAATGGAAATCATTGGCCCAACGTTGGAGGCTTAGTACAAATACCCTCCTCTATGAGAGGGTTCAGGTATTCTATTATAACCTTACTCTCTACCTCTACGTCGATACTTACTTTAGCATCGGAGTGTCTGCAAGTAGACCCACCTCCTTTGTTGGACCACCAAGCCTACGACGTGTTGTCGGCCACTTCCGTTCTGATCACTGGTAAGATCAGTGGCGCCGTCTGTGAGAATCATTGTTTCCCCCATCTTCTTTCTCCCTGAAACCAAAAGATCAAAACAAAACTCTCTAATGACCGAATATGACACACATCTTAAAATTTTCACGAGAATATGCATCATTAACATCAACGTTGTCATCCTACAAAACTTTTTAATCTTCAATCAGTGGCATTAGATAAACATCTATATAGTTTTCTGGTTGTTTTGGACTCGAAATCATCATAAGCAACATCATATATTTGGACTTCATGCACAACCATTGAGATAGGTTGTAAATTATGAGAAAACCATGCCATAAAGTATGGTTAGTACTCAATTTTCCAAACGGATTCATTCTATCGATGGCAAGTCCAAGTCTAAGGTTTCTTATTCGGTGGACAAAATCCAGAAATAAGAAATCAATTTTTTTCCATTGCAAAGAATCAATTACATGGAAAACTTTTTCATCATATTTTCTTTCATTTACTTGTCATCTAATATTCTTTGTGTCATTAACATTAACAAATAGTCTCATAAACCTTAAAATAATGGGTAGGTACCACATCACCTTGAGACGAGAACTTTTTGCTCACACCATCATAATTCATAATCATCATCACCGCTATTATCCTTTAGTTTATAGCGTGACTCCCCGTATCCCAGGAACTCACTCAATTTTTCATACTATTTCCTATATAATATGCAGTCATTACAATATACATGTATTTTGACATAGTCCAAACCCATTAGACACAGTATTTTTTTTACCTCATAATTATGGTCCAACAACGCATAGATTGCTAAAGAAAAAACCAAAATAACATTAAAGAGGTGGGATACAGCGATGTAGGATGATAGTGACTAAAGTCTGTGAGTCAGTTACTTCCTCCAATAAATTACTACCATATTTTATCTATGCTTATTCAGGAACTCTAGTAAATTTACTTTGTTTAATCTGTTTTAAGAACAAAACAATTCCAAGCTCGAGGTATATCTCAAAACATTCCCTTTCTATGCATGTTTTGGTACATATTATTTTAAGATCAATTTCTAAAAGTATTGTACTTTTAGTCATGGGCATGCGTGTTTAATCATAATATATTTTCTGTGACCAAACTACTTTCTCAAACAAAATTAGTCTCTCACTTTCAACAAAAGACAGCAATTCATGTATTGATTAATTAATTAAAATAAAATAACTGGCTGCTTGAAACAAGTATATGCTTTAATTTCTACTCCTATAAATATAACTCTTCAAATTCATTTCAACCTCAAGTCTTTCAACTTTCAACCTTATTTGCTCAATTTCATATTTTGTTCCATTTTGAAACTTAATCATTTATATCTTGTCATGGATATTAAGTCAACAAATCAAGTTAACAAAGCTGGAATATTATCTAGAATGGGTGGTTTCTTCAATGCTTTGGCTTTGAAGTTTAAGTCCAAGTTAATGAATGCAACAAAAAGTGTGAAAAAGATTGGAAAAGATGACCCTAGAAGAGTAATCCACTCATTGAAAGTTGGAGTTGCTCTTACAGTTGTGTCATTGTTTTACTATTCAAGGCCTCTTTATAATGGCTTTGGAGTTGCTGGAATGTGGGCTGTTCTTACTGTCGTTGTAGTTTTCGAATTTACTGTTGGTAAGTTCAACATTTCAATATCATAATTCTACAAAATAGAAGTGTCTGGTCCAAATGAGGACCAGATACTTAGACGCATGTACTATTAGATGTATATTTAAGTATAGACGGAATATATGATAATTGAATATCAAAGTTTAAAAAAGTTTTGTTCCTAATGAATCAGGTGCAACCCTTAGCAAAAGTTTGAATAGAGGATGTGCTACATTAGTAGCAGGTGCTTTAGGGGTTGGAGGGCATCACTTGGCCACTGCTGTTGGAGAAAAAGGAGAAGCTATTGTCCTTGGTGCCCTTGTCTTCATTCTAGGTAAGTAAAACTATACTATAAAAAAGTTAAGAATAGGAAGCTTATATATATTTGAATCTAATTAGTAAGATGTTTTGTGTTTGCAGCTGCAATTGCAACATTTTTAAGATTTGTTCCAAAGATCAAGGCAAGATATGATTATGGGATGGTGATATTTATATTGACATTCTGTTTGGTTAGCGTGTCGGGGTATAGAGTGGAGGAACTTGTTGAGCTTGCACATCAGAGACTTTCAACAATTATAATTGGAGCTGCAGCTTGCATGCTTATCTCCATATTTGTATGTCCAGTTTGGGCAGGTCTAGACCTTCATAACTTGGTTGCTTCCAACATAGAAAAACTAGCAAATTACCTTGAAGGTATACATAATAATAAGATACTACATTTTTCTGAGTCTCTTTGTTTGTTTGTGTTGTATGTTAATATCTAAAACTATTTACTTTCAGGTTTTGAAGGTGAATATTTTCACTCATCAGAAGATAAAGAAAAATCTAAGTCACTTCTACAAGGATATAAAAGTGTTCTCAACTCCAAAGCAATTGAAGAATCTTTGGTAAGTAGTTTAATATTTTTCTTTTGAGATATGGTATTGAATAGTAACATTTTTTCATGTTTTTGGATGGACCTTATAATTTTCACTTAATTTTCAGGCAAATTTTGCAAGGTGGGAACCAGGTCATGGCGGTTTCAGTCTTCGTCATCCTTGGATGCAATACTTGAAAATCGGAGTACTTGCTCGCGAATGCGCATACAAGATTGAAACCCTCAACACATATCTTAACCCTGAAATCCAAGTAATACATCATTATTATTACTATTCTATATAAAATAAACTTGCATGCATGTCTATTTTATGAAGATCATTTTGAAGCTAATATATGCATTTTGGTTACTACAGACTTGTTTGGAATTCAAGTGCAAAATTCAAGAAGAATGCACAAAGATGAGTTCAGAATCCAACAAAGCATTGAAAGCAATATCATCATCAATGAAAACAATGACACACCCATCATCAGCTAAAAGCCACATAGAAAATTCAAAAATCGCAATTGAGGAACTCAAAGTTGTACTAGAAGACATTTCCTTAGAGGATGTAGAGCTCTTAGCTATAATACCAGTTGCCACAGTTGCTGCAATACTTGAAGAAATCACTATTTCAGTTGAGAAAATCTATGATTCAGTTTCTGAGCTTTCTCATTTGGCACACTTCAAGAATGTAGAATCCAATGTCTCACCAGAAAAGCCACCACTACTTCATAGAGGAATCATAAAACCTGTCGAGGACATTGATAACGCGCCACATGTTGCAATCGTGATCCAAGATTTATGTACAGACTCTCCGAAAAAAGCTAGAAAAGAAACCACTGAAATCCTTCAAACAATAACTATAAATTAAAATAGTTGTCACTATAACATGATATTAGGTAGTAATTTAACTTGACATGAAATCAAGATGTCTAGAGTAACAATTTTCATGCATTCACGCAACTAGTAACCATGACGTGTTCGTTGGATTAAGATTCGAACGACTCTGATTTTAAGTTTGACGGTAACTTTATAAACAAACTTGAAATCAGAGTCATTTAGTCTTTATCCAACAACTCCGAGTTGCTTATTTTGCAAATGTATGAAAATTGTTACCAAAAACAATTCATATTTCAGTTAAGTTTATTATTACTTAGTTGAGTAAATAGTTGCCAACCTTATTTGACAAATTGTAAAATTAAGGTGAGAATCTTTTTCATATTCTTACCTTAATTTAATTTCTTCATTACTTTTGTTGTTGTTATGTTCTACGGAAAAGCTTTATGCTATGATATGATAGCAGCCACATTTGGTGCTTTGAGTCTTTATTGATCCTTAAAACACTTGTGTACTTTTTCTTGCTTTTTCATCATTTTCATTATAAAGCCACAAATAAAGTATATACTTTCTCCTCGAAGATGCGTAGAACTTGACAATTAGTAAACATTGGACGTTCAATATTTCACAACAAAAACCAATTTAATTGGAAAGCTATAATGTTACTTTATAGAATTAAAAAAAAAAGGAAAGAAATCAAGCAATTGGACTTAAGTGGTTAGTGAGCTCCCTTAACGAACAAAGCGTTTCGAAAATGAGAAAATACAAACTGTGAATTATTTGAGCTTCATTCTCTTAGGAATCAAAGATTGAAACATCAAAAATATTTTAATATCTACATTCATAATATTTCAATAAAAATATTTGATTATTTACATTGTAACTTTTATTAGGATAAAATTCTAAACTACTATATAATTGCAATTTTAACGAAGAAAAAATTACAAATTCTTTCAATTATAATTTTTGAACGGAAAAATCATAAATTTTCTCAACTATAATTATTGTATGAAAAAATTGCAAATTCTCTTAACTATGATTTTTGCACAGAAAATTATAAATTCCCTCAACTACTATTTTTAGAGGGAAAAATTGTAAACTCTCTCATAACACATAATTATTCAAACCTCATTACACTCGTGAAAAAAACTCAAACTAACTTTTCTATTTATATTAATACATTAATTTTTTTCTTTTCACTAGCCAATGTGATATTTGGATGAATCCACTTTAGGAGCAACAAGGCCTTACAACAATCTCAGTTATGCTGGAAGAAGACAGTTGATACGTAGTGTACTCTTTGCTGTCACATCATACTGGATGCAAGTCTTCCCCTTGCCAAAACACATTTTGCAGCATATAGAGTCAATCTGCCGTAGTTTCTTATGGAGCAACACTGAAGAGATAACACACAGAGCCCCTGTTGCATGGGACAATGTATGTAATCCATTGAAAGCTGGTGGACTGAACATCACTGCACTGAGAGAATGGAACACTGCATCTATTGGCAAACTGCTTTGGAATCTGCAATCCAAGGCCGATAAACTATGGGTCAAATGGGTGAATACATATTACCTGAAGGGCAAGGATATCATGGAGTGGCAGCCAAAAAATGCAGCATCCTGGCTATTGAAATCCATAGTGAAGTGTAGAGAACAAGTGATACATGTGAGATATTGGGGAGAGGCTCTACAAACTGGAAAATATAAAATGGCTAAAATGTATAGTAGCCTAAGAGGTGAGAAAGAAAACATGGCTTGGAGACACTTTTTCATTAGAAATCATGCACGGCCACGAGCCATATTCATCACCTGGCTAGTTTTCTTGGGCAGAATTAGTACCAAAGATCGTATCGTGAAATTTTGTACAACACTTGATACTTCATGTGTCTATTGTGGCATACAAGAAAATGTAGATCATCTGTTTTTTGAGTGTCAAAGTACAGGAACTGTGTGGAAGGAAGTCCTCGCATGGCTTGGATATAGAAGACATCCTAAGGCTTGGAAAGAGGAAATGACTTGGCTGATCCAAGAGACAAAGAGGAAAGGATGGAAAAGATTTTTACTGAAAATTGCTCTGACAGAAACAGTTTATCACATTTGGATTTCAAGGAATTCCAAATGTTTTGGGAAGAGTAACCATAGTGATATTGTGCAGGATATCAAACACACTATCATACATAGAGGAAGCCTTAATAGATTAGTCAAAGCCCACATTGATAGAACAAATATGTGCATAGAATAGATGCTTATGTAATTGAGGATGTACCTGGATCCCTGTTGGGGTCGGTTTGTACCCAACTGCTTTTTGGTTAATAAAGTATTTTATTCCAAAAAAAAAAAGGCCTTACAACCTTAGCTTTGCATCTTCAATCTTCAACTAACAGCGCTCGGGTCTTAACTTGCATGTTGATGTCACTCAATATCTTTGGGTGGACGTGGACGTGGTGGGGACAAGATCTACCTTTTTCGGCCAATGTGGAGGGAGCCCATCATGATGTGACATTGTTCTCCTAATTGGTATGTGTCTCATATTGAACCCGACAAAAGGATGTGTAGCTCATTTTACGGATGCTTAGTGTCGTTTCATGAACGTATGTTCTCCATATCGAGATTTAGGTTCCCCTTCAAAGATTTTAAAGTTGAGGAATTGAACTACTTGAGAATCACTCACTCCCAACTACTTGCGGTTGTTTGAGCTTCCGTGAAGGTATTCCAACATTGGTGAAAGTACCATATTGGAATGCTAACTTTAGTTATTTTTCAACATCTTCAACATGGAACGTATTTCGGCCTAAGCAGCACGGGCGCCAGGATTTTTAGCCCTTCGTCATCAAAAGAAGGTGTTTCACATTTATGCTAATAGTTAGGAGAATTTCAAATATCACTACTTCATAGAAGTCCCTTAGATCCCCAAAGCCTATTGTAGCTTAGGTGTTCTTCCGACAGATAACCTTGCCCTTCCTAGTCCCTCTAATTCAAAGTCAGGCATATATGGGAATAAATTTCGAAAAGATAGGGACTCAAGACTGCATCGATACATTGTTTGTTGTAGAAACGACTAATGCACGGGAAAGAAGAAATATTTTCGATTAGAGATGGAAGATTTGTATTTTATTTGTATTTATTATCTAGAAGCATTAAACATGACCTTGAAATTCATTTTATTTTGTAGATAACATGAGGTTGGTTCATAATATCATGAGGAGGAAGAAGGAACACACGACAAATAATATGTTCATACCTCCTCACCTACTTAGTCATATTATGAATGTGTCTGAAGCACTGGCAGAAGCCGCTCTAAAAGGGGCTGATGTTGAGGCGGGGCCATCCTAAATTGGTCAAGAGAAAAGGCCATACCAAGAGTTTTCGTCTTTAAAGGGGTGAAATAAAAATAATTCCACGATCGGTCGAAGCCTAAAGGTGGCGATCCTGCCAAGAGAGATTTTGGCAAGGATTCGGCCTATGAGGGGAACCCTGCTAAAAATTCTAAACCAATATAGTCTTTCCACAAAAGGGTTATCTTAGGTGGTAACTTAGACAACTCTTCTTCTTATTCTCTTCGTGAGCACTTCCTAACTAGGGGACCCCGTACAATTTAGGAAGTACAGTCTTGCTTCCCGAAAGGCAATTATGCCTACATATGGAACCTTTCCAATATTAATAAGCATAAATTTGTGGTCGAAGTGGCGTTTCAGATATACTTGGGTGATTCCTTGATTACTATTGCATTTGTTGGTTAGGGTGAGGTTTTAGTACTTGACAATTTTAGGAATGAGAAATAGAATTTATAAACAAGTAAGACTCTACCCTCTTAGAGTGGAACAAGCTCCAAGAGTAACTTGCTAACCTACAAAAAGAAGTATATAAGCATGGTGTCAAACTTTATTTGGAGGTCACTCTTATGGATGGGTCGTTGGTCGAGAAAGAGAAAACCCATAGGGAGGTCCAAACTTCTCTATCCAAATCGAATAAATAGTTGAAAGATGCTCAGGAGACCATTATTTCTTCTTCCTCCAGAGCCACAAATGCAGAAAACTACCTTCTAGAAGGAGAAAAGTGATTTCTCAAAGGACGTGAATGCTTATGAATATCATTCAATGGGTTCACAGAAGGAGGCTAAAGATTTACAAAATAAATTTGAAGACTTGCAAAAGGAGGTTGGATATTTTCTTCGTGAGAATGCCAACATTATGAAGGATGCCTTCCAAAATGCCTTAAGCCATGTGGATTCGTTATGCCTTGTGGGAAGATTCCTCGGGAATTGGAAGATGTTGAGAAAGAGGCCGTGGAAGGAAAGCTAGTTGGTGATGAGGAAGGTCTTGTTGTCGTATTGATTGATTGTACATGTATTTACTTCTGATTTTATGGATTTTGAAATGACGTTGTTTTTTAACATATTGTAGTTCTTTCCTTATAATTGATTGGATTTACATGACTTTGATTTATCACTTTTATTTAATGATAATTCTACTTCATCACCTTGCACCCGGGTTGGTTTTGCTTTTCTTTTCCAGCCTTGCATGATTTTATTTCATCATCAGGTTTTTCATTATTTTATTTCATCATATAGTCTTCTATAATTTTATTTTATCATATAGTTTTTCATGATTTTATTTTATCATATGATCTTTCATGGTTTTATTTCATCATATAGTATTTCATGATTTTATTTCATCATATCAACGACATCGATAAGTTGGACGTCAGTTTTCCTATGACATCTTTTTGGATTGTTCCCATCCAAAGGTCGGTTCCCCCTCCCTTCCCCGACGCGAAAGCCTAACTCTAATTTAAAGTACTTGGACTCCACTGTATATGCTCAGGAGTGGCTAGCTACCAAGAAAGGGGTGCGCCAGATATAGCTTCGTTTGCCTAGATTTGAGTTTCACCGCATTGGTCGGGTGTCCTCTTCTATATCACAAAAAGCAGGCATATTGCACAATAGGGATTATGGGCTTAGTTAATTAAAAGGTATTACATCAAAGAGTTCTTTCCAATCTAAATAGTCACAAGGTAGGAGAATATTTTAGATAAAATATCGGTTTAGCTTTATCGTGTTCCATGTACTCGAAATTGGTTCCCTATAAAAGGTTTCTATTGTTTACACTTCATTCCTTGTGCTAGTCTTTATCTGATGTGGTCCTTCCAAGTTGGATGCGAACATACCTTCAATGGAATTATTTCCTTCTTGCTCGGTCTATCTTTTCATCAAGTCACCAAGTTGTAAATCTTGAGGCCTTACTCGTTGGTTGTATTTGGTTGTGGCTGTCTGTTTTACAATGACACTCATAAGGGAGGCATAGGTTCTCTTCTCTTTTAGAAATTCTACTTCCTCCTTGATGGGTCGTGCATTGTCTTCTTTCCGCAGTGGCTGCATAGAAACACTCTTCTCCAATCGTTACTTCTCGGCACGGTGCTAGTCGGACCAAAGAGCTTCCCAGCGGCCAGTTCCACCAAGGACCAAAGTGATAGAGACATGTTTGGTATACTGAGCCAAGGTCGCCATTTCTTCCTCTAGAGCGGGCTTGGATATATTGGACAAATTAGAGAAGTCCTCTTCTAAAGAAAGGTATGGAGGTCGATCGTCTATAACAAACATGCAGGAAGACTCAAAGCACTCGACCGAATCGACCTCGTCGGAACAAATTCATCATGAATAGGCATGTTAAACACAAAGAATCTAAGAGTTTCTAGAGCTTACCAAAGATAACATTCCTTTCTTCCTAGGAATAGGCCTTCATCGACAATTGAACATTAGTGAGGTGTTGCAAGCGTTTTCGATCGACCTCGTCCATAGGGGTACCTCCCCTAAGGTAACCCGGTCATTGATAAACCTAAGCAGTCGCTTCTTCTAATACATATCTTAAATAGTAAGATCCTCCTTTTGGTATGCATATAAGTTGTTCACAATAAGAAAATCACTCACGTTCTAGTACTTTGAGACCAAATTAGTGCATCTTCCTTCCATTCCCTCCCCAACAGTGCATATTGTAGCATGAGATTTTGGGAGGATAGGGGTGACCAGAAAGAATCAATCTTCGAAAGGTTGCAGCTCATGAAGAGGCCTAAAGCCACATATGGTCGGCTCTTGGAAGATTAATCCCCTACTATGCTTTTTATTTGCAAGACTACACCGACATCGAAAGACATGAAATAAAAGGATCACAGAAGGCTTTCCTTTCAAGAATTTAAATTAATATTATTAGACTTTCACATACGCCTAGCTTGTGGGATGAAGTGGTGAATGAGTCATCGCCAAATCCTTCAAAACTTCTATCTCAAAGGCAGTGAAGGTTATACGAAGACCCAGAACTAAGATCGTGCATTCATAAAAAGGATTCACACAGACAACATACTTATTGTATATCCTTTCATCCTCAGTGGGAGTTAAAGCTAGGGATGGAAAAGATTTTTCTAATCGGTCCAAACCGTTAGACCCAAGTGATCCGTATACAAGTTGGTTGACCCATGCGGGTTATTTGGGTTAAACTAAAATGGATATTGTTGGTTAATGCTGGTCAATTTCGGATGGGTGAAACTAACCCATTATAATCCAGTTGTAATCGATAGTATAAAAAAATATTTCTCTATACTGCTACTAAGCTAGTGCATAGAGAGAAAACAAGTGTAGAGTACTTTTTCAGCTATTTTTTCTATTATAATTAAAGCAAGTCATGAGCATTCTTTCCACCAGTCTAATCTTTCCTTTTTTTTCCTCAGAAAATATTAAAATATAATTAAAATAATTAATTTATTAGTATTAAATATCATTTAATCAAAATGATCACATTTTTCAATGAGTTCTTACACTTGCTTCTATATTTTCCTTCACACTTATCGTGTCAATCTATATCGTATTGAACTTTTATCTTTAATCTTATCCTTTTAAAATCTCATCTTTTTTCACCAGCACTTTTCTCTATTTCAATAAAAAATTGTTGTTCTATTGGAGTTGAGTTGTGGTTAATCTCTATTTTTCTCATATGGGTTTTCACATCTGAGTTGTATAGTTTAGTTTCTTTATATCTTTCATCTTTTAAGCGTTCAAAATGTATGTAGATTGTTTCTAACCCGTTTGAAACCACCCAGCCAAACCGAAATTTGATATAAGTGTAATCGGACATAACCGTAAACTAAAATAAACAAAAATGGTTTATGTTCTTTCAGACGCAATTTTTTTGGATGATCGATTTACAATCTGAAACTGATCTCAACCGACCGCTATCCATCCCTAGTTAAAGAACCTCGATTAAATAATGGGTCAACTTCAAGAAAGACTCCATCGAAGCTGTCGTTTATCGAAAAATAGAGATAGTGGAAGAATGAACATAATTCACCGAAAAGGATGGAGCATTCTTTTGGGATTGGTGAGAAATCTTTTGTGGTTTTTTACCCATAATGAACTAACTTTTGAGATGCGGGAAAGTAAAATGCTAAAAAAAGCTTTTTAGATGCGGGAAAGTGAAATGCTAAAAAAGAAGATAACTGCTAAATTGAAAAATGACTCAAAGAATGAAACGCTGACCCTTTGAGGATTATATTCTAGCATGAAAAAGGAAATAGATTCTACCAAACATGTCAAATCACTCGCACGCAACACTCAAGTGTTTCGGTTTCCAAGAGACGCAGTGATGAAACTTCTGAAAAGATGTTTGAAGTATAGAGCATTAAATGCATGAATCCTCAATGGACTAAAATGTTTTCTTTTGCTCTTCCATACATAAAGGTGGGAGTGCTCGACAACCGAAGTTAAAACGCATGCCTTACTGAGCATAGACACGGGCTTGGGGCAACTGTTTTGGACCGGCCATATCGATCCTGGCCGTCCATTCTGAGGGAATAATAATCATTCCAAAATCTTCTTCGCACACGAGAATTGTCCTCATGGCGATCATAATAAAGATCACAATTGCAATCCAATGACTCTCCGCAATTCACTCTTAATTATTAGTGAGTTTGTTATTTCCTCTCTATAATATAGAGAATATGTCAAATTCATGTATCAAGTTTCAAACACAATTTCAATTCATTATTCTTCCTCATATACTGACTTAAGCGTTGAAGTGTTAACTTTACAAGTCAGTCTCTCACAACCGCTTTAGAAGCCCAAATCCACCATTACCTGTGATTTTCATTCTATTTCTATTTTTAAAACGGAATAGATTATATGATTATTTGAGAAATATAACTTAATTATTTAAATAATTAAAAATGTAAAATAATATAAAAATTAGGTGGCGTCAATTTAAACCACTAAATTAAATGATATAGATTTAATCACCTTATTAGTAATAAAATGGTTACATAATCCTAACATAAAGCTGAAAAATATCAAGAATTCCCATTTTTTAACTTCTTAAAAAATGCTCGGTAAAAAATAGTTATAGTCCGTGTTTGGAAAACGGTCACTCACCGCTGCCATACCTTTGGAGCACTTCTCACCCTGTTTTTGTGAAGCTGCTAAGGCTAGCTTTAATCTACGGCACGGCCACACCGTGATTTCTATATAATCCCAAACATAGACTAAACGTAGAGAGATAAACAACTAAAAATAATAAAATATTGTGTAAGTTATTTGAGTATTCTGGCCTCCAGTAACTCAAGAGAAACAAAACAAAGAGTGTGTATCAGTTCTGTATATAATAATATATCAAAGAAAGCTGCAAGTTACTGCTATAAAATCACTTGGATCTTAAAAAATGACATGGACCAAACATTTACAGTTCCCAATAACCTTTTTGATCGCATCACTGATTTTAACCTGGTAACTAAAGTTGTACTACATGCATTTAGGCACTAATATGCTTATAATGGTACTTGCACTTGGTAACAGCTGAGTCAAGTATGGGCTTAATCAGGTTAATTCCAAATAAGAACAGAAAGAATATACTCCTTCTAGTACCTTAACTCATTATCTTATACCTTATTATTCACCACACTCGGTCAATGGGACTCACATGTCATTGCACACTAAATGAAAAAACTCACTGCACGTGCATGAATGTAATAACATTTATAATTTTCTACCGTCTGCATCAGAAAAATTGAAGTCCTTTTTTGTGTGGCTTACATTGCTCTAAGTTTGGTCAGATTTATAATAAGCTAGAGAATGTCAACTTGACATAATATATTGCTGATAAAGAATGATCAGCTTAGAGATTAAAAATGAAGTTGAAAAATTAGTGGTAATAATAAAATAAAGGTGTTATGTGTGGTTGACGAGGCCTGGTGGGTTAGCGATCCAAGACTAACCACTTGAGATTGTTTTCTTCTTTTTAACTACCAACATAGTCTTAGCATGTATGTATCATGCTTGAGTTTTGGAAAATTAATTTAACTTTGAAATAAATTTAAAAGTAGATAAAAATAGTGTGAGTTACACTCACGCCACTCTTTTGTTAAAACATGAATCATATGAGAATGAAAAACTAATGTTGAAAAAACATAAGTTTCACATATATTGAAGATAAAATCTCATAAAAAATTATAAAAAGTTATTTCACTATATTAATTAAATATTACGGTCGACTGCGAGCATGTATCAATTGCTCTCTCTTAGATGTGTTGTCAGGGTGGCTTGATGATCGGTAGATCTGGGGGACTGGGTCCTTGGCTGGTGAGATGTTCGGCCTTTATTGAGCAGGGTCGAGGTGGACCGACATCTTTGGACTTGGAGCTATTTGGGTGATTTGAGAATCTAGGGATGATGCATTCAGTCTTGTTTACTCTCTTCTCAAACAGAACTCGGATTTAGTCCAACGGTAGCGTCACAATGGTTGAATGTGGATACCGACAGGTCCCGTACAGGTCGGTATCCAGGACGTCTATCATTGGATATTCCAGTGGACCCCTGCTTCGTTGTTCGGTCAGTGGAAGTCCTGGGTATTGCATTCAGTGGAAATCATATGGTATTCACATGATGCATTTCAGTATTTGTCCAACGCTTGGCGTTAACTACAAACTCGACGCCCTTAACTACAAATTGGTGACACCTATTTTGTGCTGTCTACACAATCACCCCGGTCGTGGTGGAGTACGTGGTCTTTTCTGCCTGATTGACAGTCGATCAGGTTGATGCTTGGCCTTCTCAAAAACTGCCTTTGGCGATCGGTATGATCCTAGAACTGAATCTGAAGTTATTTCCTCTGCTAATCTTCGAAATTATTGAGGGAACTGCACATCTTGACGTCATAGAGATGGCTGAATATGGCTCCTATTTGATGTTTTGCAAAAGTTGCGATCGACATTGTGATTTGGATCTGAAATTGTGAAAATCGTAGAATCAGAACTCGATTCCCACATGCAGCGCCATTGTTCCATTGCAGAACCAGAAATATGGTGAATCGTGGAAATCACAGTGGAGTGAGGTTCCCTGGGTACAACATAGATGAGGAATCATTGATCAAAGGTTGTGCTCATAGTGTTCCTTGAACGACAGACATTAATTTGGAATCGGTGTTGTTATCCTCTAATACGAGGCATCAAAGACGGAACACCTGAATGGTTAGCACTGCAACGCCCAAGTCAATTTAGGATTCAAGATAGTGATAGTGAATGTGCAGATTAGAGATCGTGTACCTGAAAACCCTTTGATGACACTGCTATAAAAAAACACATTTCACCTCGGACACGAAATGCCTTTATCCTCGACTACAGAAGTGAGATAACAAAGGGCGCCATGAAAAGCTGTCACTCTATCCCTCGGTTAATTTAAAACTTAGGGGTTAAGTTAACTGCACACGGGTTCGAACCCCAACATCTGCAATTTTATTATTTTCAAAACTAGTGCATCATACCTCTCGGTTTATCATTAAAACTGAGGGGTAAGATAGATTCCTGTTTTAAAAAAACTCATTATATTGTTTACACATAATATTAATAAATTAATTTGTTTACACAGAATATTAAAAAAAATCTCTGAAGATCTAATTTTAAATCTTTGAATCATTGAAATTTATGGTAGATCAACTGGATTTCAAATATTCTTTATGGTTTTTGTATGCATTCCTTTCTAATATAAAACAAAAAAGGGTTAGTTAAATGAATGATTTTCTCTTCAAATAAATATTTAAGAACACAAACCTTAAACCCAAATAATTGTGTGCTCTTTTAATCCATCATAGAGAACTTTTCATGAAAAATGCTCTTGCAAACCGTGAAGTGATGGGTGTAGATAGTTGTAAGTGCTTCATGATGTTTCATTATTAAATTTTTATATTCAGTATGCTTTTATAATGGAAGCTTTTATGCTTCATGCGGAATGGTACTGTCTTGAAACGTTAATATTCATCAAATGGATGACAAAGATTTGTTTAAGGATGGTGATCAATATCCCCAATAATCACGCTAAATTATCCCCTCAGTTTTGACAAAAACTGAGGTAAAATATATTTACCCCTCGGTTTTAGTAGAAAACTGAGGTGAATAAGCTATTTTTTAAACATTACATTGTTTGTACATAATATTAAAATAAATTGATTACAACAAATTCAGATTCATCATCATCGTTATTATTCTTGGAGAACAACAAATCCCGTTTTTGTTGTATATTTATCATCCAACTTCTAATATTTTCAAAGGTTGAACTTCTTTCTTTGTTTAACTTGAAGCAAGAACGGTTTTCTGCACTTCTAATCCATCATAGAGAACTTTTTCAGCCTTCTTTACTTGAAGCAAAGATTTCATTATCTTGAGCAAATGCTTTCACAAGAAAAAGAACAAAATATATAGTGGTGGATGTAATATTTTGTTGTGGATTGATGTCTTGGCAATATCCTGATTGTTGTTCCTTTATGAATGTAGGGTAGAAATTTGTTGTTGTAGCTATGTAACGAGAGCCTTCGATTTTGTTAAAAAACCGAGGGAAAAAGTATTTTCTTTTTTAATTTATAAAATAAAATAAGAAAAACCCTCGATTTTAATAAACAAAATGAGGTAATAAGTTGCAAGAAAAAGTGGTAAATGATAAAGATTTAAAGTAACATGTCGTGTTTAAATTTCAATTTTTTACCAGTCACAATTTTTTGTGTGCAATTTACACCATGTTTAGGAATAAATTTCTCACTATTATAAATCGAGGAAAGCATTTTTTTTATTGACAACATAGGAAGGTTATTGCAAAAATACAACATCAACATCATTATGTAAGATAGAATGCAAGGGCAGAAAAAATATTTAGTTCAAGATAGAAAAACACAAAACATTGAAGATTTTTTCTGTCTTACAATTCATCTCAAAGAATGATGCATACAAGTTTGGGACGGGTACATAAGTTTGGATTAGGGTAAAAAAAATTAAAGAATGATTTTATAATAAAATCTGATTATTCTATCTCTTGGTTATTACAAAAACCGAAGGGATGGATCATTTAGTTTATACTTATAAAGAAATTAAACATAAACTGAAATAGTTGGGATTCGAACCATGTCCTGAATTGTTTTTCCCTCTATTATATTAAAAACTGAGGAAATAAATAATTTTATTTTTAAAAGAAATAAAACATAGTGTACCTTAGCATTATACCTCATTTTTTGTTGGGTGAGGTGAAAGCTTTGTCAAGAGATGTATTATTTGTAGTAGTGTAAATGTATTTATACATTAAACTCGATGGAGCAGACTAAATAAATGGGCCTCATGTAATTGCCCCTTTGACTGGCACAGTGTGTGTGTGTGTGTGTGTGTGTATATATATATATATATATATATATATATATATATATATATATATATATATATATATATATATATATATATATATATAAACTCATACACAATTTATATTTGAAAGAGTGTGTATATGTCTGATTTATTGGATTAGATCGACAAAAATGGGTTGAATTGTAATTCGAAGCCACTAGAGACCACCTCGAATTATAGCTCACCCAACAAAACAAAGCCGGGTTGAGACAGCAGATGGACCAGGCCAATCTTGTCGACCTAAAACTGATATAATGAAATATTCAGATTAAGATACGAGTAATAACACATTTATACTAATTAATAACAATATGGACTAGGATTAGGTAATAAAGTTATATTCCAATTACCATTTAGAAATCACACTATTTAGGGACAATCACCTTAAATGGTTGGAACTACTATATAAGAAGATGATCACCAAGAAAAAAATATATTAATAATTGATAAGATAGATGATGAGACTTTACTGGCCTTCGTTAGTAAAGTTACATTGAGAAACATTTTTAGTACATTTGACCTCCAATGTGGAGCTTGATAAAACTACATCGGTCACGCAAATTAATCCAAACAATAGTACATTTGGCCTCCAACGTGGAGCTTGATAAAACTACATAGGTCACACAAATTAATCCAAACAATAGTCTGATCTCATCTCTCAAAGACGAGGGATGTCATCAATAGAAACAACAATGATCGAACTTCCATCCGAGCACTGCAAGAGAGTGTATGGGACCTACACTGACAACAAGAAAAGCCTAAGTTTATCGAATAAGAGCCCACGGATCCTCAACTACTCCCAGTGGAAATATGGGATGCTACAATCCTTTAAAATTTCAAACCACCTTCCATGTCATATATGTCAGTAATGGACTGCAATTGATACCTTCATTTTTCCTTCCTTCCGACTATCAATCAAACCTCAAATCACACAAAATTTACCTGAGAATAGAGCACACTTCAGGAATTCCCCGTACTACTGACTTGTATGTACTATAACAGCCGAGTGTTATTCTATCCCTATAATTGGTATTGTTGATTTATTTCACCGCAGTACAAAATAATTCTTGATTTTTGGATACATGAATACGGAGATGATTATATTAGTTTTTAGGGATTAAACCCTTAGAGCGTCTCCAATTGTACAACTTACATTTGAGTTCTTTATGAGACCCACTAAGCCACACTATATTAATAGAATTTATTTAATTTTAACTATTAAAATTTGAATAAAAATTTGATATGGGTCTCACAACTTTACCTCATAACTTGATTTGATTGGGTACTACAATCTTTTAGTTGTTGCATTGCAATGCAACTCTATTATGACATGGCAAATTTTTTAAATATTTAATTATTAAATTAATGGTACATGTGGAGAACTCAATAGAAAAAACTACCATCAGAGATGGTCTTAACCTTCTGTTTAGTACTTAACCTTCTGCAGTGTCTCTCAACTCATCAACCATTAACCCACTCAACTCATCAACCATTAACCCATGTGATAAATACAAGTTGTTAATAACCAGCGATTCTCTCAAGCTCAGTAATTCCGTGTTAAACTCATCCATGTTTATTACAATTAATTACTCCCACAAAGTTATGAATGGACGATTTTTTTTTGCCATTACACAGTAAAACTCAAAATTAGAATTCTACGTGTGATTTAAAAGTAGTAAAAAAACTACATCACTGAGTTAAAATACAAAAACAATTACAGCTACAAAAATTAAGGACTATAACAGGCACCTAATTACAAACTATAAACAAGCAGAAACTACAAATTTGAAGCGCTAGAGCTATTCACCAGCAATTTATAACTTTTTTACAATGCTGCTTGTCATGATCTGGCATCACAAATATTTCTTAGCCATCCCCATATTCAAACTAGTCAATCTATTTACCAGCCATAGATAGGATTCTCCACCTGTGGGGGCAAGAGATTAAGGTCTTTACAGTGTTGCTTGTCATAATCACGTGTCCCAGGTGTTGCTCCAGTACATAATCTCAGGAACTCGTTCCCAGTGAGACAGTAGTGAGCGAATGCTAAGCCTCCATTTGCAAGTTCTGAAAGATTAGGCATTGATGCAGACTTGCCAATGAGCTTTCCTTTATCTCTACTTGGTTTTACGCCATCCTTTTCCATGTTTAGGATTTGGTCAAGATCGGAATATTCCATAAATCTTTGAGTTGCAGCTTCCCAAGAAAGTTTATATCTTTGTTCAGGTGTGAGAGGATAAGGCTCATTTTCTAATGCTTCTTTTACTTTTGCTACAAAGTCTTCTGGTGTCTTGTAAATCAAACAATTGGGAAATGAATTGAAGAACTCATTTGATGGATGATCAGCACACACTACAAATTTTCCCATGGCAAGTGCCTCGGCCGTAGCTGTGCATAGCACATCACTGATGCTAGGATTTATAAAGACTTTGTACCTTCAATGACATTAATGAACAGTGTCAAAAACAAAAAAGAACCAAATTTAATAAATTCAAGCTCTATATTAGTGTATGGGTACATAAACATGAGCAATTATCATCTGAAGGTGAAGGTACTTTTATGCATACATATGAAAAATCAGTTTTGGAAATTTTATCTTCTTCACATTAACTTTATGAAGATAGGAGAGGATGAAGGATAACTCAGTTCCATGTTGCAATAGATTCAACTTAATAGTTAATATCCCAATTTTGTGTAGTATGTTACAGAATAATGTGGAGAACCTTCCAGTGAATGTATTGTAGTTTAAAGTTTGAAGTTAAATTTTCAAATTGGTCTTACCTATGAAGGGAATCATCTGCGTGATCTCTTCCTTTCTGAAAGTTGAGATTCAAATCCAACCTTCTAGCTGCACTCTGGACTTCATGAGCATCCTCTCCACTTCCAAATACATCCATGTTGAAGCCATCAAGGTCAGTCTTATGCTTTCCTAATAAATCTATCAACTCCTTATATCCTTTTGCCCATACCATCTTTCCCAAGAAATATGCCCCTTTTGTGAAAGCCTTCTGCCCTAGCTCTCTCTCTGCAGCCATCATTTCTCCAATTTTTAAGAACTTGGGATTCACACCATGAACATTGCAAATTACAGAGTTGGGTAAATCCTGAGTAGCAGCCGAGAGACGAAGAACCTGAATATAAATCAAATCATATACAATTTAGTTCCTTTTACTTTGTTCAATTCTCTTTAGATAATAGAAATCCATGGCAAATTTATCAATCAAATCATTATAACCATAGTAGCTATCTCCCAAGTTAATTCAAACTTACATGCTACAATGTTAAATTCTCATACCTTGCTACAGTAAGCTCTTGTAACCCAGTTGTTGATGTGTTTCACAAAGAATGCCTGAAGTGCCCCATTTTTCTCCCTCTTTATGTATTCTAAGTAATTGGTATGGACAACGCCAACAACATGGTTGAATTTATCTGTCCAACGCTTTCCATGATGATACCAATTCAAATGTTCTGGTTCTTCCAGGATAGCAATGTCAGCATCCTTGGATGGTATAAATTGAGAAGTATCTCCAGCGGGTAATATACTACGCCTTTCCTTTGAAAACTACATCCAATAAGGACAGAGTGTAAGTACTGACAATAATGAAATAAAATATGATAGAATATAGCCCACCAAGCAATTCTAATGTGAGCAAAAACAAATCAAAGGCTTTCCCTTTTTATTATGATTTTAATATATTTTGACCTTGTCATTGGCTGTGCTTATAGGCAATGTGGTCTTGGAAGAATTACTCTATAGCCAACAATATCAGAAAATTACCTTCCCGGGATAAAATGAAATTTTGAACTCTGCCTTAAAACCAGTTCTTTCTTCAAGCCAGTTGCGTATATAACCTTCCTGCTCTTCTGGGGAAGCAAAAGTGAGGTTGCTGGGATAAACTAGTTCCTGGTCCGATTTACAAAGCCATGGAACCAGCAGAGTAACTTTCTGCTTTTTAGACTGTGATAAATATGCAGCTCGAAATAGTGGGTTTACAGCTGTTCCCGTCATCCAAGGAAGACTAGCAGTTGTGACTATTGCAACATGTCTTTCATTGCTAGAGAAATCCTGCTTTGGACGGTCTGTCCAGAGTCCACCTTCATACCGGTGTCCTGTGCTCTGAAGGACACTGGCTATTCGCAGATCCAATTCATCATTTATGTTTCCATTCCCAAGCAAAGAAGATTCTTCCTCAGAATCAGACTGCAGTAGAAGTTGGTTCTTGCGTTTGCTATACAGGCTTTCAACTATCTTGTCGCACGTATCTGCAACAATCACAATTTTGAGAAATCAACAAAAGTGAAGGGAAGATAAAGTAAAACAAACACTTGTAGACCAAATAGAAAGCTGTAAAATAGGAAAGACAGTAGAAAACAATATTGAAAATATGGGAAATGTATACGCATGATGTTTAAGAAATACATTTCCAAACCAATGGTAAATTCATAAACTAGTCATGCTCTAAAGGATCCAATAGTTGAAATATAACTAACTAATCATACAGATCTTACATGAGAAATTTCAGAGAATATAGACAATAAGTTTGTGATCAGATGCTTAATATTTTTTTGAGAAAGTATATTATTCTCGAGATTAATTTGAAGGTATATTCTCTACATTAATTTGAAGATATTTTGATGGAGAGTACAAGATGATCTTGAATTAGTGAACTTTATATCATAAGTATGTTATACACATTGTATACTTTCAACCCAACAGCAAATTTTATGAAAATAGAAATTATACAAAGTTATAAATTGATAGATTTTGGGAGAAGTTGAATGGTGAATAACTATAGAATGAGTGTTTTGAAAAATCTACAATTGGATTGGAAGTGTGTGTATATGTTCATCAAATCTCCCATTTATCCAAGATTGTTTTGTACTCTTTCACATCGTATTAAAGTAAGTGTACAATATGTTTTTTGAAGCAAATGAAAATATTAACTCTTAATCACGCACTTGTAGTTGTTTGAAACCATTGCACTGGTTTGTTTCATATAACTAATTTACTAGTAACATGGAAAATAATGCTTTGCCAAGAGTTGACTGCAGATGTATTCCAGATTTTTTGCTCACATTTTATTATTCTACGAAAAGAAAGTTATATAATGTTGAGAGTTAAAGAAAGGGGAACGAAGGTGATTTATGAAGACAAGATTGCTGAAACAGGAAAACAGTTTCCATTGCAAGATATTGCTAAACAGCATACATACTTCTAGATAAGATATATAAAGAGGGAAAGCATGGGCTGCATTGCAATGAAATTCCATAAAGTTAAGCATAAAGAAGTACCTCTGCTGACTCCAAGTTGATCCAAAAATGGCCCAGACTGTTTAACAAAGTAGGCCAGAAGTTCAGGTACATCCAGTGGTGGCACTTCCTGCAAAAGATGTGTGGAAATGTTAGCCATCCCTCATAATTCAAATTAAGACCCCGGGTTAAGAAGTAGCGAGAATTAGTGTACAAGAAAGTTGATGACATGTATAAAACTATAACATCCTTATCATGGAACCAACTGTTTAAATATACTCCCTTCATCCCAAAATAAGCGTCACATTTGTAAAAATTAATTGTCACAAAATAAGTGTTGCTTTTATTTTCAATGCAATTTTCATTTTTATCTTCCAAATGTATTCTCTAATTAATCCTCCTAACTTACTATTTCGCTCACATTGCATTAATGTAATTAAAATACACCAATAGTCAATACGGATAACTTGGTAAATTGATATTCTCTCTTTTATTTATCATATTTTCTTAATCGGGGTGAAAGTCTCAAGTATGATACTAATTTTGGAACAGAGGAAGTAAAGTAGCATTCATAAGTATGCTTGAGAGGTCAAATCCCTATTTCTTTAGCACATCTTGCATACGATGTCCTCTTATGTCCCAACTATATGTTCTGATGTCAAAATTAAAACAAAACATTATATGAAAACAATATACTAAACAAAGAAAAATCTATACCCATCCATAACTGAAGGAAGCATTTTCAGAAATAGACCTAAGCAAAATCTAAAGAATAGAAGCATTTATATCTCCAAAGGGGCCTAAGAATGCATGAACAGGCATATTCACTGTATTCTATAAGGCACAATACACAAGCATTTTGAGTCATGCAAAGTTAGAGCCTTCCAGAGTTATGTACAAGTTTTTCTTTTTTTCTCACAAATGCCCTATATTCAATCAAGCAAATTCACATCTAAAAACCCAAAAGAAACTATACAAATTAAAGTGTACATACACACCTTTGATTCTTGGGGTTCTTTGCACATCGATTTCTGCGAGAAATAAAATTTGAACATGTCAATTTTCGAAAAGAGAGCGCTTAACAAATCCATAGACACAAAAACATGTCATAAAAAGAATAAAATGTTTCGCCAGTATCCGCATAAGAGACATTTAAACTACGAAATCATATGTATGAACTTGAGATATGCTTCACTGAAAATAACATAGCTACTTAGGAGAAGTACATACCAAGCTAGACTTAAGTTTCTCAAGAAATTCACTATTCTTAAACCCATCAAAAATTTCCACAGAAGAACTCTTCTTCTCAAACTCCCTAATCCTAGTTTTCAAAGCTCGAATCGGTTCCCAATCCCTACTTTCACTCTCACTCTCACTCTCCCCTTTCAACCCTTCCCAAAACCCTAACCTTCTCCCCTTAATTCTCTCAAAATCCACAACCCCATCCCCAATCTCCTCCTCCACAATCGCATTCCTAATAGCCGACAAATCAATCCGAATCTTCGCCCTCGGCTTCCACTTCTCCAGAACCTTCTTACTAAAATCCGGCGACGAGTACGCCCTACGAATCTCCGACAACTTCGGCTGCAGTCTCTTCACGAATTCAATCTCAGCGGGAGGAGAAGAACGCATCGCCGCGACGGAGAACCCCGGCGCAGCGGAATTGAAGAAATTCTCAAGCTCCCGGTCGAATGAGGTGGCTAGGTTTTTGAACGAGTTGGCTCGGTCTTTCATTAGACGGAGATCCGCGTCAGCTGAGTCACGGACTTCGCGCCAGCCTTTTGAGAGGAAGGAGAACGCGCTTGAAGGTTGATGCTGGGTAGCCATGGCAGTGGCACCAACCTGGTTTCGTTCACGTTCGTATGGTTTCGTTTTGTTACGTTTCTATTTGGAGTACGAAAAGAAAAAGACGAAACGCGAAATCAATGTGTGAAGAACAAGAAGAAGATGGTGTGATAGAAAGATGATAGTTTTAACGGTTGAGATTTAGGGGAAATTTCTGGAATTCCACGTAGGATAATTGGGGTTGTCGACGAGGGATTTGATTGGATGAGATGGATATATCACGTGCTTTGTTGATATGGGGGAAGTGAAATAGCGCCATGATTTTGGAAGGAAGAAATAGAATATTCGAGTGAAATATACGGTTAATAAACAAGGGAGAAACACGCGTTTGGTTTGTTTGGTGATAGAAAATTGTAAAGGTGGCGGCAGTGAAAGTGAGACTTGTTGGAAGGGGGAAACCCTATACCTATTGTCTCCTTGCTTTGATTGCGACGACAACGGTATGAATTAATTTCTCAAAAAAGTGATTACTGATGGCTATGCATTGTCATTTGTAAATTTTTGTACATGATTTATACTAATTAAATACATTTAAAAAAATACTGCAATTGTAGTATTATTACTTTTAGGACACAAAAGCATTAAGAAATAAGTAGTATATAATATATAATATAATGTTTTAAAACTCTAACCGAAATTGATCGCTAGTTTAGTTTGCATAATTATTTGTTTGATTTTTAATGTACAAAAAACAATATATCTTTTTCTTTTTGCTATTTAAAAAATAAAATATCTTTCATATTTTAAAACTATAAATGATTCTGTCAAAAAAAACTATAAATGATAAAATTATTGTTTTTTGAAGTTTGGATGCATGATATTAATAATTATAAAAGAGTTTAAGGAAAATGTATGGTAAATAAATGAAAAAAAAATTATTTTTTATTTTCTTTTGTTTAGACAAAATTCATTTTCTGCTGTCTAGATAAATGTTATTTATTATGGAAGTTATAATGACAAAGCAAAGAGAAGTAATTAAACAAAATCTATGTTATAACAAAGATGTCATTAAACACAATAGATGATTTTAGGATTTTGTTTTCCTTCTATATATTGTTGAACATACGTAATCATTAAAGTTATGAATTTTCACAAGACAAACGCACATTCTGCAAATAAGGAGAGTGGAAAATGAGTTTCATCATCAGGGAATCATTCATATTCGTTGTTAATTTATTTTCTTGCTTTAATTTGTGATAGTCATGAAACCCTTAAAGATAAATGGCAAGTTCTCCTAAATTATATTCTCCTATATGAATTTGCATTGATAATGTGAAACATGTGGTTCCATAAGATTTATCTTTTGTAAACAAATATTTTTTATAAATTATTCAAATTTATTTGTGTTTAGTGTTTTTCTTCGGTCACATAATTGGTAGAAATTATCTTGTAGCATTGAGAACTAACCATAGATTTAGGTACCGAAATAAATAGGATTGTTGAATTGCTTATGATTGTTAGAGATATGGCATACTAAATTATGAAATTGAATTGTTTTATATGTGATAAACCTTCTTGCGCTCATGATAAACATTTTTCTACTTCCTTCATTTTGAATCAAGGAGATGGAGTGTTTGTGAAAGGAAAAACTCTCATTGGTTTAGCACCACAAAAATAGTTCCTTGGAACAAGGTTGAAGATGATGAAGGTTATCTAAAGAATCTCACACAACACATCTTAGATATCACAATATCAACATTCTAGAAATTTTTTACAAGTTTGAATCAAGGAGATGGAGTGTTTGTGAAAGGAAAAACTCTCATTGGTTTTTCTCAAACTTCTTGAAAAATATGGGTTTGGATCTCACTAGATCTCTCTAGAAAAATCACATTGTGAGACTTTTTTTTGTTCGAATGTTCTCTCGTGTTAATTAACAGAAACAACAATATTAACCAACAATTACTTTTTTTTTATGAAAATGAAACTTACAAGATTAAAGGTTAGAAACAAATAGGTGAAGAAAAGAACAAAATGATTTGAGTCAAATCATTAGGTTAAGATTTGAATCAAAAGAAAGAATGACTTGAATCAAGTTAGTAAAATAAGGAGTGGCCATTTTGATTTTAATCATGATTGGTATTCATGATTTGAGTCAAGCAAGAGCATAATTGAATCATGGATTTTTTGGAAATATATTTGAGTCAAGCAAGCAAAGAATATTGTGATTCGGATCATACACATCCCTAATTCAAATCAAATAGTCAATATCAAAATCACAATTTCAACTTGATATGTTTGATTTGAATCAATAGTGTGCTTTATTCTAATTAAGCTTAAAAAAACCTTTGCTTAAAGCTTTCAAACTTGTGATTCAAGATGCATTCAACCTATTGACTTGGTCAACTTGCTCTTGCTAAAAAATAAATTGATATCGCTCAAAAACTAATTTATTAAATGTAAGGGTAGTTTAAGATACAAATCTAATAAAATACTTGAAATTATAAAATTACACACAAATTATAAATATCAATAAATCAAAATAGAGATAGAATAAATTAAATATAACATCAAAATTAGAGATGATACTGACTGCAATTTTAGTCTCCCCTTTTTTATGTTTGGCAGATTTGTGATATTAATTTTTGATTTGAGTAGTTTATTTAATTGAGCAAATTGATTTTGGATTATTGTTCAACATACAACAAATGATACATAGCTCTTTGAGACCTTTCAAACTCATCTCTTGATCACTTAAGCTACCCTTGCATTAAACACTTAATGTGTGTAAATACAACGATAATATCTCGAAAATTTCTCCCCTTTTGACAAATATCAAAAAAAGATAAAAGAAAAAATAGATAAAAACGCACAGGTGAAACCATATCAGAGTGTAAACGCAATTAAATGACACATAAGGGCAAACTACTTAAATTAGAAAATTACATATGAGCAATAATGCACTTACAATGCAATTTCAAAGTTGATGCAAGATAAAAAGAGATTGCATGCTAATAGCTTTGTAAAATAGTAGTCAATCATCAAAGTAAAGATAAACTAGCAAAAGACGTGACATACTAAGTAATCCACCAAAAAGACTTAATTAATAGTCAAATATCCACAAAATGGAAGGAATACCGATATCCAACAATAACCTTAAAATGTCATGAAAAGATGTGAAAAATAAAATGCACTGCATGATGATGAATATGGTGAGTTTGACAGGCAAGGATCAGAAGGAGCACGAAAATCGTTAAAATCAAAGTAAAAACCTGAACCCTTCTGAACAGATAAAGCATTCTTGACTGCAGCCAACTGAACTATCAACATATCTTCCCTTACCTTAACAACATCTATTCACTTTGTTTCCGATAGATCAGACTAAAGACAAGCCATCAAATATTCTTTTCTCGTCTAAGGGGAAGCCAAAATTCGGTAAACACAAACCTCCATACACGCTTTCATCGCAGGATGTAAAATCTATGAAGAAATTTTGGCATATAGAGGAACTGAAGTTGGCACAGATGTAGGAGTTGCCTTCCAAATGACATATCCTTTGGGGTTCTCATCACAATTCAAAATTTTATTTTTGTAAATCCTACAAAAGTCGTCAAATCTTGACAATCTTCTTTCAAACTTTAATAGGCATTTTCATAAAGGATAGAAGGAAAATGGGGATAAATTTGAGAATAATAAATTTACCCCCCCCCCCCCCCAAATAACAAATATGTGACTCCAAGAGTGAAGACGCTTGTTGAGCAAAGAGATAAGAGGATTCCAGCTGGCCTCAAGATGATGATTGACCCCTACAAACAAGTTAAGGTACATGAAGGGAACATATTACTGGTAACAATTAAGAAAGTCATTAGTTAAGCCTAAGAAAGCGGGATAAAAATTAACCCATGTAAGACTACTCTTTATAAAGTTGACTAGGAGCCCAGAAGTAAGCTCAAAACCTCTGAGAATGGCTTTAATGGTCCATAGATTCTCTATCAACTCCTATTAAAAGATTAAATTATCATCAAAATATTGCTAGTTGGAGATGACTAACTTTAAAGAACCAACCCTAAAATCAATAAGGAGATCCAACTCTACAGCTCGACAAAGAAGACCACTTAAACCTTCTACAACAAGAAGGAATAGAAAAGGGGCTAACTGGTCTTCTTGATTTAAATCCATTTGATTACCAAGATCCTTAGTCGGATAACCATTAACAAAGATAGCTAAATTTCAAGTAAACACAAAGACATGCATCTAAGCACACCACTTATCATTAAAGTGAAACCAAAAAAGTATATAGTCCAAAAATTCTTGGTGAAATGGTGGAGTAGAGTCTTGATGCGGTAGAGTTGATCTTTGGTACAGCGGTATATGAGTGGACCTGCAAGATTAGCACTCCAACACCCAAGTGAATAAAAAATGACAAATAAAATGAAATATGAATTCGAGGGAGAGTACCTCATGTCTCACATGTGATGCCTTATATATCAATGGTGGTTATGGATGTTCCCTGCCATTTCGGCGCAGAATGTGAAAGACTGTCAGATGACTTCTAACGGTAGATAATAAACCCTATTATGGATCCACTGTGAAACTCTAAGACACTATTACAATGTACATTTAATGTTTTAGTTGAATTTCCAATACTAATGGTGGGGCTTCCTTGTTTTGGGTTGTGGCCGACCCAAAACACTATTAATTTTGATAGTGATGGTGAGTTATGGTAAATATTTACTAGTATGTTGTTTGCTTTTCTTATATCTCTTTACTTCTAGTCATATTTTAAGTTATTTTAATTCACATAAATATTTTCAGAGTTCACTATTTTTTTTTCCGGGTTTTTCTCATAATAAGAAAGCTTATTCTTTAAAAGATTATGGCTTTATAAAGGAATGCATTTCGTGAGCTTATATATTATAAATAATTTATTTACTCTTTTTTCTAAATAATGAAAATAGTATTATATAGTGCCAATGTTTTTTCAAAAATTATATAAAATAATTTTAATACTTATTTGTAGTACTTTTTGATGATTTGTAAATTTAAAAATATTAAAAGATGTGCATGACAAATTATATAACAAACTGATAGTATTGTTGGTATCTATTATGTGCGCATCAAATTTACTAAAGATATATAGAGGGTATATCATTCTGTGGTGTGATGGTGTCTGTCCTATGACAATAAAAGATGGCCTAAAATTCTCCGACAAATTTTAAGATAATAAGTAGCACAAAGAAATGTAGTCTTCTATGAATTGATTAACTAATAAGATGCTATAATACATGCAGATATAATTATCATACTAAATTATAATCTTATAACTCCTTCTATCAAAACTTCCAGCTACTTCTATCAAAAATTCCCGCCAAAACTCTCTTTTGATAAATTAATTAATTAATTTGTTGTGAAAAACGATGTCGAGAACAAAATATAATAGGAATTAGGGAAGATAAGAAGAACACAAAAATTGGTTATAACTACTATTCTTTTACTTTCTCTTAAAACAAAATTACAAGTTTACAAGAATAACAAATAACTTTTCTCACCCTAAATTAGGATTTGAAGCTTAGCAATGATGAGAGACTAGCATGTTATTTATAATAAAACCTAACATACTAACTAATGCACTTTTTCCACAAGGCCCATTACACAAGTCAACTTAATAAACAAGTTAACTTAACAAATTAGGGTTTAAACACTAAAACCTAATTTAACATGCTAACAACCCTAGCATCTCGACACAAGCATATGAACAATCATCGACTTCATGCTTAATTATATCGAGCCAAGAAGCTACCCTTTGACCATACTAGAGTTCGATCCAATATCTCACAAATCTCCACCTTGGATCTAACTCTACAACATCAAGGGAACAACTAGCTTTCTTCATGCAGCTTTATCAACTGCATACAGTGGAAAAACTTACAACTCAGCAATGTCTTGGTGATCATATCAGCAGCATTGTCTTCAGTCGAAACCTTCAGCACTTGAACTTCTCCACGCTCGATTACTTCTCTGACAAAATGCAGCCTCACATCAATGTGCTTAGTTCGCTCATGATAGGCTGAATTCTTCGACAGATATATTGAACTTTGACTATCACATTTAACAGTGATACCTCGACCTTGAAGTTTCAGCTCCTTCGTAAAATCTTCAAGCCACAATGCTTCTTTCACAGCTTCAGTTAGGGCAATATACTCTGCTTCAGTGGTTGACAGAGCAACAACCTTCTAAAGTGTTGCTTTCCAACTAATTGCAGTGCTAAACATAGTGAAAACATATCCAGAAATAGATTTTCTGGAATCCATACAACCTACACAATCAGAGTCGACATATCCTTCAATTGTTGCTTTACTATCTTCATTCAAGGCTCCACCATAAACTAGGACTCTGTTCAGAGACCCATTTATGTACCTTAAAATCCACTCCAATGCTTGCCAGTGAGCCTTTCCAAGATTCCCTATGTACCTGCTTACAAGACTTACTGCATATGATATGTCGGGTCTAGTACAGACCATAACATACATCAAAGAACCAACTATATTAGCATATGGGATGCTATTCATATAAGCTTTTTCAACATCAGTACTGGGACACTGATCTATACTCAGCTTGAACTGAGGGTTTGTTGGAGTCACAAATGGCTTCGAATTCGACATACCAAACTTTTCAAGAATCTTTCGTAGATATGCCTCTTGAGATAAGCATAACTTCGACTTTTTTCTATCTCTTCGAATGTCAATTCCAAGAATCCTGGAAGTGTGACACCCCATATTTTCTAATTTTAATTTAATCGGAAATTAAATTATTATTTAGAATTATTTGGTATTTTGTTGAATTATTGGAAAATTATGGATTAAGGGCCATTGGGCTAGAATGGTGAGATTAGTAGTATGGGGGTGCTAAGGGAGTAAGCCCATTACTAATTATTTTATGTTTTCATAAAATAAAGGAAATAAGGAAAATTGGGAAAAAGGAAAAAGGAACGTGAAAAACAGAGCAGAGGAGATGAGAGTTTGGAAAGCTGATACGTGAAAGAGGAACAGAAGAGGAAGAGGGCTAATCAAGATCTTTGGCTAAGGTAAGGGGGGACTCTTCCGGTTAACATCTTTTATCGTATTATAGATGATGGGACTGATTTAGATGCATTATTGTGTCAATTGGTTATATGTTAGGTTGGGGTTTTGGGATGATTTTGATGAGAATTGTTTGACGTGATGAATTGTATGATTATATGGCTGTTATGATGATTAAATGATCCTCTTTGTGTGTTATATTTGTGTTATAACATGTATGTGGCTGATATGGTGGTATTTGAGGTTCATGATATAACTTGATTTGGGTTTTGGGGATTTTGGGATGAATCCCGTAATGCTGTCAATCGATGTGAGATCTCTGGTTTTTGCCAGTTCGCGCCGCGAAGGTGGGTGCGCGCCGCGAAGGCGTAACTTTTTCTCGTTCCGCGCCGCGAACCTGTGTTTGCGCCGCGAAGGCGTGTTTTCTATTCGTTATGCGCCGCGGACTGTGGGTGGCGCCGCGTGCTGTAGTGATAATTGTTTTCTTTGAAAAATGTAAAGATGTGTAACTTTCAAACCGTAAGTCCGTTTTAGACGCCGTTTTGGACGTTGTTCCTTAAATTGAATGTTCTACCATATGAAATGAATAAAACAATAACAACTTGATTTTATTTTAAAAAAAAATATATCATTTTCTTCAAATGTGGTTATTCTGATTTTGCATAGTTGATGAGGTGCAATGGTTGTTGTGTGCATAATTGAATACGTGCAATGATGTATGTTGTGATAATGTGGTTGCTTCTGTTAATTGTGCAAATGGGTGTTGTTCATGGTAAATGTAGTTATCATGTGTTTTGAGGAATGATGAGGTAAATTGATGAGTTGCTTTGTCGTACTTGGTACACGATTGTGAGGGGTGTTATTGTTGTTGCACTGTATGATGAATGATTTACCTGTTATGATGTGTGGTTGTAATTGGTGTTTGTTATACATATATTGTTGATGTAAAATATGTATTTTATTGTGGTTGAGAAATAGCATAACTGTGTATGGCTATTGATTATTGTGGTGGTTGATGATTATGACATTTGGCTGATTTATGTGGGTGATGAGCATGTTATGGTTGATACATGCATTCATAATCATTATGTGGCTGATCCTTGACGATGGTGGATCAGTGGTAGCTAATTCCCATTGTGTGGAATTAGTGAGTGGGTGTTGCCGTATCCTTGACGATGGTGGATCGGTGAGTTGGGTTATCCCAGATTTTGGTACCACATGCATATAGTTGCATTTGCATTAGGCTACTTGTGTTATTATAACATGAATGGAAGATTGCCCAATGTTATAATATGTGATGAATGTGTAATGGTTATGATTTGTTTGGATGAATTATGGTGTTGTCTCTTGGTAGTGTATTCTATTGGTTGTTATGTGTTGATGAGTACTTCCTGACAATCTGAATATAATGAAATTGGATGAATAATGTGACTATGACGTGTTATTGTTTATGATTCGATAACATTTGTTAATTGTGAATGAGACTCACCCTTACTTTGATGATTTCAGATTGGCGAGTAGCGGCTTTTGGCTTTGGTGAGGATAGCTCATAGGCCAGTTTGTTTAAGTATAGTGTCGGCGTCATGCTCTGATATTGTAACACTGGGGGAACGCTAGTTTAGAGTTGATGATGATACTCTATTTTGTTGTTATTGGAGTAATTTTGTGAGATATTGCATAGATGATGTTATGCTTATCTGTTGATTAATTTTCCGCTGTGTAAACATGAGATGTTTATGTATTATGACAGATTGTTCCTTAGTGAAAGCATGACAATTGATTTATGATAATTTGTTTTAAATTGAATTGTGGCACCCTTGTTTTCATGTTTTACTCTGAATTATTTTATTAATTTCCGCGGGTATTAGAGGGGTGTTACAGGAAGCAGCTCCCAGATCCTTCATATCGAACTCCTTATTGAGTTCAGCCTTCAACCTCATCACATCTTCAACATTGTTGCTTGCTATGAGAATATCATCCACATAAAGCAACAAAATAATAAATGAATTACCAGGTTGAAATCTGAAGTAAACGCAGTGGTCGAACTAACTTCTAATGAAACTTATGTGTGCCATGAACTTGTCAAATCTCCTATTCCACTGTCGAGGAGATTGTTTCATCCCATATAAAGATCTCTTTAGCTTGCACACATAATCTTCCTTCCCCTTTTCGACATACCCTTCAGGTTGCCTCATCAGGATCGTTTCATCTAGATCATCATACAAGAACGCGGTCTTCACATCCATCTGTTCCAGTTCAAGATCAAACTATGCCACCATGGCAAGCAACATTCGAATGGACCTATGCTTCACAACAGGAGAAAACACATCATTGAAGTCGACACCTTCTTTATGAGTGAAACCCCTTGCAACTAACCTTGCCTTGTATCTTTTCGACGTCACTCCTTTGATTCCTTCCTTAACTTTGAAAATCCATTTACAGCTGATTAACCTTGCCCCAACAGGTTTCTTGATCAGTTCCCAAGTGTGATTATCATGAAGAGATTTCATCTCACCATCCATGGCCTTCAGCCATTCAGTGTTATCTCGACTCCTCAAAACTTCCTTATAGTCTCTAGGTTCTTCGTCTAGAACCTCACTTGCAGAGATTAAGGCATAAGCTATAAGATCTGCATACCCAATTCTCTGAGGTGCTTTGATGACTCTTCTCGACCTATCTCTCGACAATAGGTAGTCATCGACAGTTTCCTCATCCTTAGCATCTTCTGCTTCTTCTTCGACTTCATCAGGGATATGCAATTCAGCATCAACATGCTCCACCTCAACAGGAATCTCTACATGTTCCAGCTCTTCTGCACTTCGACCATCATCATCAGTTTTCTTAAAGGCATTTCAGCTTCATTGAAAACTACATCTCGACTGGTGATACACCTCTTGTGACCTGGCTCTAGGCACCATAGCCTATAAGCTTTGACTCCTTCAGGGTATCCCATGAACATGCATTTGAGAGCTCTAGGTTCGACCTTTCTTGCCTAATGTGAGCATAGGCTACGCGGCAAAATACTCTCAGTTTGTCGAGATCTGGTGAATGTCTCGACCAAACTTCTTCAGGTGTCTTCATATCTAACACTGTCGAAGGACATCTGTTTATCAGATATGTTGCTGTCGAAACAGCCTCAGCCTAGAACACCTTCTTTAACCCCGCACTAGTCAACATGCATCTGACTCTCTCCAAAATAGTTCGATTAAACCTTTCAGCCGAACCATTTTGCTGTGGAGTACCTGCAGTAGTTCTGTGTCTTGCAATACCAGAGCCCGCACAAAAACTGTCGAACGCCTCATTGCAAAATTCAAGGCCATTATCGGTTCTCAACCTCTTGACCTTCCTACCATTCTGATTTTCTACCAGAGTCTTCCAACTTTTGAAATTCTCAAAAGTTTCATCCTTAGTCTTCTGGATGAATATCCATAATTTTCTGAAATAATCATCTACTATGGATAGGAAATACCTCGCTCCTGAATGTGATGGACACCTTGGAGGCCCCCAAAGATCAGCATGGATGTAATCAAGGGATCCATGTGTTCTTTGTTTGCCTTTGTTGAACTTCACTCTACAAGATTTTCCAAATACACAGGGTTCACAAAATTTCAGCTTTTTGACTTTGTCTCCACCAAGCAGATTTTATTTCCTTAATTCAACCCGACCCCTTTCACTGACATGGCCCAATCTCATGTACCAGATTTCTGTCTTCGACAAAGGTTTCGTGGATGCAACATTTGTCGAACCACTTACAACTTCAGCCTCAAGGGTATACAAACCTTGTTTCTTCACGCCTCTCAAGAATTCCTTCGACCCTTTCATGACTCCTAGGATACTTTTCTCTCCTCGGAAAACATATCCTTTCTTGTCGAATTCACCAAGAGAAAGCAGTTTTCTCTTCCAATCAGGAACATACCCGACTTCAGTCAACAATCTTATTGACTCATCATGGAGCTTGAATCTCACAGATCCAACACCTGCAATTTTGCAAGCCTTGTTGTTTCCCAGCAATACTGATCCACCATCTTGATCACATAATTCCTCGAACAAGTCTTTGTTTGGAGTCATGTGCCAAGTGCAACCTGAATCCATTATCCACTCTCTTCTCGAGTCACTGCTTGAAACCACAAGAACATCAAATGATTCAAAATCATCTTGAACAATGGCTGCATTGCCATTATCCTTACCTTCATTATCTTTCAGGCGTTCAGGGAACATCTTTCTCATGTGACCCTCTTTCTTACAATGATAGCATCGAATACCAGATGCTTCGCCACTGTAAGACTTTGACTGGCTTTTGCCCTTCTTCTTGTCGAACTTACCATCCTTTCGCAAGAATTTTCCTTTAACGGGCAAACCTTCACCAACAGTCGAAGGTTTTTGCTCCTTTCGTTCATTCAAGTCCTTAGAATACAAGGTTGATTGAACTTCTTCAAACGCCAGGGACTCCCTTCCATACAAGAGAGTTTCTTTGAAGTGAGCATGTGATCAAGGCAAAGAACACAATAGTAACAGCGCTTGATCTTCATCATCGATCTTCACATCAATATTTTCAAGATCAAGAATCAGCTTGTTGAACACATCCAACTGCTCAGCCAACACTTTGTCTTCAATCATCTTGAATGAATACAATGCTTACTTCAGGTAGAGTCGATTTACCAGCGATTTGGTCATATACAAACTTTCAAGTTTCACCCATAACCCTGATGTCGTCGTCTCCTTTGATACCTTCCGGAGAACCTTATCACCAAGGCTCAACAAAATTGCGCTGTGTGCTTTCTTGATCATATTCTTCTTCTCCGCTGCCGTCAATTATGCATTCATGGCTGCCTCTCCCTTCAATGCTTCCAAGCAACCCTGCTGAACCAGTAGGGCTTTCATCTTCAAGCGCCACAGATCAAAATTATTCACTCTGGTGAACTTTTCAATCTCATACTTTGTTGAAAGCATCTTCTCCACGCTCACCGCACCAATTTGTTGTGAAAAACGATGTCAAGAACAAAATATAATAGAAATTAGGGAAGATAAGAAGAACACAAGAATTGGTTATAACTCCTATTCATTTACTTTCTCTTAAAACAAGATTACAAGTTTACAAGAATAACAAATAACCTCTCTCACCCTAAATTAGGATTTGCAGCTTAGCAATGATGAGAGACTAGTATGCTATTTATAATAAAACCTAACATACTAACTAATGGGGTTTTTCCATAAGGCCCATTACATAAGCCAACTTAATAAACAAGTTAAGTTAACAAATTAGGGTTTAAACACTAAAACCTAATTTAACATGCTAACAACCCTAGCATCTTCGACACAAGCATGTGAACAATCTTCGACTTCATGCTTAATTCTGTCGAGCCAAGAAGCTACCCTTCGACCATACTAGAGTTCGATCCAATATCTCACATAATTTCATTATTATTAATAATAATTTAATTATATTAATATTAGTTTCCTAACTAATAAAAAACCAATTCACCACTCACATCATATCATCATCATACTAAATTATAATCCTACTTTTCACACAGATTAAGAAAAATAATAATTACTGTATGAAAATGAAAAATTATGAAGATTTTTACAAAATTATTCTTCATTAATGATATGTGGAAGATAAATTTATATAATTGAAAGGAAAGGGAATAATAAATAACTAAAGAAATAATAAAAATATAGCATTAATTATTCATTGAAATTGTAAAACGACTTACATTTAAATATAATTTTTTTTCAAAACGACTTATAATAAAAACAGAGAGAGTAATAAAAAAACTAATTCACCACTCACATTAATTCACTAACTAACAATAAAACCAACCCATCACTCACCTCTTAATTAATGCCAATTTTGTCTTCCCGTTCACTTCTATTTCTACTATTAGTAATTAATAATAATATATTGATAAATCAAATAAGAAAACATGGGAAACTAAAAAAACATACAAGGTTCTATATAACGTGAAAGGTGATTAAACCAAACCAACCTAACTTTTTTTCATTGGTTTATTTAGTTCAAATTCTATAATCCAATGTTATAAACCAAATCAACCAAACATTATTATTTTTTTTGTTAAATATATTTTTGGGCCCTATAAAATTGTCATATTTGACTTTTAATTCTTAAAATTAATTTTTAATTCCTACAAAATCACTTATTCACGTAGTATTAGTCCGTGTAGAAGGACTAAAACGTCATGCAAAACTAATTTTATAAGGATTAAAACATGATATTTTTTATAAGAACTAAAAGTCAAATTTTAAAATATTTATAGAAACTGAAAATAGGGGTGGCAAAACGGGCCGGGGTCCGCCGGGCCGCCCGCGCATCCGCCAAAAATTGGCGGGCTGGGTTGGGATTTTAGGCTCGCCGCTCGCCAAACCCCGCCAAAACCCGCCGCCCGCCATACCCGCCCCGCCAAAGTCCGCCGCTTGCCAAAACCCGCTCCTTCTCCAAAACTCACTCTTTTTTAGTTAATTCTAGTAATTGCAATTCTTGATGGTTTATTTTATACATTTATTTATAAATATATGTAATATTTTTTAGAGTAAATTTGTTAAAAAATTACTTTTATAAAAAATTGTTTTAAAAAATAAGTGAAAAGTTTAATTAAAAGGTAAAAAAAACATATTAATCTATTAAAAAAATATAAATAAAAATAGGCGGGTAAGCCCGCCGCCCGCCAACCCGCCATCTTGGCGGGGCGGGCATGATTTTGATGCCCATTTTACTTGGCGGGCATGCCCGCCCCGCTCGTTTTTTGGCGGGCATAAGGTGGGGCGGGCGGCGGGCAGGGCGGGCGGCCCGTTTTGCCATATTTTTGGGCCCTATAAAATTGTCATATTTGACTTTTAATTCTTAAAATTAATTTTTAATTCCTACAAAATCACTTATTCACGTAGTATTAGTCTGTGTAGAAGGACTAAAACGTCATGCAAAACTAATTTTATAAGGATTAAAACATGATATTTTTTATAAGAACTAAAAGTCAAATTTTAAAATATTTATAGAAACTGAAAATAGGGGTGGCAAAACGGGCCGGGGTCCGCCGGGCCGCCCGCGCACCCGCCAAAAATTGGCGGGCTGGGTTGGGATTTTAGGCTCGCCGCTCGCCAAACCCCGCCAAAACCCGCCGCCCGCCATACCCGCCCCGCCAAAGCCCGCCGCTTGCCAAAACCCGCTCCTTCTCCAAAACTCACTCTTTTTTAGTTAATTCTAGTAATTGCAATTCTTGATGGTTTATTTTATACATTTATTTATAAATATATGTAATATTTTTTAGAGTAAATTTGTTAAAAAATTACTTTTATAAAAAATTGTTTTAAAAAATAAGTGAAAAGTTTAATTAAAAGGTAAAAAAAACATATTAATCTATTAAAAAAATATAAATAAAAATAGGCGGGTAAGCCCGCCGCCCGCCAACCCGCCATCTTGGCGGGGCGGGCATGATTTTGACGCCCATTTTACTTGGCGGGCATGCCCGCCCCGCTCGTTTTTTGGCGGGCATAAGGTGGGGCGGGCGGCGGGCAGGGCGGGCGGCCCGTTTTGCCACCCCTAACTGAAAACATATTTAACCCTTATTTTTTTAATTTGTTTTTACTATTTAATTTTTCAATGTTATAATATGTTATGTCACTCAAATTTTATCGGATGTTTGTCAATTCTTGATTTTTTTTATAATAATTTTATGTAAACTTTGTATTTAGTACTCAAATATAACAATTATTTTAAATTTAAAACACAATCAAAAAAATAAAAAAATCATGTACTACTATTTCATTTCTTTCATTCCCTCTATCTCTCTCTTCCAACCATTGTTACTATCACTATCACAATCTCATTTTATTTTATTTTATTTTGTCTACAACCATCATCACCAATTTACTCATACTCATCTTTAAGAAAACATTTTTGGCTCGTAAGATAAAATTTATTTAGTTTTTATAGCTTATTATTTTTTCCACTAATAGTATCGTTTGTTGTTAAAAAAATATAATTATTTGTTAAAGAGTTAAAGTATTTTTAATTAAATAATTTAATTTAGTTTATTTTATTAATTTATTAGACTATTTAGTTTTTTTATCATTCTATAATTTATTTCTATTTGTTACTTATATTTTTTTCATTTATTTTTTATTTATCATGATTTTTCTTATTTTAATTTATTTTAATTTTGAATTTTATTATTTACATATACAACACAAGTTGATATATAAAAAACTAGATTTGTAGATGAATTTTTGTTTATACTTTTACACTTTTCAATTTTTTTAGAATCATATTAAATTTTTTTCTTATATAACAAATCATTAAATTATTGATATTTTTATAAAAAAACAGTCAATATGAAATATTTAAATAAAAATTTTAAATATTTATTTATTAATAATAATTTAATAAAATTATATGGCTAGTTAAATTAATAATAATAATGCGTACAAACAAGTTATGGTGTAATGCATGACAGAACAATTGATACTAACAGGAACGGTAAGGATCAAAACAACCATCCACGTATCTCTCTCCCACTCCCTGGCACTTTTTCTTGTGTGCAAACAATTAAATATGGGTTTTAGCTTTTCAAAACATCCAATGAATTGCGTAAATAAAATGGGAACACTTAAAAGACAATTTCTACCAATGCAAACATTGTTCACATAAACTTAGGTAGATGTTTGTTGACTTGTCTAAAAGGCATTTTTTTTAAATATACTACCATTTTATAAAATAAAAAACTCTACTTAGAGAGACAGGCAAATAATTTAAAATTTTAATGATAATTATTTTTAACAAACTATCTATCTTTGTGTTTTGGTCTATTTAAATAAATTCATCCATTTCTTTTAAAAAAAAAAGATTAGGGTATCACACCTTAAAATAGAATGGAAATTTGTTAAGGTTTTATTTGCGAAGTTGAAAGGAGAGAAAGTGAAAGGTTTAATGCATGAGAGGAAATTAGAATGAAAAATAATGATATCTTCCTTTTTTTAGGATATTTTTGTATAGAATAAAAAATAAATATTTATTATTAATATATTTTTAATTTAAAAATATTATAATAATATATATTAAATTTGAAGAACTTATATAAATTTTTTAAAATTTTCATTCAATGCAAATGTATTGAAGGCTAAGGAGTAAGCGTAAGGAGTTGTGGTTTAAGTTGTTTGTTCATAAATATGGATAGTGTATGGATTAAGTAAAGATTCTATGTGGTAGAGAGATATCTTTTCTATTGATGTTAGAACCAAGAATGGATTTGGAAGGTGAATAAGAAATAAGTCATGGAAGGTTGTTGACAATTATCGAGAGACAATGTTTTATTAGTGTGAATTATGGTTGTAAGGAGTGGTGTTATGTGAAAGGCTCTCTAAATTGTTTGTGTTATACTTTTAAAAAATGACATAAATTATTAGCATGTTTTGCAGAGGTATTTGTGTAGGCAAGAATGTTCGGTAAAAAACTTTAACCTCTGGATAATGGTGAATAATTGAAAGAATGAGAGAATTAAGGTGAAAATATGGTGTTCTTTTATTAATAATCCAGCATGGGTATTTAAATAATTTTACAAAACAATATAGCTAGTCAACAAATGAAAAAAACAAACTTCGCAGACATGTAGTCGTTTACATATTTGGTATAATCGGTTACACTAAATAATTGCCTAAAAAATACAAAAGCTTGAGAGGGTGTAACTGGTTACACATTTAGTGCAATCAGTTGCAATTAATCTTTGTTTGATTTTTAGCATTGCTGAAGGGGGTGTAATCAGTTACACTTTTGTCGTAACCGGTTAGAGTAACTTGAATTACACCATTTTCTTAACACACTGCCTTAATTCAAGTCCTCAAAGTCTTTCATACTCATGTAATTATTCGAGCTCTTGAATACTTCAATTTATAATCCCTTGGTTAGAAAATTGACCATTTGGTATTCACTTTTGCAATATTTCAGCTTCAATTTTCCTTCACATACAAGCTCTTTCTAGTAGTGAAATCTCATCTCTATATGCTTGCTTCTCCCACGTGCAGTGGGATTCTTAGCAAGGTTTATAGCAGAAATATTGTCTATCATCAAAGTCACAACTTCATATTCTTCGCATCAAAACTCCTTCTTCAAATTCATCAACCATACAACTCGACACACACATAAATACTACAACGTACTCGACCTCGCAAAAAGAGAGCGCCATAATTGGTTCCTTCTTAGAACACCAAGAGATTAATGTTTCTCCATACATAAAGATGTATTAAGTAGTGAATTTTATGTCATCATTATATCTACACCAATTTGATTCGGTATAATCGGGAAATTTGCATTTACTACCTTTATTTGTTGCAAGAAGCAGAATTCCGCAGCCAATCGAACCTTTGACATATCTCATAATTCTCTTGACTGTTTCCAAGTGTGATGCCTTTGGCTTCCCCATAAATTTGATCATTATTCCAACACCATATTCTAAGTCCAGTCTCATATTACATAAGTACCGCAATGATTCAGTCATCTTCTTACACTGCATTGGATTAATATCATACTCATCTTCATTCTTTGACAACTAAAATCATGGCTTTGCAGTCCCTTTGCCATATTACAATGTTTCATTTCGAATTTCTTCAATATCTCAAGAGCATACCTCATTTGATGCATGAGCAGTCTCTTTTCAGACTTGCGAAACTCAATGTTAAGGAAATATGTCATGAGACCAAGGCTGGTCATTTCGAACTCCTTCATTAAATCATTCTTGAACTTAATAATGCAACCTTCATTGTTGCTCGTAATTAGTAAATTAAACATTAAGACATATTATGATCGCTCCTTTTCTTATATCCTTTTTCACATACACCCCATGTTCGGATACCATTTTAGAAAGGTTTACAATAAATTTTTGATGCTTCTCTCAAAGAATCTCTTGTGCTAGAAGTTCTCTCCAACGAGTCTTTCATGATTCTTTATTTAAGGAAATGAATATTTGGAGAAACATACAACACTATGTCTTGACAAGAAAAAAAAGAAGTTACTCCGTCAAAACAAAGATCACAAGTTAACTTAAAACTTCTTATCAATTGTACATTCTTAGAAGTTCTTAAGTCATAAAGTTTTCTTCAAAATATTTAGTTAACACCTCTAATTATATATCAAGTGTAATTATCACTCTATCACTATCATTTTTCTGCAAGATAGATTATATGAAGTCTCTTGCTTGTGTGCTTAAGTATTTGGAAGTCTCTCGCTTGTGTGCTTGAACATTGAAGTCTCTTACCTGTGTGTTTGTGCAATCAGAAGTCTTTTGCCTATGTGCTTGAGAATTGAAGTCCCTTACTTATGTGTTTGGGCACTAGAAGTCTCTTGCTTATGTGCTTGAGCAACTTATAATCAGATTTGGTTATAGTGGAAATCTCTTGGAAGTACAAGGGGAATAAACTACTCTTTATTTGTAGGAGGAATCAAGGTAATTGATTATGTATTTTCTTGCTCTCTTCTTTATTTCTGATCAACATTATTTCGTTGCTTTCATCGTCAGACTCTTATCAAATTATGAACATTGTGATCATAATCTGATATGTGGTTTTAAAAGAGATAAAGAAGACAAATTTAACACAGATCAACCCCCTTCTTTTGTTTTTCTCACCTTCATAGGTTGGTCTCATCTACCTTGGATATCAAACATGTTAGGACTGACATTTGTTTTGAGATACCCACAAATAACAATTATCTTTAGACTTTAAGGTTTTAATTAACACTTCTTGATCTTTGTTGGAAATAATGAATTGTGATTTGTTGAAGCTCACATTTATACCTTGATCACATAGTTGACTTATATTGATCAAATTTGCAGTTAATCTTTCTACCAACAACACATCATCAAGGCAAGGGAAACCTGGACAAACCAGTTTGCCTATGCTCTTGGTTTTACCTTTTGCTCCATTACCAAAAGTAACATAACTATTTGAGTATGGTTTTAACTCTTCCAGATAGTCCTTTCTCCAATCATATGCCTGGAACATCAGCTATCAAAGTACCAATCTTCTCTTGAGGAAACTTTAGGAGATGTACGAGTTATGAGGCTAGTGGTTGTTACTTTGGGTTTCCAAACTTTCCTTAATTGAACCTTCTTGCTAGAATTTTGGTTGAGCCTTGGTTGAATAAAGGACTGAGGATAGCCATACAATTTATTGCAGCAGAGCCTTATATGGCCATATCTTCTACCGTGATGACATCTCACAGAAGATTTCTTTTAGCCTATGTACTGAGGGTACATATGTTGAACCGATTGTTGAGACATGTGCCCCCCCCCATCAGAAACTCACTTTTCTTCTTAGGAGGAATACACTTCTTAGAGGGAGTTTTTGATCTTTTTGTTCATGGAACTATAGTCAAACCCTATAGCCTTCATATTCCCTGACATCTTCCCAACTTCCAAAATTTTATCTAACATATCTGAACCATTGTTCAACATACAAATAGATTTTGTCATATCTTCAAGATTGGAATTTAACAAAGTTACATCCTCATCCAGGCTTGTGATGGTTCCAGGCTTGTGATGGTTGTAACAAGTTTCTCTTTTTCTTGAAGGAGAGAGCTTATGGTTTTCTTCTGTTTCTCTCCTAATATGCAATCTTCCTCCCACTTGGTGTATAAGAGACTGTATGTTGCAGCTAATTCTTCATCTGTGATATCTTCATAACTAGACTCACCTCCATATTCATACTTTCTAATAAAGGTCAACCCCTTGTTAGCAATTTCTCCTTCACTCACATCATCATAATAAAACCAAATGAATGACAATCCTATTTTCTGCTTCTTTAGAAAAGTAGGACATTCAACTTTAATGTACCCAAACCCTTTATATTCTTAACTTTGTGCTCATTTTCCCTTGTTTAGATTGTCTTCATCTTTGCTCTTGAACTGGGGACGAAGGTCTAACCTTTTGTCTTGGAGATTTGTCCTCCATTTTTTCCCAATTTCTTAAAGGCTTTGTTAAACTTTCTACAAACAAGAGCTATGGCATATGATAGACTTTCTTCTTTTTCACCTTGATCTTCATCGTCTTTAGTGTTGGATACAAATGCAATACTCTTGTCCATCTTTTCAAACCTGCCATTTATAGTCATCTTAAAGGTTTGTAGAGAACCAATGAGTTCATTAACTTTGATGATGATTAAGTATTGGGCTTCTTCAATAGCTATAACTTTCAAATCAAACTTCTTAGGTAGAAATCTGAGAATTTTTTGGCCAGATTTTCTTCAGACGTCTTCTCTCCTAAGGCAAAAGAAGTGTTGGAAATGTAACGCAGTCTGATGCTGAAGTCAAAGATGGACTCATCTCCTTTCATTATCATATTCTAAAAATGTGTTGTGAGGAGCTGGAACCTTGACTTACAAACTTTGGATGTTCCTTCATGTACAGTTTTGAGAATCTCCCATGCTTCCTTGGCTTCCATACATGTGTTGATCAATCTAAACATGTTCTTGTTCACACCATTGAAAATAGCATTCAAAGCTTTGTCGTTTCTAACAAATTTATCATCTTCAACTTTAGACTATCAACTTTAGGCTTTAAGGTTGATGTTCCATCTTGAGAAGTAATCACAGGGTGTTTCCAACCTTTTACAACAGCCTTCCATGTTTTGTTATCCATGAATTTTTGAAAAGCAAACATTTTAGCTTTCTAATAATCATAGTTACTGTCATCCAATATAGGTGGTGTATTGACTAATCCTCAATTCTTAATGTTGTCCATTCGAACACAAAATATCTTCCTTGGAGATCACTCAAACAGAAGAGGGTGCCTACTCTAATGACAATTGAAATTTTGTTCTTAAGGGGATAGATGTTGGACGCAATGTCCGGAACAATTATGCACAACTTGATGATAAAAGATTGACATAAATTGATAGCAATTATGATTTAAAACATAAAGCAATGAAGAACACAATAGAATTGGTAACCTAGTTTAGTGAAACCTCACTTATGTCTGAGGAGCTTCTAACCCAAGAAAGGAAATTCACTCTCAATAGAATAATCACAAAGTGTATTAGATGAACAAATCTTATCAAACAAATCTAAATAACACATTTCTAAAGATAGCAACAAAGCTGGTTGAAACACAATAATAATTCTTGCTCGAAACAACAACAACCTCGACCTATTAACAAAGATCAGATGTTGCACACAATGCAGGAACATCGTGTCCCACATGTGTCCTTTCGTCACCAAAACATTTTGTACACTCCATGTTATTTTGCATAATGCAACAAATCAAAAGGAATAACAATCTCCTCCTTTGGAAATTTTAGAAAAAATAACTCTTGCAAAACTTATAAGTTGTGTATATGTAAATCTTCAAAAATAAAACAAATTGAGCAAACCACAAACAAAACAACCAGACATATCAAATAACAACAACAAAAGTAGAACATAAGTAAGGTGGTTGGTACACACTCTAAATAGAATCATAAAGGTCTCTTAGTCAAGCACAAAATCAATCATGCATGTACACAAACAAAGTCAATAGTCAGTCAGGTCACCCATTACTACCATTAATACACCATTACTCCCCCTTTTGCCACAACTTGGCAAAGAAAAGAAAAGAAGGAAAAACCATATAAATACTATGGAAATATAAAAAATCTCTCGATATGCAAAAGCTCTTATGAAAGCCGCTTTTACTAAAGCCCAACTACTTCCTCAAAAGTTGAAGATCTTTTCATTGTAACCTCTTCATCTGATTAATTCTACAAGATTTGGGTCCTTCTAGAATCCTTCGAGAAATTATCCAAGGAAAACCACTAGTTTCCCCCCTTGCACTTAGACAAAAGTTGCTTCCCGAACTTCCACTATTATAAGTCACTCTAGACGCGTAAGGAGTGAGTGATTTGTTGAATAACATGTACATTTTGGTCCATCATTAGAATTATCATGTTCTGGTTGATATGATCTTGAGAATTGAGGAAATATTATGATTTTATACTCAAAGAAACAACACCATATAAGAAGAAAAACAATGAGGAAAATGCAAGTACATTGTTTTCATCACAAACATCATATTGATTTCGAACAATCCCTCAAATGGCACGGTTAAAAGATATATTACTGAATTGATGGCATCTAATAAAGAGTAAAGAGAAACTTCAACTTTAAAGCCCAAAAGATATATTTTGGGGCTCCTAGATAGTGAAGAAGTGAGAGAAATCCTGAATGACATCTTTCCCTAATGATAACAGACAATATATCCAATTGTGATGTGTCACGACTCCTGATCGATGGTGGTATTTTAAGTGATATTATTTATCTCGAGCTCCTATAAAATCTTAGGATGAATAAATTAATGTTTTGGCCTTATGAAGGATTCATCTTACAAGCCTTCAATGACAGAGTAACCGCCCAAGGGGGTACATCGAGCTAATAGCTACCTTGGGATAAGGGAAGAACACAAGGATCGACAACCTTAAATTACTATTAGTTCCCTTTTAAAGCGTGTACAAGTACATAATGGGAAAAACTTTTTCTCTTAATTACTCAATGAGATGTCATTACATTTGTGTCGATCTAACTAGAGCATGAAGGATACATAAGGTCTTGTAATGGAGATCAATGGGAGTTCCTTCATCAAGTAGTTAGGAGAGTTGTTTATAAAACCTCTAAGAAAGGGGCCAGAAATCCCATCAAATACGCCAAGAATAAAATTCATTTGAGAATTGTAGGGAATCATTTAGGGTGAAGATTGGAGATGGTTGCAACTACTTAATCCGGTAAACAAGAAAGTGATAAGTAGTAGATAACCCACTCGGTAATGTTTTTTTTTAATGTAAAACTACAAGTTATAAATATAATATAATATAATGACGCCTCTTACAATAAAATGAAGCTATTTCTACTAAGCACTTTTTCCTTGTGATCACTAAGAACACTCACAAACATGGGATTGTGTCACAAATGCTCCAATCGTTCAGCCAAAGCAGTCAAAATCCCAAGGCAAATGACTTCGGGGTGTTGTCATAAACGCTCTAAGAGTAAGACCAAAGCAATGAACCCCGTAGTGTAAGCGCACGAGTAAAGAAAGATACAATAAATTGGTGAGTAAAAGGTTCATCCTCCTCTTAGAAGCCAACTACTCCAAAGGGCAAGATGAACCCTCGTGACGTCAACCTCAAACTCAGGTCTTCCCCAGGGGGCAGGGATATGATATTGACCCTTGGTTGGGCCAAAAACAAAGACATGCATATAAATTTTTACAACGAGGAAGGAAGCCACATGCAAAGAAGATGATGAGTTTCCTAAATCCCACAAGTAGCGAAAGGAAGAAAGAGACAAGTTAGAAGGTTCTTACGTGTATCCCAACTATGGTGAGCCACAATATCTCCTACATTTGGAAGAGAGATACGCCACCAACGGTCAATATTCCCTAAAAATTCGATTAAGAACACTTGAGTGTCCTACGACAAAATGGAAATCATTATTGACAAGTTAGGTACACGTGTCAATAGCTCATTGAGAAACGTATTCTATTGCAAGGAAAAGATTTAATGCTCTTGTTCTCAACACTACTAGTGACGTCCTATCAAGAGGCTTCAGTTACTTCGACGAAAAAACATTTATCTTACAGAGTAGAGGCAAAAGGCTGGAGGACAATTGTTTTGTACCATCCACAAAGTCTAAGATGAAAGGCCCATAAGAAAGAATGGGGAAATGAACACGAGAAACATATGTTCCCTCGTTCTCACCCAAAGTAGATAACTCTTCCCTCAAATGTATCGCCACCTCCCAGATCAATCAGGCAATTGTCCGCATAAAGCATATGTTCCTCGTAGGCGGTTGTAACCGCTCCATGTATATAAAGCGAAATGCACGTCATTCTCATATATTTAAATCTATTTCCATTTTCACTTCACTTTGTTTCTCTCATAAACTTGGGTATTAATTAAAGTGCTAATCTTGAAGATCCATCCCTCTACCGCCACCGTACCAAAAATCATGTACACCTTTTCACAAAATATAGAAGATGACAAAATATTACTTTCAATCTACTATACATAAATTTAGAAGATGATATATATTACATAATAAAATAAATATGTACCTTTAAGAAATTTTTAACCATTAAAAATGAGGCGGGAATGTATTTTCCAGAGGTTGTATGGAGCAAGAAGTTGGTTATTGTTGCCACACTTAAACATGTCTCCCTCACAATTTTTACCTAATTTAATTGTCAAATTTTTATCAAAACAGAGCACACACAAAATTTGCTAATACAAATTAAAATTCGGTAGGTAATGTATTTAAAAAATTTGGTATGCATTTTTTTTTGGAATTTTAAAAAAAGAATTCAACATTTCATAATTTTTTGATAAATCCAATACGTTTGGTAATTTTTTCGAGTTTTTAAAAAATTTGGTAGTTTCTATTCGATAGACCAATTTCTTATAACATTAACGATTTTTTTTAAAAATCATGTATTTTTGTAGGATATTTGAAAAAATCGGTAAGTTCTTTTCTTCAAAAAATTATGATTTTATATCAGATGTTTTGAAAATTCAATCTAAAAATTTACACCATTTTTTTATAAAGATCCGGTATAAAATCATAGATTTTTAAAAATATATATAATTTCACAATTTTTTTAAAAAAATAGGCATAAAAATATATATTTCTTACAATTGTTTTTCAAAAATCCGCTAAAAACTCATACACCTCCCAAAAAGTCCGTAAAAACTTATGTAATTACTTAAAAATTCAGTAAATTTTCAGAAAATTTCTAAGAATTCGGTAAACATAATTTTTATTTATAAAAACGTAAATTCATGAAGGATATTAAGGCAAAAACACTATTTAAGAGGAGTCTCAAGTTTAAGTGTGTGGGATGGCAGGATAATTCCTACCCAAAGAGCATGGGTTACAAGTTGATTCTGCAAAATGTTTGGGCTGTTTTATTTTGGGCCTAGGGGATTAGGCCAGCTCCATCGAGGCCACTGGATTTAAAGGGTGCAAGTAGAAATTTTCAATTTAATAATGTAAACAACAATAAAGGTTATTAGAGAATTCCTTGATGAAAATGATCATGCAGATCCGAGAATAAAGACTTAGACTTGGAACTTAATTAGCATTCTTACAAAATTATGGTTCAGAATTGTTATGGAGCTGCTTGTGGGGAGGTCTAATTTATAATGGATTGGGTAAGATCTTTGAGTGTTTGGATAGAGGAATTTTTAACTATAAATGGTGAATCTACTTCTCTAGTGTGGGGGTTCATGTCTTTCCAAGGGTGGAATTTTAGGATCACCACCCTCTTGATAGATTAGTAATGTTGCTAATGTCTAGTCATAATGTTGCTAGAGCTTTTAGATTTGAAAGTGCATGGTCCATCCAGTAGGATAGTAGGATTTCTTGAATGACTTGAAGGGTTTGTGGAGGCTGAATTAGGGGTGGCAAAAGGGCCGCCCGTCTCGCTTTAAATCCGCCAAAAAACGAGTGGGGCGGGCATGCCCGCTAAGTGAAATGAGCATAAAAATCATGTCCGCTCCGCCAAGATGGCGGGCAGCGAGTTTTGATGGGGCGGGTTTTGCCCGCCTATTTTTATTTATATATTTTTTAATAGATTAATAGATTTTTTTTACCTTTTAATTAAATTTTTCACTTATTTTTTAAAACAATTTTTAATAAAAGCAACTTTTTAACAAATTTTACTTAAAAAAATACTACATATACTTACAAATAAATATATAAAATAAGAATTTTTCTTTACCCACCTCCCTATGGGGGTCACCCCAGCAAAAACCCAAAACTGCCCCTGCTTCGGAGATGCATCTCCGAAGTTTTTTTTTTTTTGAATTTTTTTTTACTTCGGAAATGCATCTCCGAAAACACCAAAAAAGTGGTGTTTTCGGAGATACATTTCCGAAGTCAAAAAAATTCAAATACCGTGAATATTTTCGGAAGTTCATTTTCGAAAATATTGCTGCATATACAAATTTCCCTCCTTCACTATTTCATCATTTTTCTCCAAAACTTCCCCAAACCCTCTCCAAAACCCAATCAATCTCCATCCATTTTTCGTCCTAAAATCAAGTTTCAAACCGTTGATCACGTTAAAGGGAGCATAGAAAGATACAATTTCAGGTAAACATCACTCATTTATTCCCCTATTTCACTACATTGATTGATGAATTTTATGCTGAAATTGATATGGTTCGGAAGTTCATTTCCGAAATATATTACCTAACAGATTTCGGAAATGAACTTCCGAAATATGCCCTGGCAGTAAAAAAAACTGTTTTGGCCAACTTTTGCTAATTTTTTCATTTGTTAGGTATGGTGCATCCGGACAACATTGTGCAAGACGATCCAGTAGTTGTCAGCGTTAATAACGATCTGGTTATCGACGTTAATCCTATGATCAATGCGGTTGATGTTCGGCAAGAATTTACAAATGATCGGAGCTTCGGTAGTCGCGAACAATTGATTGAGTGGGTTCGGAACGAAGCCAGTAAACTTGGATTTGGAATTGTTATTTTAAGGTCGGACAACGGAAATAGTAGGCGGAAACCGGGGTGTCCTATACCGGCTACTTCGTCCAAGTGTTTTTGAAACCGGGGTGTCCTATACCGGCTACTTCTTGTCAATGGACGACACATCGTTCAAATGAGGCGGAGACTTGGTCGGATCCGTTCGTTTTGAGAATGGCGGAGTTTGAAGAAATGATGAGCCAAGAGCGCGAACAAAATAGAGAGCAGTCGAAGAACGTACCTATTTTGGACTTAGGATCCACCGATTGGTTCGGTGAATTTTAGTTTGTTCCGGATCGTTTTTTGTTTGTAATGACCATTTTTGTATGTATTGTTGTTTATCATGTAAAATCGGACCGATTCAATACATATATAATATAAGTATGTTTTATGTCATCTTTGTCTAATTTATGTTTATTTTGAATTCAATTTGTTCAATTTACACAACACACTAAGCAATCAACAAAATGTAAAATTTTGTTCTGTTTCTGCATAATTCGGAAATGAACTTCCGAAATATGCTAGTCTGCCTCCAATTTTCGGAAGTTCATTTCCGAAAAGTCCCCTGAGGCATGATAAGGTTTGTTGGGCCATCATTGCTCCAGTAAGTCTATAAATACAACACACTCTTCTTCATCCTCTTCACACCACAAAACACAAATGACACAAACCTACCCCCACCTAGCATTCGTCTACTTCACCACCGGCTACCCGATGCCGTTCCAATTTCGCTTCTCGCGCGACACGCCTTTTGCGGAGTTGATAACGTCGCTCAACACGCTTTTGCGCTATCCCGAGAATCAAAAGGTTGTCAAGCTCGAGTACCGCTCGTCATTTCTTAACGACGAGGGAGCCACTGAATTCACACCTTTTGAGATCAAGAACGACGAAGATTTAGCGGTTATGTGGACAACGTTCGACCGATTTTCTTCGAAGGGCCCGATCGAGTTGGACGCGAAACTTAAAAGATCGGCGGACGACGTTATCAAAATGTTGACTCATCCCCACCTACCCGTGTTTAACAATATGTAACTTTAATCTTATGTAATGTGATCGATGTAATCTTCACCCGATTAAGTAAAGCGAATCGTTCTTGTTTTTCATCTTTCTTCTGTCCAGACAATATTTCGGAAGTACATTTCCGAATTCCTCCAAGGGGGGTGAATTCGAAGATGAACTTCCGAAAACACCACATTTTCTGAAAAATAACTTTATTTCGGAGATGCATCTCCGAAATCAATATTTTATATTAAAAAAAACACCTTTTCGGAGATACATTTCCGAAAACACCTTTTTTTTCAAAAAAAGTACGTTTTCGAAAATGAACTTCCGAAAATAGGGGTATTGTGGTAAATTCACCGGAGGTGGCCAAGAAGGTTAGGAGGTGGGTGAAGAAGTTTTCTAAAATAAACCCATCAAAAATTAGAATTACTATAATTAACTAAAAAAGAGGGAATTTTGGAGGAGAGACGGGCTTTGGCGGGCGGCGGGTTTTAGTAGGGCGGACTATGGTGGGCGGCGAGTTTTGGCGAGGCGGGTTTTGGCGAGCGGCGGACCTAAAATCTCAGTCCAATTCGCTATTTTTTGGCGGGTGCGCGGACCGGCCTGGTGGGCCACGACCTGTTTTGCCACCCCTAGGTTGAATGGGGGTTTCTATTTTAAGTCAAAGACATTGGAAGATAGTATGAAGCATTGGCGGCATCATGTGTTTTGGTAGTGTGCATCAAAATATTAAAAAGGAATTGCATGTTAGGCTGGATGGAATTCTAATATAGTATAGTCTAGCTTATATGGCATCACACTAGTGATTATTTAGTTGGTGACGTAACATTATTAGTTAGGAAAGTTAGAGGACTTGTAACTAACTATATTGATGTGGCAAGTTAGTTACAAGGCTTTTCTCCTTAAAGTTTTCTTATATAAGACAAGTTCTCTCTTATAATTATTATAAATGAATAAAATACAAATGTGAATATAAACGACAAGTGTGTTTATGAATCTTAACATGATATCATGATCCTTCAAGATTCTTGTCCGCAGAGTTTTTGCATCTTAAATCCATCTTCAGCAAAGCTTTAAATAGCTCATCAATGAGGCAGTCATCGCCTCCTACAATATTTGATCATATCAACCAATTGTTAGTTAGTTCAGTGGTGATTGGCGCTGAACTTGGTAGGGAGAACCACGGTTCGATCCCCCGCAACTGCGATCGGGAGGGGGCTTGAACCACTTGATGCCAGAACTGACCCCCGAACCGGACTAAACCGGTGGTGATAAACCAAAAAAAAAAATTTTTGATCATATCACTTTTATGGGCTTCCTTGCTTTTTTTATTACAACCAAAGATTCTATAAAATTGAACTTAATGCATTCCCTCACATTCCAATTATATGAGAAGAATTTTTCGCTATAGAGGTAACAAGTAAATGGAGTAATCACTACAAATAATCTTCACAAATTTATACGATCCAAACTTTCCTTGCAACTTGAGTCAGATAAGGGGGGATACTTGTGAGCCCTCTTATCATTAAATATGACATCTGGACAACTAACATTCCCTCGTACCCATAAGAATTTGTTTTGTTTAATTCTTATAATTTAAAGAGTATAAGGAAAATATGCCTTTATTTGGAAGGGTTCTTACTAAAATCATGCTTCATTTGTTAATCATTTTAGTCCCATAGAACAAAAAGAATCATCCCGATGTTTGGGTATTTCTCGGGTAGCCACTGAGAATTTAAAAGCCCAGTAATGAAGGCTTAACTATTAGGGTGGAGTTTTCACGAGGTCGATGTTGACTATCTTAAGAACATCCACTTTAAAATGGGTGAAAGGGATCTCCACCTCCAAATATAACAACACACATATGTACATGAAGAAATATTCACAATTTAAATCTTGTGGCCACATCATGTAAGCTTTCTCAACCTCAACACAGGGCTCTAACATGACATCTTCTTTGCTTCCCGTAGAAGATTTCGTCAAATCATTCTAAATTGCCTTTATCTTGATTTCATTAGTAAATGACATTCACTAATTCATCACAAAAATGATCTAGGCTTACTCTATGGATGCTAGTAGTGATCTCGTTGGTCTTGGAGAAAAAGAGACAAAATAACATCATTATCATTAGATGCATCGCTATCTAACCTACTACTATAACTACTATTGTTACTCTTAAACATTTCCATTTCAACAAATTTCTAATTTACTTTCTCATTTGCTCGTCTCAAACTCTTGACATATTTGCATCACACTCCCTAAGAAAAACCATCCTCTAAAAAACTAACAAAAATGGAATATAGAAGGGGAAGAATTAGATATCGGATGAAAAGGCATCATAAGGTACACGAAAAAAACCAGGTTTGGAAAAAGAAATGAAATTGTAAATGAAATGCTCAGTGGTTGAGTTTGTCCAGAGAGAAAGCGATGAAAATGGGTTGAGTTTGTCCTAGAATTTATAGGAACCGAGAATCCGTCGAGCCAAGTTTCCATTATTACTATGGAAGGACATCAACGACCTTGCTTCTAAGCATATGCAACTAAATGGAAGGCCTGGATTAAATGGTTCTTCCCAAGATATTTAATCACTACCACTTTAATAAGCAACCCAAAGGTTTTCAAACAAACCTCTTCATCAGTAAATCAAAATTTCTCCACCAATCAAACATACATGATTAACTATACCTTAATCAAGCAACATCACCATTTTTACGAACCTCACCGCCTTTAATCACTTCGCCCTTATAGGCCTCTTTCTTGGAAGACTATGAACTATTATGTTTTTCCTTAACCACCATTCCTCTATAGGCCTCTTGCTTGAGAGATTATACACTATTATGTTTTTTCGCAACCATTTCTCCCCATACAGACCTCATGCTTGGGGGAATATGGACTATCATGAAAATATTTTGACCCAAGCCCACACCCACATAATATCAGCAATCCTGAATCATTTTCCTTTCACAACGTAAAAAATAGAAGGACAAAAATGAAGTTAGACAAGGTAGGACATGTATCAAGCATGAGGGCGAACTTGCCACGTCTTTTTATGGCCTCAACAATGAGTCACTCAACTGCTACCTAGTAAAGTGTCGTTGTGTAAGTCATTACCAAGATTATAGCCTCAAGGCTTGATGTGTTTCATTGGCCATGCCTTGTTATATCTTTGGTGATGAGTCATCCACCATGCTCTCTAATAGAGCGGAGTTATGTGAGTCATGCCCAAGGTCACGTGTTACACATTTAGCTAGGTCGGAAAGAGGATATATATCCACCTCACAAGCTAGGTCAACATCATAATTTTTTTACATATCAAAATCCTAAATACCTTTTGCTTAGCTTATAAAAGGAAGAGTCGCTCGTATTGTACTGACCGCAAATATTGACACTAACCTGTTTTTGCCATGACAAATGGCCACAATCATCTCTCACATGCATTATGATTTTATAACATGATTATTGTTGGAACATGGCACCATCTGCATTAAAATTAAAGAAATTTGTGGGAGGGGGTTCCAAATAAATAACATAATATCTATGTGATTTTAAACTAAACAAAGTCTATAAATATATTTTTATTTTTAATTTATAATTAATTTTCTTCTCGATATTTAATTATAAATTTAAAAATATAATGACCATGCTCGATCTTTTTTGAAAACTCTTAAATAGTTTAACAACCTTAAAGTTCGTTAAGCGTGGTATTGAAGTTTTTATTTTGAAAAGGCAACTTTAAAATCAACGCATGCTCGACTAAAATAAGATTGAATTAGCTTTTTTACTTAATTTCAAAATATTTTTCTATTAAAATTCAAAAGCACTAAAATAAGTTTAGCACTAAGACATCAACAATGGTTGTTAACCACCACCAACCACCACTATGACCACCGCCATTCACTACTCCGACCACCACTAACCATTATTATGAACACCTTCGATCACCGCTTTATCCAATTAAGATCTCGAATTAGACCACCACCAACTAACATTTCAGTCACTGCCAACTACCATTTTGATCATCGTCGATCACCATTTCATCCACATACGATAATAAACTTAACCACCATTGGTCCTCGTTCAGACTACTATCATTCACCATTCTAACCACCGTCAACCACCGCTCTATCCTTCATCGATCATCACTTCATTCACCTTTGATCACTAATAAAACCACATCAATTACTACCCATTCAACCACCGTAAACCATCACATGTCCCCTACTATTACTCTAACAATTTTTTCTATTACTGGAAACCACCACTCTAGTCATCGCCACTCTAACTACCACCAGTCTCCATCACTGACAACCCCTCTAACGACTATCAAATATCACTCTAACTATTACTAAAGGCCAATTTATTCACCACTTCGACAATCGTTTGCCGACAAAGACTACTTTTAACCATTATTATTAAAATTACTATTAAATAAATATAATATATATATTTATATTATTTTATTTATTTTGTAAACCCATTGATATGAGTTACTCATATTAAAATATATTTATGATAAATATTTATTTTTAAATTTGTTTCAATCAATTTTACTTTTTGAAATTTTTATAATTTATTTTGAAATTTTTAAAATTCAAATAAAAATTAAATTTTTAATGAATTTTAAATTTGTATTACCATTATTTTTTTATTTTTTTGAATGATGGTTAATGAAATGAAATATTTATCTAAAGAGCCAGAAAAATAAATTCAATTCTGTCAAAATATAATAATAGTCAATTGACTATGTATTTTTTTTTTAAATTGTTACTTATAGTTTTTTTCAATGGTATCTAACCTCTAAATAAAAGAATTCATTAATGAGAAAATTATATAATAAAATAATAATAAAAACTACTTTAAAAAAATGCATAGGACATTTTATTTTATTTGTATAGGTAAGATAATTTACCCATATTTTTGATAGGGCAACCTAGTTCTCATCTCATTTTGATTGACCCTATCAGTAAGCAGCCTTAAATGAAAAGTTATTAGAGCAACTATTTAACTACTAAAACAGCTGACCTAAGACATATATTTACTACTTTACAAAATGTAGGAAATATTTAAACTTTTAATCTAAATTTACAATTTGGAAACCTTACTTGTATTTAGTGCACATAAAGGATAAATGGCCCTCCATCTTTTGACCCTTTCTTCGCCCAATAAAGCAATCTCTTTCGCTCTCCACCAAACACTAGAAACAAAAAGCGGTGGCATGATATATGGCCCTCCTCACCTTTGTCTGCTCACTACAAAAGCCAACTTTGCATCGGTAGGCAGGAGAGTCACTCTCTATCCTTTCGGTTCATTATTGTTCCACCTGTGTACCTTACTTCCCATATAATTGCAACAAAATAACAAGTTAATGTGATCAATACATTGGCCCTACATTGTTGGTATGTTTCTTGTACACTTATGATTAGTTAAACATGTAGGAGTAAGTGGTAACTGTAATCATTTGTATCATTAATACTACTCAACTAACTATTCATGGCTTTTCAAGAACTTCATCATTAGATACTAGTAGTACTATAATGTTATAAGAATCAAATTTATGACAAGGACGATGATATATATATATATATATATATATATATATATATATATATATATATATATATATATATATATATATATATATATATATATATATATATATATATTCAGATACAATCCAAAATGTCAAGTTAGTTGAAGATATTCAAAAGGTCTGTTTGGTAAAAATAGCGGTTGACTGATAAGCTAGCTGATAGCTTATAGCTTATGACTGATGGCTGATGACTGATGACTTATAGCTTATAGCGGATGGTTGAGACTGATAGCTTATAAGCTCATTGAAGTGTTTGGTAAAATTAGCTGTTCAATTAACTTATAAATATAAAATGACATAAAAGATATTTAATATATAATTATTTTATTTTAAATTAAATTAATTATAAGGGTTAAAAATGGATTTTAATTGAAATAATAAGGATAAAAAAGGAAGAAAAAGTAATAAGTTATAAGACATAAGTTAAAACGCTATTTGAAATAGCGTCTGAAAAATAAGATATAAGCTAGTAAAATAGGTTATAAGCTCGTGATGAAAAGACCGTTATCAAACGGGTCTAAATTATCATATGAGCTTATACCAAACAGAACCAAAATATTAAAATGGAAGAGGAATGAGAGTCCATGTTTGAGGAAGTGTTCATTATTAAAATAGTGGTTTTTATGTAGTATTGAATACTTTTTTTTTTTTTCCGCATAAAATGTGTCCATTTTGGTTTTTAATTATGTAAGGTTCATAATTCGACTTTATTAGAGAAGATATAGTATTTGATTGGAATCTAGAGAGGAGATAATTTCGATGGTGGAGGTGGAGGTGGTGTGGTATACTTCCTTCATTTTTATTTATGAGCATATTTAAAAATTTTAATTTATTAAATAAGTAATATATCTAATATATATTTAGTTTAAATCAGGGCCGGTCCAACTCGTTTAGAGGCCTAAAACAAATTTTAAAGTGAGGCATTTAAAATGTATTTTAAAATATTAATTTGGAGGTTGCTAAGAGTTGAGCACAAGACATAAAGCAAATTTTAAAGTGAGACATTTAAAATATATTTTAAAATATTAATTTGGAGGTTGCTAAGAGTTAAACCCAAGACATAAAGGAAAAGAGACCTATATTTTACCAATTCAACTACAATAATATATGTAACTCAAACGTCATTATATATTTTTATAACTAAATGAAAAAATTTGAGGCCTTTTTTAGACCCAAACTTTTGAGACATAAAGCTCTAACTTGAGTAGCTTGGCCCTGATCTAAATACATCATTTATTTAATGAATATAAAAAATTAAAATTTATTTATAAATAGAAATGGAGGAAGTACATACAAACACATTCATACAAGTTAATAGATGTTTAAAATGATGTATCTCTAGACCGATAAATATGTGACACTTGTTTGATAACATGCAAAAGTTATTTAAAGAGAGAAAATATAGAGAATATTTGAATTTTTTAGTATGATAACATCATATCATACTAAATTATAATCCTATAACTTCTTCCTTAAATTTTCTCTCCAAAACTCTCTATAATTCTATAACTTCTTTCCTAAAATTTCCCTCCAAAACTCTCTCAAAATTTATTCACATATTAATTAATAATAATATTATTATTACTAAATCTTATTTATTAAAGTTGTTAAGTTTCTTAATAATTTTTTAGCCGTAAAATTAAAGGTATTTTTTAAATTATTTTGCTGAACTTTTCTATTCTATCAAATTATGGTTCTGTTTGGTAGAATTAGCGGTTGGATGATAAATTAGCTTATAGCTTATAGTTTATGACTGATGACTGATAGCTTATAACTTATGATTGATGCCTGATGACTGATAGCTGATAAGCTAATTAAAGTGTTTGGTAAAATTAGCGGGTAACTAGCCGATAAATGTAAAATGACATAAAAAATACATTTCTTAATTAATAATTAAATACATATTTAAAATAATTAAAATTTATAAGGGTATTAATGGAAGAAAAAATGATAAGATATAAGGTAAAACGCTATTTAAAATAGGATCTGGAAAATAAGCTATAAGTTAGTAAAACAAGCTATAAGTTCGTGATGAAAAGACCGTTATCAAACTGGTTTTTTTTATCATACGAACTTATAAGCTATAAGCTCAAAATATAGCTTGGCAAACAGAACCTATAATGTTTGTTGGTTTATAAGTTTTTGATAATTTATAATTTTCTCTAATTTATTATAGTTAAATATGTTATATATTTATGCAGTCAATTTGTAAGTGATGATATTTATATTAGGTTAAAGACTTTGATAATTTATCATTTTTCTTATTTATAATTGTATTAACATTGTAAATCTCCTATATAGGTGTTTGCATAATTAAGAACCGTGCATAAAAATTGTCTTTCTATTTTTTTTTATGTAATCGATATATGAATTTTTTATATACACATGATAGTTTTATTTTTCAATTTAAACAAGAAAAAAGTATTCTAATTAATGCAAGTCTTATTTATTTTTTAGAAAAGTTAATTACATTTATTTGATCTTTTATGATGTTTGTATTACTTACAAATTTTAAATATCTTATTTTATCTCTAGATCAATTATTTAAAATTTAAATTATATTTAATTATTTAAATAAATAATTTGAGAGATATTGAAATTCATTTGAAAATAGAGATTAAATTATTTGTTTAAACAATAATATTTAATGATAAAAATCAAATTAAATTTCTTTTACTCATAATTTTTTATTAATTTATTTTAGAATCTCCAAAAATAAGTTTTTAATTCTATAATTATAATGATAATATTTAATTTGCTAATTGTAAAAAGTAGTACATATAATTATTTTTATCTATACCAATATATAATATGGACCCTATTTTTCTTTTCTTTTTTCTCTTATGCAAATTAGACTATTTTATACTCTTTGACTTTTTTAAAATCTTTTTTTTTATATTAAAAATTTTAATTTTCATAAATGCATATTATTAAGTTGTTGTTAATTTTTTTTCTTCAAGAACACAATTAATATAAAAAAACATTTAATATTACAATATATTAAATTATTTTTTAAATATATTTTATAATTAATAATAATCTAGTAAAATATATCCGTGCATCGCATGGGCAAATGTGAAATGTCTAATAGTACTTAACATTTACATATTTTTAATTTTTGAAATACTATAGCAACATAAATCATATTTAGACAATTTATAAAATCCTTCAAACTCCTCATTCGATATAATTTTTTAGTTTCCCCAGATTAGGAGGATTTTGGTTTGTGAATAAAAATAAATCCTCTAAAACCCTCCCCTCTTGAATTCTTCTATTATTTTCTCTCAATCCTTCCTTTTTCTCAAAGTCCTCCCCTCAGTTTTCCTCCAAACTTTCAAACAAAGTCTAGGAGTATATTTTACTTGATGGAATGTGATATAATGGAGCGGAACAAAATGATATGAAATGAAGTTCTTGTTGGGTCATAATGAGGAAGAGCATCCTTATTAGGTAAAAGACTCGCCCAAACAAGTGAGACACCACATATTCACCCACAACCTTAAGGCAATAGATATATGAGTCTTCTCACTTATAAAGTGTTAACATTCACTTTTTTAAACAATGTGAGACTTCCAACTCACACTTGTACCTCTACAATCTTCCCCTCAAGTGTGAGTTTATCCACTATGGTCTCCCTCAATCGGAAGCTCTTTCATTCATGTAGACTTGTACCATAGTTTACACCCTTACCATATTATAGGAGTTATCGTTGACACCCTTACCATATCACGGGAGTTTCAACAGAACACACTGTCTGACCACCAACTTGTCAAGAAGACTTTCGATACAAGGAATTGTTTCCTTACTCGAACCATTGACTTTGATACCACTAATGGGTCATCATAATGAGGCGCATCCACATTGAGTAGAAGACCCGCCCAAACAAGTGAAAGAGATGTCACATATTCATCCTTCACTTTTTCAGGCAATATGGGACTTCCAACTCACAGTTGTATCTTAATAGTTCTTTTATTCAGAACAATTAAAATTGGACGTAGAGGAGCAAAATGAAGTGGTATGAATTTCATTCCATCATTTCACATCATATTTCTTCCCCTCCAATTTTGGAGGAATAAAAAATTTGTCTTGATCCGTTCTAAAACACCCAAATGATGAAATGTAACCTTCATTTCTCTTCACTCGATTTTGTTTCTTTCCACTCTGCTCCTTTCTATTATGCTTCATTCATTCTGCTTCTTTCCATTACGCTCTGTTTATTTCATGATATTTAAATATAGCCTAAAAATTGTATATTGATTTTTTTTTGTCGTGGTTATGATTCTCAGCCTGTAATTTCACTTTAGTCAATACAATTTGTCTTTCTCTATTATGTTTTGTTTATTTTTGTAGGCACTTCATAACAATTTTAATTGTAGTATTTTTGATTAGATATTGTGTGATGACATTTTTGTCATCTATGGGAACATGCCCACTTCCTAACTCTCGAGTGAATACTTAGATTGAGCTGGAATTCATATTTGTACTTATGTAAGTATTATAGTCGTATGTATCTTTGGCATTGATGGTGGGTTTTCTCCGAAAATAAGTGATCGACTAAGATTTGTGTTCTCTTCCTTACCCCTAAGGTAATATCAGAAACAAGGTTGACAAAGTTACATTGCCCTCATCAATTCGGTGGGTGTTTGAGAAGTGGGGTGTACCATTTAAGCATGAAGGTTGATATTGTCTCTCAACCAAGCATAGTATCTTGGAAGGAAAATTTGACTTGTTGAAGTTGAAAGTTGAGATTCCCCTGTTCGAATTGGAGACCGAGGTGGTGAATTAAACTTGCTGAAGTTGAATTTAAAAAACTTTCTCTTAACTTAGCCTAGTATCTTGGAAGGAGAATCCGAAATGTTGAATCTGAAAGTTAAAATTCTCTCATTCAAACGTTCAGGTGGCGAAACAAACTTGCTAGAGTTGGTTTAAAAATTCTCTCATTCGAACACCTAGATGGTGAATCAAACTTGCTGGAGTTGAATGTCTAAATTACTCTCAATCAAGCATAGAAGCTTTGAGAAAGAATCCAACTTGCTGAAATTAAATATCGGAATTCTCTAATCTAATATTTCGTTTAAATTATTCATGTGATCCTCTTTTTTCTCAACTGTTTTTAATTGAGAAAAAAGAGGATCATTTGATGAGATATTAAATCTCAATCGTTTATTTTAATCAAACGGTTGTTATCTCTTCCTCTCACTCTCATATAAGACTACCCTTTCTCACTAGATTCTCTCTCTCTCTCTCTCTCTCTCTCTCTCTCTCTCTCTCTCTCTCTCTTTCTCTCTCTCTCTCTCTCTCTCTCTCTCTATATATATATATATATATATATATATATATATATATATATATATATATATATATATATATATATATATATATATATATATATATATATATATATATATATATATATATATATATATATATATATATATAATGGGAATTTATGTTACTAAATGTTAAACTTTATCTTTTAATTTTTAAAAAATAAGTTGAAATCAATTTTACTATTTTAGAATAAATATTTATAAAATCATTTTTTAAATTAAAAAATGTTAATTTTTAAACCTAAAACAAAATGATCCTAACTTTATGAACGAACAAAAATAATATAATTTTTATGCCTAACAAAAAATAATATTTTTTATGTTATTAAAATGCTTCATAGGCAATGATGTTATTGAATGAATGTAGATGTTTCTTTTTATGGAAAAACAAATATCATTAAACAGGTGGAACACTCTCGTACAACAAAGGCTTCACATGGGGATAGCCATTAATCCAAGTTTTATAGCCATAAGTTTTCCCAAGTCTAACTAAACTGTGAGCATCAATATTTAGTGTCCTCTTAATGAACATCACAGAAGCAAAATTAGAACCACTGAGAAATAAACGGTAATCCGCCGCAATGGACTCCAAGATCACATCGGCTAAGGTGCCATTTATACAGTCGACCATTTTAAGGATGTCTGATTAGATGATTAAACAATTCAACTTCAAATCCTTTGCTAATTGGAGGCTCCAACGAATGGCAAGAATTTCTGTTACAACAGGCTCGACATGGATATTCTCCCTTTTACTCGCAGTAAGACATATGTCCATATTATGTTTCTTCACGACACAACCAAAAGACGTAACTCCTTCCCTGAACATGATGACATCAACCTACATAAAATGGCAATCTTTTGGGGCAGAAACACTAACATGCATCACAATGCTTTCCTTCTGGGCGCCTACCTCCAAGTTGCAGTTGTTAAAATCGCAAACACTACCGTTCCGCCTCTGCCACACCGCAAGGATCCAAATTATTTTGCTGATACAACAACACATTGCGGGCATTCTAAATCTTGTAGGTTAAGGAACACAACATTTGGATACAAAAAGTATTTCCACAGGACAACACAGCAGTCAACCAGTTACAAATATCTATATCAGGTGGTATGCGATAACAGATAATGAAAGAGAAGAAAACAAGCTTCAAGACTCACAGTTTAGGAACAGATGGTTTGCAAACTCGGGCGAAGAGTGGCAGAAGGAGCAGTTGACATCGAGACCAATACCTTTCTTAGAAAGATTCACTTTTGTAGGCAGAATGTTTTTTGCTAATCTCCAGAGAAAATTTCTGATTCTGATATGAATTAGGGCTTTCCAAAGATCCTTCCACAACTGCTGGCAGTGAGTACTTAAGGGGCCAGGATTTTGAGCTTGCTTATATTGAGTGTAGAGATGGTAAGCACTTCGAACAAAGTACTATCCATGTCTTTCAAATAACTTCTCATTGTTATAATGATTATACACATATGAATTGAACTTTATAAGTTTAAATAAAAACTATCTAAACTTTCAGTATATAACCTTTTTTTCACCACTAATATCCGGTTTATTAGACCGACTAATTCGATTCAGTTCGGTTTTTACCATAAATATTTGATTTATTGGACCGATTAATCTGGTTTGAGTGTCAATTCTAGCAATTAGTGATTTTAATCCTCTCTTAATCGTAATTACAAAAAATCAAACCGTAATTTTCTCTATCAAATGCAACACCAATCACCACTAACCAAGTAACGGTTGGATTGGTATTATTTATAGCATTTAGAGCTATCGACAACTTCTTATGTATTGTAATATGTACTAATACTAGTGTAATTAAACTTAATAGTTTAAATAAGATAGGTAAGCAATTTTGTCAAAAAAAAAAAAGATAGGTAAGCAATACTAATAATGGCTACATATATAGTAAAGATCTAAACAAATAAAGAGGACGACGCGTTTGCTCATTATGAGTAGCAATTACAAACCGAAAGAAGTTGATTATGACCATTGTCCTCTTTCTTTAACCAATCAAGAGCTTCATTAATTGAGTATAATTAAGATACTCACAATCTCATCATCCAACTTTCCTCTTTTTCCCACTTAAGCAACCATTTCAAAATTATAATCATAACAATAATTCAAATAATTGACTGATAAGTACCCTTTAGTAAGTTGCAGAGACTTTAATTTGTTAGTATTTGTTATGTTGGACATGACTTCGAACTCACACTTCTCTATTTTCTACTAGTACTACTAATATTTAATGTGATTGAGTTATAGTGATAAACTCTTTTAAATACAAAAATAATTATTAATTAAAATCATTATATCATATTTGACCAAACAATTTAATAGAGAAATATACAGCTGGATTACAGGCTTAGTCACTTGAATTATGACAAGTACCAATTGATTTTTTTTTTTTTTTATGAATATGCACGATACACACAATCTTCCATAAATTCCTTTTACTATATTACTTTTCTTTTGATTTTATATATTATGGATTATTATATAGAAGAACATTTTTTTTGAAATGTTCTATTTTTTATTATAAGGCTTAAATGAACTTTTGATCCTTATAAGTTAGTGAGTTTTTGATTTTTTGGTCTGAGTTCCTATATTTCACTTTCGTGTTTATTTTAGTCGCTAAAATCGAAATCCGCAGGAAATTTCGTAAAAAAATCCGCAGGAAACCTACATTTTTTTCTGCTGATTTTGACTTTAGAAACTAAACATCGAGCAAAAAGTAAGATATAAAGACTCAAACCAAAAAAAAAAAATTTACAAGGACAAAAATCAAAATGTCGCTAACTTACAGGGACCAAAAGTCAGGACCGGCCCAATCCGTTTAGAGACCTAAAGCAAATTTTAAAGCGAAGCCTTTAAAATGTATTTTAAAATAATTTTAGAGACGATATTTTACAACTCAACTACAATAATATATGACATATAACTCAAATTTATTGTACATTTTTATGATTAAATAAAAAAAATTGAGTCATAAAACCCTAATTTGAGTAACTTGATCTTCGGATCGGCTCTGTCAAAAGTACATTTAAGTTTTATTATAAGTAAAATTTAATTTTTTAAATTCATTTAATAAATAATGTATCTAATTTATATATAATTTAAATATATTATTTATTGAATGAATATAAAAAGTTAAATTTACCTGTAAAAAAATAGAGTTAAAAGGTAGTGCACTGACAGTGTAAAACTATTTTACACTGTCAATCAATCACCACCATGCATCCAATTAAAACATTATTTTATTTTAAAAAAACTTTAATGACATGGCACATTCATGACTCCCTATATTTTACACTGTCATGCATAACCCCTTTTCTCAAAAGAATAAAGTATGTAAAAAAAATTTGATTTTTGAGATAATCTAATACTCTTTCTATATTATATTTGTTTGTACATCAATTTCAATTAATTGATTAAATAATTTCTATCTCAATTTGATTAAGTATATGATACGGTTAGACAATAAGTTGTAGGGATATTTGTGTATTTGACTAAGTTTTAATTTTAGTCACTTAAAATATATTTTTAGATCTATCACCAATATTTAAGATTCCATCACATCACGTGTAATTTCAAGGATATCCATGTCGAATAACGTGATATGTGTTTTTGACTCATCAATATTAATTAATTTAAACACTTTTTTAGAGGGCTAAAAGTAAAACATGAAAGGGAGAATGTGGAAATTAACCTTTTGATCCATAACATTTCTGAAAACTCTTTGATGAAAACGACAAATATAATTTGAACCACATATTTTTTGAAATACAAATATTGAACCGCATAAAAGATATATTCTTTCTATTTTAAAATAATGGGTTAAATGGTTTCCACCCCCCTGTAATAGTAGCGAGATTTGGTTTTCCCCCCTATTAAAAAAAAATTTTGTCCTGGCCCCTTAACAAACAAAGATTCCAAAATGAAAAACCTTATGGAGCCAGATTCTCTCAACTTAGCATACGTGGACAGAAGGTTCTGGTTGATGTGGCATGGGTTGACACGCTGGCACTCTGCATTTTATAATTAGGGCCAAATGCAAAAAATCCCTAAATCATCGTCTTCTTCACCTTGGATGCTTCCAGATTTGTACCTCCATATCACCTTCCATCTCACGCTTCTGCATCTCTTGCGTCATCTTCTTCAAACTTCTTCCCCCATTGCATCGTCTTCTTCGTACCAAATGTCTTCTAGCAAAAGTGCCGTTAGCTGCAACTCCTACCATTCGAATGTTCCTACATGTGGATGTAGTCGTCCTATGAAGATGTGGGTAGCTAACACCGTCAAAAATCGCAACCGGAAATTCTGGAAGTGCAGAAATGCAGGGGTAAGTCGTAATGTATAAATCGTATGTGTTGTATTTGCTGGGTTTAAGTCGTAAGCTGGAGACAAGAATTTTTTGGTTATTTACGTCGTAATCGTATTGTATTGTTATTGCAGATGGACAATAGTTGTGACCTATTTGTTTGGGATGATGAAATCACACATTCAGAACAAGTATGCAAATATTGTGAGTGTGCAAAAATGAAGAATGAGTTAGTAGAAGCAATGCTGGAGAAATTCAAGGTGAAGCAGGCTCATTTGAAGAGAAGAATTTCCCAACTGAAAGTGATGTTGGTTGTGTCTTGGATTGTAATGGGTGTACTGTACACTTATATGTAATGTAATCTGTGTTGTTCCAAATTATGTGTAATGAATTGTAATGATGTGTACTGATGTGTTTGCTCAATCAATGATAAAAGGTCTTATATTTGGGTGAAAAGTTTTGTTTAAAATCTGTCTGCCATATTTCAGTATAACATAGGAGACATAATCATTGGAAATAACAGAAATTTGTTAACAAGATTTAGTTTAACAGGTCTTACATATCAAAATAACCATTGTTCCAACATCAACCAAATTCATCATTCAGTACATCCAAAAAACTTAATCATTGTACCAACATAAAACATAACCATTGTACCAACACAAAACATAAGTAAAAAACAAATGTTCACTAGCTAATTACATAACTAGGACATATCAGCATCTAAGAACTTAACACTTCTTCTTTAATTTCTTCTTTCCACGCTTTGAGTCATCATCATTGTTGTCTTCATCATTTATAGTCATTGGCTGATCTGGATTAGCACCTGGCCCTATGATTGGTTTCTTAAACCAGAATAATTTTTGTCTCTCACTTGTCCTCCTTTTGATATGCTTCTTAGGTGACATCTTTGCCTTACCTTTCCTTTGTGCATTGCCATTCACAGAAGAACATTGGGTAGAGTTAATCTCTGGAATGCTTGATAGCAGTTCATCAGTGATGTCTCCAAAAAAATCAGTGTTGACTTGTGTTGAGCCATTATCTGCAGTGTCTTGTACATGTTCAGTTTGTGGTTCAGCCTGTACTTCAGAATGCCCTTCAACATGCCCTTCAACCTGCACTTCAGCATGTACCTGTCCTTCAGCTTGCCCTTCAACATGCACTTCAACATGTACCTGTCCTTCAGCTTGCCATTCAGTCTGCACCTCAGATTGCCCTTGAGTCTGCACCTCAGATTGCCCTTGAGTCTGCACCTCAGATGTACCAGTTTGAACTTCCACTTTCACTTTCCTCTTCATCAGACAAAAACAGAAATTGTTAACTCAATATACATAGTTGGATGTGTTATTTTAAACATACATGTTAAGTATAGTAGACATACCTTTCTTTTAAGTGCATTGGGATCTTGAGTTGTGCTTTTGCAAGTTTGAGCATTGTGACCAAATTTGTCACATGTAGTACACCTATAGGATACACCTGGCAATCTCCTCCTCCTTGCACCATCTTCACCAGACTCTCTGATCCTTAGCTTTTTTGGCCTGCCAGGACCTCTCTTGTACATAGGGGGCATTATTGGCTCAGACTGTACTTCAGGCCACATTTCTTCACCATTAATTGGGCTTATAGCAAAACTATAGCATATGGCATACTTGTCCCTGTGGTAACAATGATCTACAAAATCTTCTGGATTTTGTTGTCTAAAACCTAGAGCAGCAATAGCATGTCTACATGGGATACCAACCAGCTCCCAGAAATTACAACTACAAGATCTCTTAGAAATGTCAACTATAAACTTCTGACCATTATAGGAATGATTCACCTCAAAAGTCTCATCCATTGCCCAGGTGGGCAGCCAATGTCCACTAAGCATGACCTCTTTATCAAGCCTTTTCCTAGGAATTGGCATTACTTTATGAGGCCATTTTTTCAGCTTTAGGGATGAGGCAGAACACCTATTCATCAAATACTTCCTAATCCACTCGCACATTGTCAAAATAGGCTTGTCTCTAACACTTAAAATGGTAGCATTAAAAGATTCAGAAATATTGTTCATCAGAACATCACATTTAGGATAAAAGGAGAAGGCATGCTTACACCAGGCCTTTGGAGGAACACCCATTAACCAGCTCCAGGCATTAGGATCTACCAACTTTAACTCATTCATCTTCTGAAGCCAACCTTGGTAGTATGTGGATTTTGCAGCTTCCATCATGAGATCTCTAATTAGGGCACCTCCTCCAAATTTTTTTTTGAAATTAGCATATAAATGCCTTAAGCAAACTCTGTGCTCAATCCTTTCAAACATCTCTTCAAACACTGCAACAAGACCCTGAAATTTTATAACCATTAGCCACACATAAACCAAACATCAAACAATGCAGCAAGTAGATGTAACTTAAATCATTAAAACATACCTTTTGTTGGTCTGATATAAAGACAAATCTGCTACCATGGCCCACATCATTCATCAACAGGTCCAAAAACCATTTCCAGCTTTCTTTTGTTTCAGTCTCAACCACCCCAAAAGCAAGTGGAAAATACTGATCATTAGGGTCCCTCCCTACAGCAATTAGTAACTGACCCCCATACTTGGTTTTCAAGTGGCAGCCATCCACACCAACAAAAGGCCTGCAACCATTTACAAATCCTTTTTTACATCCTTCAAAGCAGAAATAAAAAGAACCAAATCTTGGTGGGATGGTTGGATTTGGCCTTTCAACAGTTATTGACAATGTGTTCCCGATGTTGGCTCTATGCAATTCTGCAGCATACCTCCTCAATATTGCATACTGCCTGTCTGCATCTCCCTCCAACATCTTCTTGGCTATGAGTTTTGCTTTCCAAGCCCTACACACAGTTATACCTACAGAGTAATTTTGCCTCAGATCTTGTATAATATCAGTGATTCTAACATCCTGTGAGCTTTGCATCTTCTTCAAAACCGCCTTGGCAACCCACCTTGAATTTGCAGATCTGTTGTCTAAAACCCTAGCACATGTGTGTTTGTCTACTATGGTTTTTATAGCAAAAGTCCTCTTATGGCCCACTTTGGAGCAAAGCATTAAAAACCCACATTTGGCCCTGCACACTACCCGTACCCTATCACTTTCATTTTTGGTAAAAGTTATTTCTCTCCCATTTAATACTGACCATTCACGTATGGCATATCTAAATTCATCTAGGGAGTTGAATTGCATGCCCCACTGAAATTTAAAATCCTTATTTAAATGGTCCATTCTAAACTTTTCAAACTTTTTGACTTTGCCCCTCTCACTATCTGACAAATCTGGATCTGAACTTTCCAACTCATCACTAATATACTCATCCTCCTCACACTTTTTCTCTTTAGGCTCACTAATATCTTCAAAACCTTTAGTAGTATCCTTCATAGGTAAACCTATATCAATCCCTTCAAAACCATCAAGAATTGCAGTGGCCCTCTCATCTTCACTGTCACCTAAACCTTCAACATAATCTTCATCACTGCCTTCCATCTCAACAACCTCATTGACACACCTAGGCGACCTGACTGATGCTACAGAATAATCAACATCATGCTCTATGAAAAGTTCTCCATCTATTCGATTAACACAACTATATGCAGCAAAGTCATAACAATCGTCATCCTTTTTAAGTTGAAAAAAATCTTCACATATTTCACGAATAAGAGTCCAGATTCTATAAGTTCCTTCGCGGTACCCCCAACCCATCACCAACCTATGTACACTATCCATTGTAAACTCTTCTAAACGGAGTTCAGACACTAACGACGACACACCCCCTCTGTAAATCGTATCACCGTTGTTCATAAGCACAAACTCACCACCATATTGGAATACAGCATTGAACATATCATTTGACTGAAATCATATGAAAACACATTAAAAACCAAGTCTTTAAACCTAATCATCAAGGGAGGTACCATAACCTAACTAAACATACCTGAACAATGTGAACGGATGTTCCATCTTCTGTTTGCTTGTCTGCATCCTTCTCCTTCTTCGTTTTCCTCCCTAGCTTCTTCTTTGACAACTTCTCCGACGGCTTTGACGGTGGCGGCACCTTCTTAGAAGCACGCTTCTTCTTCCCCATTGCAATTCTTTCAGAATGTAAAACCCTAACTTTCTAAGGGGGGATTTGCATTTGGCCCTAATTATAAAATGCAGAGTGCCAGCGTGTCAACCCATGCCACATCAACCAGAACCTTCTGTCCACGTATGCTAAGTTGAGAGAATCTGGCTCCATAAGGTTTTTCATTTTGGAATCTTTGTTTGTTAAGGGGCCAGGACAAAATTTTTTTTTAATAGGGGGGAAAACCAAATCTCGCTACTATTACAGGGGGGTGGAAACCATTTAACCCTAAAATAATTGTCGTTTAAAATTTTTGTACACAAATTAAAAAATATAATGATATTGTCATAAAATATTGTACTTTTACTAAATTAACCTTATAAATGTATTGGAAATTGTGTACATAATAATAATTAAAGAATACAATTGTAAAAATAACAATCACTTTTACATTAAAAAGAGAAAATGACACTCATTTTAAAACAAATTTTTTTCTCTAAAACAACACACATTTTAAAACGGATGGAGTATATTAAAATCGTGCTAAGTAAACAAAACTTTACGATTTGAATTTTTCTTAAGCAATTTATGTGTTGAAGTAATGCCGTTACAATATTAAAAATTTAGTTTGCATATGGGAAATGGATTGTGTAGATAATGGATAGTAGAGATATAATCAATTAGGTTTGAATTGATTTTTGGTAAATAAAAAATGTCTGAACTGATAATATCTACGTTGGTTTGGTTAATTAGTTCGGTTTTTATCATTTTTTTAAAAATAAAATGGAATCAAACTAAGCAGTTTTATTTGATTTCATTGATCAATTTATAATACTTGTTTTTAAACATTTATATTCTTCTGTGTATTCTTCAGTGTCGGCACAACACATCTTGAGGTCTGAGACAAAACTATAAATTAATTATTTTTAATATAATAAATTATTTATATATATATATATATATATATATATATATATATATATATATATATATATATATATATATATATATATATATATATATATATATATTCAATTCATAATACAATCAACACATCTAAGCACACTTCTTCTTATTTAAAAAAAAAAATCATAATTGAAAAAATATTAGCAAAGTTCTTAAAAAAAACATAAATTTTAAGTATTCTTTTATGTTAGAGAACTTAAAAGTACAAGACGGGCTACGACAAATGGTCCAAAAATTTTCATGGTTAAGTTGTTGGCTAAAAAGGATCTAAAAAATATTGATTATTGTTAAATAATAACAAAATATGACCTATTAATTTTATGCAGTTAACCATAGTAAACTTACACAGGTCTCGGAAAACATAAAACGACTTTAATTTTTAAATTACTCTATTATAAAATAGACATCCTAAATAGTTATTATTAGGGTTATTAGCATTTTTGCCCCCTGCCATATAGGCGACTTTTGGTTTACCCCACTGTAAATTTTTTTTTTGTAAAACTAACCTTGCCATTTCAAGATTCTGTTTTTTTAGACCTTGGAGGAAAATGGCACACGCCCAAAGCCTATGTGGCGTGCTTAGTGGCATTTTTTTTCTTTTTTCTTTTTTTTAATTTCAGCTAAGCTGACGTGGAATTATATTTTTTTATTTTGATTTTTTTTTTATTTCCACGTGGATTTTCTTTTTTTTTTTTAATTTTTTTTCAAATTTTTTTTTTTTAAAAAAATATATTTTTTTTTTTACTTTTTTATTTTTTTTATTTTATTTTTTTAAAAAAAATTTGTAGGTAAATCCGCAGGTATTTTAAAACCCGTAGGTAAATCCGCAGGTATTTTAAAATCCGCAGGTAAATCCGTAGGTAAATCCACAGGTACTTTAAAATCCGTAGGTAAATCCGCAGGTATTTTAAAATCCGTAGGTAAATCCGCAGGTAAATCTGCAGGTATTTTAAAATCCGTAGGTAAATCCGCAGGTAAATCTGCAGGTATTTTAAAATCCGTAGGTAAATCCGCAGGTATTTTAAAATCCGTAGGTAAATCCGCAGGTATTTTAAAATCCGTAGGTAAATCCGCAGGTAAATCTGCAGGTATTTTAAAATCCGTAGGTAAATCCGCAGGTATTTTAAAATCCGTAGGTAAATCCGCAGGTATTTTAAAATCCGTAGGTAAATCCGCAGGTATTTTAAAATCCGCAGGTAAATCTGCAGGTATTTTAAAATCCGCAGGTAAATCCGCAGGTATTTTAAAATCCGTAGGTAAATCCGCAGGTATTTTTTTCAATATTTATGTGTTTTGAATTTGAATAATATTAAAATAAATAATATATATATATATATATATATATATATATATATATTACGTTAAAATAAATAAAAAATAAAATAAAATATTATGTTAAATAAAAATAAAAAAAATTTAAAATTTTTTTTTAAAAAAAATTTAAAAAAATAAATATGACGTGGAATTAAAAATAATAAAAAATAAAAAATATAATTACATGTCAGCATATTTGAATTTTAAAAAATTAAAAAAATAAAAGAATTACACAATCAGCATGCCACATATGCAAATGGCATGTGCCATTTGCTGGCGAGGTCTAAAATGACAGAATCTTCATTTGGCAAGGTTAGTTTTACAAAAAAAAAATTTACAGGGGGGTAAACCAAAAGTCGCCTATATGGCAGGGGGCAAAAATGGTAATAACCCTTATTATTATTATAAATTGAGATATTATTATTTAATTAATATAAAGATAATTTATGAAGTTTTGTTGTTAAAAAAATATTTAATTTACTAATACCATATAAATATATAAAAAAAAAAGGCCATAGGCTTTGATGGCCTTCCCCTAGGGTCGGTCCTGGTATAGTGACATAATTTTCATTGTATCTAAAATAAATTTTCTATCAAATATAAAAGTCAGCACTTATCAACACAAAATTTGGAAAAAAATTTAAAATTTTAACAAATAAAACACAAAAATTTAAACAACCCCGAAAACTCTAAGAAAGGATTTGCGTAGACATATGTCTGACATGTAAGTTTGAATATTAAATTCTCTATACTTTTAGTATGTAGTGTGTGAATTTTGTCATCAATTAAGTACAACTTAAACGGGAAAATACGGTAAAATTAAGGACGGATACAGAGGGGTACAGGGTATATTGTGGAATACCCTTCATTTTTTAAATTTGTTACCAATTTACCCTACCCTCTTTTAACCCTTTTTGTTTCTGCACTTTGTTACTATAGGTTTAACAAAACAACAACACTCTCGCTCTTAGTCAAAGTAGCAACCGCATCAACATCTCTCTCCCTGTAAGTTTCTCTATTTTTAATTTTTCAATTCAACTTAGTTGAATCCATTGAAACTGTGTGATAATGGTGATTTCATTTGCAATTTCAAATTCAACCCAATTGAATCAATTGAAACTTTGTGTAATTTTGTGATTGATTTGTGAAGAAAACTAGGTAAATAACAACAACTTTCATTCTTGATTCTTTTTATCTACAGTGGAAATTCTTCATATTGAATTCAAAGTCCAAACCTTGTATCCTCTATGTTTGTTTCATGTTTTTTTGTAAAACTTTTACATGTACGATGATGACAAATTCATTATATTTTAACTTGTAATTATAATTGTATATTTGGAATATTACATTTTACCCGGTCGGCAGCCGTGCAAGCAAATTGTAGCTTCTAATTAAAATTGTGATTTGAAATTTCAAATTGTAAAATCAATTGGATTTTGATTCTGATTGTAGAATGTTGCTAAAATACTTTACACCCGAATTGAGATTTCCATAGCCAAAGAAGCTTGCTCCTTCAATTAGGCATCCCGAAGAACCTTCTTCGCTCCCCTCTTCAAATGACGTACAACCAGAACCTCATTCTTCATATAAGGTGTTTAAAAAGGGGGCTTGTTTGGAGACAGATCATGGAAAAGGAAGTCAAATTCTTGAGTATCATCCAAATGATCAAGATGAGGTAAGAAGAGTTTACCTTTTGAATGGGCCATGTAAAATTAAATTAACTGAATATGAATCCACTGATATTGAGGGAATGAAACGTTCTTTTCAATATAGTTGACATGAAAAGTATGATTGGTTGGAATATAATGTAGAAAAATATGATGTTTTTTGTTTGCCTTTTTATGTGTGCTACAATGGTACTAGTAATTTTGCATTTGTGGTGACTGATTGGTGAGAAACCTAATAGTCATTATAAAAAGTGTGTGAAAGCATGTGAGGATCTTATGAAGAAAAATCAAAGTATTGAGTTTTCGTATGCAAAATATAGTTCAAAAGAAGAAGTAGATTATCTTATTCGTTTAAAAGCATCACTTGAGGCTGTCAATTATCTTGTTAGTGGTGGATTGGCATTTAGGGCATATAATGAGGGTGAAAATTCTGTTTATAAGGGTCATTTTCTAGAATTTGTAGAAGCCTTGGAAAGAAATAGTGAGAAAATAGCAGCAGCAATAATAAGTGGTCGGGGAAATTGTAAGATGACTTCTCCTGTTATTTAAAAAGAACTTGAAAATGCATGTACAGTTGAAACTATTAAGAAGATAGTTGGAGAAATTGGAGATGGTTTCTTTTGTGTTCTTGTTGATGAATCTGGTGATTGCTCTAGTAAAGAACAAATGGTTGTTGTTGTGTGGTTTGTTGATGTTATAGGGTTTGTTGTAGAAAAATTTATTGGCATTGTTCATGTTGAGAAAACAAGTTCAATAACAATTAAAGGGGCTCTTGAATGTTTTTTGTCGGGGTTTGGGTTGTGTATATCTAAAATTCGAGGTCAAAGGTATGATGGAGCAAGTAATATGCATGGTCAATTTGGAGGTTTAAAGGCTTTGATTCAAAAGCAAAATCCGCAAGCCTTTTATGTCCATTGTTTTGCTCATCAACTTCAATTGGCTCTTGTTTCAATGGCAGAAAAGCAAGAAGATGTTGATTGGTTTTTTTGTGAAGTGTCTCGTATTGTTACTTTCTTACGGTCATCTAACAAAAGACAAGCTCTACTTCGAAATAAACAAGTTGCTCATTTTGCAAATCATTGAAAAAGAATTGGTGGAAATTGGCACTGGTTTAAATTAAGAGTTGTCCATTACAAGAGCGGGTGATACACGTTGGGGATCTCACTTTCAAACTCTTAATAGGTTGGTTGATTTGTTTACTCCTATTATTGAAGTGTTTGAAGATTTGAAAAGTGATAGTCATTCTAAGGGTGAACCAAAAAGTTTGTTATGCAAAACTTTTAGTTTTGTGTTTATGTTACACTTAATGGTTGAGATTTTATTTTTGAAAAATAATTTGTCACAATCATTGCAAAAGGGGGATCAAAATATTGTGCATGTCATAGAACTTGTCCAAATATGCAAGAAAAAGTTACAAGAATTTAGAGATGGTGAATGGAAAACACTTTATGAGCAAGTTGTGAATTCTTGTGGTAATAATGAAATTGATGTGCCTGACATGGAGTCTTGGTAGGTGAAAGATAAGATATCCAAACGACTTGCTCCTTTTGTTACAAACTTTCATTATTTCAAGAATGATTGCTTCTTACATGTCATAGATGTGGTATTGAAAGAGTTGAATGATCGGTTTACACTTGAAAATACTGAGTTGATCAATTGTGTTGCTTGCTTGAGTCCTTGTTATTCATTTGACGTTAAATCACTTGTGAGATTGACAAGATTGTTCCCAAATGACTTTGAGGATCTTACAGATAAGAAATTGTCTAATGAGTTGGAGACTTATATTGAGAGTGTCAGATGGACGATCACTTTTTCAATTTGACTAGCATCTCGGAACTTTGTAGGACTCTTGTTCGAACAAAGAAGCATAAGACATTTAGGTTTGTGTACACACTTGTCAAACTAGCTTTCTCCTTACCAGTGGTCACTGCGAGTGTTGAGCGAGTATTCTCGGAGATGAAATATGTTAAGAATGAGTTAAGAAGTAGAATGGCTAGTCCATGGCTAAATGATTGCTTAGTAACATTTGTGGAGAAAGAGGTGTTTAATACAATCGATGATATGGATATCATCAAGCGTTTCCAAGGAATGAACAAGAGAAGAATGCATTTACGATTAGACTAGAATGCTTTCTATTTTTGAGTTGTAATTGAAATACTAGTACATTTTTATTAAGTAATATTATCATATTTTTTGTCATTAATTTTTTCGTATATCTTTTATTTTCATTAAGGGAATCCCCTAGATTTTGATCCAGACTCCGTCCCGGGAGAAATATGGACAATTTGACACCGTGAAAAAAAAATAATGTAAATGTGTGTGTATATATTATTATACTAAAAAATTGGTTATTATACTCTCTCTAATTTTTATTATAAGAAAAAAATTACTTTTTAAATAAATTAAATAATCAATATATGTAATTTATATATAATTTAAATACATTGATATTTAATATATGTAAAAAAGTGAAAATTTTATTATAAAAATACTATAGAAACATGTTGTAAAAAGCACAATTATCTTTCATCATTTCTTAAAAAGACAATATAGTCAATATGTACATAGTATATATCACAACTTTGAGAATGGTTTACATAGTTTATATCACAACTTTGAGAATGGTTCAAATTCATATCATCAAACAAGAAAGAAAGTGAGGATCATTTATACCTTTGCAAATACATTGTTAGCTAGTATGCTATAAGAGCTCATTAATCAATTTAGATTGCTATTTTGATCCACTGAACTTAGGTTCTTTTTTCTTTAACTAATGTATGCCTTATTCCTTATGTATTCTGTGTACTGTTTTGAGATACAAAGTCTCAAACATTGGACTTTTAATACATGGAGTTAAACTCATAGGCTGTATTCCGGACTTGTTTGTTTTAAATAATATTGAAAAAATTATGTTGGTGGACAAAAATGAGTTATTACAACTATGATAATTTTTTACTACTAATATTTGCAAACATTTTGCTCTCAAGGACATTTATTAATGTATGATTGCTTAACCATAAGGTTCATTATTTGTTTTAAATTCTTATTAGAGTTTATTTGTTATGCCTTCTATGTTGTTTTTATTTTTTTCATAACTTTTTTTTATTTTGGTGATTTTATTTTAGAGACATCTTTTAACTAAAATTTTAATTTTAATTTATGATGGTGTGGGTCTATTAGTTCGATACTCTACTCGTTTTAATAAAATAAATTTTATTTTAAAATAGATGTTATTTTCACTTTTTTAATTTATAATTTTTTTATTAATAGTACTATGTAAACTAGTTTCACCATATCAATAAGGTTAATTCATAAAAAAAAATTATTGGTGGACAAAAAACATTATTATTTATTATAATATCTTTATTACTTGTGGTTAATAATGAAGTACTAGTATAAAGTGAAAGGTATTATTTCCGTCTCACAACAGGTAACCTCTTTGAGATTTTCACAATTTTTAAAAAAATAATTAATTATGTTGATTTCAATGATAAAATGAGTCTTATTTACTAAAATAGCCTTATTAATAATAGGTAGTGGAGTACCTAAATGAATTAAAATACAATAAATAAGGGTAAGTTGGTGAAAAGAAATAATAAATATTACATTGATATTTTAAATGGACAAATAATTTAAGACAAATAAAAATTGGAAAGATGACACCTATTGTGAGACGAAGGGAGTAATATAAAAATGTATAATAGGGAAAAAAATAATAAATGTAGTATTTAGTGATCATGTGTAAAAATTTATCTCGTCTGATTGAACAAGTGACTCTAAATACAAAAAGGGAGGAGAGCTGTAGTATTTAAAAATTATGATTAATTTAAAATTTAATCTTTTAAGATATCAATTTGTCTTGGTATAGTTAAAAAGAACAGATAAAAAACAACAAAAATGGAAAGACAAAAATTTGTGTTGGTATAGTTAAAAAGAACGGGATAAAAAACAACAAAAATGAAAAGACAAAAATGTAAAGGAAAGAAAATAAGTAAAAGTAATGAAAGGGAGTTTAGAGAGATTGCGCCAAGATTTATAAAAGTTTGGTCGATCTCTTTGCATACTCCTCTTCTCAAGAAATTATTCTTGAGAGTTTCACTATGATAATATCTTTAAGCTTTTTAACATATTATTTCCTTGACAAAATGATCTCTCAAACCAATCGACTTAAAGCTTTTAACAATTGACTGCGAGATTTTAACAAGTCGATCCCTCAAACCAAAATAGAGCTTTTGAAAGGTTGAGCTCTCGAACCAAGAACGAAATTTTATGTGGCTAATCTTGGAAACCAAGCATAAGTTTTACCAAGATAATTTTAACAACCAAACAAAAGAAACACTTCAAGATAATCACATTAATGATAAAATAGTCGGAAAATAGTACAACTAAAACTTAACATGTGTATTTCACTCAAAAGGTACTTGGACAACTTTTAGAGAAATAAAATGAAAAAAGAAAGAGAGGGATACTTGGACAAAAAAAAAAATTTCAAAATAATTTTGTAACTGAAACTCACTTTTTTAAAGATAATAAATTGAAAGTTTCATTTTCGAACTCGCAATTATCCTTACACAACTATTAACTAAATTGATTTAGCAAAATATTTTGAAAAAAACTTTTAGTCCGACACAACAATCACCACAAAAACAAAAAATAAATCTCCATTGATAAAGAAAATTAATTTTAACAAACTAGTAATAACAACTACTCTCTTCGTTACAATAGTGTCTTTTTTCTATTTTTATTTGTCTCAAATTATTTGTCCTTTTAGAATATTAATATGATATTTATTATTTTTTCTACTAACTTACATTTATTTATTATATTTTAATTTTGTAATTATTTCACTTGTTAATAAGGGTATTTGAGTAAATAATATTCGCTTTATCATTTTTTTTTACAAAATATCCGCTTTATCGTTTAAATCAACACAATTAATCATTATTTTGAAAAGTGTGAAAATTTATTTTTTTAAAAAAACACTTATTGTTAGATGTAGGAAGTATCATTTAAAACAACACAATCTAAACAAACACACAATAAATCCACATTAAATTTACATTTATAAAGTTTTAATTTTAACAAACTAGTAATAACAACTATCACTAAAAACAAAACAACCAATCTAGTTTGATAGAACTAACAACAAGTTTATCCACATTGTGTATGAATTCACCTTTTGCCATAAAGATCTTGTTGGTGATTACCCTCATCAAAACTTTTTCTCATAAATATTTCAAAAACCAAAACAAATGCCCACATCCAAAAACACACAAAACTAAAATTGCAAAGAAAGAAACTAGAATAATTACACCAACAAAGTAGCATATATTAAAAACTATAGATCAATGTAGCAAGCAATAGTAAATAACTAAGTTTGGTCCACCATCACCCTTACCCATTTTTTCATTCATTCTCCAAAACCTAACCTCATTCATTTCTTACTCTCTTTTATCTCATTTTTTTCTCACACTCAACCATGCTCTCTTCTTCTTGTCCTTTCCCATTTCATCAAACACTCTTTCTTTTTCTCCACTCTCTCAAATGAACCACCACCACCACCATCACAACCACAACCACCATGAACCACCGCACAACAACACTCCTCCTCCTCCTCCTTCTACCCTCTCTTGTCCTCACAATCACCCACCCAAACGACCTCAAAATCCTCAACCAATTTAGAAACAACCTCGACAACCCCGAACTCCTACAATGGCCAAAACAATCCCCTACCAACGACCCATGTTCCACCCCACCATGGAAATTCATCTTCTGCCACAACGACAGAGTCACTCAGATTCAAACCAAAAACCTTAACCTCTCCGGCACCTTACCTCACAACCTCAACGAACTCACAGAACTCTTCAACCTAGGTCTCCAGAACAACAACCTCCACGGTCCCTTACCCTCGCTAAACGGCTTAACGAATCTCAAATACGCTTTCTTCGACAACAACGACTTCGATTCAATCCCAAACGATTTCTTCCAAGGGTTAACAAGTTTGGAAACTCTCGCATTGGATAACAATAACCTCAATGTTTCTACAAATGGGTGGAATTTTCCTTCTTCTCTGCTGGATTCGGCTCAGTTGACAACTCTTTCTTGTATGAGCTGTAATTTGGTTGGTCCTTTGCCGGATTTTCTTGGGAAAATGAACTCTTTATCGTTTTTGAAGCTTTCTGAGAACAGTTTAAGGGGTGAGATTCCGTTGAGTCTTAATGGGTCTGGTTTGCAGACTCTGTGGTTGAATAACCAGAAGGGTGAGGGTGAGTCACTTTCTGGGAGTATTGATGTTGTTGCTACTATGGTTTCTTTGACTAGTTTGTGGCTTCATGGGAATCGGTTCACCGGTTCGATTCCGGAGAATATTGGAGACTTGGTTTCTCTTAAGGAGCTTAATCTTAATGGGAATGATCTTGTTGGGGTTGTTCCTAGTTCTTTAGGGGATATGGTGTTGGATAATCTTGATTTGAATAATAACAGGTTTATGGGTCCAATTCCAAAGTTTAAAGCTTTGAAAGTTAGTTATGGTAACAATGATTTTTGTTTGAATGAGACTGGTGTTGTTTGTTCTTTTGAGGTTATGGCTCTTTTAGGGTTTTTGGGTGGAGTGAATTATCCTTCAAATTTGGTTGATTCATGGATTGGGAATAACCCTTGTGAAGGACCTTGGTTGGGGATAAAATGCAATGCTGATGGGAAAGTTTCGATGATTAATTTGCAGCGTTTTAATCTTAGTGGTAGTTTGAGTCCTTCTGTTGCGAATTTAGGTTCTTTGGTTGAGATTAGATTGGAGGGTAATCATATAAATGGTGTTGTGCCTAGTAATTGGACTAGTTTGATGAATCTGAAGTTGTTGGATCTGAGTGATAATAATATTTCTCCTCCTTTGCCGGTTTTTAGTAATGGATTGAAACCTATGGTTGATGGGAATTCTTTGTTGAATGGTGGTGGAGCGAAAAGTCCTTCCTCGGGGAAAAACAGTACGTCGGGTGGATCGGGGAGTACCGGTGATGATACGAAAGGAGGGTCGGATTCAAGTTCGGGTGATTCAGTTGAAACAAAGAAATCCAAAAGGAAAAGCGTGGTTTTGATTGTAGCTCCCATTGCTGGTGTTGCGGCTGCTGCTTTTCTGTTGATTCCGCTTTATGCGTATTGTTTTAGGAGGACAAAAGATGGATTTCAGGCTCCAAGTTCACTTGTGGTTCACCCGAGAGATCCGTCTGATTCGGACAGTGCTGTAAAGATAGCTGTTGTTAATAATACCAATGGAAGTGTTTCCACTTTGACTGGCAGCGGGACTGGGAGTAGAAACAGCAGTGCGTTTGGGGAGTCTCATGTCATTGAAGCTGGAAATCTTGTGATATCAGTTCAAGTTCTAAGAAACGTGACAAAGAATTTCGCCCCTGAGAATGAGCTCGGTCGTGGTGGATTCGGAGTTGTTTATAAGGGAGAGTTGGACGACGGGACTAAGATTGCAGTAAAAAGAATGGAAGCAGGTGTGATAACCAATAAAGCCTTGGATGAATTTCAAGCTGAAATTGCAGTTCTGTCGAAAGTTCGACATCGACATCTAGTGGCCCTAATAGGTTATTCCATTGAAGGTAACGAGAGGATTCTTGTGTATGAGTATATGCCACAAGGTGCTCTCAGTCAGCATCTTTTCCATTGGAAAAGCCTCGGATTCGAGCCTCTCTCGTGGAAGAGGAGGCTCAACATTGCCTTGGATGTTGCTAGAGGAATGGAGTATCTTCATACTCTGGCTCAACAGAGCTTCATTCATAGGGATCTTAAGTCCTCAAATATTTTACTCGCTGATGATTTTAGAGCTAAAGTCTCGGATTTCGGATTGGTAAAACTCGCACCTAATGGCGAAAAATCTGTAGTGACTAAACTTGCTGGGACTTTTGGATACTTGGCTCCTGAATATGCAGGTGATAATTATTTTCAGGTTTTTTTATACATTTCAAGAAAACCGATAAATTTGATTACTAATCCTCAGTTTTTTTGTTATATAAATTCAGTGACAGGAAAAATCACAACCAAAGTAGATGTTTTCAGTTTCGGCGTCGTGTTAATGGAGCTCTTGTCTGGATTGATGGCACTTGACGAGGATAGACCTGAGGAAAGCCAATACTTAGCAGCATGGTTCTGGAACATAAAATCCGATAAGAATAAACTAATGGCTGCAATTGACCCAACTCTCGAAATAAATGACGAAACATTCGAGAGTGTCTCAATTATTGCAGAGCTAGCCGGCCACTGCACAGCTAGAGAACCAAACCAAAGGCCAGAAATGGGCCATGCTGTCAACGTCCTCGCACCGCTCGTTGAAAAATGGAAACCGTTTGACGACGACCCCGACGAGTATTCCGGCATCGACTACAGTCTTCCACTTAACCAAATGGTGAAGGGTTGGCAGGAGGCGGAAGGAAAAGACACAAGTTATATGGACTTAGAAGACAGTAAGAGTAGTATCCCTGCGAGACCTACTGGATTTGCAGATTCTTTTACTTCGGCCGATGGCCGGTGAAACTAATGGTTTGCTTGTTGCTTTATTGAATGTTGCTATTTTATTTATTTTTACTTTCACTTTCTTTTTATCTTTTATTAGGTGTAGATAGCATGCTATGCTCTTTCTGTCTAAAAAAAATGCTAAGGCAAAATGTGAGAATGCTTGTAAGTTCTACTATGTTTACATTGAAGTGTTAATGGTTGTAGATAGTGGAGAAACAATCAATGAGAATGCTTGTAATTTGTTCATTCATTTATAAGTGTTTCAATGTTTTGTTGGTGAATGCACCACATACTGCATTGTAAATGTCATTTCTGCATTTATAAGGTTCATGAAAATGTTGTCTTGTTGGTGAATGAACTAGGTCCCCAAGTATACAGTTACAATGTCACATCTGTGTGCTGGAAAATAGAGGCAACAAAAATTATATTTGTTATATATTTTTATCATAAGATTATAGAATTGGGTCCAAATCGGTGAGTATAGAAAAGTATTTAAAAGAAAAGACCAATCCTTAAAATACAATAAATTGAAGGCTCATGCTTAGCTGTTGGTGGTTCAAAATAAAAAAAAAATAGATACATTGAATATCAATTATTTCATTGGTTTTACTAAGAAAAAAGTTATTTAAACACTGAAGTTTATACATTATGTTTGAAAAATATTTTTTAGATTCGTATTCTGTTTTATTTGATTACCAAAATATCTTGAATATTAAACATTCATTAGTCACAATTTCACTATCAAACGCTAGTAAACTTTTGAAAGACAATAACACATTGTTTAATGAAATTATTGCAATCAGTTCAGCACTATCGATCGTGTTTACCAGTAACAACACTAATTTTGGTCTCAGGTCAAAATCACAATCTTTAGCTGTTTTTATAATGAACATTAAATTTGATAAAATCTTATAGTAATAAACTTTATAGACTATACCTTTTTTTTAACAAAATTTTCTGCTGACGTGTCTGACACATTATGTCGACAGCGATATTGATTGATTGTCCAATAAGTGATGAGTGGAGCCTACATCTCTGGGACTAATTTGGATTACTTATTAATCTCCACATGGCATAAATGAATGTGTCAAATCAAGATGATTAGTTATTTTCTGCCTATCACTTGGCACTATAACATAACTTCCCTCGCAAACATAAACAGGTGTGACGATGTGGTGTGAAACAGTGGTTGTTCGTTTTAACCAATAACCTTCTTTGTAGTAACCCCACATGTTGACAGCTGGCTCATTAACCCGTGCTTATGCTTGTCGGAAAATAAATTCTTGTGCGTATTCGTGGTGTGATAGACCAACTAATTAAATTATTAATTAGTATTTTAATTAATTTTAAGGATTAAGAGATTGATCAAAATTCAAAGTCGCTATTTATTAGATTAAGAGGAAGCTAATTTCTCATTATTCTATAGATAGAAGTGACCAGCTGTTTCCCATGAATTCCGGTAAAGATAATTAGTGGCGTAACACTACTGAAAACTTGTGAACAAGTCAATATGGACAGAAAGTTTAAAGACACGTGATTATAGGGATATTAATCACTTTTTTATTGGTTTAAAAAATGACAATTAGTCGTCAGTATTCACACAGAAAGTTGAAATTAGGACTTTAGCTTTGGAGTAATAAGTTCTTTTCCAGGAAACAGGGTGCTATCTGTTTTGTACGGTTTGAAACAGTGAATATTGTCTGTTTTCACTCAGAAAATTTACCGATTCAATTCCTGCAATTAAATGCCGATTAAGAATACATTAACAACATTTTAGCATTTTTTGAAAAATGTGTCGCTGCTATTTTAGAGGTTACGTACACCATCCACCATCAGAAACAGACTACTTACATTCACAGGACCCCAAATGCAGCTTTCAATAACAGCACAACACTATCTTTTAGCTTTACATGTGCCTCAATCTCAGATTCTCTGTTGAACTATTCTCTATTTTACATGGATGGAAGTTACAGAGAAGATAGAGAGATATGTGTATGGAGCATCATTCCGAAAAAAGAAACATTGTTATGTCATAATAGTGTTTCACGTGCTAAAAGATTCTTTAAAAACTACAATCAGCTGGCATTTCCATCTAGCACAAACATAAAGGTCATTATGTTCTCGTCTTGTACTCTTATAGTTTTGTCATGTGCCATGCAATGATCGGTGTCAAGGTGAGGTTAACTTTCCAGCATCCAAAAAAACAATCTTTCACAACAGACCATGTGCCCTTTTGTTTCCTGGAGATACAGAGAAATAACAAAACAAAACAAAACAAATATAAGACAAATTATTCCAGGTGCGGAACTATTTACGAAACACTAAAAACCAATATAAGATAAATCATTCCAAGAAAGGAACTATTTACGAAACACTGACACAGCATTGACAATAAAGGATAGACACCAATAATAGTTTGAGAAAATGGAAGTTATTGAATCTAACAACAATTATTAGTGCCGTCTCGGACATGTGCCCGAAACATGGATACGACTTCAACATGAGGTGTTGGTGTTACAAAGGTAATAACAATAAGATTGAGACGATTGCTTGACTTACCTATGTTAAAATGGTCAGTGTAATCATACTTCACCGGATAGGCAGCCAATATGATAGGCCATAGTAGTATCTGAATGCTGGTCCTTTGAAGATATGGTTGACAAAATTTTTGAAAGGGAAAACTTCCAGTAGGGCCGGTGAACTGGAGGTAACAACAAATTTGATTGTTCATCCATGGCAAGTAGCTTTGAACATTTTCTGTACACCCAAAAAAAAAAAAAAAATTAGTGACTCCACCAAATGATATGGAAATTTATTGATCTGGAAACTGCAAAACGAACCTGCATGGTCTTGAAAATATGGTCTGGTAGCTACAAATCCAGTGCTACAGCAAAAGAAAAAACAGAAAGCGAAGAAATATTGAGTATGTAAAGAATGATAACTTTTTTCCAAAACAAGTGTCATGATATGCAAAAGAAGAATAATTTCATTACCAATAGAGAATACAGTGATGTTTCAGCTTGGTTGCCAAGAAAATACTGCAGAGCTATTGTTGCATACTCCTTCATTTGAAGATAAAAAATAAAATAAAAAAACTAAGAACACTTCAAACAGCCACTTAAAGGATCACGGGAAATAAGAAATTAGCCACAGAGATTGATACCGTAATATGTCTATACACATGATGAGTTGAAATCCCCCTTGCATGCACATAGCTTCCATTCTGTTAAAACAGTACACTGTTAAACATAATGAAATGACCCGGAAGTACTACAGGATTATTATAATGTGGACTAGATAGATGTAAAATTCAAGCAAATTTACAATGAAATAAGAAATGAAAAAATCAAGTCTTTTTATTATTAAGAAGTTATATTAGATATAATATAAGTCATAAACAACAAGGAAATAAGATTATCCCCCGGAACAAGGAGAAGTCAGAGTGAGAGAATGAAAATAAAGATAGGACCACCGTCTAGTCTCTGCAAATCAGCAATGTAAACTTCCTTCAGACAGCCACCAGTAGAGAATCAGAGAACTATGAAAATCACAAGATCAACGATCCTATCCCAACATAAAGCGCTACCAGGGAAAATACTTGATTAAAAATCTGATCATTCTACTCCAAGTAAAATAGTGAAGACTGGATCACATCCAAAACCTAAAAATCAGTCTCCTCATTTCTACCAAAACCTTTAAAATGCTTCAAAGTGATTGGTAAACATTATGTCTATCTCGCTATACCAAATAAAAACCTTTTTCAAAAAGAAGTAGCCCTATTACAACATCAAAATACATGGGTCATATTTCCGACTTCAGTTTAGCAATACACAAATATCAATAGAACATGTGAGGACATACATAAAAATCTATTATATAATCCTATTGAGTAATGATCGCCATTGTCCCAAAATAAAGGTCTAATTTTATCTCATAGACAGTTTCAATTTTCCATAAATCAGCAACCACCACCACCAAACACTTTTTCCACTAGGAGGAGTGGGCTTACATGAATAAAAAACTGTCATAATGTACTACATAAAACCTGGCTATTGTAAAACCTTCTTAACAGTTTAACCGATAATTTTCCTTTTATCCCCTTTTACCTCAAACTATTAGACTACCTTCCATAAATCAGCAACCACCACCACCAAACACTTTTTCCACTAGGAGGAGTGGGCTTACATGAATAAAAAAATGTCATAATGTACTACATAAAACCTGGCTATTGTAAAACCTTCTTAACAGTTGAACCGATAATTTTCCTTTTATCTCCTTTTACCTCAAACTATTAGACTACCTTCCATCGAATGTACCTTCATTTTTAACACTTCTATTGGTCTTCTATACACATTCCAAGCTACCAAAAGCAGGACTCTACCACAGTTTTCATTATAGGAGTCACCCTACTTTTATCTTAACACTTTCATTCCAAATCCTATCTTATGTCCACTTATCAATTGAGCTTCCTTTCTTGTCAACTCATCATCACCCAACATTTCACCCCCCACATAATATGGTTGGTTTAATAGTTGTGGTAAAATTTTGCTTTGTTAAGGCTTTACTGTTCTATCACAAATTACACTTGAAGTATTTTCTATACATTTCATCAGCACCACTCAATCCAATGGGTTATGTCTCCCTCTATTTACCCATATTTAGTACAATGGATTCAAGGAGACTTGTGGTATAGCAACAATTTACAATTTGGAAAATGAAAACTGTAAAAGACCAACAGCTTCAGAATCATAATAAGGCATGCATATTATTAAAACTTACAAGTAGTCTATCTAACAAAACAGATTCATGTTGTGAAGCTAAGCAAATAAAGGAAATCTTAGATGATTTAAAGAAGAAAATACAGTGACTACGGTTGATATGCACAAGTCACAACCCTTATCATCTTAAACCAAGTTGATTATTGTGAAAATAATTGAAGAAATGGATAGAAAAATAGCTTCAAGAAGCCAGAATCTTTGTAGACAAGCAAGTTTGCTGTTTAAGATGAAATTGAATTTTTATGGCTGCTGAAATATATATTGGCTTCATACAAGCTTAATTAATAAAAGCTGGTCCACATTTCTACCAAATATGGCTTCATACGGCGGGAAAGTGAAAATAGCTTTAATTGTGATGTTATGGACCTGATCACAATGTGCAAAATAACCAAAGCCTATGAGAGAAGAGAGATAAGATGTGGAGGCTTAGATCAAAACAATCTTCAGAGGGGATGGGGTTACAATTTTCTGTAAAAGATGGCCCCCCAAAGAAGCAAGCAAAGCAGTTAAGCAGAGTAGCAGTTATTTGAAGGAGTTATGAAAAATAGAAGAGCAGGCTTGAAAACAGTTAGACTTGGAAGAGTTTAGAGCATTACACACTTTCAAATTTCTTATTGTATTTTTCTTGACTCAACCTTGCATCCTTGTTGTACTGGTTCTAGATAAATGTTTAGAATCTTGTTCTTTAACACTGCCGCATTTCAATTCCTTGATTTGGTGCGAGGGATTGTCTGGTACCTAACATGAGGTAAGCATCGCAGAACTGGTGCGAGTCCAGTGATATTTAGTAGTAGACCGCGGAAAATAGAGGACTGCCAGAAATTCAGTAAGAGAAATAGAAGAAATCGCAAGGTGGTTGAAATATAAATAAATGTGTATAAAATAAAGCATATTGTACGCAAATAAAAGCTGCATAATAAGCAACTGACATTAATGCTCATAAAACTTAAAATCTCAATATTTCAAATAGCAAATAAAGCAAGATGCAGAGTTGCATACATTGCGTGAAGATAAAGCAAGATGCATAGTTGCATACATTGCGTGAAGATAAAGCAAGATGCATAGTTGCATGCACTGGGTGAAGGAGAAGAAGGAACAAAGTGAAGAACATAGTGGTTACCTTCTTTTTTGAAGCGGTGTGTTGTGTCTTTGCCTAGGTAAAGGTAGTGAGGAGATGTAAACCATCAAATTTAAGTTGGGTAGCTGAAATGGAGGAGGGCCTCGAGGGTTTTATGCGACACAAAAGTACCTCTCAAGCTGAAGGAAAAACTATTGAACAGCAGTAAGACTTGCAATATTATAAGGGTCAGAATGTTGAACGGTTTAAGAATCAACACGAGAATAAAGTGTAAAGTGTAGCAGAAATTAGGATGTTGTGTTGGATGTGTGGTAAGACTAGACGAGATAAGATTAAAAATGACAATATTAGAGTGTGTTGGGGTAGCACCTAATACCTATAGTAGAAAAGATAAGATGATGGAAAATAGGCTTAGGTAGTTTGACCATGTGGAGATAAGACATGAAGATTTTGTTGTAAGGAGAATAGATCAGATGGAAAGAAGTCAAAAAAACTAGAGGTAGAGGAAGATCTAGAAAAACTATAAGAGAAACTATTAAGAAAAATCTCAAGATTAACGAATTGAATAGGAACATGATCTTGGATAGAACAATTATGGCGGAATTTGATCTATGTAGTCGACCCACTTAGTGGGATAAGGATCATTGTTGTCCTTGTAGATAATATATATAATACCTCTAACCAACACACCACTTCATATTTTGTAGTTTTTTAATTATTCTAATGTTTTAGAAAGCTTGGCCGACACTTGAGGTTTTGTAATCATTGTATACAGAATCAGGAGTTGACTCACTGACTCGCCCGAGTTACGTTTCAAGAGCATGTCGGCGTGCTGAATCGGAGGTAAACTCGTATGGTGAAATTCGATAAACTCGCACGAGTTGAAATAGTGACTCGTTTTACAATTCTGTAATAAGGGTTATTTTAAGAAAAACCCTAATTTCCTAAAATGGGCCTGGATCGGATCGGATAGGCTTCTTCTTCCTCTTTCTCATTCAAGCTTTCTATTTCGTTGAGTTCTCTTTCATTCAACAAGATGTCGCCGACTGCAGCGCTTTTCTACTTGTAGTAGGATATTATGATCCGTGCTACGATCCTCAAGTTACGATTTTTGACTCCTCTACCAATTCTGCCTAAACTCTCGAGTTTTTAAACATAGTTTGTAATTGTTAATGTTCTAAAAGTTAGGCCACCGCTCTCCGCTATTAATTATGTATCAGTATAACCACAGTCCGATACATCAAAATGCGCTGATGTACAGAAAATTGCAGAGTTGACATATCATATCGACTACCCCAAATTTTGATACCTAATATAGCTATAGCAGCACTATGCCGGTATTTTAACGACACCGGCCAAGTCACTATTTATAATATCCATTGCGTGCCAACAATCATATATTTAACACCCTATAATTATTATTATGAGAGAAACAATGCTAAATATCATATTAATATTGGTATACCTCGTCAGGAGAAAAGAAAGCTACAGCATCAGCAGTGGCGGACCCAGCAGGATGCAAGGATATAACAGCTCTGAAGATAGATGGAGACAGCAATTCTATCACCGCAACCTTCTCTGAATCAACTATTCCAATTGATCCTAGTCTTGGCTTATTAGAACCATGATAGTTATGTTCTTGAGAACTCTCATTAGTTGCAGAGGCTAGTGTGGAAGCTCTTTTTAACCAGTCCAATCGTTCAAAAGTCGAAATTTTCACATTTGGCACTTCCTTTTCCACGGACTTCAGAACATCTGGTAGCAACCTCAGAAAACTCATGTCTTCCTTAGGTTCAAATGAAACTTCTTCAGATCCACATTGTTTCTTTGAAGCTGATTCATTAGTTTCAATTCCATCATCAAGATGGGGGAAAAATCGCTTTTTCTGATCAGTAAAAGCTTTGAGAGCTAACCTGAAATCATTCAGAAGCCTATGTAAGATACATCATATTCATGTCTAAAAAGGGGAAGCTTAATTACAAAAATCTTCAGAAGAAAAAAATTGCTTGATTCCATCATTCTGTAGCACTGACACCTCTAAAAAAAAAGGTGTGTCCGTGACACTGTTCGAAACTGACACCGACACTTGTAATTATGTTTAATTTATTCATTTTTCAGATTATAACTAATGTCGACGTGTTCAGATTATTACTAATGTCGGCCTGTTCAAATTATAACTGATGTCGACGTGTCAAAGTCAGGGCGTGATGCGAATATTTAACAACATTTCACTATCTTGTACTCATTTAATATAATTAATTCATAATAAAAGATGGCTGATTCCATTGTTTTTTATTATTTCCAATTCCTTTCCCAACATTCATCAAAATGAACTAACTACAAAAGGGAAAAGTGTAAGCTAGCAAACATTCACAAATCCAAAAGAGCCTAAAATTGAACCTTGTCCTATCAACTGCAGAAGCACCAGCTTGACCAGCGAGTTGCCGTTTCCACGCATAAGCTACAACTGCACCATCTGGGCAAACCAGTGGCATATGCAGACCCCAAAAATCCTTCCGCGTTCGAGCCGATTCACTAACAACTCCAGCTTCTTCAAGCTCCTTTCCTAGCAAATCAAAAAACAGAAAAAATTCTAAAACCCTAATCACAAACCGAAAATCAATCAAACCATACCAGAACCAGAATTACATACCTAGTGATCGAAGCTCTTGAAAATGCTGTTGCATGCAAGCATTTTCCTTGAGGAGCACTTGAAGCGGCTTACTGCCTTGGTGAGGTTGCCCGGCGGAAATGAAAAGAGCTTCAAGGAGGCGATCGGCGCCGATTCTGATGTCGGCGATTATTCTTTCGGCTTCTCCGAGTTTGTCCATTGCGACAGCGACTTGCTTCGGCGGTGCCTCGGCCGTGGGGCGACCGGGGGAAGAGGGAGGAGGAGTGGGGGTTGAGATAGTTGCCGCGGTGGCTTGCTGAGTTTGTTGCATTTGCATTGTTTTTTTGGTTCTTGAGATGCTAACAAAGTTAATGGGTTCTAACTCGGTTAGTATTTTTCGTACAACTCGGATAGGGCCTCTATCAATAGTAAAAGGCCCATCAAATAATACAACTTTAACTCAATAATTAACCCACTTCACATATCAATAATCAACTATAATGCAATGTTTGAATCTCTTATATTTTATTTGTACAGTAGAAACTCTTTAAATTAATAATGTCAGGACTGGAGAAATTTATTAATTTAGAGAGTTATTAATTTATCGATAAATTAATAATTATTAATTTAAAGAGTTTTTAAGTAATTATACTGTACATACCAAACAAAAAGGAAAATTAGTTTATGCCTCTTAGAATTACGTTACAGCGAACCTTGAGACTCAAGGTAAATTAGTAACTACTATGCTCATATGCATTGGAAATCAATAATGACTTTTGAACTTTAAAGGAAAACAAACAACTATTGAATCATATTTCAATAGAGTGTAATATTATTTTTTCAGTTTCTATGAATTATTAATTTATGATTTTCTTAGGACCAAAAATTATAAAGGGATCTCCCGCAAAGTTATTATCTTATTATTTTATCGAGTTTTTCAATTTTTTACATTGGCCCAAGTCGGGACCGGACAAATTTATTATTTTAGAGAGTTTATTAATTTAAAGAGTTTCTACTATATACAATTCATCTATGAGCAATGTTGTTTTAATTTAGAGCTTCTTGGACTGCATCTTAATCGATGATTTGAAACTCATGAATATTTCTTATCATTTAAAATTTTAGTGTGAAACAAACTTTACAACACGACAACATATTCATCAAAAAAGAATAATTTTGCTAAAGAAAACATTATTTATCTTTTTATAATGTAGAAAATTATTCATGTTTTGCAAAAATAATTGATATGATGTCTTAACCAAAGATAATAGAGAATTTTATGAATTTGTCACAAACGAGTCGATAGAAATTTGGATGATTTCTCATCGCACTCATTTGAGTTGTATTTATTGTTTTCAATATCAAATATTCAATCTGAGAAGTCTTTAATCTTAAATGGGTTTTAGAAAATGGTTTGTGACTAAATTATTAAATTATGATTTACAATTTTGGGTTAAGATAAATGATTTGGGCCTAAATAGAAAATGGTTTGTGACAAAGTACACTTTGGTTAAAGTTCGGCTAGAGACAAAAAGTGGGATAGTCGCCCAAAGTGGCGTGTCACTCGAATGAGAATGGCTAGTCGCATAACAGGATTTAAGCCACACGCCCATGATTTGTCTCGCTCAGCCTGTGGATATGACGGAGGAATGACATGAAGATGAGAGGAAAATCGTCTCCCCGCGATCTAGGAATAAAAGAGTTATCTCTACACCCATGCTCTTAGTGATAGGGTTATGGGCTATTAACATTAAGCAGTAAAGGCAAAGGTGTGATTCAAACATGTAGAAACAAACACAAAACCCTAAAGGTTCCACAATAGGTATACAAACCAACATTGAACATACCACATTAATTCAAAACATTTAAATCCTAGAGAAGGAACAATCATGGATAAAAAACAAACACAAACTCATGAAGGAGACATCAAGGCATTCTCAAAGAAATCAAACCATTCAAAATCCTAATCATCTATCAAAAGCAAAATAAAATTGAATTCAAACATGTCCATGGAATTAATCATCATTTACATGTTATAACTTTTAAAGAAACAAGTAATCATGCTTAGATAAATAAATTAAGGTATTCATGGTATCAAGTTCATAAAAAATTATGTCACAGACTCTATCAAAGGCCTAAAAATATTAATTAAATAATAAACATATTTTTTTTGTATTTTTCATTTAATAAATAAAACTATTTAAAATAAAACAACAATTGATTAAATAAATAATAAAAAAAGGGTTTTTGAAGTATTAAATTTAGAAATGATAAAATATATTAATAAAATACTAAAAAAAATTAAAAGAAAAAAATTAAAAGCAAAAATAACAAAGAAAATAGTGATTAATAAAGGGGCGATGCAAAGGGGTTTGAACCCCTGACCTCAACGTTACACAAAATACTAGCCATTAGGTCACATGTTGTGGCTTGACATAACATGCAATCATAAAAAATAATATGAAACAAGGTGCCGAATGATTTAGAAAAAAAGAAGTAAAAGGTCTGCGGCGAGGTGGATTCGAACCCTAGAGCTCATGTTACACGCATAAACGCCTTAAACAATGGGGTGGTGATACATCCATTGTAAAATACATACCCAATAAAATATATATTAAACACGCTTCATAAAATGTAAAAAATAAAATGAACCAACAAAGTCTGGGGTAGGGATGACAACGGGTCGGATCGGGTGCGAGTTTCACACTACCCAAACCCTCACCCGAAATCGGCACCCAAACCCAAATATTGTTCGGATGGCAAAACAACACACACGCCCACACCCGCTGGGTTTCGGGTTTTTTCACCCAAACCCGAACCCGTAACAAAATACACAAAATACATTTTTCCTACAACTTTCCAAAATATATTATATATATATATATATAATATTATATATATATATAATATTATATATATATATATATATATATATATATATATATATATATATATATATATATATATATATATGGGAGCATATCAAGTGAGAGCATTTTTAAATGAGAGATGAGAGGAAGAAATATCAACCATTGGATTCATCAAGAGAGAGAATGTTAATACATTAATGAGGCTATTAATTTCTCTCTCTTGATGAATCCAATGATTGATATTTCTTCCTCTCATCTCTCATTTAAAAATGCTCTCACTTGATATGCTCCCATATATATATATATATATATATATATATATATATATATATATATATATATATATATATATATATATATATATATATATATATATATATATATATATATATATATATATATATATATATGGGACGACTCAAGTGAGAACACTTGGTTATTATGAGAAATGAGAACAATGAATCACGACCATTAAATTTTGATTTTGTTGATTTTAATGGACTGGATTGGTTTCTATTTCTATTTTGATTTAAAATAAATATTAAGGATCATAGAAAAAGAAACCAATCTAATCCATTAAAATCAACAAAATCAAAATTTAATGGTCGTGATTCATTGTTCTCATTTCTCATAATAACCAAGTGTTCTCACTTGAGTCATCCCCTATATATATATATATATATATATATATATATATATATATATATATATATATATATATATATATATATATATATATATATATATATATATATATATATATAAGCGGGTGTGATTTCGGGTACGGGTTTCACACTACCCAAACCCGAAATATTGGATGACACCCGAACTCAAACCCAGTCAACTCGGATTTTCACCCGTTGACTCGGGTTCGAGTGGGCCCCGCGGGTTTAGGTCTACTTGCCATCCCTAGGTTGGGCGATGGGGATTTAAACCTCAGACATCATGCTACACACACAAAAGCCTTAACCACTGGGGGTGGTGATACACCCATTAACCAAAATGCAAACAATTAAGTATATTATAAAAAGCGTTTCAAAGTTCAAAATGGCGCCAAACTCCATCATCTTCAACCTTAAGATTTCCATAAAACGTGATTTTGACTTAGGCTCTTAAATCTTAATCCCTAAAGTGTGAAAACCATTTTCCTTGAATTTTCATAAGGATTTCAAAAATAAGCATATAAAAATGAATATTAATTGTATCTTAAGAATTTCTCCAGAAAACTCAAGAACCTTAATTCTTCAAATCAAATTTAAATCACACATAGGTACAATCAATGCCTATTTTCATAGGGCTTCAGCTCATGGGAATATGACAAGTATTATGATATCAAGAAATGCACAAAATGATGCTTATATGAGAGAGTTCTAAGTTGTATAAATGTACCTATTGGAGCAAGGTTCAATGCCTCTTCTAGCACTTACAAAAGTGATGTGATGATGCAAATAACTTCCTTGAACCTCTAAGAAGCTAATGAGATATTTACTTTGCAATGAGAGTACATCTATCCTTCTAACTAAATCAACTTGCAACAGTGAAAAATGAGAAATGGAAGATGATGATCTGGTGTTTACAGATGCAAATTTATGGATACAAAAGCATACATATGTTGTATGAAAGTTATTTGGATTGTTGGTTTGCAAGAAATTTGAGGAGAATGAGAATTTCGAAGAAATGGATTTTGAGGTAAAAATGAGCTTTGTGATCAATGATGAGTTCGAGAATTGTTGTGTGTTGGACTTTAGAGCCAAGGTGTGTTATTTATAGGCATGATATGTGGTTTGTGTGTGAAAGAATCAATTGAAAATGAGCTCTCTATCAAGAATTAACTTATTTGGATTCTAAGTGAAGGTACATGAAAATTGGAAGTTTCAAGTTTTAGCATGGCTTGATTGATGGATAATAGGGTGACTTAGGGCGTTGCTTCTGATCATAGAGGTTGGGTGTGATTAGTTATGGACAAGTTTGTAGCTCAATGCAAAAGCTTTGTGATTAAATCACTTGTGAAATTCATCATGAACTTGTGTAAAGCATCGTTTAAATTGAGATTTATAAGCAACATAGGCTGCAAAGCAAGATTGCATAGTTGGTGTAGATGTTGGGTATGAAAATGAACATGGTTTTGAACCTCAAAAACAGTTTTGGCATAACAACTCCCCCTCTTTGAAACTTGATGCTCAAGTAAGATAAATTCATGTTATTAGACTCTTTGGAAAGACGAGATAACATACTACAACTTTCATGTTGGGCACTTGAAGAAATTCAAATTGTATCTTGGAGAAAACTTGTCAACAAAATTGGAAAAATAAGTTGGAAAACACTTAGAAAAAATTCTAAGTATTTGACAATTTTGAGATGCCAAATTGATCAATCCATATCTTTTAGTCCTTATGAGCTTCTTGGCCAATTATTTTTGCTATAATATAGTATCAAATGCCATCTATAAGTATATTTTTTGGGCATGAAAAATGAATATTTTTGCTTTCTTAGCTCCCAACACTGTTAACTCAGGGTTAATCGTAACAAAACTAGATGATGTCATAGCATATGTACTCAGTTTATTTTTGGCCAGCAAAGATACAAAAAAGTTGTTCTTTTTACCATATAATATTGGCAACGAGTTAGATTTTCTTCCTAACTTCAGTTATTATAATTTTTTGTTTTTTTTTACATTGTGTATAAACTTTCCATCTAACCTTTGTTTAATCTTACAGTGGACATTGATTATTGGTTGCGATTAATCCTGTAAGAGAAATTGTATATCATCTGGATTTGTTAGACAATGATTGGACAACATACCCAAATTTGAAGACGATGATTGATACGTAAGTGAGATTGTTCTAAATATTCGTGAATATATTTATTTATCTATGTGAGATTGTTTTAAATAGTCGTTTATATTTTATTATAGCGTTCTACAAGCTTTTCGATCACAAAGAGATATTCACGTACCAAAGATTAGAGCCAACAATATTACACGGATCAGAGTGCATGTATATTTTCACAATTTTGATTATATTATTGATGATACTTGATAAAACAAGTTAAGGGGTATATATATATATATATATATATATATATATATAATAGCGATGGTAATTGTGAAATTCAAATTAATCAACCACCCTTTTCAATTCTTTCTTCTCACCACCCCCAATTTATTTCTTCTGTTTCTTAAATAAAAATTATGTACAATTGAATATGTATTTATTGTTGTTTTCCAATCACTTCATGACAAGATGAATTTGTTCTGAAAGTTGATTCTAAAAACTATATTTTTAACCAAATATATTCAACCTCCATTAAAACGTGCTATGTAACACCCCTTTTCTTATACCCCAAAATATTTAACATATAATCAGAGAATAGCATGCATATAATTCAAAAGGGCGTCACATCGATGTTTTAAAAAAATAAATAAATAAATAAAAACCTTTAAAAAAAACTGACAGCATTTATCTATACAACACGATACACCTGGTCATTTTAATAACACTTAATATAAAATCACAGTTTAACCTGGATATGCATTCACAGCGGAAAATATATGATACTCATGTGATTTATAATGATTCATGTCCCATACCATGATCATACATCGTCTAGTAGTCTCAATCCAACGTAAAACATAATCAAAAGGTTTGGCTTGTAAGCCTCTCAAAAGACATGTAACCAATAAATAAGTTCACCAGTCATAGCATAATACATACACAAACATACATGAGTTCAATACACCTAGTCTACCCAGTGTTACATGACCAGAGCATCGACTCACTACCTAATCTCCAATAACCAAGGAAGAACCTCCGGCTAGGTCACACGCGGCTACTAAACTCCAGAGCCTGCATGTCGCCAAACGAGGGCAACATTAAAACAGAAGGGTGAGAATACGAACCATTATGAAGAAAGTATAACAGAATATAATGGTTAAATCAACACTTCAAGTAATTAGTCATACTATGTAAAACGGAATAGATAATAGTAATCAACACATATTTCACATGTTATCGAGTATACAACAAGCTTCAAATAGTATAATATTTCAATTCTACTATTATATTCTCAATTAAGTACACAATCATAACTCTCACATATTCACACATTTAATCAAATAGGCATTCAAACTTCACTTGTTTCAATTATCAAACTCATACACATATCACAATTACATCAACTTCACATACTCAATTATCGCATAATTTTAATGTGACTCAATGCAAGATATGTGACGCTATGCATGTGGTACCAAATTGTGAACCCAAGGTTTCACCGCTTTCCGATTCAATATCTAGAATCCAAGCCACGCTTCCGATCCGGACAAGACCAAAGCCCACCAAACGTAAACATATAGTTTACCGCTTCCGATTCACTCTAGAATCTAAGCCTCGCTTTTGTTTCAAAGCAAACCACCTTTGTTTCAAGGCACACCATGACATGAATGTATGTACAATGTTAACAAACTTATGCAATTAAGATTATCTCATCAATCTTAACTTATCGCATACCCATAATAATTCAACTCTATGAATTATATATCAAATTGTACAAAACATTCACAACACATTGATATCAATCCACATAATAGAAACAATATTCAATTATGATTCACCAAAATATAATTAACACTAGCAAACCATACTATCTCCTGTTAATTCATATCGTAACAAAATATAAGAATACACTTCTAAACCAAGTATCAATTCATTAGTATTTGGTCAAAATACAATTACGGTCAACTTTCCAAAATACCGTAAGTTACCGACAACCGAATAATCAATTTCAATACTTATTATAATCCAATCAATTATACTTATTGAAATTAATTCAACTATTAAGTAAATCAACTAATTAATAATTACACTACATTAGTTCCAAGTTTCTAATTCATTTTCTATTCCAAAAACTAATATTTAATATAAAAGATATTTAAATCCTAACTATTTCGGACGGTTCGTAAATATCACATTTTCAACAAAAATAACATCACCATGTTAATCTACTAATTAAACTTAGCTACCACGTAAATTTTCATCAAATTCCGGACAGTTAATTATACTGCTTAATTCCGCTATTCGGTCAAACGGGACTATTTGAATTATATATAACACTACTTATTTCTTGTTTCTTCATATTGGTGTACGCTACAGTAAGTTAGAAACATTATTATATTAATTCTTTTAGTATACTAATTAATTTATAAAATTTGTCACTTATACATTTCTATTAATTAAGTAACATATTATCTCTCATTTTCATTGGTAAAAGTTGAACAAGTAGTAGCCAATGAATAAAATGCAGCAGGATAAGTATTACAGCCACACACATAATATATATACACATATTGAAATGGGACCTATAACCTACAAGGGAGGTTACCGTACGACACCCTCTTCTCCTTCACATGTGATACCGTCGTCACTAGCTATGGCATCATGGTCAACATGATTTGTTCATATTTAATTACACATATGGTAGCTATTACTTGGTTGTCACCTCTATTAATAATTCAATATAAGATTCACATGCTGATGTTTAGCAAATAACATCATCAGTCTAATAAATTATTAAAGGAGACATTTAAATGAAACAAGCCTATTATCCTTTTTGGCCAAAAGCTAGTCAATAAGGTATGTGTTCTATCTATCCATAAGAGAAATTGAGTGGTTCACGTTTCTTCCCTGTGCAACAGTTAGCAGCAGTGGTATTGTCCCATCCTATAAATATATTGGTGATTCCACTGTTCCAATTAAATTAGATGCTACAGTGTGTGTTCTATCAACCTATGCAAAGACTCACCTGCTCATTGTGCCATTTAATTGGTCAAGGAACTACAGTGTGTTTTCAAATCAACCAAATGCTAGTGGCACACGTCCTACTTAGTTATTAGCTAGCAATTAAATGTATTATTGGTTCATGTTGGATTTGAACAAAAGTAACACAGCAGCCAAGAAATGAATAAAGGAAAAACAACAAAGAGGAATGCGACACGTTTTCTCGCCTGCATAGCAAACGGTTCTCTAACCTATACTACATGTCTATTTCGTTTTCATAAGCATATGAACACAGGAGTGTTCATTTTCCAGTATTAATCTTTGTTTTAAACTTCCAATTCCTCTACCGATTCCAGTTTACCAATAGAAATTAAAACACATATATTATAAGATTCACTATGAACAAATATAACTATGTTAATTTACCAATCACCCCATTATACTAGCCCACAATGATTAGGGATTCTCCCCCTTACCTCTTGATTTCTCCTCCAAAACCCTAGCTTTTGCCCCTTGTTGTTCTTCCCCTTTTCTTCTTCTCTTAGTCTCCTTTCTCCACTTTCTCTTCTCTTTAAAAAAAAAAAATTCAGCAAATGAAATGGTAACTCTCCTTCTCATAAAACCCTTACTAACTTAATAACTTATTATCTTAATGGGCTTAAGAAAAATAACACCCCCAAATTACTTCTACTTCTAATAAATAGGCCCAATAAATAATATGCTCCAACAAATAATATTATTATCCTTAATATTATATTCCGATTAATCCAATTAAATCCGACTTTTTCTCAAATAAGTAAAATTCAATAATAATATTATTTCTAATATTATTTCTCTACATACTCCACTTTATTAATTCTTCGATTAACCGAATAAATTCTAACTTCACTTAATAATTTGAACACGTTTCTCAATAACACCGACGATCCAATTAATTATCAAACTTCGTCCAAATTAAGTAAATAAATCCTTATTTAATTTAATTAGCCAAATAATAAAATTCGGGCTGTTACAACTCTCCCCCACTTAAAATATTTTCGTCCTCGAAAATTCAGTCGACACAACCATCTCAACACCAAAACCACATCCACTCTCTCTCTCTCTCTCTCGATTCATACTGATACAAAACGTTCTACACTTACGACCATACAAAGCTTCAAAAGATGTCATTCCAATATCTGAAGAAAATACCATGCAAACACACAATCCTTTCGATGCACAACTTAGCAAGTCTCTTCATCGAATAATCCATCTTCATCGGAATAAAACGAGCACATTTCGTCAACTATCCCCACTGACCCAACTCACTTCACAATTACTCGATGTCTCGCCAATCTCGAAACCAAATCCATAGAGATACTATCTCACTTCCACTCGAAAATAGATAACTGTTCCACCAAACAAAACAGTTCCTGACAAATCCAACTTAAATATACAATTCCAGCATATCCCTCTTCATATTTTACCACTACACATTTCCTCAAATCTCGATACATCATTAACACCATGATTAATACTCAAATCATTACGATGTTCCTCATCCAAAATTCTCTTTTTCCTTGATTAATTAATATCATCTTGTCAAAATATCACAAGTAGGCTTCAACATACCAACTTAACACACGAAGACTTCGCTTCACAACCAAACTCAACTCTTGTGATCACTCAACTCATCAAACCTTGATCCAAACAAACAATGCCTCTTACATTCCAAAACAAACACAGCGGCAAGAAACTCCAATACATACATCGAATAATTCCTCTTATGTACTTTAAGTTACCTTGAAGTATAAGCTATCACTTATCGATATCTGCATCAACACACCTCAACTCGAAATCCCACATCCAAGAAAATTCACTTCTTCCAACCAAAACTCACATTCAGAAAGCTTTACATAACCTCCTTATCTTTCAGCACCGATAACACAATCCTTAAATGTTTAACATGATCATCGTCGCTCTTAGAATTAAATATCCTCAAGAAACATTACCTCATAGAACCTTCCTTCTTCTTACTCGACAAACAGGGTAACTCTACGACTATACCCTCAGACAATGAACCTCTTCTCAAACGATTCCTCAAATATACTCTTCAACTTCTCCTTAGTTGCTTTACACGCTACTAAGTTAGTAAGACAAGTTTATCTCGTTCAATACGATATCGTCTCCTATTGACAATAGATTAAGGGTGATCAAGTCCTCAATTTGTCAATAGACAATCGACAATCATAATGAAACATAAACTACCGTTACTAAACTATAATAGTGTTCCTTCAGAACTCGCACTCGAAATCACTTAAAACACCAAGATTCAAAATCTCCCCTTGAAGTTACAATTACTTGATTCAACTCCAAACAATTCATACCAAAATTCTCATCAAATTGGTCTAACGGAGAACAAACTAAATCAATTCCAAAATCTCTACCAAAGATGCTCAACGGATAACTCAAACACGCAAAAGAAGTAGAAACAAAACCACAACAGTTGTATCAATAACCATACTTCTACGCATAACAGGTAAAACAAGGTCCAATCTCATAGGACAATCCAAAGAATGAAAGTATGCGTTGCACCATTATCAATAATAAGGCACGTACCTCAGATTAACTTATCCTTAGTATTAGTCTCAGCACCAGACAACGCAGACACTTTTCCTTTCGCTTGATCTTTTTTTTGGCTTATCGCACATGGCACAATTGTGTCCTTGCTCACCACAACTGTAGCAAATCCTACTCGAATCAACTCCACAATCAACAGTTTTGTGACGTGTCTCGCCACACCTGTAGCACTTAATCGGAGTAGAAGCTCCTCCCCCACTTGGCTTCTTGCCATGACCAGATTGTTCCTTCTTGTCATCATACGATTTCCCACGGAACTGTTCTCCTCCTCGTTTCAACTATAGAAACATCATTTCTTTCTTTCCACGCATATCTTCTGGAAAACAGTTTCCCAAAAATGCATCACGGAAAAGATTCCAAGTAACTTCAATACCTTCTATTTCAAATATCCGCATAGTATTACTCCACCAAACGTCAGCTTCTTTTGTCAGCACGTGAGTACCAAACTGTACATCAGTACAACTCACGACTTGAAAGATCTTCTCGATTTCTCACATCCATGCGTGCGCTTTGTCCGGTCCATACCCTCCTTCAAATATCGGCGGGTTGCACCTTTGAAAGTCTTCAAAAGCACGGAACTCATCCTTTCCTCCATAACCGATATTCTCTTGCGGCGCTTGTCCAATCGCACCAGTCCACCTCGTCATTGCCTCAACATTAATGTCAACATTCCTTCCTGCAGCCATCGTCCTAAACAACCAAACAACCAGACAAAACAGTATTGATCGTGTCAGATACACGAATCAAATACAATAGGATAAAAGACATTAATAACCTTGACCAACTGGTCGACCATGCTCTGATACCACTAATGTAACACCCCTTTTCTTATACCCCAAAATATTTAACATATAATCAGAGAATAGCATGCATATAATTCAAAAGGGCGTCACATCGATGTTTTAAAAAAATAAATAAATAAATAAAAACCTTTAAAAAAAACTGACAGCATTTATCTATACAACACGATACACCTGGTCATTTTAATAACACTTAATATAAAATCACAGTTTAACCTGGATATGCATTCACAGCGGAAAATATATGATACTCATGTGATTTATAATGATTCATGTCCCATACCATGATCATACATCGTCTAGTAGTCTCAATCCAACATAAAACATAATCAAAAGGTTTGGCTTGTAAGCCTCTCAAAAGACATGTAACCAATAAATAAGTTCACCAGTCATAGCATAATACATACACAAACATACATGAGTTCAATACACCTAGTCTACCCAGTGTTACATGACCAGAGCATCGACTCACTACCTAATCTCCAATAACCAAGGAAGAACCTCCGGCTAGGTCACACGCGGCTACTAAACTCCAGAGCCTGCATGTCGCCAAACGAGGGCAACATTAAAACAGAAGGGTGAGAATACGAACCATTATGAAGAAAGTATAACAGAATATAATGGTTAAATCAACACTTCAAGTAATTAGTCATACTATGTAAAACGGAATAGATAATAGTAATCAACACATATTTCACATGTTATCGAGTATACAACAAGCTTCAAATAGTATAATATTTCAATTCTACTATTATATTCTCAATTAAGTACACAATCATAACTCTCACATATTCACACATTTAATCAAATAGGCATTCAAACTTCACTCGTTTCAATTATCAAACTCATACACATATCACAATTACATCAACTTCACATACTCAATTATCGCATAATTTTAATGTGACTCAATGCAAGATATGTGACGCTATGCATGTGGTACCAAATTGTGAACCCAAGGTTTCACCGCTTTCCGATTCAATATCTAGAATCCAAGCCACGCTTCCGATCCGGACAAGACCAAAGCCCACCAAACGTAAACATATAGTTTACCGCTTCCGATTCACTCTAGAATCTAAGCCTCGCTTTTGTTTCAAAGCAAACCACCTTTGTTTCAAGGCACACCATGACATGAATGTATGTACAATGTTAACAAACTTATGCAATTAAGATTATCTCATCAATCTTAACTTATCGCATACCCATAATAATTCAACTCTATGAATTATATATCAAATTGTACAAAACATTCACAACACATTGATATCAATCCACATAATAGAAACAAATATTCAATTATGATTCACCAAAATATAATTAACACTAGCAAACCATACTATCTCCTGTTAATTCATATCGTAACAAAATATAAGAATACACTTCTAAACCAAGTATCAATTCATTAGTATTTGGTCAAAATACAATTACGGTCAACTTTCCAAAATACCGTAAGTTACCGACAACCGAATAATCAATTTCAATACTTATTATAATCCAATCAATTATACTTATTGAAATTAATTCAACTATTAAGTAAATCAACTAATTAATAATTACACTACATTAGTTCCAAGTTTCTAATTCATTTTCTATTCCAAAAACTAATATTTAATATAAAAGATATTTAAATCCTAACTATTTCGGACGGTTCGTAAATATCACATTTTCAACAAAAATAACATCACCATGTTAATCTACTAATTAAACTTAGCTACCACGTAAATTTTCATCAAATTCCGGACAGTTAATTATACTGCTTAATTCCGCTATTCGGTCAAACGGGACTATTTGAATTATATATAACACTACTTATTTCTTGTTTCTTCATATTGGTGTACGCTACAGTAAGTTAGAAACATTATTATATTAATTCTTTTAGTATACTAATTAATTTATAAAATTTGTCACTTATACATTTCTATTAATTAAGTAACATATTATCTCTCATTTTCATTGGTAAAAGTTGAACAAGTAGTAGCCAATGAATAAAATGCAGCAGGATAAGTATTACAGCCACACACATAATATATATACACATATTGAAATGGGACCTATTACCTACAAGGGAGGTTACCGTACGACACCCTCTTCTCCTTCACATGTGATACCGTCGTCACTAGCTATGGCATCATGGTCAACATGTTTTGTTCATATTTAATTACACATATGGTAGCTATTACTTGGTTGTCACCTCTATTAATAATTCAATATAGGATTCACATGCTGATGTTTAGCAAATAACATCATCAGTCTAATAAATTATTAAAGGAGACATTTAAATGAAACAAGCCTATTATCCTTTTTGGCCAAAAGCTAGTCAATAAGGTATGTGTTCTATCTATCCATTAGAGAAATTGAGTGGTTCACGTTTCTTCCCTGTGCAACAGTTAGCAGCAGTGGTATTGTCCCATCCTATAAATATATTGGTGATTCCACTGTTCCAATTAAATTAGATGCTACAGTGTGTGTTCTATCAACCTATGCAAAGACTCACCTGCTCATTGTGCCATTTAATTGGTCAAGGAACTACAGTGTGTTTTCAAATCAACCAAATGCTAGTGGCACACGTCCTACTTAGTTATTAGCTAGCAATTAAATGTATTATTGGTTCATGTTGGATTTGAACAAAAGTAACACAGCAGCCAAGAAATGAATAAAGGAAAAACAACAAAGAGGAATGCGACACGTTTTCTCGCCTGCATAGCAAACGGTTCTCTAACCTATACTACATGTCTATTTCGTTTTCATAAGCATATGAACACAGGAGTGTTCATTTTCCAGTATTAATCTTTGTTTTAAACTTCCAATTCCTCTACCGATTCCAGTTTACCAATAGAAATTAAAACACATATATTATAAGATTCACTATGAACAAATATAACTATGTTAATTTACCAATCACCCCATTATACTAGCCCACAATGATTAGGGATTCTCCCCCTTACCTCTTGATTTCTCCTCCAAAACCCTAGCTTTTGCCCCTTGTTGTTCTTCCCCTTTTCTTCTTCTCTTAGTCTCCTTTCTCCACTTTCTCTTCTCTTTAAAAAAAAAAAATCAGCAAATGAAATGGTAACTCTCCTTCTCATAAAACCCTTACTAACTTAATAACTTATTATCTTAATGGGCTTAAGAAAAATAACACCCCCAAATTACTTCTACTTCTAATAAATAGGCCCAATAAATAATATGCTCCAACAAATAATATTATTATCCTTAATATTATATTTCGATTAATCCAATTAAATCCGACTTTTTCTCAAATAAGTAAAATTCAATAATAATATTATTTCTAATATTATTTCTCTACATACTCCACTTTATTAATTCTTCGATTAACCGAATAAATTCTAACTTCACTTAATAATTTGAACACGTTTCTCAATAACACCGACGATCCAATTAATTATCAAACTTCGTCCAAATTAAGTAAATAAATCCTTATTTAATTTAATTAGCCAAATAATAAAATTCGGGCTGTTACATGTTACAAAATGCAGCATGCAATATATACATGAGAGGGAATAAACAAACACTTAGGCTTTGTTTGGGAGTTTGGAGGGGAAGGGAGGGGAGGACTTTGGAAAATAGAAAGAATTGGTTGAAAGGAATACAAAGATTTTGGGTATGAGGGTTTTGGAGGGTTTGATTTTATTCATAACACCAAAAACCCCATAAAATGGGGGAACTCAAAAATTGTATTGAAGGAAGGTTTTGGAGGGTTTGCATAAATTTTCCAAATATCATTTAGGTTGTTATACTATTTTGAAAATTAACAATTTAGTAATGATAATAACTTTTTTATCATTCTAAACAAAATCATTTTTTTCAAAAAATGTCAAATATTTTTCTATATTTTTCTTAAATTTTGTTTTCGGAAGCCTTCCCCTTCTCTCCCCTCCAAACTCGCAAACATAGCCTTAACATTGGGGTCGAACTGGAAAGAGTTAGCTAGTAACGTTGGTATCAAAACAGTGCGAAGAACATTAAGATTGGACAGACAGAGATGTCATACGAACATAATAGTGGTGGATGCTAACCCACGACAGCCATGACACAATGTCGATGTACTGATCTGAAGTGGAATTTTAGGATGAATTTATTAAAATGATTGATCGTATATGTGTGGCTTTGTTAGGATATACTAGTGGAACATGTTAGGAATAATGAATGAGATTTGGATTCTCTTAACGAGAAGAAGAAAATGATACCTTTGAATTTTTTTTTCAAGTTTGAAAAAAAAATTATGATTTCTAAAATTTATGAGTTTTGATAAAAATAAATTGTTTAATATTTTTCACAAATGAAATTTATTAGGGGTGGCAAAACGGACACGGCCCGCGGGAAAAGCCCATTTTCCCCGCACTTTTCTGTGGAGCGGGACAAAATTTTAGGCCCACTCTCTTTAATGTGTCCGCCCCGCTCCTTTTTTTACGGGCATGAGTTTTTCATACAATTTTATTATTTTTAGGCATGAAAAGTTCAATGTCCGCGGGTCTTTACCGCTGTCACTTTTTTGTGGGACGGAGCAAAGTTTTAGACTAACACTCTCAAATATGTTTGTCCCGCCCGCCCAATTTTTTCGCAGACTTTTATGGGACGAACCTAAACGGGACGGACATGCCCGTTTGCTACCCCTAAAATTTCCAGTTTGAGTTAATTTGAAATATAAGATAACATGTGAAAATGTATAAATGTTTATGCTTTGTTTTTAACAAATCTTAACCCTTAGTTAAATTTAATAGTTATTTTATTAAGTTCCATTAGTGAGAGACTTAATTAAACCCTCATTTAGACACCACCCATAAACAATTTCTATATTAACTTTAAAAATGTTAAAAAAATATGTATAAAATAAGTTTTTTTTTTAATCCTCAAAATATTTTCAAAATATAATCAACAAACCCCCCCCCCCCCCCAAAAAAAAACCATATATAATCAACAAACATATTTTATTTTTTCTTCAAAAATAACTTTTTAAAATTGACTTGTAAAAATAAATTTCAAAAACGAAAATCTGAGTCGGACCCAATTAGCCCAGTTGGATCAAACCCTATAAAAACTTGTCAATTCTCTTTCTCTAACCAGTCACCACCACGCACAAACTAAACAACCAAGGCCTCTCTTCCCTCTAACGGCCGTTCCTCAGCTTCTTACCACCGTCATCGCCGTCACACTATCCGCCGTACTTATAGCTTAAACTGAACCCTACCGGAATCTAAACAAAGCTTTTACTTCTTCTTCTTCTGTTGCTTTTCATTCTCCCAATTAACGCAACATGACTCGTCCTAAAGCCAAGTCGAAGAAAAAGAGCGGCGTCGTCGACTTCAAGGTTTTCTCTATGCACTATCACCATTCTCTCGTTTACATTCTATACATGCTTAACGTTATTCATGATTTTCCAAAGCTTTTCAATGCTCATTGGTGTTTTTGTCTTGCTCATAATTTCAGAAAAGAAAGGTGAAGATTGGTAGGAGATTGCCTCCACCTAAAAATTCAACAAATACTGAAGTGAAATCTAAAGGTAAATTTCATATCCTTTCCTCCAGAATTTGCCTAGAATTTGCTTAGGTTTTGTTTTTCACCAATTATTTAACCTTTTTATTTGTTGAAGTTCGTTAATAGTTTATGAATAGAGTTTTTTTAATGCTTTATTTAGGATATAAGTAAATGAAGTAATGTAATGAAATAATTTTACGGCGTTTCGTACAGCAATTATTCTGCCGGAGCAGAGTGTAGCAGCTGATAAGGAAGGTTTGGCTGTAAACAAGAAGGGTTTGACTTTAAAAGAGCTTCTTCAGCAAACATCTCATCACAATGGAAAAGTTCGAAGAGGTTCGTATATTTGTTTTGCTGGATATGTTGTTGTTGTTTAGCAGTCTTTAAGTTTGGATAGCTGCGTCGTTGGTTCTATATAGTAGGAATTTTGTATGTTAGAGTAATAGAATCTTTGGAAACATTAATTTTGACCAACTAAGTTGAATAAAAGTTCTCAGTATAGAAGCAATTGATTTATTTAGTTGTTTAGAAACCTTAAATAGATGTGAGTTACATAGATAATTCTCTCATTTTGAATAGATGGGAGCTACATAGCTAATTCTCTGTATTGGTTGGATGTGGGATGCATATCTTGTTGTTTTAATTAATAAAACAATGCTATGAACTGAAATGCAATACCTCGGACCTGGTTTAGTTTCTAAAATTTAAGGAATGATGGAGGTCAATTTTGTTCGATTATAAGCCTCAGACCAAATAAATTTGGATCATGAAACTGTTAATATCAATAATTATTTTGAAAGCTATTGAATAGGAATGAAGTTGACTATTAATCATGGTCGTTAGTGATTACTTAAGGGTTGCTTACGCCAATTTATGATTTGGTTTTGATGTTTTACTGAGCGAGTCAAGAATTCAAAATTTCCTTTATATATCATATTAATATTAATAATATTTTTCCACTCCACCATCCAAATACAGATGCATTGATGGGAATTAAGGATTTATTCAGTAAACATCCAGAAGAACTGACGTCGCACAAGTATCGTGTTGTAGAAAAGCTCCGCGAGCGTATTAGCGATGATGATAAAGTGGTTCGGAAATCATTATATGATCTTTTTAAACTTGTGATTTTACCTAGTTGTAAAGAGGTACTTTCTCTTCTGTTTACTTAATTTACTATACTTACGTGTTGAAATGACGCTCCATTATCATTCTGAATAATAGAATAGTCTAGCTCTTCGCCATTGTTATTGTACAAACAAGAAAATGACACCAAGCGCGGGGATCAAGAGTCCTACTGAAGTTTCATAGGGGATGGCAGAAATTTAAATAATGGCACATTACATTGCCTCCCAAAAGCAGTGACATACAGAGACCCAACCTTAACAAGTTTATGAGTGAAAGTCCCCGCGGGCCCAAAAAAATGGAGTGGAAGGAATTTATGGCTTATGGCTCTAGAATTATGCTGCTGCCAAATTAGCCACACTTCAAAATTAAAAGCACAACACCAAAGCATCTCAGTATTTATCCTACTCCCAAAACCAATCATCTACCAAAAATAAACGTTGACCCATTGTGACTAGTTGAATATTTGCCAGAGGCCCAGAATATTTGTAGGGAACTTTTCTTCCCTTGAAATAAACTCGAAAATATAGCATTTTTAATCAATATTCCAATCAGGGATAATTGCATTGATATGAATATGTTTTTTTCTAAACTCAATATGAATATGTTTTTTTCTAGTAATGCTTTCAGCTTATGACTAACACATATTTAGTTGCTCAAACAATTACTCATTTATTGGGACGCAATGTTTTCCTGGAAGATTTTATAACTTGTACATCTTTGCATAATTTTGTTCGGGGTACAAACAAAATTTATAACCTCCCTGCGGCGTGGGGGTGCCTCGTCATTCCACTTTATTAAGGATGTTGGATTTTATATTTAGACACTAATGCTGATAAAGAAAAAAGTGATGTTAAAATATACTATGAAGTAAGTGAGATTGGTACACATACAAATCACTGTAATTTATATGAGCTACTAAGGATGTATCCACCCATTGATATGTTATTTAAATTTTAATCTCAACCTACTAGAACTTAAGAATGAATTAACCCTCTATTTACTCACTTTGAAGTAGCATTGACAAAAATTTTCTCTCTTGTGATAATGTAGTTAATGCCTTTTTCTTTTGATTTTTTGTTCTGTTATATTTGCTTCTGGTTATTATGTCTGGCTGTAATAATTGTACCCTGTCTTATTGATTGCTTCCTTCATTGGTTTACAAGGATATAGTTTGTTTTCAGTTGACATATCCTCTATTTATCATACAATCATATCAATATACTAATGATTGCTCTCCCGTCAAGTTCATTCATCTTATTATTACTTGATTCTCCCTATATTTTGTAGGATAATCAAGAGCTGATCACTTCTCTAATGATGGCTTACATATTTAATGCAATGACTCATTTGGCAGTTGACATTCGGTTCATGGCATTTGATTTCTTAGACCTTACTCTTGAGTATTATCCTCCTTCCTTTTCTTCTTATGCTGAAAAGGTAATATATCGTCCACATTGTAAATTCTTTTCTTAATAATATGTTATCTAGGCTTCTTGAAATCCTTTGACACATAATTTTTTAAAGCTGTACTTTTTTTGCATTACCGTATGGTTAATGATGGGTTGCTGACTTGCTGGGCTTATTGGGCCTTCAGTTGGAGGTAACAAGTTAAGAGTAAGAGTGCTAGGGTGTGGTGGGGATTGGAAGAAGAAGAAACAGTTAAAATGGGCATACAAAATAAGACAGGTGGCAGTGTAAGAGAATAGAGGGGGACATAGGATTCTTGGAAGGAGTGAGAGAGAAAGAGTTGTATTTACAGGAGGGTAACCAAGTGAGAGAGGTATAATCTTGTGTGGAATTAATGGGGATGAGTATTGAGGCGGTTTCAATCTCTATTGTGGTGGGTGGTGTTCTCATTGTTTAGACAATCATTTATCTTTCTACATTTTGCAAGGAGATTCCTCTCCATTCCATTGTTCAGGAGTTATCTTCTTTTGTTGGATGATACTTTTCCATTTTGTAAAAAAGGGTTTGATCCCCAGTTTTTAGTGAATAAATTGCAGTACAGTTACCTTTTATATTCTTTTTTGTATGCTTGGTTATATTAGTTAACAAAATGTGTTTTCAGCTTTTTATTAAAAGGCTTGTAAAATTTGCTTCACAAAATGTTGTCACCATTTGTTTCTTAGTTGTATTGGTAAGAGATGCAGACTATGATTGCATATCAGTTTTGCACGGTTACTTGTAACTCGTTTATGTACCATCATCTTATCTATTTTTGAGCTTGTTCTTTGTTATGTTTTATTCATCTGCAAACTTTATTCTGTAAACATGTCCTGAATTTGAGTTATATTGGTCCTTAGATTGTATTCACTGTTGGAACTAAGAATTCTCTGTAATGTTGGTTGCATTGTTAACAGATTTTTCAGAATTACGACGATATCCTAAGGAAGAACCAGTACCATTTACAGGACAAAGAAAAACTAAAGGATACTTTTGCCGGGTTGGTTCGCTGCCTTTCACTTTTGCCATGGAATAAAGAAGAAACTGATTTGCAAAATAAGGTATCTTTGGTTTCGTTTAATTGCGAATACTAGTTAGTCTTTGTGACCTGGATCAACACTATTGCAATAGCAATTTTTGTTCGTCTCTCAAGCTTTATATTTCTTATTGATTAAAAAAAAGCTTTCTATATCTTATTACTTTTTTTTCTTCTATATCTTTTTGTTAGATGTGATTATATATTAGCGTTTCAAAGCATAACATCTCAAGACTTAAACCACCTACTTTGTTTCCCGCTGTGATTTATGAAAACATTGTTTTTATTCTGCTGCCTTATCCAATATATTTCTAATGCTTTATCTAATTTTTAATAGGATGATATTGGACAAAGGGTATTGCATGCTTTTGAAGCTGATAACTCTATGAGCTCTACTGGTACGGTATCTCAAAAATACAATTTAGATTTGAATGAAATGACTAATTTAATGTTGTATCTAGTTCAAGTTTGCATAATTTTGAATAACTAAACATTTTTGAAGCTTTTATATTCTTTATAATGGTTTGACTGTATTTCTTTGATTTATTTTGTGTAGGTTTTTCTCATATCATAATGAAACTAAAGGATCTAGTGGCAATATTAGTAAATAGTTTTCAGGAATTTACTACTTTGTTTAATGCTAAGGAGAATCTTGAAGGGAGGTCTTTCGGTTGTATGTCATCCATTCTTCATAGCATAGATCTTATTGTAAGGTCATTTGTTTATGGGATTGATAAAAAGTCGGAATGCACAAGTTCTCAAGGTGGAGCCAATGTGGCTATATGGGATGTATTGGTCTCTTCTACATTCTTGAAGAAATTATTTCCTCTTTTTCCTCTTGATCCAGGGCATGGACTTCCGCAAAAGGTAGACACACATTTATTTCTTTTACCTTTTAGAGGTGACTAGTAAGAAGAACAATAATTGTAGAAGTTGAAAGAGAAGCCATAGCTATTTAGATTAGTTATTTTCGTCTCTCTTATAACCCGTTCAATGCTAATCTGGACTCATTTCATCAAATATAATAAATTTGCTAAGTTATCTATTAAGTTGTATGTTTTTATTCTTAAGAATACACTCATCTTCAAAATATAGTACAAATAAGGATGGATAGCTCTCTAGTTTATTTGCATGCCTACCAAGGAAAAGACTGCTTTTCCTAACTAGGCCTGAGGATTATCTAATTGTTTCCCCTGTTTTGGAGGATATCTTAGTACTGTATGATTGAAGAAATATAACTTTTGCTATGGGTTTTCAAATTTTCAACTGGCGTGCTTTGATGAAATGTATTTATATCTAAGTGACAGCTTCTAGCCTTCTATATTGACAAGTAATTTGGAGGCTTGGCGATGCATTCTTGTCGGAGTTCATCTTGGTTTGTCTAGTTGTTTGGGTTAAAGTTAGTTTGCCCCTATAAACTGTTTTGTATTTAGTTAAATTTATTTGTTGTGTTATAGTGATCCCCTTGCTTTGTAGCACAAGATAGGGAATAAAACGCCCAGCAGGATTATGTCATACTAACCTTTTCTTCCTTTTGCAGGATTATGATAGGTTGCTTGACTTGAACTTGGTCATTGCAAAAATATTTTTTGAATTAAATGAATGGATCTGCCTTCCTCCTTTTTTGTTGGAGAAATTTCTAGAATTTCTTGAAAATGCACTTCTTGGGAAGGTCTGATACATGCGCTAATGAAATCCTTTTAATTTTTATGAAGTTGAAAACAATTGTCATTTTAAATCTGAGCTTGACTAGAAGTGTTAATATGCAGTTTGGCAGAGCTGCACAGTCTGGTAAGGCTGTCTGGGAGAAGCATCTAGTTCAACTCCTTCGTTTTATTCCCAAATTTCTTTCACGTGGAGCAAGCGATTGGACGTCTCGTCTTATTTGGGTTTGACTCGTTACATGAATTCTGAAATTAATTTATCTTTTGTCGAAAGCTATTGCTTAGATATTCTGTCTTTCAAATATTACCTGGAATTTGACATCTTTTTTCATTTATAATTTACAAGATGATTTCTAATTCCCAGATACCGTGAAGGAAATGATGAAAACAGTATTTTTTTCTACTTTCCTATGCAAATTATTGAAAGCAGTATTTTTTTTTTGTTTCAACTTTCTTAAGCAAATTATTGAAAACAAAAAACTTTTGAACATAAGATGACATTTTTGTTATTAGTTATAACATGTCAAAACGACAATAATAAAATAAAGCAAACAACATCTAAGGGCCTATTTTAGAAGTGTTTGGCTCAACAGTTTTTGGTGTTATCCTTAGAACTAGTAGTTACTAATTGCCCTTAACCTCTCTTTTTTCCTCCTTGCAAATCAATCTTAATTTTGATTTGGGTTGTAGAATGTTTGATAGCCCACAGTGATGTGCAGTATTCCCCTTATTTAGGATGCTATGCACATTTGTATTCCTCACAACTTGTGCTTTTGTAATCGGTCCTTCTGGGCCTCTCCCAAGTCAAAAAAAATTTTAAACAAAGTTTTGTATTTGCATATTTTATTAAACATCTTTTAGGTTAAAAGTTATTTTGAAGTTAAAAAATTGAGAACAACAAACAGCTCCATCTTTACTTTTAAAAGACTTACGTTTTAACACCAGAATAGCTTTTAAAGCCAAAAAAGTACGGCCAACTGATACAACAGTTTAAGAAAATGTTCTATATTCATTTCCTGTTTTTCATTTTTAATTAAGAAAATGCCACTTTATTTTCAATCTGTTTCTTGTTTTCAGTCTTTTTTTCATGTATAAAACTTTGGAGCAAGAAACAAAATGAAATCAAGGAGATATTTTGGAATTAAATGTTAATGCGAAAAGCCAAACAGGCCTTTGATTTTTTACCTTTCGGATTCTTGTTCCATGTTTATCTTTATTTTTCTTCATTTTTTTTCTTTCTAATAAAGGTTCCCAAGGTGCTGTTTTTACATGAAATTTGCAACCATTGCAGGCATTTACCCAGACATTTAAGGAAAGCAAGCCAGGATCCTTATTGAAATTGGCCTGTCTCTCTGCTATGGAAGATATGCTAGCTCCTGTAAGTTAAGCTTTATCATACTATCCCATGGGCGCCCTTGAAATTCTTGAGTTTTGGAATCCATCGAGGCCCCTCTTCTTTCTTTTACAAATTTATATGATTTTGTTATTGATTCTAATGTAGATCCAAAGCATGCTTTCCCGGGAGACAAACAATCCACAAAATGTAGAACTTCAAAAAGCTTTATGTGCATGGATCGAAGAGCTTCCTCTGTTGCTTATCCAGCTTGGTGATAAACACCCAACCTGCTCCTTGGTAATCATGATTTATAATTTCAATAGCAGTTCTTTATGCAAAGTTCATGAATCTGGCGTACTTTGTGGAGATTAATGTGCTTCAACATTTATGATCTTAAAATTATATTTCTCTCCTTAAAATATTCAATGTTCATTTAGGCTTTAGTAAGGCTTCAACTTCGTATTGGACAACATGCTTTGTTGAACTCAGCACTTGTTTGCGCGTACAACAACATGCAGAACTCTTTGCAAGATTTTTATTCTACGTGTCATGGAGGTAAACATCGATATGCTGTTAACTTCAGTATGGATAATATTCTTCACATAGAGATACTATTCGGCCTCTAATTGTTTTCCATTTCATATTGCAGAACATATAAGCTTTGGTCCTTTTCTCCGACTTCCTAGAGAATCTCAAGAGCTTTCTTTATGTTCCCTTTACTATTTTTCTCATTTGGACTTACCTTTTTTAAAGTCATTAGCTGGTTGTTGCCTAAGTAAGTTTTTCATGTTTGTTTTTATATTTCGACAACTTAATTTCTAATTATTTTTATTTTCACCATATATTTTCACTTATATATTTTACCAGTTAACATTTGCATAATTGATGTAAAAATATTGAATTTTACTATGATACATGATGGTGAGTGATTGGAAGGTTTATCATTTAAAATGACCACACTCATACATGGTGGTATTTTTCTAACTTGATAATATTATTTGGATATATATTTGTGATCAATGTTTAGACAAATAAGTTCGAACTTTTTGATCTAGATGTTTAAAATGTACTTTCCATTTGTTAAAATTCTGGATATTATTTCGAAACTTGGCACTTATTCTCTTAGGTAATCATGGCAGTGATAGAATCATAGGGAGTTTAAGAACTGCAGTAATAAACTAGGGAGAGAGAGAGAGAGAGAGGATTGTTTCTGTTATTGAAGAATTAATAAATCAAGAAGTCTATCCTCCCCGAGAGTTTTACCTTTATAACAGAGTAATGAGCTCTGCTCAACCATTCTCTTCACTAAAAAGATGCCGCCCCTGTACAATTTCAGTTATTTAACCCACTGTCCATCTAATCCTCCTAATCACCTAACTTCTAATTGTCTTCTTTATTCCTTCTGTTCTACACTTCCCATATACCCTCCTCATCATTTGCAAAAACATAAATCTTGATTACATTGGAGAGATTCATAAGAAAACATATTATTATTGAGAAGTATCTCGATAAGGCTAAAACTGTGGAGGACACTTTTGGATAATTCTTCTCCATCACTTCAATTACAAATGCTTTTTATGTGAAACATAGCTAATTCCATTAGAGTGAGAATTTGATGCTAACTATAGTTAAATGCTGTCAATCTTTCTGGATTAAAACTTATACATATTTATTTTTCTTTTTACAGGTCCTGATCTAGATCCCTATTTGTTGTTTCGGACCATAGAGATTCTCCATTCATCCTATAAAGAGGGGCATATAAATATCGCTGATTACTTGAGTGTCTTCATCACCTTAGTCTTGCGTTTCAAAGTTTCTTCAGGTAGGTTTCAGAAATTTATTTAGAAAACCAGTTTGAACTTGTAATTTTGATAATGTCCATTTCTGATTTTCCTTTAGTACTTCTGTCCACTATTCTCAATATGAGTGATCACAGAGAACCGGAAGGGGGTTAAAATGATTAATTCATGACAATCAACTATGTGTTTACCTTGCTAAGTTATATTCACAATTACATCCCACATGCAATCCTTTATCTTTCTTCTCATTAACTACTAGGTTACAAGATTATATAGCATTCTTGACATGTTCTTCTTCAGCTAGTGAAGGTACTAAAATGGGGAAAATATTTAGTCATTGATATGTATGTATTGTATAACTTGCTAGGTAGATTTTGTTTGACCCTTGGCTAGAACAGTTTGATCTGATCATTAAGGATGATTGAATTGGCCATGCTTGTCAATGTTTTTAACTACCTTTTGTAGTCTCTTGGCATCAGAATCAGAAATGTCATTCTTTTTAAATTTTCAGAAGTTGGTGATGCTGTCTTGAAGCGTGATCCACACTGCAAAACTTTAAAGTCAATGACGGCTGTTCTTTGCTCATACATGGAACAAATCGGCAATAATTCTCTTGTTCTACAGATTATAGAGAAAGTGATAATCGATCAAATAGTAAGTTTACTCAATTGAGAATTCTTCTACATTTGTTTTTTTTTTTCCTGCACTTTTTACTTGTGCATTTATTTGCCGTTGTTACTTTTCTCTGGTACTTGTTGACTTGTTCTGAGACTTTCTAGAAGCATGATTTATCATTCTACTATTTTGTGTCACAGGTTTTAAAGCCTTCTTTGGATAATAGTTGTTCTCTCCTAAGAATGCTTGTTACAGTGGATAACAAGCCCACAAGACTTTCTGAACAAAGCATTATCACTCTAGGCCCTTGTCTTTCTGCATATCTAATGGACGCTATGCAGGTAATTATGCTTTCTCAAATCTTCTTGCCAACTAAAAATATATGTTTGAAGAGTTTTGACAAGTATTGAACTTGTATGGTTCCCATTTTGCCATGGTTATTTATAATTTTAAGAACATCTATCTATTTAAACTTTTTGTTAGATCCCTAGTGTGTTTGTTTTCTGACTAGTAAGTGCACATTGTACATTATTTTAGTTTTCTTTATTTTTAAATAAAGCATCGGGTCTCAACTTTCGATCATATATTTCACTGTCCCACAGCTCATTCAAGAAGATGGTGAGGAGCAGTGCATTCCATCCAATCGATTAAGTACCATTTATTATCTCCTACCTTGTTTCTTATTGTTCGATCGGTGCCATAAACTTATGGGTTATGTATTGAAGACAATGGGATCAGCTATAACGGAAAGTAGTTTGTCATTGAAAAATGATAATGGCACTCAACATATGGGGAACTGCTTGACTAGGGTAAACACTGTGGTATCTGTACTTGTGTTGATGCACAAGGATGCAAAATTGCAACATATTATGTCTGAATTCAAGGAGGATATTGGTAACATTACACACTTAGTTGGTTTGTTAAAGGTAATTTATCATTGATGAGCAATTATGATTTGGTATTGACACTACCTATTCTTAAATATTCCTCTCTCTGTCCGTAAATATAGATTCCGTGGACTAAATCACTAGAATTAAGTAAGTTAGGAGTAATAATAAATGTTAGTAGTTGATTTTGTTTTCTCAAATTTATCCTTAAAGAGACTTTATTTATGCTGTAATCATAGGTCAGTTTCAGCCAGAGATGGTCAAGCCAATGCCATAGTGAAATTGGCTAAAATGATGTCTGGTCAACAAGGAAAATTGCAATATTCCTGGCCAAGCAATGCTTAATTTGATATAGCTCTTTCAAGATTTAGAAATATTGTCACTTTTAGTTGTCTTATTGTTTTGTTAACTTATTCAGTTTTCCAGAAACTGTTGTAGTTATTCCTTGCTCATTTGCTTTTTTTTTTTTTTTTGCAGTCTTACGAGCAAATTAGTCGAAAAATTGAAGTAACACATAAAATACAATGTGCATTGGATCAACTGACTATTTTAACAAAATAACAATGCTCAAGAAAGATGTTGAGTGAGAAACTTGTACACGTGAGTTTTTCAAATTTTGATTGCTATTGTGTTCTTAACTCTTATTTTTTGATATATTATTTATCTTCATGCGTGTGATGGATTTGTCTTCTCTAAAATGAAAGGGTGGATGAGCATTGGTTGAAAATCATTTAGATTGTGATAACATACGTGTTAATGTGTAACAAATCATCAAGTTGCTTTTGTTTAAATATCAATAATTAAATTTCTCGAGAGCGTCTATAATTCTGTATTTTATACACAGAACTGAAGTGCATTCCTAATTTTAGGGTGTGCCAAATCTGTCTGTCATAAAAAATTCGCATCTTGCCCATTACTATTTAATATATGTACAGCTGGACATAAAGAAAAATATTTATTAGCTGTTGGAATTTCTCACTTCAATTTCTACAAAAAAAGTTGTCCGTTTTTTAGGCGACTAATGTCACGGGGGCACATATCCTCTACTGTTTTTATCGTTTTTGTCTGACTAGTGACCAGTTAGAGTTGAGCACTCTATAAAAAAAAAAAAACTTTGACGGGATACTTACAGACATTATTGACATAGAAGCATTACCTCTATTGTCATATTCACAGGCAGACTTCAACTGAGCTTTGTGGTAGAAAAAAATAAAATAAAAATCAAATTATCATGTTCATTCTATGCATTCATATCTGAACTGACTTTGTTTTGTTGCCTTCTATATCTTTTAGATTGTCTCTGAGTTGTCTTTTTTGTTCCTTGAACTTAGGGTGTATGGCGTAGCTCGGGAACAGTTATGAAAATCTTAGTGGATGTAAAATTGTAAACATTCTACCTTCTTTTTCCAAGTTTATTCTGCAAGCAATTTTGAGGTATGCTAGCAAGCAATTTTGAGGTATAACTTTTGCTCCAATTGTCAGTGGCTATGTATAGTTCCATCCGATAGTCTCTTGTGACAGTCCGTGGCTAGGTCGCTCGCAGAAAGTACCGTAATAGTGCCACTTCAGGACTCCATGCGACGTTCCACTTAAAGAACCAAAAATGATTAATGTCATACTTTGCGTTATGTTTATTGCTCATAAGCGATAGGGATATTTTGTTTTACATGATTATTTGGAATGATTAATTGATTTTTCACACTGATTGTCTCTGTCTCTTTTAAGTCAAGTTGGAAAGTTGGAAAATTTTGTAGTTCTTTTGGTTCTTTTTGAAATACAGGCAAAGGCAAACTGTATATTTTAAATTTTAGATAAAAGGAGGGAAGGAATTTAGAGGTGTAGAGAATAAGGGTCTCTTTGAATCTCTAGTATTTAATTTTTAAAATTTGTTTTAAAAGTTTATAAAAAAGATAATTGAAAAAAAAGTTGTTTGGTTTAGTTTAAATTTTCAAAATTGTTTTAGAGAAAATGAAAAAAAAATTAATATTCTAATTAAAAAAAAACTGATTATAGTTAAGAAAATCATAAAACCTACTGGAGAATTTAGTTTTTGAAATCTACTTTATCATGTTGAATAACTAAATATGAAAAATATTTTTATTATTATATTTATTAATTAAATTTGTAGGTACTAGTAGTTAAATATGCAATTCAAACACCACTAAATTTTAATTTGTAAATTAGAGTTAACGAAAGATGTTTTTATTAAAAATGTCTGTTATAGTATAACATTAACGGTATGTCACTGTTATTGTTTAAGTTTTTAATCTCTTTCTAAAAAGAGATTTAGGGTTAGTTTCACGGCGGTTTGTTTCATTTGATGTTTGTTGAAGCTGACTCATGTTGTCAAGTTGAGTAGTTGCGTTGGCAATAAAATCATGGACTTCTCTTGTAACTTTAGAGGATTATTTGACTCTTTATTTTTATTTTAGGAGATTACTTTTTTCACTTCATGTGTTAATTCCGCACTCTCGTGAAATATCTAAGATACATTTAAAATACAGAAATATATTTTCGGACTCGTTAAATTATCAGAAAAATTTGGAACTGTACTTCTAGAATTGGTTGTGCTTAACAAATTAGAAATAAAAGCAGAAATAAATACAAAAAATTAACATATATTAACACCCTGTTTTGTTTTATTAAAATTAAGGTGAGTATGAAAATAATATCCGAATAAACTTTTGCTATCATCTTTTTAATAATATGAAGTGAGTCCTAAAATGAATTTCCAAATAAACCTCAGTTAGCATTTTTTTTAGTGATTGAGATGCATATGAAAATGTATTTTCAAATTCACCCTTAACTGTTCACACAACACGGGTTATAGAAACAAAATCTGTTATGAAAGACAAAAATGTTGAAAAATATAGAAAATTGAAATATACATTAAAATGTATCAAAACATATAAAATTTACATCGTTAATATCAAACCAATGTAACATATAAAACACGTGTAATCACTTAAATACATTGTAAGATAAAAAATTAAAATGAATCAAAATATGTGTCTTCACCTAAATTGATATCTATGGGTGATTCCGTCTTTAACTTTTTTTATTTGATTCTCTTTCAATCTAGCTCAATTTAGTGAATTCTTGCATCCTATTCAAAAGATTCGATCAAGTTTTAGCTTCCTTTGTTGAATGAGTTGTCCACTATAGAATCACAGTTTCAAATAAATTCGAACTAAATGCATTGATTTAGAAAACCATCCAATACACATAATTCAATCGGTTGGATTTTGGGGCGGGATACTCCGAAGTGATTTTTTTTTTTTGAGAAACCATATCTTATCAAATTAATACACACCATATTATATGCACTTTCTATAAGATGACCCTTTTTAAGAAATTGAATCCACTTTCCTTGGGTGCCGGACTTTTAACACAAGGAATAAGAGATTAATTAATTGCATCAAAAATGCTCTTTTTTCCCGTATAGTGTTATGTATAATTCTTTATGCATATTAAAATCTTTGAGAAGCTGTTGGTGGAAAAATGTATGATTCTCTTCTCCTTTACCAAGCAAGGCAGAAACCGCTCGATAACCGCAGTTACCGTCACTCTCAACATTTAGAATTGTTCAATGTATTTGTGCATAAAAACCGACATCTCTTCGATGTATTTGTTTTTTTGGTAAAGATGGTATAAGAGATGGTTTTCTATAGCGAGCACCTTCGAAAACACTTCTATGATATTTTGAAGTTGGATAATCCAAAAAAAGGGTGTTAACATGTTCAAAATTGGAAGGAGACCACATTGTTGAGTTGTTACTCAGTGTTGGTTTGACTTTCTTAGGAGTACCTTTTGTTTTTACCAGTTGTGACATTGGTTTTAAATATGTGATTTTTGGATAGACAATCTTCCTCAATTTCTCTTTGATGTGGAGTTTCATGTTGTCACTGGCTTTCAAAAATCTCTCTTGAATCACATTCCATTCGGTCAACATAGATGTATTCGATTTACTGTCCTTTATCACACCATCATCATCAAAGCAGAGCTTTTTTCTAGTGGATGTAAACCCCATCTATTCATATTGGACTATTAAGTTTCATTTTCTTTGAAATTAAACAAGCACATGGTAGACCGTATGTATTCTTAATTGTACAACCACACTTTGAGCTAGCTGTACATACTTTCTCAACTCGTTTGAATTCGTGAAAAATAAAATTCAATCTCGCTCGAGATATATTGCCCACCAACCGTGAATGTTGATTGCTGTCTTTGAATATGTGTTCCAACATTGTAATGCTGTGACCAAATGTGCATGTATCTTATTATGCTGATTTTAAATCATTTGGTTCATAGAGTTTTAATATCTACACAAATCACCTTTACTATTTCTCAACCAATTCTTCAAAGTAGCATGGGTAGATTCAATTCGGTTAGTTGTTGTATTTCTAAAGTGTCTAACTTGATCGGCCAAAGCACTAACTCGATCGGTCAAAGCACAAACAATCTTTTTCTTTAACTAGTCTAGAATTGTACTTTCAATAGTGGGAAGTGTGTTTAACAACTTTATGGAATCAAGATGAGTTCAAAATATATTTTGAACGTTTTCTCCATCCTCGCATAGTTGATACCTAGATACATAATCGCTATCATCCCAAAGCTTCAATAATTGTTGCATTTGAGTTATATCCCTTCTTATCCCCTTGTTGTTTCAGGAATAAACATTCTATACTTGTTTGATATTTGAGATATTTTGAGCTTTTTTTCGTTTCAAAGTTACAAGTACATTTTTGAGCAGTACTATGTTCAATGTCAGGTTAGAAAAGATTTCCCTGTCTTCGACCATAAGGCTAAATGCAATGAGATGATCAACTAACATGAAACACATGTCATAATTATGTGTATCCACACAACTTAAAAGGACACTCACATTTTCTCGAACATGTGTTATCTCGTTTTAACTTCCGGATAGGAATTATGTACTTGCCACTTATTTTGCATCTTAATGTCCCAAATACAAGTAATCCATCTCAACCATTATATGACCTACCAATTTACAGTGTCGAACCCCAATTTGTCAGCTTTTGTGCGGATTCTTTGGAGTATATGAACACGAATAACAAACTCTTGTTCATTTGTAAATTGGTTGCCAACATCTACCTTGACATCAATTGGCTTGATATCCGTAGATACAATAAGTTTGGAGAAAAAATTACGGCGCACCATATATAAGGGTCAATTATAACACAAAATATAAAAAAAAACTGTCTAAACTCACCTCTCGAGCATTTTCGTGGGCTACCACTTTAGGACGGTGAAATCAGATGTGAAGGCTACAGAGTGATCTCTCAAAGAATCTATACTCCCATCTAGGAGGATCTTAAACCAATTCATCGCAGATCTAGTCAAAGTTAGTGCAAAAAACTTACTTTTTACTGCCCATTGGGCGTGGTAATAGTCTAACCGATTGTGCACGTGCTCGACGTATTTGTGTGGGTCCCTATTTCCATCATAGATTTGAAGCTTCAAAGGTTTCTCTAGTGACCTCAGAATCCATCTATTGAGTATGTGAGCGAATATAGGAATTCATTTTTGCTTTAGGACTAAACTATCTTCTTTGTAAATCTCCCTCATTCAAGGACTACAAACCTATGGGGGAGTATCACCATAGCCTCCTCTTTTAGGATCAAGGGGGGGGGGGGGTGATGAGTCATGTCTTCAGGTACGATTACGAGTTCTCCTCGACAAAACCCGCCGCCCACCAAAGCCCTCCCCGACAAAACTCGCCGCCCGTCCATGCTCGCCCCGCCAAAACCCGCCGCCTGCCACAGCTCGCATCTCCTATTCGTTCAGTCTATTCCGCCTTAAGTCCACATTTTTTTAGTTAATTATGATAATTCTAATTCCTGATGGTTTAATTTATACATTTATTTATAAATATATGCAACATTTTTTTAAGTAAAATTTGTTAAAGAGATGTTTTATAAAAAATTGTTTAAAAAAATATGTCTAAAATCTAATTAAAAGGTAAAAAGTCTATTAATCTATTAAAAGAATGTAAAAATAAATTAATAAAAAAATAGGCGGGCAAGCACGCCGCCCGCCAGCCCGCCACCTTGGCGGGGCGAACACGATTTTCTGGCCCATTTCGACTTGGCGGCCTTGCGCGCCTTACTCTTTTTTTGGCGGGCATAAGGCGAGACGAGACGGGCGGCCCGTTTTGCCCCCCCTAACAGTACTATCCTTTGGATTGATGTGTTATAAACTCTCTTCAATCCTGAACAACCTTTCTGCTATAAATTGTGAATTATGTTGTTGCACCAACGCTGTTCAACAAATCAGTAGCTCATTGTACCCCAAGGTTAGCCTAACAACTAAAGGATGAGGAATGTTTCCGTTCTAAGATGCTATTGTGACCGGATCATCCTCTATTTGAGGAATGAGAGAAATATCTTTAACAGTTATAGTAGCTACAGTGGCGACTTGTCGTTGAACGGCGGATCAAGTGACTTTGGATACCACCATGGTTAATAAATCTGAAGAAGGATCAGTTGGAAAAAGAAGTTTAGATTTCGAGGAAGAATATTGAGAAATGGATATACGGAATTTTAAGAGAGAATATCTATATCTCTAGATTAGAGGAGATCTGAATGTAGAAATATGCAGAAATCATATTTCGATTCTTATAGACGGTGCTAATGTTATGTGGTGGAACCAAAATTGTTCGGTGAATGATAAAGTAGTGCTTGCTACGATGGACTTGAGCTTTCGATGCGGTGTAGAGGAGACTGACTTGCAAGGTTAGTACTCCAATGCCCAAGCCAGTAGAAAAGAAAAGTGATGTGAGAATAAAAATGAATTTGAATACCTGAGAATAACGCGCTTTTCCTCTTAAATAATTGGAATAACTTGAAACAGTAAGCATGGAGTGAGGCGTGGGTCTTGAAGAAAAAATGACCTACTTCAGAAAGATTAGAGAACTACTTGTTATTCGCGCTTGCTACCTTAGCTTTATCATTGGACACTCGTCTTGAACCTTACGAGCGACCCATAACATATTCATTTGTTTGAGATTTTAAATATTTTTTATATTTAAAACTACTATCTCTTTTTTCAATTTTTTTGATATATATATATATATATATATATATATATATATATATATATATATATATATATATATATATATATATATATATATATATATATATATATATATATATATATATATATATATATATATATATATATAATATTTTTTATATTTTAAAACTACTATCTCTTTTTTCCAATTTAAATTTTATTTAAAGGAGTCTTTCGTAAACACCGCATGGTCTATAGAAAGAATATTTAAAGACTTATATGTTTGGAATAACTTTCTAAAATTTAGCTAATCAATTGGCTTCATTTCAGCTGGCTCTCAAACAATTTGTGTTTATTTTGAATAAACACAAACTCAATGAATGGATAATACATTACTACTATTTAAGGAAAAATAATTCTAAATAGAAACCTTGAATGACCTATCACATTAAACACAAATTATAAAGTCACCTATCTAACTACTCGTTTGTTTTTAGAACAACTTTTACAACAATGATAAGATATGTTAATATACAACTAACAAAGATGATTTCTAGAATATACAACTAACAAAAATAATTTACAACATAAACAACCAAATAATAGTTACAATTTTTTCCTCATTATGGAATTAACTTTAGTTGTAACATTGTCAACATTTGCAACTTAACTGATTACAAATTACCTGATTTACAAACATGGATATATTTAATAGCAACATCCTTAAATTTATCAAATACATCCAAATTCATCGAAAATTAATCAATTTCCCTAAATATTTCTAATCATGTCTTTTTCATCTCCTCAAGTTGAATCTACAATCGAATTTACACCTATTCCTCAACATGATCACGACCAAACATTGAATAACAACAATGATCGTAATCACATTCAGGTCAATAATATTCGGCCCGTAGTAATCGAGCCTATTGAGGAACCTTTTGATTGGGATTTCTTAGTTATAATGTTACGTTTGGCCTTGGTCGGAACATTACTCGTTGGGGTTTCCATACGAGAAACAGGAATACTCAAACCAAAAACAATTCTAAATCCACCAAGAATCTTCATCGACAAGCTTCACATTCCTGAAATCAAAATTATTGATGGTGAATTAACGGCTACATGGGAAATAACATTAACTATATCCAATGTTCTGAATGCGACAATAAACATAGGAAGAGTTGAGACTAAGATATATTACAAAGAAGATGAAACATTGGCATCGAAAATTCCAATAGAGCCTCAATATAACCCGGGTTTCTCCTTGATAGGGAAAGATTCAAAGAAGGTGCATTTTAAATTGAATACAACAGGTTGGGAAAAGGATCAACCAATTGTGGATGATAGTGCGATTCAATCTATTGCACAAGATATGCAAAAAGGTGATACTAGGTTTAGTTTGCGTATGTTGGTTGTGGGACTAGTTCAATCTAGTGATGGAATGGTAATACAATTTGATATGTATCCAATATGCAAAAATTTGGAAGTTAAATTTGAAAGGGATGATCTCAAAGGTGAGACAGGTACACTGATTGATTCCAAACCTATAGAATGTTTAGGTATTGTTGAATGGGAAGAAGAAAGACAAGGATGAGTGAAATTTAAATAGAGGATGCATGATTTGTAACAATAGGCACATATTGTTTTTTTGATTTTTGAACAAAATTTTATGTATTTGTTAGAAATGAATATTATAATTCCTTTTTTTTTCTTAATTTATTTTTCATTTATGATTTTTTTTATCCAGTATTGTGTGAGAATGCTTTTTTATAGGTCTGGCTAACATTTCTTGTGAGAAAAATATGGTAGATGCATGAATATGGAACCATAGCCCATGTGAAAAAGATAATTAGTTAAAGAAGCTTATCACGTGATTAGAGATTCTGTTTAACTTTAAAAACTTTCTAATTTGTGATGTTACTCGAAACAAATTGGTGCCTCAAAAGGCATTATATTCAATATAATAGTTATTAGTTTTTAACATTAGGATTGTGTTTTAATTTGAGTTCTAAAAAATGAAAATTTTACATACATTTAGGATGGAAATTGAGAATTGTGATAGTTGATACATAGTTATCTCCATCTACTTTGTGAAAATTGAATTGAACTAGAGACCAGTTTGATTAAACCAAACTATTTTGATACATCCCTGAGGCAAACTATTTTTGATGCACCCATGTTTTTGTTCATCTTGGTTTTCCAGCATCAAATTAATTCTTTTCATATTTGTTATCTTTCTAAGTACAAAGGTTGTGTACCCTCTTTCTTTCTACAACAATTTAATTCTCAAAATTATTTATGATATTATTTTTCTTAAATTTTTATTCTGTGATTAAAGCTCTTTTGCCTCCTAAATAATAGAATTTAATCAATTCACACTACTACAAAAAACACATAACAATAGTTGCGAAAGACCTATAATAACGGTTGAACAACCGTTAATAGGTAGAGTGTGACTGTAAATGAGTTATTTACTATCACGGTCTATTGTCTGTAGTAGTAAATTGAATTGTGCTCTACATACAACTATGGTTGTATTAAACAATAGTTGTTGAATAAATTTTTTTAGCAATAGAACAACAACAACCACAAGAACAATAACAAGAACAACAAGAAAAAAAAAAACAAAAACAACAACACAATAATAATAACAACAAGAAAAACAAGAACAACAATAACAAAAAAAAGAACAATAAGAACAACACCAATTAACATTGCTAACTTGAATCCATACTTTTTCCTTGTCTCATTCAAGTTGGAGAAGAGATGGAATTCTGAAATTTGTTAACGAAAGATATGATGTTTTTGAGTTTTGTTTATGGAAGAAATGATATTTTCGAGCTTGGTTTAGTGGAGAAATAAAGTGTCGTAAATGAAAGATGATGTGTGAAGGTAGAAGATGAAGTTCTTCTAAGTTGGAAGTTCGTCTAAGTTTTAGGTTTCACATGGATTATTAATGGTAGTGTCTTGAGCGTTGATACTCACTAAATGGACGACAAATATTTGTTTAAGGACGGTAAAAAAACTCAATAAATTACACGCTTATATTTCCCCATGACCCTTAATGATTTTTCACCATGGTTAGAACTTTCAACCGTAGTAGTAAAGTGGATAGCGTGCTACATATACAACAACGATTGTATTATACAACCGTTTTTGTATGTCTTTTAATAAAACTAGCAAAATACCCGTGCGTCTGCACAGGTAAATTTATTTAATACAATATAAATTTTATTTGGATACTTGTAAATTTAAAATAAGTTATTTTTTTATAAAATGAATAATGATAATATGAACTCAATTGTATTAAATAATCATACAAAATGAAAAAAAGTCTTTGAAATGGAGAAAGGAAAAAATTAAAAATTGACATTTAAAAATAAGAATTTTTGTGTTTCAAATAAAAGACAGTTGTTAGTTATTTTTTTATAGTGACCAGTGAGAAAAAGAGAAATTTTGACATTTAAAAATAAGAATTTCGTGTCTCAAATAAAGAAAATTGATAAATAAAATAAAATAGGTATTTTGCTAATAGTGGCTTGTGAGAAAGAGAGAAATTTTGACATTTGAAAATAAAAAAATTGTATCTCATATAAAGACAATTGTTAATTAAAATAAAATATGTATTTTGCAGATAGTGACCCGTGAAAAAAAGAAATTTTAACATTTGAAAATAAGAATTTTATAACAATTGTTAATTAAAAAATAGCTATTTTTATGATAGTGATCTATGAAAAGGAAAGTTAGTTGCGTGAGTAGCTATTGAGAATTATTCAATTTTATAAAATAAATTATTAATTTTATTAAAATTTAAAATTAGATTAATTAATATTTTTAATAATAATAAATAAATAGAATTGATTAAATTTATTGAAAAAATAAAACTAAATGCCAACATTGTATACATCTATACACCAATAAATATTTAATATAATAATCATATACTATAATTATGAAAAAATTAAAAAAATAAAAAGAAAAATGAAAATGAAAAATATAAATACTGTATTATTTTAAAAGTAAGAGCTAAAAATATAGTTTAACATAATTAATATTAATGTGAATAATAAAAAAAATATTTATCTAAAAATAAAAAATTTAACATATAATTTAATGATACAATTTTAATAAAAAAAACTTAAGACTTATTTGATACTTTGCATTGAGAATAAAATGATTGTTCAAAAAGGTGAAATAAAGATAAGTTAAAAATAAAAAAAATAAATAAAAGTGTAAAGAAAATAGGTGACATGGCATGTTAGTAAAGGAGGTCAAAGATGTATTCAATTTTGCATTGCCATGTGTCAATACATGATATCATTGTAGTGGTATTAATTTGGAAGATTATGTATTTACCTTTTTAACCTTTAGCTAGTGCAAATTATCAGTGTTTTAAAAACCGGACCGGACATCAAACCGGTGAGGGTACTGGGTCACTGGTTTATTGGTCGAACCACTGGGTCACTGGTCGAACCGCATGACTAAACCGGGTTAAACCGGATAACTCGGTTGAATAAATCGGTCGTTATAACAAAATTATATAGGTATAAAATCTGTCGAACCGGATGATTCATTCTCTACAAAATATAACTAGCAATTAAATTTTTTGAAAATATCATATTATAGAAAAATTCACAAGTTCATAATTTAAATTCAAATTTTACACATAGGTATCGCACACAATAAAATAGTACATAATTATAAAATATAATTGCAAACAAAAGTTTAATCACAACATAATTTAATTGAGTAATTTATAACAAAATAATTTCATATCTACTAAATTTAATTTCAATAAAAGAAAAATTGTTTATGTTGGGATCTCCTTCTTCAATATCAAAATCATCTGTAACAAAATCAACCGCATCTGTAACAATTTTTTATTATTTTATTTTATTTATTTTAATTTTTAATTGAATTTTTAATTAAAATAGTCAAAACGATGTTTTTTAAATTTTTTAAAATAAAAAAAAATTAAAAAAATTAAAAATGCATTTAAACCGCCGGTTCACAAAAACCACCGGTTTTCCCGGTTTTAGCGGTTTAAACCGGTTTTGACCGGTTCACACCGGTTCAATGACATTTCCGATCTACCTATTGAACCAGACCGGTTACCTGGCCGGTTCCCGGTTCGACCGGTCCGACCGGCCGGTTCGGTCCGGTTTTTAAAACACTGCAAATTATTTTTAACTGAAGGTTAAAAATGGTAGTATGCATCTTTTAATAATAGTTATATAGTTGATTGATAGTTGATGATATAAAAAAATACAAGAGTAAAATAACAATAAGATTCGATCTTATGACCATAAATCACCTTTTATCACGGTTGAAATTTCTAAATAGTGAAAAGTGTCTTAAAAATGAAAAAAAAAAACGCCTAATTGAATAGATTTTACAACACTGGCTAAGAACAAAGGCAGAATTATTGAATAGTGGGCACTATATCTATGTATTTATAGGAACAGAGCCAAAATTATTAAATAGTGGGCACTATATCAATGTATTTATAGTATTAAGATATATTAATTTATTTTTAAAAATATAAATATACATCACGATTATTCTATAAAAAATTTATATTTAAAAATAATTTATAATTTTTTTATTTTAATAAGAATAAAAATATTATTCTATATAAATAATTAAGCAATAATAAGAATGAAGAGATTTGTAATGATTTTATTTTTGAAAAATAGTCGTTTTAGTCCCTCACTTTAATCCTTAATTATATTTAAACTACTAAAACATCACTAATATTTCTTTATGAGTAATTTATAAATTCAATTAATAAGTCAAAAAAATATATTAGATGAACAAAATAATTCAAATTCAAATTCAAATGATAATTTATATTTTTAAAGTATGGGAAAATTTCTCAATTAATCCAATATTCAAAATATTTCTTTAATATTAAATTGCATTATGTTAATCCATTGTTTATTATTTTTATTTTGAAAAGGCTAAATGAAATTAATAAAAATAACACGTCAGTACATATTATTTAATAAGCATCCAGCAAACATATGCATGCTAGAACAAATTAATTCAATGTTAGTCGGGGCACTAGTCCACACAAAGAGCAGTGGATCCTTTGGCCGTGGCCGTGGTAACATGAGCGTAATTGTATATCCTTTTTATAGTAGTATCATCTACTTCATGATGATCTTAACACTGCATAAAAAATAGAGAATTTAATCCATTAACCTGCTTCATGATGGTGATCACTCTCGCCCTCATTTATTGATTATTATTAGCTTCGTCCGAAACAATGCTAAAAATAAAAAGAGACTAAAACGCAGCGTCGATCTGAATTCGACATTACATTATTAGCTTTGGCCTGAAACGATGATTAAAATGGAAGCAATTTACAATGTAGCTTCGGCCCAAATTAAACGTTTAATTCAAGTGTCTTCCTTAAAAGGTAGCTTTGATCTTTGAAAACAAGTTTAGTTCCAATTAATTACTCTAAAAACTCTAAGCAAAAAGAAAAAACAACTGTTTTCCACATTAAAACAGCAAAAAATAAAAGAAAAAATTATGAAATAATACAAACTCGTACATAGCATATAATTTTTTCTTTTCACGTGTAAATTTTGCACTCGACAGGAATACCCCCATTCTCTAACGTACCAGTGCCAGTATTGTTTTGAAACACAATCTTTAAACTGTCACAAATAAACATCATAATCATACTTCTCGTGGTCATTGAGGTTGACTTAAACTCAGTCATAGAAGACACCCTCAAACCAAACTTAATGGATCCACTTAGTTTTTCATTACTCATCTTATCCAAATCCCACTTTTGAAACGACACAACATTTCCTCCGTTGTTGGAAGAAGCTTTAACGTCCATTTGTTTTTGTTCATGTTTTTCCAATTGAAAATCGGGAACAAAACTCATGGCTATCTCGTTGGTTCCATGCACAACATCAACCTTAAAATCCGAAAACAAGCCGTTTAGTTTTGTGTTTGGATTCTGAACGGTCAGGCTGATGCTCCAATCGCCTGTTAAAACTGAACTCGTGTTGAAATTCTCCACCGACATGGCGCTAACTTTGTAAACAGGAAGTTGAGGATGTAACATGAATGCCATAATGATAGTTGAAACAAAGAACCCTGTGAATATGAAACATGAACACATTATGAAACCTCGAAGGAAGCTTCTACTTCCTACGTCAGAATGATAGTTTTGATGAGGAGGATAGTATGGTGCATGGCCAGGATAGTTATTATATCCTTGCGGTTGAGGAGGATATGGAGGGTATCCATGTGGTGGTGGGGGGTATGGATGAAAGGGTGGTGGTGGTGGGCCATGAGGATAACCACCAGGTCCTGGTTGGTAATACATCATGTGAGGTGCGGCCACCGGTGGTGGTGCCGGTGGCGACGATGTGTCCGTGTTTGATGAGGGTTGATGTTCGGAGGAAGATGATTGGTCTTTTCCATGGTTGGATGAATCAGCCATGATGATTTTTCTTGATTCTCTCTCCCAATGAAAATTTTGAGAGAGAGAATGAGAGAGGGGAGAGAACCAATAGGCTGTTCTCTATTTTGTTTGTAATTTGTTGTTTTTGTTTTTTTGATGAGATGAAAACAAGGAATGGAAGACACAAAAATAGATTGACAGGAATTTGGGGAAGGTTTTTGGTCTTTTGTTTCTGTTGGAATTGATGTAGTAAAACAATGAGTTAGATTTCTTCCAACTTTTTCAACGTCTCATTTTTTGTCTCTATCTGTCTCATTATTTAGCCAAATGTAGGGTAATGGACAATGATTAGCTACTCCTTATCCTCTAATTTGTGTATTAAGTTTGGTTTTTCCCTATTACATGACTATGTAAATTCCCATATTATTAAATTATTGGGGAGAAGCTAAATGAATTATGATTCTCTATTTTATTTATTTTTTATAAAAGTAAAAGTTTTATTATTAAATTTTTATTGTAGAAATATTAATATTTTTAGAAATGACAATGATATACACTTGTTTTCTCCTTCAAAATTGGATTAAAGAGGTTGATTATAAACAACAAACCTCATTTTTATTTTCATTGCGGAACCTTGGATGTGTGTTAATATGTTTCCTCAAGCTAATAACCTACTTACTATGCTAGGAGGAAATTTATAATGCCACCTTCATTTTGAGGAAAGATAGTGCCGCTGGTTCATATGGGTTTGGTCTTCTCTTTTATCAAACCTATTGGAAGGTGATTAAGTATTATGTCATAAAATCCACAATGTAATTCTTCATTGATAGCTAGATTTTTCCTAACTATAATTCCAATAATGTGGTCCTAATTTCAAAATCTCAAGAGGCAGAGATTATTGAGAAATACAGGCCTATTGCTTTGGCAAATGTCAAGCATAAAATTATTAATAAACTATTGGCAGACATGTTAGCTCAAGTGTTTATGCATATTATATCAAAATAACAAAAAGGTTTTATCCATGGTAGGAGCATCAAGAAATGTATTTGTCTTACTTTTTAGGTAAGTAATATTAATTATTCACTAGTAGAAATATCTTGGTGGAAACATTTCTATGAATCATATCTAATTTATATTGAATTCATAATTTAAATTCAATATAAATCAAATAAAAACTAATTTACAACCACGCATCGTACGAGTCTTAATCTAGTTGAAAATTGTTTTGAGAATTGTTAAGGTAGAATTATTTACTTTATTTCATATCTTCTTGTTGCCCTTATACTTTCATATTATGGGTCTTTTGGAGTTTAGAAATTATATTTGCATGTTGTGCCCTAGTATATTTCTTTGTTTGACAAATTGAAGTTATAAAAAATAATTGTTAAATAACTTTTGTAACATCTAATAAAAGTATTGCAAATTCTCATTCGTACCAATATATTTATCATACCATACATGTGATATGACCTTATAAAAGGTGATTTACTGCAAGATTTATATTGCAAGTCCTTAGTATGTCTGAGTATCATTGGGGATCATACTTCTCTTTAAATTTTCTTATTCTTTATTTCTGATATGTTCCTAAAACGCAAAATGAGTGCCATAAATATTTAAAAGAATCAAGTTTAATATAGCATAACCAAACACATTGACATTCGTCATCATTTTATTAGGGAGCTTGTTGAAGATAAAGTTGCAACTCTTGAGCATGTGGCAAATGACCAACAATTAGCTTTCATTTTCCCTAAAACTTTGGATGCAAATAAATTTGAAAAACTGAGGGATGCCCTTGGTATTTGCATCTGTAAGTGTCTATAGAAGTCAAAGCTATGGGGGTGTGCATGGGAGTTTTTCTCCTTTTTGGTCTATGCTGAACATGAAATGAAGAAGACTTTACTTGCTTCAAAACCTCTTTTTATTTGGACCTTCATTACAAGTAAGAATATTTTTCTCCTTCCTCCATCTTGCTCTGTAAAATCTCTTCCATCCCTTTTCCATCAAGTACCAATTGTTGTCAAGATGAGCCAAAAGTCTAAATATTAAAGGAAGAGTTCCTATAAACAAGGAATATCAATCATGAAAACTATTGAAATATTTCATGAGGCTGAGAAAAAAAAGAACAAGGGAGTTGGATCTACCTCTTCTCCAAATGGCGGGGTCACACATGCTGGATCATTAAGTGGAGCATCCTTGATTGGAAAGAAATTCGTGACCAAGATGAAGTCCTTGAAGAAGAGACCTGTTCAAACTCATGAATTTGACTCAGAGGCTGATGAAGACTGGGTTACCTTCATGAATTCAGAAGATAGACTCTAGATCAATATTGAAGGGTGTTGATTCCAGGTGTTTCTTTTTCTTAGCCCCTGCATTTGGGCCCATTTTTATTTTATGAATGGATATGTATTGGCCTTGTTGTAAATAATTATGACTAATTCTCTTGAATCTTGAACAACTGTACTTTTGGATAATATTTGTCTACTCATGATCTGATGTGTGTATGTGCTAACATACTAACCTCTGTGCTGAATGTATGACATATTTTAGGAACACAGTTGCCAAATTATGGTAATAAGGGGGAGTATTGGTGTGTGTAGTGGAGTGGTGTAACTACTGACTTGAATACTGAGTGGTTGGAACTATCTTCACTACTGCCTTTATGGTATATTAGATTCTACTGATATATCCTGGCGTGCTTAGTACTATCTACTAAGTGGTTGGAATTATCTATTCTAATTCTGATTTGATTATGTGTACTCACATGATAAAGCATCTGGCCCTTGTGTGAACTAATATGTGCGTTATTAGTAGCTTCTGATCTTTGACTACTGACAACTAACTGTATTTTCATGCATGACTAACTCATCATGAATGTTTGCATGGATGACTATTTTGGAGCATTCTAATTTTTGATAGTGTAGCATTCTCATGTGTGTGTAACTACCTCATGACCTCTGACATGCAAACTCATGTGTGTGTAGCTACCTCATGATTTATGTCTTTGCTAAGAATATGTTGTTGTTGCTCTGACTTCTGCAGGAGCTGATATATGCTCTAATAATTTTACTTATGATGCCGCTGATGTTTGTTCTGAGTATGGGATCTCTGATACTCAGTGGGTTTTCTGCTTGAAGAGTTGTTTTACCAAAATTTTCCAAAGGGGAGATTTATGTTCCTTTTGGGTTTGCTGCATTATGCAAAACAACATGGAGTTTGTTTAAACTTCTAGTGTAAATGGGACACATGTGGAACCCGATGTTTTAGCATGTGTGCTGCAACGTCTGGTCTCTTACAACAGATATATGTTATTGCAAATTTGGTTCAAAATTATTCTATCCAAGTTTCAATCTACAAAGAGATCTATAGATTCATAATGAAGAGTTAATTTAGATGTTCAGGTGCAACATGTGGAACTCGATGTTCCGGCATGTGCAGTGCAACATCTGACCTTAACAGTAGGCCATATAGATGTTATTTAGTGCGCTAGTTTTGATTGGGATTTAATCAGATTTGGTGCAGTTAATTTAGCAATGTTTGTTTGATTTGTTTGACAGTTGGAATATAACAAATAAGATTTTATTATTGGAGACATTTATGGAGAAGATCATATCCAACAGAATCAAATATTTTCTAAACTTAACCAAATCAAATATCTAAATGAGAAAAGCTCAGAAGACATTGCTATATAAGGAGGCTCAAGTATCATGCTTGAGACATGAATTTTGTACGCAAGGTTTACCATCTTTGTGCTAGGGTTTGAGTCTTTATAACTTGTATTTCACGCTAATGCCTTCATAAGGATTAATGTTGAATCTTTGTGTACACCACTCTATGTTTCAGTAACTTGGCATAATTGTTGGTTTGTCTTAGTTGAGTTATAAATTTAACATTCAATAGGGTTGTTATTGAAGTTGATCACTTGGAATTAATGATAGAGAGAAAGTGAAAGGGATTCTCATATTTAGGGGGAGAACTAAATAGAAAGTCACTAGGATTAGGAAGAGACATTGAACATCATGGAGTTGGTGTTCATAGAAGACTAAGTATACTAATTTGAAGTAGTGAATTTCCTTTCTTGGGTAGAGTGCCCTCCAGACGTAGGTGTTATTTTCACCAAACTGAGTTACCAATATCTGGTGTTATTTATTGCTTTTACATTGACTCTGTGTTGTTGTCCATCTTGTTGGGGGAAGTTTTTCACTAGGGAGCATTGATACATTGTGTAGGACTAGGCACCTTTGTGAGAGACACACCACTTATTCACCTAAAACCTTAAGGTGATAGGTGAGTGGATTCTCCCACTTATAAATGCTCAACTCACCACATTCCTATCCAATGTGAGACTATTTTCCCACTTTACTCACACTTGCATTATTATTCTAACACATCTGTGTTAAATATAATTTATCTTGTTGTCTGTGTGTTAAATATAATTTATCTTATTGGACTAATTATTCTAACATTCGTCCCTTCAAAAACAAAACTCCGAGTTGAAAAAACACGAAAGTTACTTAGCAATGTTTGCTATTACGTTGTTGTTGTTGTTAGAAAAATTATAACTCAACAACAACTACTACTACATTCATACTTTGCTAACAACATTAAATCTTTTTTCCAAACATGTATTGAAGAAAATAATTTTAGTAATTATTATTACAAGAGAATATTAACCACTTTGATCAAAATGTTTATCTACTCTTAGCAATTCTTGAGAAATATTTTGTTATGCTGATTTCACTTTGGTGTAAAACTAACTAACAAAAAAGAGGTTTGCTCTTCTTACACCAAAAATCATACACTATATATTTACACCGTAGAAAATACAACATAGATATATGTTTGTCTATGTCAAAACATTGAAAAATAATTATTATACATTCTAAATACACAAAACAGTATAATATTAAGGTGTAGGTGTCACATTTAGTGTAAGAATATCATTTCTTAACAAAAAAATTATTTATTTCAACTCAATAAAAATGAAAAGAGTAAATAATTGTGAATTTTCTATTACACCATTCATTACATTGCACTCACCAACCGAATAACATCCTTGTTTCAACCAAGATAAAAAATCTTATTTAGTAATAGTGATATTAAAACGTGTTGAATAATAGTGATATTATACCTTTAAAAGCCTTTCAAATATGCGTAATAATACTCAAAGAGAATAATACATCATACATAATTGTTTCCCTCGCTAGTTAGACTTGAAATTATTTAAAATTATACTTAAATATTGGACTTCTTATGAGTTATTGATAAATTCGAAGGATTTTTTTTTGAAAAAGGGGTTGTTTGCATATTGTAGAGAATTATTATTAGTGTTGCTCAATGTTTTTTTTAGTAAGAAAGATTATATAAACGGGAGAACTAAGGGTTCTCCAACCTGATTAAACGATAAATCGGGAAAAAACTCGACAAAATAAAAGAGAAGAAATTACTAACCAATTGGAGTTACGAAAAGAAATACAATGGATCCTTGATAAACTCGTAAAAGCTATAATTGGAATTAGTAATTTCTCCCAAAAAGACCACTTCAAAAACTAAAATCTTTATATTCCACACTGTATTATCAACATTCCAACCGTTGTTCCGAAAGCAAATCAGTTCCGTGATAACCATATAGACCACAAAGTTGCTAACCAAACACTCCCCATTTTCCTTCCCTAACCTTCTTTCCCTTACAAAACAAATACCAATAAAAAAAATTTGCTAAGCAATCCTCCTCAAAACCTACCGGTTTACCAATCCAAAGAGCGATATCATTCCAAATTATCTTCACCACTTTATAATTATAAAAGGAATGATTCATACTTTCAAAATCAATGTCACAAAAAGCACACTCTAAAGAGTTTAAAGGAAAGGTAATATCTCTAATTTTCAAAACATCTTTTGTTGGAAGTCTATTCACAAAAAGTCTCCAACCAAAGACCTTAATTTTATAAGAAACATCCATCTTCCATATCTTGTCCAACACCGCATCATTCCTATTTCGGGGACCGAAAGGAATACGGAAACTAGCGTAAAAAAGATAACAAGAAGCTACCGAAATATCACCACCCGGTTCCACGTGCCAACTCACTTTGTCATAGTCGGCCTACCCAAAAACGACATTCGCTAATTTCAAACGAAGAGAAGAAATAGAAGTACAAATATCGGAAGTCAAAAGAGTATCTTTAATACCAAAATCTCCCCAACACCACACACCATTACTCCAACCTCCCATACTGCCAACCGACACTTTTTTAAAACAAGATAAAAATAAAGATCCTGAAATTCCTCCTTTAATATAGTTTCCTCCAACCACTTAGCTCCCTAAAATGGAGTATAAAAACCTTTACCAATATCAAATTTACAATAATGCACCATAGGATCTTTAGTAGGAAAAGAACCTATTTTGATAATATCCTTCCACCAAAAAGATTTAGATAAGGAAACTTTATCCTTAGAATCTCCACAAAACACCTTCATGGAAATATCACCATACCGGGCTCTCAACACATCATACCAAAGATTATCATTGCCTTTTAAAATTCTCCATCTCCATTTGTTAAGGAGGGCTAAATTAAAATCCAACAAATTTTTAATGCCTAAACCCCACAAATCATTAGAAAGACAAACCTTCCTCCAACTCACACAATGAATCTTTTTCTTTTCCTCAACACTACCCCACAAAAAATTACCTTGGATACTCGTAAACTCTTTGATCACCTTCTTCGGCCTTTTTTTAAAAAGACATAGCAAAGATAGTAATAGAGCAAAGAATAGACTTCGAGAGAGTAATCCTACCTCCAATATTAAGTAATCAATTTTTCCACCCAGACAAGCGTTTCTTCATCTTGTTCAAAATAGGGACCCAAGATGATTAATTCCTCAGGTTGACACCAATTGGGATTCCAAGAAAATTAAAAGTACTAGCTTCCACCCTAAAAGAAAGAACATACGACGCGACTTCCAAAAATAGCAATTAGTATTAATACCAATCAATTTGCTCTTGTGATAGTTAATACCAAGTCCCGACACAAGTTCAAAAGCTTTCAAAACTGATTTAATCGCCAACACATGCTTCCAAGAACTTTCCCCTATCAACAACGTATCATCCGCAAATTAAAGAATATCAACTAAACATCTCCCCTTTACGGCAAAACCACAGAATTCCCCAATCTCCAAATACTTCCTAACTAACCCCGTTAAACCCTCCGCTACCAACACAAAGAGGAGCGGTGAAAGAGGATCACCTTGCCTCAAGCCTTTATCCACCACAAACTCTTTAGTAGGGCTACCATTCACCAACACAGACATTTTGCTTTGAAAAATCAAAAGATCCATCCATCTTCTCCAAACCGAACCAAATCCCATTTTCGCTAACATTATTCTTAGAAAATTCAAATTAACTTTATCATACGCCTTTTCAAAGTCCACTTTAAAAAGAAGACAGTTCCTCCCCTTCTTTTTGGCATAATCAACCACTTCATTTGCCACCAACACTCTATCAAGTAATTGACGACCCAACACAAAAGCACTTTGACACGACGATATAATAGAATTCAACACCCTTTTTAATATACCCGCCAAAAGCTTCACAATCACGTTGTACATACAACCTACTAAACAAATAGATCTATAATCATCAAACGATACCGAATTAGGGAATTTCGAAATCAAAGTCAAAAAAGAAGAAGTCACCGCAACAATTAAAGAAACGAACAAAATCCTCTTTAAGGAAAGCCCAACAATTTTTTATTAACAAAAAAGAGTATCCGTCCGAACCCGGACTCTTAGAATTACCACAACTCCAAGTAGCATCTTTAATCTCCTCCTCAAGAAAAGGATTCTCAAGCCCGAACTCTCCTCCCTATGAATCTTATTGAAAGAAATCCCTTCCAACAACATCCTAACGTGATCCAGTTCCAAAAATTTATTCGAAAAATGGTGTCAGACCTCGTCCTTCACCTCCTCCACCGACTCTAATAAAGTTCCCGAAGACATGATATGACCAATATGACTATGTCTTCTCCTCTCCTTCATAACCTTGTGAAAAAATACTATTTCAATCACCATCTCTCAACCATTTGACTTTTGATTTTTGGGTAAGCATATTTTCTTTTATCCTCAAGTTCAACCAAAATCTACTAGTCGCCTCCTTCCTATTCAACAAGATATCGGAATGATTATCGTCTAAATCAACTTCCAAGCACTCATCCCCATAATTATTAGCCCTCACATTCTCCTCCACTTCCAAATCTATCTTACCGAACACGTTCTTATTCCACCACTTTAATCTATCTTTTAAGAGACGAAGCTTTTCTTTCAAAATAAAATCACCTCTACCTTCCACTTTAATCTCTTTCCACTCCTTCTCCACAAAAGGAATAAAAGAATTGAGAGAGAACCATTCGTTATTGAACTTAAAAGGTTTAGGATCCCAATTGTTATTATCCAAAACAAGCCAAACAGGACAATGATCCGAAATGTCTCTAGCTCCTATCTTTTGACCAATCACACTCCATCTATTGACAATCGCATCCGATAAGAGAAATCGGTGGATACGGCTCATAGACCTCTCATCCCCGCTATACCAAGAAAAATTCTTTCCTTTGCAAAAAATATCCACCAACTCACTTTTCTCAACAAACTCCGCAAAAAGATTCATACCAATGTTATTATCATTCAACGTTCTCTCTTTCTTGTAACTATGATGCTTAATGGCGTTAAAATCCCCTCAAATAATCCAGTCACCATCCGTAAGAACCTCCTTCACCTCCAACAACTTACCCGACAACTACTTCTTCTTCGATAAAATACAAGACGAGTGTTGCTCAATGTGAAAGATAATAATTTTTTTATAATTGCTAATTTTTTAAAATAGTATTTTTAATTATCATATTTCTAATTAATAGTTTTTAAGTATAATAATTGATTGCAATTTATATTATTGAATTTGTGTGTTTTTTAATTTGAGCAATTTATATTATTGAATTTGTGTGTTTTTGAATTTGGGCATTTTTGAAGAAGATAATTGTGTGTGACTGTGTTTTTTTTGAAAAAACAATAATTAATTACTAACATTGATATTAAATGGTTAAATGTTTAAAATAGTGAAGATAATTTTGGTCCTAACAAAAATTAATGAATCCAAATTAATTATCTAAAAAAAATTCAATTTAATCTCTTATAAAATTTAACCGGACCATGTATCTTAAACCCACATCCTATCCTATGCATTTACCAAGACCAATGTACAATGAGGATAAAAATTCTCATAATAATAATATTAATTAATTCTGAATTAAAAAAAAAAAAAACCAATGTAGTGATAGAGAACTCTCAAGATTTGTACTAATATTAAACCGTTTAGAATTTAAAATAAAAAATACAAAATTTATAACCAATGTAAAAATGAATTAATGTTAATTCAATTAAATATGAATTAATTTATTTTTTTATTAATAATATTTATAATTTACATTTTATTAATTTTATTTTTAAATTTGTGCAATATTTGAAATAAGTAAATAAGTATCTAAATAAATGTTTCTTCTAAATTATTAAATTAAGTATTTATCATTATTAACTTAACGAGGTTTAAGTTTGTATTTTTTTTTTTAAAGTTTAAAATTATTTAATATTGCTATAAATTTTGAGAATCACCTATCAATAACTTACATTGATCTAATTGTAAAGACATAGAACCCAACAAAAAAAAGTCTTTGGTTAGTTATTTTTGGGAACAAATTTTAGCTTCTTTTTTTTAATTTTTAAATCAAAATTGTTTAAAAATAAATTTAAAATTAAAAAATAAAATTAATTTAGTATTTTAGAAATGAAAATAAAAAACAAAAAATATAATATTTAAAAATAAAAAGTAATTAACTATAAATTTAAAAAAAAAAAAGTGAACTTTACATAAAACTTAAGGATAGTTTTTTTTTGACCAAAACTTAAGGATAGTTTTTAAAAATATAATAAAAGGATGTATTTAGTTTAATCCATAGATTGAATAAACATTTGTGTTCATAATGCATTACTCTTTTCTTCATATTATTAACTTTTCTTATCTTGAAATACAAAAAAACTTGTACATTGCCACTCTTCCTTCACATCATATGTTACATTTTACAGGATGCTCTAAATCCCAAATAGTAGCCCTGGAACCAATTACAAAGTTCATAGGGGCGCATGTAACCTTCAACCAACTATTCTTTGGGTGAAACAAACCTTTACGAATTACATAAGCCCTAAACTCTATCCCAAATTGCAACGAATGCTGAAACTGTCCGTTTACAATACCGCTAGCAATGCCATTACCGACAAATAAATTGGTAACCTGAGTTTCGAACCGGACAAGAGCTTTACTCTTTTTGGGTTGGTAGAAAGGTTTAAGAGGAATGTTTGATATAGGCCCGAATTGGTTAATATTTTTGCTGTAAAACACGGTGGCGGAAACTGGGTTATATGAGATGTCGAGTTTTTTGTTAGGGTTGGAAATGATGATGTCGAAGTTCCATTTGGCGGTGAGGTAGTATCCGGAGAGAGTGAGGGAGGTGAGTTGGGCTGAGTATACTTGGAACTCTGGGTTGCGTGGCTTGAAAACTAAATAAATGATCAACATAATGACGCCGAGGGAAACTACGATGGCGGACATTACGGAGATGAAGATGCAGAGGAGGGATTTTGTGGCGGAGAGCTGCTGTTGTGGTTGATACATGTTGTCGGAGGAAGGAGGTGTAAGGTAATGCAATGGATGGTAGGAGAAGTGGAGGAGAAGATATAAATAGTAGAAATTTAGGAGAGAGAATGTTTAAAGCTGTTACACCTTCAAGAAGAAAAGAAGAAAAATAGGGGAAAAAAAAGAGAAAACAAGTTAAAGAAAAATATTTGAATTAATTTGTATAGTTGAATAAATTATAATTTAATATATAATTTATTGCCTCTTAACCTATTTATATGAAAAAGTTTGTTTTTTAGATTTATTGAATAATCAATGTATCTGATTTATATAATGACCAGATACATTGATTATTCAATAAATTTAAAAACATTTTTTAATAAGACATAAGGTAGTATTATTTAGTTATAAAGAAAATGGCACAGCAAAAGTATAAATTAATTTTACATTGTTAATTAGTATTAATATGTATTCTGTCAAATTAAACTGAAAATTTTAAATTATTCGTATGATATGTTAGAATAGTATATTTTTATATGATGACAGTGCAAAATTTTTTATTTACATTTTATTAAATTTTTAGTTAAATTAAATATATATATTTTTATATGATGAACCATATATCTATCTTGTACATATCAATCACCACTCAAACTTATAATATGCTTCAAGTTTTTCTTGAAAGAGGTGATTTATTTGGTTTTATTAGAATTTTTTATTTTAAAAAGTAAGAAATGACTTTTAGGTCTTGTGAAAAAAGCTACTTTAATTATACTTTTAATAATTGCTTGTAAGTATGATAATTTTATTCAAAATAATTATTTTTTGAAAGAAAGCTATCCATCAACATAATTAAAATGGGTCAATCGCAAAAAATTTGTCTAAACTTTATCATTTATAATTCAATATATATTTAAAAGTAAAAATTATCTAGAATAATTAAATTTATATTTAAACTAGGTTCAAATTAAACTTCACCAACTAAAATTTTAAAAAAAAATAACTTTTAAAAATGTTGAAACAAACACATATAAATAATACTTTATGAAATTGAGGTTAGTACGGACTTTTAAAAGTAAAAGTAATATACTTTTACCATTTATAATAATAGGAATAGAATAAAATGATATTAAGGTGTCAAAGTTTAATTTGACATAAAATCTCAACCGTTAATATTATTCGATCAAACTATTATGTAAATAGTTTATTTTATGGGGAAGAAATTGGCTATATATATTTTTTTATTTATTTTATTTCATTTAATAGGATCGTTTGATTAATTATTTTAACGGTTGAGATTTAGTGTCAAATTAAACTTTGATATTTTGGAGTCATTTGATCCTATCATAATAATAAAATGACTTAATCATAATGTTTATCATCCTATTTTACCTCATTCACTAAATTGATTTTTTTATTTTAAATTTAAAGAGTTTCGGTTCATTTATTTTAAAATTAAATAATTTTGGTCTCCCTGTCATATTTTTGCACTTATACGTAACATCTTTTTATTTTTTTTAAATGAAAATTTACTTCTAAAATATGAAAAATAATTGTATACAAACATATTAATAAAAATAATTATTTATGAATTTTATAGATAAAAATATAAATTAAAAAAATATCTCATCAATTTAAAAAAAAAAACGTAAAAAAGACTAAATCGGTTTGAATTCTAAATAAAGAGATCAAAATTATTTAAATTTAAAATAGAGTGTCTAATTTCGTGAATCAAGTAAAATTAATGGACAAATATTATAATTTAATCTAACAAAAAGAATTTAATATAAAAAATAGAAATAAAAATAATATTTACAAAAATTTACTTAAGGTAGAAAAAATTAGATTTGAATATGGTTCATATTAGACAGCTTATGAAGTTGTACTAATAATATAATTTTAAAATTATTCTTGAAACTGTTGGCCATAGTTATTAATTTTGGTTGCTTATGAACTAAGATGCGAACTCTCATTTTACCAAGTATGGATAGGAATTTCAATTCCTGCTATATTATTTAATTTTATATACACAATATATTATATAATATATAATTATATAATTATATATAATTTTTTTAAGTAATATTTTCATTTATTTACATTAACTTTGTCCAAAATAATTTTATTTGTTTATTTTTTTTAACAATTATTTTGATATTTTGGATTATCATCTAACTCTTATGCATTGTGACATGTTTATCAATAGATTTGTTTTTTTGAATATTTGATAATTTTAGTTTGCGATTTTTTCTTTATGTATTGTGAGATATTTTGATTATGAGTTTTTATATGATTATGTTGGATATTTATTTTTTTTGACATGAAAAGAAATATTAGCAACTACAAGTATTTTTTTTTATCAATTATACAAATTGTGTTTTTATTATTCGAAAAAGAAATAGCAATATAATATATATATATATATATATATATATATATATATATATATATATATATATATATATATATATATATATATATATATATATATATATATAAAAGAAAAAATTTATTAGTTTCATAGTTTTGATAAAAAATTTAAAAAAAATAAAATTCAATGTTCATGATTTTTCATGAGTACCATGAGGATCTGTAGAAATGGAGATGAGAAAAAAATATTCCTTCATAACGAGAATCAGAGACGGAAAGAATTGGGGTGAAACAAGAGCAAGAAGTATTATCCGTACATCAAGAGCAAGAAATATTATCCTCACATTTCCTTTGTGAATATATATATATATATATATATATATATATATATATATATATATATATATATATATATATATATATATATATATATATATATATATATATATATATATATATATATTTATATATTTCTTGATGATAATTGGAGTATAAACTTGAAATCATGTAATTTAACGGTAGTTTTACTTTATTTTTTTTGATGATTAATTTAATGTGATTTTTTAATAAAAATAATCAGGTATTAAAAAAAATTATGCAAATAATCACGTTTCGGAGAAAATTACGCAAATAATCATGTTTTAGAAATGACTAAAAAGGTTTAGCCAAGTGAGATGGCGCCTCCATTGAACTTTTTAGAGGAGGAGCCATATGAGATGGCGCCTATGTGCATCTGTTTTGCACTAAGCCATCTCAGATGACGCCTAGGTGCATTCCATAGTTTCTTTTTTTATAAAAAGAAAGGACAATTTTGTGGAGAAATGAGACTTCGATTTTCATTGATACAAAACGATTACATCATAGGAGAAAAAGTTACATCAAATATATTGGTCGCCTGAATTTTGATAACGACTAGAGTGTCCTTGCCTACGTCGTTGATGCACTGTAGGATCTTCTTGTTGTGGTTGGGTCGAGGGCCCTGCGAAGTCAATGCGTTCAGCGTCCATGTAATATGTCAGATCAAAAACTGCCGAAGTCCCGCTTTCAAACAACCGTTGACTCATGTTGTCAAAGTTAGGTCTCATCGATGGGGGGTGGGGTCCATGCAAACTCGATAGCATTGCTCATCCGAAAAAAGTGGGGTAAGCAGGAATTGGATTTTGGGGAGTTTAGTACACATATCTCTGTTGGGTGCTACAGTGTGATGGCTGACTATATGTTGGGTCGGTTGGGGAATATGCTTTAGGTATGCCCATGTGTAGGCTATGGTGAAATGATGAAGGGCCCGTATCGAGATGTCGGAAGTATTGTCTTTGTTCTTGGTACTGTAATTGTGTGTGGGGCATGTGCGTGTATTGGTATTGATCTTGGCATTGGGGTTGGGTGCTCGTGGATCTCCTTCGCCGTTGTGTTTAATGGGAGGTTGTTACGTGTTGGGTTTGATGTTGGTATTGTTTTTGGGTGGTAAACGATTGTTGGTAATCTTGTTGGTATTCTTGTTGGGCGGTGTATGGTGGTTGATAACTTGATATTGTTGTTGTTGATTTGACGTCGATGCCCAACGTATGCATGGGTCGATCAAATACCTCGGTTCAGCCATAAACATTTCAGGGTTAGTAACTGATTTGTACCAGCTGATATATTGACGTGTGTGTTGCATACGATGGTTGTTGCACCCTGATTTTTACCCTACGATTCTCGTTCATTTGCATCATTATGTTATCATATGTTTACTAACCATTAAATCAAAATTGCAAAAAAAAAATGTTTTGTTTCTCTTTTGTTGTGTAAGACAGTGACCGAATCAAAAGACGAGATTTGCGAGATGATGCGAAGTAGTCGATATAAAAGTCGATATTTCAATTTCATTCAAATTTGATGTTTAAAGTCCCCTTATCTTCTTTTTAATTTTATAGTGTTATTTCTCATTCAAAAATATAATCATTTTCATCACTTTTAGTTCTTTTCTTAATTTTGATTTTTGAATTTTAATTCTTAATTCAATTTGAATTTTATTTAAGTTGAATTTTTAATTAAAATTAAAATCAATTTTAATCTTTTTCCATTTAATTCTCTAGGCTACTTTTATTAGTTTTTTCTACTAACCATTTCATTTTTCTTTTTATTATTATTTGTTCTTTTATCTCTATGTCAATAGGAAAAATGCAAGTGGACCCACTCAAAAAGTTCACACAGTTCACACTTGAATTCAAAGCAAAGCCAATGCTTCTCAGTAGGGGTGATCAAAACCAAACCAACCCAACAGAAAACCGCAAATCAAATCAAACCAAACCGAAACTGCAAAAAACCGCATTTGGTTCGGATTAGTTTGGGTCAGTTTTTACAAAACTGCACGGTTCGGTTCGATTTGCGGTTTGTATTTTGTAAACCGAATCACACCGAATCAAACCGCACTATGTTACAACCTAAATTTTACTAAGTCACATCCAACCCAAACTTAAAATTATTATACATTAGCATTATGATTACGAACAATTTTCTCATTCTTACACTTATAATTTCAGTCCCGATCTTCTAAAATCTCTAATAACATTATCGCACCTTCTTTGCCACATAATCTTCCCTCTTCTTCTATTATCTCTACTCTCATATTCTTTCTTTTTCACCTTCTCCTTTTTATGTAAATGTTCCGTATTTCTGTTTCGTTTTTATCGCATATCTTCTTCTCTAATCTCTCAACACTTTTTTTCTTTTTCACTTTCACTAATCTTTCGTCTCTTCTATTTTTTTGTTTCGTTATAATAATTTTTATATTGTTTTATGCTATTATTTTATGTTTAATATTTCACTTTTTGCTAATTTAATTTTTACATATTAAATGGAAAATTGTTGTCAAAATATGACGAGTTTTGTTGTTATTTGATAGTGTATGAATATATAAATACAAAATTATGTTATCATCTATATGTGTATGTATGGCTCAATAAAATATTTGTAAAAAATCGAACCAACCGAACCGAACCAAACCGCATTATTTTTTCTCTTGTGGTTCGGATGATTTTTTTCGTCCAAACCGCCCAAACCACACCGCCAGCACCCCTACTTCTCAGCATGTTCACGTTTCCAGCGAGAGATTTTTCAAAAAGTTCACACGGTTCACACTTGAATTCAAAACAAAGTCTCATCGATTCAACCGTTAGCAGCACAAACTCACCGATTCCACAACTGATCTGCAAGCACCAACAAGAAGCTCTGAACCGAAGCAAGTCCACACTATCCGATTCAATTCACGTGACAACATCATCATCGCGATTTCTTCCACGGTCCAAATAAATCATATCATCTTCATCGATTCAGATCGCAACAATTCCAAATCTCACATTAACAAATCTTCATCTCTGATTCAACTCTCCGATAGCACAACGACATTTCCACATTTCTTCACGGAACAGAACAAGAGGAGCAAGAAGTTTATTACCTCATCTCTGGTCTTTTATCTCGGATTCAAATCTTCAAACCCAGGTTCTATCCTCTTCACTTTATTATGTGGTGTATTTGGCTGTTGTTTGATGTTGTGTGATTGTTGTTGTGATGCCATGAATCAAGTTATTTCAATTGCTATGCCATGTTGCTATTGCTTTTCCATGATTGTTGTTGTTGGAAGTTGTATTGCTCTGTTTATTCAAACTATTCGCTCCTTGTTTGTTGTGTGAGCGAAAACCAGAGAGATTCGAGTAGAGAGGTAACCGCGAGAGAGAGAGAGCGTAAGAGAGATAGGAGATCGAGTGAGAGTGATGAAGATAGGATTTATTATTGTTGATTCATGAGTGTGAAACAGAGGCCGTGGAATGTAGAAGAAGAATAAAAGCAGAGAAAACAGAGCAGGGGAGGGAGCCGTGAGATTGAAGATGAGGCGGATCCCTCTGATCATTTTAGGGTTTATTTTTTATTTTAGACTTGTCTTGGGCTTTGTTGGGTCAAACCCAACTCGTTTTACTATGCAGCACCCCCTTCAGCCCATTCGAATTACTGCCTTATTACCCTAACCTGTACGGATGCACAGGGCCGGCCCAATGAATTTGGAGGCCTAAGGCAAAATTTAAATAAATTATTTTTATAAGAACTATTAATGAAAAATTTAAATTATTATTTTCTTCAATTAAATCATTAAATAATAAAAAATTAATTTATAATCTTTTAAATATTTAATTTTATTAATTTAATCATTATATTAAAAAAAATACATCATGTTATTTTTTATTATCTTAATAGTTTGAATTAATTTATTATTTTATTCAATTAAATCTTTAAATAATATAAACTAAATTCATAATATTTTAAATATATTAATTTTAAAAATTTAATTCTTAATTATTATTAAAAATATCATATTATGTTGTATAATCTTAATAGTTTGAATAAAATATTATAATTTTTTGGAATTCATGAACTAAAATATTATAATTTTTTGGAATTCATGAACTACATAATAAAAATAATTACTTATTATATTTATATAGTTTAAAAACTATATTAAAAAGAGAGTACGATTTTAGAAATTTAATTTAGAATTATTCATTCAAAATATTTATTTTTAGTTGGGTGAAAACAATAGAAGATCATAGTGATTTTTTTTATAACCAAATGAAAATATATATAAGATATTAAAATCCAAATTATATATGATTTGCTTAAATAAAAAATAAAATATAACTATATATATTTAACATTAATTTTAAATATTTACCATATATATTGAATGAAAATGCTTACGGATGAAAATTGATTAAAGAACAGGAAAATTTGAAAAATGAGAGTAAACTAAATTTACCGCTGAGCTATCATACATATTATGTAATCCATTCACCTTTGCTTTATATATTTAATGATAAAATTATTTAGAGGCCTCCAATATAACCCAAAAATGTGAGGCCCAAGGCGAAGGCCTTACTTGCCTTGCCCTTGGGCCGGGCCTGCGGATGCATCCCACCTGGCTGTTCCTTGTTTTAAGTGTTATTCTCTCTTGGGCCAGTAATGGGCCCAACGCCCCACATTTATCTGCACCCCTTTTCTACTTCTGTTTTTGTGGCCCATTTGGTTTTATTTCATGTTATTTGTTTCTATTGTTAATTTTGTTTTACTAATTGTTTTATCTTTCTAATATCTCCAAAAATACAAAAACATGCTTTTATTTTAAATTTCGACTTTATTTTTATTTTCATATAAAAAAATACTAATTTGTTTATTTTCCTCTTTTTTTTTACTTATATTTGTACATATTCATCTTTTATATTTTCTTTTCATTTCAAACTGTTTTGTTCGATTTTCTTTTATTTTCTTTTATGCACTTGTTAACTCCGTTCCACGACAATTGTATAGGTCTCCAAAGGTCGAGCAGCAGTGGAACACGACGTTTAACATCACACACACACACAAAATCTTTTGAGCCGAACTACATCTGCTCTGATTCCTTAATCGGGATACGTAGGCATTAGGTCGCGGGGCCTGAACAAGCACAATCTTGTATATATTTTCTTTCTTTTCCCCGTGTTTCTTTTCTCTTCCTTTTTCGTGTGTTTCCCTTAGCTTTTAGGTTCTAGACTTTTAGATAACACCCATAGATTTAGACTAACAAGAGCGGATTCCGTCGAGTACGACGGACGTGAGGAGTGCTAACCCCTTCTCCTTGCGTAACCGACACCCTTACCTGTATCTCTGAGTCATAAGATCTTTGTTTGTTTTTCCCTTTAGGTTTTAGTCGATGTTTTCCTTTCCCTTTTTTTGGGATAAATAAACAATCGATGGCGACTTCATTGATTTCATCTTGATGATTTCGATCCAGTTGTTTCAATGGTCATTGGGGAAAATCGGAAATCGCAACACATGCCGGCCACGTCTCCTCCACATCCTACACCACTCAGGTGCGAAATCTTGCCAATTATAAATATTCCACTGGGCATCGACCCTTTTTTGATGCTAAGGTGTCAAGCAAGTTGGGTCAGACAAAATGTCTTGAAGCATGCCGAATTTTATTTTAACAGGGTCACTCTGGTGCATCTCCACTATGTTGAACCGTATGATTGCAGTTTTTGCAATCCAAAGTAATAATATGATTGATGCTCCATCCCATATATCCTATGTGTGACACATGATTTTTTGGCTCAATATTTTCATCTGCACTTATTTATATCATATGAAACACTTAAACACGCTAACTCTCAAACACTCATACACTTAAACAACAACATGACCTCTGCACCACAATACATTATTAATGCACACGTCAATGGTGAGACTTACCAATGTGGTGTATCCGAATTTTTACTTCGGAACACCGAAGTTACCCAATTTTGTTTAAGTAGAAAAGATAATTTCGTATATTTCAAAAATCGATTAGATATCAAACTCAATCAAGGTACGGTGGCACACATCTTTTATCAACATCATGTCTTTTTTGGAGACCAAACAAAATTTTACCAGGTGGAGGTTAAGGATGACGAAGATCTACAAAACATGTTTTGTAATCATGAATTTTCTAGGAACGACTTGATTGAGTTGTACATCCTGCTCGAACAACCAAATGAGTCACATGTTGTTTATCCCATCAAAGAAGAACAATATGAGGTCGATGTAGTTGATGAAGACGAAAAAGATCTAGAGTTAGAATTTGATGACATGGTGAACAATGATTCTGAAGACGATGTGCAAGGTGCAATCCCTCCAACTGAAACATACACACCACCTTTGCACATGTCAAACATTGACATGGGTGGAGATGAACCGTCATCAGACATATTCCACAACCCATGCAAGCAATCAGATGCAACTTTAAAAGAGAAAGACAACTTTCGTTCAAAGGATGAATGCATGTGAGCTATAAAAAAGTTCCACATGTTAAACTCCGTGGATTTTAAAGTGGATCGAACAATTGCAGAACTGTACGAAATCAAATGTACCAATTTTGAGTGTATATTCAAGCTTACAACTTCATATATAATCGCTCGGAAGATCATCGTAAACTAAATTATGATCTTATATGTCAACAATTAACTCAACCATCATTCAAAGATTATCACAGAGAGATCATATTGTCAAATCCGGATGCAGGTAGTTGGATTGATAATATTCTAGTGGAGAAATGGACTAGGTCATACGACAATAGAAAACGATGGGGTCACATGACAACAAATGTTGTTGAATCAATGAACGGTGTCTTCAAAGGAATACGAAACCTCCCTGTAATTGCTTTGGTAAAATCAATATATTTTAGGATGGCTTCGTTGTTTGCACAAAGAGGTGAAAGGTGGGACGCGGTGTTATGATCTGGACAATTGCGAAGTGAATGTTGTACAAGATTTACAAAGCAGAAAGTGTGAAGGCTAACACACATATGGTTACAAGGTTTGACCGACATAACCATAATTTCATGGTCAAAGAGACAATCGACCATAATGAGGGGCTACCAAGACAAGAGTATAGGATTCTACTAGAAGAACGTTGGTGCGATTGTGGAAAGTTTCAAACATTTCATATGCGTTGCTCCCATGTCATTGCAGCATGTGCGCATTCTCACATAGATGCATTAATAGTTCTGTCTCCCATTTACAAGTCCAAGACCTTGCTCCACTTATACAACAATGGATTTGAAGTGGTAGCAATAGAGGATTATTGGCCTGCCTACGAGGGGGAAATTGTTTGGCACAACGACCAAATGCGAAGAAATAAAACGGGCCGTCCCAAAAGCAAGCGAATCACATCTGAAATGGACGAGCTTGACAAGCTAGAAAGAAAGTATGGTTTATATCATCAAGTTGGACACAATAAAAAAATTTGTCAGACTCGTGCTAGTGGCTCAACCAATTAAAATTTGTATGCACACTTCTTTTAAGATCTAAACATGGGGTTTTTTATTAACAACATTTGAATCAACACATACACTTGCTAAAAATAAAATGACATAACGACTAAAAAAACAACACATACAGCAGATACAAAAAAAGGCAAATGCACGACAAAATATCTAAGAAATTACAAGCACCAAAACAATGTCATCAGAACCATGCATCATCATTGTTACGTCTCTGTCTCTTCCAACTTCTTCCAACCAAGTGCAAGAAGTTCCAGTTGCAAGTGAGGTGATGGTTCTTCTTCTATGGAATATTCTAATTTCTTCGCCCTTTGGAATGTCTCTGTCTATCCAGTGTTTCAATTATCTCTTAAGACGCTCCATGAAATGGATGTGCCAAAATTTCATTTTTATCGCCGGTTTCAGGGGCGAGAAAAATACATAGTCATCTCTTGTGAAAATCTCAGAGCCCAATATGATAAAATTTGGGAGGAAATGTCTAGGTGCAGTGAGAAAATGTGAAGAATGGTGGAGAAAAGGGGTAATATTGATAGAAAACACATATACAAGGAGGAGTCATATGAGATGGCTCCTCATCCTAAAAAGACAGTGGAGGCGCCATCTTACATGGCTTGGTTTTACTGAAGGAGCCATGTCAGATGGCGCCTAAGGCAAAATAAAGCAGAGAAAGCCATTTTAGATGGCGCCTTGGTGTTAACCATTTCTGAAACATGGTTATTTGCGTAATTTTCTCTGAAACGTGATTATTTGCATATTTTTTTACCGGGTTATTTTTTTAAAAAATCATTTAATGTTAATTTAATTCTATGTTATATTAGACTCTTATTCTAATGAGATGTTCTATATTTGAATAAAATTGTATAGGTTATTGATGATTAATATATGCTACGACTTAAATTTATTGTTTAGATTTGAAGAAAAAATCCATTAGTTATAATATAATATGTAAGTATAATATCTTATCTTAAAGATACTTTATAAACTATAGAGTTATCTTTATGGAATTAAGATAGACACATATTTTTTAATAAAGGGGTGCTATTTTTACAGTTTTTCTTGCACCGGATTCCACTACACCGTATAAAACAACATAGCAAGATTTTTTTTTCCACAAAAACCAAAGAAGATAAATTATTAGAAAAATGGAATTAGTAGAATTTATGTATAATGTTACAGTGTGGGTGTTAAAATCAGTGTAAGAATATCTTTTTTCTTTCTAATAAGGTTACGACGTTTTTGAATGTAAAGTGGTTTTATTTTTATTTTTAAAGTATTTAGAGCTTTTAGAGAATCTAACCCTGAATAAGAATAGGACTTAAGATCCTTTGGTTCAGTTTGTCTTTAAGAGATTAACTTTTTGAAAGAATAGGTATATGAATCCTAGATGGAGGGTGATCATGCTTAATTTGGTGTGAAACTTTATTTCAGTTTTTTTTTGTCTTTAGTGAAGATGTTAGTTTTAGTCTAGCAGAATTTGGTTGGTTTGCAAATATTTTTTTCGGGGGTGTTAGCTGCAAATTCGACGCTCTCCAAAAAGGAAAAGGATTGAATCTTGTGAAGAAATATTGATTTTGACGAAAGAAGGTATATTTCGACAAAGTCATGTGACGAGCAGTTGGTCACCCTAATGGGTTGATTATGTTATCTGGGACTTAGAAATACTTTTTATTCAGACTTGGAATTCGACAAAGTGAATTTCAAAATAGGCCAAGGGCGGGATTTTTGGCCTTATCTGTCCTTGAGAAGGACGCGTGTAGGCTTGCAAGAGGCGAAGCGCATGCAGACGAGAAACGTGTCATCTTCGAAGTAGAAGTCTGTTGTAGATGAATTAGTGTGTGTGTGTGTGTATATATATATATATATATATATATATATATATATATATATATATATATATATATATATATATATATATATATATATATGGATCTTAGTAAACAGACTATCCGTGTGTTTAACTTTGTACAAATACTCAAATATACTCAAAGTATCTAGCGTATTGAGAAAATAGTCACTATGAGAATGTACGTTTGAAACACCATTATTTTTTAGTTATAAATCAGTTATTTACATTCAAAGTCTTTAACATCTTTCTTTATCTTTTTTGTCGAAAACCCTTTACTTTTCTTGCACAAACTTTATCCTTTTCGTCTTTTACTTTCAAGCACAAATCCTTACAGTGTCATTTATTCTTGTTTCTTTTAAAATTAGCTTTATATTTAGGCCTAGAAAACCTAAATTCATTGAAATTGAACACATATGAGTCTTTAGGATCAATCTAGTCGATAATGCGAGTAATCGAAATATCTACCCAGGCTAATCAACAATTGATAGTGAAAATGACTCATATTGCAAATTTCTTTCGCACTCCTCAGGCACCAATTCGAGAACTCCGTCGAGAATGAGTAGTAGAAAATCAAGGACGCATACTAGAAGAAGATGCAACCCAATAATTCATACCCAATGGGGTCGAAGTGGACCAGGCCAAAACAGTGAACTACTTAGGGTCGAACCACAAATACCTAGGCAGAAGGAAGCCCCAAGATTGGTTAAGGTCAATCGTAACCCAAGTTGCTGACGATGTCATTCATCGGGTTAGGAATGATGGCATCATAGGAGAGAATAATTTGGTAGCCATGGTCGAAAGGATAATCACACAAAATGGGATAAATATAGGCCTTCATAGGCCAAACTATACATCTCTGTTATCAAAATATTTTTTACAGGCTAAACTTCCCACGGGATGTAAAGTCCCTAAATTCATAAAATTTTCTGGTGACACCAGTGAATTAACTGTCGAACATATAACCAAATATCTAATCGAGGTTGGGGATATTGCAAACAGTGAAAGCTTGAGAATAATATATTTCCCTAGTAGCCTGACTAAGAATGCTTTCATGTGGTTCATCATACTCCCAGTGAATTCCATCCATGATTAGACTCGCTTTGAAAGACTGTTCCATGAATAATTCTACACGGGGCAATAAAAAATTAGTCTTAAATAATTGGCTAGGTGTTTTACACAAATGCCTGAGCACAAGTTAGTCGAAATAGCGGCAGGTGGTTTAGACTATTTCATTAGGAAGAAATTAGACACCCAATACTTGAGATACATGGCCCAACTAGCCGATAGAGTTTGATAGGTCGAACGATTGAAACCGGAAAAGGCTAGAGCAAATAAAGACAATAGGACATAAAGGATAGCCTATGTCGAAATGGACGAGGATGGCCAATAAATATTTAGTGATCCCATAGGTTTCAAGGAGGGCGAAATTGATTTGACTAAGTTAAAGCAAAGGCCTCCCTATTCTAGCAAAATGCCTGCACCTTCAAATGGGAAAAATCCCGTCAAATCAGAGAAAAATGATAAGTTCCCTAAGAAAACCTAGTCCTTCGACGTAACAAAGTGTGACGAGATCTTTGACTTACTAGTCAATTTCGCCCTCCTTGAAAAGAGGGTTTTGTAAATATCAAATTTTTTTGGGGCCACATAACCTCACCGAGTTTTCTTTTCAGGGATCTTGTCCAGAACCCTATCAAAGATGGAAGACTAAGGTTCGGAAAAAAGGCGAAAGCACAAATGAAGGTTGATTCCAATCCTTTATAGGTAGCTGATGCTCATTACACTGGCCCCACTAAAGTTAACATGGTTGAGGCCACTGAGGGCCTCAATGTTCGACTATAGAAAATCAGAATCACTGATGGTCCCAGCAGAAAGGTGAACATGGTCTCTCTGAGCGAGAAAGTCGAATAGGTGAATCAGTGCATGGAAGATCAACAAAAATTGCTTATCCTATAGGATGAGAATATTGTGGAATTCTTGTACAGATGCTAGAAGAAAAGGTCACAAGTCATGTTGTGCCCAAGGTGCAACAATGTCTATGATAGATAAGCTGCAGAGAATATTGAGAGGGTTTAGATCGCTAGTCGAAGGCAAAATTGGAGGGACACTAAGACTTCCTACATCTTCGACAAGAGAGGAATTCCCAAGAAGCAGCAACAAGGAGGCCAGGGCCTCTTCCCAAACAAACAGGCTTCCCTCAAGCCTACATCAGATGCACCCAAAGATAAGTGGGTGAGGCCTGTTGAGAGGAGGCTAGGACCTTGTAATCATTACTACAAGTATGCTTGTCCGCTATTTTCCTCAATTTCCAAGTATCTTCATCTTGGATATTTGCACAGTATACCTTCCACGGACAACCTGACTTACAGATCACTCTCAATCTCTTCTTATCACTTTTCTTAAATTTTAGGTTCCTTCCATAATGTATAGAATATATTCTTATTCCCTCTTTAAATTCATCTTTTGTAGAAAAATAAGTACCTAATTTCCACTTGTAGGGTTCCATTCTTTTAGGGCTTGAAGGTTAAAAATTCATCCATTAAAATCTCATCATTTTCACTATCATACTCATGAGGTAACTCATCACTATCATAGTCCTCAATATCACTTAATCCTTTTAAATTTTCCTTTAAGACCTCACCTTCTTCATTCACATAATCAAGTGTACCACTCCCTTTATATGATCCTTCCACTTCCCTTTGTTTATATGGTCTCTAAACCTTGGCTTTCCCCTTCCCCTTTCCTTTAGTCTTCTGTTTCCCCTTCCATTTAGCCTTGAGCTTTCCCTTCCCTTTAGCCTCCCTCCTTTCCCTTTAGCCTTGCCTTTTCCTTTTTGTTTTCACTTGGTTTTCACAAGCTAATTCCTTATCATCAACTACTATCTCCAACAATTCCTATATCATCTTCGGAGTATTCAAAATTGACATTGAAAGCATTATATTCACCACCCTCAACTTCTTCTTGGTTATCTTCACTACCTTCAACCTCTCTTTCTAGGTTACAATTAAATCCCTCAACTTCTTCCGCATTAAAGTTTGGCCCCTCCATGCTTGCATGGTTACTGTCAACTCCATCAGTGGTCCCCTCCACTTCCATAAATTCTTGGTTATAATCAACTCCCTCAACTTCTTCTGCATCACAGTTTGGTCCCTCAATGTATGCTTGGTTACACTTAAATCTATTAGTGGTCCCCTCCCCCTCCGCTGCTTCTTGGTTACAATCAACTCTGTCAACTTCTTCTATATTACAGTTTGGTCCCCCCATGTTTGCTAGGTTATAGTAAACTCCATAAGTGGTCCCCTCCAACTCTATAGCTTCTTGGTTACAATCAACTCCATCATTGGTCTCTTCCAAATTAACATCTTATTGGTTATAGTCAACTCCATGAATGGTCCCTTCCAAATTAACATCCACTTTAGTACTAGTGGTCCCTCCTTGTTCAAGCTTGTCCTCCAAATTCACATAATCAAAAGTGTCGTTTTTTCATTAATTGTAGCTTCCAAAATGTACCTTTCTGCTTCATTTCCATTGGTTACTACATCATATTCTAAGAACATAATTGGCTTTTCAATAATTTCAAGTTTTCCTATAAGATGAATGACATATAAATGCACAAACTCATTAATCGTTACTATTGTTTTAATTCTCTTGGTTCCCATATCATCTTTCAACAAAACAAACTCATTAATATCCATAGCATCATAATACCACAGACTATCCACAACTGGATATCCAAGTCCCTTTAACCACTGGACACTTCAAAATAACTCTAGTAATCAGGGTCTACAACCTAAACCTCCACTAACCCATTGTAACCTAATTTTTAAATTCAAGGAACTCAATCCATGATCTACAACACACTCAAATCTCATAGTGTAAACCTAATTAGGATAAATAAAGAAGAATGCTTTACTAAAAATGCATTACTGAAGAAAGTGGTAAAAAGAAAAATATCGATGAGAAACAATGGTTAACACTAGTAATCGTACCTTGAATAACTTTTTGTTTGGAGATTCACAAAGGTTGTTATCACTCATTCAGTATACAAAGGGATTCAACGAGTTTCATTTCTTCTCCTTGCTCTTCTTTGCACCACTTGTCTTCTCCAGCTGGGTTTAGGGTTTGAAAGTGATAAAATAAATGCATGGAGTTTCCTTTCATCTCCTTTTGTTAAAATTTCATAATTTACATAGACAATTAAAAAAAGAGAAATAACAAAAGCCTGTTCAGATTTTTCATGTCCAGCAAGGCAAGAGTTAATGTTTTTTTGTAAAAAAACTAACGGATAGACCATTTTAGGTAACATAATGAGTTTTAAGGGACTACTTTGCAAGGTTTTTTAGTTAAGAGATCAAAGTGAAACAATTAATTAAGTTATGGGACCAAAACATGAATTAAACTTTATTTTTTTCTACTACTCAGAGAGATGTGTTGCCATCATAAAAAAACGAGATAAATTTGGATCTATGTGTTGTGCAGGTATAACTGTTAGTTAATTTTTAATGGTGACAACTAATAATAATTGTCAATTAAGATCTTAAAGAAGGTGAAACCATAATTCAAATGAGTTTTGGATATTGTTAACTCTATTCATGATTTCTTTGTGACAATTGACAAAAGGGAGGGGTGATATCAATGATCCAATTGTTCTGGAAGATGACATGTGATTAAGAAGAAGATATCTCAAGTCTCATCAATCATTTTATTCAAGTTTAAGATAAGTGTTGATCTAATGTAGAAATTAAGTAGAAGATCTTGAAGTATGAAAGTGTAAAATTTTGTCTGGTCCCGCGCTCAGTGTCTTAGAGTGATCAATTTAAATTGTAAAAGATCAAGTGTAAGTCTTAAAGTACTACTGCAATCAAACACACGCAAAACATTTTTTCAGCTATACCTAATTTCATTAAAACTTCTTAAAACCTATTAAGGCACATAAGGAATTGATTAAGTATTTTTAATCAATTCAAAAATCCAAATTAAATGATTTTATGGATTCAAAAATTAAATATATAGAAACAAATTTGTCTAAAAAAATTATACGAGTTTCTACTTTCTTGAAAAAAATTATATGTAGAAGAATAACACAAACACTCTCATGAAAAAAAAAAAAACAAAGTAAATGATTTCATGGATTCACAAATTAAATATATAGAAATATCTATTATTCTTCTATTATGTTTGTTTTTGAAATTTCTTTTTACAAAGTTGTTGTAGTGTTGAAAGATTGAAAAGTCCTTCTGAGAGTTGTATTGTAACGGGTATTGTGATGAATCTGTTTTTTAAAGTGTAATTCTCTTCTGCAATATATTTGTAAATGATTTGAAGTTTGGAAATTAAACTTGAGAAAAAATCTTGGGTGAAGACTCTTGAGTTAAGTCTGTCTAAAAACTCTATTTGTTTGTTTGTTTGTTTCTTGTTGAAGGTTCGTAGACTGATCATGTAAAAGCTCAAATTTGATTTTACTAGAAACAAGAGTAAGTTAAGTGGTTATGCCAAACTTGTATAAATATTTAGTTCAGTCTCTCAATCTCTTCCCTCTTTATTTTCCATTATTTTCTCCTGCTATTTGTTTCTCTTCTTCCATCTTCTTTTTATCTTTTTTAATCATCTAATATTTTCAAAAATAAAAGTTTTATAAATTAATAACAAATTTCGAATATCACAATTCACCCGTCTCCTCTTATATTTAGAGTAACAACAATATCTTCCTCTCTTGTAGTTCTTGAACATTATTCTTGTAGTTCTTGAGCATTATTCCCATTGTTGCTTCCATAGTCTACCATTTTTCAGCAATTGACATCAAAGCTCTTAGTTTGATCTAGAGATAGAAGTTTTTACTATGTTTTATGTGTGAAAGTATGATTGAATGCCAGATGTGACAAGTTGTATAAGAGTCTTTATTCTATTTTGTGGGAGAACAATCGTGTTTTAAAGTATTTATGTTTTATGTTGTGATTGTATTATGTATTATATTTATTTATTTAACCAAAAAAAAAAAAACAATCTAAATCGACAGTTTTAGAAAAATCTCCTTTAAAAATTTAATTTAAAAGAAAAAGATAAATATGTTAAAAATAGTTGTAAGAAATGGTGTCTTAACTGATTTCATCAAATCTATTTCCAACAAGCTAACCATAACTGTCACATTTGTTGAAACCAATTCTTGTTTCTTTCTTTAGCAACAAACTCAACCACATTAGCTATACAAAATTCATCATAACCAAATTTTCATCCTCATAAATACAAAAAGACCACCTACGAATAATAGAAACCTAGGATTTTGCTTTTCTCATTTTTCCTTCAATTCTCAAAACCATAATTATTGTTTATCAACAATATAGAAACACATGGCTTCTGTTGAACCTCAAAACGAGAGAAATCAAGTACATAGATTTTCAACATTGCCTCAATCAGAAACCGAAGCTAATCATCGTGAAGAACAACCATTACCAATCCCCAGAAACACAAGAATTCGAACAATTTCCGACGATAATAATTCAGAAGACATCTTCAGCATTAGCCCTCATACATGCGACAAAATTCAAAACCTTCTAGGTTTTACAATGTTAATGTTACTAATATTCTTACCTTTTTATAGACGTTCAGGATTACCAAAACAAGACCCAATCGCACCCATTTTCAAGCTCAATTCAATATACATATCAAATTTCACCGTAGGAACAAAAGGTCTCGCCGCAACATGGGACGCGAAATTCACAATCACAAACACAAATGTCTCCAAAATATCCTTTACAAGCATTGATTTCACAATATTTTACAAACAAAATCCACAAGATGCTCTCTCGGTTGCTTCTTCAGACCCTTTTACGTTGTACCAAGGTGAGGTTACAAAGCTGCATTTGAAGTTCATGACTATGGAGACAGCTGATTGGGAAGCTGATCGATATAAGCCATTTGTGGAGAGTTCTTTGGTGGAAAAAATAGGGAAAGATAGAGCTCAAAATAATGGTACATTGAGTTTTGGAATTCAAATCAAGGTTCAAGCTACTTATTATGGTGAAGATGAATCATGGGTTTCTGATGCTGTTATGACACCTTATTGTGAGGATTTGATGGTTCATTTTTTGCCTCATAAGAATTCCGGAAGGTTGGTTACCCCTAATAGGAATTTGTCTGTTCCTATACATTGGAAGCCATTGCCCTTTTGAAATTATGTTCACATGTTTTTCATATTAATGATTTTAGTCTTGTGTAAGCTTGTGAAAAGGAATTGTTTATTGATTTGTAATGTAAGGAATTTATATAAATGTATATTTAGACCTGTCTTAATTTTGTTTTACATGTCACACAGTCTTTGAAAAACAACAAGCAAAATATATCCCTCTATCCCATATTATAAGCAAATTTTACCTTTTTAGATTCATCGAATAACTAATGTATTTAGACTATATATAGACTAAATACATTAATTATTTAATGAATTTAAAAAAATGAAATTTTCTTATATTACGGGAAGAGAGAATATATATATATATATATATATATATATATATATATATATATATATATATATATATATATACTCCCTCCGTCCCATATTATAAGCAAATTTCACATTTTTAGATTCATTCAATAATTAATGTATCTAGATTATATATAGACTATATACATTAATTACTGAATGAATCTAAAAAGGTAAATTTTGCTTATAATATGGGACGGAGGGTGTATGAATACATAATGAGAATAAAAGGAATAAATCTTAGTCATTAAATTTAATTAGATTAATGTGTATTATTGAGATTAGAATTTAATTAATCAATTCTATTTCCAAGACAGAAATTGATTCACACATCCAACTCTTAGTTTTTACGTGTAGGTTTCACGGTTCAACTTTCTCTTATTTTCTTTTTATGAGTGTTTGTTTCAAGGTTACCAAAATTATTCATGGGAATATGAGCATGGGAATGCAATATTCCCATGTTTGATTCAAGTTTTAAAAAGTTATTCCAAGGAATTTTTTATTCCAAGGAATATTATTTACACATAGTTTTTGAATTCTTATTCCAATGCATAAAGGGTGGGAATAAAATACTCCCACGGAAATAAGTTAAACCAACTCTAACTTCCAATTATTACTCATAATTTTTTCTATTTTTATTTTTTTTAATTTAAAATTAAACAAATTTTATTATTATGCCTAGGAATCTAAATTTCTACCAAACACATAGGTTGGAACAATATTTCCGAGAATAATAATCCTTGGAACAGTATTCCAAGAAATATAATCTTAAGCCATGAAACAAACACTCCCTATATGTTGATTCTTTCTACGTGCAAGATCTCTCTTTAACTTTTAAATTTTATCATTAATATTGATCATTTACTCTATTAATTTATCATTATTGATTTATATTTTTGTTAACTATTATTCATCTCTTATGTTTAAAATTGTGATGACAAGTATTACCTGAATGAGTTGGATGAATCATGGACACAACATTTTATCTCACATTAGATTTTAATGTCCTTTAAATTATATATTGTAATAGTATTAGACTTAAATATCATTAAATATTATATTTTTACTATTTTTTCTAATGTTTTAGTTAAAATAATTTCAGTAAAGATTTAAGAAAAAACATTTAATGAAAAAAATGAAATATAGTAGTTTAATTTTTTTTAATGATTTTTTAGTCAAAACAATTTAATTACAAATTTTAACAATGATTTAAGTTGGGTTAGAATTTTAAATCGACTCAACAATTGAGAGCAAAATTAACATGTAAAAAAATAAAAAAAAAATTAAATTGAGCTTAAAATTCTAATTAATCCAATAATAAATTAATTGAAAAAATCAATTCTGCAAACTGAATCGTTTAAACCAGAATTCAAAAAAATTGATTGAACCAACGGGCAAAAGTTTGGCCTAACCGTCTCACCTGTGGTTGGTTCGGTTAAGGGTTTTGGGCCCGAACCGTTGTCCATCCCTATTGTTTGCCACCATCCTTCTTACATGTAATATTTAATTATTTAGTATAATAATTAATATAAATTGTTTAAATTTTGTAAACCTCTTTAAAATGTACATAAGAAAATAATTTTAAATTTGTCAATGTAGTTGAATTCAATTTATTAGAGCCGACAATATGGGCTACCAGGCCCTAAACGAGCCGGCCCTGACGGGCCCTGGCTTTTCTAGGGCTGAGCCAAAAATGCCTTGTGTAATATGGGCTCGAGATTTACTACCCGAGCCCGGTCCTAGATGGACTTCGGGCTATCCGGCCTTAAATGGGTTTTATTATTTAAAAAAATTAAAATTAAAATTCCATAATATTTATTATAAATAAAATTAAAAATTATGTTATTTAAACATAATACACATTTTTAAGTACTATATTATGTATTATAAATACTATAATGTGTTTCTAAAAATAATATATGTCTAAATTGTATAAAATAATACTTGAATATTTATTATAAGAGAAAAACTAATATAATACGATGAAAAATGTTGATTATATTAATGTATAATATTTAAAAGAGAACTATTGAATAAAATAGAGATAAAATTTAGTGAAATGAGAAAAATCAATATGCTATTTTGGAGTAAGATAATATAAATATTAATATATATTTTTAAAATTTATAATTATGCGGGTCTAATGGACTACCCACGACCCATATGGGTTAGTCCTAATGGGTAGCGAACTTTTCATGACTGAGCTAAAAAGACACTGAAAAATATGGTTCTAATTTTAAGGCCTAAGCCTTATAATTTTTCAGGCCGATCCATATATACTAGCTCATTTTGGCAGATCTACAATTTATGAATAATCTATTTTCCTAGTTAGCAAAAAGTAAAAGTAGGAATTTAGAAAATTTTCTAAGTTCCAAGAAGATCTTATCGGGAGTACAAACATTGGGATCTGAATCTAATCCTCAATGTCAGTGCAAATGCAAGAATGCACTCCTTTTGATATCTGGCTAGCTGGCTCGGCCACCACTTGCATATTTGGAGTATTGTATGATTTTAGCTTCCCCAATTTTTTCTTCTTCTCTTGGCATGGGCCATATACAAATAGAATATATATTTAGGTGCACAAATGAAGACAAAGAAAAAGGCCACCATTAAAATATTAGTCATAATAAAATTAACAATACTGGCATTTCGTCTGAAAAGAACCTTCTCTTGTCAGTATCTACCTACCTTCCCATTGTTGATATTACTTATTTAAATACTAATAAGAACATGGGTGAAATAGTGATATCTGTTGTTGCACCAAACCACATGTTTCAAAGTTCAGACACTGTACATATGTGAAACAATATGAAAACAAGTTGAATACTCCATGTTCCTAAAAGTGTATGAAATTGACTGAATATTGTTTACATTTCTACGAAGAAAAATTGAGTTGCTTTTTAATTAATTTAGTTATAAGGTATTGACTTATTTCCTCTTCCATGAAGAAAATACTTTTTCTGTATCTATTTTTTATACTTATTTTCTTCATTGAGTTAGAGTATATCACAATTCATCAAACCATTAAAAAAAAACCAAAACATGGTCGGTGTGGCTGAGTCGGGAGCTTTTTGTGTGGGACCTAGTATTACGTGTGATGTTCTTTATACAAAGTCGTTATCGGAAGATAATTTTTTTTCCAAAAGATAAGTCGATTTTGCAAAAGTTAATCTCCATTAATATACTATAGACTAATAAATGACCTCCATAATTGTGTTTCTAATAGTTAGAAAGACAATAATGAAAGTTGTTGTATTGTGTAATAGCATATTGAATTTGTGATTTGTTTTTCTTTAAATATAACATGGGTCATGCTAACATGTGCCCTTAGGGCACATCTTAAAGATACTATAAATAGAAAAAGTTAAATATAATTAAATACAATAAAGTCATATTTAAAGTTTCAATACATTAAATGCACGCGTTTTAAGAAAATATTTCTATAAATATGTCATTAACGTGTGCCCTTAGGGCACATGGTAGCTTTTCCCATATAACATTACTAATTATAAAAATGTCTTGCTCAATTTCTAACATCTTTGTCTTTTGGTACCTTTGTAGTATTGATTATTTTACAAAGCGTAAAGCAACCCTTTGTTGACTCTACAAGTATAAACATTAATAAAATAATGCTATCATTGAAATGAATGAGGTGTACCGGCAAAGTGGGTACTCATTTAAGTAGTTGAATGTCTCTGAAATAATTTATTATTTGTCTGTATAAAAATTGTGTTTGTGAGGATATACAATTTTTCCACTATAATTACGATTGAGAGATTTTGTTTTCTTTTTGTTTTTATTAGCAAACAGTACTAGAAAAATTATTTTTAACAATAATTTCACTTCATATATAAAAAATTGAGATAGAATTTCTGATCATGTTTTTTTCAAAAAAAATATTAAATTTATTAAATCAATTTTTTTTAAAACCAATTAAATTATGTTTTTATTTTATTAAAAGTGTCATCTTCCTGAATATTTTTTTAATATAAAATTTATTTCATCCATTTTTTCAATTGAAAATGGAAACCTTTCAAGATTAGCCTACTTAACGTTTCTCTCTATCATTATATATGTAATTTCAGGATTTATTTTAGTTGATCGGATCGCCACACCCGACTTTCCTAACTGACCGCCAACCCAATCTCGATGTTTGAAAAAAATCGAGGGGTAAACTATTTCAGTGTACATGTTTTTCGAATTCCAACAACTTTAGATTATGTTTTTATTTCATTAAAAGTGACGTCTTCTTGAATATTTATTTTTAATATAAAAATATGTCACTTTTCTCCTCGGTTTTAATTTTAACGAGTCGTTGCAAAGACAAAGCAAGACACGTGAAAATCTTAAAGAGATATCATAATCTTTTGAAAGAAGAATTAAAAATGTCACGAGCATAAGATAACTCCTTAAAGCTTTATCACAACAGATCTTGAAAGAACTAAACTTGCTTTTATGATCTGTGGAATAAGTAAGAGCAAAAAAGAAGGTCTGGGTTATAATGGATAATGCTCCAATATCCAACTTCTGAAGAAACCCTTAGATCTTTGCTCTTCAAGCAGTGCTAAGATCTTATTTTATGCCTGCTTCTGATAAGGCTAAGAATCTGACCCAGTCATAGTCTAAAGTTCAAAATCAAAAGTTCGAAGGCATTCATGACCAGTGACCTTGAAGTCAAAGGTTCTGAAGAAACCAGAACAAATGACCTATGGACCAAAGAATCTAAGGGATTTAGAAGTAATGTCAAGACTCATCCAAGACAAAACGTGTATAAATCAAAAGTCTGGATTGAGCCTACGCGTTACTATCAAGCAAATGCACAAAATAGGAAAAACTTGTTAGAACTAACAAAAGATCCATAAGAGTATGAGTTCCTAAATTTGATATTGTGTTAGCTACAAATATGCCTAAAATGAGAAACAAAGCAGCAGTCATGGTACCTGGACAGTGGTTGCTCACGAGATAGGACATGAGAAAAGGCATGTGTTCTAAACCTTGACTCTGAAAGAGGAAGAAAATTTGGGCTTTGGAGGAGGACAGAAAGGGAATATCATTTATAGGTACTATTGGTAACTCTCTAATTTGTGTCAACAATGTTTGGCTTGTAGAAGGATTCAAACATAATCTATTGAACATCATTCAATTTTGCGATATTGGTTATGATGTCTTGTTTAATAAGAACATTTTCTTAGTCATTAATAAGTATAACAAAAGTTTATAAGGTTAATCTTTTAGAATTGACTGACTAGAGGTTAATCTAATGTTTGTGAGTGATGAAAAATGAATTTGGCTTAGAAGGTTAGGTCATGCTAACTGGAGGTTAATCTCTAAACTTTGCAAGCAGAGACTTGTTAAAGAGTTGCCAGATCTTGATTATAACTTAGATTCTTTGTGTGGAGCAAGTCAAATAGGAAAAATTAGTAAATTTTCTTTCAAACCTAAAAACATGGTTTCTACCTCTAGACAGAATTACTTCACATTGATTTATTTGGTCTTGTTGGAACTGTCTCAATCAATGGAAAGAAATACTAATTAGTTACTATTGATGATTACAGCAGATGGACCTAGGTTAAATTCCTTAGATCTAAAAATGAATCATATGGTGTATTCAACATCTTTTGCACACAAGTACAGTATAAAAAGGAGTTAAAAATCCTTAAAGTCAGAAGTGATCATGGCAGAGAGCTTGAAAATGAGCCATTTGAAATCTTCTGTGAGAAATATGGAATTATTCATGAATTCTCCTCTCGTAGAACTCCACAGCAAAATGGGATTGTAGAAAGGAAGAACATATCCTTACAAGAAATGGTTAGAACCATGATTCATGAGAAATTTGTTCCAAAATACTTTTGGGCAAAAACTGTTAATACCTTTTGTTATATTCAAAATCATACACACACACACACACACACACACACACACACACATATATATATATATATATATATATATATATATATATATATATATATATATATATATATATATATAAGACCAATTTTGAACATGTGAGATATTGGATCGAACTCTAGTGTGGTCGAAGGGTAGCTTCTTGGTTTGTCAGGTTTAAGCATGAAGTCGAAGGTTGTTCACATGCTTGTGTCGAAGGTGCTAGGGTTGTTAGCATGTTAAATTAGGTTTAGTGTTTAAACCCTAATTTGTTAAGTTAGCTTGTTTATTAAGTTGGCTTGTGTAATGGGCCTTGTGGAAAAAGTCCATTAGTTAGTATGTTAGGTTTTATTATAAATAGCATACTAGTCTCTCATCATTGCAACACAACCTCAGAACATGGTCTGGCAAGACATCAAAAGATGGTCGAAGCAGAATCAGAACATGGGTCTATGGAAGCATCAGAAGAACAAGAGAACAGAAGCACTGAAGATCTGATGGTATCACGCACAGAAGCACTTCAAGGTCAGAAGATCAGAAGATGCTTTGCACCAAGCTGTTTGACTCTGATGATATTCAAACGTTGTATTCACAAACATCAGATCAGAAGGAAGTACAAGTGGCAAGCTACGCTAACTGACAAAAGGAACGTTAAAAGCTATTAAAGGCTACGTCAGTAGACACAGCGTGAACAAGGCTCGAGGTAGTTGACAAAAGCGTATAACATTAAATGCGATGCTGTACGGAACACGCAAAGCATTAAATGCACTCAACGGTCATCTTCTCCAACGCCTATAAATATGAAGTTCTGATGAGAAGCAAGGTTAACGATCCTGAACAAAAACAACTCATATTAACTTGCTGAAACGCTGTTCAAATTCAAAGCTCAGAATCTTCATCTTCATCAAAGCTCACTACATTGCTGTTGTAATATTTTAGTGAGATTAAGCTTAAACGTTAAGAGAAATATCACAGTTTGTGATTATAGCTTTTAAGAAGCAATTGTAATACTCTTAGAATTGATTACATTAAGTTGTAAGGAACTAGAGTGATCGTGTGGATCAGAATACTCTAGGAAGTCTTAGAGGTTATCTAAGCAGATTGTAACTAGAGTGATCGTGTGGATCAGTATACTCTAGAAAGTCTTAGAGGGTATCTAAGCAGTTGTTCCTGGAGTGATCAGTGTGTGATCAGAAGACTCTGGAAGACTTAGTTGCTGACTAAGTGGAGAACCATTGTAATCCGTGCGATTAGTGGATTAAATCCTCAGTTGAGGTAAATCATCTCTGCGGGGGTGGACTGGAGTAGTTTAGTTAACAACGAACCAGGATAAAAATAACTGTGCAATTTATTTTTATCTGTCAAGTTTTTAAAGCTACACTTATTCAAACCCCCCCTTTCTAAGTGTTTTTCTATCCTTCAATTGGTATCAGAGCGCCGGTTCTAAGGTGCAAGCACTTAACCGTGTTTAGAAAAGATTCAGGAAGAGAAAAACGCTTCAGTAAAAGATGGTTGATGAAAGTGAAAAGTCTACACCTGCATCTACATCTGGCTCTGCTGAGCAATACAACGGTAACAATGGTTATACTAGACCGCCGGTATTTGATGGTGAAAACTTTGAATACTGGAAAGATAAACTGGAAAGTTACTTTCTTGGTCTAGATGGTGATCTATGGGATCTTCTGATGGATGGTTACAAACATCCAGTAAATGCCAGTGGCGTAAAGCTGACAAGGCAAGAAATGAATGATGATCAGAAGAAGCTTTTCAGGAATCATCATAAATGCAGAACTGTTTTGCTGAATGCTATCTCTCATGCTGAGTATGAGAAGATATCTAACAGGGAAACGGCCTATGACATATATGAGTCCTTGAAAATGACTCATGAAGGAAATGCTCAAGTCAAGGAGACTAAAGCTCTCGCTTTAATCCAGAAGTATGAAGCCTTCAAGATGGAGGATGATGAAGACATTGAAAAGATGTTCTCAAGATTTCAAACTCTTACTGCTGGATTGAGAGTTCTTGACAAGGGATACACCAAGGCTGATCACGTAAAGAAGATCATCAGAAGCTTACCCAGAAGATGGGGTCCTATGGTGACTGCATTCAAGATTGCAAAGAATCTGAATGAAGTTTCTCTGGAAGAGCTTATCAGTGCCTTGATGAGTCATGAAATAGAGCTGGACCCAAATGAGCCTCAAAAGAAAGGTAAGTCTATTGCATTAAAATCCAATATCAAGAAATGCACTAACGCTTTTCAGGCTAGAGAAGAAGATCCTGAAGAATCAGAATCTGAAGAAGAAGATGAACTGTCCTTGATCTCCAGAAGGCTAAATCAACTCTGGAAGACCAAGCAAAGGAAGTTCAGAGGCTTCAGAAGTTCAAAGAAATTTGAACATGGAGAATCTTCTGATGACAGAAGATTTGACAAGAAGAAGGTCATGTGTTATGAATGCAATGAGCCTGGACACTTCAAGAATGAATGTCCAAAACTTCAGAAGGAAAATCCCAAGAAGAAGTTTCATAAGAAGAAAGGTCTTATGGCAACCTGGGATGAGTCAGAAGATGATTCAGACTCTGAAGATGAGCAGGCTAACTGTGCGCTGAAGGCGACAGAAGATGACGAATCAGAATCTACATCAGAATCAGATTCTGAAGAGGTATTTTCTGAACTTACTAGAGATGAGTTAGTTTCCGGTCTAACTGAACTTCTGGAACTCAAGTCTCAGATCAGTCTCAAATACAAAAAGCTGAAAAAGCTATTTGAATTTGAAACAAAGAAGCTTGAGTTGGAGAATTCTGAATTAAAAGAAAAACTTTTAAAATTATCCAATAATGTTGGATCTCCTTCTGATTCAGAAAAATCCACTCCTAGTCTAAACCATATTCTGAAAGAATATGATTTAAGTTTCAGGAAGTTCTTATCTAGAAGTATTGGCAGAAGTCAGCTAGCTTCTATGATATATGCTGTGTCTGGAAACAAAAGAGTTGGCATTGGTTTTGAGGGTGAAACCCCATACAAACTTGAACCTGTTGATGAAATGAAATTCACATACAAGCCATTGTATGATCAGTTCAAGTATGGCCACTCCCATGATATTAGGCACACTTCACATGCTCAAAGTTTTCACATAACACACACCAAAAAGCATGTGACACAACCTAGGAAATATCATGAAACTCACATTAAGAATTATCATGCTGTTCCTCCTATTGCTTACAATGTTAAACCCAAGTTCAATCAGAACTTGAGAAAATCTAACAAGAAAGGACCCAAGAAAATGTGGGTACCTAAGGATAAGATTATTCCTATTGCAGATATCCTTGGCTGCAAAAAGGACAAAGCACAACATGTCATGGTACCTGGACTCTGGATGCTCACGACACATGACAGGAAGAAGGTCTATGTTCCAAGACCTGGTGCTTAAGTCTGGAGGAGAAGTCAAGTTTGGAGGAGATCAGAAGGGCAAGATAATTGGCTCTGGAACTATAAAGTCTGGTAACTCTCCTTCCATTTTTAATGTACTTCTTGTAGAAGGATTAACACATAACCTCTTATCTATCAGTCAATTGAGTGACAATGGTTATGATATAATCTTTAATCAAGAGTCTTGCAAGGCTGTAAATCAGAAGGATGGCTCAATCCTATTTACAGGCAAGAGGAAGAACAACATTTATAAGACAGATCTGCAAGATCTTATGAGTCAGAAGGTGACTTGTCTTATGTCTGTTTCTGAAGAGCAGTGGGTCTGGCACAGAAGATTAGGTCATGCTAGTTTGAGAAAGATTTCTCAGATTAACAAACTGGATCTTGTCAGAGGACTCCCTAATCTGAAATTCAAATCAGATGCTCTTTGTGAAGCATGTCAGAAGGGCAAGTTCTCCAAACCTGCATTCAAGTCCAAGAATGTTGTTTCTACCTCAAGGCCATTAGAACTCTTGCACATTGATCTGTTTGGCCCAGTCAAAACAGCATCTGTCAGAGGGAAGAAATATGGATTAGTCATCGTAGATGATTATAGCCGCTGGACATGGGTAAAATTCTTGAAACACAAGGATGAGTCTCATTCAGTGTTCTTTGATTTCTGCATTCAGATTCAATCTGAAAAAGAGTGTAAAATCATAAAGGTTAGAAGTGATCATGGTGGTGAATTTGAGAACAGATCCTTTGAAGAATTCTTCAAAGAAAATGGTATTGCCCATGATTTCTCTTGTCCTAGAACTCCACAGCAAAATGGAGTTGTAGAACGAAAGAATAGGACTCTGCAAGAAATGGCCAGAACCATGATCAATGAAACCAATATGGCTAAGCATTTCTGGGCAGAAGCAATAAACACTGCATGCTATATTCAGAATAGAATCTCTATCAGACCTATTCTAAATAAGACTCCTTATGAATTGTGGAAGAATAGAAAGCCTAACATTTCATATTTCCATCCTTTTGGATGTGTATGCTTTATTCTGAACACTAAAGATCATCTTGGTAAGTTTGATTCCAAAGCACAAAAATGTTTCCTTCTTGGATATTCTGAACGCTCAAAAGGCTACAGAGTATACAATACTGAAACATTGATTGTAGAAGAATCAATCAATATCAGATTTGATGATAAGCTTGGTTCTGAAAAACCAAAGCAGTTTGATAATTTTGCAGATTGTGATATTGATATATCAGAAGTTGTTGAGCCAAGAAGCAATGCATCAGAAGCAGAACTTCTCAGAAGCAAAGAATCTGAAGATCAAGTATCAGCTTCTCTGGAGGATCTAAGCATTTCTGAAGAACCATCTGTCAGAAGATCATCCAGACTCATCTCTGATCATTCAGAAGATGTCATTCTTGGAAAGAAGGATGATCCTATCAGAACAAGAGCATTCCTTAAGAACAATGCAGATTGTCAATTAGGTCTTGTATCTTTGATCGAGCCAACTTCTGTTGATCATGCTCTAGAAGATCCAGACTGGATAATTGCTATGCAAGAAGAACTGAATCAGTTTACAAGGAATGATGTTTGGGATCTTGTTCCTAGACCAGATGGATTCAATATAATCGGTACAAAATGGGTCTTCAGAAACAAGCTCAGTGAGAAAGGTGAAGTGGTAAGGAACAAAGCCAGACTGGTGGCTCAGGGTTATAGTCAGCAAGAAGGGATTGACTATACAGAAACCTTTGCACCAGTGGCCAGGTTAGAATCTATTCGTCTATTAATTTCATTTGCCACTCAACATAACATCACTCTTTATCAGATGGATGTTAAGAGTGCCTTCTTAAATGGTTATATAGATGAAGAAGTTTATGTCCATCAACCTCCTGGTTTTGAAGACTCTATGTCTCCTAATCATGTTTTTAAACTAAAGAAATCGTTGTATGGATTGAAACAAGCTCCCAGAGCTTGGTATGAACGCTTAAGTTCTTTCCTTCTGGATAATGGTTTCACTAGAGGAAAAGTGGACACTACTCTCTTTTGTAAAACCTTTAAAAGGGATATTTTAATTTGTCAAATATATGTAGATGATATTATTTTTGGAACATCTAATGCTACACTTGGAAAGGAGTTTGCTGAGTCTATGCAGGCTGAGTTTGAAATGAGCATGATGGGAGAACTCAAGTATTTCCTTGGAATACAAATAAATCAAACATCAGAAGGAACGTATGTTCACCAAACCAAGTATGTGAAGGAACTTCTGAAGAAGATTAATCTTCTAGACTGCAAAGAAGCCAAAACTCCTATGCATCCAACATGCATCCTAGGTAAGGATGAGGTAAGTAAGAAGGTAGATCAGAAGTTATACAGAGGTATGATTGGATCTCTTCTATATCTGACTGCTTCTAGACCTGACATTCTGTTCAGTGTTTGTTTGTGTGCTAGATTCCAATCAGATCCTAGAGAATCTCATTTAACTGCTGTTAAGAGAATTCTAAGGTATCTGAAAGGTACTACTAATGTTGGCTTAGTTTACAGAAAATCTAAAGAATACAACTTAGTAGGATTCTGCGATGCTGACTATGCTGGAGACAGAATTGAAAGAAAGAGTACTTCAGGAAGTTGCCAATTTCTTGGAAGTCATTTGATCTCCTGGTATAGCAAGAAGCAAGCAACTATTGCTCTATCAACGACAGAAGCAGAATATGTCGCTGCTGCTGGTTGCAGTACACAGATGCTCTGGATGAAGAGTCAGTTAGAAGATTATCAGATATATGAGAGTAACATTCCTATATTCTGTGATAATACTTCTGCTATATGTTTATCTAAGAATCCTATTCTTCATTCAAAGGCTAAACATATTGAGATTAAACATCATTTCATAAGGGACTATGTTCAGAAGGGTGTTATATCTTTAAACTTTGTGGATACAGACCATCAATGGGCTGATATCTTTACAAAACCCCTGGCTGAAGATAGGTTTAAGTTCATTCTGAAGAACATCAGTATGGATTTATGCCCAGAATGAGAAGATGAGAAGTTCTTATGTATGAGTATCTTCTGAAATGAAAGTGGATTTTTTTTTAATCAGAAGTTCTGATTGAAATCTTTTAGAAATTATGATTCAGTTATTACTAACGTTTCATTGTCTAAGTTGATTCAGAACCTCTTTTAAAGCAAAACAGCTGTAACGTTCTATCTCGGGATGGTAAACCTGTCGTTACTGTTCATGGATAAGCGCGCGTGCAGTTAAAGGGACGCCGACCATAGGTAACTGTGCTAGTCACCTCATTTGTCTTTATTATCTCTCCTCATTTCACGTAACATTAAATGCTATCCATCATTTGTTTCATTTTATTTTTCTTTTAAATACTCTTCAAACGCTTCTCTTTCCCTCTTATATTTTCTCTATTACACTCTATCTGTGTTCTCCTTCTCTATCTCTTTGCATTCCCCATCAAGTTTTTCTCTCTCTCTCTCTTCCGTTTTCTTCTCTTGCTCAAACAAGTTTTTTTTTTTTTTTAAAAATCCTAGCTCAAACCTAGCGTTCATCCTAAGCCTGTTGAAGATCTATGACTCAAAGGCGACAGATCTCTGCATATCTCGGGATGGCTCTCCTAATACCTCTCAAGTCAGACCTCTTCTTTGATGTTGTTATCAACTTTCACCCAAAGACAGAAGACTTTCTTGAGTTATGGGAGGAGGTTAAGAATGATATTCTTAACTTCTATGTTAAGGGAAAGCCCCGTTTGCAACATTAGCTCTCTGTCTGTGAACTGTCCCTCTCTTCCTCTTTGGTCTCTTGGATCTCTCCTACAGTGGAGATTCTAGTCTGGAAGACAAGAGTCCACAGGGATTCTTGATGGGTTGACACAGAGTGTGTCTTGCTAGGGTGCTGTTTTTAATTTTTGTAGTCATTTCCTCTTGGAATGACTTTTTATGTATTTGCTAGGAATGTTTCTCATCTTGTTAAACATAAGAACCTTTTGTAATATCTTTTGATTATCAATGAAAAGTTTCTTTGTTTTTACATTCCACTGTTTTTATTTGTCGTTTTATTCATCTGAATCTTTTGAAATATTCTTTTTGATGTTATGACAAAAAGGGGGAGAAGATAAATGATAAATGATTTGATTAATCTATCAGTTGCTGGGTAAAGCTCCCACACATTTACTAACAAGAACTGCAAGTTCTATATGGTTTAAGTGTTTTGCAGGTACAAAGAAGTGAAGAGAATCCTCAAAGCAAACACAAGAAGCAAAACCATAAGGAGTGTTATTCTGTAAAAAGAATAAACTCATGGAAACTGAAGCAAGCTTAGTGCTATCAAGCTTCAGAAATCAGAAGCAAGAAAGAAGAATAAATCAGAAGCACTGATAATAGAATTTGATCCATATTTGTCTATTTGCTTTGACAAAATTCTATTTGCTCTGATACATTATTTCAGCCTATATGGCTCTGATACATATCATGTGTTCTAATATACATTTTATGTTCTGACTCGTTCATGCTGACTTTTGTCGTTTAGTGTTTGTTCTGTAACATTTCAGGATGTAGAGACGCTCAGATGATGCTCTGGTACATTCAACAATGTTCTGATACAAATCTAGCATGAAGTGATGTTGGTAGAAATTCAAAGCTCTGAAGCTATCCGAGGGAAGCAGAAATCAGAAGCTGTGAAGGTTCTAAAGATCCAGAAAACTCAAGTTCTGAAACTGTCCTAAATGGAAGCAGAAATCAGAAGCTGTGAATGTTCAGAAGATCAAAGAAATTCAAGTTCTGAAGCTGTCCTAGATGGAAGCAGAAATCAGAAGCTGTGAATGTTCAGAAGATCAAAGAAATTCAAGTTCTGAAGCTGTCCTAGATGGAAGCAGGAATCAGAAGCTGTGAGTGTTCTAGGGATCTAAAGAAATTCTAGTTCTGAAGCTGTCCAATGGAAGCAGAAGTCAGAAGCTATGAATTCTCTGAAGACAGAAGCTTATGTGATCGTCTCTACCGAAATAATCAGGGAAGTCTTTTATTAAAATTCTTCGAGTATTTATTTCAGGGGGAGATTATTTATCTCAGGGGGAGATTGTTAATCTCAGGGGGAGACATATTCATATGCTTATGCTATAGCTGTGTAATTTGTCTTTTGCCGTCTGCTCTTTCTGATCGCAAATTCATATCATTTATATATGTTTTTTGTCATCATCAAAAAGGGGGAGATTGTTAGAACAAGATTTGTTCTGATCAATTATCTTAGTTTTGATGATAACAATAATATGAATTTTGCTTAAGATAATATGGTACTCTAATCCAATGCAATTTCCTTTTCAGGAAATATATAAAGAGTATGCATAATTCAGCGCTCAGAAGCTTTGTCTCAAGGGTTCAGCATGCAACCTCAGAACATGGTCTGGCAAGACATCAGAAGATGGTCGAAGCAGAATCAGAACATGGGTCTATGGAAGCATCAGAAGAACAAGAGAACAGAAGCACTGAAGATCTGATGGTATCACGCACAGAAGCACTTCAAGGTCAGAAGATCAGAAGATGCTTTGCACCAAGCTGTTTGACTCTGATGATATTCAAACGTTGTATTCACAAACATCAGATCAGAAGGAAGTACAAGTGGCAAGCTACGCTAACTGACAAAAGGAACGTTAAAAGCCATTAAAGGCTACGCCAGTAGACACAGCGTGAACAAGGCTCGAGGTAGTTGACAAAAGCGTATAACATTAAATGCGATGATGTACGGAACACGCAAAGCATTAAATGCACTCAACGGTCATCTTCTCCAACGCCTATAAATATGAAGTTCTGATGAGAAGCAAGGTTAACGATCCTGAACAAAAACAACTCATATTAACTTGCTGAAACGCTGTTCAAATTCAAAGCTCAGAATCTTCATCTTCATCAAAGCTCACTACATTGCTGTTGTAATATTTTAGTGAGATTAAGCTTAAACGTTAAGAGAAATATCACAGTTTGTGATTATAGCTTTTAAGAAGCAATTGTAATACTCTTAGAATTGATTACATTAAGTTGTAAGGAACTAGAGTGATCGTGTGGATCAGAATACTCTAGGAAGTCTTAGAGGTTATCTAAGCAGATTGTAACTAGAGTGATCGTGTGGATCAGTATACTCTAGAAAGTCTTAGAGGGTATCTAAGCAGTTGTTCCTGGAGTGATCAGTGTGTGATCAGAAGACTCTGGAAGACTTAGTTGCTGACTAAGTGGAGAACCATTGTAATCCGTGCGATTAGTGGATTAAATCCTCAGTTGAGGTAAATCATCTCTGCGGGGGTGGACTGGAGTAGTTTAGTTAACAACGAACCAGGATAAAAATAACTGTGCAATTTATTTTTATCTGTCAAGTTTTTAAAGCTACACTTATTCAAACCCCCCCTTTCTAAGTGTTTTTCTATCCTTCAGGATGATGGGTAGATCGTGGCTATGCAAGGGAAGCTGAACCAATTCTAAAGTAATTATGTTTCGAATCTGGTCCCTAGACAAAATCATAGAAACATTATTGGAACAAAATGGGTGTTCAGAAACAAGCTGAATGAACAAGGAGAGGTGGTAAGAAACAAAGCTAGACTGGTAGCTCAAGGAAACAATCAACAGGAAGGTATATATTCTTCTGAAATCTTTGCACCTGTCGCAAGGTTAGAGACAATCAGACCCCTTCTCTTTTATGTTATCAATTATGATATAATTTTATATCAAATGGATGTTAAGAGTGCATTCTTAAATGAAGTTATTTCTGAAGAAGTATTTGTCAAACAACCTCTTGGGTTTGAGGACTCTGTCCACCCAGATTTTTTTTAAACTAAAGAAATCTATCTATGGACTCAAACAAGCTCCAAGAGCTTCGTACGATAGGTAGAGTAATTTCTTAATTTAAAGAGGTTTTCAAAAAGGAAAGGTTGAAACAACTTTATTCAGAAAGACTCTTGTTCCTGCAGAACACTTTTGAACTACCTTCTGGAAGAAGATTCCAATGAGGTCACAAAGGAGTTTGTAGATTTTAGCTTTAGGGTTTTGAGCAGTACAATTGATGCAAGCTGAAGATGAAGCTTGTCTTGCTTATCCGTCATTCGGGAGCCCTATATATAGCCTCTGAAGCAATAATCACCAGAATTAATGGAGGAACCTTGGATCCCCTCCATAATGAGTGACATTAGTAACCTCCGTCGTCATTTTTTAAAGGATCGTAACTCCTGTAACGGCGGAGGCCCTTCGTATGTAGGTAACCGTCGCGGCCGACTAGGGTGGACGACTCCGACCTTATTATAGGTAATGTCTGGCGATATGGAAAGTCGTGTCTTACGAGCTGGAACGTTGTCTCTGCCGAGCTGAGATTATGGGTCGACCGACTAGGAGGACAATCTGCCGACTTGAGGGTTTTCAAGGTTAATCCTAGTTCCTATCTGTCTTGTTCTAAATCCATTTCTTCTATCCTTTGCTAGTTTGTCTGATCGGCCTTAACATTCTAAATATGTACAACTCTAAATAAATATATCTTAATTATTCAGATCTATGTTGAAGACTTAATCTTTGGTTCTACTAATGCCTCTCTTTGCAAGCAAATTTCTGAGACCATACAGGTTGAATTTGAAATGAGTATGATGGGAGAATTAAAATTCTTCCTTGAAATTCAAATCAACTAATATATAGATGAAACTTATGTTCATCAGTCCAAATATACAAAAAGGTTTATGAAGAAAAGTCAATTGCATAACATATGATCTTCTTATATTATAGATATTATATATGTAATTTGATGAAAAAATAATCTTTTAACTTATAAAAAATAAATTTTAAAATCTTTAATATATTCAAAAAATAAATAAAAATCTATTTTTTGTGCAGGTAAAACAAAAATTACTTAAAATTTAAATTCAACTTTTTTTTATTTATTCATTGTTTTAAATTTAATGTGAATAGCCTATTTTAAATCCAACACTAGTTATGTTCCACATTGGTCAACATTAATGGACAGCGTAAGCGATTTCACTTTTGCTTTCAAGTGTGTACTCCTAATTAATCACTGCAACATTGAATCAGATAGGAAACTTCAATCATAAAGTGGCAAATTCTAAAACACGCAATCCTATAGACATTGGAGGCTAATAACTACTCTTATATACACCCCTACACATTTTCCGCCAAACCTATACTTGCTTAATTTGTTCAAGGTGAAAAAAAGGATACATGTCATATATATATCACATGTTCATTAACTAATGCAATAAATAATGACAGTGAACTAACAATAATTCACTTTTATTATGTTTAAGCTTAATTTGATGTGAAAATGACACTACATTTTAGTTGAGCCGAACCATTTTTTTTTTTAAATTTTTGATATTTTGCTTTACTACCGACTAATTTATAAAGAATAATATCATCTAGTGAGAGTCCTGTTTTAAAATTAGAGTAAGTTTTGTATAAACTAATTCAGCCGAATTTAAATTCAAGACTACGAATGAGAATATGTCAGATCAAGTAAGAGTCTATGACCTAGCATATACAAATCAAGACCAAACGAGACTTTTTTATAAATAAAAAAGTTTTAGATTTTTTTTATAACGCTATTTAGTTAAACAAGCTAGACCACATGTTTTAAAAAAATTTAAGTTTTTTTTTTTTATAAACAAAATGGATATATTAAAAAGCACTAGGGATGCTTAACCCAAAGAAGGTTACAAAAAGGAGAAAAAAAGAAAAGATGGGTATAAACCCCTAACTAGATGCAACCGGGCAAAGAGCATCTAAAGCACCCCACCTAAGAAAAATTTAAGTTTATCAAACCGACCTATTTTAATAAATATGGATAAATTTATTATTTTTATATTGTATTATGTAATTTATATTAAAATACAAGAGTAAATGCTATTTGAAGAATTTGTGAAAATAAATTGAATAAACTTAAATAAATAATCTCACAAAACTTAAGTTACTATAAGTTACTATGTAAGCTCAAATAAGTCAATGTAAACAAATATTTAGTCTTATTGTACTTTTGATTATCTAATCTATTTACATATTAGTTGAATTGCTTATTTTCATATGTCAAATGAAATAAACTTTTTAAGTAAGTTAAAATACTAATTAGACTTTTAAAAAGATCAGACTCATTCTAAAAAATAAGTTTATGATATAACACAAATCAAATTTAAACTTTGATTTTTTTTAACAAATTAAGCTCAAACTTAACAAAATCTAACTCGATCTAATCTATTATCATCCCTTGTCAAGATTTCGACAAAATTCTGAATTACTGCATAGTAGGATGTGATGCACATAATGCATATATAAACAATCTCACAATATATTTGTGTCCGATGTAATACACATAATGCATACTAATATCACAATATATTTGTAGAAAAATACAATAAATTACCGTAATTTTGCAAAATAAAAAATATACACCTATTGTGAACTAGCTATCATTCATGCAATATAGTATGCAATATTGTTCCACCATGTAACATAATTTTATCACATCTTTTCAAACACATCATCCTCACTATTATTTATTAACAAACTATAGCACCTTGAAAGCGATAACTTTCCAACCCATCTCCTCCTTCTAATTATCCCCACTCTCTCCCACCATCACTCCAACCATTTCTCACTTCTTTCACAAAAAAAAACCTCAAACCTTATTTTCTCCAAAACAACTTCAAACCTTATTTCCCCCAAAACAACCACCTCAAACCATGTCGGTAAAAGAGTGCAACCACCACAAAGGAAGCAAACACAAACGCATCAGAAAAATCTTCTGGGGAATCGTCATCTTCCTCTTCATCGTCCTCCTCACAATCCTCATCACCTGGGCAATCCTCAAACCATCCAAACCATCTTTCATCCTTCAAGACGTCACCGTCTACGCCTTCAACGCCACCGTCCCAAACTTCCTCACCTCAAATTTCCAAGTCACCGTCTCTTCTCACAACCCAAACAACAAAATTGGCATCTACTACGACCGTCTCGACGCTTTCGTCACTTACCGGAGCCAGCAGATCACCTACAGAACCGCCATACCACCGTCGTACCAGGGCCACAAAGACGTTGACGTTTGGTCGCCGTTTGTCTACGGGACCAACGTCCCGGTAGCTCCTTACAACTCCGCTAGTCTTAGTCAGGATCAGAGTAACGGAAACGTTCTTGTTGTCGTTAAATTTGACGGTAGAGTTAGGTGGAAGGTTGGTGCTTTTATTTCCGGTCATTACCATGTTTTTGTTCGGTGTCCTGCTTTTATTACGTTTGGGCCTCAGAGTAACGGAATCTCCCTCGGTGATAGCGGCGCCGTTAAGTATCAGATTGTTCAACGGTGCACCGTCAGTGTTTAACGGTGGAGCAACATCATTCCGTCAACACCGTTTCCTCTGTTTTTCTCTGTTTCTTGGTATATTACTTTTCTATATACTATCTTTTTAGTTATATTTTCTTCCATGGTATTAAAATTGTACATTTTATTGTTGTTATTATTAAAGTTATATAATTATTGCTATTTTAGAATAAAAACGTACTTGGAGCGCTGATGGAGGAATTAGAGAAAATTTGTAATATGTGCGCTAAGTTGTAAACTTGTAATATTTACAATTCAATCCATTAATAAAATATTTTTTTGTGTCAATTTGGATAGAAGATGTATGAAGCATCTATTAATTGATAGTGTTATTTTTGCTTTGTTCTTTTCTTTAGAATATTTATGAATATGTAATGAATGATTCATTTGGCTTTGAATCCTTCTCTTTTTGTTTCTTTTTAATTGGTTATGCTTACTTAGGCATGTGTATATACTTGTTTATATTCTCAGCCACCTGTAGTATATTATTGGATCAATAATTAAGAGTGTATACATAATTTCAAGCTTAGTTTTTCATTTTTGAAAATGAAACTAAACTAATTATGCAGTTAAGTGTGTCATTAATTGGACTGAATTGCTTCTCATGTGAAGTGACATATTTTTTGAAAGGAATTGTATGTTTGTTTTTTCACTAATCAAGTGGTATTTATGGAATATATATAGAAAAAGATAAGCTTAAGGGAGTTATTATTTGTTTTGCTTTCTTAAAAAGTTGCTAAAAATAACTATTTTCCTAAAGGAAAGTAATTAACATACGCACTTAGTAGTTGATTAAAGTCAATGATGGAAGGATTTGTTTATATTCAATCCACATGGCATAGTGGTGATGGTCCTTTTCATCATCCTTACCTAACGGGCTTAAAGAAATGGTTTTGGCTTATGTCATGGCAACACATGGATACACCTTATATTCACTTATTATATATTTTCACACTATATTTATACGTTATATTGTCTGATGTAAAATTCACGTTCAGAACTAAACATATGAAATATGAATATAAGTGAAATGTGATCGGTCAGTAATCGGTTAGCTGAATCATGAATATAAATGAAATGTGATCGATTAGTAGAAACGGTGACAATTATATATGTTTATGTAATTCCATTGTCAATAACAAACAGAACACATGGTTAGCATGGAAGTAGTTTGAACTCAAAGGGGTTTGGTATAGTGATCACCGTCAAGACTCAAGATTGAACATATTGAAAGGAACCTTCTTTGATTAGTCAACACTCAAAACCGATCTCACCATGTGCATGTGATGTGATGCAACTTTGATAATGACTCACGACGCTCCATTCCATAATCATGTAATGAATTTAGTTCATCCATACATTGAAACGTCACCGTTGTATTATTATATTTGCTTGCTTCTAACGGGACACTATCATCGATCACATGCTTTATATGTTACGGTGTTGAGTTGACAATAGCCCAATCTCTCGGTTAGTTTTGTATTCAATATCTTTACAATATGATTTCTTTTTCTCCTCTTTTTTGGGCTTAGAACTAGCGTGAAATGCCTTAAGAATATTGTATAATTAGTTGTTTTAAACTTATGACACATTTGGTTTCACATTTATAAAAGAAGCAAAAGTGAACTTTAAAAATGTAGAATTAATTTTGATAGGTTTTGATTTCTCTAAATTAAAATTGATTTTATTTCATGAATTAAATCCAAATCGATCTTGATTCTTTATTAGTTAAATAAGTAATTTTTACATACATTTAGTGTTTTTTTTTAGGTCATTTTAGTGCATCGTTGTTTATTTTGATTTCTTGTATTTGTGTGGTGTATTTTATTTTTCTGTCTTTGTGCGGTGTTCATTTGTTTCTGATTGAAAGATGAGTTTTGATCTAGTGCAGATCTAATATATGACTTTGGTGCCATTAACACTATAGATTCAGAAGCATGAATGTTTCAGACATTTCAATATAGTCATAATTATATTCATAAACATATGCAATTTGTCGTATTATGCTATTAACATAGATGTTGTGAGTTTGTTTGCATATTCATCACTTTCATTTTTGGCAATTTTTAATTTGTATTGCAACAATTGATTGAATGAATATTTTTTAGTAAATTTTTTGTGTGATTATAAACTAAATTTCTACAATTAAATTTATTATTGAGCTAACAATTATATAAATGAATTTAAATATATAACACTTTATTACCAACCCACTTTTAACTAAAATAAAATTTATTCTTTCCTAATAAATTCACTAAAAAATAATTTTTCGTAATTGAATAGCTAAAAATACGATTTAAACTTATTTAGATATCAATGACTTAGATTCTTAGACTAATTTTAACTTATTATTTAAACTTCAAATAGCGGCGAGAATATCTTATTGCCCACTAGGGGCGACATGATCGTACTGTCCACGACACGTTCCATCCATCTAATATAAATTCAATGATCATCTACCATTGATAGGATGAATGGTTACTATTTTCGAGAAACCATAAATATAGGCCCATTGTCCCTGATAAATATCTCTTCCCGAGGGTTGTGAGGGACATTTAGAGTCCACCCCATAATATCCCAAAATACTGAGCTTCTCACTCTTATGAACTTATTCCAACCTTATAGAAAACACCTTCAAAACAGGGCTTCTCACCATAGGAGTGTCACGCATCTGTATTTTTAGCAAGTACAACTGCGTGCACCATGGGGCTCAGATAAATCTGACTTGGGCTACATCTTTCATCATTACCATCATTTTCATATCTTTCTTTCAAAAATGGTCAAGCATGATCCAAGCTTCATGGTTAACACCATTGGCGAAGGTTTTGCAGGTTGATAAAATTCTAGTTTCGCCTAGAGGAAATACCTCAAATGGGTGCTGACTACGAATGTAATATCCCCAAGACTCTCTGAAGCCACGCAGAGAGGACTAGAGGTCATATTCGTTTTCTCTAGCAGTGGCGCCATCAAAGTCTACCTTTATGACAATGTCCCAATGGTCATCATTGTGTAATACGATAATTGGATTATCCTGCAACTCTTAATATATCCGGGAAGCTTAGCAGACATCCTATTATAGAGCACCTTGCAGAAGCTTCAACTCGATCCCAATAACATAAAGACATTCTAGGGCTCGCTAGTGGGCTTATCTAGTGAGCAAGTGCAAGTGAAGGGTCATATAACCTTGGAAACTACCTGCGGTGCTGGAGCAAATTTCAAGGCGATCAAAGTCAATTACCTCTTATGGACGCCTTATCACCCTATAACATCATCCTTGGCAGGACGACCATCAATTTGTTAGGGGCGATTATATCAACTCAGTACCAGGTCTTGAAATACCCGTTACATAGTAGGAGAGTCATAACGATCTGAGGAGACCAAAAAATCGCCCAGAAATGTTATCAAAGTAGCCAAGCAATGAGGAAGGACGATGCCTCCCATGAGGCGTCCCCCCTTTTTTGAAGCTTATAAGTTGTTTCTACACCATTATTTTAGTCTCTTTCCTTTCCATTTAGTGTTTTAAAATCATTTTTCTACTCTTATGCGTGTTTTTATGTTTAATTTGTTTTTAGACAATAAGGAACTTTATGAAAAATAGGGATAAAAAAGCATATCCTGCGGTATAATTTTCTAACAACCAACACGTGTGGGGCTTGCCCATCAACACACCTGTGTTGGACATCAAGCAGTTCTCTAGTACAAGAGGCCAGAGGCTAACATGGTTGGGCCTTGTCAGCCAACACATGCCGTATTGGTCACCGATATCAAAAGCATACAACACAGTTGGACCATGTCAGGAAACACGGGTCGTGTTTCTCTCCACCATCCCTTGTGTCTAATAACACACCCATGCCAGGCTCACTCTATGAGAAACATACTTTAGGCCCAAAAATTTAAAAATTCAAGTTCATTTTCATTTGCAAGTTTATTTCTTTAGCAAATTTATTCTCCATCAAGTTTATTTTCATTACAAGTGATGTAAAAATTAAGCTCCATTGGAGCTTTTTCTTTAATCAAGTTATCTTTATCTTCAATCTAGGTTTTATTCGCTTATTGTCATGTTTATTATTTTCTTTTGATAATTATGAAATTGCGATGCATGTTATTTGTTTTATCGTTGAAAATGAGTGAGTGGTTCTGTAAGGACTAAGGATAATGATGACTGTTTCGTGACATGTCTCAGCTGAATCCTTTAGTGTTTAAGTATGAGAAACCAAGCTATGAATTATTTTAGAGTTTCGAATTTTTAAAGCATATATCTTTGACGAAAGTAAAGGTAATTCAGATACTGATCATACACTGAAAGGATATGTTTCGGTACTCGATAGCAGATTTCTAGACAACTGAATACAAGATGATGAAAATGTCCCAAACCCAGTTAAGAAAGTACAATCTTTATATTTGTGCGAAATTGCTCTCAAATATATAAATTGGGACGATGAAAGTGGACAACGCATTTATTTGAGACAAGACAACACGCTGATGAAAGTAGGTGTTGTCAACTTTTTCCTATTTTCTATAATCTAGTTTGTTTTTCGTAATAGAACTAGAAATTTATGAGTACGTGTAGACAAAAATAATGTATCCTAGGATCTCCTCTTTTAATATAATTTTCTATACTTAAAATTTTATTTGTTTAAACTGGAGACCTCAATTTATATTGTTTTAGCAACACATAAATAAGATAGAATTTGGTAACCATTTGTTTTGGTCTCTGAAGTTAGACAGGACATTGCCAAAAAAACAATTGGAAGTTGAAAAAAAAAAACAGAGAATAATATTTTTAACATTATCAAAATACGTGGAGGTGCCAAGAAACTATAGTAAGGGTGCCAGATAAAAATCTTGACAATTTGTTGGAGTCATTTTGGGCCTATATAAGAACACGGCATTATGTAAGTTTTTTAAAATGGACCATGTCTCCAATTTCATTTAATAAAAGAAAATCTGTTAGCTACAACAAAGTTGTACCCCACACTCTAAAATCTGTAAAATGACTTCAATGCTTTTATAATTTATAGGGTCTATTTGTTTTGACTTTTTTTTAAAGTAATTTTAATAGTGTAATATAATTTTATGAAAAAAATATTCACAAAATTATTTTTAAAATATTATTTTAGATATTTTATCATTCTATTGAAATTTTTGTTAAATATCAAAATTTTAAAAAATGACTTAATTTTAAAACTATTACAGATAATTTTTAAAAAAAATTATTTTTGAAAAACAACTTTAAAAATGGCGATTTCGATTAAGTTTTGATATGTTTATATATGGAATATTAAAATTAAATTTTCAATTTAAAAAAAATGAATATAAAAACTTGTAATTTTTAAAAATATTTATTTAAATATTACAAGTTTATAAAACTATTTTTTAAAAATTTAATCTTATAAAACTATTTTAAAACTATTTATAAGACTATTTATTAAAATTAGTGGATCTCAATTGTATACTCCACACTTTAAAACTATTTATAAAACTATTAAAATCTTATAAAAACTATTTTTTAAAAGATAATGCATAAAATCTTTAAAAAATCTCACTTTACACTCAAATTTGAGAACCACATATTTTATGTAAAATATTTGAAATTTCATAATCTTCTATCTAACTATAACGATCAATTGTATACTCTGCCTAAATTATCTTTTATGTTTAAAATTATCAACTATCTAACTATAATAGATCAATCACATGTTTTGCCTAACTTATCCTTTATGTTTATAATATTACACACTAAAAGGGCTTATAAGTAAATAATAAATATCTCAATTAAAACTCTTCTCCATATCACATTGTCTCACAAGTGTCATTTGCTTATTGGCCCCATTGATCAACTTTTTCCCTCCAACATACGCATTCCATCTTAATTAAAATTTCAAATTTTTCTCACAATTATTTTCCTACATTTTCTTACTTTTATTTTAATTTTTTTCTCTATTTATTTAATATCACTAAAAATACTAATAATAAATTTTTATTTATCTCATGGGTTACTATCAACGTAATATCTATTTTATTTTAATTAAACATTGTCTTAATTTGAGAGACAAAATTCTTATTTTAAAAATTAATTTTTTTCTTTCTCCATCTCCTGATGCCTTTTTTTCTTCTTTTTGTATGATTAATACTATTAAATTTATATGATTATTGTTCATTTTATAATTAAGGAAATTATTTTAAATCACATTTTTATCTGAATACATTTTATATCGCATCAAACAATTTTTTATTTCTCACGGGTCATTATCAACACAATATCTATTTTATTTTAATCAACAATTACCTTTAGTTGAGAGAAAAATTTTATTTTCAAAAGTTAAAATTTTATTTTTTTTCTCCATCTCACAGGTCCTTTTTTTTATATGGTTATTTATATAATTGAATTTATATGATTATTGTTCATTTATAATTAAGTAAAGTCATTTCAATTATATGTGTCTAAATACATTTTATACAATAACTCTTGAATCAACCGAATGTCTAGCACTGGAAGTCGACCCAATGTTAGTAGACTGATGATAGCGATATGATTGACTTCTATTCATCCTAATTTTGACTGATCCATCAATATGTTGAATAACATCTCTAATAGTTCTTACCTCAATCTTTTTCAGATTTAACCACATCTTGTAATATCCATTCTTGAAATTTTTCTATAATTTCTGAAGCAGTTAATGTATTTGGGGTCATAATATTAGACCTACTAAGACTTGCTTAAATAACACAAGTTTCATTTCTTGGAATAGTTTTAAGCGATTTAAAATCATAATTAACATTACAAACTTTGTAGGTAATTCTACTAATAACATCTATGTTAGCAAATTCAAGATTAAAATGATCACTTAGAGCTTGAATATATATAACCAATTAGTTCTTAGTAAATTCATCAGCTAAGCTCATAAAGTAATTGAGATAACAGTTAAAATAGACTGGACCATTATTAAGATTTGATTCAACTATAGCAATAGTTGAGTTATGAAAGTCTTTAATTCTAGTGTCATGTAAAACTAACAATATAGAGGTGTTTAACCCTAGTTTATGTAATGATATATATATATATATATATATATATATATATATATATATATATATATATATATATATATATATATATATATATGAGGAAGGATATTCTTATTCCAAGAGTAAGTTCTCAAGAATTACTCTACATTTTGACCATTAATTCTTTTTAATTTAATGGTTAAAATTAATGAGTATTATTTTTTTCTCTCCATATTTAATTACTTATTATTTTTAATCATTAGATTGAGAAGAAATAATAGTCAGGATGTGGAGTAAGTCTTAATAACTTACTCTTGAAGTAAGAATATCCCTCCTTATATATATATATATATATATATATATATATATATATATATATATATATATATATATATATATATATATAGAGAGAGAGAGAGAGAGAGAGAGAGAGAGAGAGAGAGAGAGAGAGAGAGAGAGAGAGAGAGAGAGAGAGAGAGAGAGAGAGAGAGAGAGAGAGAGAGAGAGAGAGAGAGAGAGAGAGAGAGAGAGAGAGAGAGAGAGAGAGAGAGAGAGAGAGAGAGAGAGAGAGAGAGAGAGAGAGAGAGAGAGAGAGAGAATGACGATTTTATCAAATTATTTTTATTTGTCTTTGGAGTATTAATTAGAAAGTATAATTGAAAGATAAAAACTAAAATTGCATTGGAACTAAAAGTGACATTTATTTTATAACAAATCGTCTTTAAAAATATAACATTTATTTTGGGACAGATGAAGTTTTAAATTATTTTATATATATATATATATATATATATATATATATATATATATATATATATATATATATATATATGCGCTAACCAATGCCCTCAGGGCAATGGTTAAACATTCCAAAATAATAAATATATCTCGATAATCTGCATATTCAATGTCTTAAAAATTAAAATATTAAACTTTTTATAAAATATTTTCTTTTTTTGAAATGCTTAACAATTAAAATATTAACCTTTTTATATTTGAGACCGTCAACAATTCCATTTTGATTCAGCAACTAGGTACAATAAGTAAAAGTTTTAATATAGTTGAACATTTTATTTATGCAAAACCGACTGAATATATTTTTCCAAAATTGTTATTTATTGTTTTCGAAATTTCAAACCATTTCAAATTTTTTAACAGTATTTTAGATATTCTATGTCCTTCAAAGTTAGGAAATTTTTTTCTTATATATCTTAAGAATTAGTTTACGTTTTTTTTTTCCACATTAGAAAGGACGAGAGAGACACACACAACTAAACTATCCGTAACATAAATGATAGAGGTCCATGTGCAACTAGCTGTGGCGGTCTCCGTTCTGTTGTCCTAGACTTCTTCATGGTTGAAGAAGTCTAACACATAGACTTAAACAAAAGTAGAGCATGCTGAAATGGAAGCAGAGCATTGCAAATTGAATTATAGAAGGTGGAGTAACAAGAGCATGCATGGATGCATGAGGTACATGAGCAGCATTATGTCTTCCCTAGAAGATCTCACAATATATGGTGTTAACAAAATATAAATTCATATGGCTGTTTGATTAAGAGAACGATACTTTTTTAAGATGTTTTTTTAATTAATTTTCGATTTTGTGAAATCAAAAGATTAAATCTTACCAAAAAAATTAATGTGTGGAGATAAAAAAAGAATGTCAAGCTAAATAAATTGCATTTAGCCAAAATAGATTCATATACGATAAAACATATATTTCCTTTGTCTTCATTTAAAACTCTAAAGGTTGTGATAACAATAATGACAGAAATACATATTTATAATTGCTGAAACCGAACAGATCCATAAAAAGTCTTAAATACAACTCACTAACTAACGATCTGGAGAGCGAAATACATAAGTCAAAAACACACAAATTGAGAAAACATAATAGGATGATAGAAAACATGAACCATCGCGCACAGACCGACCGAAACCACCAACCGCCGCTTGTCAGTGCCACCGATTTTTTATTTCTGAGGGCTACCTCCTACCGCCGCCATCCACCTCTGTCAGATTGCCTCTCTGCGGTTCCTATCCCCTTCGATGACCTCTTTTTTGATTTTACGACTTTTTAGTTTTTACAATCTCGAAATGTATTTTCTTTCTCTTCATCACTTATAGTTTTAAGACATACTTCAACAATCTACACCTTAACTTGAAACCATGGTGATGTGAATTTAACCATCAACCACCTGATGCTCTTCAACAACATTGATCAAGTTCAACATTTATTTGAACCTTGATCTTTCCACTTGCACCCATTTGCTTCCAACCACCTTTTTATACTTTAGTAGTCTAACAAGCCCGTAAGTATGATTTTTCAACCTTCTTTGATTCCACCCACTTTCGAATACCTCCATAAAGGTTTCTATTTTAGAGTTTTATAACCTTTCAACCTCATTCAAAGCATAACAACCAAAGCCGACATATATGTCCATTTCAGATGGTATAATCTCTCTCCTTACCATATCTCAAGTCAAATAATAATCAAGGGATTCTATAATCCTCCTCTCACTACTACTAGTATCGATAGTAGAAACCTCTGTCTCAAACTAAGTATTATCTTTCATAGTTTCTAAAAATTTCATTCCCAAGTATTTACTATTATTCTCTTGACAAGACTCATTAAAAATAATACATCTATAATTGATGAACTTCGTTCCTCCAGCTTTCGCTCCCAACAAATCATAACGTTTTTTACCTCTTGGATAACCATTGATGACACAACCCACAATGTTAACATCAAGCTAAATTAGCTTGATTTGTACAATAGTCAAAGCTTTGACGACCTTCAAAACATAGTAGGTTACAATCCTCCTATTTCAAACCTTCATAAGTGTTTGGAAATTGATTATTGTAAATGAACACCTATGTAAGCTACTTTGACACCAGCTTTATCCCAAACACTCAATGATAACTCAACGATTACATGCACTTTTATCCCCGATTTTATGCAAAATTCGTGAAAATTATCTAAAATAACCTGCAAGCATCCACCAGGCCTCGACCTTAAATCCCACAACTTGTTCTTGTCATTAAAGTCATAATTAGTTGATGATGAATGAACAATAATGGAACTTTATAACATATACAAACCATGTATGTTTTACCCTTTATCTATGATCACTTCACCATGTAAAATCTCCAATACCCCATATTCAACTCTAGTGCCATAGCCTAAATCATTAAACATACTTATAGATAACATTTTTTTCATGAGCTCTACAGCATACCTCATATTGTGAAGAAGAAACTCATGATTATCAGACATTTTATGTCAGACCATCTTAATACCATGAAACTTGCAAACCTTTTTATCACCAAGGAGAACTATCCCACCTTGATCCAACCTCAAAATCTCAAATGAATTATTTTCTTAGACATATGTGATGAGAGCAACCTGATTCCATGACTCAACCCTATTCAATCTCTAAACTCAACGCCACTTATGCTCCAACACTCTCATGACTATTCTCACCGGAGGTAACTATAATTCGAGCAGAATAATCATTTCCACTCTTCCCGGGATAGTCCCTCATGAAGTGACATATTTTCTAAAAAGAGAAGCATTTTACAATTGAATTGTTAAACCTCTTTGATTTAGAAATTCCTTTATGCTCACTTACTCCTTTGTGATACTTAAACCCTCACCACTGTCATCAATATTCAAATCTTTTACTTTTGAAAATTCTTTGGATATTACGATCATTTGGATTTCATTCAAAGTAATTGTACCTTCCTTACCATAAGAAATGACATCCTTAAAATGCACGTAGGATATGGGTAATAATATTAACAAGAGTAGATTCTTGTCCTCATCTTCAATCTCCACTTCAATATTCTCAAGATCATAAATAATATTGTGAAATTCTTTCAACTGATCCACAATAGATTTGTTCTCTACCATTTGAAATGAGTAAAGTTGTTGTTTCAGACACTATGCGTGAGTCAAATACTATGTCATATACAATGATTGATTTTTTGCCCACATCAAAGCAAAATCATTCTCCTTGGAGACTTCCCTTAAAAATTTATTCCCGAGGAACAAGATAATGGTAGTTCGGGTCTTATCCACCATCTTGGTCTTCTCTGCTTCTATAAGGCATGCATGCAACATCATTTCACGCTCCAATGCTTTAATACACTTCTCCTAAGTTAAAATTTCTTGTATCTTTAATTTTTACAACCCAAAATCGCTATCTTTGAAAGACCTCCTAATATGCCCCATTTAGAATCCATATTGTTCACTTGTAAACAAAACCTTTTTGCCCCATGATGGGCCCCGCTTGTTGTGAAATTGAAAGGTTATATCTCACAAAGAAATTTGATGACTGTTAACAAAGAACAATGAAAAAAATAAATTGTCTCCGAAAAAATCTATATCCAATAAGAGAAGTAGAAAACATAAAAGATTAAGAAGTGAAACACAATAACTTGTTTACCCAATTCAATCAAAAGAACTACTCTAAAAGAGAGAGCAGCTCTGGTGATTCACTATACTTCCAAAATTTGTTAAAGAAGATTACAAATGAGTTAAAAGAAAATGTTCATCAAACTTCCCAAGAATAAACCCTATTTTCTACCCAAATGCTTCTCAGTCTTGTTGGACATGTAACTCCACACACAGGAGAATGGGGGGATGGATTGCATGTTTAAGAAAAACTTTTTAAATTAAAATCAGAGTTTAAAAACATTTGCAAAAAAGTTTTTAAAGTAAGCAACGAAAAATTAAATTCAGAAGATAAAATGCATAAATTAAAAGTTTAAGGTAAGAGAGAAGAACACCAGAAGTTATAAAGGTTAGATCAAAAAGAAAAAAACCTAATCTTTTCTCGAAGAATCATTCTTGAGAGTATATAATAAACTTAAGAGCTTTTAGCAGGTTGATCTCTTGAACCCCCTTATACTAGGAAAATAATGTTTATGGCTAAATTCCAATCAAACACTAAAATAGGTGAGAAGCGATGAGTATTCCTTCCAAATGATGGATCGAAGTGGTTAATCTCCTTTCTATAAGAAACTTGAAGCGGTTAGTTTTCAAGCTTCAAACTAAGATTTTGCACGGTCTTATCTTGAACTTGAGAGAGCTTTTGAACTAGGATAACCAATAACCTATAAGATTTTAACATTGAGCTGATCTCAAACTGAAGAAAACTTTTAACAACGGGATGAGCTTGAACCGTAACTTGGTTTTATACTGGATTAACCAAGAACTTATGAGATTTTAACACTGGACTGATCTCGAACCTAAAACGGAGACTTGATCACACAATCCCCAAACTAAAGCTTAAATTAGAGCATACATAACACATCAAAAAATTCACCTAAATGAAGAAAATTATATATTAGCTTAAATTTAACTACAAATTAGAATTAGGACTTACATATAATCATTTGTTGATTTGTTGTGAATTAGTATATCTCATATTTCATATTCTCAAATAGAGGCGCTATAATATACATCATACAAATAACTTTCAATTTTAATAAACCATACATGATATTTGTAACTACAATTGGTATTGAGATAATCATCTACAAATTGCAATTAATAACATTTAAAATCATGTCAAGTTGGTGATCATTCAACCACAACACTATATTATATTCATCAACTACAAAATTTAAGCTGCATAATCATTCAATTTCATATATAGTGTCATCACAATACGCAGCCATTCACTCTTATAAAAATGGTACCCACCCCAAGAGGAAATAATCAAGTCAACACAACCCCCAATATTGATAGTGTCCTCCTCCTTTTAACCGCGTTGTTCGCACTAATTCTTCTTTCTTTTCTATATACATAGCCACTACTCTTTCCTCTCTTATCTCACAATCACTTATTTCACAACTTATCTTCATCTCATTACAACTTTCCTATATATTTCTGAATTCAAAAACTCAATATCTCACCAACTAGTATACATGGCAGATAAGTACTCCCACCCTCGCAACAGAAGCTGTTGTTGCTGTCTCTTTACCTTCTTCTGCAAGCTTCTGGCTTCACTCATCGTCCTCTTCGGTCTCATAATCCTTATCTTCTACCTCATTGTTCAACCCCACACCTTCAAATTCTATGTCACGAAAGCCGAATTAACCCAGTTCGACTATACCGACAGCACACTACATTACAACATGGTGCTCAATTTCACTGCCCGCAATCCAAACAAAAAACTCGGTATCTATTACGATAAAGTTGAGGCTCATGCATTCTATGAAGGGGCAAGGTTTGCAAATGTCGATGTGATCACACACATGAACTCTTTCCGCCAAGACAAAAAAAGCAGTGACCCTATGAGTGGTGTTTTCTCGGGACAACAGTTGTTGATGCTCCATAGTGATCAAGTGTCTGAATTCAACAAAGATAAGAGTGTTGGAGTTTATGATATCTATGTGAAACTCTACTTCAGGATTAGGTTCAAACTCGGAGACTCGATTTCTCACAATTACAAGCCCAAAGTCAAGTGTGACATCAATGTTTCGTTAAATTCTAGGAATAATGCAACTTTTACCTTTACTAGGGTTTTGCCTACCAAGTGCGATGTTCTGTTCTAGGTTCTACCACCTCTGTTTTATTTTTTGGATTTTTTTCTCAAATATTTCTTTTTGTAAGTTTAAAGATTTGTGACACTATTTGTTACCTTTTTGTTTGTTCATTATTAAACATGGTCATGATATAAACATGGTCATGCCATCATGCAATGTATACTTTGGTTCTATAGATTTTTTTACTTGATCTCAATTTAGGATGTAATAAAGACTCTTTTACTTTTATCAAGATTAATTTGTTTAGCTCTTCTACGGAATACATATTTCAAAAAAGAATATCTTTTCTAAATACATTAAAGTATACTCTTCCTACCTAAGTCAAGGCAGGAATAGAATGGGCTCATTATCGTCTTAAGTCAAGGCAGGAATGAATCGACCTTTAAAAGCTCATATTCGACTATATGTACATCATATAATCAATTATTTAGTTTAAATTTAAAAGATTTTTAAATGGTGTTGTCACAAATCGATTATATGTTTTAATAATTAATTATGGGCGTTACAAAAGAGATAATCGATTAACCTTAACGTGCTAATCGATTATCTAGTGTAAACTACACTCATAAAGAATTATTTGTGCTCGTAACCAACCTGCTACATGCGTAAAAAAAATTCTAGTGGTTTTAAAAAATAAGAGGGTCCTCAAAAAAGTTTGGTGAATATGCAAGAGGTTCCTTAGTAACTTATGAGTTACAATAACACTATTACAATAATGTAGTCACTCAGACACTGCGTTATGTGCACGACCAATCACAGGAGCTTTCACACTTCATCTCTTTCACAATTTTGAAGCTTCAAGTTCTTTGCTACATTATCTTTAATTTTAACACTTTAGTAGAACCTTGAATCTTCTCCTTAATGGGACTTGAGATAACTTCAAGATAAGCGTAATCATCAAAGACAATAGAAAAGATATCACCACGAATCAATACCTTCATGATCAAGTAAAGAACTCCACCTAACATCAGAGTCTTTATCAAAACTAACATGATCAAAACATCAACTACACTCTGTTGTACTGCAAGCATAGATCCACACTACTAAGATAAGAGTATATTTGCATATTCAAAACGAGAGACCACCAATTCTGAGACTCCTATCTTAAATCCATTAAGAAGATTAAACTCAATGGTCCTACTAACCAAACCACTTTATCCTTCAGCCACTACCACAAAAAGATAGTAAGGCAAGGGGTCCCCTTTCTTTGGACCCCTTTAACTGCTAATCTCCTGAGTTGGGATAATCTCTTAATTGAATAGGAGATTTAACTTTAGAACTTAAGGTGACAAAGTAAGAAGCAAAGGTACGAGGTAATGAAGCAAATCAATAAAATTGATCAAACATAACCCCAACATCTTTCCTAGACAAATTTAAATCCTTCTTAAAACGAGAAAGTAATACCATTTGGGATAGGACTCTTGTTACCATCACATAAGTCAATAGCACCATGTAACTCCTGAAGAGTAAATTAAGTAACTTATGAAAGGTTATCCTCAATAGAAGAGAGAGAGAGACAGAGAGACGGGAGAGGCAGAAGATATATATATATATATAGAGAGAGAGAGAGAGAGAAAGAGAATAACTACTTGAAAGAGTTAAATCATTACTTTAATAACTATGTAACTTTTGGCGATGGAACTAAAGGAAAAATCCCTAGAAAAGGAAAGCTGAACTACCCAGGCCTTCTTAATCTCGATGATTGCCTCCTAGTTTAAGGTCTCACAACAAATCTCTTCAGCGTTAGTCATGTGTGTGATCGAGAACTTTGTGTCAACTTTAATCATTCAGAATGTACGACGACTAAAAAAAGTCAAGAAGAAATAATAAAGGGCATCAGATCATCAGACAATTATTATATGTGGTGTTCACAATCAAAGGATCAACCTCAAACTTGTATAATCTCTAAGGTGAATGAAAACAAATTGTGGCACATAAAATTTTCCATTTAAATCTCGGAAGTAAGAGGAAGATGACTAATGCCGACACTATGAAGCATAATGTTAAAGATCATGTTACTGACATCATGGATGACATTGTACATGTCACATAAAAATTAGCAACTTGAATCTTATAAGTATGAGGAGGATTTCTTCAAAAAAGGTCGTCAGTGGTCTTCCTGATCTCAAAATTGAATGAGGTAAATTTTATGGTGACTTCTAAGTTCAGAAGAAAACCAAGATGTCACATAAGAAGTTTAAACATTTTACTCGTGTTCGTGATTATTTCATATGGATCTTATTGGACTCGAGCAAGATGAGAAACTTGGAGAAAAGAGTTATATCTTTGACTATGATGATGCCTACTCTAGATTTGAGTTTATTCATGAGAAATGTGATACTTTATCGGTTTATGAAGCTCATTGTCATTGTTTAAAACTTAAAAAAGGAGAAGAAACTAGCAAGATCATTCAGATTCAAAGTCAACATATGGCAGAGAATTTGAGAATTCCAACTTCCACTTTTTCTAAACTTTTAAAGGGATTGCTCATGATTTTTCTACTTCCATCTCTCCCCATCAAATCAGGATTTATAAAAGGAAGAACCATATCTTGCAAGAAATTGCGAAAGTAATGCTCTATGCCATAAAACTTCTTATTGGGTTTCATTCCCCGACTTCTAGAATTTTGATTAGTAAAAAACATGATATTATGTTTGCTGAAGATAAAATTGGTGTTCCTCTTAGTCTATTGAATTTCAATTATTAAATACTTGTCGAGGAACATGTCATAAGTATTTTATTTCTAATATTCCACATTTTGATTAGTGTGTGTAGCAACCTGCCCTAATTTTCTTGAAAGTTTGTAAGCTTTAAAAACCCTAGTCCTTTTTTCCCTCCGCCCCCCTTGTCCTTATGAATATTTTAGAATATATATGGCATCAATTAGGGTTCAGCATGGGCTTGGATATTGAGCTCTTGATCATTTAAAATTTTGGAGAAAATATATCACCCAACTTTCTATTTTTTACACTTAATCTATTCTCTCTCTTTTTCCATGAAATTTGTACCATTTATTGGATATTTGGATGATTGAAACTTGATTGGAAAATCAATCCTTGATTTAATCTAATTATTTTATGTTTTACTTAATTTATTTAATATTTAAATGAATAAATTCAAATAAATAAAATAAATGTATTAAAACTAAAACAATAGATCTTTAGGTCTAACATTATTTGTGGATATGTTTTAGATCCAACAAATAGGCCTAAGAATTCAAAATATCAAAAATTTCCAATTTGTATTAGATGTAATTTCTCAAAATCGCCCAACTTGTACAAGCTATAACTCCTTCAATTTTTAATATATGGAGGTGTTCTTGGACATTTTGGAAACCTCAAGAGGTCATCTATAAGCCACTTTGGAACATATTTTTCATTTGGACCTTTTATCTTGATCATATCCCCTTTGACAAAAACTGCTTTTGACTTGATGTTTGAAAATGACTTGTAATGTTTTGTATCATATCTCCCAAATGAAGAATTTCTAGCCTTGGCTTGTGAGAGACAAAGTTGTAAAGAATCCAATTTCCTTTAAAATAGGCTTTGAGTGGGTAATTTTTGATGTTCCCTGTGAAATTTATGGCTAGTCAAAGTTGAGTTGACTTTCTCCTAGAGAAATCCTAATTTGAACCTTTTTGTACTTGTTCATCTCTGAGTTTCTACTGATAAATCATGATCAACCTTTGATCAAATGATTGATATACACCTCTATACTTGATGTCTGACCAATGATCAGAGGTTTGGACCATGCTTTGATTGTTGTTGACTTTTAGGTTTGGATCAGTTGACTGTGGATCTTGGAATTGTTTGAGCAGGTAACCTTTGGAGTTGGGTCTTGATCCTTGCCATAGAACTATCTTATATCATCATGGACCATGGAGACCTGATTGAGAACCTTGTTTTGCTAGTTCCCTCAGGAGAGTACCAAACCCTAGCTTTAGGAGACTCTTGCTCAGGAGAATGCCTGGATGAATCTCTTGAACTTTGAATCATTGTGAATGGAATATGGGAGGCAAATTTTGGGGTATGACAGCTGCCCCTGTTCAATCTTCTTAAAACTGAAGAGGTAGATTGGCTTGTTCGCCTATCACGATCTGATGGTGGAAGAGGATTGAACACTAGAATACCCAGAAATTTGCGATTGCCGGTGTAAGAAATAGTTTTTTTTAGATGGGCTTAAAGATGCCATCCAGTTATTTGACAAGATGCTTGTCCAAAGCATATGCTCTTCATACTGGGATGATATGGATTGTGTCTAAGGAGATATGAAGTAATGTATTACATCAGACTACCTGAAGAGGTTCCTGAATAGGGTATATCAAAGGCTGATTCGAAGAAGCTTAGGCTTTGAACAAAGCTTAGGAAGACTGTCTTGGAGAAGACTAACTAAGGAGTTCCTTGAAAGGACAAGGTATGTCTTAGAAAAGATTGGATAAATATTTTAAGAAGGCTACCTAGAAAGGCATGATATGTCTTAAACAAGATTCACCTGGAGAGGCTTTTAGTAAGGATATGGAATGTCTTAAACAAGATTAACCTAAAGGAGTTCCTGGAAAGGATATGAAAACGTCTTAAACAAGATTACCTAGACAGGTTATGACACGTCTTAAACAAGATTTCCTGGCAAGGTTCCTAGAAAGGGTATGAAACGTCTTAGACAAGACTACCTAGAGAGGTTATGTTATGTCTTAAACAAGACTTCCTAGAAAGGATATGATACGTCTTAAACAAGACTATCTAGAAAAATTAGGATATGTCTTACATAATGTAACACCCTTCTAAAACCCCGCGGAATATCAATTAAAAATTCAGAGTAAAACATAAAAAGGGTATTACAACTTCAAAATATTTAAAACATTAAGTTATGCCATGCCTTATGAGGAACTTCAAATCACATTATTCAGTAATTATGTTAACACAGCAGAATTTATCTCAAACTGAAGAAACATAAAACATCGGGATTTATATCCAAATTCACCGATCCAAACAAATAAAACATTATTCCACGTAAGAGATAATCCATCAATCAAATACTAAAACAGACGTTCCCCCAGTGTTACAAGACCAGAGCATGACACCGACACGACCCAACATAACTGGATAAACTCTACGAGTCATCCTCACCAATCCCTTAAGCCGCTACTTCAATCTGAAATCATCAAAGTAAGGGTGAGTTTCATTCGCATTAACAAATGTTATAGGAATATAAACAATACAACTTCATTCATACATTATTCACCTAAATCAATCATATTCAGATAGTCTAGCAACATTCATCAAATAAAATCATCCATATCGAATACACACAAATTGTAACATTGGACAACTTCCATTCATGTTACAATTATACACAACAACCTAATGCAATGCAACTAAATGCATGTGATACCAAACATGGGATAACCCATCTCACCGATCCACCACCATAAAGATTCGGCTACTTCTCTCACTAATTCCACACAGTGGGAATTAGCTACCGCTGTCCCACCACCATAAGGGATACAACCCACAACATGATTATGAAATGCATGCATCACATACAGCATGCTAATCATCAACACCAATCAACTGAATAATCATAATCATCAACCAATGCAACAACAATAGCCACACATAGGTATGCTATTTTTCAACCATCTCAAACATACATTTTACATCAACAATACATGTATATTAATCATCAATCACAACCACTACGATTTATAATCATTCATCCACAACATAAAAAGCATAGTAATATCACAACCATTTGATATTCACCACAACATAATACATTTAACACAACAATATATTATCACCTCAACAATCATACTAGCTAAAACACCGCATAGCATGTTTGTATCGTTACTCAATATACCACCAAATACAAATTCTCAAAACCAAACAAAATTGATTTTAAGTTATAACTCCCTAATATACTTCATAAAATAGGGGATTAATTCATCTAACGGGTCCTCGAAACGGCGTACAAAAAGGATTAACGGTTTAAAAGTTACGGATAATTAAAATAAGTATTTTTCCAAAAAACTTCAGTGGTAACCGGTTACTCCATTTCAAGTAACCGGTTACTACCTTACGGAGTAACCAATGAGTCTATTCGTAACAGCGGTAACCGGTTACTTCAAAACCAGTAACCGGTTACTGCCTCCCAACAGAACCACAGAACACAATTTTCAACAGTGGTAACCGGTTACCCCAATTCAAGTAACCGGTTACTTCACAACGAATAGGCCATCTCAGTGACGTAACCTCAAGTAATCGGTTACCACTCTCCAGATAACCGGTTACCTCGTACCAGAAACCCCAAAACTCCATTTTTCCGCACCTGCATCAATTACAATCCATACCAGAACGTACCATAACGTATTGCAACATCAAACAGCACCAACAAACACGAAAATGCACATTTATACATACTTCTAATCATGCTTTAACATCATTATTCAACACCAATCATCATTCACAACATAAATTGAACCAAAGTTCTATAAACCCCAAAACCCCAAACACCGACATACAATCCAATTCAGAATCCTAACATACGAATTCAATTGAATCATTCATAATACCCATAATAGAGGTTAATGAGAAGAATCCCCCCTTACCTCGATGTCGAATTCTTGGATGCTCTTGCTCTTCGCACTTGCACTTCTCCCAATTTCACGTTCAATCTTCTCTTCTCCTTTTTTGGTTCCCCTTTTCACAAAATCTTCCTCTTTTCTATTTTATGGAAAAATATAACCTTAGTTTAGTAAAAGGCTTTGCAACTGACACACCCCCCAATTGCTACTTGCGACACTGGCCCATTAGCCTCATTTTCCATAATTCTCTAATAAATCCAATAAAATGCCAAATAAATCCAATAAATAATTTAATTTCAATTTAAATTAATTAAGGGAAAACATGGGGTGTCACACATAAGACTAACCTAGAAAGGTTCCTGGGAATGATACAATATGTCTTAAACAAGACTATAAGGTTAACTTAGATATGTCTTAAACAAGACTGACCTAGAAAGTCTCCTGGAGAGGATGAGGAGGGATTGGATACATGTTTTAAGGAGATTACCTAGGAAGGTATGATATGTCCTAAACAAGACTAACCTAGAAAAGTTTTTGGAAAGGATGTGATATGTCTTACACAAGACTCACCTGGAAAGGCTCTTAGACCGGATACGCGATACCTTAAACAAGGCTTACCTAGAAAGGCTCCTAGAAATGACACGATTTGGATTGAAATTGAAAATTGAAATTGAAATGAGTCTTGGTTACAGCCAAGGGACTAACATACCAAAGAACTCGGTGCCATATCACTGCTAAGGGACTAGCGTGATAAGACGTAACGCAATAGGTCACGATTTGGATTGAAATTGAAAATTGAAATTGAAATAGGATTGGAATAGGATTTGAAATGGGATTGGAATAGATCTGAAATAGGATTTGAAATAGGAATTGGAATAGGATTTGAAATAGGATTTAGATTTAATGTAGTCAGACAGGAACTGACTACCAAACGAGAATTGGATTTAATGTAACAGTCAGACGGGAACTGACTACCAACGAGAATTGGATTATGATGGGTTTTGCTGTAACAATCAGACGGGAACTGACTACCAAACGAGAATTGGATTTAATGTACCAGTCAGACAAGATCTGACTACCAAACGAGAATTGGATTTAATGTAACAGTCAGACAAGAACTGACTACCAAACGAGAATTGGATTTGATGGTTTTCAAGGACGAGAACTGGACTTTGTAATGATTTTCCAGGACGAGAACTGGACTTTGTAATGATTTGGATTTGCAAATGAAAATTGGGCTTTTATAGTATATGAATGTACCAGATGATATGCATGGTTTGATGTTGGAGTGAAGCGACATGATTAATGTATGATAATGATTTATGATGACTTGGATGTTTTGATTGATGTAGTGAGTAGAACGAAATAATGTCTTCTATAAGACTACCCAAAAAAGGTTTTTGGAATGGATATGAACATTTGTCTTAAAGAAGACTACCTGAAAAGGTTCTTAGCCAAGGACGCAATCTGTCTGAAAAGGTTCTGAGCGAAGGATAAGGAATGTCTTAAAGAAGACTACCTGGGGAGGTTCCTGAAAAGGATGACAAATTGTCTTAAAGAAGACTACCTGAAAAGGTACTGTGTAATGTATCAGCCATTGTATGTAATGCATGAGTTATATGTACTTGCATGATGCTCCAATAATAGGTTGTTGATAACCAAAGCGTACATAGTTCGCTGATGTTGAAAGGTTGTTGGAGGCGGTGGGGTGTGATGCTAGCGCGACTTCACAATACTTGTTTTTTTAACTTTGTAGTTAGGAGAAAGATTGATACGAGGTTGTAAAGCATGAAGACGCCTTTTCCTTTTATTGTGCGTCTTATGGATTTGGTATCCATTGCCCCAATATTTTCGTGGAAAAAGATGCTTATGAGGGAAGTGCCCCAAGAAATAATCTTGTCATATGCTTCGACGTTTAGATTGAAGGGTATGCCCTTGATTTCCAAGATATGGAGGGTTATCCATAGTGTTCTATCCGTTGGTATAAATTTATCCCAGGTTTGACATGCCCCTGTTTGTTATTGCTTCGAGGTGTGCCCCAAGTCAATTGGACCTTAGGAAGAATGCCCCTAGTAAATAGGATGTTTGGTCGTATGCCCCTGTTTAGGAAAACCTTCTGGACGTGGTTTCCCCATTCAAGAGTCTTTATCAGAAATGGTCGCCTTTGGTTAAACCAAATTCGAGATCTCCTTGAGTGCTAAGTGTTTGTCCGTAGACGACGTCGTACTCTTTGAGAAGTAACTCCAATGTGTATGCAAGTTTTGAAATCGAAGTCCGTTATGAATTAGGACTGGAAGATTGGAAATGAATGTTTGAAGAAGCGTAGTGATTAGAAATAGTTTTAACAAACATAGGAGTCAGTATAACAAAATCTTGCTTAATATGCTTTCGTAGTTAACCTTGCCTCAATTAGGACTTTTGAATGTTGTAACTTGGCTTGGTTCAAGGTTTAAGAAACAACGGATATAAGGCTCGAGATTTTATTTGACCCAACCTTTTCTCCTTGATGTCCTCCAAATCCTAAAGATTCGACTAATCCAATGAATGCGCTTTATGTGTAAGAGAATCGTTTCAGTTTTGTTGTTGAGCAGCAAGCTTTAGTAAAGATCCAAGTATCGATGAAGAAAGGAAAAAGAGTTGTAAAGATCCAAGCATACATGAGAAGCTTCGATGATTTAGCAGTCACAAGATTGTTCTTTGTATTTAGCCTTTGTTTTGTTTTGTTTTGTTTTTTTTATCCTTTATTTTTGCATGAATCAGTTCCTTTGAATTTGATCCATCGGGATGCCCTAAGTCATTTTTGTTTTCTTTTATGAAATTTTCCATTTTGACTTAGCGGGCGTTTTTCTTTTGAATGCTCTTTTTGATATTTGATCCTTGGATGTTGAATATTGAATATTGTGACTACCATGTTTGACTTTGATTTGTAAGTTTCGACTTCGATAACTTCCTCGATCTTGGATGATATATTGAGGAAGAAGATACTGTGAATGTTATCTCCATTGCTTCCTCATTCTTAGATGAACGCGAGGAAGATATGCTTGAACCTTTTGTTTTGCTTGATCCTTATGCTTGAATCTTTGCTTGGATTGGCTGATTCTCTTAACAACCAAAATGCACCATTGAATTAATCGAAATCTACCCTGCCCCGGTTAAAATCAAGGTTTATTTGAAAAGGTAGAAACAAACTCCAACTCCTGGCTCGAGGGGGTAACGAGGGATTAACATCCTTATATCTCCACTGTTTAGGAATTGAAACAATGCCTGTACATCGTCGGCTCGGTCTTACCTTGAAAGCATATATTTAGCTGGACTTAGTTATTTGTATTCGTCATTCTCCCTCAAGTTTGTTAATGATTGGGAGTGATAATTGAAATAGAATAGAAGGGTGTGAGTGGAAAGTCGTGGTAGTGAGCGAATGGAGCGAATGAATTGATTTCAAAACATGCATGATTATTTTATTGAATTACTATTCGAAAGGTATAACGTTTTACATCAAATAGCATTTTCTGATCATAGGAGTTACAACTTGAAATATAAACCTACTAATCCTAAAGGCAATCTCCTTTGTAAATCCATTGACCTTGTTTCACTCCTTAGTTCATGGACTTGTAGGAATGAAGAGTAATTTCGAACTTTCTTTGGGCACGTCAAACCTGTCGAGAATAAATTGTTAGCGGTGGGTTTTCGTCGTATCGGAACTTCATGAGTCTCCTTTGACTGAACCTCTTTTGCTTTTTCTCAGGATAGTATCACACCGTTTGCAACCTTTGGCGTTTGTAAATTGATAAAGAATATCTATGACCCTTTTTGCCCCTTGGTGTGGAGTTCACATATGTTGCCTTCCCTCCATCGTAGTCATGCATCCTTGTTCAGGGTATTGCCCCAGTTGGGCTGACTCTTGCCCCCCAGGTTATCGTAGAGCGTCCTTGTAAGTCTGTTATATTCGTAGATGAACCCCTTTATGGCTAGATACCCCTTGAGTGTATCTATGAGGGAACTTCTTTGTTGAACTAATCCTTGCTCGATGATAACCTATATTGCATTTCCAATCTTGTTACGGAAAGATCTGAACATTTGGTTGGTATGGCAGAAGACATCCTTTTTTCTTAGCAAGACCAAGATCTTTTATTCTCCTTTCTCTATAGTTTGTGATCCTTTTGATTTTCTTCGGGAATTTCGGGAAACCGGCTAGCACGGTAATTATGGATTCGGGCAAAGATAGAAATGCAAATGTAGATGTATGAATGCATAAAAATGCAAATGCATGCGTATGCAAAGGACTCCTTTATTTTTTTGTATATTATGACTCCTTGTTTGTAATGCAATGCGGACGCGCGATAGATATAGTCCTAAGGATAGCCTATGCGGATCTAGGGATGACATTAGACTCTGACGAAACACTTGCAAGCTAGATATTATGACACGTTAATGGGAATCCCTTAGATTAAGGGGTACGCGGATAGTAGCAGTTGACGACCGTTCAGGACAGTCACCAAGTCTCATGACCTTCGAGAGGTCGTTCGACGTGTACTTACGAAGTTGTCCCTTGTGGGAAGGTTCTCTATGCGGAACACAACCTATCTAAGGACGATATCGGATGAAGAGAAATCCCTACAGGTTAGGGGTGAAAGATGTATAAACAGAAATCCAAACCCTACAAGTTAGAGGGTGCGTGGGAACAAGCACGGGTTGACCGTTCAAGATAGTTACCAGCTCTCATGGCCATCATGAAGCCAATTGACGTGCGTTAATGAGGATGTCCTTCAGGGGAAGGACACGTTGTTGTAGAAACATATGAACGTAAAAGAAAATCCCTACAGGCTAGGGAGTTCGTAGGAGCAAGCATAGAGTGACCGTTCGAGACAATCACTATATCTCATGGCCATCGAGAGACCAATTGACGTATGCTAACGAAGATGTCCTTCGTGCGAGGGATGCAATTTTTGAAATAGAATCCCTTATAGGCTAGGGACGAAAGATGTAAGCACGGGGTGACCGTTTAGGACAGTCACTGAATCTCATGGCCGCTGAGAGGCCAATTGACGTGCGTAAATGAAGATGTCCCTCGTAGGAAGGACACGTAGTTGTAAAAGTACAAGGATATAAAAATAAAATCCCTACAGGTTAGGGAATGCATAGATGGTGATGTCCTTCGTGGGAAAGACGTAGTCTTAGGAATTAGAGTCCCTACAGGCTAGGGAATACGTAGGGATACCTGCAAAATTGAAACGCATAGATATGCGAAGTATATAAATTGTAAACATATAATGAGCACAGAAGCACAAAAGTCCTAGGTTCATAGGTTCGACGTAGCGGCTTTAGGGAGTCTACCCTTTCCATGGGAGTGTTCTAGAAGGTCTCATGGGGTCGTTCGTAGCCTCCGAGACTTTCTGTCTCTTTGGATTTTAGAACAACTCATTTTATCCATGAGGTTCGAATTTTTGGGGTAGGTTCTCAGAGAGATCAGCCAAATACCAAGTCCTGCCCTCAACAAGGTCAAGCCTTGTATTGGACATTTCCGGATATTCAACCCACTCTGAGTGGAATTATCAATAAGACTCGTAGGCGATTCAAGGCCCCCCTGGTCTTAATGATAACTCCCACACTTAGGTTTAACAACAATTTTATATATCCCAAAAGATGCAATAGAAATAAAAATATTCATTTAAATAAATATTTAATTAAATTGCAGTAATGAAATTGCAAAGGAAAATAAATAAATAAATAAAATTTAAATATTTAAACTAACCTCGAAATCCGGCCGCTTATAATTCAAAATGCAGTGAAAAGCCATTATTTAAATAAAAGGTATTTATTTAAACTACTATAAATAAATAGCAATGCGGTAATGGAATTGTAAAGGAAGTAAATAAATAAAATTTTAATATTTTAAAAACTAACCTTGAACTCCGGCTGACTTACAATTTAAAAAATGAAATACACCGCAAATATTTAAATAAACAGACATTATTTAAATAAACAGATATTATTTAAATAAAGGGATATTTATTTTACTGATGTAAATAGATGGAAAGGGAAATAAATAAATAAATAAATAAATAAAAATTTAAATTTAAATATTTATGAAAATAAATAAACCCTAAAATGGCGAACTGAACAAACCCTAAAAAATTTGCCAAAAACCTAAATGTTTCGCCAAAAGCCTAAACCCTGCCAAAACCTATAGGGGCATAATAATTAACCTTTATAGTGTATCCCCAGCAGAGTCGCCAGCTGTAGCAACCTGCCCTAATTTTCTTAAAAGTTTGTAAGCTTTGAAAACCCTAGTCCTTTTTTCCCTCCGTCCCCCTTGTCCTTATGAATATTTTAGAATATATATGGCATTAATTAGGGTTCAGCATGGGCTTGGATATTGAGCTCTTGATCATTTAAAATTTTGGAGAAAATATATCACCCAACTTTCTATTTTTTACACTTAATCTATTCTCTCTCTTTTTCCATGAAATTTGTACCATTTATTGGATATTTGGATGATTGAAACTTGATTGGAAAATCAATCCTTGATTTAATCTAATTATTTTATGTTTTACTTAATTTATTTAATATTTAAATGAATAAATTCAAATAAATAAAATAAATGTATTAAAACTAAAACAATAGATCTTTAGGTCTAACATTATTTGTGGATATGTTTTAGATCCAACAAATAGGCCTAAGAATTCAAAATATCAAAAATTTCCAATTTGTATTAGATGTAATTTCTCAAAATCGCCCAACTTGTACAAGCTATAACTCCTTCAATTTTTAACATATGGAGGTGTTCTTGGACATTTTGGAAACCTCAAGAGGTCCTCTATAAGCCACTTTGGAACATATTTTTCATTTGGACCTTTTATCTTGATCATATCCCCTTTGACAAAAACTGCTTTTGACTTGATGTTTGAAAAGGACTTGTAATGTTTTGTATCATATCTCCCAAATGAAGCATTTCTAGCCTTGGCTTGTGAGAGACAAAGTTGTAGAGAATCCAATTCCCTTCAAAATAGGCTTTGAGTGGGTAATTTTTGATGTTCCGTGTGAAAGTTATGGCTAGTCAAAGTTGAGTTGACTTTCTCCTAGAGAAACCCTAATTTGAACCTTTTTGTACTTGTTCATCTCTGAGTTTCTACTGATAAATCATGATCAACCTTTGATCAAATGATTGATATACACCTCTATACTTGATGTCTGACCAATGATCAGAGGTTTGGACCATGCTTTGATTATAGTTGACTTTTAGATTTAGATCAGTTGACTGTGGATCCTGGAATTGTTTGAGCAGGTAACCTTTGGAGTTGGGTCTTGATCCTTGCCATAGAACTATCTTATATCATCATGGACCATGGAGACCTGATTGATAACCTTGTTTTGCTAATTCCCTCAGGAGAGTACCAAACCTTAGCTTTAGGATACTCTTGCTCAGGAGAATGCCTGGATGAATCTCTTGAACTTTGAATCATTGTGAATGGAATATGGGAGGCAAATTTTGGGGTATGACAGTGTGATCTGACTAAAGGTGAAAATTTTCTTGAAGTCCCACCCATTTATGGGCCTGTAAGAAGTCATCCTCTCAAGGTTTCTAGGCATGCAGCTAAGGAATTACATGAAATAATATTCACACCCACTATTAGAGAGGGTGTGATTGAAAGCCTTAATCAAATGTTTAGTCCAAAGACTTCCGATACAACATACTCTCAAGTTTTTGTTCAAGATACTGAAAAAGATTTTGAGACACTGGGTGTAGACATGACAAATAGTGATGAAGAAATATTTTTGGGATGTTCCATTAACAACAATGTGTATATAGTGTTTAACAAGCACACAAAATATATAATGGAATCCATAAAATTCTTAGTTAATGATGTTCAAACTCAAGTGACTTCCCATAAAGATGAAGATTATGATTTTTTGTCACAATGTTGAGCAAGTATTTATGAAAACATAGGGAACAAATTACAATATGCTAAAGAAAAATGAGATCTAGATGTATGCTTCACCACACGAAGAAATTATCCATAAGAAATTGTTCTTAGACCAAATTCTGCTAATATCATTGGGACACAATTCATTTGGAAGAATAAGTCTGATGAGAATGAGATTGTTATTAGAAATAAAGCACGTCTTCTAACATAAGACTATGTTCAAATAGAAGGGATTGACATTGATTAAGCTTTTGCTTCTACTGTCCGTATTGAAGGCATCAAATTGTTACTAGACTTATCTTGTCTCCCTAAATTCAAACTTTACCTGGTGGATATGAAAAGTGCCTCTTCTACAGGTACTCGGATATAAAATTCAGTCAGGATGTTATTAATGATGTTAATGACATGAAAGGGGTCATTGAGAAGGATGATTATGCGGAAGTCATCCTGGATGCCAGTACTAATATCAATAACATGAAGGGTGTCAATGGGAAAAACAATTGGAATCTTATGATAGTTCATATTTATGTTGATGAAATTGTGTTTCGAGGGTTGTAAAGTAAAATGTAAGATCATGTTGTTCAACAAAGGCATGTTGAATTCAAGATGAGCATGGTAGGAGATCTTCCTTACTTTTTTGGTTTTCAAGTAAAGCAAATGAATGATGGCATCTTTATTTCCAAAAGTAAGCATGCTAGAATTATTATGAAAAAAGTTTGGGTTGGAAAATGGTAGGAAAAAATGTACACCTATTTTTAGTCATGTCAAGCTCTCTAAAGATGAACAATGTGTGATTGTTGATCAAAGCCTCTATAGAAGTATGATTGGTAACCTCGTATATATCACTGCCAGTCATCCTGATATACTCTCTCTATTGTTTTGTGTGCTCACTTTCAAGTCAAGAGAACCATTCAGTGAATAAATGGAACATTTGGTTATAGTCTTGTATACTCTTTTTATATCAACTCTTTACTTGTTGGACACTGTGACGCTAACTAGGCACAAGCAGAGTATAGTCTTGTTGGATGTAGCTACGCTCAATTGTTGTGGACTAGCCAAAGGCTCAAAGACTGTAATGTTACACATGGTGTCATGACATTAATTGTGACATTGAGAACAAGGAAAAATTATGGTGTTTAAATTTTCAAAAAGACCACATTTTTGTGTTTTCGCTTCCATGCTTCAAACCAATCTCTAAATCTTCAATTTTCTCTGCAAAGTTATTGTATCAATCTAAAAGCATGGTAGTAACAATGAAATGGATGAACGCTTATGGTAATGCAAAGAAGACATAAAATAAGAAAATACATGAAAAATACGTTGTAGTTCTGAAAGCTCGTGGAGTTTGTATGAAAGGCATAACAATTAGAGGAAAGATTGATGGTAAGTCCAGAGATATTTCTTCTCTCGTTAAGCCTAAGGATGTTCAAGGTAAAACCTATGAAATGTTTATATTTTGTAATACTATTGTGATTATTGACAACAATAAAGTTGTTATTGATACAATAAATACCATTGATGATTGTTGTTGGAAAATACATCAGTTTTTATTTCTCTATTTTATTATTTTCTAAACAATTCCATTATATCTGTTTATTTTCCTTTATTTTCCATTAAGGAGAGAATTAATTGTAATAATTGTATTTACCCTTTATAAACCAGCCTTAGACTGAGGAATAAAATAGAACATCATTTTACATATTATCTTCAATATGGTATCATAATCACTAGATTAGGGTTTTACTGTAAAGCTTTTCATAACTAGAGAGAAGCCCTGATCGATTTTTCACGAATAGTATTAGTAAAGCAGTAATGAATAAAGTGAGTTCACATTAGACCAATTGTATTTTTGACTATTAAGAGTGGAGTTCTTTCTATATGGAGTCCTGAGTAAAAATTCACGGGTAATATTAAGGAAAGAAGCATTGAACAAGGAGAAATCAAATCATACTAATTTGTACTTTTGACTATTAAGAGTGAATTTCCTTTCATTGGGTTAACGTCCTACAGACGAAGATAATTTTGCACCGATATGGGTTTATGATTTATATGTTTTTATATTTTCATTCATTCTGTCTGTTAAATATTTAACTTGCCATACACATTGTTACAATATTGTGTTTGACATCTTGTCGTCCAAAGAACGGAATGTCAGAATGGAAAGAAAAGTTTACATCTAATTTGGAATAGGCTCTAAGGCTAAGTCTGATGATTAATCCTCGTCAGGTGAAGCTGAAGAAGGACATGTCAATCTTGAAGAAGCATCTGAATGTGAGAGTGGGGTGGAAAAGGTACCACACACTAGTAACGAGGGGTTCCAAAAGTTTTGTCCACACACTTTAACAAAAAAGAAAAAGAAATAACATCCTTTCTCTGAGAAAATTGTGGCAAGTCATATTTAGTTAGTAAAAATAATCATGTTGGACCAATTAGAGATGGAAAAAAGTCTCCCCTATGAGGTACAACACCTAAACCACTTCCGAAACACCGAGAAACTGAAGGTTTACAAGTAGAGAAACCTTTCAATGAACCAAGAAATTTCTTCACCAGGGGGTATGGATTCCTGAATTATGGGGTGTAACAAGAAATCTAAAATATAAGCCATATTTTCAGCCCAACCCACCAAAAGATCAACCTTTCCTAAATCACCACCTTCCAAATCAACAAAATGATTAAAGTGAAAACTTCCTAAAGGGTCGAAATAGTCATTCCCCAATGACTTTGACCCCTTTTTGGATGTCAAATATAAATCCAATTAATTAACACAAAGTTGGTCTCATATTATATAAAGAAGGCAATAACTAGTTTAAGAAATTAACTTTTTACAGGCCCAGGTGTAGATTATCCTCCACATTGAAAAAAGAAGAACCCACCAAAGCAGTTTGCCTTCCTATCCTCACATCAAATTTTACTACCAACCGAGGGTCAATCCCCAATGAGAGGCCATAATCCAAATTTCCATCATTTCCCAACAAAAGAAATTTTTTTATTTGGTTCTCTAATGTCATTGTCAAAAGACAACATATTAATTAAATGAGCTTTTTGGGAAGTGACCATTTCCTCATCTGAGAAACACATTTTTCGCTCCTTCAAAGGGCTAGTTCTATCACTTGTACATTGATATCCTAAGTTTTTCCATCTACTAGAAAATGGAAATGTATCCCCATTGCCTTAATCTTTGAAAAATTTAGAGCTTAAACCATCATTATCTTCTCCTATATCTGAGTCGAAGAAAGAGCCTCCATTTCCGAAAATGCCATTGCCAAATGAGTTATTTACTGAGTTCGATGAACAACCCTTCGTACTCACATCCTTATGTGAGACATCACTAACTCCACCTCCCTCATCAATGAAATAATTACTCGGATTCAAAACATCAGCCAAATCAACTTCTTTTTCCATTACCCAGACCAAAATTTTTTGAACCTACATGTAAAGCCACTTCCCCTCCCATAGGAGCTCCATCATGAATCCTAACTTTAATTATGTCCAAATTAAATTTTTTTCCTAGTGATTTATATGTCATGAGACACATGTTAAACATTAGCCGATATTGTTAATTTTTGGGATGAGGTATATATGTTCACAATAACTTAATGATTTATACCGCATGCATAAAAGTTTATTATTATTTCAAATCAAGTGATCTTCAATTTCCTTCAATTTTTTTATATAGATGTTTAATGACACTACACCGGTCTCACAAAAATACTTTAAAGTTGTTTGTACACGCTAGGCATCTTGCTTAAATGCGCTTTATAGGCCAGAGTCACACATTGAGTTTTGTAATATATGTTTGCAATATTTTTGGGTTTGATGTAAGTAATATTTAAAATTGTTTAATATTTTGTTACTATATTGAAGCCGTCTTTTTGGGGCTTACATATAATGTATACATATAAATCCATATTTTGGTTCATATTCTGTTATGGTAACAAATATGGTATACATCATAAGTACTTAAAAATGGGGCATATATGGAACATTAAAAAAACTATTAAAAACACAGTATTTCACCACGGTTGAAACATTCAACCATGTTGAAAAGTGGCACACCAAATATTATATATTATGGTATGGTTGGAAATCAAACCCATAACCTTTATATATTTCACCACAGTTGTGTAATATAACTATGATGATATGTATCACGCTTCCTAGTTTCTCACCACGGTCACACGTCTGTGATGGAAAGGATTATACTTACTATCACACCTAACTTTACTGCCGTTAATCAACTGTGATTGTATTCATTTTCCAACTATGGTGAAAGACCCTTTTTGTAGTAGTAAATCCAATTTTAGTACCTTGCCAAATATATTCCTAAGATTAGTACAACATTTTTTAAACCACATATGCAGAGGGGAACCCCTCATTATAATCCAATAACATCTGACCAAGGGATCAAAGATAAGAAGAATTTTTAAACAAAATCATTCTTCTTATTTTGTGAAATTTTGAAGCTCCCCTTCGGCTGAATAACTTAGCAGGAGACAATTTCCTCTTAACTTATATAAGGAGAAATTTGACAAATAAAACATGAAAATACTTTTGAACACTTCAACATCATAAATGACATATATTAGAGAATAGTTAGTTAGTTAAAATAAAATTGAACTCTTTAGTGCAGTCAAGAACTAAAATCGTTAAACATCATAGGTTTTAGTTTCAGAGAAATTGAAGTCTTAGTTGTAGGCAAGAATTGCAACCAAACTCCATCGATCAAAGCTTCAAAGAAGCTTCCATTTTCAACATATAAATATGATCTCCATTGTAATTTAGAGAATCAACAATGAAGATTCCTAAACCTTCACTAAAAGGTGGACAACATGAGATTCAAATCTCATAAGCTACATCAAAATTTGTAGTGTTTACACGTTCGACAAACAAAATTTCTCCAAAACTCTCGATTAAGTTTCAAGAAAGAAACTTTTTGTTATGGAATCAACATGTTGAAGGTGTAATTCTGTCACATAAACTCCACAAGATCGTTGTAAACCCCCCGATTTCCACAAATTTTCAAGACTAAAAAATTATTGTATTGAAAAATTTGTATTTGAAGCTTGTGAGGAATGGATTGTGCAAGACCAACCCTTGCTCACTTGGTTGCTATCAAAAATCTCAGAATTTGTGCTTCCTAGAGTACTCTCATGAAAACATGCATATGAGGTTTAGGATAAAGTGCAGAAGCATTACAATGTTCATATGAAGGCTCGTGTTCATCAAGTTTGTGTAGAGTTAAAGATGAGTAATAAAGGAACCAAAATAATATCAGAATTTGTACTTCGAATCGTAGCTATTGTAGATTCACTTATGGCTATTGGTGATTCAATCCCGGAGCGTGAGAAAATTGATTTAATACTTCAGGGACTTCCTGAAGAGTACAAGCCTTTCATCATGACGGTATATGGTAAGACTAATCCAATGGACATCTATTAAATGGAAAACATGTTGTATGTTCAAGAAGCTCAACTTAACAAGTATCGTTCAGAACTTGCCGCACCTAGTGCCACATCCAATGTTGTTCAAGCTGGTGGTCATACTCAGTCTACTAGACTTGCTAACTTAGGAGTCTTAGGTCATTACTCATGTGGTAGAGGGAAACCTGCTAGAGGAAGAGGTAGAGGCAGGTCAAACTACACAATTGGAAGTTGTCCAACATATCAGCGTTGCAACAAGTATGGACATGCAATGATGGATTTTCGTAATAGGTTTGATGAATACTTTGAACCTACAACACCAAAATATCAGGCTCGAGCAACTACATCCACCAACACAAATAATGCTCAAGAAGAAAATAAGAATCAAGACATATAAACTGCACCAACCAATGCCTATCCTCCTCACTAGAATCAACTCCAGCTACCAGAAAGACTGGAGTCTCAATGCCTATCTTGCTCACTAACATTTACACTTTGTATGATGTGTATAAATATGAAAGCCAAAGGCTTCATTCATGACTTAAGAAATAATCATTAAACAAGCTAAGCTTGGCCTCACTCTCACCATTTTCACCATGAATACATTCATCTACATCGTGAGAGCTTTCTCATCAAACACTATCTATCATAACTCTTACTAGACAAGTAGCCAACCATAAACTAGATTTAGAATCTTCTTCCATAGATAAATGATCCTTACCTTTTGTTGAAAAGGAAGGGAGTGCAGAGGACAAACTACCATAAATATACAATTATTGTTATTTCTTTTATGAGGAATGAAAATGTCATGCACCCTACCAAACATATAGAAGCATAAACGCAAATATTTTGTAAAAATATCTTATGTGAAATTTGTGAAGAAGAAAGAGGTTATATCCTTGTTCATGTTCAAGCCAAGGAAAAAACACCCCAACCAAGGAGAATTAGCCAAAACAGTCCCAAAGACTAGGAAATAGAAAGTACAACGTAATAGGTAATATGGTTTTTTGAGTTGTTACGAATGTAAATTTATAATGATTGTAAAAGAGAGTGATATGGAGAGAAAAATATGGATTTAAGTTAGTACACTCAATATATATCCATATGAAAATAAGAAGAGAAAATGATTCAAAAATTGAACCAAATCTTCAGGATGTGAAAGATGGTCACTATTACGAAACAGGTTTTTTTACCTCGATTGAAATATGGATTTTACCTCGGTTTTATGGGCAAGGTAATGAAGGGTGTAATGGAAAGTTTTCTATTTTTCCCCTCGATTGGTTTTTCCACCGAGGTGAAATCGACTACTACTACAAAATCAATCTCCAATATGGATTACAAGAGTAGAGAAATATTTTGATCAAATTTGTTTCCCTAATGTAATCTCTTTTCTCGCATTTACTAAATTTATTTTATTCAATACATTCTTGTAAAAAGGGTTAATGCTATTAGAAAAGCATGGGTGTAGTTATTATTATGGAGTAACAACAGCAACAACATTGTAACAACAACAACTAACATTGTTAAGTTACATTTATGCTTTTCTAACTAACATCAAATATTTTTAACAAGCATCCATTAAAAACTAATTTTAGAAATTACAAGAGAAAATATATTAAGGAACCAATCTTGAGACATTTCTTTGTTTTGCAATCCATCTTAGAGAATGATGTTGTACTTCATGCAATGCTTTCATTATTAATGTATTTTTTATTAATAATGTTCGCATTTCAACACTCTGCATTATGCATTTTCAAGATAAATTGTTGTGGTATGTACAATTTAATATATTAGTTTGTGTGGATTTCATGTAGACCGGCGATGTTTCATGTGGATTCATGAGTTATATATGTCTTGCTCGTTGTTACTTTATAAATGGACGAAAAAATAAAATGAAAAATTTTTCCCCTCGATTTTCAGCTAATTCCAGGAAATAGGTCATAAATAAAAAAATAATAATATGCGCTTAATTGTACTTGTTGGTATTTGAAGGGAACAGAGTTGATCATAACATTTCTCCTCGGTTGCTAAGACAATCAGGGAAACATATAGTATATTTTAAATTACATTAAAATGTGACATGCTTTTAATTTATACCTTAATTATTCGTAAACTGGGATAAAAGTTTTTTCATAGAATATATTATTTATTTTAGTAAATGAATGCTAAAGGGTTTGAAAGTTAGATGAATATGCATGATTAATCATAAATAATATTCTAACTTATCACTAATCATAAATAATATTCTAAATTATTTATGATTAGTGATGCATAGTTTAAAACAGAAATGTATTCGGAGAAAATGTGTCTGATTGTGTTGTGTTTAATCGAATATATATAGAGTGGTAAACGAGTCTTTGCAAAGGACAATATTCGGAGAATATCGAATTCGATTCCTAGCAGAAACAACGTTTGGCCAATGCACGAGCCGGATTAGTCAATCTACTATGTAAGTCGGAAACCAGTGCGAAAACTAAAAAAAATTAAAATAATCAATATTTAGCATTAAAAAAATAAAAAAGAATGAACACTTATAATCGATAAGTTTTTTTTATGTGACCTCATTACAGACGTGTTAAAAGAAAAACACAACACATGTAAACAAGAAAATCTGATAAATTTTAAATAATATTACTTTTTTTTGGGTTTCCTCTTTTCTATATTGAAAGGTTATAAAATATTCAAAATTTGATAAAAATGAAAGAAAAAATATATTCATATGATCCATAAGTTTTTTATGAGATCTTCTTACTATGTTACATGTGCTAAGAGACAAACACAACTTATTGATATAGTTAAAAGTCATTTAACGACTATTAATATTTGTTTTAATATTTTCTGCTATAACTCTACAAGTTTTATGCTTTAAGAGACACTCTATAGCTATGAAAAACTATTTAATTGATGTAAGGAGAGCACAAATTTTTATAAATTCATCAGATTATATAACCATAATTTATTTCCTATACATGCAAAAGGTGGAAAAGATGACTAAAATTATCAAATTTGTTTATATTTTAATTATCTCTTTTTCTCTATTCCTTGGTGCAATGAGTGTTAAAAGTAAACCATTTTTTATTCTTTTTTTATTTTCTTTTTTATTATTTTATAATCTATATTTAATTCTATTCTAGTAACATTCTTTTTTTTTTCTTCATTATAGCGCGTGGTATTCCATGTTATAATAAAGACGAGGATTGTCCTAAAAATATGTGTATATACGATGATAAGACAATGTGTTATTTAGGCTTTTGTAAATGTTTAAGTCAAATATATGATGATTGATATGAGCTCTAGATGCAAGAGAGTACAATTAGAATATTTTATGACTTGTTATTTTGCTATTGTTTTGACATTTAATAAATTAGTTTTAAGTGTTTCTAATTTAAATGCACCTTCCAGTGATAACTGTGTAATAAAAGATGTTAATGAATTAAAATATAACATCAAATAATAATATATAGTTTTTCTCTTCTCTCTTAGTTTTAGACATTTTTCAATGGCCTTTATGAATATCAAATTTGCTTTCAAACCCTACAACTTAATTGAATATCTTTAAATTTTAGTTGAAAAATAGATTTTATGTTAGGTCTAGAATTTTATATACCCAAGTAAGGAGTTATACAAAATAAACCAATTAAAAATCCTGTAAACCATGAAAAACCAGATGCAAGAAAAAAGAGTTCATGGGAATCATATCTATTTAAAAAATGATATTTTTAATTTAATTTTGTAAAAAGCATCAATATTTAAGTAATTAAAATTTTAAAAGAAGAAAGAAAAATGCATCCCCACAATAGGTTTACATATTTGTAGTGAAATCTAGATCCATTTTAGAATAAAAAAAGAAAGGCGCCACTATAAAAAAAAATGGCAAAACATATCACCACGGTTGGTATATTCAACCGTAGTGAAATCCTGATTATATTTAATTTAAAAATAAATTAAAAAGAAAGACATTGAAATTCACAAATTTTCTAGGACTGAGATTGAAATCCATGAACTTTACTAAATGTCACTATGGTTTCTATGAACCATGGAAATATATTAATAATTTTTAATTAAAAAAATTAAAAACAATGGTGTTTGATTTTAAAGATATAAGCAAGATCCTTCAAAGAATCGTGGTAAAATGAGTATTGTAGTACATACTTTATATAGTAGTGTTGTCATTTTTATTTGAAAATTGATTAAATTCTTGACAGAATAAGAAGTAGTATAACACTGCTATTTTTACCGCTGAGACTGAATATGTAGCCGTCGATAATTATTATGCACAAGTCCTATGACTAAAGTAACAATTATGGGATTACGATTTAAAACCCAATTGTGTTCCAATCAAATGCGATAGCACTAGCGCAATAAGCCTCACTAAGAATCTTGTACTTCATCAGGTACTAAACATATACAAATCCGACATCAATTTCTTAGGGATCATGTTGAAAAGGGTGATGTTATTTTTTAATATATGGATATGAAAAACCAGTTTGGTGACACTTTTACGGAACTGTTATCCAGATAACCTTTTCACAAGATACATGGGGAATAGAGAATCTTTGATTCTTCCTAATTTAAATAGATTTAAACTCATATTTCATTTCATTTCATTTTCTATTTGTATTATGTTCTAAACTAACATTTCCTTGTAGCAAGTTATACATTAACCAACCCTATTGGTATGATTCTACAACTTTTTATCTCTTGCATATCATTATTGCATTTTGTTCTATATGTTCATTTGTTTACTTCTTACATTCTTCCTTTCATTCATTTATTCATTTCTAAGTTATTGTGTGATCATTTATATATGCATTTAGTGTCTTTTTAAGTGAATCTTGTTAATTATGTGCACCTTTATATTATTTTTTTAAAATTTGTGTTTAAGCATGTATGAATAAAATTATAGGCTAAACTACAGTTTTGGTCCCCCTACTTTGCCTGATTCACGAATATAGTCCCCCTATTTTAAATTCAAATAGTTTTGGTCCCCCCATTTTATATTTAAACAGTTTTAGTCCCCCTCTCATGTTTTTTCAAAGAAAATCGATGAGATTTTTTATTTTTTAACTTATATTTTTATCTATGAAATTCAATAATAAATTTATGTACGATGATTTGTCATGTTTTACAAGTAATTTATCTTTTACAAAGTGAAAAGATCGTTAATTATAAGTGAAAGGTATGAAAGGGGGACCAAAATTGTTTAAATCTAAAATAGGAGGACCAAAATTGTATAAATTTAAAATAGGGGGACCGAAAAAATAAGCAATATGCTTTGACTCAATCTATTGAGAAGCTTTGGGATCAAGAACTATCAGCAAAAATGGTTCAAGCCATAATTATGGTAAAATCTAAAAAAACTCTTGAAAACTTGAAAAATAAAGATTTTGCTAGTGTGACTCGAACCACACTATTCATCTAACTCAAATTAAACCTCCAAGGAGGTAAGGACTTATTTCATGTTTTCATGACTCGAGTCACACACTTTATAACTCGAATTACAAGACACATTGACGAAATCACGTTGAATTGAAAGATTTCAATTTTGCTTCTGGAAATCTCATTCAAATCACATATATTCATGACTCTAACTTGTGACTCAAATCATAGATTGTGTGACTCGAATCACAAACGAGTTTTCATATGTTCTTGCTTCTTTATTCAAATCACTTGGTTCTCTGACCCAAATCTTACCGCTTGCTTGTGACTCACATCATACACCATTTTCACTAATTTTTATGTTATCTCCAGCACACATAAATACCATTTTCTTTCAAAATCCTCAACAATGTTAGAAAAACACGCACTTTCAATATTGATTTGAAAACTCACAACTCATTGACTTTAATTTTTAAAAAGATTTTTTAATATTTCTTGAACACTTGCCAACAATTTCTTTCATCTTCTTCCTCATTCTAATTCCATTTTCACATGGATCTAATTCTTATCTTTATAGATTTATGATTGCTGAGAAGATTTTGTTACTGGATTTAACTTTTATTTATAGGTTTGTTCAAGATTTTTGAAGTTTGCTAGGTGTGTGGTGTTCTAGATGGTTTTAACAATTCTAGTGGAAAAGAAAGAGGTTATTCTCTTCATATTCACTTTAGTAGTGTTGTGCAGAAGCCTATGGACAAGGTAAAAGTTCATCTCAATCTTCGGGCAGATCAACACTCAAGATACCGATAAGATAGAGGAAATGTCGTTGCATAACAGAGACCTTGGAGCAGAATAGTTGGGACTGGAAGAATCAAGATGACTTTGCTTAAAGATTTCTCTCAAAGAATTCATTTTGGATATCAATTGCAACGATTTTAATATGAAAACAAAGAAAATTCATTGTTTTTTTGAACTCTAAAAACCGTTCTCTAAAGAAACCTAAAACAATGACTACCTGTTAGGCGTTGGTCGTTTGGAGTAAAATCCATTGCGAAAGGCTAAGGAAATGCCTCAGTTTGGCACAACCAAGAAACCGTTCTTTTATACTAAGGCAACTGTTTTTCTAGGTTTTTGTTTACTGGTATTTTTAGTAAATCAAATGACAAGTTTTAGTTCACTTAATGGATTAAACTCGAAAAAAATTCTAAGGAAAATTTATGCAGAATAGTATAAAAAATGTTGGTGCTTGAAACTTAGATGTTTGAATGTTAATAGTTTGGATAGAAACTATGATCGAAACAATGCATAATTGGTTTGGACGAAGAAAGTAAACGAAAAACATAACAAATGTCATTAAGTAATGTTGGAATTTGAAATACTTAAAGAAAGGACGTAAATTCATACATCTTCTCTCAAATAATTTCTCTCTGTCACTTGGATACTTTAGTTTTATAGAGAATAAATGAAAATTACGACTCATGTTACATAAACTGGACTCGACTTATATATTATCACAATTTTAATCGTCAATGAGGGTTATCTCTGCAAGAATCAACATGTATCCACCTACGTGGGCTCCAGTCTTCTAGTTGCTTCCATTTGTCTTCAACGTTTGAATTGCTGCAAACCACTACTCACTAATAACTCCCTTTAAATATCCCAAATGCCTTTGTCGAAAATCTCTCGTCGAATCCTATAGTGTTGACAAAACGTCTCTAGTTCAGATGGCCTCTGGATTTAAAAATTGCACTAAATCCCTATCATCTGATGGGGGCGTCAAACTCGACACTTCTACACCATATCTCCACGTTGAAGTGCTGATTCGTGCATACCTTTTCAAGATTCTAGATATGTTTTGCAGAGAGAGTGATCTTAATCTTGTGGATCAGTTCCCGAGATTCCTCCAAACCAGGCTTAATATGTTTCTAGGTTATCTAAACCTTGAACCCAAAATGTCGAATTCACCCACTTTAATCAAAGTTATCAAAATATCGAACCTATAGCTAGGTTATCTTATACTTAGCAAATCTCATACCTTCATATCATACTTTCATGTCCAAACACTAAGCCAAAATTCTCAAGCTAATAATTTCACAACATTTCTGTAAAATAAAAATGTTGTAGTGCTCAAAGAATTTAATTCATATACTATTTGCAAGTCAAAGGATTCAATAGAAGATTTTTATATTTTTTGACGTTATTTAGATATTGTTATTGTATTAAACTCATGTAATTTGTCACAAAGACTATTGGAAAACCAAAAAATTTCAATGGCAAATCACGGGAAAGTGGATTAAGCTCAGCGATGACGATAGCTGAACCACCATAAATCTAATATAGACCTCTCTCTCCCTCCTTTACAGAATTGCATGTCATTATATTTGTTAAGTGTAGGTTTTATCAAAAATCTACACTTTAAATTTTTCTTGTTGATGATAAAATTTAAAATTGCGATCATAGAATTCATTTATATTAGTTATTGATCTGTTCTTGATTGTGTTGCGTTCTGATTATTTCCATCAGTTATAATGTTGTGTGTGTAAAAATCATAATTTTACAAACAAAACAATATTCCGTCAGTTATCAATTATGCATAAAATATAATATGCTTATAAACTATAATAGCAGTCATTAACGAAGGGGAGGAGGCTACACTATACTTGTTTTTAAAAAATTGTACTAATTACTAATCCACCCAAGTTGCACTCCTAAGTTCACATTGGATTTGTTTAGGACTATCGTCAATTCGCTATTGACCTTTTCCTTAGCCGACCGCATTTTTATTCAATTTTTAAATCTTAATTGCGTTGTTCCTATGCATGCATAGATTCACCTATGCCTTTTGTTATTATATATACGCAAGCACCATATGTTTCTTCTTCATCTCACAAATTCACAACAATATCTCTTCTCTTCCTTGATTTCTCTAGCACACACCTTTGCAAACAAAAGATAATTTCATAGTCACATTCACATCACATACGTGTTCCAATTACTCATTAGCAAGTATGGCCGATAACCAACCTCAGTTGAACGACTCTTACTATGGACCTGCAATTCCTGCTGCACGAGGGCGATCCAGCAACCGCAACAACCGTGGCCGTAGCGGTTGTTGTTCTCTCTTCAGCTTTTTATGGAAACTTCTTGTTGCACTTATTGTCCTCTCCGGTCTCGTAATCCTTATCTTCTATCTCATTGTTCAACCCCGCACCTTCAAATTCTATGTCACGAAAGCCGAGTTAACCCAATTTGACTATACCAACAGCACACTACACTACAACATGGTGCTCAATTTCACTGCCCGTAATCCAAACAAAAAACTTGGTATCTATTACGATAAAGTTGAGGCTCAAGCATTCTATGAAGGGGCAAGGTTTGCGAATGTCGATGTGATCACACACGTGAACTCTTTCCGCCAAGACAAAAAAAGCAGTGACCCTATGAGTGGTGTTTTCTCAGGACAACAGTTGTTGATGCTCCATAGTGATCAAGTGTCTGAATTCAACAAAGACAAGAGTGTTGGAGTTTATAATATCAAAGTGAAACTTTACTTTACGATTAGATTCAGACTTGGGGACTCCATATCCAGAAAGTACAAACCTAAGGTCAAGTGCGACCTCACTGTTCCTTTGAGCAACAACAATGGAACTGGATTTACCTTTATACGACTTATACCCACTAAGTGCGATGTTGAGTTCTAGGTTCTAAGCTTGCACTTTCCTGTAATTGTTTTCTTTTATCTTTCTTTCTGTCTTTTTGCTTTTGAGCCTAGTATTGGCATGCAAAATTTGTTGTTATTTTATTCATTCTTTGACTGTATGGTACCATGACATATACCATATACATGCATTGTATTCAAGTGCTTGAGATTTGTCTATTGATCTTAGTTTAATTTTTCTGCTTCAAATTTGACTATTAATTATCAATTTTATTTTTCAAGGTCAAATTTCTATAAAGTGCATTTGAATAGGATCTTGAATAATTATTTTGAGAGAAATTAGAAGTTCACATAAGTCAAATGCTTGTAATGATCCAAACTCATTTGGCATCAATGTCCTTAGACCTTTATGGTAGAGCATGCTAATTCCAAGGAGAGTACTCAAATCACCTTGCGAAATAGTTCTTTGAGTTCTTGCCATACATCAATGACATTCTCAAGAAACACATGCTTTCTGCAATAGATTCTTCAGCCAAATCATGATCTAAGAATGAACAAACATGTTACAGCAACTCCATCCTCTAAAGTTAGGAATTCAGTATGAATAACTATCATTCCATCAACAAATTCAAATTTGTTCTTGCTACCAAAAGAACGCCTCATTGATCGAGCCCAAAACATGGTAGTTTGAATGAGTCAGAACTGATTTAACAGCTACTGAAGAGGGTCCATGAGAGGAATTGTTAAGCATGAGGAGCAATCCATGCAATAAGATTACTTTGTGTACAAGTTACAACTAGATCAAAAGTTAGTTAAGTAGTTAATAGTTGGTTGAAAAAGTTAGTTAGAGTGTAACTAACTTTAGATCACTATATATACTTGACACCTTGTATTGATGAGAATTAGTTGTGAAATATACAAGTTATCTTCTTCATCTTCATTATGCAAGCTTTCTATCATCTCTTTCATGGTATATGAGTTACACTTTCACATGGTATCAGACATGGTTTTAAATTGCAATTGCCATTGTGGTTGCTGCGATGCGCATTACGGCTGTTGCAGTGTGAATTTTGATTGGGAGATATTTGAAATACACCATTAAAAAACTCTTAATGTTAATATTTTACATTACAAAACACATGTAAATTGAATTTTTTGTGTTCTCAAAAGTTCAATTATGATGAAAATATGTGAAGAAACATGGGAGAAGGTGTTTGGTGCAAATTCTAGTGTAATTGGACGTGTGATTTCGAATCACACCGCAATTGCGGCCCGATACGGAATTCAATTTAAAACCATGGTATAAGAGCCTTGTTTAAAGATCCAATGGACCACCTGCCATCAGTTGTCTAGTCTTAGACGTGAGGTGGTGTACTAAAAGTCCCACATCGAGCCGCAACTATATAAATTGTTTTAATCTAATAGATCTTAATTATATAATGAACATTTAAAGCCTACAACTATATACATATAGATGTTATTAACTTATTATACAGCCTTGACGAGAAGATCAAATGTCAAGAGTCTTCTACATTATTGTTTATAAATAACAAAAAACTACAAACCCACCTAAATAACGCGCCATGTCTACCTTACATGCATTATTTTACATGCATAATAAAATACTCACAATCGCATTGATTCTCCCCAATGCATTTTCTTCTATATATACTAACACACCATTCATTTATTCCACATCTCACAATCAACAACAATTGTCCCTTTCTCTCATAATTCCTTAATTTCTTTGTCATATTTGCACTACTTATAACACAGCAAGCATGGCCGATACACAACCTCAATTGACCGACAAAAGCCGTTGTAGCTATTTCTTCAGCTTCTTCTGGAGGCTTCTCATTAAACTCATTGTCCTCTCTGGCCTCATAGTCTTCCTCTTCTATATCATTGTTCTACCCCGTCCCTTCAAATTCTACGTCACAAAAGCCCAACTAACCCGATTCGACTACACAAACAACACCCTACGGCCTACACTACAACATGGTGCTCAACTTCACAGCCCATAACCCAAACAAAAGACTCAGCATCTATTACAACAAAGTTCAGGCTCGAGCGTCCTACGAAGGGTCAAGGTTCGTGGTAGATTTGGAAAAGTATATGAGAGAACACGCAAGAGAGAGAAGGAGTGGACAGCTGGCAAGTAAAACAAATTCTGTTAGTACTGGACAGCTGGCAAGTAAAACAAATGCTGTTAGTACACAGCACATGGCAGGGCTAGGTGTCATGCTGTGAGTGGAGGAAAGCTTTTAGGATTGGTCATAAATAGAAGGAATAATCATTGTGTCAGTATGCTTGATTTTGGTACTGAACCCTAGGGAGAGAATAGGCCTCTCAAAGCTGCCTAAATCCATTTTCTTTTCTTTCTTTCTGTTGCTATTTCAGTACTACTCTTGTACCTACTAGATCCCATTTGAACTCTAGTAGAAGCTACTAAATAATCAAGCTATTTTCCCTATTTTTCCTACTGTGTTCATTTCTGTTTCTGCTTTATACTAAATTGATTCTATCAATTTGGTATCTAGAGCCTTGGTTTCCAGCTGCGCCGTGAATGGTAGTTACGAGGAGCATCATGGAAAACAGAATAGACACCATAGAACAGAGGATGAACAACTTTGAAGGAACAATGGAACAGATTCGCCAGATGGTGATGGAGCAACAGACGAGGCCGCAGGTCACGGTGGAGCAGATTCGTCAGTTGATCCTTGAACAACCGCGGCGTAACCCGAGAAGGAATGAACGGCCACGAAGAGGTGGCGAGTACGACGACGAAGACGAAGAAGAAAGCGACAGGAGTTCCATCTCACGTGAGTCGCAGCCACGCCATCGTCGCAATAGGGGTGAGGGTCGTTCCCACATTTTTGGGAATCGTAGGAGGCTGGAGATTCCATTGTTCAAAGGTGAGGATGCGTATGGGTGGTTGGTGAAGGTAGAACGCTATTTCCAGCTGAATGAGGTTAGGACCAAAGACAAACTGGATGTAGCAATGTTAGCGATGGAAGAGAGAGCGTTGAATTGGTACCAATGGTGGGAAGAACAAACACCGTTGAGGACATGGGATGAATTTAAAATGGCTGTGATGCGACGTTTTCAACCAGGGCTATTGCATAATCCTTTGGGACCATTACTGAGTTTGAAACAAAAAGGTTCAGTAGGAGAGTACAGAGAGAAGTTTGAAATGATGGTGGCACCATTAAGGAGGGAAGAACGAATCATGCTGGACTCCATTTTTCTGAATGGACTCAAGGATGAAATCCAGGCTGAGTTGAAACTACATGAAAGTCAGGATTTAGCTGAGTTGATGGACAGAGCACTGCTGATTGAGGAAAAGAATGAAGTTATCACAAAGAAGGGGAGTTTTTGGAAGGATAGAGGAGGCACATTCAGGCTGAAAGATCCTGCTGAGACTGGAGGATCTAAGAAGGATCATGAGAAGAACCAAGTAGGAGGAATTGACAAGGGAAAAGGGAAAAGGCTGGACCCTGCAGAGTTGGAAGAGAGAAGTAAAAAAGGGCTCTGTTTCAAGTGTGGAGATAAGTGGAATAGGGAACATGTCTGCAAGTTTAAGCATATGTGTTTAAAACTGTGTGAGGAGAGTAGTGGGGAAGAAGGTGAAGAAGGAGTGATAGGTGAAGATACATTGACAGTAGTGGAGAAGGTGGAGGAGCTACAAACTTTGCAACTGTCCATGCAAAGTAGGGATGGATTTACTTCCAACAAGTCTTTCAAGGTGTGGGTGGAAGTAAAGGATAAAAGGCTGCTTACTTTAATTGATTCAGGTGCCACTAGCAACTTTCTGGATTCAAAAGTTGTAGCAGAGCTAGCTTTGAAGGTGGTGGAGACTCCTACTTATGTGATTGAAGTGGGAAATGGAGATAGGGTGAGAAATAAAGGAGTGTGTGAAGGGCTGAGATTCAAGATGCAAGGAGTAAATTTCAACCAACACTTCTTTATGATGGACTTAGGTGGTACAGATATGGTGTTAGGTATGGATTGGCTAGCTAGTTTGGGAAAAATTGAAGCCAATTTTGGGGAGCTGAGCCTAAAATGGGAGAAGGAGGGTCAGCTTTATGAGATCAAAGGAGACCCTGCTCTTTGTGTAAGGCAGTCCACTTGGAAAGCTATTTTCAAGAGTTTGAAGGAGGAGGGCATGGGATTTTATTTGCAATCCATGGAATCTGAAATGCTGAGTGCAACAGGGGAGCATAAGGAGTGGGAGGAGATATTGAGACCTTTTGAAGAAGTATTCAATTTACCCTCAGGGCTGCCACCTATTAGGGCACATGATCATGCCATTCAACTCAAACCTGATGCTGCCATTCCAAACCTCAGACCTTACAGATATCCTTTCTATCAAAAGAATGAGATTGAGAAGATAGTTAAAGATATGCTGCAAGCTGGAATTGTGAGGCATAGTACCAGCCCTTTTTCAAGCCCTGTACTGTTAGTCAAGAAAAAGGATGGTGGGTGGAGATTTTGTACTGACTATAGGGCCTTGAACAAGGTAACAATCCCCAATAAATTTCCCATACCTGTCATTGAGGAGCTGTTGGATGAATTGGGGGGAGCTGTGATTTTTTCCAAATTAGACTTGAAGGCTGGATACCATCAGATTAGGATGAAGGAGGAGGATGTGTCCAAGACTGCATTTAGAACTCATGAAGGGCACTATGAATACTTGGTGATGCCCTTTGGGTTGACAAATGCCCCTTCAACATTCCAAGCCTTAATGAATGAAGTCTTAAGGCCATACTTGAGGAAATTTTGTTTGGTTTTTTTTGATGATATCCTCATCTATAGTAGGAGTAGAGAGGAACATCAAAATCACCTAAAGGCAGTTATGTCCTTGCTCCAAGAACAGCAGCTGTTTGCTAACAGAAAAAAGTGTTCTTTTGGTCAGCAGGAAATTGAATACTTAGGACATTTAATTTCAGGGGCTGGAGTCTCTGCTGATCCAAAGAAAATTGAAGATATGCTTAAGTGGCCCATTCCTAAGGACCTGAAGGGACTGAGGGGTTTCCTAGGATTAACTGGATATTACAGGAAGTTTGTAAAGAATTATGGAAAAATTGCTTGGCCACTGACCCAGCTATTGAAGAAAGATAGCTTCTTATGGAACCATGAAGCTCAAGTAGCTTTTGAGGCTCTCAAAATGGCAATGACTACTGTTCCAGTATTAGCATTACCTGATTTTGAGAAGGAATTTGTACTTGAGACTGATGCATCAGGAAAAGGAATTGGGGCTGTTCTCATGCAGGGAGGAAGACCAATTTCATACATGAGCCAGACATTATCATCTAGGGCACAGCAAAAGTCTGTGTATGAGAGAGAATTAATGGCCATTGTGATTGCAATTCAAAAGTGGAGACCATACTTGCTGGGAAGACATTTTAAAGTGCATACTGATCAGAAAAGTCTCAAGTTTATTACTGAGCAGAGGATTATGGGGGAAGAACAACAAAAATGGCTGTCCAAATTGTTGGGGTATGATTTTGAAGTGAAGTATAAGCCTGGAAAGGAAAACAGTGCAGCAGATTCCTTATCTAGGCAGATGCAGTATGCCACCATCACCACCATCCAATGTGAAGCTTGGGAAGGGTTAGAAGAGGAAGTACAGAAGGATGAGAAGCTGAAGGCTATAGTGCAAGCAGTTTTGGTTGATCCCTCCAGTCAAAAAGGCTTTATGTTAAAGGGTGGAAGATTGTATCATGAAGGCAGAATTGTGATTCCAAGACAATCTCATAGGATTGAATGGATTCTAAAAGAGTTTCATGACACTGCCATTGGAGGACATTCTGGCTATCTAAGAACTTACAAAAGAATAGCAAGTGTAGTGTATTGGGAAGGGATGAGGAAGAAAATACAAGATTATGTTCAAGCTTGTGAGGTATGCCAAAGAAACAAATATCAAACACTCAGCCCTGGGGGTTTGCTGCAGCCTCTGCCTATTCCTACTCAGACCTGGAGTGACATCTCCATGGATTTTATTGGAGGATTACCTCGAGCATTAGGTGTAGACACAGTCATGGTGGTAGTGGATAGATTGACCAAGTATGCACACTTCATACCTGTCAGTCACCCTTATACAGCTAGGGACATTGCTGAGATATTCATAAAAGAAGTAGTCAGATTACATGGTTTCCCAAATTCCATAGTTTCTGACAGAGATAAGGTCTTTTTAAGTCACTTTTGGTCTGAATTGTTTAAACAAGCAGGAACCAGACTTAAGTACAGCAGTGCATATCATCCCCAGTCTGATGGACAGACAGAGGTTGTCAACAGATGTTTGGAAACTTATCTGAGGTGTGTCACTGGGCTGAAACCAAAACAGTGGCCCAAATGGCTAGCTTGGGCTGAACACTGGTATAACACCAACTACCATGCTTCTTTGAGAACTACACCATTTGAGGCATTGTATGGGAGACCTCCTCCTGTGTTGGTGAGAGGTGACAATCATCCATCAGCAGTAGATGAGGTTAATAGATTGACTGCTGAGAGGAATGTAATGTTGAAAGAGCTCCAAGAGCAATTGCTTAGAGCTCAAGATATGATGAGGAGCCAAGCAAACAAACATAGAAGAGCTGTGGAGTTTGAGGTGGGAGATAGAGTGTTTTTGAAAATCCAGCCCTATAAAATGAAGAAATTAGCCAAGAGACTAAACCAGAAATTGAGTCCAAGATATTATGGTCCCTATGAAGTAATTCAGAGGATTGGGACAGTAGCCTATAAGTTGAAATTGCCAGAAGACACTAGGGTACACCCTGTGTTCCATGCTTCTTTGCTCAAGAAGGCTGTCTCACCTTCTGTGGAGACTCAACCTCTGCCAAGCTGCATTAATGAGGAATGGCATTTAGAACCCATTCCTGAGAAAATATTGGAGTCTAGACAGAATGAACAGGGAGAATTAGAAGCCCTGGTCAAATGGAAGGAACTACCTGAGTTTGAGAACTCTTGGGAATTGGTCAGCAAGCTAAAATCTGAATTTCCAGAATATCTCCTTGAGGTCAAGGAGAATTTGGAAGGGGGGAGAATTGGTAGATTTGGAAAAGTATATGAGAGAACACGCAAGAGAGAGAAGGAGTGGACAGCTGGCAAGTAAAACAAATTCTGTTAGTACTGGACAGCTGGCAAGTAAAACAAATGCTGTTAGTACACAGCACATGGCAGGGCTAGGTGTCATGCTGTGAGTGGAGGAAAGCTTTTAGGATTGGTCATAAATAGAAGGAATAATCATTGTGTCAGTATGCTTGATTTTGGTACTGAACCCTAGGGAGAGAATAGGCCTCTCAAAGCTGCCTAAATCCATTTTCTTTTCTTTCTTTCTGTTGCTATTTCAGTACTACTCTTGTACCTACTAGATCCCATTTGAACTCTAGTAGAAGCTACTAAATAATCAAGCTATTTTCCCTATTTTTCCTACTGTGTTCATTTCTGTTTCTGCTTTATACTAAATTGATTCTATCAGTTCGCGAATGTCGAGTTGATCACCACACACGTGAACTCGTTTCGCCAACGTAAGAAGATGAGTAACCCCATTAATGGTGTTTTCTCAGGACAGCAGCTTTTGATGCTTAACAATGATCAGGTAACTAAGTTCAACAGAGAGAAGAGTGTTGGAGTTTATGTTATTCATGTGAAGCTCTACTTCAGAATTAGGTTCAGACATGGGATAACATTCTCTCGCAGGTACATGCCCAGGGTCAAATGTAACATTAATGTTCCATTGAGCTCTAGCAATAGTAAAAATATTGAAACATTTAACTTGACTCAGGTTTTGCCCAACAAGTGCAAAGTTAAGTTAGGTCCTTCGTATATTTATTAAGCCTTGGGTTTCTTTGAATTGAATTGTATTTAAATTTGCTTTTCAAATATTAATTTTTATGATTCTTATTGTTTGTGCTAATATTTGTTAGGGGCTAAATGATTTTTTATACTTCTAAATATATAAAAAAAAATGATTTTTCGAACATTAGTTGTCTCCTTAAAATTTATGACAACACTATTGATTCTTTTAGTTGACTTCATGACAGGGGACCTCGTGAGAATTTATGTGTTGGATTTTTTTTATTGGGTACACATGTGGGATGACAACTAATAAAGATGTTCTACACATGACATTTTTTACTATTTTATTTTATTAATATAAATTATGTATAGAGACAGTAATTTATAAATTCATGCATAAAATAATAAAGATGAAGATTCATAATAAAATTCAAAATATGTCACTACTTTAATTTCAAAATAATCTCTAATCCACTTCTAAATCTATATCTAATTCAAGAATGGTGTTTTTAATTAGAGACAAAGTTAACGACCATTTTTTATTTAAAATCTTCATCTTCTAGAGTAAATTTTGTGGGAGATTCTAAAATACATTATGAATCTTTATCTTCTTTATCTTATACCACACATTTATCGCAAGTTACCGTCTCTATACATTTAATTAATATTAATAATGTAAAATGATCAAAGTTGTCATGGAAGATGTCATGTCAACATCTTTGTCAATTGTCAGCAGTCATGCCGCTGTTTACCGTAAAAATTGGTAAACAAGCGCTAGTCTTTCAAAAGCAAAAAGTCTTTGATTACTTACAGGATCGACTAGATTGATCCTAGGACATGTGCTTTATATTTTAAATCTTATTCTTGATAATGAAGAACACTTCCACACAATACATGTTCTTGTTAAAAAGTTTGTTTGATCTATGCGATTCTTTGAAGTAACGTTATAAACTTGTAAAGTAAGTAACTAAAGGCAATTAAAAAATAAATTGCAATAATGTAAATGCTAGAAATGACAAGAATATAAATTCTCGAAACAAAAAAATTGTATAAAATTGGAAAAATATGTAAAGATAGTGTTTTACACGTACATTCTCAAATGGCTCGTATCTCAACAGGCATATACTTTGAGTTATTTAGTGAGATTTTGTACACAAATGATCGCCACGGAAAGTGAACCCCCGCTTCCACTCACATCCCTTCCGCGAAAGGGAATGCGGAATGTGCGAAATGAAGGTCGATTACTTTATCCTATTCTAGAGAGGAAGGGGAAAAAATCTAAATAAATCCTAAGTAGGTGCAAAGTGTTTGTGTAAGCCCTAGAGGCCAATATTTTCGGTACTTGTATCGAATAATTTATTAATAAAAAAAGGCATTTCTTTATTTTGTTTCTTTTTCCAAAATAATAAAGTCCCTAGAATAGTTAGTTTGCTTAATGAAATGTTAAGTGTGACTTAATCATGAGATCCCATTAAACATAAGGACACTATTCTTAAAGTATCCATAGTCGAGCTTTATTGTGAAGCGAGATATCATTAAAGCATCAAGATTATTATGAAGATAGACTAATGATCAAATTTCATGGATCATGGATAAGGAGTTATCAAGTCTTGACATAGGTATAAATATTAGGAGTAATATTTATACTGGATTGACCCCCTATGAGAATACTACATAGAATATTATGCAAAGTGTCATAAGTTATTCTCATGGTGATAAGTGGTGTATACCACCCTTCGACCTGAAACCACTATGGACCCTAGATGTAAAGTCAAGTGCTTTATTGTTGATCAAACGTCGTCCGTAACTGGATGACCATAAGGAAAGTTGATGGGTACTTCACAAAGCATGCTGAGGGACATGAGTGACTTAGATGGAATTCGCCCATCCTGCATAATAGGATAAATGTCTAAGGGCCCAATATTGAACTAAACAAGGGTGACATGGTCTATGTCTTGTGTTCAATATAGACATGAGGGCAAAAGGCTAAATATACACACAAACATTATCACAAAAAAGGTTTTGTCAGATCACATGACATTTTCGTGACTTGGGTAGCAGTGATGTGTTGCTAGATACCGCTCGCTGTTTATTATGTTTAATGGATGATTTAATATAATTGCCAACGTTGCAAGAACGTACAAGGTCCCACACATAAGGACAAATAGATGAGAGATAGAATAAATAAGAAACACCGTAAGGTACGGTATACTTGAGAGAGTTATGAAACACCGTAAGGTACGGTGCACTTAAGTGAAATATGGAGTATCATATAATAATAGTTATTATTATTATTATTATTATTATTATTATTATTATATTATAATAGTTATAAAATATAATAATAAATAAAATATGTTTATTATAATAATAGTTATTATAGTAATAATAATAATAATAATAATAATAATAATACTATTATTATTATTATTATTATTATTATTATTATTATTATTATGTGATGCACTTAAGTTGGGCTTTTTAGCTTGTAGCCCATACAAGTGGTTCTATAAATATAACCCTTGTGCATAAGCCTTTTTTTTATGAAAATTAGGTTTGGGAAACCCTGGCCGTATTTTCTCTCTCATTCTCTCTCATTCAAAGCCTTCATTCGTAGCAGCTAACACTGAGACTAAAGGTTGTCTATTTGTGTGGACTGAGTAGAGGCTTTGTTCTTTATCAACGCTCGTGATCAATCTTCCGGTTAATCACCATAAGAGGTAATTGTTCTATCATTGATCATGTTCATTCGTAAGGATCTCTAAAGGAAAAATTTTTGTTTTCCGCTTTGTTTATATTGCAAATTTTCCTTCAGTGGTATCAGAGCCACTTACGAAATCATGATTGGATAATTGTTTAATTTCTGTTATTTTTGTATTAATTTGGTTAAAACAAATAATAATTAAATAATAAAAAAATTATTTTTTTAGCATCATGTTATGTATGATTTGGATGATTTGATGTTGACTATGCTTCGGAATCTGACTTCTGTATGGTGAAGCAGCGATACATTGAACGTCCATAAGTTACACACATGATCGATCAAATTTTATATGTGATATAAGTAATTCTAGTGCAAATTTTATATGTTAAAATGATCTGGTGGGGGACTGAGTCAATCTTTTTTTTGCAAGCTCTACTCCGACTCTAGCAAGAATATTTGCAATCAAACTCCCATAAGGTAGGTCAGCTGAGTGATTCTTTTTGCAAAGGGACATGTTGTTGAATATTCCTTATGCCAAAATTGTTAGATGATGTTTTGTTATCAAATGCGAGGGTAATATACCCTCTGTTGCAATAACTTCGATATTTCCTTATCAATGAAAAAGAATCCAAGTAAACATATAATTATCAACTCAACACTTAGCCTTTACTGACTTTGTTTTGAAGGGAAGTTTCTTGTCGTCCAATGGATCTTCCACGAACCCTATAAATGGAAGCATTTAGATTAAACTTCTTGAACTTTGATGGTCCATCATGGGTGTAGGATATTTCAACGAAATGTAGCTTAAATAACTTTCAAAACTCTTTAGTGTCGACACTAACTTCAATCCCTTTTATATGAGTTGTGAGGGCCAAACCTTTAATGTAGAGGTTTGAATAGAATTCTCTAAAAAGCCTTGTTAACATTTAATTTGTGATCTTGGTAAAGAATTGTCTGAGTAATCATATGATAATATTCTTATAAGGTCATAGAAACGTTGGTTCCATACAAGTTGGCCGAATTACCTTTCGTTTGGAAAAATCTTATGGGTTCTTTGAGAAGGGTCCTTTCAAAGGAGATTTGATTGAAGATAGATTTCCAATAGACACACTTTTTGACGGAGCCATAGCAAGATGATAAGAACAACAAGCAAATATTCACATAAAACACGGATAGAGAGGGGGAAGAAGAGATGATGCAAAAGAAGAAAATAGGAGTGCCTCTTTATAATGATGATTCTGAGCATTTTAATGTTAAAAACTCCATAAAATTCATAAAGATTCGGCCTAGAAAATGTTGGAAGCAAAATTTTCTAAAATATATGAGATAATTGATTATTAGCTATAAATTTTAAAGTTTTTGTGTGTTTTTCTTAATGCTCTAATTTGTTTTGTTGTGAAAAACGATACCAATAACAAAGTATAATAGGGAATTATAGGGGAGAAGAAGAACACAATAATTGGTTATAACCGTTATTCTTTTACTTTCTCTTAAAACAAGATTACAAGTTTACAAGAATAACAAATAACCTCTCTCACCCTAAATTAGGATTTGCAGCTTAGCAATGATGAGAGACTAGTATGCTATTTATAATAAAACCTAACATACTAACTAATGGGCTTTTTCCACAAGGCCCATTACACAAGTCAACTTAATAAACAAGCTAACTTAACAAATTAGGGTTTAAACACTAAAACCTAATTTAACATGCTAACAACCCTAGCATCTTTGACACAAGCATGTGAACAACCTTCGACTTCATGCTTAACCCTGTCGAACCAAGAAGCTACCCTTCGGCCATACTAGAGTTCGATCCAAAATCTCACAAATCTCCACCTTGGATCTAACTCTACAACATCAAGGGAACAAACTAGCTTTCTTCATGCAGCTTTATCAACTGCATACAGTGGAAAAACTTGCAACTCGATAATGTCTTGGTGATCATATCAGCAGCATTGTCTTCAGTCGAAACCTTCAGCACTTGGACTTCTCCACGCTCGATTACTCCTCTGACGAAATGCAGCCTCACATCAATGTGCTTAGTTCGCTCATGATAGGCTGAATTCTTCGACAGGTGTATTGCACTTTGACTATCACATTTAACAGTGATACCTCGACCTTGAAGTTTCAGCTCCTTCGCAAAACCTTCAAGCCACAATGCTTCTTTCACAGCTTCAGTTAATGCAATGTACTCCGCTTCAGTGGTTGATAGAGCAACAACCTTCTGAAGTGTTGCTTTCCAACTAATTGCTGTGCCAAACATAGTGAAAACATATCCAGAAATAGATTTCCTGGAATCCATACAACCTGCATAATCAGAGTCGACATATCCTTCGATTACTGCTTTACCATCTTCACCCAAGGCTCCACCATAAATTAGGACTCTATTCAGAGACCCATTTATGTACCTTAAAATCCACTTCAATGCTTGCCAGTGAGCCTTTCCAGGATTCGCCATGTACCTGCTTACAAGACTTACTGCGTATGCTATGTCGGGTCTAGTACAGACCATAGCATACATCAAAGAACCGACTATATTAGCATATGGGATGCTATTCATATAGGCTCTTTCGACATCAGTACTGGGACACTGATCAATACTCAGCTTGAATTGAGGGTTTGTTGGAGTCACAACTGGCTTCGAATTTGACATACCAAATTTTTCAAGAATCTTCCGTAGATATGCCTCTTGAGATAGGCATAACTTCGACTTCTTTCTATCTCTTCGAATGTCAATTCCAAGAATCCTGGAAGCAGCTCCCAGATCCTTCATGTCGAACTCCTTATTGAGTTCAGCCTTCACCCTCGTCACATCTTCAACATTGTTGCTTGCTATGAGAATATCATCCACATAAAGCAACAAAATAACAAATGAATTACCAGGTCGAAATCTGAAGTAAACGCAGTGGTCGAACTGACTTCTAATGAAACTTATGCGTGCCATGAACTTGTCGAATCTCCTATTCCACTGTCGAGGAGATTGTTTCAGCCCATACAAAGATCTCTTTAACTTGCACACATAATCTTCTTTCCCTTTTTCGACATACCCTTCAGGTTGCCTCATCAGGATCGTTTCATCTAAATCACCATACAAGAACGCAGTCTTCACATCCATTTGTTCCAGTTCAAGATCGAACTGTGCCACCATGGCAAGCAACATTCGAATGGACCTATGCTTCACAACAGGAGAAAACACATCATTGAAGTCGACACCTTCTTTCTGAGTGAAACCCCTTGCAACTAACCTTGCCTTGTATCTTTTCGACGTCACTCCTTCAATTCCTTCCTTAACTTTGAAAATCCATTTACAGCTGACTAACCTTGCCCCAACAGGTTTCTTGATCAGTTCCCAAGTATGATTATCATGAAGAGATTTCATCTCATCATCCATGGCCTTCAGCCATTCAGTCTTATTTCGACTCCTCATAACTTCCTTATAGTCTCTAGGTTCTTCGTCTAGAACCTCACTTGCAGAGATTAAGGCATAAGCTATAAGATCTGCATATCCAAGTCTCTAAGGTGGCTTGATGACTCTTCTCAACCTATCTCTCGACAATAGGTAGTCATCGTCGGTTTCCTCAACTTCAGCATCTTCTGCTTCTTCTTCGACTTCATCTGGGATATGCAATTCAGCATCAACATGCTCCACCTCAACAGGAATCTCTACCTGTTCCAGCTCTTCGTCAGATGTTTCTGTACTTCGACCAACATCATTAGTTTTCTTAAAAGCCATTTCAGCTTCATTGAAAACTACATCTCGACTGGTGATACACCTCCTGTGACCTGGCTCTAGGCACCATAGCCTATAAGCCTTGACTCCTTCAGGGTATCCCATGAACATGCATTTCAGAGCTCTAGGTTCGACCTTGTCTTGCCTAATGTGAGCATAGGCTACGCAGCCAAATACTCTCAGTTTGTCGAGATCTGGTGGATGTCCCGACCAAACTTCTTCAGGTGTCTTCATATCTAACGCTGTCGAAGGACATCTGTTTATCAGATATGTTGCTGTCGAAACAGCCTCAGCCCAGAACACCTTTGTTAACCCTGCACTAGTCAACATGCATCTGACTCTCTCCAAAATAGTTCGATTAAACCTTTCAGCCAAACCATTTTGCTGTGTAGTGCCTGCAGTAGTTCTATGCCTTGCAATACCAGAGGCAGCACAAAAATTGTCGAATGCCTCATTGCAAAATTCAAGGCCATTATCGGTTCTCAACCTCTTGACCTTTCTGCCAGTCTGATTTTCAACCAGAGTCTTCCAACTTTTGAAATTCTCAAAAGTTTCATCCTTAGTCTTCTGGATGAATACCCATAATTTTCTGGAATAATCATCTACTATGGATAGAAAATACCTTGCTCCTGAATGTGATGGACACCTTGCAGGCCCCCAAAGATCAGCATGGATGTAATCAAGGGATCCATGTGTTCTTTGTTTGCCTTTGTTGAACTTCACTCTGCAAGATTTTCCAAGTACACAGGGTTCACAAAACTTCAGCTTTTCGACTTTGTCTCCACCAAGCAGATTTTGTTTCCCTAATTCGACCAGACCCCTTTCACTGACATGGCCCAATCTCATGTGCTAGATTTCAGTTTTCGACAAAGGTTTCGTGGATGCAACATTTGTCGAACCACTTACAACTTCAGCCTCAAGGGTATACAAGCCTTGTTTCTTCACGCCTCTCAAGACTTCCTTCGAACCCTTCATGACTCTTAGGATACTTTTCTCTCCTTGGAAAACATATCCTTTCTTGTCGAATTCACCAAGAGAAAGCAGATTTCTCTTCAAATCAGGAACATACCTGACTTCAGTCAACAACCTTATTGACTCATCATGGAGCTTGAATCTAACAGATCCAATACCTGCAATCTTGCAAGCCTTGTTGTTTCCCAGCAATACTGATCCACCATCTTGATCACATAATTCCTCGAACAAGTCTTTGTTTGGAGTCATGTGCCAAGTGCAACCTGAATCCATAATCCACTCTCTCTTAGAGTCACTGCTTGAAACCACAAGAACATCAGATGATTCGAAATCATCTTGAACAATGGCAGCGTTGCCATTATCCTTACCTCCATGATATTTCAGGCGTTCAGGGCACACCTTTCTTGTGTGACCCTCCTTTTTACAATGGTAGCATCGAATGCCAGATGCTTCGCCACTGTAAGACTTCGACTGGCTTTTGCCTTTCTTCTTGTCGAACTTACCATCCTTTCGTAAGAGTTTTCCTTTAACGGCCAAACCTTCGCCAACAGTCGAAGGTTTATGCTCCTTTCGTTCATTCAAGTCCTTAGAGTACAAGGCTGATTGAACTTCTTCAAACGTCAGGGACTCCCTTCCATACAAGAGAGTTTCTTTGAAGTGAGCATGTGATCTAGGCAAAGAACACAATAGTAACAGCGCTTGATCTTCATCATTGATCTTCACATCAATATTTTCAAGATCAAGAATCAGCTTGTTGAACATATCCAACTGCTCAGCCAATACTTTGTCTTCAATCATCTTGAATGAATACAAAGCTTGCTTCAGGTAGAGTCGATTTACCAGCGATTTGGTCATATACAAACTTTCAAGTTTCACCCATAATCCTGATGCCGTCGTCTCCTTTGATACCTGTCGGAGAACCTTATCACCAAGGCTCAACAAAATTGCGCTGTGTGCTTTCTCGATCATAGTTGTCTTCTCCGCTGCCGTTAATGCAGCATTCATGGCTGCCTCTCCCTTCAACGCTTCCAAACAACCCTGCTGAACCAGTAGGGCTTTCATCTTCAAGCGCCACAGACCGAAATCATTCACTCCGGTGAATTTTTCAATCTCATACTTTGTTGACGGCATCTTCTCCACGCTCACCGCACCAATTTGTTGTGAAAAACGATACCAATAACAAAGTATAATAGGGAATTATAGGGGAGAAGAAGAACACAATAATTGGTTATAACCGTTATTCTTTTACTTTCTCTTAAAACAAGATTACAAGTTTACAAGAATAACAAATAACCTCTCTCACCCTAAATTAGGATTTGCAGCTTAGCAATGATGAGAGACTAGTATGCTATTTATAATAAAACCTAACATACTAACTAATGGGCTTTTTCCACAAGGCCCATTACACAAGTCAACTTAATAAACAAGCTAACTTAACAAATTAGGGTTTAAACACTAAAACCTAATTTAACATGCTAACAACCCTAGCATCTTCGACACAAGCATGTGAACAACCTTCGACTTCATGCTTAACCCTGTCGAACCAAGAAGCTACCCTTCGGCCATACTAGAGTTCGATCCAAAATCTCACAGTTTTGCTTTAAGACGAAGATACGTTCTATTATCTCACTTGGAATTTGAAATGCATATACAGTAAAATTGATCAAGCTAATCTATTATTTGCCTAAATTTTAGGCTTTTTTATCTTTTGGGTCTTATGTTGAAATATGGCTTTGGAAGAATGCTTTTGCCACTCCATTTTCATTTGGATAGCATCTCTTTCTCTAAAAGTGCTATAAACTCAAATGAATCATTAGAAAAAATAAATTAAAATAAATGAATAATTTAATAAATCACTTATTTAAAGAGTTAATCAGAATTTTCTAATTTTTAAACCTTAAAAAATATTCACCTAAACATCAAAATAACTTGAGAAAACTCCCCCTTTCTAGGGACGGCAAAACATTGTCGTAAATTCTTATCTGCAAATCGTCTGACTCGAGAGTTGACTCAACCACAATATTTATAAAATTTTACAAACTTGTCACCTCAATCCACTGAGAAGTTTAATGACCATCACAAATCATCATTAATAATAAGAAAATAATTTACTTACTTATCTATATAAAATATTATTTAAAAAATGAAAAAAATACGAAAAATTATATTTTTCCAAGATTAATTTTATCATAAAAGAAATTATATGTTTGTTTTAGTTATATATATATATATATATATATATATATATATATATATATATATATATATATATATATATATATATATATATATATATATATATATATGGAGCATATCAAGTGAGAGCATTTTATAATGAGAGATGAGAGGAACAAGTATCAACCATTGGATTCATCAAGAGAGAGAATGTTAATGCATTAATGTGGCTATTAATTTCTCTCTCTTGATGAATCCAATGGTTGATATTTGTTCCTCTCATCTCTCATTAAAAAAATGCTCTCACTTGATATATATATATATATATATATATATATATATATATATATATATATATATATATATATATATATATATATATATAATAATAAAAATAAATTAATTATAAATATACTTTTATAAAATATAAACTTATTGATATAATAGTGTTAATACATATTTTATAATAGAGGTTTGTCCTTTCCCAATTCTTCTTCTTTATGCATTTTTTTGTGAGATTGAGAATGAATCTTTGCTTCATATTCTTCTCTCTTGTCGGGCATCCAAGCTTGTGTGGAGGGATATCGCCGTTTGGATTGGTTACGATTTTCAAGAGGAGGTTCCTTTCCTTGGGAGCTTTTTGAGATGGTCTGAATTTTGTAAATCCAAGGGGATGAAAAAAGGAAGAGAAGGCATAGTGTGGTTGACTATTTGTTGGTCTATTTGGATAGTTAGGAATAGTTTCATTTTTAGAAGAGAGAATTGGAATATTTTAGATATTGTTTGGAGTATTAAGATTCTAGTTTGGCGTTGGTCTTTTATCGGAAAGATTAGTCGTACCAAATACAACTTTTATGAGTTCAACAAGGATCCTTTGTTGTATTTAACTTAATTATATTTGGCGATTAATTTTCCCCGATTTGGGCTCCTTGGTGCTTTTTGTAATGGTTGTAAGAACTTTTGGTTCTTATTCATTTATATATTTCTTGATTATTAAAAAAAAAAACATTTTGATTAAATCATATAAACTATTTCCCAATTTATTTAACTTTAATGGTATATTTTCTGTATTGATAAAAATTAAAATATTACAAGTTAAATTCAGAAAAAAAATTTACAAGACTAATTTTTATAAAGTACTCCATTTGTTATCAGTTATGCATAAAACATATATGATAAAATGATTATAAACAATTCCCATGTTTTGACAAGATCAATTGTTATAGGAATAATTATATTAGTAGCAGTCATTAACGAAGAGACTACACATATTTTAAAATGTTTCTAACTACTAACCCACCCAAGTTGTACATCTAAGTCCACATTACATTTGTTTAGGACTATCGTTAATCCGTTATTGATCTTTTCCTTAGCCAACCGCATCTTTATTCAATTATTAAACAATAACGCGTTGTTCTTATGCATGTAATACATAGATTCATCTATTTCTTTCCTTTCTATATATACGCATACACCATCTATTTATTCCTCATATCACAATTCACAGCAATATCTCTTCTCTTCCTTCATTTCTCAAGCACTAACCTTTGAAAACAAAAGAAAATTTCATAGTCACATTCTTACGTGTTCCGATTACTCATTAGCAAGTATGGCCGATAACCAACCCCAATTGAACGATTCTTACTATGGACCTGCAATTCCAGCTACACGAGGACAATCCAACAACCGCTACAACAGTGGTAGTAGCGGTTGTTGCACTCTCTTAAGCTTTTTATGGAAACTTCTAGTTGCACTTATTGTCCTCTTCGGTCTCATAATCCTTATCTTCTATCTCATTGTTCAACCCCGTCCCTTCAAATTCTATGTCACCAAAGCCCAACTAACTCAATTCGACTACACAAACAACACACTACACTATAACATGGTGCTCAACTTTACAGCCCATAACCCAAATAAAAAGCTCAGCATTTACTATGACAGAGTTGAGGCTCAAACATTCTATGAAGGGTCAAGGTTTTCTAATGTTGACGTGATCACTCACATGAACTCGTTTCGCCAATACAAGAAAGGCAGTGACCCCATGAGTGGAGTTTTCGCAGGACAAAAGTTGTTGATGCTCGACAATGATCAAGTGTCTGAATTCAACAAAGACAAGAGTGTTGGAGTTTATAATATCAAATTGAAACTCTACTTTACGATTAGATTCAGACTAGGAGACTCCATATCCAGAAAGTACAAACCTAGGGTGAAGTGCGACCTCACTGTTCCTTTGAGCAACAACAATGGAACTGGATTTACCTTTATTCGACTTATACCCACCAAGTGCGATGTTGAGTTCTAGGTTCTAAGCTTGTACTTTCTTGTAACTGTTTTCTTTCATTTCTTTTTCTTTCTTTTTGCTTTTGAGCCTAATATTGGCATGCAAGATATTTGTTGTTATTTTATTCATTCTTTGACTGTAAGGTTCTATCACACGTACCATCATGCAATGTATTCTAGTGCTTGAGAATCGAGATTTGTCTATTGATCTTAGTTTATTTTTTCTTGCTTTAAATTTGATTATTAATTTTCAATTATTTTTCAACTTTAGTTTTCAAGTTCAAATTTTTATAAAGTGTGTGGACTAGGATAACTTTGTTAGGTGTGAAAAGAAGCATGGCCAAAAATCTGAAGAGAAACAATCTAAGAAGCCAAACAAGAAATAAGGTGAAATCTGAAGACAAACAATCTAAGAAGCCAAACAAGAAATAAGGTGAAATCTGAAAAGAAACAATCTAAGAAGCCAAACAAAAAAAGTGGGAGTCACCTTGGATCGGTGCCCTTCTATGACCTAGGTTACCCGACCAAGACTCGGCCTCCTCAATCAATCCATTTAGCGAACATGTGGCATTTACAATATTCTTAAGAGAGTCAGTGAAATGCAGTAAAAGGGGAAGAAATGATTCCATATATAATGAAGGAAGAATCAATCTCCCATACTTCCACGACTTTGTAAGGAAAGTAGGAGAAACTATTTCTTTCCATATTTTCCAGTCCAAGAAGTTATCAATAAATACTTCAACCTCATAGTTTGGAGATTCCTTTACTAATATTATTAAACCTTAGCATACATTGCCTCTTGCAACCATACACACAAGCATGCTCTTCCTCATAATTGTATTTCATAAGTATAATTGGCGTCCACTATGGAGTCTTGGTAAAACTAACATAGATTAGACTCAATCAAATTCTCAATTGCCTTAGCCACCTTCTTCAACATGGTGACATGAATAGACACCACCACAACTAGCAGTACCAGACACAATGACCAAGAAACCATAATAGAGATTTGGGATGCAAGGAGGAGATATGCCACCCTAATCAGACTTTAGAGGTGAATGCCATAATCCTCCATGAGCAGTACCATGAAGAGTTATAGATAAAAGATGATGTCGTGGACCCCTAACCTCTGTCAAATGAGATTTAGAATGCTTTAGTACTAGAGAATTTCAAACCACTAACGCCGATGAAGTTCGATGGGAAGAACCATTCCTAGAAACACATCACAACTATCATCACTTAAAAAACGATCATTAGTGCATCTAATTCTTTGAAGAGTAAGCACATGTCCAATACTTCCAAGGATGGGGTTTGAGGTGGTTCATGAACCTCACCTATCACTCAATATTTAGTTACCAAGATCTCTCCTTGAAATTCTCCATTAATTCTTAACAAGTAAATACCTTAAATAAGCCGATGAGATTGTACATTTATGCTTCGAATTTGACAATAGGCAGCATGTTAGTTAAAGAGGATGACAGTGGTGTCAAAATATCCATTTATTACCTTAGTCGAATTCTAAATGATGCAAAAACTATGTATAGCTTGATTGAAAAATTGTGCCTTTGCTTGTACTTTTCTTGTATGAAACTTAAGCACTATATAAAGTCAATTTATGTTTCGTCTCATTTTGATATTACTAAACATATGATATTTAATCTAATTCTTCATGATCAAATTGGAAAATGGGCACGACCTTTGACCAAATATTCTTTAACTCACATGCCTCTAAAGGCTATGAAGGGGCAAGTGGTCGTAGACTTTATAGTTGACCATGCAATGGTTGAAACTCCCCATAATTATTTGAAACTTGAACCTTGGAAATTATATTTTGATGGTTCTAATCATAAAGATGGAACTTGCATTGGGGTTTTGATTATTTCTGCTAAGTATGAAGCTTTGATAGAAGGCCTTGAAATTCTGTTGGAATTAGGGGCAACTATGGTCGAAATAAGAGGAGATTTTGATTGGTTGTCAAGCAGATAACTAAAGAGTATATATGTGTCAAAGAGAATTTGATAGTGTAATTTGTAATAACAAATCGAATGTTGGAAAAATTTGAGTTTGTGAACATTCAACACTTCCCTAGACTGAAGAATCAAGAAGCCAATGATTTAGCTCAAATTGCTTTTGGATACAAAGTGTCATGGAGAAGTTGGAAGATTCAATTAAAGTATGAGGTAAAGTGATGGGAACTAAGGATTGAATTTTGAGATATTGGCTATTGACAGTTGGACATACATAAACTAGAGAAAACAAATAGCTAACTATTTAGGGAACCCAATATTATCTTCATATCAAAAAATCAAGTTTTGTTCTTTAAGTTATACTCTTATAGGGAATGGATTGTTTAGAAAGACACCTGAGGGAGTCTTGCTTAAATGTCTTAGTGAAAATGAGGCGTATTTAGCCTTGTCAAATGTCCATAGTGGAGCATGTGGAGCTTATCAAGTTGGTCATAAAATGAAATGGTTATCATTTCGACAAGGGATGTATTGGCCTACTATGTTGAAGGATTGCATCGAATTCGCTAATGGTTGCCAAGAGTGTCAGATACATGCAAGTATTCAACATGTCCCTGCAAGCGAATTTCATTCTATAGTAAAGCCTTGTCCTTTCAGAGGATGAGACTTCGATCTGGTTGGTGAAATTCGACCCGCATCATCAAAGAACCAGAGATATATCTTAGTGGGTATTGGTTACTTTACTAAGTGGGTTGAAGCCATACCATTGGTTAATGTCGACCAAGAGGTTGTTATTGATTTTATCCAAAGGCATATAATTTATAGGTTTGGAACCGCTGAGACCACTTCCACTCATCAAGGATTAGTGTTTACTGGTTGAATGATGTAAGAATTTGCTAATGAAGTAGGGATTAAATTGCTAACGTCTATGCCTTATTTTAGCACCCCTCACATCCATCGTACTAGATGGGACCCATTTAGTTAGTTTATGAATGTGTGTTAGCGCGATGTTTGCGTTCTTCTACTTATTATGCGGGAAAAGAGAAAAGAAAGGGGTTTTTGTTTTTTATTATTGTGCTCGCCAAGATACCGTATCTTGTGCCTACGTATTCCCTCGTGCAATGGAAAAGTCAGAGCATCGTAGTTCAGGGTAAAAACTACGAGTTTGTTGATTGATTTTATTTATGAAAAAGGGGTTTAATGGTACGTGAGCAAAAAGATTAGTCGTTGAAATGGGTGCTTGCACTTGGGCAAGATTTGCGCTTGGGCAACGAAAGCTTCACACTTGGGAAAAAGAAAGAAGTGATGAGTTTGAGTTGATTTTGTAGAGTATGAGTGTGGAATACTTGAGTCCTGACAACCCATATATTCAATACTTAGGGAGAGATTAGAACTGAACTTCCATCTTTTCCATTCAACTCTTTTATTGAAAAGAAACGAGTTTAGTTTTGACATGATATGGACAAATGAGTATCAAATACTCGTAAGAGAGGTAGGAGCTGAACTTCACGCTATCTCGCTTTGTCATTTATTGAGTCAAACTATCCTTGGTTTATTTAAAAGGTATTTTAATCGGATTGTAACTATTTGAATAATTAAGTCAAAAGACTCGTGTTCAAGTAGTTAAAGAAGAGATATGAATTGAACTTCCCACTCATCTATTCAATTCTATTTGATTAAGAAAAAGACTTTTGAAAAGGAATTCGACGTTGGATCGAGAGTTTATTTTGAATGAAAATTGTTTTTAGATGATTTTGACATTTTTGATAAACTATGATAATCATATAAAATAATGATAAAGTAAAAAAAGCAAACTAAAACAAATTAAGACACTTAAGTCTTAAGCATGCACAAAAAATCTATATATACACATGAAGATTTGGCCTAGAAAATATTGGAAGCAAACCTTTCTAAAATATATTGATAATTGATTATTCGTTATAAATTTTAAAGTTTTTGTGTGTTCTTCTTAATGCTCTAATTTGTTTTGCTTTAAGACAAAGATGCATTCTATTATCTCACTTGGAATTTGAAATGCATATGCACTATAATTGATTGAGGTAATCTATTATTTGCCTAAAATTTAGGTTTTTTTATCTCGTGGGTCTTATGTTGAAATATGGCTTTGGCTGAATGCTTTTGGCACCCCTTTTTCATTTGGATTGCATCTCTTTCTCCAAAAGTGCTATAAACTCAAATGAATCATTAAAAAAAATAAACTAAAATAATTTAATAATTTAATAAATCACTTATTTAAAGAGTTAATCAGAATTTTTTAATTTTAAACCTTAAAAAAAAAAATTCTTTACCCACCTACCTCCCTATGGGGGTCACCCCAGCGAAAAACCCAATTTACCCCTGCTTCGGAAATGCATTTCCGAAGTATTTTTTTTTTAAAAAAAATTTCATACTTCGGAAGTGCATCTCCGAAAACACCAAATGAGGAGTGTTTTTGGAGATGCACTTCCGAAAACACCTTTTTTCAGATTTTGGGGGGTTTCGGAAATGAACTTCCGAATTATGCAGAAACTGTGTTTTTTTTTATGTTTTTGGAAACTGTCTCGTATTTTTAATTAAAGGAAACCGGGAAATAAAATAAGCGACATATAAACAGAAAATACTAATATAATAAAAATAGTAATATATACAAACCGATCCGAATCCAAATAATAATAGTGTAAAAAAGATACAATCCGAAATAAAAAAAATAAACCCGACCACTACTGGGTATGCCTAACCCTATCTCCCTGGGACCTCCTCTGCCGCCGCACGGCCCGCATCAGTGACGATCATCTCCATCACGGCGACTGCCTTTGGACCGCCCTGATGAACGACACCCCGATCCAAGGCGTCCCGCCCAAGCATCTCTATCCGCTGGCAGATCGGCAGGATATCAATGGCATGCCCATCCTCGGCCTGCTGGTTCTCCAGGATCACCTTGTGTGCTGGCCTGGGAGCGCCGGGAGCGTCGGGTCTCAGCAGAGGATGTGACACCCGGTAGAACCATGTGATGTATCCCTCCACACTGTGCCAGTCCTGAGTGACACGAATGCGACGATACTCCTCCGGTACCACATGATGCTCCCAATCCTCAAATATGGCAGTGAGCTGCACTCGGGTCACTGTGTCGGGAGCAGCCTCAAAAGGTGACCTGGGTATCATCTGCACAAATCCGAACTAACGCATTCACCGCTCAGGGAGATACCGGACCATGATGCTGGTCCCGCATGCCAACCAGCCGGAATATAAAGTAATGCCGTCAAAGGGGACAACCTGAGTGTAGTCGCTGAATGGCCTCCAGGTGACGTCGTCGTGCATCGTGCGGTCGAGGTACCCACAGTATGGTCCCACCGCATTGTTCCCCCTCTGGAGAACGTATCTGGCGGCCCTGAGCATGGCGTCCACGAACACAGGATCGATGTGAAAGCCGTGGATGCGGGAGAAGTAAGAGATGATCCAGCTCTGAAACACAAACACGATAATGTAAAGTACCGTAAGTAAATACGAAACATAAATAAATACGAAACATAAGTAAATACGAAACATAAATAAATACGAAACAATTAAAATGAAACGTACCGTAAGTAGTGTGCAGGATCCGGTCAACTGCCTCGTCCTCCAGTTGGAGGCCTCATTCAGCTTCTGGTATCGATTGCCAGAGTAGCTGCCCCCCAGTTCCACTGGTGAACGATAGTCAGGTCCATGAAGTAGCGGAGGTAGGTCACGTCGACGTACCTCGCACTATTGTCCACAAAGACTGCAGCGCCTACCACATGCATGTACCAGCACCGGAGAGCGCAGCCACGGTGATAATGTGTAAATAGCTCGTCACCCGCCTCCTCGGCATCGGCCGCCGCATCCAGGTGGTGGTCGAAATAGCGGCTCAGTGTGGTGAACCGGATATGAGGCCCAGATGTCGTGATGCACTCGTAGTCAACAACTTCGGGCTCCATGCCCAAATAGAGCGTCATCCACTGACTGGCTTCGACCCTCTGGATCCGGGAGTGGGTCAACAGCGGACCCTTGATCGGCAGGTGGAGAAGACATTGCACGTCATGCAAGGTGATCGTCATCTCCCCAACCGGCAAGTGGAAAGAAGACGTCTCCTTGTGCCAGCGCTCCACAAAGGCCCCCTGCATGCCGTGGCTGATGGTGGTGTACCCCGTCATGCAGAGCCCACTAAGCCCTGAAGCTCTCACCGAGTCGTTAAACCACTCATCTGTCAGTTTAAACAGACTGAAAATCTTCCGGGCGCGGTTCACCATTTTCAACGGCTCTCTCTCCTGTTACAAAAAAACAAATAAAAGCGTATGTTAAATAGACCGTTAAGAAAATATCGAATAAACGTCTAAATTATAAACGTTTAAATAATGTAGTCGGGCAAATTATAAAAAATACCTCCCCCTCCCAGATACGCCGAGCGACGTGATCGTGGTAGGTAATCAGCACGGAAGTGTCAATGGGCCCTCCCGGATAGCTGTCCTCCTGCTCATCCTCCTCCCCGAGTGGAGGGTCAACATCCGGTACCCCCTCTGCCTCGTGGTATGGCACTGCCACCTCCTCCTCCTCCTCCTCTCGCTGGCGGAAAGAAGATACCCGAGCCAGCCGACTCCTCGATCCAGATGTAGAGGTACCCTCGCCCATCTCCACGGGAACTCGCACACGTCGTCCCCGGCCCTGCCCCCGTCCCTGTGTCGACGCCAGCTGCGCCGCCGCCCGCTCGCGTCTAGCCGACGCAGTCTGGGTCTCTCTACCCTGTCTGATGCATGCTGGTTGGTTGCCTGACATGTTTCTAAAAACAATTGAAATCGATTAATATGCGAGACAACAGAAAAAACTAAAAAAATTGAAATTCTGATACACTTCGGAAGTTCATTTCCGAAACTGGGAATGGAGGTGTTTTCGGAAATGAACTTCTGAAACACCCCTGCGCAGAAGTTCTCTGCAACCTCCATGGCAGACCCAAAATCAAACTTCAAACCTATGTTTACACATTCTAAACATCCCAAATATCAGTACAAACCTAACCTAATACATTTTTTGCTATTTGTAAACACCCTAATATAAATTTTAATCATAGATCTTAGAATCAAAATGCTTACCGATTGAATAGATTGGAGGGCTTTTGAATGTAGTAGAGCAACTAGATGTGGAATATAATGTAGCCTTGGAAGTGGTTTGCAGAAAAATCTCTTTGGGGTTGAGTTTGGAAGAAAATTAGGGTAAATGAATGGGGGAGGGGGACTGTTTTGATTAATCTGCAAAACGCGCAGTATTTCGGAAATGAACTTTCGAAATGCTGTTTTCGGAAATAAACTTCCGAAATAAGACAACTTTTTCAAAAAAAAAAGGCGCTTTCGGAGATGCATCTCCGAAAACACCTTTTTCTTGCATTTCGGAAATGCATTTCCAAAGTCAGGGGTAGTTTGGGTTTTTCACCAGAGGTGACCTAGAAGGTTGGGAGGTGGCCAAAGAATTTCCAAAAAAAATTCACGTAAACATCAAAATAATTTGAGAAAACTCCCCCTTTTTAGAGTCGACAAAACATTGTTGTAAATCCTTCTTTACAAATCGTCTTACTCGAGAGTTAGCTCAACCACAATATTTATAAAACCATTACACACTTGTCACCTCAACCTACTAAAAAGTTAAAAGACCATCACAAATCATCATTAATGATAAGAAAATATTTTACTTATCTATATAAAATATTATTTAGAAAATGAAAAAACAATATGAAAGATTATATTTTTCCAAGCGTAATTTTATCACTTGCATATAAAAGAAATTATATGTTTGTTTTAATTATCTAATATATATATATATATATATATATATGTATATTTTATAAATATACTTTTATAAAATATAAACTTATTGATATAATAGTGTTAATACGTTTTGATTAAATCATATAAAATATTCTCGCCACTTTTAGTGATTTGTCGCACAAGATAAAGCGTGACAGGAAAACTGCTAGAAAAGAGATATGATCCTTGTCAGATACTTCGTCACTCTTTATGTTATGATGATTAGATATGTAGTGGGTAAAATTGGCCCGGTTAATATTGAAGTTGATGTTATCCTCGTTCATCTCATAAGTGTCGAAAACTTCCCCAATTGGTCGAAGACCGGTGATATAGCGGCAATGTCAAATAAGGTTAGCGTAATCATCCCGCAGGGAATATGGAAAGTGTTAGTGGTACCGTCCTAGAAGTTCAAGGAAGCGACCAACATGTTTTGGAAATTTGATGGTCCCACTTTCGACAATTGGATCATGTCTGAAATGCCCGTATCCTTCTAGGTTTGAGATTTTTTTTCTTTTTAACTTTTGCAAGACAAGAAAGACAAGCCTTAAGGTCTTTGAATAGAGGGAAAAGAGCAGAACACCCTGAGAGTGTTGCTCGTATAATCCAGGTTGATAGGATTTTTTGGTTCGACAATAGTTTTTTCCCCAGGCTCTATAACCATAGTTAAAGTTTTTTTTTAGATCCGTCAACTGATTTAGCCTTATAAGTTTTTGTTTGGGCTTCTGACTTAGCACTAAGGTCATCAGTAGCAGCTTTTTTTTCCTTAAACTAACTATTGACTTAGTACGATGATAAAAAGGGAAAAACTCTTTTAGCTTTTCAGCATTTTCCTTAGGATCAGGCAAATGACCCATGAGTGCATGGGTTTCACCAGAGATGGAGAAAAGGATGAGTACATGGGAATTGTAGAGCCTAAGTTTTTCTTCTTGAAAAGAAGGTTCGGGAAGGTAGTCTTGATTCCCCACCAACAATGACTATGATATTTGGTTGGCAAGCGGTAGAACTTCTTTAGAACTCTTGTTGTCTGTGTTGATCTTTGATTTTGAAGGTTCCATTTTGAAATGATTGAATGATTTGAAGAAGACAAATGTGTTTAGTGTTCACTAAGGAAAATTTACAGACAAAACTAGAAGTTTTAGAGCTGGAAGGAGTAAAAAGAGATAAATGAGAAAGATGAAATGTATTTCTATAGGAGAAAGGAAACTGTTTAGTTGATACGGATTGAAAAATGAAGTGAATTGTGGGGAAGACTTCTACGGGCGCTAGCTGAAGGAGATTTGTTTCTTTAATATAATACACTTTTGGGACTTAGCATATTTTTGGAGAAGACTGATGAATATTTCGACAGAGTAACTTGATACAGAGTATTATGAAGGGAGAAACGCATGCAAGAAAGAACGTGTCATTCCATGGGAAAAGACTGTTTGTTACACTTATTTTAATTATAGTATGAATATGAGTTTTTAGATTAGAATTCAATATGTTGACATTACTATAGAAATACTTAAAACACTTAAAGTGTATGAGCGAAGTTAGAAACGAGTAATCGAGTTCTATCTACGTATTTGAACACCACTTTTTATTATGCAAAGTCATTTTTATGAAGTTTACGTCTAGTGTTTATTTCCTGTCGAAAACTTTTACCTTTTCCAACATTTACTGTTATTCTTGCATTTACTTTAAAGATTTCAACCAAGTCAGTATTACTGTCTTTTACACAAATCACATAACAATTCAACAAATTTTGTGCACATGTGTCATAGGATCAATCTAGTCGATCCTGCAAGTAACCTTTTGGAAGACTAACGCCTGTTTACTAAATTTTACGGTAAACAATAACATGGGGAGGTTCTAACCATCTTTTACATGACAGGTCAGTCACGCACTTTTCATAGGTATGTTCTCATGATTACTCACAAGAGAAGTGCTAGCAACACTCTCTTTTCAACACTCTCTTAAACACTCACTTTCTTATTGGTTGAAATATGTGTGGGTTTCTCACTTTGAAAATAGGTCTCACATAAAGTGGTAGAACCCATACATGTTTCAACCAATAAGACAGGAAGTGTTTGAGAGAGTGTTAAAGAGAGAATGTTCTTAGCATTTTTTTAGTCACAATATCACTTTTCATTCACTTCACTAACTTGAGTGATAAAGAGCAAACACTGTGGTTCTACCATGCTTTGCCGCATTCAAAGTGTTCAACACTTTACTTGAAAACTTTATTTCACTCTCGGTTCTACTATTTCTAGTTCAACCACTGAACATATTCCAACAATATATATATATATATATATATATATATATATATATATATATATATATATATATATATATATATATATATATATATTCTTTTTCGCACTCTGGTTCTTAAGGGAATGGGGCCCTAGTAATCCAGAGCTCGAGCCGAGAGGTCATGACACTGACCAATTATTGTTCCCACCAGAAATCAAACTCGGTATTCCCCGAACCTTCATCCTTAGTAGGAGCTCGTTTACCACTCGAGCTCAAGTCTTTGGTTTATATTCCAACAATATATACAAACAGAGTTTTCTTAAATTTTCAGAGGGTTTGTGTAAGTTTAAATGTGTAAAAATAAATATGGGTCATAATTTATTATGGTTTGACCATAAAAAATATTTTGTGATGTACTTTTTAATAAAACCGTAAAAAAAAATTGAATCATGTGCGAAAGTCCACGTAGTGTGCCTATAGGAAAAAAATTGAAAAAAAGTTATAAGGGTTAAAATGAAAATTGGAGACAATCTTACATGGAAACCGTGCTAAATCCATAATCTTAGGCACAATCAATAAGAATAGAGGAAATTTTTAATTTATTTTAATTTTAATTTCTTTTTTAATTGAATTTATATAATGGTTGCGATTATGAAGGAGAAAGAAAATGTTAAGTTTATTTTTTAATTAGTTAAAATTTTGTGATTGATTGTGTGGAAAAAAAATTATGTGTTTACATAAGAATTTTCCCGAAAATTGAAGAGAGTCTTAAGAGGGGATTTAAAATTTCCACTAAAATTATATCCACTTGGTTTGAATCATGTGGTTGGCCCACAAGCAAACCTCAAATGTAAATGGAGATGATAGTCTTATACATTGATAATACCCAAGTGACGACTTCGAAAGGAAAAAAAATTACCAATGTACGTCTTCCTATCATAAGATGAAATGTCAAAGGCTTGGATAATTATAATTGCGGCGATTAACAAGTGGACGCTTCATTTAAAACTTCTAGAACCCAACACAATCAAGAGGGAATTTCTTCCGTACGAATGTTTCTTTCTTTAATACAATCACCTTCGTGGGTGCTTCTGGGAAGCTGGAAACGAAACTCAGTCAAAACCTTTTTCCATATTCATATAGCTTTCTTAACAAGTAGAAATTGAATCATAATTATAGCAACTATTCAACACGCACACGTTTTTACAACCGCGTTATCCCATTAAAACTCCTTTCTATATATACACAATACTCTCTGTTCCTTTAACCTCACAATTCACTCTTTCAATTTACATTACACTACTACTTGTCTTCTTCCTTTAATCTCTATCACATTCAAATCTCAACTCTCGAGTTCATTTCCACATCGTAAAAACATGGCAGATAACAAGCAGCCACAATTGAACGGAGCATACTACGGCCCTGCCATTCCACCACCAGCACAACCCCGTCCATACCACCGCAGAAGCCGAAGCTGTTGTTGCTGTCTGTTCAGTTTCTTCTGGAAGCTTCTTCTCACACTCATCATTCTTGCTGGTCTCGCCGTCCTTATCTTCTATCTCGTTGTTCAGCCCCGCTCCTTCAAATTCTATGTCACAGAAGCCAATCTAACTGAATTCGACTACAAAAACAACACGCTACACTACAATATGGCTCTCAACTTCACAGCACGCAACCCTAACAAAAAACTCAGCATCTACTACGACAAAGTTGAGGCTCAAGCATTCTATGAAGGCTCAAGGCTTACTAACAATGTTGATGTGATCACATTCAAGAATTCGTTTCGCCAATATAAGAAGAGCAGTGACCCCATGAGCGTTGTTTTCTCAGGACAGAACCTGTTGATGCTCGACAATGATCAAGTCTCTGAGTTCAACGAAGATAAGAGTGCTGAGGTTTATGATATCTATGTGAAACTCTACTTCAGGATTAGATTCAGACTTGGAGATTTGATATCAGGTCATTACAAGCCCAAGGTGAAATGTGATTTCAAAGTCCCTTTGAATTCTAACAAGACCGCTGCTGCAACGTTTGTGCCCACCAAGTGCGATGTTGATTTCTACTGATCTGCGCTTTTGATTTGTTTCTTGGCACATAAGTTATAATTCGGATTTTATTTGTTTATGTTTTTTTTCTTCTTTTTTCTGTGTGATATTTGTTATTTAGGTTATTCATTCTTTGGGTGTACATCACTATCATATGTTTCTATGAAATAAACAATTATTTTCTTTAGTTATCTACATTAAACTAATTTTATTAATACTATGATGTTGACCCAACCCTAAGAGAATATTTATATACTTATCTTAAAGAGAATATTTATATAATTATCTTAAGTTGAATGTTTCAAAAATATAATATATTGAGAAAGGATAAGTTTACACCATTCTTTACATTAACATCGTATTTGTATATATACTATGCCTAAGTTTTACTTTTTAATAATTTATTTTTTCTTGATTTTCGTTCAAATCTGTTTTCTGTGTTAAAATCTACTGTGTTAAAATACAATGTTCGAAAAACTTATGTAAAAATACAAGTAGTCCAATAATAATATTTGAATGTTATATTACAAATAACGCTTACTTTCACTTCTTTTAAAAAATTTACTTTTAGTCTTTCACTTCTTTTTACAATAACGCTTAATAATCCGAAGAAAATAAATAACATCACACTAACAAACGAACGGAGGGATACTAATACTAGATATCAAACAAAGAGTAAGACATAGCGTTGAGAATATTGTCCATGCAAATGTAATCATCATTGTCCTAATTTTGCCTCTCTCACGATTGTTTCTTCTTCCCTATCAACTGATCTTATTGTATTTAGAATATATATCACTCTCAGTCTCAGATATAAGCAAGAATTTCATTTTTCTTACCAACGGATGATGTTGTCACCAACAAACTTAGCCAATTTCACAAAATTACATGTCATTTCTTTGAGTGATGTCGTCAATGATTAAATAACAATTGAACTTAAAGATTGTTGGATTATGGTTGTTGGAAATATGAAGCAACATCTACTTAATATAAATCCAAGGTTGTCATGATGACATCTACTTAATATAAATCCAAGGTTGTCATGATGACAACCTTGGACACAAACCTAACCCTAAATCTTACGTGGCATTATATAGAAAGCTTAATTCCTATGTGGCATCTTTAGAGCAATCCTAAGTAAAACTTAATAATAATAATAATCTTATGTGACATCTTTATAGCAATTCTAATAATAATAATAATAATAATAATAATAATAATAATAATAATAATAATAATAATAATAATAATAATAATAATGATAATGATAATGATGATGATAATAATAATAATAATCATTAAAACCTAATAATAAGTAATAATAAAAATAAAAATATTATTGTTCTTCATATTTCTATTCCAATTCTAATTATAAATTAATTTATTAAAACTCATAAAATCATTTACATTTCTATTACAAATATAAAGGGTATTTTATTTATAAAAGGTATTTTAGTTATAAAACTCTTCATTCTTTTAAATTTAATTAAAAAATAATTAAAAATAAAATTTATTTTCATAATTTCTAAAATTATAAATAATATACTACAATAATAATAATATAAAAAAACCAATTAATAATTACAATATCACAAAAAAATTTAAAAATTAAAATTAAAAAAAGTCAAATAAGAATAATTACTATATTATTCATATTTTCATTTAAATTTTGAATTACTTAGTTTTTTAAAATAATAAATACAAATCATATATCACAAATATAAAATGTATTTTAACATCTAATTATGATAAAAAATATTCACTTATTGATTTATCAATTTCAAATTTAAATCTACTTTATAATTATGATAATTTTAATTAAAATATCATAAGGTATCACTTGGTATTTTGGACAATGTTAGTAGGAATCTACTTTATAATTTGAATTTTTAATTTTTGATATTCGAATTAAAACATGAAAAATATAAAATATAAATATTCTAATATACAATCCTAAATCATGATGGCAAACCTTATTTATGATTTTCATAGTGACCCAATTTTACACGTAACTTTAAATATAAATATTCAATTCTATTAATTTTGTAACTCCCATATAATTCCATTAATTATTTCATTTACTCATCCTTATAATTTTTTTTGTAAACCAAACACATTCCTATCTCTATATTTCTTTTCAAATTCTTCACCCACTCATTAATCAATTCATATAAATTAATATAATATAAATATAAATTAATATATTCATAAATATTTTGTAACTCCCATATAAATATATATTAATTCATATTTATATTAATACTTTTGTCATTCTTTATAAATATATATTTGGTCATTTCATCACACGATCATTTTTCAAACAATTATCTTATCTAAAATGGCTAACAATGGTTAGTATTGAAAACATAACATAATATCCTTTTCTTATTCTTAAATGGTCAATTTGTCTCACTCCTCCTTAAATAGATAAATTCCTCTCTTTTTCTTCATCACACAAATGTTTTAACAAAGCATGAGATGAATGAGTGAATTATTCAACACCGATTCAAAAAGATAATTGATTTTTCTATTTTTATCTAATCCGGTAAGGTTTCATGTTTTTTTATATCTATTCAATTCAAATCAATTTCACGTCCTTATTTTTTGAATAAATTTTAATTTTATTGTTTTGATCATATTCCAATTCATTTCATAAATATTGTTTTGATCATATTCATATTTTGTAATATAATTTGTAATTTTACTTTGCAGGTTTTGCAATTTGAATGAGTCTAATCAGCCCTAACTCCTACATACAACAATCTTAGAACGAATATTAGTATCTTTCAGTAATTTGGAGAAAATTGCAATACATATGCTTTCATTTTGATATTTTTTTTTTGGGTTTAATTTCCTTCCTCTTTCTTCACATTCTTATAATAGTAGTACTTATGCATTCTTTCGAATATAAATTATTATTTATTACTTTATTATAAATTATAGTTATTATTTTAATCATATATATATATACTCATAATTATTTTAAAATAAGTTATTTATTGTTTTTGTAATAAATATGCACATACGACTCTTGCAATTGCTTTCGTCCAGATCTAATCATATCAATTACATTATTTTTTTATTAGTACATAACAATAATATTTAATTTTAATTGTTATGAAGTTTTTTTTTTTATTTCCAAATTCTTACAAAAAAAAAAATCTAAACTCTGCTTTTTGCTTTTTAATATTAGTGACATTATCTACCCATTAAAATATTAACTTTGCCGTTACTATCATATTAAAAAAATAAAACTGAATCTCAATTTTTCATTATTTACTAATTATCTATCAATCTAAATCTTCAACTTATAATTGATGACTATTAGAAATTCTGAAATTATATTACTTACTAATTTGAGTAAATAATTATATTTCTTAATATGAACTTATAATATTTACCTATCATTCCAATTTCTAACTCAACAATTAATGTAATATTGAACATTTTGAAACTATTTTTTTAATTATATTTTAGTACAATTATTATTGAATTATAAATGACAGCTATGAAATTGTTGTTTTACAAATTATCCGTTCATTAAAATCCTAAGATACAAACTAATTGATAAAACTTAATATGATTCCTATATTGTTTCCAGTTACATCGATCTTTTTTATTAGTCTTTAAAATTTAACATATTCTTAAATATTCTAATAAACTCATATAATTAAGACTCAAACTAACATTCTAATATATTCTAAAATTCTTTAAAATTTAACATATTCTTAAATATTCTAACAAACTAATCAACTAATCTGCAAATTTTTTTATGATAAAAGTAAATTTAATAATCAAAATATCACTATTTAATAAAAAATTAAAATAGCTTCGTTAAAATATTAATAACTTAATTTAATAAAATTTAGAATCATTAATGCCTATGAAATTGAAGAAAATAACTTTAAAGTTTCATTTTAATTTTCAAAATCATTTTTTCTTTAATTTAATTATTGAAGTGAAAATAATTAATTTATTTAGATGATTAACCCATAATAAATAATCGTTTCCCATACCCCAGGAAAATATTAATGAAGTTATTTGATTAACATAGTAACACCGAAGAAAAAATCAATATATTAAAATATAATATGATTTGAAAAAAAAATCTAGAGAATATATGGTTTAAACCATTTTTTGGACTTGATATTGAATAAAAAAGTTCTTAGGTTTTGTAAATTATAGACTAAACACTAAAAGAATAATTGAAATTTAGATTGATCTACTCTTATATGTATTATGAATTTAATGATTAATCACAAATATTATCTATAAATAATTTAATATAATATTGTATTATTCACATAAATATGACAAATCTTTAAAATTTAAATAACATAATTGAAATTTTATCATATATAAATTATTAGTAATTCTCATATTTTTAAAATTTTGTTTATATTTAATATAACTTTAAAATAAGTGTAAACATATGATATAATTTATATATATAAATTATTAATATAAAAATTCTAATTAAATCCGTGCAACGCACGGGCCATAGATCTAGTTGTAACAAAGAACGGGTTGATGTGGATCGCACTTGAAAATTCAAAGCATGTGAATTCACACTAACTTTTAGGTTCAATTCGACCCCTCTAATTATTATATATCAGATGCAATAAGGATTAACGGCGAATTCTCTTCATGATACTTTAAATACCTTAATGTGAATTGTACAAACACATTAAACTTAACTTTTGATAATAAGTTACATAAAAATGTTTCCTATATATCACTCATACATTAATGAAGTAAAAGATGAATTTAGAATAATTAAAATAGTGAAAAAATGAATGTATATATTTTATTTTTGTGTGTATTTATAAGAAAATTCACGCTACTTGATGAAGAGAAACACCATTTAAAAATGAAATTTAAATCGGTTCAATTAAAAGTTATAATACTTGACATTCAGAATAAAACTAAAAACACATAGAAATTTATAGGATAATATAATACTTGACATTCAATTAAAAGTTATAATACTTGACATTCATATTAAATTCACGTTAATATAAAACACGTTTTTCATATTTATAGGATAATAAATTTAGTCATATATGTGATATGGTACTATTGTAGCAGGTTGTAAGCCATTCCTCCATTCACCTTAGTGAATGGAGGAATGGCTTACAACCTGCTACACCTAAAGAGTTTTTCAATCTGAAACATTCGTCAGCTAGAAATGTAATATAAAGATGTTTTGGACTTTTGAAGGGACATTGGGCTATATTGAGAGAAAAGTCATTCTACCCGCTAAAAACTCAAATAAGAATAATAGCAACTTGTTGTCTTCTACATAATCATATTCGAATCGAAATGACACGAGATCCATTAGAAAGGGATTTAGGAGATGTTAAGCCCTCTAACGAATTCATGTCTGGTGAAATAATAATTGTCATGGAGCCAAGTAATGCGTGGAGTCAATGAAGAGATAGTTTAGCATTGGAAAACTTTAATAGATAGAGAAGTGGAAATCATCGATAATTTTTGTGTTTTTCATGTGTCTTATCTATTTTGTATTATTTTTTATCATAAATGTAATGTTGACTACGAATAAAAATTTTCAATGACTAAATTTGTATTCTTACTAATACTCTTGTTTTCTTAGTAGTATTGCTTTTTTATATGATAATGGTTAGTTACGTCTAATCTGCTTTGAACTTGATATATTGATGCTCGTGTGATCTGTTTTGAACTTAACATTTAAAAGCTCTGCTAAGCTATTTATTCCTTAACATATAAAGGCTAGGCTATGTTCATATGTTTTGAACTTAACATATAAAAGCTATATACTTTAAACATGCTAGTTTTTGAGTTTATATAGATGGACGAGTCATTTAAAAATCAAAATGCAAAAAGCTCAGAGCGGCAGTGGATTGCAGAAGAAGATGGTATATTAGTCCAAGGTTTATTACAACTAGTGGATGACGGGTGGAAGGCGGATGCAGGAACATTTAAACAGGAATATACTAAAGTGTTAGAAAAGTATCTCCATAGAAAAAATCCAAACAGCACACTAAAATCAAACCCTCACATTGAATCAAGAGTGAAACGTCTAAATCACAATATTCAGCAATCAAAGATATGATGGGTCTAAGTACAAGTTGTTTTGAATGGGATGTTAATCGGAAGATGATTGTAATAGAGAAAGAAGTTTACAGTCAATGGTGCAAGGTGACATTTCATTTCAAATTTTAACAATGTATATTATATTTTAATTTATAATATTCAAAATTTAATTTATCGTTTTTACAAGTTTACTTTAATGCAGTCTCATCCTACTGCATTTGGTTTGTATGGAAAACCATTTCCCCACTTTGACAGCTTGGATGTTGTGTTTGGAAAATATAAAGTATCTGGTAATGCATCAGAAGGTCCAGCAGAGCATGCTTATAACATTGTGAAAGAATGTTTCCAATCAACACAAGAGAATTAATTTGAATTCAATTTGAATGAAGGGGAAGAGAACTACGAGTCGCAAGTCCCAGAAACGATACCTACATCAAATAGGAGTGGAAAACGTGCAGAAAAAAGGGTAAAGTATAATGATGATGTTTCTGACCGTTTATTGGCTTCATTAAACAAGATAGTTGAGTTTTATGCTGGAAGTGTGGAGAATATGCAACACCTCACATCTTGCTTTACGAAAAACACACGGTTGATAGGAGGAATCAAGTCGTCTCTATTTTAAAAGAAATAGAAGGACTATCAACTATAGATTTTGTAAGGGCTTCTATGCTTATCACCAAAGACAATATGTCTTGATGTTTGATAGAGTGACTTTTGTGGTATGAAATAAAATTGGTTAATCATAATTAAATTGTTAACCAATTCCAAGATTTTAAATAACGGTCGTGTTTGCGTTGCGGTTGTGTAAAGATTTTCGCGTTTTTGATCGGTATCGGTAAGAATACAATTGTATGGCATGAAAAATTAAATCTTTTGGGAAATTCTTGCAACCGCATATTTGAACAATGATCAACCTAAAGCCCCAATTCACCGAAGAACCCTAAACCCCAAATCAAATTTTCAAAATCAAATCCAAAATCAAAAATCACAAACTCACGAATTTATATTTCAAAAAGCAAACACGAAGATCTTGAATGTGAAGAACCTTAAGTTAGATGGTAGAAATTCTTTTTTCCATCGATCATGTTTGTTACTCAACCGCAAATCAATCTATGCTGAAAATTGTTTAACCTTTTGTTGCAGATTACTGTTTCGGTTTATTATGCTTGTTTCACTATGAATTATCATGTTAAACCTATGGAATTCAAAGTCAATAAGAGGGTTAATGATTATTCTGTAGATGGTGGATTAAATGGATTAGGAATTCAAATCCAAATCAGAAGTTAGGCCAATCTCATATAAGATTAAAAACTAGAGAGGTCTATCTTTTGTTTTTTATTAGGAATTACAGGTTTTGCTTAGTTTATTATTTTTTGGAATAAATATTCGTTACTCCTGCCGCCATTGTAGCAAATTTTGATTTTTCTCCTCTAAAAAAATTTTGATTTTTTCCTCTAATATTATTTTTTTTGAATTCTCTCCTAAACGTATAATTTTAATATTGAATTTGGGGATAAATAAAAAAAATTAGAAGGAATAAAAGACATAAAATTTTCAATTTTAAAGAGGAAATCCAAAATTTTTTTATAAAGGAAAATCAAATCTCGCTATATTATAAAGGGATAAAGTAGTATTAACCCTAATTTTTTTTTCAATATACAAATAGAGAAAATGGGTGATGCACTGACAGTGTAAAATAGTTTTACACTGTCAACCAATCACGACTTTGTTAAGCACCAAGTCATACTTTAAATCTTAAATTACTGATATGATGTGGCAAAATAAAATGTTTTTATTGGATGACAGTGTAAAGATTTTTTACACTGTCAGTGCACTACCTTTTAACTCATACAAATATATCCCCATATGTCCAAGTCCCCATATGTCCATTTCTTGTTCACTTTGGTGTCTGACGTTAAAATTCTGTTACAAAAAACGCCTATGTGGCAAACGTTGCTGACTTGGCAAGCATATTATTTTTTAATTAATTTTCACCTAAGCTACTGTTACTGTTGCTGACGGGGCAAGTTTATATTTTATATTTTATTTTTATTAAATTCCATGTAGACTATTTTATTATTATTTAATTATAGAAATGTTAAATGATTCAATTTCATAAAAATGTTGCCAAGGGTTTTTGAACCCCAGCCCTCCTAGTCGAAAACGTTGGCACCTTTACACTCAGCCACTTCACATTTTTGTTTAACAATTGCATTGGATATCTATATATTACATAAACATGTTATTTATTGTAATATTTATAATATTTCAATTACACTATTAATTATATTATATATTTAGCATAAACATTACATGTGAATTATGTAACATATTATCTATACATAATCATAAACATATTATTTATTGTAATATTTCAATTACACGTTAATTAAATAGTTAAAATATTTATTTAACATAAACATAAAAATTTTAAAAAGGAATATATCTTTAGATATAAATAAATTGATTTAAAAATTGATTTTTAAAATATATAAATAATATGAAATATTCTATTTTTACTACACATTTCAATTCTTTACGTTTCATATTTTAGGTAACTAATTATTTAATAATCTATATAATAGTTAAAACATTTAATAAATTAATTATTTAATAAAAAAATGTAAAATATTAATAATTGAGGTATTAACATTTAAAAAAAAACTCACACATTTTTTTCCGACTTAAAATATTTTAATTATTATTGGAAAAAATTATTTAACAAAATTATTTATTACTGTATATTATTATTTATTAGAACAAAACAATAATTATTATCAAAACTCAAAACAAAACAGTAATTATTACCAAAATTCAAAATAAAACAAAATTTATTTCAAAAAAAGTATCTCATTATTATTTATTAAATATTTTAACGTTAATTATTCCATCTTTAATTTACCAATTATTATTTTAATTTATTAAATATTTAACATTAATTATTAAATATTTTCCCAATAATAATTAATTTTTTTCCAATATACAGTAAATATAATTAATTATTTAAGAGTGATAGTGATAGTGTTAATAATAACAGTAATAGTGATAATGTTATTTAACAGTAATAGTGATAGTGTTATTTAACAGTAAAATATGAATAGCAAAATTTAACACATTTTATTTAATAAAAAAATTCATTTAAACAAAATTAACACAAGTATGTAATATATACTTATGTATTGCAATTTTAAAACAAGAAATACAAGTGACCTAGTGGATATACAAGGTTGTGGTAAGTAGGAGGTACAAGGTTCAAACTTTGATGGAGACAAAAGTTTTAAATCTTTGCATCTTAATATTTCAAGGATCAAAATGAAAAAAACACGCTCCCGGGACCATATATCGGACATCTGTGATTGAATCATCATTTCATTTTCTACTTTGATCACTTTCAACTCACCGATTAATGGTGACATGGTGAAATATTAATTAAATCTATAATAACACACCGATTAATCTAGAGAATTAAAGAAAATAATTGTTTATTTCATAGAAACGTATGATCCTGATATACATACATCCAAAGAATAAATAAAATAAATAACAAATATCACACAGAAAAAAGAAGAAAAAAACTTAAACAAATAAAATCCGAATTTTAACTTATGTGCCAAGAAACCAATCAAAAGCGCAGATCAGTAGAAATCAACATCGCACTTGGTGGGTACAAACGTTGCAGCAGCGGTCTTGTTAGAATTCAAAGGGACTTTGAAATCACATTTCACCTTGGGCTTGTAATCACCAGATATCAAATCTCCAAGTCTGAATCTAATCCTGAAGTAGAGTTTCACATATATATCATAAACCTCAACACTCTTATCTTCGTTGAACTCAGAGACTTGATCATTGTCGAGCACCAACAGTTTCTGTCCTGAGAAAACAACGCTCATGGGATCACTGCTCTTCTTATATTGGCGAAACGAATTCTTGAATGTGATCACATCAACATTATTAGTAAGCCTTGAGCCTTCATAGAACGCGAGAGCCTCAACTTTATCGTAGTAGATGCTGAGTTTTTTGTTAGGGTTGCGTGCTGTGAAGTTGAGAGCCATATTGTAGTGTAGCGTGTTGTTTTTGTAGTCGAATTCAGTTAGATTGGCTTCCGTGACATAGAATTTGAAGGAGCGGGGCTGAACAACCAGATAGAAGATAAGGACTGCGAGACCAGCGAGAACGATCAGCGTGAGAAGAACCTTCCAGAAGAAACTGAAGAGACAGCAACAACAGCTCCTGCTTCGTTGGTGGTATGGATGGGGTTGTGCTGGTGGTGGAATGGCGGGGCCGTAGTATGCACCGTTCAATTGTGGCTGCTTGTTATCTGCCATGTTATGTGACGAGGAAATGAACTCAGAAATTGAGATTTTAATGTGATAGAGATTAATGGGAGAAGGAAAGTTGTAGTGAAATGCCAATAGAAAGAATGAATTGTGATGTTAAAGGAGGAAAGAGTAATGCCAATATATGTAGAAAAAAAGAGATTGGAGATTTTATGTGATAACGCGTTTATATAAATACGTGAGCGTGTTGAATATTTGCTATTATTATGATTCATTTTTCACTTAGTTAAGGAACCTATAACAATATGGTATCGCGTTGCAGATAGTTTTGACTGCTGCAGTTTTATTTGAAGTTACCTTTTCAGTTGGTCCGAAACATCCACGAAGAAACAAGAATATTCATGCGAAAGTTATCCAAGACTTTTTATTTTATTTTTTTAAATAAGACAATCTTATATGATTCTAGTTGGACATGATTCCTTAAAACAAAATACCCATCTTAAAAGTAGACACACTAAAACTAACATGGTATAAAATACCCATCTTTAAACTTTATTTTGACTAGAGGAAAAAGATGATTACAATAAAATGATTAAATATATATTTATCGTGTCTTACATACATGTCTAAATAACTTTCTTTTTATAATTAATATAATAATTAGTATTTTAAAAATTAGATTATTAAACTGGTGAGTGTATTGAATTATTGGTTTATTGGTCAAATCACTGGAGCACTGTTAGAACCACATGACTAAATCGAATTAAATAGACAACTCAGTTGTATAGATCGGTCGTTATAACAAAACTATATAAATATAAAACATGTCGAACCGAATGATTCAGTCTCTACAAAATATAACTAGCAACTTAAATTTTTTCAAAAATATCATATCATAAATAAAGTTCATAATTTAAATTCAAATTTTAAATTCAAATTTTAAACATAGGTATCACATAACAAAATAATACAAAATTACAAAATATAATTGTAAACAAAATTTAATCGCAACATAATCTAATTGAATAATTTATAATAAAATAATTTTATTGTCTACTAAATTTAATTTTAAGAAAAAATTATTTTAATGTTGGGATCTCCTTCAATATCAAAATCATCTGCAATAAAATCAACTGCATCTGCAACATCTTTATATTTATTTTTTATTTTATTTATTTTATTTTTATTTTAATTTTTTAATAATTTATTTTTTAATTTTTCAACAAGACAACTTTTGTGCTACACTTTTTATTTTGTTGTTTTTTATTTGAATTGTATATCTACTCTTATTTATTTTTTGTTTGGTGCAATGCTACTAGAGTGTTTTTTTTTTTATTGGTTATGTGAGGTTCAATCTCGAAGTTGATACCATTTGATTCGGAAATCGAGAAGACAACTAGAGTGGCATAGTTAGTTAAAGAGAAAACACATATTTCTTATGATAATGAAAGAAATCAAGAGAAACATGACATGGAAATTCCACTAAGACAAATGATGGGAGATTACTGTACAAGAATTGATGTTGGACAGGATTCCTTAGGATTTCAACCTACTAACCTTATTACTTTTGATATTAAGAATTATGTGCTTTTAGGTGTGAGAGATAACATGTATGACAGACAAGCTATCAAACCTGATGGAGTAATCGATGATTACATTAGATTAAGGTTGTTCGAATTTTCTCTAATATGCATAGCTAAAGATTGGTTGTGGTGTTTACCCAATGAGGCCATTCAGACATGGAATGAGCTATAAGACCAGTTTACGGAAAGAAAAAAAAAAGGTCCCAGATTTCAAACTTTAAACAAGGTGATGTTAAATCCTTATTTGGTACTTGAGAGAGATTTAAACTGTTACTCAGAAGATTTCTGAATCACAACATAAGCAACATGAAAAAGATATAACATTCAACTAGAAGTCTAAAAGCTCAATCAATAATGCTTCTAGATGCCTAAATTATATGTACCATCAAAATAAAGAAGTGAAGGTGAAGTGAAATGGTTGATAGAAAAAATGTGTCATAATGACTATCGCTCACAAAGTGAAAGAGGATTCAGACCAAAGGGTGCACTCAAACTATATGTAAATAATGCAGTGTTAGCTCAACTATAAGTAATTACTACATAACTATTTGGGTACACAATTGTTCCAGCTCGGGGTGGAAATAGGCAGGGCTGAGCTAGATTTTTCCAAACCTAAGTCTGACCTGTAGCCTGTCGTAGGCTAACTTTTAGGCATGAGTCTGGCCTTTTCGAAGGCCTATTTTTTTAGACATATGTAAATAAGCAATTAAAATAATGTTTAAATAGACTAACTAACACTACTACATTGATTATTTCGTGGCCAAACCGTGGCCTCAGCGTTACACCACGGTTATTTTGCATATAGCCTCTGTTTCGTGGCCGTGGCAGGAGACCTTTTTTTTGTAGTGTAACTAAAAGACTAAGAGACTAAAAATTTGTTTGCATTGACTTATTTTAACTTACCTATTAGCATAAGTTCTGTGAGACTATTTGTTTAAGAAAATTTATGGGGGGAAAATGTTCATCAGGTGTTTTCATCTTATTTTCATAAGTTTTTCAAGATAACAAAGTTTTATTTATGTATTTTAATTTCAAAGTACAAAACATAACATAATGATAATAAAAGAATATTCATATTTATTTAAATAGGCTGCGCTGATAGGCTTAAAAGGATTTTTAGCTTTTTTAACTAAATAGCCTTATAAAAATTCCTAGGTCTTTTCTATTTAAAAAATGTGTGGTCTGACCTGAGCCTATGTAGGCTAGCTTGTAGGCCCATGTTATCGACCTGTCATATTTTCACCCCTAGTTCCAGCCATGTTAGTCATGTTCATTCATTACGGTGTAAATTTGTGGAGAAGGACTTGCTCGTGGAAAATGTGTACCATAAAGATTTAGTGAAGACACTCAATTTGCAAATCTCCAGAGAAATAATCCTTACTCCAAAATTTCCAATTCTTGTTTGAAAGATCATCCTAACTTCAAGTGGAGCCACAATCAAAGTTTGAGTGCAAATAAAGGTGTTCAACAAGCTCCACAAGCACCGCCACAACGGAAGTCATCTTAGCTTGAAGAAGCCATGGCTTAATTTATGAAAATGGCTCAAATTAATTTCGAGAAAGGTAAAAAAATCAAGAAGCAATGACTAAGAATCAGTATATTATGTGTAAGAACATTAAAGTGTCCATAAAAAATCTAAAGATGTAGATCAGTCAGTTGTCTAGACAATTAGATACACAACCTGGTTCAAGTGGGGGTTTTGTGGAAATATAATACATAACTCGGAGAATGAGAGTTGTAAGGCCATCGAGTTGAGGAATATAGTGATACCTTCAACCACTAATGCTAGTGGTGATAAAAAAGAAGTGAGTTAAAGTGACAAGAAAAGTCAAGATGAGGAAGAAGTGGATGAAGAATGGGTAGTAATTGAAGAAGGAGTAGTTGAAAAAGAGAGAAAAATCATAGGAAGTAAAAATGAGAAATGGAGTGAGGACTCTGTGAGGGGGATATTCTTGATACCCTCATAGATAGGAATTCACCCTTGAGAAGAACTAAAAAAATCCTCAATGAACCTAATCCAGAGCTATCCAATTATGTTTAGCCACCCTACCATATCTTGAAAAAGAAATCAAATAAAGAAATGGAAGTAGGGGTAATTTAAGAGTATATGCAGATGCTTACAAAGATTCATGTCAACATTCCGTTCTTGAAGCTCTTGAGCATATGCCAATATACACAAAATATATGTTCTGAATGTAAAATGTTGTGTTGAGTGCTTCTGCCTAGAAATGTTTTGCAACATTTGTCTCATTGATTATGGTTCTAACTATTTCTTACAAAGTACATTTTTTTTTCCTTTCTACAACTCCATCAACTACATTCTGTTGACGAGTTCTAGAACAAGAGAAATCACGAGAAATTCCATTTTCATAAAAGAGCTTTTCAAAATCTTTATTTTTAAATTCCCCACCATGATCACTTCTGACTTTAACAATTTTGAAATCCTTTTCATTTTGCACTTGGGAGCATAATCTGTTTCATCCTTATGTTTTAAGAATTTTACCCTTGTCCATATGTTGTACACATCAATGATTACTAGTCCATACTTCTTGCCATTGACAGAGGCTGTTTTCATTGGACCAAACAAGTCAATGTGCAAGAGCTCCAGAGGCTTAGAGGGTGAAGCAACATTTTTAGCTCTGAAAGAAATTTTTAAAAACTTGCCTTTCTGACATGCTTCACAAAGAGCATTTGAAGAAAACTTCAGATTTGGAAGGCCTCTAACAAGGTTTAGCTTATTTAGCTTTGAGATTCTTCTCATGCTAACTTGGCCTCACCTTATGTGCCAAGTCCGTTCGTCTTCATTCACAAACATGTGGCATTTAACATTTTGAGTTTCTAAATTTGAAAGTTTAATTTTATAAATATTGTTTTTCCTCTTGCCTCTGAAAAGAACAGAGCCATCCCTTTTACTAACAACTTTGCAGGACTCTTGTTTAAAGATAATAGCACAACCATTGTCACTTAATTGAATTATGGACAAAAGGTTATGCATTAATCCTTCAACTAACAAAACATTAGAGATAAAGGGTAGAGAACTATTACTAATTATTCAGGAGCCAATTATTTTTCCTTTCTGACCTCCTTCAAAACCAATAGATTTGTCATGCTTAAGTTCTAGATCTTGGAACATATGTCTTCTTTTTGTCATATGTCGAGAGTTTAACTTAGCTTCTATAGATGTTTACAACATAGATTATTTTTATATTTATGTACCCATATATTTTTTGGACCTTTATGGATAGTTTTCCCATAGGTTTTATCAACTCAGGGTCTTTGTGCATAATTAGTATCATGTGTGTGACCATGAGTGTAGTGAGAGTATAAAGCTTTTGGATCAATCCCAATTTCTTCTTTAGGTTAAGGATCAAGCATTTCGTCCCTTGTTCTTATATAGCTCATGCCTTTTCTCCCATTTCTAATAAATCCTTAGATTATGGAATCCATTTTCCTTATATCTATGTTTGAAGCTGGAAATTTTTTAAAAGAAGTTTCATAGTTCCTGGAAGCACATTCATAGTTCATAGGAGCATTTATGAGAATTTCCTTTTCTAAAATATTACTCTTACTTTTGAGAGCAGGGTTTTCATTTTCAAAACAAATAATTTTCTCTTTCAAAATAATTTTTTTCTCTCATTAACTCATTATGAGCTCAAGAATGAGTTACAAGAACTTTTTTCAGAGTCTTGCATCTTCTTTAAAGTTTTTGATTCTTTTCAATAATCTTAGCTAAAGATATTTCAAGTTCAAAACGAGATAGACGAGAAAATACCCCCTTTTGTGTCTGATTATAATTCTGATTCAAAGCTACCTACTTCTACTTTTGCCACCAGTGCCATATTTGCTTGCTCTTCTTCATATTCATTTTCTAAAGAGTTTGAGTCTCCCCATGTTGACATTCGAACCTTCTTCTTATCTTTAAAGAACTTCTTATTTGGATTTTCTTTGGTGACTCTGGGACACTCATTCTTATAACATCCAGGCTCTCTGCATTCAAAGCAGATGCCTTCTTTTCAACTCTAGACTTCTTCTGCTCATAGGTTGACTTAGAACGTCCAGCTCTTATTATGTAGCCTCTTAGCTTTTATTTTCTTTGCTTCTAGAGTAGGTTAACTCTTCTAGACAGTAAATACATTTAATCTTCTTTAGATTTTTCTTCTTCTACTTGAAAGGCTCTAGTCTTTTTAGACTTACATTTGGAATTTTAAGGCCACAAACTTTCCTTTCTTATGAGGCTCATCCTCTTCTAGCTCAATTTCATGACTCCTTAGAGAGCTAACAAGCTCTTCTAAAATAATAGTATTTATATTATTTGACACCTTAAGTGCAATCACCATTGACCTCCATTTCTTTGGAAGGCTTATGATGATCTTTTTCATATGATCTGCAGTAGTGTAGCCTTTGTTCAAGACTTTCAAACCAGCAACAAGACTCTGAAACCTTGAGAACATATTCTCAATGGTTTCTTCTTCCATTATGAAGGATTCACACTTTTGAATCAAGGCAAGAGCCTTGGTTTCTTTTACTTGTTCCTTTCCTAAGAGAATTAAATATAGACTTTGCAGAGTCTATATTTGTTATCTTTTCATATTCAATGTATGAAATAGCGTTCAACAGAATAGTTCTTGACCTATGATGATTTTTGTTGTCCTTTTTCTATTGATCATTCATGGGACTTACTTCCATTTTAACACCATTTGGATTTAAAGGATGTGTGTAACCACCTGTAACCATATCCCACAAATCAGCATCAAAACCAAGGAAGAAACTTTCGATTCTATCCTTTCAATAATCAAACTTATCAACATAAAAAACTGAAGGTTTAGCAGAGTAGTGATCTTTATTATTGTTTGTAGCATGTGAAGGAACTCTTGCCATTTTGTTTTAATAAGTGGATCTTTATCTAACACGGTTAAGTGTTTGATATAACAATCAATACCATAACCAGAGCGTTGATGTCAATTGAAGGTTCAAAGAAACATAAGAAAGGGGAGTTTGAATTGAATTTCAAGATTAAAACTTTTTCGTTCACCCAAAACACAAACAACACAAATGTAACAATGATAAAGGAAATCGAGTAATTTTATCCTGGTTCACCGTTAACAAGGTTACTTCAAGTCCACCCGCCAAGGTGATTTCATCTTCTCAACAAGGACTTAATCCACAAATCAAAAACTTTGATTACAAACCACAATGACCACAACCAATATCTTCTCAAGGATTCTGACTATACCCTAGTCCCTCAGGAAAATCAACCAATAGGTTAAGATTTACAAGATTTTGTATTTACAATGTGCTTCTAAGAAAGATGATACACACAGTTTCAATGCAACAAATTTTTCTAACAAAGAATGAAAAAGTATTAAGCTTTACACGCAAATGTTTTCTTCTTTGTGTAGTTTCTTAGAATTTTGTTCTTGGTGCTTCTCACTTGATTTCTCTTACATCGTTGTTTTTCCCCACTTCAAAGACTCCTTTATATAGATGATAAATAGATCTGTTGTAGGGTGAAGTTGGAATTTCTTAATAATATAGCTTGCATGAAGACTTTTTTATAGCACAGTAGTAGAGTGGCGTTTGCAGTATAGTGCGAGGAGGGATGAGGTGTGTTGAAAAAGTTGGTACAATAGTACAGTCCTTTGTCATGTTTGCAAGGTAGGGAGAGGATATTTGATTTTGTATTATTTTAATATTTCCTTACTAACTCTTTTCAGAGTTAACTTCTTGAGTCAGATACTTCTAATAAGAGATGATGAAGCTTGATCAAAGTTTACAAATAGTCTTCAGATCTTGAGAACATGAAACATCAAAGTCTTGGATATATTAGAGTAGTTCTGGACAAGATTCTTCCATAAGAGTTGACTTGATAATTCAGATGCAATTTTTTGTTGTAAACACATTTTTGTTTTCTTCAAAAGTTCAGAGTGTGTTTGATGTTTGAGATCAGAGTTGCTTGTTCAGAATCTAAAACTTCAGTGGTCTAAAGTCCAAAGTTTGTCGATCAAAATATGTGCACTTAACAAACTATTGGAGTACAAAAATTATTTTCTATATATTATATACTTTGTTATCATCAAAACTCAAGGATTAATTGTAGAACCAAACTTTGTTCCACCAGTTAATTCTAATAAAATATATGTTTCCTCTTCCCTGTGCACTATGACATAATCTTTCCCCAAATCCCACATATCTCTTACAATTTGTTTTGCATCCTCTTGTAACAAGATCCAACTACTCTGTTCTAACTTATTATCTGGTAAAATTAAATTAGGATGCTGGTTTACCCAGCTTTGAGGCTGCTTATGCTGACTACAACTGTTTTTAGTAATCGTGTTACTCCCTTTCCTCCATCCTTTCTTATTTTCCTTCAGGATTTCTCCTTCGTCATCTTCTTTTGCTGTAAGCTTGAAATTTTTCTACCCCCTCTCCGCTTGTCATTTGTTTCTATTCTATAAGTGATTCTTCATTATTTTTTTGTTTTTTTTCCAACGTGATTCTTCATTAAAATGCTGAGAGTGTTGTTATATACATAAACCATTAGTTATTTTACCATTTAAAAAATAATAAGATTGATATTAAAAAGACCAAAAAAAGGTAATATATTGCAAATATAAAACTTTAAAAATTACATTCATAATAAATTACTTTTTCACGTTATTCAAAAATAAATTATGTTGTCATATCACTCAAATGTTACAAAGACATTTTGAAATTGATGATGTGAAGTGCAAAAATAGCAGTCTATTAAATTGAATATGTTAATGTAAAACTAGCTTACGTAGGTATCCATTAAACTAAATGTATCTTTAAATTTGATAATTTTATTTATTCTTAAAACACTTGAAAAGTCAAGGTATATTAAATCGAGAAAAATAAAAAAAGAAAGCATACAAAAGTCGATGACTTAGAAAGCTAGAAACTTAATATGAAAAGGGAAGCATAAAATAGTCAAGTCAATAGCTTAAGGAGGTTGAAACTTGGAAGTTTCCACGAACGTTCCTTCCCCGAGTACATTTAAATTTCACGCGTTTCATTTGTGCAAAATTTCTCCTTAATTTCTAGTACTACCTCCAATTTTGGTTATTATAAGGGGGAAAAATATGAACACTACTACGGTACTACCTAATTCACAATAAAGTCTTACTATATTTTGAGGAGAAAAAAGTTTTAATGGAGTAAAGGAGAGAAAAAGAGAGTAAACAAGAAAGAGAAACAAAGAAGATAAATTTAAAATATGTATAGTGTTTTGTTGAACCAATCTAAAGGTGTGGGAAAAATATTTTGACAGAAAAATAATTAAAAAAAAAAATAGATTATTATAATATTTAACGTCACATTAAATACCTGTCCAAAAAGTCACATTAAATACAATAATAGTAGTTAACTCTAATTTTTAACTAACTACTCTATTTCAAAAAAAAATATTATGTTTTACTTTATAAGAAGTTCTTTTAAGCTAAAGTTTGCTCAGGAGAAACTTTCTTCTCTTCTTTTTAAATTTATGAATTTAATCTCTTAATTTTTAAATTTTTAGAAACCTTTTTTGTTAGAAAATTAAATCAAATTAAATAGGCTAAAACCGTGAATGAATCATTTTTTTTTATAGTATTTCAAGCACTCTTAAAATGTTTTAGAATTTTTACACTGGAATATTTAGGATAATTCAATCTTTATCGAGTTTGTACAAGAGCGACGAAAAACTCGAATATAGCGAAGAGTGTCTGGAATTTTCGGTAAAGAAGATGTATATTTTGTGATGTTTTTCTAAATCTAGAATGCTTAATTTATAGGCCAAACTGGTTTTGTTTCATAAGGTTAGGACTCTTGATGAGACACACACTTTCAACAACACTTTTACTAAATGTTGCACTATTTCGCCCATATCAGCACTTTTCGAACGTTGCATTGTTTTTACAACAACAATTTTCAAAGATTGTACTATTTCGCATAGCCTATTTTTGTATTCAAAATACAAACAGCATATTGCAACACTTCACAAAGAGTTTTCTATTTTTCAAATTTTTCACTTTAAAATTTTCTTGTCGTTTTGGAACACACATACGGTCATTAATTAATATTAATTATAACAATCCCCCACTTGCTCTAATAAAGACAAAATCAATTCCAGAGAAAGGAAACAAATAATGTTAATACAGTTAAGTATCTTTCGATTTGAACCTAACCTTAGTAAAGATAACGTAAAGTCTAATCGAAATGTTAGGTAGCAACGCTTTGAACCGATATCCCTTGTGATTAGACCGACATTACCTTACACACATTCTTTAATGGTTATTCGCCTACATCTCTTGCCTAGCACTATTTATGGCCATGTGCGTTTCCTGTTTTACATGAGAGAAACTCCAACTCTCACTTTGAGACGACACCATCTCAAAATTCATATAGGTGAAGTTCAATTTGTATCTATTTCTTGAGATACATATCCTCGATATAAAACTTCATTAAGAGTTTAAAAACCTCAACCCTCATTATGTAATAGTCAACATTGTCACAGAATGTTGCACAAACATCCAAATCAACGACTTGTTGTTACCCATTGAATATTAGGTTAAGATTTGTTAACTTCATATTGGGTTACTATCATTATCGGAACCCTCATTCAAGGAGTTTCAATCTCATACCTCTCGAGATAGTCTTTACTAAATCTCTGACCAGTGGCTTAGTAAATGGACCAAGTAAATTATATCTCGATTGTATATATGTGAATGAAATGATTTCATCTTCAATCAATTTTTTCATGCAAGAATGTGTAAGTCCTAACTTGCCTAGACTTTCTGTTATACACATTTTTTGTATGGTCTAGCTAAATTGGATTGACTACCACAATGTCTCAACACCCTTGAAACATTGTCTTTAGCCAATGGAACTTCTAACAAAAGGTCCCTCAACCATTCAACTTCTTTGACCAGTGGAAGCGAGATCCACACACTCTGACCCCATCGTCAAGAGAGTGATACATGTTTGTTTCTTGCTCTTCCAAAAAATCTCATCCTAACTAGTGTAAATATCCAGTCAGTTGTAAATTTATAATCTCTAACTCTCAATATCCAACTCATATTGGTATATCCTTCTAATATGGTAGGAAACCTACCATGATGGAGGTCAATATTTTGGTTTTAAAAAGATGATCGAAAATCCATGTGATGACCTTCTAATGCTCATCATTTGAATTGCTAATAAATCTACTCATTTACTAACTGCAGATGCTTTGCTGGATCAAATACTTAAGACAACCAATTACAATTGTATATTTCAATTGAGTTACGACTCTTCCATCATTCTTTGAATTTTGACACTTGGATCAAATGGAGTATGATCACTTCCTTAAAGCGTAATGTGTTTGAATTTATCAAACATTTTCTAAATTTAATGTGTTTGACTAAGTGCATAACCCCCACTATTTTTCTTTACTTTGATCTCTAAAATTATGTCAACTAGTCCAAGATCTTTCTTCTTGAATGTGGAAGTTAGAAACCTCTTTGTTTCTAAATTTCCATTCACCTTGTTGCTAATGATCAATCATATAATCAATATGGAGACAAAGGAATATCACAACATTCTCACACAACTTTTTGCACAAACAATTGTCACAAGAATTAGATAAAGAAAGATTTTAGAGGGTCATGTATGATGATGCGAGAATGTTTTAGATGAAGTGACAGATGAAATTCTAAGCAATTTAAAGTTGTATAGTATGAATTGAAATGAGTACCTTAGTTATGTTCAGCTCTCTCAAATATTCAATTGAATTTCTATGCTCAAACCTCTTGATCATCTTCATCTTTGATGTGCATGACACTTTTGATCCTTTTCTTCTTTGATTATATTTGTCTTCATCAAAACTGAACTAGATATAAGACATATTCTTCACACTTTTAAATTTAAAGGTTTATGATTTTTTTTTAATGAGTGTTCTTGGTTCACTTATATAGTGTTTATAGCATGAGTTCATTATACTAAGAAGGTATTACACTGATAAAGTAGATTTGTGATTCATGGTAGTTCACTAACATAATCAACTCAAGATGTCGTCAAATCCACCACGGGTGATAGTGATATACATCTAGTCCTGGCATATATTTTGTGGAATTATCGAATAGAGGTAGAAAATCTTTCACTAGGGTTTTGAATCGGGTAGTTCTCAATTGGTGTTTGAATTCATATAGGATAAAGGTGTTTCCTTTGACGTAAAATATTTTTGTTTGTTTGCACAACACTACTGATACTCGTAACATACTAATTTTACTTAATGTCTCATTGGTCTTCTTTCTATATGCACTTGTTCAAATTGATGATTAGTATGATTATAAGTAGCATACATCACTAGGTTCCCTCTAAGGTAGGATTTGGAAAAGTTACTATGGTTAAAATTAAGGCAAAAATGGTATGTGTTATACAGGACTCGATTGGACCTGAAAAGACCCTACCACTTATATAGGTCGGGTAGCTTTAATAAGTAACAATGTTTGTTAGATCTTGGATTCCTTGAACTCCTTGAGTAGCTAACGCGGCAGAATTATCACCTGAATTGGTTTATTTGGTCTTTACCTCCCCGACTTCTTGGAACTCATTATGAATCATAAGTTGTTCAATATCACGATTTACTGAGTGATTAGATACATGATGTCATGTATCCTTAGAACTTACTGTTGATTGATGAAATAAATAGTAAATACCATTGGATTTGAACTACTAGGAAAAAGAACAAATGTTTGTGTTCCCAGTGATTGTGAAAATTCATCCAATCATTTTGGGCCTGACCACCTCGTAGATCATGGTTATGGCTAATTCATGCTTCTGAGATTTTTCTAGACCGCATGTGCATATACTAAGTATAGTCGTGACCTAGTGATTGGAAATTTTTAGTGGTATTGGATGTGGTGTCTCACTGAGCATGCCAAATTTGTTATCAAACTAGTATAGTTTAGCCAAGATAAAGTAAAGAGTTCTTAATAGTGATTTCTCTTTTCTTCAAACGACTCCACTAAGGGAAGAACTCTACCTTGTGATCATTAGCTCTTTAACTAATCTAAAGAGTGTTAAGTACAAATGTAGAAAAATGTGTGGATCTATATGCTTGCATATATGAAGCTGATGATCCTGTCGACAATCTTCCTAAGTGTTTTGATGATGACTATACTAATGATTTCTAAAGTCAGTGGTAATATTTCCAACTCTTTGATGATGATGATAAGCTTGAAGACACCTCATGCATCATCAATTAGGAGACTCAAGATTCAATTTGAAGTGCTTATATAATTGGTGTATCTGGAAAAGGAACTTGAAATCCTTGAGTTGTGAAAGAGAGGTGATCGGAAAAATAGCAAGTGTACTATTTTTACCGATGTAGTAATAATGGGTTTTACCCAAAGTATCGATCACGAGGATTGCGTAGGAAACACAAGTGATTAGACTCAGTCAATTAAACAAAAGTTCATATGGTGTGTTGCTTCGAAAGAGATTAAACTACTAAGAAATAACGGAAGTTAAAAACTGAATTTGAGAATATGATAAAATAATGCTAAGGTAGGGTGTGTGATTCTTTCTCTAATTTTCTCTGGATGTAGATTTCATTAACCGGATCATGTGGTTCAAGTATTCATTCTCAAGAATGATAATCCTAAGTCCTTAGTGACAATCGTATTTGATTTGAACTCCGATTACTTAAGTCCTTAGAGAAAACGGGTAAACCAAATCATTTATTTATCAAGAATTTCCGAATAACCAAATTATATCCCTAGTCCTAGGTGATGATGATGAGGTTCAATTGCATACAAACCCTAACAATTGTAGACCTACGAATTGTTAACCACAGAACAATCCTTATCGTCCGATAAAGAAAGCATTATGAACATTATACAATTGACAGGAACAAAATATAATTTCAATTAACGAAATACCAAATCCAGAGTTATTACAGATCGAATCAGGGACACCCCCTAGCATTGGGGGGTTTAGCCTCTCATAGTATTCAAAAAACACAAATGAAAAAGTTTAGACATTACAATCAATTGGGAGTACTAAGATCTTCAATGGTGTCCACCGTTGAATCTCTTCGCCTTCCAAATTCTCGCTTCCGTCTCTTTCTCCTCTGCAATTCTCTATTCCGATCTGTCAAAAAGTGTCTTCTCCTTTTGCCCTAGGTTGTACTTACCATTCCCTCCCCTTCAGGTTGCAACTGGAATACCAAAAATACCCTTACTGGTCCCCTTCAAGTGAGGAAAAACAAGAGAATAAAATCAGCACGCCTCAACAACACGGGCCGTGTTGCTGCACACGGGTGCCCGTGTTGTTCCTCTGCCTTGACTTCAAGAAAATCACTTTCCACGCACTTTTCCACACGGTCCGTGTGCCTGAACACGGGTGCCCGTGTGAAACCTCTGCCTTGCCCTCAGGAATTGCTTTTCCAGCCACTTTTCCACACGGCCGTGTGCCTGAACACGGGTGCCCGTGTTGTCCACAGCTTTGGCTCTTTCGGCTTCTTTTTTCGCTCGTGCGCGCCATAAGTTTCTATCTCTCCCATGCATCAACCTGGCCAACAACAAACTAACAACCAGCGCATAAAACGACACTTTTATAATACTCCAAACACATTAAAATGCAAAAAAAAACATAAAACCGAAAAACAAGAAACTTACTTTAAAAACACATGCCAATGCCACTTAGTATTACCAAGATTACGAATTTCGGTCGTAAAAAGATGCGGAAACTTACTAGAAATGGTGACCGATCAAGAGGAAATGTGAAAACTCGTCAGGTCATGCCTGTCTAAGTGACCAGGGTCTTGTAAAAATGAGAGAGTAACTCCTAAGATACTAAGGCAACTCACACCCACACTCAAAACTTATTTTAAACCTCATTTTTATATCTATTGCATAGCTAGGTAGTGAATAATTGGATACTTGCTGTTGAATGAATTATAGGGCAAGCAACAAAAAAAGATTCGGAAATATTGATCCGGGAATTATCGTCCACAGAGATGGAGAGATGCCATTCAACAATTTCTACGGTTTTGAACTTTGGATTGAATGAGAAAAAAGTAAACAAAGATATAGACAGGTAAGAATAAACACATTCTTAGAAGAGAAATAACTTATCAGGAATGTAAATATATTCACTCTTCACAAACATACACTTACCAACCCGTTATACTCAACCTACGATACTCATCTATGTCATCACGTATCTCTCACATAAGCGCCCATCTCTGGAGCACAAACGAGATCATCTCATAACTAAGGTTATCTCTAACGCGAAGTCGCGAGAACATCCGTATTCTCGCGTCGGCGATCTCTCGCGCGCCGCTCAAACACGAAAGCATTACGTATAGATACCCACAGTGAATGCTAGCTCTAAATCTATCTCTAGAGTTCAGAACCAACAGATTATCATCCTAGATAAGGATTCAAGAAGTTTATCTCTAAAACACCCCAAATCCCCAGCATAGAGCAAAAATCCAGGATAACATCAACACAGATTTGTAAAGCAAGTTAAACATAACATTATAATCGGTAAATATACATAAGATTCAAGTAAATATACAAACAAAACCCAACCAAAGAGAAATACACAAAGAAGAAGAGAAATGAACCGAAAATCTCCCGGTTTGTCAGCTCCGTTCGACGCTCAATCCACCCCCGATCATCCTTATGCAACCTCCGAAGTTGTTTTCTAAGCTAATTTTGATCTAAGAATGAAGTTGATGGTGTTGGGACTCAAAAATACCCAACCCATGACCTAAAAATGTGATTTTGGCCCCTTTTAACGAACTGCTGTCTTAGCAAGTCCGCTTAGCGGACCCCCTCCGCTCAGGGGACTCAAAATTGCATCCAGACGCTGATTTGCTCCGCTGGAGCTCCGCTCAGCGGACCCCCTCCGCTTAGCGGAGTCTGCTAAAAATCAGATTTTGTTTTCGCCATAACTCGAGAACCGTAACTCCGAATTGCGCCCGGTTCGAAGCGTTGGAAAGCTTATTCAATGCTCTATCCAATAATGAATGAATGGAAACCAAAATGATGATTTTGGTCATCCTTATTTTGAGTCTTTGGAAGTCCGCTTGACGATGGCTAAGCGGGCTTGCACCAAAACTGCGAAATCGAAGCCGTGCCTTTGACACTTTATTCCTCAAGGCTCCAATAATCATGAATACCTATAAAAACAAAGGAAAAACTATCAAATGGTATAAAAGTATATGAAAATACAACTATTCACAAAGTATACGTATTTATACACAAAACGGGGAATTATTCAAGCGGTACTAACAAAAGTATCGATAAGTGCCACTATTTACATACACAAAATAAGTACATTTTGGCACTTATCAAACTCTCCCCAACTTGAAACTTTGTTTGTCCTCAAACAATGTCAAATAAATCAAATAATCAAAAGTAATAAACCAAAGAATTGTGAATCAACAAGTTTTGAAAACCAAAAACTAATGTATGGCCCAATACAAAAACGTATAAACAAAGTAAATACTTACCACTATACTACAACGACAACATGTAAATGAAACGAATCCTAAGCACAAAAAGCATACAAAACAATCTAACACAATACATGCTCACTCATGAATCACACCTAGAAAAAATTTCATCAATGGATGAAGAACACACAAAGGTGAAGGACTTTTAACACTCATCCAACAATCTTGCAAACAAAAGATTAAATTATGCATTCATCCAAAAATCACATTGAAGATACAAAAGCAAGATCACAAGGGCTTTTCAAGGTTGTAATGTGGCTTGGTTAACAAACAAGGGATATATCCTAAGGCTAATCGAAACAAAAACTTGCCTAAACCTAAGGGAGTGATCAATCCACCAAAGATTCAAACAACACAATTCCGAGTAAACTTCTTCCATAATCACAAGTTTCTCAAACCAATCACAATACTTATTAGCACAATTATTCACTTCTCTTTTCTTTTTCTTTTTCAAAACTTTTTCTCTTTTTTTTCTTCTTTTCTTTTCTTTTCACATTTTTTTCTTTTCTTTTTTTTTTCTTTCTTTTCAACCTCATAGAAACAACAAAATAAGTAGCAACCATTTATCTCCCCAACTTGAATTCAACCACACCATCATATGAATACTCCCTACTTTCTAGGCAAGGTAAAAATTCATACCAAAAATCATGGTTGAGGGTTCAAGAAAACAAAGAATCAATCATCCATGCAAAAATGACAACTAAACACTCAAAGATAAGCATTTAGCAAAAACAACATGGACATTGACAAAAAGGCTCAAAAGGGTTAACAAATGATCACACACTCACAAGGTGAATTGACTATTTGGTTATGGTGGTTGTGCTCAAAATGAAACAAAATGCCTTGATCCTTTTCATGCTTTCATAAAATCAACATAAACAAAAGATTAAGCATAATAAAATCCAGTTAAAACAAAGATTGTGGCCTCCAGCATATATGAATAATGGAAAGCTTCCTCACATTTATGGTTTGGGAACTAAAGTGATTCAATCAATAAGCAAGTAATGCAAAAAGAATGAATGGCATGGTAATTGTACAAATGAAAAGTTTCCTAAACATGTTATGCTATAGAAAGCGATAAATGAGTACCTTGAATGATATAACTTCAAAAACAATATCCTACCATACATCCGCAAGTTGAAACACTCACGCTTTGGAAAATCACCTCAAAAATCTTCGAATTACCGAACCAAAATTTGAGTACAAACAACCAATAAAAGAATTAGAAAAATAAAACTAGTATCTATTATTAATTAGCCTTGGTGAAAGTGGGAAAATGAGTGAACCAAGTGGAATGGGAACCCCAGTGGTACAGAGCAGAAAAACAAAATTCTGCTATGCTCGCTTAGTGGAGCTGAGCTCGCTTAGCGGGCACATCAGAACTCAGAAAAATAAGAATTGCACCAGTTGTTTCAATCACTCGCCACTTCACCTAAATACCTCATAAACAGAAATATAAACAACATTTACAACCGTTGGGGTGCCTCCCAACAAGCGCTTGTTTTACGTCGTTAGCTCGACGCCTTTATTGGATCGGTGTTTGGAAAGTAGCTTCCTTCCGTCATGCCATGGTGATGTCTCACCGCACAAGCCTAAAGAAAGTGTCCTAACCAAAACACTCAACAAACGTTACGAGTACAAATATATACAACGATTATACGAACATAAAAACAAAAATATACAACTATATACACAATCAAACACATATGCACAAGTATGGAACAAATACAATTATTATCATACAAAAATAGAAAATTGGTGAATGTTGAATTCACAAGTTGAAAAGTGAAGATTTGTTATTAAAGAGCTCATCCGATATCAACATGTTTCACCAACATTCACCAATAAAAGTATACTTATATGTAACATATACAAGTAACTATATGGTGAACATAAACAAGTAAACATGTACAAGTAAGTATATACACTTGAAACTATACAATATATACGTTATATACAAAGCTCAAAACCACAAAAACTATTGCGATGCAATCCACAACCATCCCCGGCAACGGCGCCATTTTGTTGAATGAAGTATAGGGCAAGCAACAAAAAAAGATTCGGAAATATTGATCCGGGAATTATCGTCCACAGAGATGGAGAGATGCCATTCAACAATTTCTACGGTTTTGAACTTTGGATTGAATGAGAAAAAAGTAAACAAAGATATAGACAGGTAAGAATAAACACATTCTTAGAAGAGAAATAACTTATCAGGAATGTAAATATATTCACTCTTCACAAACATACACTTACCAACCCGTTATACTCAACCTACGATACTCATCTATGTCATCACGTATCTCTCACATAAGCGCCCATCTCTGGAGCACAAACGAGATCATCTCATAACTAAGGTTATCTCTAACGCGAAGTCGCGAAAACATCCGTATTCTCGCGTCGGCGATCTCTCGCGCGCCGCTCAAACACGAAAGCATTACGTATAGATACCCACAGTGAATGCTAGCTCTAAATCTATCTCTAGAGTTCAGAACCAACAGATTATCATCCTAGATAAGGATTCAAGAAGTTTATCTCTAAAACACCCCAAATCCCCAGCATAGAGCAAAAATCCAGGATAACATCAACACAGATTTGTAAAGCAAGTTAAACATAACATTATAATCGGTAAATATACATAAGATTCAAGTAAATATACAAACAAAACCCAACCAAAGAGAAATACACAAAGAAGAAGAGAAATGAACCGAAAATCTCCCGGTTTGTCAGCTCCGTTCGACGCTCAATCCACCCCCGATCATCCTTATGCAACCTCCGAAGTTGTTTTCTAAGCTAATTTTGATCTAAGAATGAAGTTGATGGTGTTGGGACTCAAAAATACCCAACCCATGACCTAAAAATGTGATTTTGGCCCCTTTTAACGAACTGCTGTCTTAGCAGGTCCGCTTAGCGGACCCCCTCCGCTCAGCGGACTCAAAATTGCATCCAGACGCTGATTTGCTCCGCTGGAGCTCCGCTCAGCGGACCCCCTCCGCTTAGCGGAGTCTGCTAAAAATCAGATTTTGTTTTCGCCATAACTCGAGAACCGTAACTCCGAATTGCGCCCGGTTCGAAGCGTTGGAAAGCTTATTCAATGCTCTATCCAATAATGAATGAATGGAAACCAAAATGATGATTTTGGTCATCCTTATTTTGAGTCTTTGGAAGTCCGCTTGACGATGGCTAAGCGGGCTTGCACCAAAACTGCGAAATCGAAGCCGTGCCTTTGACACTTTATTCCTCAAGGCTCCAATAAGCATGAATACCTATAAAAACAAAGGAAAAACTATCAAATGGTATAAAAGTATATGAAAATACAACTATTCACAAAGTATACGTATTTATACACAAAACGGAGAATTATTCAAGCGGTACTAACAAAAGTATCGATAAGTGCCACTATTTACATACACAAAATAAGTACATTTTGGCACTTATCACTTGCATGATTTAATTAGTGGTTACTATAGACAAGTTTAGTAGCAGCATATTATTATCAGTAAAACGCCTATGAATGCAAAATAAGATTTCACTTGCTTCGTTAAACGCTTATGTCTATATTATAAAGAAAAATGAAAAGAATGTTTATGAAAATAACAATAGAGGACCCAATATGACATGGGCACTTAAAGTTAAGACATAAGTTTTTATTACCCCAATGCTTTGTAGTCTCGAACGCTAAATGTTATCTTGATAGCGGTTGTTCAAAGCATATGACCATTGAAAAACCTTATTCTTCCTTCTTTCTCAAGAAAGGAGGTTTGTCTCTTGTAGAGAGAATAACAAGGGAAATATTTTGGGTTTTAGAGCCGTTGGTAAGTCCCCTAGTCCAACGATTGGGGAAGTTCTCTTGGTTAAAGGGATAAAGCGTAATTTACTTGGCATAAGTCAATTGTGTGACAAATGTAACAATGTAACTTTTGATTCTTCTGGTTGTAGGGTTATAAAATCTAAATCAAATGAAACTTTGTTTACGAGCACAAGAAGTGAAAATAAATACACAGTGAATTTAAATAAAATACCTTGAAATGATGTATATCTCCCGAGTGGCAACAATGAATCATGGCTATGACATAGGAGAATAACTCACATCCACATGTACCACTTAAACAAGTTGGTCCGCAAGGATCTTGTATACGATATGCAAAACTTATATTTTGAAAAGAACAAATTATACGATGCATACCAAAAAGGCAAGCAAGTATGAGCCTCTTTTAAAGAAAAAAATATTGTTTGTATAAGTCGACCCTTACAACTTCCTCACATGAATCTTTTTGGCCTATCTAGAACTGTAAGTCTTGGTGGAAATGTATGCGTCCCTGTAATTATGGACGTCTATTCTTGCTACATCTAGACATTATTCTTATCTCAGAAAATAGTTGTGCTTACTGCCTTTCGAAAACTAGTCAAAGTTATCCAAAACGAAAAAAGGAGTAAACATTGCATCCATTAGTGTGACCATGGTGGAGAATTTCAAAATGAGGAATTCAAAAAATTCTGTAACGAGAATGGTATTCAACACACCTTTTCCACCCCATGTACTCCCGAACAAAACAGGATAGTGGAGACGAAGATATATATCTAGATGAGATTAAAAGGACGATACTCAATGAGACCAATCTTCCTAAATATTAATGGGCCGATGCATAGCATTACTTGCTAGTCATGACTCTTGTCTTGATAAGACTAATTCTTGAGAGGACGCCATCTAAATTATATAAAGGAAGAAAGCCGACACTTATATATTTTTTAATGCAAATGCTTTATCCTTAATAATAGGAAAGATAATCTCGAAAAATTTGACGCAAAGGATGATGAAGTCATATTCATAGGATATTTCATTTAAAGTAAAAACTTTGGAGTATTTAACAAAAAAAATCCTAACAATGGATGAGTCACTTCATATTACTTTTGATGAATCTAACTCTAAATCATTAGAAGTATAAGTGATTATTTGTGCAAATATTTTGGAGAAGACAAATCTGGAGGAAAATAATCAAGAAACAGATCAATGTCATGAAGGTGAGAAAAACACAAGAAGGGGGATTGAATTGTGTTAACTTTTTCTTCCTTTACTCTTAAAAATCCCTTATCAGATTCTGAAAACAAGATTAAAATGTGAGTCAGAGTCTAAAGTATGTAGCGGAATAAAGATCCAGAGGTAAAGAAAAAAGACACAAGCAATTATCCTGGTTCCTTTCACAAAACAGAAGTAGTCCAGTCCCCTTGCGATTCTAAGAAATTTTTACTAGAACACAAGTAAGAGACTTCAGATACTCAAGCAACAAGCAAGAGGCTTCTAACAATCTATCTTACTGATTAAGGATTGTTTAAGCTTATACTTGATATACAATTAGAGGTGTAAACAAAATACAACACAAAAATACTTGAATACTTAACAATTTCTAAGAATATACAATTGATAAGAAGTTCTAAGTTTAAGCTTGTGCAATAGTTTTGACGGAGTAACAACTCTATATTTAACAAGGAGTTAAGAAATGCTATAATAATTTTTATATCCATTAATAAAATAATTTAATTTGTTCCTCTTATAAGTTGTTATTATAAAAGACTATTTTATTTTTTTAATATATCTTAAACCATAATTGTATAATGTTTCAAACCTCTCATAAATACAAGATTTTATATTTAAAGACTAATGTATTATAAAACTGTAAAACGAAAAAAAGACTATTCAAGATGTATGACTTTAGTTTGCAAACTAAGACGTTTGCAAAAGCAACCGCATCTAGAAAACGAACCACTCTGCAAGACTGCAACTAACTCCACCAGCATCTTAGTTAAGGCGATACCTACGTTATCTATCACTAATTAAAACCAACATGTATATTATTCTAATAATGTCCACAAAAAGTAATAATTATTTTCCACACAGTTGATTCTAATGTTTTTTGTGAATAAACTTATTTACAATTTTTCAAAAGCAACCTAAAGTTATTTCTTGCCGTGATTATTCTTCCATTGCCGTAATTATTTTCCCAACTATGAGTATAATCTAATAAAGACTATTAAACGCGCTTTTTGCCTTTTTCCCTGTTTTTCCGTCCACAAAATACACTTGTTCCTTTCACCTCTCTTCCTATCTACTCCATATGGATCATTTCTATTCATACCTCAAACCTCACCTTCCTTAAACTATTCTTCTCTCTATATAAATATTACACTTTCCTCACACTTTTTCATATCTCATTTTTTCCATTCTTTTATTTCCACAACATATTTTCTTCCTTTTTTAACCATCTAGCCGCCATGTACGAGAAACAACAACTCAACGGAGCCTACTACGGCCCTTCAATCCCCCCACAAAGAACCCTCCACCGCCCCTCCCGCGGCGGCGGTCTCGGCTGCTGCTGCGGCTGTCTCTTCAACCTCATCTTCAAACTAATCCTCACCGTCATAATCATCATCGGAATCGCCATCTTCCTCTTCTGGCTCATCGTTCGTCCCAACGTAGTCAAAGTCCACGTCACCCAAGCTTCCCTCACGCAATTCAACTACACAAACAACAACCTCAACTACGATCTCTCTCTCAACATGACAATCCGCAACCCCAACAAACGACTTGGTATCTACTACGATTACATCGAAGCTAGAGCCTTGTACCATGATGCTAGGGTTGACTCGGTTTTTCTTGATCCTTTTTATCAAGGACATAAAACAACTAACACGTTGAACCCTACGTTTAAGGGTTCGAAGGTGGTGGTTCTTAACAGTGATCAGAGTTCGGATTTGAGTAAAGAGAAGGATTCTAAGGTTTATGAGATTGATGTGAAGATTTATCTTAGGATTAGGTTTAAGCTGGGAGTGCTGAAGACGAGGAGGATTAAGCCTAAGGTTACTTGTGAGTTGCGTGTTCCTTTGAATTCTGACGGTGGTACAACGACGGTGGACGGTGGTTTTCAGACCACCAAGTGTGATTGGGATCGTTGATCGTTGATGGATATGTTGACCTGATTCGATGACTTTGTATGATATTCTTATTTGTTTGTTGTTTATTGGTTACATAGTTTTGGTCTTTTGACATAGTCATACATATTCTAGAGGGTTATTTCGGGGAATTTATTATACAGTGTATGGCATTTTATATTTTTATTATCATGTATATTGGTTAGATATTCTCCTATATTGCAACTAGCTTGCATTAGGTGGAGGGTATTTTAGGCCCATTGTTTATATCATAAATAAACTTGTTATTTTGTTACATAAATAAACTTGTTATTTTGTTACATAAATAAATAAATAAAATTTCTTATTGGTCAACTAATAGTTTCCTAAGTTAAAAAAAATAGTTTCCAAGTTTTTGAACTGCGATGTGAATATTGAAATTTTGACCATTATTAAACAATTTTAAAAAAATCATTATTTTGAAAGAGATTGTTTCGGGTCGACCAACATTTTCAATAGACGGTTCCAATTCTCTTAAAAAAATTGCCACATTGTTGTACAAGTCAACTTACATCTTATGACGATACACAGAGCACATCTCTCCTTCAATTATAATTCCTCATCTTCATTCAAAGGTCACTCATATTCTACATCAAATAATTCAAAGACATTTACACGACCTCTCCTATTTAAGTGTGGTGTTAAGTCACATTCTAGTACAATTTAAAACAAACACTTGCAAAGTTTCACCTCATTTTCTTACTAACACTACGCCAAAATTGATATTTTGTATCGCCTAATTTAATAGCACTTTTAAATAAAGTGCTATTAAAAAGGAAAAAACACATCTATAATAGCACTTTATAGTAAGACGCTATTACTCTTATTTTTGTCCATGTTAAAAATCTTACAAGTTTTCATTCATGTGTCTTCATGTAGCAACTCAAATTTTTGGAGAAGTTCGTTCATGTAATCATGTCATTTTATATGTGATTGTATTTGTTGCTTCATGTAACAACTAAATTAAGATTTCCTTTTTATTTTATTTTTCTATGGTCTTTCTTTGTGTTGTAGGGAACAAATGCCATTGAAGGATTAGTTATGAAGTTGCAGGGGACCAGTGGCGTTTGTTATGATACTATTGCTTTTGAAAAAATGAAGAGATTGAGATTGTTGCAACTTGATCATGTACAATTCATAGGAGATTATGGGTGTTTTCCAAGGAACATGAAATGGCCTTCTTGGCAAGGATTTCCTTTAAAATACATGCCAGAAAACTTTTATCAGAATAATCTAGTTGCTATGGACTTAAAACACAATAATCTTACACAAGTTTGGAAGAAGCCTCAGGTACATATATGATATATCACTAGATATTTTCCTTTTATACTCATGGTTAATGGAAAATTTGAAAAATAGAGACATGAGTTATGCATTAGTAGATTCATGTGATTCTGTTGTTTTCTTTCAGAAGCAAGAACAGGAAGCATGTAATTTCATCCCTAATGAGAATGGAAGTAGTTTAGATTGCGCTATTCGCATTAAGAAGATGCCGGCTTCCAACAATGTTTGTCCAGTGTTTGAGGAAGAATCATTTATGCATTTTGATTAACATTTTTTACAGTTGAATATATTATTTGAGTTAATGATGTTGAATTGCTGATCATTTTATATTCTTATTTTTTAGATTTTGAAAAACACAAATGATTTAAAAGAGGAGTTAAAGAAATGCATGAGAGGTAAAAGGGATTTATTTACGAGTGGAGATTTCTTGAATGACAAGGTATACACTTTTTTTCCTCGATAAGGTCGTTATAATTTTATACTTTTTGATTTTGTTCTCAAATAAATGGAGATGAAGTTAGATTAAGTTAAAATTCAATATATGGTTGATTTGTAAGTGTTTTTAAAATTCATTTTAGATAAAACTAGGAACAGGTGGCTTTAAAGAAAGATATTATAAAGAGAAAAGAAGTAGTAAGTTTTTCCCTGCAGCTACTTATTTTGTTTTGTTCTTTTTCTTAATTTCTATGAAGCAATGACGTCACATACATCGATAGTTGTGTCCTTCGCTTAAGTATATTGAATCGTGGTGGCAATTAAATTGTAGGTGCAGAAGTACACTGACGGATTATTGTGGGTTCTTGAGTACTATTTTTCAGGAGTTGCTTCATGGACATTGTACTCTTAGATGGAATGCATGCATCTTTAAATTTGGCTTTGTAAATGCTCTTTTTTTTTTAAGTACACCAAATACCCTCTATATATGTTATGATATTTGTAAACAAGGGGATTTGGTTTAAAATGTTATTTGGTATTGATGGATCATAATATGTATGCAATGAGTAACTTAAAGCATTATTTAGTATTGAATTGAATGTAGCTTTTAGATATTTGCACACCAATAGAATGACTTTATGCACGGCAAAAAAAAAAAAAAGAAGTGTACCATATATTAGCGCTTTCTTTGAAAGTGCTATCAAACATGAGTCATATATATTAGCGCTTTCTTTGAAAGTGCTATCAAACATGAGTCATATATTAGCCCTTTCTGTAAAAGTGCTATCAAACATAAGTCATATAGTAGCGTTTTGTTTGAAAGCGCTATCAAACATGTGTTCTTTAATAGCACTTAATTTGAGAGTGCTGTCAAAATTAAATCAGAACACACCAAAAATGCATACTTCAATAGCGCTTTAGAAAAAACACTATTAAAAACTGGTATTTTAATAGCGTTTTTAAAGTGCTATTAAAAAAAAATGTTTACAATAGCGGCGCGGTTAATAGCGCTTTTAAGCGCTATCAAAAATTAAAAAAGTGCTATTAAATACCTTATTTGGCGTAGTGTAACTTGAGCGTCAAAAAACTAACGTTTTTTACAAGTACCTTCTCCGTCACATAAGAACCATCTGAGTCGCATCAAAAGTGTCTTCACTGTGGTCTTCATCGACATAACAATTATTTTTTAATTATTTTTTATTCCAGTAAAATAGTGACGTTGTATATGAGAATCGTTTTTTGATCCTCTGGAATCTCCTCAATTTCATCACCACATCTGCTTTCAGTTGCCAACTTCGAGTAAACGTAACTACTTTATGTTATTTTGCCGAGGATTGATTCAAAATAAACTAGTGTTGTTCACTGATTACAAATCCAGATCATTCAAACCAATATGTCAATAGTTCTTGACGATCTTCCTCAAGAATATACCACCACTATAAAACGCGCATACAATAACGTCAAAGTCACCACGATTCTTCTCAAAACCACGGTGACACTTCTAAACTCATGCGCTAACATTTTTTTATTGTTTAATTAAAAAATTTCGGGGTATATTTATAGTTACTTCCATAACCGTGGTGATACAAACAAGTTTTTCTGGGTTCGAACTTCATCTCCCTCAAATAGTTTATTCCTTTTAAGTTAATAAGCGTCTTTTAATTTTTATTTATATTTCAATAAAAAATAATAGGGATATCTCAGCGGTTCTTTTGTAAAACTGTTGTTACACACTCTCCACTGATAAAAGAAACAACCTTAACACCAACGTCGTAGTCATCGTCAAAAAGAAGACAATAACACCTACAAAATGTTCTACTTTAAGGTACGTCAAATTTTTCGACATTGTTGTTGTTCAGTTTCGTTTCAATGTCGCATTTGAAGACAAATTCATCCAAAGGTGTTTATATGTTTTCTTCCACTATAAAATCTTGATCTGGAAATTTTTATGGTTGTGATGGTCAAATGGTTCTGTACCAATGCAAGAAGGGATAAAACAGAGAGATTCAAAAATGAAGATGAAGTCAGAGTTGGAAGCTTTGGGCTATTTGAAGGTTATGTGTGAAAATTCAAAAAAGAAGGACAAGAATTAAAAGAACAAACTAAAATCAGAGAGATTTTCTGGAAATCTGAAGACATTATGTTTTGTTATCTCCTTTATGTTTAATATTTACTTTGTTATGAAATGTAATAGTTGAAGATGTTATGTTTAGGGTTTAAGGTTTGAATTGCATTATTGATGTTGAAACTGCGGGTGCAGTGAACATGACCGGAATGCAACTAACAGACAATTTCTTACGAGTAAGTTCATTGTAAACTGTTGAATTTTCAATTACAATTATTGTTCAAGTTATTTATTAATATATTAGTTTATAATTTAAGTTGTTAGTTTAAGTTGATAGCTTAAGAGTGTGATAAAACCCTAAATTTAAGAAGAATGAATAAAATTTCATTATATAAACTTTCATTACAGAAGGCCTTAATAATCAAATCTAAATCCTCTGGCTGAGAGGAAGTTTGACCAATCATAGTCTGCCTCATCCTCATCCTCGTCATCAGAGTCGAAGAAAATTATATGCCTTCTCAACCTTGTTCTTCGTATCCTCACCCTGAGAGCTCTCTTGTGTCTCAAGTATTAGATTATTTCCTCGTCTTGATTCTGAGGATGGTTTTGCAGCACAACACCCTCTACATCAGCAACATCTTCATTCTCCGCATTGTTGGTAGCTTGAGCAGGAGAACTCATTTTAATTTCTTTGGACGAAGTTGTTTTTGTGTTTTGGTTCTTTCGCTTTTATATTATTCCTTTAGATTCTTCATCTTCTTGTCTTAGAAGTTTAAAACCCAAAAGAAGCACGCATGTCAAGATAGTTTGCTCATTAATGGTTCTTTAATTCCATACATTTTCTTTTCTCTTAGAAGTTGGAAAGATCAATTGCCTACCTCTAGCAGTTCAAATTTATTCTTCCATTCTTAGATATTCATTCTACGTATATTTTGACGTACTTAATGAAATTACGTACTTATTACAACTAATTTTGATATCAATTCAAAAATGGTGTATTGTTGATTCAGGTTTGATACAATTGACATTTATTCATAAATAGTATCACAACAGTTATTAGGCTTAACCATTGTTATAAGGTGCGCGCTTTCCAGTTTACTACAACGGTCACAGGAAAGTGATTGAAAGTACCGCATAAACAACAACACGCTACATAACAACACCCAGACATGTGTGATTATATACCTATTCCAACCGTAGTTAAATGCCTTTTTCGTAGTTATGTACACATGCTTTAGCAACGAATTATCAATGTCAGGCACTAGTTCGTCCATCTTTGGTCGCATCAAGATTTGTTAACCAGAACCCCTAGCTCCAAGAGACTCGTCTCCCTCCACAACATGCTTAGCTAACTACACTATATCCACAAGCTTTTTTCCATCATGTTCCAGTTCCTCCACCAATTTATTTCTTCCAACATTCATAAGTCCTAAGTCTTTGGAGAACCCTAAAAACTAGATACATTTGAAGACATTGAGGACCCTGACGAGCACATTAAGTACGTGGACACTATTCTAGACTACCTTCTAGATAGAAGCATTTTCAGAGAGAAACTAGTTTTAGTAAAGCAGCAAAGCATAAGCAAATTACTCTTCCGAGCTCAACAGTACATCATTAACAAGGATAAGCTACTAGCCAAAGAGAGCGAGACAAATAAAAGAATTTGTTGTGATAAGATCAAGAACAACAAATGATGCAAAGACAAGTACAAAGAGAGGAACATGGGACCCTAGTCCCGTTTATTCGATTACGCCCTTTGAACACATTCGAAGAAAAAATCTTACAAAAGTGTGCCCGCGTGGAGTTTAAATAATTCAAGGTCAAGTATCAGCAAGCCTTGAAGAAGTCTCAATAAATCAGCAAGACAAAGTATTTTCAGCTGCCCAGAAGTGTCGCGAGCATTAGACCAATGAATTAATGCACCTCAAGGATAATTGAGGAGTTGATCAAGAAGGGAAATCTTATGAGGTACAAAAAATAGATGGTTAGAGGAAGATCCATAAGGGACATAAATATTCCCATGAAAGCTACATGTAGGACTGAATCCTCATGCCAACAAAGGTCCCTTGCCAATAAGATATACTACTAAGGAAGATAATCTAAGAAGTCGAAGACACCGACAAAGGGAGGGAAATAGTGAAACAGAAGACCACGTGAAAGGTAAATAGCCTTTCATTGCCTCAATGATAGTAGGTTTCCCACTCCCAAAGAAATTGTACAAAGGAATCCTGAAAAGGATGATTGCAAAGATGTTATATGTCAATCAGAACAACAAATTAGTGTCAAGCAAGGTCTCTAAACGACTTATCCTAGGTTTTTGGAAAGAGAAAAACGTATGAGTAATACCCAACAAACTTTTCACATTAATCGTCATGGTTTTATGGCCAACTACAAAGTCTTTCAAATTCTCGTCGATAAAGGGAGTTGATGTGATGTCATGTACATGGATTTTCACCAAATTGGCTTTGAGAAAAGGAAGGTGAAGAGAGGGTTGTAGACTTCCAGTTCTAAGTCGTTTAATGTGAATTTATCTACAACTGTGTTCTAGGGATATTCATCTTAGCATCCTTGAGGGTAATACCTTCTACTATCCATCTCAAAATGAAATACCACAACGCCAAAGATGAAATGATGACAATATGCATAAACTTGTAGGGAGGCATGCACTACCACAAAGCTCTGCATAGCATCTTGGACGCGGCCTCTGTCCAAGAGTAATTGAAGGTGAATAAGACTGTATCTTTTGAAAAGTACCCCTAGATGTTAATGTTGTGGACGTCTAAGCCCATCAACAAGAGGTTAATTAAAGTGATTGAAAAAATAATTAGAATCTCTTAACGAATCTCATATATCACTTCAATCAAACCATCACCAACTTTAAGAGTTAAAATATTATTTCTCCTACTCCTACTTTTGACACAAGCATGAAAAAGGACAATGTTAGCATTTTTCTCCTTAAACCATTGAACTTCGCTCGCTGGAACAACGAATAATCTTTAATCTTTAACGAGGACCAAAGTTCGCAATGGTCCTAGTCCTAGCCCCAATCTCATCCTCATAAAGACTCCCTTTGATCGAGTTTTAAATCTAAATTACAAACATTTTCTCTCAAGAACACAAATTGAAGGTCGAGAGTACTAACACTTGCATATTCTAAACTTTGAGAACTCTTTTGTGAGATTTCAGATTCTCTTTAAGAACAAAAACTTTTCTATAGAATAGAAAAGAAGACCTTATAGAATGAACCATCTCCTTTATATTACAATGAATTGAAATAGTTATTGACTCTAAATGACTCAAGACCCTACATTTAAATTGAATATTTAAGAATGATTAGACAATAATAACAAATATCTCTAGTCAGAGCCCATGAGAAGCCACCCCATGATCCCACCAACCATCATAAACATAATAATTTTATCAACAAAAAAATTATTTTCAAGAGGGACAAAACTTCACAAGGCAAATTTCTTTAGACATTTTTAAAACTTCAAGAGGGACAAAAATATGATAATTGTCACAAATTATTTGCTAAAAAAAATTCGTAAACTTTAGCATTTTCCTTATTATATATAGTAGTAAAATCATGTCATCCAAATGCATGTACCTTCCCCACGTCTGTCTCCCCAAATTCATGTTTATAATCAAACACGTGTTTCCAATCCATTGTTTTAAGTCCAAGGTTGTGAGTAGATACCATAAACCAGAAGTATCAACATGTGCAAATGGTGAAAGAAAGAAAAAATAGATGAGACTTGTAGTACATAAGTGGTTATGCAACACATTAGGTAGGGAACCCTCGTCCCTTTGATGTCCGACCCCAATGAATGACCAACAATGCTATTTGCACTCTTACCACCCCCACACTTTTTTTTTTTTTAGTCATTGCCTATTTATTAATTTGGAAATGGTTATGTTGACTTTTATCTTCAAAATACAATACTAAAAAAAAATAAATTGTAAAATCTTTAAAAGAACAAAATATTTAGTATTACACAACTCCAACAATGAGAATTAAGTACGTTTAAACCATCTTTTTGATATTTTTAAATCCATAAAATGAAGTGTACATTATATCGCTAGGAAAAAATGAATTTAAATTATATTGTCATATCCAAATTATCACCTATAATATACAACAATTGAATCAATAAATTGTTAAACAATAGAAAACATGATATTAACTTGAGAAATAGGGAAAAACTTAGACAAATATGGATTGAGATTCCCTATAGTTAAAGCCTCTATATTCATGCATTTGAGCGTTGGTAGCCATCCGATTAAACTTGGGTGGTTTTGATTTAAAAGAGGCAATTTTAAAATTCATATATAAAATATTTAAATGCATTTTTTATCCCTTTATTTACTAGTTTTTAACTTTTATATTTCTATATTTTAAAATACAGTTTTTTTTCCCTCAACTTTATTTTCTTTGAAATTTTGTTAATCCCCCTCCCTCCACTTTTGTACATGTGCCATGATTAATAGGATAAAAAATTTATGTACTCAAAAACCAGCAATCTTTCAGATCCACCCTTATAAAATCCAAGTAAACGAACCAAGTGAAAGATGAAATATGATTAGAAACATGGTGTCACTTTAAGTACGAATATCTCTTCAAGTACTCTCTTCATTCTTTCTTGATGAAGCAACCAAACCAAACCAAAGTTACCATTGTAATGCTGGTAATAAGGGTGTTCGCGGTGCGGTTTTGACGTTAAAAGTCATCTGAACTGCAAGAGAAAAAAGTGTATGGTTTGGTTTAGTTCGGTTGACTTTTAAAATAAAACTGAATTGAATCAAACCAAACCAATGCGGTTTTGTTGGTTCAATTTTTTACAAAAAAATTATTGAGCCATACATACACATATAGATGACATCATAAATTTGTATTTGATCATTCATGCACTACCAATAATAACAAAAATCATCATATTTGAACAAAAACCTCCCATTTAATATGTAAAAATCAAATTAGAAATAAGTGGAATAATAAGCATAAAAAAATATCAAAAATATTAAAATGAAACAAAAAACAGAGGAGATGATAGATTAGTGAAGATGAAAAGGAATGAACAAAAGCGTTGAGAGATTAGAGAAGAGGTGCGATAAAAACGAAATTTGAAGAGAGTACCATAGCATAAAAATGAGAAGGTGAAAAAGAAAGAATATAAGAGAGTGGAGATTAAAGAAGAAGAAGAAGAGGCAAGATGTATCTGGTGAAGAAGACGTGATACTATTATGAAAGATTTGAGAAGGTTGAAACTGAAACCCTAAGTGTGAGGAAGCAAAACCGTTCGTAATCGTAAGACTAAGGCATAATAAGTTTAGGTTTGGGCTGGACGTGCATTAAGTGAAATTTGGGTTGTAATATAATGCAGTTTGATTCGATTTGTTAAAATAAAACCCAAACACAAATGAACCAAATGCATTTTTTGCGGTTTTCGGTTTGGTTTGGTTTGATTTACGATTTTCTATTGGGATTGTTCGGTTTTGAACACCCCTAGCTAGTAATTCCTAACTGCAACACGAGACAATACTAACCGAATTTAGTTGTTAGCTTATGCTTTGGTGCATAGTAGTCAGGATTCAATTATTAGAAAAATGTACATGAATTCAATAAAAAACCGAAAATAGTAATTTCAACGGGAATAAAATACAAGCCAAATTTTTATTTCATCGTCATTTTAATTCATTTTATTTTTTCTTTTAATCATACACCATTCATTTCAAAAAGTCAATAAAAAGTAAAGATTTTGGGCATAAAAGACAAAAAAAATTATCACATTTCTCATTCACGCTTCATTTTATCACACAATATATCAGAATTTGAAATTAGAATTGTGATATTATCATGCTAAATTCAAATTCATCCAAATTTACTCACACTTTTTGCATTTTTTCGTAATTCCTAAACCACCCTTTAACCTAATTCTAAAGCCTATAAATCAACACCATTTCATTCAAAAATCACATCAACAAACACAAAAAAAAAAAAAAAAAGTCAAAGCCTTGCACAAATTACTCTCTAAATTTCAAGTTTCTTCATCTTTACGAAACTTTGAAAACAACTTGAAATTCTATATTAGTTTGTGAATCTCTTCTTGTTAATGAAGAAATTTCAAATCTAATATTAAGAGTCCTATCCTTGCATCATACAAACCATCCCATTCAAATTCGATCGGAATAAAGTTGATCACGTTCTTGAGCAAATTCATCTAGGCAGCTTTTAATGTTTGTTATTTATTGAATTTTTGTGTATTGTTATGTTTTGCACTTCATTAAAATCATAATCATCACTGGATTGCATGGAAACTTCACTAATTTACATTTTTGAAAATAAAGTGTTTCAGTGTTCTTGAACCTCCATGAGCAAAAATGGTAAAATATGAATTTATGCTTGCTTCACATAAATAATATATTTAGTAGCTTCACAACATCACCCTTAGCACAAAATCATGGTTTATTTGTCACGAGAGTGGCTAGAATGACTGAATCGGGCAAATATATGTCACTGCATTTTTGTTGGTTTTCAATAATTTTTGTTATTTATTTGTTAATTCTAAGTAAGTCATGTTGTTCGTGAGATCAGGTGAATAAATTTTCTTCATTCGTTTTCTTAAATCCATGTATTTTTAGAAAATTATGGTGAAAATTGTGGAAGAATATAAGTTGGTTTAAGGAAGAAGATGAATGAATAATGCACTTCCAGATTTAATCACATTCCTTCGTTCAACTTTGACCTTTTTGACCGTATGTGCCGCTCAGATCCGTCACGTGGTGCCTGAATTATGCTCACTTTTTTGTTTGATTTGGCTAGCATGTGGGTCATCTGCTTGGGTCTAGGTGCATTTCTTAGTTTTGCATGTTTTTTCTTTTGTTTATTTTTTTTATTTTTTATTTTTTTATTTATTGTTTTTTCTTTTATTTTTAGAATAAAGGCCTTAAGCTCATTTAACTTTTTGTTCTTTTGACACTCTTGTATTGATAGTGCATCCCCATCTCTTTTTTATTTTCTTGCTTTATTTTTTTAGTTTATTTTTATTTATTGTTTTCCTTATAGAATATGGGCCTTAAGCCTTTAATTTTTTATTCTTTCACCTCTTGTATTGATAGTATGCCCTCATCCCTTTTATTATTTCTTTTATTTTTTTTATGGTTTTATTTTTTTTTTTGTATTTTAGTTAATGCATATTTGTTAATTCAAAGAGATAAATTGACCATTAAAATAAATACTTTAAAAATAATAAAATCAAATATGCTTCATCAACATCAAGTAATTTTTATAATATTTTGTCGCTCCTTCATCAAACACTTGATCAACATCAAATGTATTTTCTAAAATATTTTGCTATCAAATTAAAACTTTTTAAATCAATTCTAAATGAATGCAAATCAAACACTTGGTCAACACCAAATTCTTTTCCTACGTTATCAAATCAAAAGAGAGTCTAAAATCTTTTCATAATAAATAGGAAGAAAAAGGATTGATTGGGCGTAGGCATCTTCCTTCCATGAGTACTTGAATACTAGTTGTAGAGCTTACTGTTAGAATACACCTCTTCCAAACCAAAACATAATAATTAATCGAGTTTAGTTCGTTCTTTCGCAAATGAAAAATGATTGATTGGGCGTAGGCCTCTTCCTTCCCGAGTACTTGGATACTAGTTGTAGAGCTTATTGTTCGAATACCCATCTTCTATTAAGGAATCGTGACTCTATTGGCTTCACATATTTTACAATAAAATTGGATGAAAAAGGACTAATAGGGAGTAGGAATCTTTCTTCCTCAAATATTTGGATACTAGTTGTAGAGCTTACTGTTCGAATTCTTTCCATCCACCTATAATTAATCCAACCAATCAAACTATCATTTTCTGGCTTAGCGCGATGTCAAACCTTTTTATAAACGAATGATTCTCTATCCATTCCGATGAAAAACTCGAACTAACGCTTCATTTCTCCCACGTACGAGTAGCAAGCAACGATGTATGCCCAAATGTGATGAAAACATAATCTGCAAGAATTTGAGTTATGTTGTCCATTCTAAAATGAAGCACAAAGAGCGTTCCCTACTCCCATGTCTAGGTGGCAAGTGATGTTTTTTGCTCGAATGTGATATGAGAATCTTTTGCTAAAATCAACCAGCAAATTAACATTTGCTACACAGAACTACGTAGCCTTGAGTTTCCCATCATACTAGGAATTAAGTAGGAGCAAATTCAACGTCTCGTCAGACACCCTAATAAAAAACCTAAAGATTTCCCCTTTCTTTATCTTGTAAATAACTTGTAATAAGTAGAAGAAAACAAATAACATACCCTAACACTCTTTTGCAAAATTAACTAAATGGTTCATGTTGAGTACAACAGATGTGAGGGGTGCTAATATCTTTCCCTTGCATAACCGACTCCCGAACCCAAATTTGATTGTGACGACCATATTTTTGTATTATAGGGTTTTATCAATACTTTCCCTTCCTTTTGGAATAAACAATCTTCGGTGGCGACTCTGTTGTATTTTGAGCGTTCGTTACGCTCTGCTTTTTTGTGCCGCGATAACGTGTATGGTAAGGTATTCAAAAATCTGTGGCATAAATGAAACAAGATGGGAAGGCATGGTATGGGCCGAATTTCAAACAAAAAACATGCAGTTTATTCAAAGGCCCACGATAAAGCCGAGGGGTCTTAGAGGATTTTATTCAATCTTTCTCTTTTGTCTCCTTGCATAAAGTGACAATATCCAAATCAAGAAAAAAGAAGTTTTTAAACACCAACTCTTTGCATAGAATGGAGAAGATGATGGAGAATACTTTAGCTCAACTGGCAAAGAGGCTTATTGCAATAGCTACCCCTAAAGTGAAGCAGTCCATCTCCACGACATCTAAGGATTCTGTTAGGTTCTCAATGGGATCTTTGTTATGCTACGAATCTTTGTCTGACTCTGATGTCAATTGTGGTAACATGAGGTTTTGTGAGTAATTGAAAAGGGATATCATTAAAAAGGTATGGTTGGCGGTGTCTTCTTTGGGGGTATTAGAAGTGGAGAAAGATTTAGTATATCAAGAGGCGATTTGAGTTATGGAATTATGAGATTTCAAAGGAATGGAGAGAAATGAGGTGAATTCAACATATCATCAATGAATATATGTTTCAATATTAAAGGGGGGATTCTATTAAAAGAGAGAGAGAACTCAAATTTTATTCCAAAAAGGTAAGTTTAATTTTTAATTTATTCAAGAATCAAATATTAAGACAATGGGTAAGTTTAATTTTTAATTTTTAAGTGATAGCTTGGTTGAAAGATGGAGTATAGTAGGTCAGGAAATAAGAGACATTGATATTTCGAATCACTGCTCGATTTGGTTGAAAGCTAACAACTTTAATTAGGGCCCTAAACCGTTTAGAACTCTAAATGGTTGGTTCAATCATCTGGATTTCTTGTCAATCACTTTGAAGGAATGATAGTCCTTAGAGGTGGGAGGGTACTAAAGCTTACATTCTCAAAGAAAAATTTAGAATAATAAAAGACAAGTTGAGATGGTGGAATAGGGAAGTGTTCGGGTGGGTCGATTTGAAGATAAATAGTGCAGTTAAGTACCTAAACCAAGCGAATTTGATTCTTGAAAATCTTAATTGGAAGAATTTTGAGGAGGTTATAAGTAAGAAGATAATTTCTTCAAATGCGTTTTGGTGTAACTTGCAGTTCAACAATGTCTATTGAGGCAAAAGTCGATGCAAGCTTGGATTAAAGAATGCGACCTTAATACAAGATTCTTCCATACTATGATTAAATCTAGACTGAAAAGAAACATGGTCTTAGGTATTAATCAGCCAAAGGGCATAATTGAAAGCGTTGAAGGGGTCAAAGAGGAGGTGAGTAATTTTTTGCGAAATCAAATTTGTAGAGGTTTCTTGGAGTATACCAACTCTAGAAGGTGTCTCTTTCTAAGAGTTATTAGAAGCAGAGAGGGAATTATTGGAATAAGACTTCACTATGGAGAATTTAAATGATACGGTGCGGGAATATGATGGGGGAAAATGTATAAGTACGGACGGTTTCAACTTTAACTTCATAAAAAAACTATAGAGTGTGTTAAAAAAGGACGTTCTCAAGTTTTTGGTTGAATTCCATAGGAAATCTAAACTTCCTAAGGCTATCTCGGCTTCTTTTTTCGCCTTAGTCCCTATGTTAGATAATCCTTAAGACTTAGGTGATTATAGACCAATTTTCTTAGTGAGTAAGATTCTTGTGAAAGTCTTAGTTGCTAGATTAAAAAAGGTTTGGGAAAGGTCATTTCTTCTTTCCAAACAGTTTTTTTTCTTGACAGACAAATTTTGGACGGAGTTTTGGTGGCGAACGAGATCATAGACTTGGCAATAAGGAAGAGGAAGGAATGCCTCTTGTTCAAGATTTATTTTGAGAAGGCGTACGACAATATAAACTGGAACTTTCTTTATTTTATGATGAGAAAGTTAGATTTTGGTGAGCTTTGGATAAAATGGATGACTGGTTGTGTTAGCTCAAGTAATTTCTCTATGCTAGTAAATGCGACCCCGACCAAGGATTTCAAGGTGGGATAAGTATTGAGACAAGGGGATCCACTTTCCCCTTTTCTCTTCTCAATAGTAGCTGAAGGATTGGTCAATATGATGGGAGTTGCAGTAGAGAGTAGTCTCTTTGATGGCTTCAAAATTTAAAACTTGGTGGAGTATAACATTCTTCCATTTGCAAATGATACTATTTTTTATCAGATTGGGGTCTTTGTGTAACTTGGGGGGCATCAAATGTATACTTAGAGGTTTCACATTGGTGTCGGGTTTAAGCATCAATTTCTTCAAGAGCAAGTTGTACGGTATCAATATCAATGAGCATTTCATGCAATTAACATTATCTTTTCAATTTTGCATTTTTTCCTTTTTAAAATTGCATTCATGTTATCGTATGGTATCGTTTACTTGTTTTGATGTTTTTGCCAATTTTAGTGTATATGTTATAGTTTTTCGTGTATTTTTAAGTTGCGTATCATTCAATATTCGCATGTTTGTACTTATTCGCATTTGAGATGTATTAGTAATCGCTTAAGATATTTTAGTGATGTACCATTAAGACCATTCATTACTCAATAAAATTAGAGTGTTTGATCCATTATAGTGTTCCTTTTTAGCCTAGCAAATTGCTCTTCTTTTTTTGTTTCATCAGGTGTGGCTTGAATCGCAAATTAGAGCTCTTAGATCAATATGTTGACTAACTTAATTCGAATTAAGTGTTAAATGTGATTCAAATAAGGAACCTTGTGAAAATTAAGATTTACCTCTAGATGAATTGATTTGAATCACCAAATGAACGTGATTCGAATCACAACCTCATGTGACTCAAATCATGTGATAACCCCGACTCTAATCAAATGTCTCCATAAAGCGGCTTTGGTTGTCTTGTGATTGAATTGCATTAGAAGCAATCAAGTCCTTAGCGATATCATGTAATATTTCACTTGGTTTAATTTATTGAGATGCTTCCAAGCTCTCTTAGTGTTGTGTTTTGCTTCCACGCTTCTGAAAAGCTATGATTTCGTTTATAGGACCTAAAATGTTTTTGAATTTGTCTTTTAGGATATATACTTATTCAACCCCCTTCTAGACCTCTCTATGTCCATATTCTCACCCAACACATTTAAATTCCTAGGCATCTCAGTTGGATCCAACCATAGGCGTATTGCAACGTGGAGGCCTATTTTGGATTCTCTCAAGCGAAAACTTTCATCTTGGAAAAGAATATGCTTGTCATATGGATGAAGGATCTCTCTTATCAGTTCAGTGTTGGTAAATTTACCTATCTATTTTTTGTCTTTTTTCAAAGCTCCAAAACAGGTTCTAACATTCAAAGAAGGTTTTTATGTAAAGGAAGTACAAAATTAAGAGGAATTTGTTTATCCAATTGGAAAAATATGTTCAAACCAAAAAAGGAGGGAGGTCTTGGTATAAATGATATCTAAGCTTTCAATTTTTCTTTTTTCAGTAAATGGAGATGACAAATTTTGACAAAAAAAAATAGATTTTTTCTTTACCTACCTCCCTATGGGGGGTCACCCCCAGCGAAAAACCCAAACTACCCCTGCTTCGGAAATGAACTTCCGAAGCTCTTTTTTTTTAAAAAAATTTCCTTAATTCGGAAGTTCATCTCCGAAAACACCTCATGGGGGGTGCGTTCGGAGATGAACATCCGAAAACACCTCATGGGGGGTGAATTCGGAAGCTCATTTCCGAATTATGCTGTTTTTTTTTTTTATGTTTTTTCTTAAACAGTCTCGCATTTTAATTAAACGCAAACGCCAAATAAAATATGCGACATATAATTTGGTTGCCATTTTTTTTCAATCACATCCGAATCATTTTCCATCTTTACTCTTTTTCTATACTCACACATTTTATTTCTGTTCTCTTTGAGTTCGGCCCTGATCTTCATCGAGAGCCTTACTGTCGAAGTTACGAATTGGGAAGGAAAATTCAAGTTCGTGCTAATCATTTTCAGTTACGGTCAATTGGGAAGATAAAAGTGGTGTAGATCCTTATCAGCCACTCGCAACTGAATATGATTAGCACAAACTTGAATTTCCCTGTCTGATTCGTGCTGGTTGGTTGCCATTTTTTTTCAATCACATCCGAATCATTCTCCATCTTTACTCTTTTTCTATACTCACACATTTTATTTCTGTTCTCTTTGAGTTCGGCTCTGATCTTCATCGAGAGCCTTACTGCCGAAGTTACGAATTGGGAAGGAAAATTCAAGTTCGTGCTAATCATTTTCAGTTACGGTCAATTGGGAAGATAAAAGTGGTGTAGATCCTTATCAGCCACTCGCAACTGAATATGATTAGCACAAACTTGAATTTCCCTGTTTGATTCGTGCTGGTTGGTTGCCTGACATGTTCCTGTAAACAATTGAAATCGATTAATATGCGAGACAAAATAAAAAACAAAAAAATTTGAACTTCTGATACATTTCGGAAGTTCATTTCCGAAAACTGGGATGGAGGTGTTTTCGGAAATGAACTTCCGAAACACCCCTTCGCAGAACTTCTCTGCAGCCTCCAATGGCAGACCCCTAAACCAAACATCAAACTTATTTCTACACATTCTAAACATCCTAAATATCAGTATAAACCTAACCTAATACAATTTTTGCTATTTGTAAACACCCTAATATACATTTTAATCATAGATCTAAAAATCAAAATGCTTACCAATTGAATGGATTGGAGGACTTTTGAATGTAATAGAGCAAGTAGATGGAGGCTTTGAGGTAGCTTGGAACTGGTTTGCACAAAAATCTCTTGGGGTGAGTTTGGAAGAAGTTTAGGGTAAATGATTTGGGGGAGGGGGCTGTTTTGCTTAATCTGAAAAACGCAGAATATTTCGGAAATGAACTTCCGAAATGGTGTTTTCGGAAGTGTATTTCCGAAATAAGTCAAATTTTAAAAAAAAAAAAGACGCTTTCGGAGATGCATCTCCGAAAACACCTTTTCCTTGCATTTCGGAAGTTCATTTCCGAAGTCAGGGGTATTATGGGTTTTTCACCAGAGGTGAGCTAGAAGGTTGGGAGGTGGCCAAAGAATTTTCCGAAAAATATGTTGTTTGGAGAGGTATTTTACTTCATAGATATGATGTTGTGGATCAGAACAAAAATGGGGGGAGTAATTTCTCGATCTAACGAATTCAACTCTCTTTAGCGAAGGAATCTCATTAATTTAGGGAGTGTTGAGGCAACAGGAGCTAATTGTTTTCGTAATGGTACTGCGTGCCACATTGGGGCAGGAAATTTTATTTTGTTTTGGAAACATCGGTGGATCAAGAATACAAAATTGAAGGACATTTTTTCGCTTGTTTATAACTTGTCTGTGCTGAAATTTGGTTAAGTACACGATATGTTCTCTCACTCGAATTGTTGCTGGAATATTTTGTGCATGCTAGAGATTATGCACGCGACTTCCAGGATGCAGTTCAAAGCTCTGCAACGCATTATGAGCAAAGTCCGGCTGGATCAAAAATAAATATGTGTATAACTTTTGATACTATCAAAGATATTTTATGGATTTATCTATATTCCATTAAATTGTTCAACACTTTTTCAACTATTTGTGACATGTTTTGATAAGTTTTTTTAATGTTAAATCTTCATATAATTATTACTTCCCATAAAATTCAAGTTAAACCTAACTACAATCCAAATTCCAAACATATACGCCTGTCTTTCCTGCTACAATAACAACACATTTGACAGCATTATTTTCAATCTTTTGAAGCAGTTAAAAAGTAGTATTTTGAACAACTTGTGACTTCTTATGTATAATATTAATCACAAGACGAGATAAGTCAACATGCATGTGACAAATACCAACAAAGTAGTAATTTGGAATTATTTCACCTCCACTATGTCGGTACCATATATAACAAAACAACACTTCTCTGCCATACATTACTACATGTAACGTTTAGCAACTAGAAGAGGACAACAACAACTAAGATGTGAAACCAAAATATTAATTCTGGCTGAAACATGAGTTTCATATATCATGTGACAAGTTCAATTAGAGGCTAAAAACATGATTCGCAAATAACGCTATACAGAAGATACATACAACGAATAATAAGGAGTTCACCGCTTTACTTTACCTTCCTCACACGTGAAAGAGAACTTTCCGATTTTTTGAAAGAACATGTTCTTTTAGCTTTGATATTCAGAAAAGAAGAACGCAATAATAAACTAAAGAATATGTTCATGTCATGTGCAGCAGGTCTTTTTTAGGGAATCACTCTATATCAGAAACTGATCATAAATAATATATCATTCTTTTTTCTGACTGGGATCATAACACATTTAGGCTGTTTATTTTCTTTCCATATTTTTTTATGGTGGTGATATCTTTTGTTGCGTTACTACTTTACTTTTATTTGAAGATTTGTTAATATTTAGAAAGTTAAGATTCGATGGATATTTTTAAAAACTTATACTATTTTTTTTTAACCTACAACATCTTCTTGTTCATTTTTTTAACAAGTTTGCAAATGGAAATTCATATTTAATATAGTTTAAATTATACATAAAAGGCATGCAAAGGGACAACAAGCTACGACAATCACTCTTTTTTAGATGACAAAATTAATCTTTTTAAACTTTTGTACTCTCTCTAAGAGATTAGCTGCTTCTGGTGATAGAAAATCAAAAGTGACAAAAGACAAATGATAAGCATGTTGATTGTCGGAACGTGCTTTGTCATGCTTGGCTACTTTACTTGAAGCGGCTTTGAGAATTGTCTATCCCACAGCAAAACTTCCGGTTCTCAGTCCCATCAATGGAGAAACTCAGTCAAGTCTACACATGCATGTTTTTCTCCTACCCATTCATATACTAGAACATCTGTTAGCCTAAGTGTCGATCTCTTCTCCTGGGGGTCAATCAAAAAATTCACAAGTATCTGTTTCTTCACAAATATCTCGGCACACCTAAATATATCAAATAAGAGATCCCTAACAAAGTCATGTCGGTATTTGAATCCTAAAAGCTCCTTACAATGAAAGGCGTGTTCTCCAAAAATATTCAAGCATTCCTTGCGGCAAACGGGACAAATCTCGTCAACAGAAAATAAGGTGATTGCAAATCGCTATTTAATTTATGAAAACAATTACTCATTCTTTCATAATGTAACTAACATTTATAAAAATGTTTAGGGGTCATTCTAACATGTGCCCTTAGGGCACATGTTAAGAGCTAAATGTAGAAATTTTTTCTAAAAAATTGTGCATTATTTTCATAAAAAGTTCATAATTAATGTGTTTATTACATTTTCCAATACTAATTTACTATATTTAGATTTCTTAACAAGTGCCCTTGGGGCACATGTTAGCTTTATCCAATGTTTAGTATGGGCAAGTCCACCCAACAAATACTTTTAGTGGATTACTCTTAGCATTTTTAGTGGTGTTCATCCACCACAGTAAAAAATAATAATCAATAATGTCTTTAAAATTTAGAACTTAAACTCCGAATGTACCCAAAGTGCAATCAATTATGTGTTATTTTCGTTTCTTCTAGTACAGAAATTAACTTACGAATTTTCCTGATAAATATAATTTGTTTGATTTTTTCTGTTTTGTCACACAAGTTTGAGTTCTTTGATTATGATATGATTTTTCATGTTTAATTAAAGATAAAATGCCTCACAACTAAAAAATTTGAGACATGGTAGAGTGGCTCATCATGCTTCCGTTCTAAGAGAAAAAGATAGACTATTGTGTTCAGTCGTTGGCATCACTTCATTTGATGCATAAGCATCGTCCTGAGTTCACGTGTCTCTAGCATCGTCTTCTCATAGATGGGATTTCATATAAGCATCGTCCCGAGTTCACATCGTTTTATAATGATAAAAGTTACAAAATTATCTAAACATTGAAGAGTGAGAAAGGGGGAGAAAATTTGAACTATCTTGACCCCATTTTATGTTAGGGAGAGAGTAACAGTGTTTCTAATTCTCTAAGACCATAAGAAAGGAAAACATCACACATAATCACATTTATCCAAAACTTTTAAAAATTAGGTATATGAGTCACTTCTCTTATAAATACAACATTTCATTCATTCATATGCGTGTGGGAGAGATAAAGTGTGAGATCTCGTCTCTTATAACATGATCCGACTTGGCTCATCCTCAAAGCTTTTCCAAGTTGTGAGATGACTTATTGGGGAAGCTTGAGAAATTCAAGAGCAACAGCGGTTCAATTTCAAGACCATAAGAGAAGGAAACATCACATCTCCACAAAAACCTTAAAGTTTATTTATGAGTCACTTTTCTTATAAATTATTTCACTTATTTATAAACAATATGTACTCACACTTCAACCCAATATTTTAAAATATTTATATGTATTCTTTAATAACAATGGAAGTATCTAAAAAATTATTTTCATTATTTCTAAAAATATTTTATTTATATTTAAAATTTCATCTTCTTTCCATCATAATTATTCACATTAAAAGTTGTTAAAAATATGGTTCAGTCTAATTCAACTCTACAAAATCGTCTTGTAAGATGAATTAAAATAAATCACATTTGTTATCATTGTATTAAGAGCCTCATGTATATATGATCTAGATGACCATATGCTATCAAGTTTCTGCTTTTATAACATCCACCATTTATTTCCACACTTCAAATGTCTAATCTTTGGCATGAAAGGAATGTATTAAGAGTCTCATATAAAAGAATATATGGTCTAAACATATATTTATAAGAGGGAACATTCTTTACATTACAAATTGGTTTTGTAGAAATGAGTTACGCTAAACCACATTTCTTTAACAAAATTCTCAAATATTCATATTTTCTGGTTCACATCTAATTTTAAAAAGCAATTGTTTTAGATAGTGAGAAGTTTAGTTTAAGAATTTTTTTTTATTAACAATTCATGAAAATTTTATTTAAAAAAGTTTGGTTGATAATATTGAGAATTGTTTGTTAAAATTATTTATTTAAATTTAATTATCTTTTTATATAAAAAAACTTTCATTTCTTTAAAAAGAAAAAATCATAATGTTTTTTAGTACTCCCTCCGTCTCACAATAGGTGTTTTCTTTGAGATTTTCACACTTTTAAAAAAGATGATTAATTATATTAATTTCAATAATAAAATGAGTCTCATTTACTAAAATAACCTTATTAATAATAGATAGTGGAGTATTTAAATTAATTAAAATACAATAAATAAGGGTTAGCTAGTGGAAAAAAAAAAATAAATATTATATTGATATTCTAAATGGACAAATAATTTGAGACAAATAAAAATTAAAAAAAGACACTTATTGTAAGACGGAGGAAGGAGCATATTTTATTTTATGGATTTTTTATAATTTTTTTTTATCAACTATTAAACAAAGACACACTTAATAATTCATTAATCATTGTACCCTCGACTTTAAACATCAAAAAGAATGTAACATGTTCCTGCTTTATATATTTGATTTGAAAAGCTGATGACTAAGCGTGCATTTATATACTTATGCAAAATAAAATTACTTTAGTAGTAACTTTATGCAAAAGTAAATAAAAAGAAAAGCCAAAGAATAATCTTATTCTTACTCCATTGACACAATAATAAACAATAAAATAAATCATAAATAATAAACTCGCCGCCACGCCGCATAGTAACAACCATGCACACCGATAACCACCGTCATTTCATTTTCAACGCCGTTAAAATAGCCAGCACATGCAAATTGCAACACTATCATTTTCAATTCCAACCTGTCATTAATCAATCAATGATTAAAAATTAAGCACTTTTTTGACAACTCTGAGGTCCAAATCCAAACCTATCATTTTCCAAATCAAACTCAACATTAAAATTCTGCTGCTGATAATTCCCCAAAATAATCGCCGGACCACCGTTTCTCTCCGGCGCAGCAACACCATCACTCATAACAGTCAAACACGCCACGTCACCTTCACCCGCCAAAGAAAAATAATTCTCAATCGGTAACTTCATTTTCGCACCCCCTTTAAACTGAAACACAAACTCCGGGAATTTCACCGTTTTCACGTCGGTGAAGTTAAAACATAAACTCAACCCCGATTCAGCTTCAACCTCTTTCGCTCTACTATAATTCGAAAGCTGCTTCTCAAACTCCTTCGAAACCAAATCGAAAACTTCCTTTTCCATATAAGTAAAAGTTGATCCAGAATCAACGATGGTTCCACCGTTACCATCTATCCCCGGTTCCGAAACTGTTAACGGAATCTTAACATGTTTCCCACCAATAACAACAGTTTTAAGATTCACGTAATAGTATTCAAGAAACGCCGTGTTGTTCGTTGATGGGTTTTTCCGAAACGGAGTGTAGCTTAAGTTACTGGTTTTTCTATCTCCGGTGGAAGAAACCTGCAAAACAAGGTTACTATTCTCCGGGGAGTCGTCGAATTGATGAGAAAGTAAGCAGTAAGAGAATCTCTTAAGTCCCATTTGCGACGGAAGAGAGTCTTGTCCTCGACCGAATCCGGCGATACCGGAGGGTTGTCGAGTGGATAAAATGGAACAACCTACGAGAAAATTTTCTACTGTTTTTTTTCCGGTGAAATCTAGATTATCTAATAGTAAGAAACCAGCGGTTGAGCCTAAACCGTATTGGATAATGTAAGCTGGACAGGTGATGTTGCTACAGTTTTGAGACTGTGGGTTGCAACCTCGGCAACGAGATTGGGTGTCTGGTCCGAAAATGTAACCGCATTTGGAGTTTGTGCAACCGAGGATTTTTGCGGTGGATGAGTTTCTTGGAATGAAGGATGGGATTTTTGTTGGGTTGATGTTTGGGAAGTTGCAGTTGGAACAGAGGTAGTGGGAGGAACATGGGAACCATACGAGGCTGCTACCTGTGTCTAGGATGAAGGATAATGTTTGCGGCGGTGTTCCGAAGTTGAGGTTTATTGAGTAACCGCCGTAGCTTTTGGGGTAGATTTGTGTGTTGGTTGGGGAGGAGGATGTTTTTTTGTGATTTGGGTTTTGGGTTTTGAGGTGGTGGGCTCTTGTTAGGGAAGATGAAGCGGCGGTTTTGAGGGAGTTGATTAGATCTGAGGATTGGGATTTGGTGAATAGTGGGGAGAGTGGGAGAGAAATGGTGTTTGAGGAAGAGAATGTGAGGAGAGAGAGAAGAGAGAGGGAAAAGAGAATGTAAGGGTGAGACATTGGAAATGGTGTTGTGATTTTGTTTGTGTTTTGTGGAGAAGTGAAAGATGGAATGAATGAATTTGTGGGATTTTTCTGTTTCGGTGGCTTGTTTATAAATGCTTTGTTAGTTTTGGATAGCATTAGCAAGAAGCCAAGCAACCACAACGGGCAAATAAAGGAGTTATTTTAGATTAAAAAATATGTTAGAGGAAAAACTAATTTCTTGAATTAGATTAATGGATTAAGTTTAAGTCAATGATCTCATCATTAAGTTATGGAAGAGAATTGAATCCAATTATGTAAGCACTTTTGGGAAAATATGAAACTTATACGGTAATCAATAGTATAATCTATGTGTTTTTGGATAATTAATTAAATTTTAAAAAATTAATTCATTTTAATAAATATAAAAAAATAGTTTTAGATCTGAATTGACAAAAGAAAAATAACTATACAATTTTTGAGTTTTGACTACCAAATATTGATTTATTTTTTTTGTTGAGTATTTGGATTTGGGTTACTTTCTCTATTTTTCTACATTTGACACTCCAATAGTAACGGGAGAGTTTGAGGTTTCACGTTGTTGTTGCTAATGGACTTGATTATTAAGTGCTAACACGCTGTCAATGTGAAAATATACATCTCTCCTCTCTTGGTGTTACTATAAGAAGTGATGTTATTTCAATCCCTTAGAATGGTGTCAACAGAACATTTTTTTTTTTATTATAGTATATAACTACAAAACACTCATAATGAAATAGAAATAATGAGAGAAAATAGTATGAAAAAAAATTATGATCGGTGATGAGGAGAAATAAAGAAAAAAAATTATGATTGATTGAAATATTGTCTTAAAATCTTAACTTTAGAAAAAAATATCTTAGAGAATGCAAAGTCGTTGAATACGATATACTTGCGAGGAACTATGGCAGTGGAGCTGGTGCGACAATGTAGAGTAAGGGTGGCAGTAATTGGTAGGGCGATTTAGAGTGAGATTGACAATGGAGCCGATGCGCTGGGAGGTTGGCGGCAAAGCCGACGCAACACTAGGTCCAAGTTCGACGGGGCTTTGGTTTGGTTTTTTTGGTTTGTGTGTATTAGGTTTCATTGTTTCAGTTTGTAAATTCGTCCGCTTATGAGTTATGTATTGGATTCCAACAGTTTTACATATGTATCTCTATTATTCTTATTTATACAGTTCTCTAAACTTTAGAGTTGAAAACAAAGAAAATGGATTGGATTTAGAATCCTAAAAGTAATCTTAGATAGACAAATGATATTTTTTAAGAGTGTGTTCTTGGAAACACTTTGTTTTTGTGTGATTCATATATAGAAGGAGTTGAAGAGATTGAGAAACACTTGAGTACAAAAAATGATTTATTCCTATGAACTTGTGTGACTATTTTCTAATAATTAATTTGTAATCTATTGTAACACCTTTTGATAGTATAGTGAATCAGAGACTTGGTCTCTCCTCCAAAATGGATCGTTTGAACGAATTGAATAAACAATTTATTGTGTTTATTGTCTTTTATCTTCTTCTGATAAATTAAGTTATTGTCTTATTTTAGAGAGAATTATTTTTACGGAAGACCATTTATTTTAATTTTATAAAGGAATAAATTATAAAAAAAATCTTTGTACAATACCACTTACTTTTAAAAAGAGTTTGATTTATTTCATAGTTAGATCTCAATTAACAATAGTTGCAATGATGTTAATTTTGAGGGTCTTTATTTGAATTCACATTTAATTTCTCTACACTTAAAATGCATAAGTTTAATTATTTAAAATTGTATATGGGTTGAAGGTAAATTTTCATAAAAGTCTTTTAGTCGGAATTAATATTCAAAAAATTGGTTAGCAAAGGCAACAAGAGTCTTAAATTGTAAGGTCGGTGCCTTACTATTCAAATAATTGGGGTTGTCTATTGGTGGTGATCATCATTGAGAGAAGGTCATGGAAACCTTTCGTAAATGTTGTTAGGAATAAAGTGTTGAAGTGATAGACATCTCTTTATTGTTGGCAGAATTATCATCTTGAAGTGAGTCTTGTATGTCTTACTGATTTACTTCTTCTCTTTTTTAGAGGCTATGTCAAGTATAATCTCTAAACTTGAATCTCACTTTTAAAAAATATTATGAGGTGGGGGAGGGGAAACAAGAAAAATAATTTGGTGAAATGGGATAGGATTTGTAGAGAATAGGAGGACAGGAGATTGGGGATAAAGAATTTAAAGGCATTTAAATTAGAATTACTAGGAAAATAGAAATCGAGAATTCATATGAAAAAAACAGCTTGTGGATAAAGGCTTTAGCTAGTAAATGAGGTGAATCAAAAGGTAGAAAAAAGTAGGATGGAAGCCATGGTTCGGATTGGTGGAAACACGTTAACAAAATTAAGAGAGGAGTTTGTGTTGGAGTAAACCCTAATATCCGATCAATCTTGACTGTATATGATTTTTTATCACGACATAAGGACGTTATTCAAAAGGTATGTGACATAATAAAGTTCTTAGAATAATTGGTCTGTTTAATGATACGTTAAGTGTGACTTAATCGTGAAATCTCATTAAACATAAGGACGTTATTCTTAAAGTATTTGTAGTCAAGTTTTACTGTCACATAGGACAATAGTGATACATAGAGACTATTAGGTGAGTAGACTAATGATTGTATCACACGGGTCATGGATATGAGATATCAAGTATTCACATAAGTATAAATATTATGAGTAATATTTATACTGGATTAACCCATCATGAGAATACTACATAGTTTGTTATGTAAGTTTCATAAGTTATTCTCATAGTGATAGTGGTGTATACCATCCTTCGACCTGAAACCACTATGGATCCTAGATGAGGAGTCGGGTAATTTATTGTCAATCAAACATTGTCTATAACAAAATAACCATAAAGATGGTTAATGGGTGCTCTACAAATCATGTTGAGGGACATGACTGACTTATATAGGATTTTCCCCCTCCTACATGTATGGAGAATATCTATAGACATCTTGATCGAGTGTGATTGTAAAATGCATGGTCATGCTCAAATAAGTCAATATGAGATATTGGGCTTATTTGCTGTTATCAAGTATACTCGAGGATCAACGAATATAATATTGGACTAGGGTGACACATTAAATGTCTTGTGTTTAATATAGATATAAGGGCAAAAGGGTTATTATACACATGATCATTTTCATAAAGAAAGATTATGTCAAATCACATGACATTCTCGTCACTTGGATAGCAATGACGTGTTGTTAGATACCGCTCACTATTTATAATATTTAATCAGTGATTAAATATCATTGTCAATGCTAGGAGAATCTACAAGATCACACGCATAGAGTACTGATAGTGGAATGAATTATTAAATTAAATAAGATTTAATTTACTTATGTGTTAATAGTATTTGAATTAACTTGATATATTAGTTTGATTAAATATAATTTTATTAAATAGTTGAAAATTGACAGTTAATAAAATTAAATATGATTTTATTTAATTATTATTTAATTTTATTTAATTTAAATAGTTTAATTAAATATAAATAATATTTATTTAATTAAAATAATTTAATTAAATAATATTAGCTTATTTTGAAAAGGACAAAAAATTAGAGTATCAGAGCTTTAGTAGCTCTCTATAAATAAAGAAGTTTTTTCCATTGCAATCGCGTTGACTTCGTAAAGACGATGGTATTTTTCACGTTCGTGATCAAAGTTAAAGCACGGCGGGGTTTCCATTGATCAACATACCGGTTGAAATTTATGAAGAATGTATGCAAGCGAAGAAACATAAAGGAAAATTCAGCAAGGATGCAGGTTGTATTATAAAGTGTCACCTTGAGGCGGTGTATTCAGATGTGTGTGGACCGATGCAAGTTGATTCTATTGGTGGCAATATCATAGTAGAAAACTATGGACATACCTAGGATGAGGTACTTTAAGTGTTTAAGAAATTCAAGTCCATGGTTGAAAAGCAATGCGGTCACAAACTCAAAGTTCTAAAAACAGATTGTGGAGGTGAATATGTCTCAAATGACTTTAAGAGATTTTACAATCAAGAGGGTATAATACGCAAGGTAGTACTGCCTTACACACTGCAACAAAACGGTGTTATTGAAAGGAAGAATCAATTGATCGTGAACATGGTGAGAAGTATTGTGAAAGGGAAGAATTTGCCGAAAGAGTTATGGGGAGAAACGGTGTCCACAACTCCATTTTTTTGAATAGGTGTCCAACAAAGAAGCTTGAGAAGATCACACTAGAGGAATAATGGTTTGGATTCAAGCCAAATCAGAGTCACTTGAAGGTATTTGGTTCAGTTGCGTATAGACATGAAGCTAGATGACAAGGAGAGCAGATGGTCCTTGTTGTAACGCCCGTAATTTAGTTAATTATTTAATTAAATTATTTTTTATTAATTTTCGTGAAATTGTGAAATGTCGATTAAGTTGTGTTGTTGTTAGTTGAATTAATTGGTCGATTAAGTTGTAGGACTAGTATTAGAATAATACTAGATTAATTATATAGGCTTTAGAAGTGGTAAAAGTGGGGGTATAGAAATGAATCCCAATGAGAGAAATAGAAAATTATATTAGTTAATTAGAATAAAGTAGGATTAAAAGTGGCAGTAGGAGATTAGATTTTTATCAGAAAAATTGGAACGTGAGAGTGCAGGGAAGAGGAGAAACAAAGGGGGCAAAATCTAGAATTCGATCGGAGAGGCTTAGAGCATCCTTCAATCCAAGGTAAGGTGGGATTCTTACTCTATAATATGGTATATGATGAATAGTATGTGGGATTGGATTTGTAAAATTGCTTCTGTTTGTGTTTGATTGTTGTTTCAGATTTGTACCGAACCTCTGTGTTCCTATCTGTTTATCATTGTGTTGTGAAATTGTTGTTTTTTGGAAATTGTTTTACTGTCATAAATTTTAATATATCTTAGTTGCTCTATTGTTGGGAGTTAGTCTGAGAAGTAGTAATTGAAGGAAGAAGGTGATTCAAAGAAGTTATGGGAACAAAAGAAAAAGAAAAAAAAATTGTGTGGGAGGCGCCTGCCTCCACACACCCTAGATCAAGGAGACGCAAGCCTCAATGGGGAGGGGCGGTCACTCCCATGTGTGTACCAAGAAGGGAGCGCCTGATCCCTGGAGAAAGAAGTATGGGGGCGGTCACCCCTTGTAGTAGTGGGGGTCACCATTTAGTGATCCTGTAACTTGTAGTAGTATAAATCCTAAGTGCACTATAATGATAATTAGTAACTATGCTGATTAGTAATGATAAACATGGTGGTCAATTATTGAAAACAAAAATTGGTTAATGATTATATTTAGCAACAGTAGCAAATAGTAACAGAAGAGTAACCATAACAGAAGATCAGTGAAACTAACAGTAGCAGCTTTACATGATTAATTTTAAATAGCAGTATAGTTATTATGTTTAATTAATTTAACAGAGACAAATAATGACACGTTAGTACGAAGTAGAAATAATAGAACTTTTAATTGATAATTATTTGGCTGGTATAGTCGAATTGTCCGAATATTTACGGAACGTTTGTAGCATAAGTTGGTTGATTCGGTGTGTTGCCTACTTGCTGAAAAATGCAAAATTTCAAGTGGTATTGGATTTTGTTGTGTTGCCTCTATTAATTGGCAAATTCAAGTTGTAGGCTTACGGTCAATGTTGATGTTGTTGTTATGTTATGGTTTTACCTTGTTGTTGTGTTGTTGTTGTCGCATTCATTATTATCGCGTACATAGCATATCAAGTTGGGAGCTAATGCTCTGTAAGTTGGTTTGGATTGGCAAATATTAAGTTGAAGACTTATGCCTTGTTGACGCTTCTATTAATTGGCGGATTCTAAGTTGGGAATTTTGCTCCATTGGTACCACATGCATATGCATTGTACAAGTCGCATTTCGTGTCGCATATTTGAATTGTTGTTATTATAATATAAGGATGTTTGTGTTGTTGAATTGTGACGAAGGATATTGTTTGAAAGTTGTTGAAGTGGTGATTTTATATTATCTAATTCTAGTCTATTGTTTATCATACACTCAATTATAAGGTTCGATATCGCACCCCTTATGTTTGAATGTTACCCCTATGTTGGAAATGTGCAGGTAATCCAGAGTGCATGCTTCTTACCTTCATTAGTTCGAGTCAGGTGTTGGTCGCTCTGATACGTAACACTCGGGGGATGAACGCGTGTTTTCTTTATTTATTGATTTTATTTCCGTTGCTGAATTTTAAGTTGAGTTTTGTTAATTACTTTGTTGCTTTAAAGTCGTTTATGTTGGATAAAGATGTTACGCTTTTGAGTTGAAGTTTATGAATCCGCGGCGTGGTAATTTAAAAGTTGGTTTATTTGAGGACATACAGTTATTGTTATTTGTGCATCCAAGTTTTAATATGTTATGTATGTGTATTACATGCGATTATATGTTGGCGTTTTAAGTTAGAAAAAAATGTGACATCCTATTTGTGTTGTGACTCTGATTTTAATACTATATGCCGGGTATAAATGGGGTGTTACACTTGTCGGATATCACTCTATCGGTGGTTACAAGTTGTATGAGGTAGCAAACAGAAAAACAGTGATCAGCAGGGATGTCGTTTTCAACAAAATAAAAGAAATGCAACAGAGTGCAACAGGTTGCCATAATATGTTAATCAGTTGCACCAATCAAAAAAATTCCTGCAGTGCTGGAAGGTACAGAACCATCCTTCGTTGAAATCGGAATGGAAGATAACATGAGGAGATCAACAAGACAAAGAGCTTTTCCTGCAAGACTCCGAGATTGTGAGTTGTTCTAAGATAACAAAATCAATGACGATGGTGATTTCGTCTATTTTGTACTTAAGGCTGAATTTGAATCCATTAAAGTGGAGGAGGCTTTGAGTGATCCAAAATGGATTTTGTCTATGAAGGAGGAGTTGAAATCAATTGATAAGAATAAGACTTGGGAGCTTGTTGATCCACCAGAAGAAAAGAAGCCAATTGGTGTAAGATAGGTGTACAAAGTAAAGCCAAATCCTAAGGGTAAAATAATCAAGCACAGGGCTTGATTAGTTGCAAAGAAATTTTTGCAAAGAGAAGACATAGACTTTGAAGAGGTATTTGCATTGATGGCTATAAATGAAACCATTAGGCTAGTTATTGGTATTGCAAATAACAACAATTGGTACATCTATCAAATCAATGTCAAATTTGGATTTTTAAACGGAAAGTTGGAAGAAGAGGTTTATGTAGAATTGCTTTAGTTTTGTTGTGAAAAACCAAGAGTCAAAGTTTTATAGATTGAAGAAAGCGTTGTACGGTTAGAAACAAATTCCAAGAGCTTGGAACAAGAGGATAGATGATTTCTTAAAGGAGATTGCCTTTAAGAAGTGTGTATCTAACGTAGTGAGTAATTAAGGAAGGCTAGAAATGGAAGGGTGGTAATTCTTTATAGCTATATAGACGATTTGTTGATTACGGGTAGTGATGAAGAGTGCATTTCTAATTTTAACGGTGGGCTTATGACGGAGTTTGAGATGACCAACCTTGGCGTCATGACATACTTCCTTAGCATAGAGTTTTACAAATTCAAGAAGCGACTAATCATGCACCAAAGAAGTTATGCACTTGACATTTTTAAGAAAAATTAAAATGGAGCATTGTAATACTCCATTTACTCCGAATAAATTAAGGTTGCAGTTGTCGAAGAATGAGGATGAGCAAGATGTTAATCCAACTCAATATTAGAGACTGATTGGATCCTTGTGTTACTTGTGCAATCTGCGGCCAAATTTGACGTTTAGTTTCAGTATTGTGAGTAGATTCATGAGAAGATCGAATGTGTCTCACTTGAAAGCAATCAAGAGGATTTTGCAATACATCAAAGGTTTTATTGGCTGCGGAATTCTATTTTCCGCAATTGAAAATAGAAGAAAATGCAATTTACTCGAATATACTGATTACAACTGGTGCGGAGATAAAGATGATAGAAAATCCACAGCTAAAAACATCTATATATTCAGAGAAATACCAATCTCATGGTGTTCGAAGAAGGAACCGGTAGTGGCACTTTCTTCTCGTGAGGTCGAGTATATTGCAGCTTCGTTGTGTACTTGTCAAGCCGTGTGAATGAAGAATATGTTGAAAGAGTTGGGCAGTAAAGAGGGCGATGGTGTAACACTCAAGGTTGATAACGTTACGCTATAAACCTTGCCAAGAATCTCATTGCACATGAGAGAAGCAAATATTAAGGTGTGGTTTCACTTCTTGAGAGAGCTTGTTAGTGAAGGAAGATTGAGGTTGGAGTATTGTAGAAGTGAAGACCAAGTGGTTGATTTGCTGACCAAAGGAGTCTCGGTTGAAGTGTTCAAAAGATTGAAAAAGCTAATGGGTGTGAAAGACTTAGAGGACTTGAATTAAGGTGGTGTGTTAAGAAAATAATACGATTCAAGTCTGTGCAACAGGTTGTAGTTCTATGTCAACAGGTTACGACTTGTTACGTAGTGTTTAGTTTTCAAACAGAACCGCAATGTACCGGTTGACATATTATATCAACAGGTTACAGTTGTTATTTTCCCCTAATTCTGGGACAGTAGCTAAATGCAACAGGTTGCAATTTTATGCCAACCGATTACATCTATAACTTTTCAGTTTTTTCTATTCGATAAATGTATCTCATTTTATATATTGTATATATATACCCTTTTGGTATCTTATGAATGAAAAAATGTTCATACTTTCGCCCTCAATTACTCTTTCTCATTCTATCTCACTCTCTCCCTTTCCGCGATCAATATTTTCACCAACCTTAGAATTCCAAGTTCTAACATGTTTCACTAAATAAACCCCTTTAATCCCTAATTTATCTACATAGCAAATTTTTCTCTAAAAATATGAGAATGTGTTTCATGTAATTTTTCTACAATTGACCCGTCTAATTATTCATTTCTAAGAAAAAGTTTCACATTTTGAAGAGTTAGCACTAGGGGTGGCAAAACGGGTCGGGGCCCGCCGGGCCGCCCGCGCACCCGCCAAAAATTGGCGGGTTGGGTTGGGATTTTAGGCTCGCCGCTCGCCAAAGCCCGCCCCGCCAAAACCCGCCGCCCGCCATACCCGCCCCGCCAAAGCCCGCCGCTCGCCAAAACCCGCTTCTCCTCCAAAACTCACTCTTCTTTTAGTTAATTCTAGTAATTGCAATTCTTGATGGTTTATTTTATACATTTATTTATAAATATATGTAATATTTTTTAGAGTAAATTTGTTAAAAAATTACTTTTATAAAAAATTGTTTTAAAAAATAAGTGAAAAGTTTAATTAAAAGGTAAAAAAAAGCATATTAATCTATTAAAAAAATATAAATAAAAATAGGCGGGTAAGCCCGCCGCCCGCCAACCCGCCATCTTGGCGGGGCGGGGATGATTTTGATGCCCATTTTACTTGGCGGGCATGCCCGCCCCGCTCGTTTTTTAGCGGGCATAAGGCGGGGCGGGCGGCGGGCGGGGCGGGCGGCCCGTTTTGCCACCCCTAGTTAGCACAGTCCCTTTTTAGGGTCTGTTGGGGAGTTGTTTTTTTAGAGTTTTGAAGGAGAATACTTCAAATGGTTGTGCTTATATCATATAATTTATTTGATATTTTTAAAAAGTTTAAAAAATATCTGATTTTATATGTTATTGTAATATATTTTATTTTAAATTTTTTAAATATGTCAAACACATTTGAAGATATAAACGCAGTCCTATAAAATCTTTTCCTTTGAAAATCTGCAAAAATCAACTACCACATACTCTTACTCTTAGAGTCACATTCAACCCATATGTTTTCCAGCTTCTACTTTGAGCTTCTTCCAAAGCAAGAATAATAGGCAATACTTCTACATGCGTGATCATCTTATTACTCAGGTTATCTAAGACCAATCTCCAACTGATATAATTTTACCAAATTATATTGAACATGTAAATATTTCAAATGATATCAATCATTTAGTGGTGTTATGTTTTGCAAGTAGAATATTTATCAGCTGAGAAACAAAATTATTGAGCAAAGTAAAGATCTTTTAATTATGAACATATCATGTTTCTAAACCTAAACATATCATGTTTCTAAATCTCTGACATACATTGTTGCAGCGTTTTTATAGGTGGCCTTAAAAGATTTTCCATGAACATAACTTCACATTCTTCTTTTTTTAATATGTTCATCATATAACTCCAATAAAAAAAATCATCCATCTCATTAGCCATTGCAATTTAACCTTAAAAAAAACAAGAACAAACAATAGAACAAACCCAATAAATTCACTAATATGACCCAATATCTGCCATCAAAGAACACCAACAGAGAGTCATACCAATAAAATCAACGTACCAGATTCTTTAGGAGGGAAAGCACCACAACACACTCATATATCAATTAGCTATGTGATATTGCTACACAGAGCAGTCTCAAGTTTCTTAGAGGCCTCTGTAGATTAAGCGTAATTTAACCATGGAAAAACACACAGAGACCCTATTCAATCACAGTTTAATTGTTATAAATATTTTATGAGGTCTTATCTAGTCATAAATTAATTGTGACAAATTTTAGTCCTTGTGCAGTAGTCTGCTTTGCACACCCTCAAAGACGGTTTTGCTGATACATGGTGTTACCATTGTGTTGACAATATGATATTATGAAGAAGATGAAGCAAAACAACAAAAGGGACACTAAAACTTCATTAAAATACCAAAAGTTAAGAAAATAAAAGTTAGAAAGATAAATATATAATGAAACATAAAATAACAAGACATCTAGCTTAGAAATATAAAATATCCAATAGCATAAGTCCAATAAACTATTATCTAAAATTAATATTCAGTGAAAGAGTTATACAAGAAGAATTTCTTATATCTCATCATGATTTGGCATAAAGAACAAGAGGTGTGAAGAGGACTCAGGGGTAAGCAGAAGAATGAATATGCATACAGTATCAAGAGGGCTCAGAGGTGAGGGTCATAAGGCAGAAAAAATGTAACAAATGATAAAAGTAGGAACTGCCAATGCATCACAACATGAGACTAAAATGAACCAGCAGGCATCATGTTGATTGTAAGAGCAGCTAATAGTATGATTCCAACAATATGCTTCTATCCTGAAACTAGATCAAACCGAAACAGTGGATTGTGAAGGAAAGCACAAAATTGAGGGATGAAACTCCCAAGAGGAGTACAAACCTTGTTATCAGTATGAAGGAAAACAGAAAATCTAAATCCTATCAGAGTAACTTAGCTTCGTCGACAGTTTCATTACAAATTTTAGAAGAAATAGAAACATATATAACAATACTATGATCTAATTACTTAAATGTTCACAGATAAAAGGCACAATATGTGCTTATAATATCATATTAAAGTTGCTATGAGAAATCTCTCAAGTGATGTTTCACTGATAACAAACACTATGAAGATCTTAAGTATTCTGAGCATTTACATATCAACATGTGTGCTTCAATGAAGCAAAATAATACAGAAACTCAGAATGTTCTCTACCATTTATAGTACCAAGAAGCTCGAAGAATCAGTGGAAAACAACATAAGAATCCATGCATCATAACTCTCAAAGTCAATAGTGAGCATTCTCATATCCAAGCTTCTCAAGTTAAGAAGGATTTACCCATCATAGTCCCTCTACATGTTCATGGACCAAAGTTAGATGAGCATTTGCACAACCCCAATTGATATTTTGGAAATAAAAACAAAAATTTATAACAAAAACTAAAGAGTTACCTTAGAAATTGGCAGGACTATCATCCAATTGTTTCTCATTTTCTATTTCAACCTCTAAAATCTCCTGAAACCAAAACATAAAAGGGGAACAAGTTTTGTAATGGTGAAGTTTTGATTGAAAAATCAGATATAAATAGTAGCATATAATATAATAAAGATTATATAGAAACCGACAACAAATTGCGCCCATGTTCCTTTTTAGATGGTAAAACAAAACTACTTCTCTTAATAACTACATTCATTATCTTATAGATACAACGTTGCTATGCACGAGCCTTTAGATTCTATGTAAAAGATTCCCCTGGTGCTAAAAAAACCAAGAGTTTCAAAAGCAAAAGAACACAAAGAGACTTACCGGAATTCTCTGTTTAAGATAATTGGCGAGTCTGGCTAGGACAGTTGAACGCTTGTGCCAAAACCTACCCTTGAGACTAATAGTCACGTAAGGTCCATCTAACTCCACCAATTCAACTACACCTGAAACATAAGTTCAAGATATTCAATGTAATGTAATACCATATTAATAATTATTATAATTATCACACAATCAAATTATTCATCAACAGACCTGTCATGCCAACAGAAGTGTCAAAGATCTGACCAAGCTCAGCTCGAGCATCGACCAAAGCCTGTTTCACGTTGTCTTCTGTGAGGTCTAGTGGCTGTGGAACCGAAAGAGATGCTGATAGAGGCTTCACCTTCCTTCGCTGTTTACCACTTATGAGAAATGGAGGGTTGAGTATTTGGATATGGATTGTTCTTAATGAAGCCTTTTGCATAAGGTAACTGGTGGTGGAGCATGGAGTGGATAAGGATAGTTTCGGTGAACTGTGAAAGCTGCTACAACACAGTGACAGGGCCTTCTGGGAAAGGGACATACTCTGAGCCTAATTTTACCTTTCAAAGGAAAGTTGCTTGTATTTCTAAAGAGTTTCAGAGAGGACCCAACACAGGCAAAGAGTGTGTGTTGAGTATAGGATATGGATAATGAACATCCTCAAGCACTCCCCTAAACAAAAGTACAAATGTCTGACTCAGCTTGTAAATAAATTCATTAAAAATAATTAGTTTTTTTGAGAAATTGGTTTTTTCCCTCAAAAACTATAACAAATGGGCTCAATAGTTTAAGAGTGGTTAAAATTAATCTCATAGCAAGTTCAAATAATTTATAATTAATAGGATGTTCCTTGAGATCATTGGGAAACCAAAGAGCCTAATTTCAATGGATTCCATCCAGCAAAAACTTGTTTCATTGATGGATTAGAAATTAAACATTTGAGAATGTGTTAGAAACAACAACTGAGTCAATGTTTCATGTGAAACTTACCTCTCACACTTATGTTAGATGCAAGGGTGAATCTCAAACCATGAATGAGTGAAATATTGTATTTATGAAAGAAATATAACTCGTATATAAATGAACTGAATTGAGATCGAACTGCTCAAATTGCTAATTCATTAAACCAAATCAATTTGAGATAATCTTATCTGCAAATTTGAGATCGAACTGCTCAAATTGCTAATTCATTAAATTAATTACAAATCATCCTATCAATCAATTTTAGGTCGAGGTGAGTAAGTGTGTCACCGAACCAAATCACATTACTCATACTTACATCATAACTGAAAGCAGTAGCAGCATTTTTAATGCACCTAAAATTAGTTTTGTACTACTATTTCTTTAGGTGAAATACCTCATTGCTTAATTAAACCACAGAGCAGCAACAGTTAAAGTTTCATTATAAATGAAAGTATTATTCATACACATACATGATATACAAATAATACATTAATTCATAAATCACTCCAAAATCAAGGTACGCAAGCATGCTTCTGTAACCACACACTTTTGGACCTCATAATTTTTATTATTGTGTGATTACACGAGCCTAAGCCCATCGACCTCATAATTTAAAATGGCTAGAATTACATAAAACAAAATCCTTTTACATCCCAAATGATACAGATGAGTAGTTGATACTCATAGCAATTTACTATTAGCCATTCTACACAGCAGAAAAGTACTCTTTGCTAAGCTTGGGGTCTGGTTTCATGGACTTCTCACCAGGCTTCCACCCAGCAGGGCAAACTTCATCTGGGTTCTCCTGCACATACTGCAAAGCCTGCGAGTCCATTAAATAAACCGGGTCAAACATATTATTTAGGGATAGAAGGGTAAAATGGAGAAAAAAACAAATATACTAAAAAGTGGTTAATCCTGATGTGGTGCATATTAGATATGCAATTACCTGGAGAGTTCTCTTTGTCTCATCAACACTTCTTCCAATTCCGAGATTGTTGATGGTAGAATGTTGAATAACCCCTTCCTTGTCAATAATGAACAATCCTCTCAATGCTATCCCCTAAATCATTGGAAATATTTTTTTCAATCACGGTAACAGATCCAAAAATAGTGGAATAAAAGGCAACAGCTCACAGCACCTTATTCCTATATCACGTTCCAGATAAATATTGAAACTAAACCACAAAAGAAAGACGTTGAATAGGAAGAAAATTAATAGCCACAGTTTAGGTCATAGTGTCAAAACTTACCTGATCAGGAATGAGAACACCATAAGATTTTGATATGGATTTGGTGACATCAGAAATCAAAGGATAGTTCAAGTCGCCAAGACCACCTGACTTTCTATCTGTTTGAACCCATGCAAGGTGCGAGAACTACAATAAAAACAATAGTGCTACTAATCAAGAAGCAGACTTTTGAAGTGCCTTTGGATTGGACATAAAAAGATAATTAAGAACATGCAGACATAGTACATCATAACAGAATGCATGCATGTCCTAGTGAGAAAATTGTGCCATAGTCTGCCAAGGCACAGCCTCTGAATCTTATGAATCACACTACGTCTGTAGTCCGAAAATCAAGGAAAACACATTTGCAATTAAAAGAGTTTGAATGAATTTTAGAACAGATATTTTGACTTTAATCCTAGTCTAACATACACATGTAGCCAGTTGCAGAGGAAAATTAAAAAGGAGTCCATATGCAGATTTGCCAATTATTAAACTAAGCAACAAATCATGAACTATGGACAGGCAGAAAATATGTGGGTCAAGTCATCGAACACCCTTCATTTTCTTTGGTAACAATTATATGCACAGGCAAACAGAAGAAATTCATATCATGAAGAAAAAAGAGAGAACAAGCAACACCTTTGTCCACTAAATAGAGTGGGCAACATGAATCAAACAATTTCATATAAAGAAATGTATGGGGAAAAATCGATATAGGAGCTAACAGCAGCAGAAATCATTGTTAAAAATAAAGTCCAAACTAACCACACTGTCAACTGAAACACCCAATATCTCGGTATTAAGTTCTGCAAACTCTGCATGGCGGTCACTGAAAGCAGTGATTTCTGTAAAGAAGTAACAGACATTAGAATAAAAAAGAGAAGATTTGGCATCTATTATATAGTTTACGACAAAATCAACTAACCAGTGGGACAAACAAATGTGAAATCCAATGGGTAGAAAAAGAGGATAACATATTTCTTCCCAATATATTCAGATAGTTTGACCTGAAAAGACATTGCTTTAGTCAAAGATAAATAAATTACAAATGAAAACACTTCACAAGAAACAGTCCATCTACCTTGATAAACTCCTGATCGAAAACAGCTTCAGCTTCAAAATCCGGCGCTGAGTTCCCAACTAATGGTAATTCACTCTTTATACAAAAACAAAAAATAATTAATTCACAAATCAAACGTAACCACAAGTGTCGGTGTCAGACACAGACACTAATGATACACTTTTTTTTCTAGAGGGGTCGGTGCTACATAGGTCATGAATGCCTAATTGTGCATCTGGTTTTAAACCATTCAAATTCTAATAACAAAGTTTACAATGGATACAACAAAATTGTATTTCACTGCAACAGTAACTATCATATCTATTAACTAACAAGCTTAACAATGCGGCAAACAGAAATTTAACCATAACCACACACATGAATCTTCTGAAACCATAAATCATAATAACCAAAAATTCAAACAAACAATAACAAAAATAAAACAACTTCGAACTAGTAACCGTGAAGATTGAAGTAAAGAGAGGTTGTTGAAGAACATACAGAAGCCCTAACGGCGAAACTGCGGCGGGAGGAGGATGTGCGGTTGATGGAAAGAGGGAGGGAGGTGCGTAGTTTGGGGAGTGAATTGGAGGCATTGGGGATGGAGAGAGAAGAGAGACGCGGAGAAGAGAATTTGGGAGAGAAGAGTGTGTTAGGGTTTGGAGATAGGAGAGAAGCAGAAGGAGCTGAGCAAGCCATGAATGAGAGGCGGAGTGTGAGGTGGAAGGAAATGGAAGATAGAGATAGGGGGATAGAAATAAAGTGTATATGTACACTTCACCTCAAATATGAGATATGCTACTTTTGTCTATATTATAAATAAATAAATGTTTATATTAATTAAAAAAATTGTGTAGTTTCAATAAATAAAAAATATGTATCTAGTCCAGTTTACCTCCCCCATTAGGAGGGATGTTCAAATAAACCGGTTAATAGATTTATCCATATCCATATCCGGTTATTAAAAACTGGTTAATTACCAATATGGTTTTAACCAGATCCATATTTTGGATATATTATTAATATGGTTTTAACCAAATCCATATTTTGGATATCCATATCCAACATAAAAATTTAATTGGTCTATTATTTTTAAATCACGAAAAAATATAAATTTTTAAAATATTTTGCAGAAAGAAAAAAAAACATAAAAATGAAAAATCGAGTTTTTCGAAACTTCGAAAAAATCGAATTTTCTGAAAATACCAAAAAAACAAGTTTTTCGGAAATACGAAAAATCGAGTTTTTTTAAAAAATTGAAAAATCGAGTTTTTTTTAAATACGAAAAAATCGAGTTTTTCAGAAATACTAAAAAATCGAGTTGTTTGGAAATACGAATAAATTCAGTTTTTTGGAAATACGAAAAAATTGAGTTTTTCTAAAATAAATGATAAATCCAGTTTTTTTCGAAAAAATGAAAAATTGAGTTTTTCAGAAATATGAAAGAACGAGTTTTTTCTGAAAAAATGAAAAATCGAGTTTTTTTTGAAAAAACGAAATAATCGAGTTTTTTTGAAAAATAAAAAAAACCTAGTTTTTTCGGAAACACAAAAAAATTGAGTTTTTTTTCGGAAACACGAAAAAATTGAGTTTTTTTTCGTAAAAACAAAAAATCGAGTATTTTGAAAAAATCGAGTTTTTTTGAAAAATCGTGTCTTTAAAAAAATATGAAAAGTCGATTTTCTAAAAAAAAATATTTTAATAACTTAATTTAAAATTAAATTTTAAAAATGAAATTTTTAAATTTAAAACCGGTTATAAAATTTGGTCATGGATATAACCGGTTTATAACCGGTTTTGAAAAATAAATCCGGTAATGAAAATTGGTTTTAAAATCCGGTTATACCAAATGGATAATATATGAATATGAATTGGTTATGGACAAAAACCGTCCATGAGCATCCCTACCCATTAACACCTATTTTGAGAATTTTTTTATTGATCCCCTACCTTCTTGGTCACCCGTGGCGAATTTCCATAATGCCCCTATACTTCGGAAATGTATTTTCAAAGTTGGAAAAAAGAGTGATTTCAAAAGTACGTTTCCGAAATCAACTTTTTTTTAAGAAAAAATAATATTTCGGAAATACATTTCTGAAAACACCACTTCGGAGATGCACTTCCGAAAAAATGCGTTGTTGTTTAAACAAAACAGCTCCCCCCATTTTCATTTTTACCCTAAAACTCAAAATTTTCACAAAATCCTTCCATTTATCCATCCTACTACACGAATTTGCTTTCCAAAGTTGCTCTACAACCTTTAAAGACCACTCAAACTTCAAGTTTCAAAGCTTCCAATTTGAAAATTTTAAATCCTTCAACTATAGGATTGAAATGCATTTTAGGGTTGTTCGAAATTAGTAAAATGTTATAGGGTTTAGTTATTATACTTCAATGTGTGTGTTTAGTTAGTAAAAATATAATTTTGAAGCATTTAGGGAGGAAATGGGTTGCTGCAAAAATGGTGTTCGCAGGGGGTTTCGGAAGTGCATTTCCGAAAACACCTCCCTGACCATTTTCGGAAATGCACTTCCGAAATATACCCAGAGTTGTTTTTTTTTTATTTTCTTGAGTGTTTCGCATTCTAATGGCTTTCAATTTTCTCAGGAAAATGGAAGGCAACCCAGCACGTATCAGACAGGGGAGAGAGACACAGACAGTGTCGGCTAGACGCGAGCGGGTGGCGTAGCTGGCATCGACGCAGGGACGGGGTAGAGTGCGAGTACCCGTGCAGATGGACGAGGATGGTTCCTCTTCTAGATCGAGGAGTCGGCTGGTTCGGGTGTCTTCTTCCCGTCAGGAGGAGGTACGGGAGGAGTAGGTGAGATACCAGGAGGCGGGGGAGGAGACGCCTGATGTTGACCTTCCGCACGGGGAGGAGGAGAAGGAGGGCTACCCGGGGGGGTCCTAGGGACACTTTCGTGCTAATTTCCTACCACGAGCACGTCGCTCGACATGTCTGGGAGGGAGAGATATTTTTTATAACCTTTTTTATTTAGCTTTTTATTTCACAATTTCTTCACGGTCTAATTAACAATATTTTTTATTTGTTTTTGTTGTAACAGGAAAGGCCGAATCTAAAAATGGTGAACCATGCGCGGAAGATTTTTGTTCTCTTTAAACTAGAGGCGCAGTGGTTTAATGATGTGGTGCGGGCTTCCGGTCTATGTGGGTTGTGCATGACCAGGTATACCACCATCAGCCACGGCATGCATGGGGCTTTCGTGGAGCGGTGGCATCGGGAGACGTCTTCTTTCCACTTACCTGTTGGGCAGTTGACGATCACCTTGCACGATGTGCATTGTCTTCTCCACTTGCCGATTAGGGGGATGTTGTTGAATCATTCCCGGATCTAGAGGGTCGAGGCGATCGAGTGGATGGGGATCTATCTGGGTATGGACCCATACATGGCCTAGTTTGAGTGCAAGACGACAAATGGGGCCCATATCCGGTTCTCCAGCTTGAAAGAGCTGTATGAGAACCACCTAGTGGCGGCGGCCGAGTACGAGGAGACGGGTAACGACCTATTTACGGAGTATCATCGTGCATGTGCTCTCTGATACTGGTTCATGTTCCTGGTAGGCACTGCACTCTTTGTGGACAAGAGTGTAACCTACGTCGACGTGACCTACCTATGCTACTTCATGGACCTCACTATCATTCACCAATGGAACTAGGGTCAGCTATTCTGGTATACCTATACTAGAAGCTTAATGAAGCCTCCAACTGGAGGACCAGGCAGTTGACCGGATCTGCCACACTCCTGACGGTACGTTTCATTTTAATTGTTTCACATTTATTTATGGTTCGTATTTATTTTTAATACATTATCGTGTTTGTGTTTCAGGGCTGGATCATCTCCTACTTCCCCCGCATCTATGGCTTCGCCATTGATCCTGCGTACGATGACGCCATGCCCAGGGTCGCACGCTATGTTCTCCAAAGGGGGAACAATACAGTGGAACCATATCGCGGGTACCTCGACCGCACAACTCACGATGACATTCGTTGGAGGCCATTCAGTGACTACACTGTTGTTGTCCCCTTTGCTCGCATCGCGTTATACTCTGGATGGTTGGCATGCGGGGCCAACACCATGGTGACGTATCTCCTTGAGTGGTGCATGCGGCAGTTTGGACGTGTGCAGCTGATACCGAGGTCACCCTTTGAGGCTGCTCCCGACACAATTACCCGAGTGGAGCTCACTGCCGTATTTGAGGATTGGGCACATCATTTGGTCCCGGAGGAGTACAGACGCTGCGTAGAGGGGTACGTGACATGGTTCTATCGGGTGTCACATCCTCTGATGACACCCGACGCTCCCGACGCTCCTAGGCCAGCATACGAAGAGATCCTGGAGAACCAGCAGGCCAAGGATGACCATGCCATTGATCTCCTGCCCATATGCCAGCGGATAGATATGCTTGGGCGGGACGCGTTGGAGCGAGGTATCATTGATCAGGGCGGTCCAGAAGCAGTTGCCGTGTGTTAGGAGTAAATTAATGGTAAATTCATGTGTTAATATAAGTGATTTCTTCTCTAAACTAATGCAAATTGTGATAGATCCATAGGTTTTTAGTGAGAATTGAACTGAAAAGGTTAAGTTCATGTGTAAAGCAAATCGAATCACTTGTGGGTATTATTGATGCAGGTTTAGAGCTGAACTGGAGCTTTAGGAAAACATGAAGAGGAAAGGAAGCTGGAAGTCTCAAAGGCAAAGCAAAAAGATGAAGTTTGACAAGGGCGCGCCGCGGGAGTTCTAGCCAGCGCCGCGCCAAAGTCTCTGTTTCTGATCGCGCCGCGCACCTCCGTTACCGCGCCGCGGCCTCGGCGTTAAAATCCCAAAACTTATAAATAAAAGCCCTAGCTTCCAAGTGAAAAACAAATCTTTTGTGAGCGAAATTAGGAGAGCATTCTGAGTTTGCAGTCAAGAACAACAATTGAAGGCCAATTCTTTACCAATCGAAGACATTCCATTGATGAAGATGAATCCCTCCATTAATTCTTGTGTGTTCTTCATGTCTATGGAGAGCTAAATTCCTCTTGTTGAGTTTAAGGTAGTAGTTAACCTATGAATATGCAATGCCATTAATTATTTCCTATGAACAATTGTTTGAATTTATTATCAATAAGAAACCTTGTTTTTACTTTACACCATTGTTGAATCTTTGATCGAAAGAAAGGATTTTAACTTTTGCCCTAGGTTACTATATTGATTCAATCTCAATTTGCAGAGATGGAATTGTGATTGAGTTTTCATAATTATCGTTCCTTATTACTATTATCGATATTGATATTTGGAGAGATCGAATCTCATACCGGTAAAAGTTTATCTAATTTGATTTGCAGACATGGAATCATATTTGAGGATAAGTGAAGATAGTAATTCAAATGATTGTTCAATTGTGAATTAATTGATAAGTTGTATAGGAATAGGTTGATGAACCCTAAAGCTTAATATATCTCCTTAATCGTTAACAAACGTTCATTATTTGCATTTAAATTATTGTTTAAATTTGATAGTATCATAATCATAAAATAAATTCAATTACTTTTTCTAACTCAAAATAATTAACTATAGAACGGCAGTGATATTAACCAATCCCTGTGGATACGATATATTACCGAAAATATTTACTCACAAATACTTTCAACAAATTGGCGCCGTTGCCGGGGATTGGTGTCAATATTGCTCGCATTGCAATAGTTTTTTTTTTGAGTTTTTTTTTTGGTTGTTGCACGTGTTTGCTAGTTTTTGCAGATTTAGTGTATGCACAACAAAGTTTTCAGCGATCAACTTCTTTTTGATCCCGAGATCGAGAGGACCGCTAGGAGAGGAACATACACTACTATTTTTAGTTATTTACTTAATTTTAGATTTTTTTAGTTATTTACTTAAGTTTAGAATTTTTGTTTAGTCCTTAATTTTAGATTTTTTTTTTAGTACTTACTTTTAGATTTTTTTGTTTAGTTTCTTAATTTTAGAATTTTTGTTTAGCTACTTAATTTTAGATTTTTAGTTAGTTACTCTATTTTAAATATTTTTTTTGTTTGTTTAGCTCCTTTATTTTAGATTTTTAGTTAATTACTTTATTTTAGATTTTGTTATTGCAATAGTCTTTTTAGTTTTGATTTTTTTATTATTTTTTTTATCTTGTTATTTCACTTGTGTGCTAGTTTTGTAGATTTTTATTTTTCGGAATGTGGGACCCAAATCTAAATGTTGCGATTCATGCTCAAAACGAGACCCTAACTCGACAAATGGAGTATCTCCTTCAAAGTGTGTCACAGTTCACACCTCAAGTTAATGAGTTTCATGATATCGGATGGTGCACACCGGAAGATGCGATGGAGTATCATATGGCTAACCATGAATACCAACAACAAGGGTTTTCACACTATAATCAAGGTTATCAAAGAGGACCCACTGAGTTAGAGGAAACCATGAATCAATTCATGCAATTCTCTTTAGCCATTCAACAAAACCGGGAAACGCAAGATGTTCAACTTACCAAATTCTTCACCGAGCAAAACGTAAGTCAAGTCTCAACTTTTCAAAACCCTATGACTTGTGTAGAAACCTGCAATGCTACTTCTATAAGGAGTGTAAAAGTGATTGATGAGGAAGTGGAAAACAAAGTCGATGACAAGGAAGAGGTTGTTGAAAAGGATAATATAGAGTATGTAAACGTCAAGAAAGATATAGAAGTTGAGTATGAGCCCTCAATGAAGCTACCTTATCCAAGACCTCCTAAAAAGGTAGATGATGTGTTAGTCGAAGGAACAAAAAAAGAGGATATAATCAAAGGAGTCGTGAATGAGTTAGAAACTTCAAAAGTTGAAACTTTTTCAAAAGAGAATATGGTGGACTTAGAGTTGAAGAAGAGTAGTAATGCAAAGGAGCATAAACTCTCATTGGAATTACTTCCTCTACAAGTTCCTAATAAAGAAGAGAATGTGAGTCATTACTTTCGGCCAATGGAAATGTTTAGCCGTTTACAAATCACCATCCCATTTTTAGACGGTTTAGAGTTAAAGCCAAAATTTGTCAAATTCATCAAGGATAGGTTCTCACCGACGAAGAAATTAACGGATAAGGAGGTTATCTCTCTTGAGGAGAGGAAAAAACAAATGAAGGAAGAGAGATTGCGAGTTGAAGTGATAAGAATTAAGGATGAAGAAACCAAACATGCAAACTTTAAATACTTTTGGGGTTTCACATTGGTAAGAAAAGTACCAAGGAAAAGAGACAATGGTTGATGATTCAACCATGAACCGTCAAGCTATGTGACGTTAAACGAGGCACTTCGTGGGAGGTAACCCACACTTCTAATGTTTTATTTTGTTTTATTTATTTTTATTTCAGGAAATAATAAAGGGACCTTTCTGGTGAAAGCTAGGAAGAAGCAATTTATATGGCAATACCCTTTGTGAGTCAACCCTCTCGGGCATGTTCTGAAACATTGAGGTCAATGTTTAGTTCAAGTTTGGGGGTGGATTTACTCTTTTTGCATTTTTCAATTTTATGCTTTTATGTTTGTTATTTATCCCCAGTTTAGAATGAGTAGTTCCACAGCATAATGAAAATCTCAAGCAAAGTACCAACAATGGAGCAACATGCGTGAAAGTGGTAATGAGTGAATTTTTAAAATTGAGTTTCACTTTCTTTTTCAATAAGTGACAAGTCAGGTATGAATTTTCAAACTCAAACTCCTAGTATGTGCATGAAACATAGGTTGTTAGTAAATACTGACAGAAGTTCTTTATGGTACACTATTTTACTGGATCGGTTTAGCCTTAACCATTGTGAGGAAAACCTTCCATTGTTTACTATATGCAGGAGACCATCAATTGTTTTGACTTGTTTGTATCATGCTAAACCGTTTGTTGCATCGTTTGTGGAAATCTGTGAAAGTGATTTAGGCACTTGTTTGAATCTGAGAGTTCTTTTAACCAATTCCAACGTAAAACTTATTTTCTTCTGTGAAAGTGTGATCCTTTGCTAACCATTCTTTGAGCCTGAGGTCAAGATAAGCATCATAATATGCACCAAGGAAAATACCTGGTGAGTTTTGATCTCAATAAAAAAGTTTTGTTTCAAACCATCAACCATAAAATTTGGTGATGTGTTTTCTCTTTGACCTTTCTTAGAAAGTAGGGGAGCATTCACACAATCTAAGTACAGGTTGATCTCCAAGTTGGGGAGAATCACAATCCGAAGAAAAGTAAGTACAAGTGGTAAGCGGTGAAGGACAAAAGAAATTTGTAGCTCGAAAAATATATATATATATATATATATATATATAAAAAAAGAAGAACAACGTTTGAATATAACGGTTGTTGGAAAAAAAAGAGAGAAAAAGAAAAACCGAGCTACGAATGAGAAAAGATGATCGGGTGAGAAAGCAAAAGTTATAGAGAAGGAGGAATGAGTTATGATTCGGATGCTTCCCTAGATTAGGAACAACCCTTGATTATCTTCTTTTCTTTGAATCTAAACCACATTACAACCTTAGAAAGACCTTCTGATTCTCAGATTCCACAAGACTTGATGCTAACAATTTGGTGAACGTATGATATGGATCTTTGTTGATTTAATTGATTGGATGAGTGTTTAATCCCTCTTTTATTCATCATACTTTTTGATGAGAGTGATTAGTGCTGATTCAATTACAATTGTATAGTGTTTTGAACTTTTGGAGGTAATTTGCTTTCAAAATTTGTTTCATGTGTATGTTCTGAGTTTGCAGGAAGAGGAGGAGTATTTTGACTTGGTTACTAAATTGAACCACTTGAGAAACATTTTTGAAAAACTTGTTACATGACTGTTGGTATGATTTGTTGGAGGTAAGTAATTTTGTTTAGGGACAAACAAAGCTCTAAGTTGGGGAGAGTTTGTTAGGAGTAAATTAATGGTAAATTCATGTGTTAATATAAGTGATTTCTTCTCTAAACTAATGCAAACTGTGATAGATCCATAGGTTTTTAGTGAGAATTGAACTGAAAAGGTTCAGTTCATGTGTAAATGATCAGTGCATTTTTATGCACGTTCTTCCATGTTTGTACTCAAGCATTTATTCGGTTTGTTTTATTTATTTTTATGTTTTAATATGTTTTTATATTTTATTTTATTTTTGCACTTATTTGTTTTTCGTATTAATTTTTCAGCAATAACAGTCTGCACGGAAACGATCATATATGGAGTTCCAGGAGTCCGATTGAGGCGTTCTAATAATCGCCGGAAAGCTAAGAGAAAGAGCTACAATTCTTATGTTGGAGTCAAAGTCAGAATCGGACTGTAGAAGGGCCAGAATATTCGTTGAAGTTGCAGCACTAGTTTTAGTTAAGTTTCGGGTTAATTGGTTTTGGGCCTGGGTCGTATGTTTGACCCAGTTGGATTGTAAAACGGGTCGTGGCTTTCCCCTTAGGGTAGCAGCCGAGTTACTGTACGAATCATCTTCCATTCACGAATTTTAGAGAGCTTTTCACGATTTGCTATGGAGAACTAAACCATCCGGACGGATTTACTGTATTCAGGTTCAATGCTTTGAGTTTGTTATAACTACAATTAGATTTCTATTCCTTTCAATAATATTATATGATCATTGTTTGCTTAATTCGATTTTCTTATAATATTGTTGATTTAATTTGGATTGATACATGTTCTTGAATTTTGATCGCAATTCGACTCTGCTTAACCGTTGAATTGCGATATCTTTAACCGTATGCTTAATCCGGCAATAGGGATATATATCTTACGATGTCGATCACGCTTGTTGAATGATATTGTGTTCAAATAGGATAGAGATCGTAGTTGTATCAATCGATGATAAGTAGAACCCGAAACAGTGAATTCGTTTGCATTTTAATCACTTATTTCAAAACAGCTTATTTTCAGAATCACTTATTTTAAGCGCTTTTTCTGTAATTCGACCACCAAACCAACCCCCCCTTAATCGATTTAGCTTTTAGTTAATAAAAATCAAGAGTCCTTGAGAGACGATACACAAGTTACCGTTACCGTTGTTACTACAGTTTGCAATTTTACTCGTTTTTGACCCGCGTGCGACAGCGGATCAGTAAAGCAAATCGAATCACTTGTGGGTATTATTGATGCAGGTTTAGAGCTGAACTGGAGCTTTAGAAAAACATGAAGAGGAAAGGAAGCTGGAAGTCTCAAAGGCAAAGCAAAAAGATGAAGTTTGACAAGGGCGCGCCGCGGGAGTTCTAGCCAGCGCCGCGCCAAAGTCTCTGTTTCTGATCGCGCCGCGCACCTCCGTTACCGCGCCGCGGCCTCGGCGTTAAAAGCCCAAAACTTATAAATAAAAGCCCTAGCTTCCAAGTGAAAAACATATCTTTTGTGAGCGAAATTAGGAGAGCATTTTGAGTTTGCAGTCAAGAACAACAATTGAAGGTCAATTCTTTACCAATCGAAGACATTCCATTGATGAAGATGAATCCCTCCATTAATTCTTGTGTGTTCTTCATGTCTATGGAGAGCTAAATTCCTCTTGTTGAGTTTAAGGTAGTAGTTAACCTATGAATATGCAATGCCATTAATTATTTCCTATGAACAATTGTTTGAATTTATCATCAATAAGAAACCTTGTTTTTACTTTACACCATTGTTGAATCTTTGATCGAAAGAAAGGATTTTAACTTTTGCCCTAGGTTACTATATTGATTCAATCTCAATTTGCAGAGATGGAATTGTGATTGAGTTTTCATAATTATCGTTCCTTATTACTATTATCGACATTGATATTTGGAGAGATCGAATCTCATACCGGTAAAAGTTTATCTAATTTGATTTGCAGACATGGAATCATATTTGAGGATAAGTGAAGATAGTAATTCAAATGATTGTTCAATTGTGAATTAATTGATAAGTTGTATAGGAATAGGTTGATGAACCCTAAAGCTCAATATATCTCCTTAATCGTTAACAAACGTTCATTATTTGCATTTAAATTATTGTTTAAATTTGATAGTATCATAATCATAAAATAAATTCAATTAATTTTTCTAACTCAAAATAATTAACTATAGAACGGCACTGATATTAACCAATCCCTGTGGATACGATATATTACCGAAAATATTTACCCACAAATACTTTCAACACCGTGGTGGAGAGGATGGTCAGTGATGCGGGCGGTGCGGCGGCATATAGGAGGCAGAAGAGGTCCCAGGGAGTTAGGGTTAGCCATATCCATTAGCGGGTTCCGGTTTATTTTTTGTTGACTTTATTGTATTCAGGTTGTATTTCTTGACATTTACGTACATTTACGCACACTATTAGTATTTTATTCGGCTTGTATATATAATATTAGTATTTTATGTTGATATGTCGCTTATTTTATTTGGGTTATATTTTATTTATAGTGCGTGTTTTCGTTTAATTAAAAATACGGGACTAAACGTTGTTTAGAAAAACATAAAAAAAATACAATTTCTGCATATTTCGGAAGTGCACTTCCGAAAACTCCCAAAAATGTGAAAAAGGTGTTTTCGGAACGGAAATGCATCTCCGAAAACATCTCCCATTTAGTGTTTTCGGAAGTGCACTTTCGAAGTCTGGAAAAAAATTTTTAAAAAATTACTTCGGAGATACCTCTCTGAAGCAGGGGCAACTTTGGAATTTCGCTGGGGTCAACAAAGAAATTCTCCAAAAATTTTATATTAATTTATGACTTACATTTTGATGTTATTAAGAAATGTCAAAATTAACATTGTGTAACTATATTCGATATTAGAAAGACTTACTGAATCAATATGTGATAGTAAATTTTATAGAAAATCTAACATCTTAGATACTTGGTTATATTATTATGAAATGACAAAATTAATGTTGTGTAACTATATATGATCTTGGAAAGACCTAATTAGTTCATATATGGGGGAGTGAATCAAGATCTGATAGTAGATTTTGTAGAAAATCTAACATCTTGATATTTGGTTCTAACGGCGGGATACTTATAAACGTTGACGCTCAAGTTAGTGACGGTCGAAAGTAATAGGTATTTAGAGTTATATAGTGTATATCTAAATATGAGACTTTCGTTAACTTTTTATACTAAGGTTTTAGGGATTAGATCCTTAGAACTTCTCTTCGTGCCATTGAATGTCAGAAAAACACACCCAAAAAAAGGATTTAAATTGTGTTGGCTGATTTAAACATTTTCGATTTGATAGCTCGAGTAGTTTCAAGTCAACGGTTTGATAACATGGAGTTGACTTGAGGAATCAGCTAATAGATTGAATACCATGACCAGACGGTGGTGTTGATAGCATCTATTAATTAATAAGTACCATTGTGAGTCATTAAGACGTGTCCCTAAAGGTTGTTGCAATCAAGGATAATATCAAAGAAAGTCATTAAGACGCACCCTTAAAGGTTGTCACAATTAAGCGCAGCACTAAAATGCTTAAATGTTCACTTGTATTGAGATGAAATCTTTATGATTCAGCTATTACACTCGATGATGAATTGTAGAAATACATTACTATGTATATTTAAAAGTTTTAACACATGTTTATTCAAAAAAAAAAAGTTTTAACACATGTACCAAATGTTAGATGATAAAATTGTTCTTTTATATTGTCTTATCATTAAAATCAAATTTAAGAGCATTTTCTTCAAATCATTATTGGTTTAACAATTAAAAGATGATAGGGGATTGGGTCAACAGACTCCTCCTAAGACTGATGTTTTAAAGTTTGGTCCAAAATGGTCGATCAGCTCACCGATTAGACTTGTGAACCGGTGAGTTTTAGGTTCGTAGTTGAAATACTCCCAGAGAAAATTTATATGACTTTATCGTTTTGCCGATCAGACCTGTGAACCGGTGAGTTTTTTGAACCAACATGCTAATCTTTTTATGTTTATTTTTTTAACGCATCAAAATAACGTCGTTTTGGGTGGAGAGTTAGAAAAAAATTCTTCTTCCCTACTTTTAAAAAATCTTTTGAAACCTAAAAAAACACTATTTCATTACTTTCATGAGGACCATTAACACCTATAATTCTTCAATCTTCCTCAAACTCAAACCTTCAATTCTCTCCATCAATTTAGAACTATGGTAGAAAATATATCTATATTGTTACACCGTTGACTCTTCTCTCATTTTGTTCTTTCATCTTCTTCGTTAAAGTATTAAGTTTAGATGTGTTTAATTTTTTTCTATTGAAATGAAACAAATCTTGCAAAAATAATATTAATGAGTTTATTAATTTTATTTTTTGCATGAACATTTTTATAGAATTTTTTTTATAGATTTTATAATTATGAAATTTATGTCAACAATTTTATTGTATGAGTAGTTTTTATTTGTATAAACCAAATTAGCAATCATGAGACCAATCAATACATCAATTTGACCATAGACCCAATGTCTTTACCGTAACGAAGGTCGGTCTGAGTTTTGAAATATTGTCTGAGAATATGCTAATAATTTTTAAAAATATAATTTTAAGTGAAAATAAAATTTTCTTGATTCGTACTTAGAGGTAGACTCTTAAAAAATAAATTTTAAAGGGTAAAAACATTTTTAATGCATTTAACAATTTACCAAAGTAAATCATCTTTCATTTTCATCAAATAATTTAATCTCCCCTATTGAGAAAATAATTAAACTTCTTAGCTTAGGTAAAGTTTCAAAAAAATAAATAAAGAATATAACAAATATAAAAACAATTAAACGAGTTCGGATTCTCAGCATCGCTATGTGTAGCAGCCAAATTTGCAACAATACAGAAACGTAAATTGCTTAATTAAATTTAATTAGAAATAGTGAAAAAAAATTCTGCCTACAATTGGTTCCAAAGATAATTACTTTTCTTTTATATAGATAATTATTTTTTATGGGCTAATTTTTTATTTAAATTAATTTAGGTGTATCAATATTTACTTGCACAATGTTCGTTATATTCCTTGTTTTCTTACCAATTTGATATTTATCACAAAATTAGCTAGTATAAATAATAGTATCATTTAAATTTTACTCTTGATGTTTGTGAAACTTTGCATAATCATTTTATACTGGTCACAAAGTATAAGTGTGCGTGTTTCCCTTATAAGGACAGGGAGACTTGGAGACTTTAGTAGGTATATTATATTGTATGGTGGTTAGGGTTTGTCCATGATGGCGAGAAGCCTTGTATGGTAGTGTTTTACACTGGTTTTAGGAGTCCTGCTCATGTGAGGTGATATGCTATGCGGATGGTGATATGATTAGGTATAAGTTGATGAAAGGTGTGATCATTGTGTTATGATCATTCATTATGCTTTGGGGTGTAATGATCTGTATGACTTAAGATTTTTTCCTTCCTCCTATAGGGGATATGTATTTATAGAGGTCTTTAGGGCCTAGGATTCTCTTGGGAAGGTTCACCGCCCCCTCAGTCAATGGTGGACTGCTGAATCCCTATTTCCCAAGAAGTCGTGAGTCAGTTATTGACCCTGATTTCTCTCTGCCCCAAAAACATCTTTTTTTCATGTTTTCCACGACTAGATGAAAGGAAGGACTTAGGGACGACGTGATACCTCCCCTCAGGTGACATGTTATCTTCACCTCTCCTAGGGTGTCCTTTAGCCATGACCTAGGAGATTCCTCCTGCAAATATAACATTACATATTCCCTCAAGCACAAGGACAAAGTGTTTTTTAGATCAAGGCTTAGAGGAGTATCTCGAGGACCTAGGATTTTTTAGGATATATTCTGTTAGTCGAAGCTTTTATCAGCTTGAGACTATAAGTCCCCCAGGAAAAGCATTTGACCTTCTTAGATGGGACTTCCATCGAGTCTTCAAGAAAGACTTTTGATCAAGTCTCTCAAGTTAGATATTTGTCGGGCCTCTCAAGTGTGACCCTTGAGTCTGGTTCCACCCGAAGAGAGACTAAGTCCTTTAGGTGAGAGTTTAGTTATCTTGGAGAATCTAAGTTCCTCAGGCAGAATTGTATATAGCCCGACTACTCCCAGGGCGTTGATAGTCGGTCGCCTCAAAATGATATTGTATGGTGACAGGGCGTCAATAATGAGGTAAATGACGTCAATTGCTTTGGTGTCTGCTCCTTCGCCGTGTGTGGTTTCCAAGATTATGTGGCTTATTATTTGTACTTGTTTGCCAGATAACCCTGTCAAAGAACTATTGAACATTTTTATGTTGTTTGGGTTGAGTTACAGCTTCTGGAAGGTGTCCCAAAAAGACGTCAGCAAAGATACCTATATCAATCAAGACACGCCTGATGTCCCATTTGTCGTGTTCTATAGTGATGACCAAGGAATCATCGACATGAGGGTTAATATCGAGGGTGTCCTCTTCGGAGCAGATGATGTTAACACGTATTTTCCCTTGAGAGCTCCTGGGGAAGCCAGGGATATTACATTTGCTACAATCACTTTCCTTGCTTATTTCCTCCGAGAAGATCTAGAGTTACATCCATAGATGAAACCTCTAGCAATGGTGTTTGTGTTGTAGGCTATGGTTTTGTCGGATGTAACACCCTAATTTTCCTCGGCGCAATTATAAATAAAATATGACTAATTCAAAACATTCACACAATTAGGATATCACATGTATTCAACAAAACTTGCTCATATCATAGGACATGTAACACATACAACCTTTTAAGATGAATACGAATAATAATAAATATCAAATGGTTTAACTTCACTTTTATTGCAGTAGAAAACATTAACAAATTATCCATTTACTTATCAAAACATAACCATGTTATAAAGTAACATAATAATTATCATCCTAGGAGATATCATAAAATCTCCAACAAACATAACAAAACAACTAAGCGTTCACCCCCAATGTTACATATCAGAGCAGACTTCAACTCGATAAATGCATAATGAAGAGCATTCTCGTCAATTCACATCCACTCTTTCACTGTGAATCACCTACGTATTATCCACGTGGAAGCAACATTCAAACAAAAGGGGTGGAAATTCATAATCATATAATAGGATTGCATAATAGTATGTAAGCATGCCAATATCACATATATGATTATCCAAATAAACAAGTCTCACTCCACACATTTCAAATGACACCACACAACATATATATATATATATATATATATATATATATATATATATATATATATATATATATATATATATATGATGCAATGCAATGAAACTCGATGACTCAATGCATGTGGTACCAATTTTGAACTCTCGAGTTTATTCGCTCCTAATCCCCACCATAGGATCAAAGCACACCAAAAATTGTTACCATCACCATAGATAACGCTTCACCAATTCCCACCTAGAACCAGCTACTTGCGCTCAATCACCACCATAGGATTAAGGCTCACCAAAAGTGGACCACCGTCCAAATACCTTGTTGCATGAATTACGAATGACATGGAACAACAATAACACGTAAAATGGCATTCACCTTAACTAATGTACCATACTAAAACAGTCACTTATTATATATTTTTGCATTACAAGCATTCATCAGTAGTATTGTCGCAACACATCATATAACCATACACCATTCACACATTCATTACACTACATCATACAAATTATTCACCATTTATCACCAAATGACAACATAAATCAATTCTAGGTCCTCAAACTTATTTTTAAATTTAGTTTCACTCTGTTAGCTTTCCAACGCTTTGAACGACGCCCCAAACAGACACCCAGAACTCAAGTTATGAATTTCCAAAATTCAGACATAATAGTGGTAACCAGTTACATCAAATCATGTAACCGGTTACATCAATTCCAGTAGCTGAGTATGCAATTTCTCTCAGTGGTAACCAGTTACATCATTCCATTTAACTGGTTAAATTCCCCTAGAATGCTCATTTTCACAATGTTTAGAAAATGTATTACATCAAACTATGTAACCGGTTACATGCAGGAAAAATTGATTTTTTTAAAAAACAGTTGCAGGTGTAACTGTTTACATCAATCCATGTGATCGGTTACCACTGAACCAGAAGCAATTTTCTGAAATTCTCGAGGTACAAAAATCAGTTCCAAAACCCCATTATTCTGAGAGAAATCATGTACTCAAGTTCTACATTATGAATCACAACAACATATCAATTCCCAATCATTCACCAAACACAAAATCATACAATCACACCACAAACACCCAATTAATATAACATACAACATTGATCACATCAATATTCACCAATTTCACAACACATGGAGAAAAGAATAGAATCCTATAGATATTAAGGCACCCACCCACATAGCGTCATACTATCCCTTATATAGGAAGAAGACTCACTCTTACCTTGATATTTCTAGCGACGAATGCTTCAACCGATCTAACAATGGTGTACTTCCTTGAACCCTAACTTTCTCTTTTCCTTGTCTCTTCTCTTTTTCATGTTTTGTCAGTTCTCCTCTCTATATTCCCCTCTTTTATTTATTATAATATTATTATTATAATTTATCCTAACTAATTAAATATATATTATCCCACTAAATAATTATTTAACTAATTAAAATAATCATTATTCTAACTAAATATTTATTTAAATAACATTTTCCCATAATACTATTTAAATAATTAAAATAATTTTAATTTACTATTAATACTAATTCTACTCCTACCACCCCCAATTTCTACATTATTACTCACACACTCCAAACACCTTAAATCTCATGATTATAAGGCTACCACCCTACACTCAAGGGCTCTCCCAACATAACCACCTAACAACAAAAACAAACAATCACACAAATCAATTACGAAAATTAGTTAAATAAAATCAAGGCGTTACATCGGACATCTTCAGAGCGAAAAATGGAGGGGGTTAGAGTAAAAGTGTGGCTCAGTTTAGTTTTAGTAGGGCCTCACGGAGGGAGCCACTGTACTTGTCAAAAAGTAGAAGTGTGTGTTCCCCCTGCAAGGACAGGGAGACTCGAAGGCTTTAGTAGGTATATTATATTATATCATGGTTAGGGCTTGCCCACGAAGGCGAGAAGTCATTTATAGTGGTATTTTACGGTGGTTTTAAGGGTCATGCTCACGTGAGGTGAATATCCTTAGGTATAAGCCGATGAGGAGTGTGATCAGTGTGTTATGTTCAACTGTTATGCTTTTGGGGGTGTAATGATATGTATGGCTTAAGATATGTCCCTTCCTTCGACATAGGAGATGTATTTGTATAGACCTCTAGGCCCTAATGTTCTCTTAGGAATGATCACCGTCCACTCAGTCAATGATGGACCATTGAATCCTCATTTCTCAAGAAGTCGTGGATCAGTTATTAACCCTGGCTTCTCACTGCCTCAGAAATGTATATTCTTCAAGTTTCCCACGACTAGGCGACGGGATGGCCTTGGGGGAAAAGTGATACCTCCCCTCGGGAAACATGTTATTGTCACCTCTCCTGGGGCGTCCTCTGTCCTCTAGTCATCACCCTTGGAAAGTCCTCATGCAAATATAACACTACACATTAAATGGAAATGATTGGTACAATTAAGCTTTAGAGGGGATTGTATGTTATAGACATTATTGATGTAATTCATAATTATAATTCAATTATTTCCGATTCTTTTGAGATTCGGCATTCCATATTAGGTCGTGTATCAAATTTCGATATGCAAGTCATTTCTAGACAATTCTATTTTGTACCTTGTAAGAATAACATGTCACCTTTTGATAGTTGTCACTTTTCTAAATAAATAAGTTTCCATTTTCCAATAGCATTGCTACTTCTTTGTCTCCTTTTGACTATTGCATAATGAGATATATAGTCCATATTCTAGAACATCATTATTTCGAACATAAATATTTTTATTACTGTAGTATAGTGTATTCCAGATTTACCTGAGTCATTTTTCTCAAAACTAAAAGTGAAACTAGAAACAACATTATCAAATTTGTTGTTTGTTTAGAAAACAAATCTAACACAACAGTAAAATATCTTAGATTTAACAATGGTACTAAGTTATCTTGAGTGATTCCTTTCTTTCTAAGAGAATCTTTCATGAAAAAAAGTCGTGTGTTGAAATCCTTCAACAAAATGGTATTGTTCAATGTAAACATCAACATATTATAAATGTGGCTAGGTCCTTATTTTTTCATTCCAATGCTCCCCTTATAGTGTGAAATTTTTATGTATAACATATTGTCCATCTTATCAACATAATCCCTAGTCCCTTACTTAAGTTCGGATATCATTATTGCATGTCAAATAATCCCTTATTGGTGGAAATTACAATGAATAATAGATTATCCATTAAGTCTACTCGACTTTCTCATTTATAACGCCACATAACCGATTATTAGGATTGATAATCGATTAATGACAATGCAATTTAAAAAAAATTTCTTTTTTACACTACATAATCAATTATATCTATGATATAATCGATTATGAACATAGGTATAATAGTTAGTTACAATTTCTTAGGTAGTTGGAAACTTATCTACCATGTACAATTTTATATATAAGGCTTAAGCCTTGTAATAATGTAATAATGAACTTTAGTTTTTTCGATCAACAAAGTGGAGGACATACGTTCAAAATTTTGACTCCGCCGTTAAAATATTGGAATGAATAGGTAGACTCAATTTATTTTGTCAATCTTACGATACATTATAAAATTTAGAAGCATGTTTATCCTCTTTAGGCTCGTTTTTGAAAGTGTAAAAATTAGTCAAAATATTAGATACATATTCAAAACGTTAATTTAAGTTAAACGGGCAGGTGCAATCCATTTTTCCACCATTATTAAAAAGAAAGTGATTTGATTGATATTCTAACATTTAACATTGTATAAAGACACTTTACCAAAATATACCTAAAACAAATAAAACAAATTTGAACGTAATTAAAGAAAAGAGAATGAAATAATATAAAAAGTACAACCGTATATAAATAATTGTTTGAGACATCCTTTTAATGTCAAATTAACATTTCGATTTGATTAAATGTATATAGAAATGTTTTATACGGAGTATTAATCCCCTAACTTTATATCACTTCCATAATTAGATTTTTCTTTTATCTTTTTGGTAAAATCTTTTTATTGTGCGACGAATGAAGTAAATTACAAAAAGCTTAATTCGGAAAAAACCGTAAATGAATAAAAAACAATCCAATTTGGCAAACACGTGATTGAGAATCTGATTTAAATTAATGCAACACTCAAGATTGGTTCAAGTTGGAGCAGAAAGGAGAATCTCAATTATTATCAAAAGAAAGATAAAGATATGCATAAAACTTTTTTTGACAAATAAAATATATGAACATAAACAATAATTTCATGATAATTTTTGTATTTAACCATTTAATATAAATAATAAACGTTAAATACAAAAAGAGAATTATAATTTTACTAATTATTGTTTATTAACTATTAATATATTATTGTTATAATAATAAATAAAAATTAGAGAATAATTTATGTGTAATATATTTTATTTGTTTTATATTACATATATACATTGTACCAGTTCAATTCGTATAAATAATGAAGATTAAATTTTTATGAAAAGGAATATTCATAAATGTCTTGAAAAAATAAATTAATACAATTTTTTAAATATATAATAAAAATTATATAAAGATGGAAAATAAACGGGTGCCACTATTTTTTTAAAATTTAATTAAAAATGAAAATAATAAATAGTAAATAACAAAATATTAAAAGAAATATTATAAAATAACTTATTATTTAAAACAAGTATGACAATTTTTTAAGACAAATACATTTTATAAATTTATAAATGTTATAGTAATTATTACTTTATGAAAATAATTGATGTAATTTCTCATTTCGGTGAATTATAAAATATTAATACATGAATTATTTTGAAATGGAGTTGTATATAAAATAGAGAAAAATTCAAAACAATATGATAGAGATGGCTCAATGTATGTCATAATAATTCAATTATTTTGATAGTCTAACATTTATGAGAGCGTCTTATTTTCCACATTTTTATTTCATCTTCTCTTCCTAATCGCGTGTTTCACGCTACGCCGCCGACCCAACCATGTCTGATTCTACCACCACCGCCGCCGTTACTTCGCCGTCACCAACTCTTCGCCGCCACAACTCCATAACGGCCATAACACCCAACAAGTTTCACCCTTCAGCAAACAAGCCACCCCTCCGCACAACAAGCTTAGATTTGGAGCTTCTCTTACTCAAATCCCCTTACACTTCATACACATCACTCAGAGACATGCTTCCTTCTCCTCACGCCGCCGTCAACTCTCCGACAACCTCATCCGCCACCATCAACTCCGGATACGAGATCTCAATCCGCAATCATCTCGTTAAGCAAGCTGCCTGGGCTTACCTTCAGCCCATGTCATCTTTTCCAACAAACTCCTCCACTCCAAATTTCCTCCGCCGCCTCTGCCACCGTCTCTCCTCCTCCAGTTCAATAACCTCTTGTTTTACTTCAATGGTTTCGGGTTTTACCCGAATTTTTCATCAAATACTCCAAGCATTCCGGGGTCAAGTAAGAGCATGATGGACCCTTATTTTATTTAGAGTTTGTAATTACAGTTTTAATTTTTTTCTTTCAATTGTTATTATGGCATCAAAATAATGTTGGAAATGAATAAAAAACATCATTTGATCACAAAAGACAAAACAGTCTTCAGCAGCACGTTATATTATGTTACAATTTATTTACATGTAGAAACTAGAAAGCATCAACAATGTTAAAATAGTCAACAATGGTGTTATCTTGTTGGGCTTAATGTGAGTATATGTACAAAAATGTTGCAATTTCAACATGAAGTGGGCTTCATAATTGGGCTTGATCACTGTATTTGGTTGGGGTTAGTTACTTGTTCTTGCGGCCAAAGAAATCATTTTGTTGGAATTCAAACAAAGCTGATCTTATTTCAGGCAATGGTGGGGCACTAGGAATAGGATTCTGTCCATCTTTTTTCTGCAAAAATAATGTTATCCTTAGTAACAGGATTAGAAACAACGATTTAAACATTAAAAATATGACAAGTAGTGATTTTAAATTTATGGTCAAATGTATGCAATGTAAGCATATACCATGCTTGTGCAGTGATTGTGATTATAACCTCAAAAAGTTTAGATTATGTGTAGCTGCTGCAGTTGCATTGGTGTCAAGTAAAAACTTTCGCAATTTCGCTTGAAACAAATGTTGTAAGCGGTCTCGTAACAAGTCTCGCAGTGTGTGTGAATTAATTACAATTTATTTTTAAGATAAAAAAAGTGAATAACGGTATTGGTATCGGCACCTTCTGATACCGTTTTGACGCGGATGTTTTTGCGGTAACAGGCTGTTTCTTAAAACCCTATTGGTTTATTACATTTTTAATATGCAACATGTAATGTAACTTTAATGGTTCAGAAGTTGCTGTAAGTAACTCACCTTCTTGGAGGATTTGCTTGAAAGTTTCTTGGACTGAGCAGCCAAGTGATCAAAAACTTGAAAAAATGCAGTCTGTCCTAACTCAGTGCAATTTTGCCAGTAAAAAATTGCCAAATCCCACGCCCTAACTCTCCATTCTTGAAACAACTTGTCAAAATCAATTTCATTCTTGGATACATATGGTCTCAACACTTTATTGTAAACATATCCTGTCCCCTGCATCAACCAACATTCATCTCATTTAACTAAAGATTAAACATCACTTTCACTTTCATTGGTAAATGAAACAACAGAATAAAGTGTTGAGAAAAAAAGTACTACTAGTATATGTTAAAGTTGCCATATAGACATTTTCTCAAACATGTTATGTGCTTACCTTAGTTTTGGGATACCACATGTATATAAAAAGTGCAAGCTTCAATTCTCCATACAAAGGCAACCTTCATAAAAATTACAAGGTGTTAATAATTTCTTGCACAAAATTCAACAATAATACAAATGAAATGACTTCAAATTCAAGCACTCACCATCCAATAACCACATCAGCAAACTTTTCCAGAACCGTAAAAAAAGCAACAATGATCCTGCAAATTAAGAATTGCACATTACATACCAGACACCATTATCATACAATATAATTATGTACATAAAACTAAAGTGCTCAAAATGAATACTACTAAACATGCTGATAAAGTTGCAAGCACATGATTAGGTTCAATGTTTGAACCACTTTTTAAGCCATTGACCTCAATTTAACCATTATAAAAAGCAGATCCGTTTCTTGGCACAAACTCAACAACTAGTTTTTTTAGATTCTTAATCATTACTAGTAAAGCTCTTAAAACAATCATTCACATCATTCCATAATCCACAATTTTAGTGCAAATTTTAGAAACATTAATCATAGAAACAAGAAAAAAAAGAATTATTATAAATTTATAATCTATATTCTTTACCAGTATTGACACCAGAATCGAAGTTCATCCATTTCAACCTCGTTTCTCTCTACTGTTTTATAGCATTCAAATCCAGGATATGCATATCCAAGAAGCAATCTGAGAAATTCAAAATCAAAGTCACATAAAAATAATAATCAGAAATTTATATAATCAAGATTATACAGAAATAACAGAGAAACTGATTGAACAAAAAGAAGAAGAAAAAAGAAAGTAAATACATTACACTTACATAAGACACCGAGTAATGAAATCTCCTAACATTTCCAATCCCTATGAACACAAACAACAAGAATTCATCAAATTTCTGAAACAACAAAACATGAAACATAATTTGTTCAACATTTACCTGTCTGCTGGTTGACAGAATCAAAAACTCAAACCGCTTTGTCTACTACTGAGAACCAAAATTGACAAGTTCAAATTAGACTTTGAAACTTTAGGTTTAGAAAAATAAGGGTTTAATAATTCTTTGGAAGAGATGAAGAAGATAAGTTAGATCACAAAAATAACTAACATCTATATATATAGAGAAAATTTGGTTTACTTTTTCTTGATTGAAATTGAAAGGAAAGAGAAAAGTTACGCGGGATTGAAATGAATTTCTTGCCACGTACGCTTTGGGTTTTCTTGAATCTTAGACGCTACTCTTGCTTGTTTGGGGTTTGGGGATGTTATATATATTCTTTCTTTTTGTTTTCAATTTCATGGCATGGATTCACCGTTTGGAAGTTAATGCACGCACCGATGAAGGGCTGTTTTGGTAATTTTGTATGGATTATGTACAATTGTCACTTTTGTGGGTTTAATGAATTATGGTGCTGTTGCACTATGTTTTGATTAGTCTTTTTTTACTAGAAGTTTGGTTTTAATGTTTAAAAACAATTTGAATAGTTAATGTGGTTTATGTATTTGATTAATGATAATGACATCAGGTGAGTTGTTGAAAAATATAACTTATGTTACAATTTTATTTTTATTTAATGAATATAATTAAGTATGCTTTCAAATGCTATTAACCAATGCTGTAACTGTAATTATAGTACAGAACTAGTTGAGATATGATTTCAAGTAGTTGACCTAGTTAAAGAAGTTGAGGGTAGGGGTATAGAGAGAGATTTTTTTCTTTCTTTATAAATCGATAATATAAGAAAAGTTGTTGTTCTGAAAATCACAAAAACAATCTTATATTATCTTAGTCTAAATTAATAATTTTGGGACAACAATGTCTTTTGTTGGTTTTTTCCAACTCACTTTTCACTTTCCAACTCACTTTTCATTTTTCACTTTTTCACTTTTTACTTTTCACTTTTTATTACTTTATTATTATTTCTAATAAATTATTAATCAAAATATTCTAATAAATTATTTTTTAATAAAAAAAATATTATGATCATTTTAAATGATTGTTAATTTACATTTAAAATAGTATTTCATTTAATATATGTCATTAATAAAGTTTATATAATTAAAATAATGTTTGCACAATTAAATATTAAAAAAATTATTTGTTATTGATGTCAATTCACAAATATATGTTATCAATGTAAATAGGAGAAATATATATATATATATATATATATATATATATATATATATATATATATATATATATATATATATATATATATATATATATATATATATATATATATATATATATATATATATATATATATATTTATATACGGGAAAAAGTGTATTACTTATTCAATTGTAACATACTATTATTAATTATTGTCAAATTCTATTGATTCAGATATTTTTGTAAATGACACCTAAACAAAAATAATATTTATACACGGGAAAAAAATCTATTATTGATCTAAATATTTTTATATACGAAAAATGGTATTTATGATCTAAATTTTTTTATTCAAAAAAGGTATACGGAAAAAAATTATTATTTATCTAAATATTTTTATGTAAATGATTCTTAAACATAAATAATATTCGTATATGGGAAAAATTTATTAATGATCTAAATAATTTTATATATGAAAAATGGTATTTATAATCCAAAAAAAAATTATTCAAAAAATGTATACGGAAAAAAACTATTATTGATCTAAATATTTTTAGGGAAATGCTAACAAGTGCCCCAGGGGCACTCTTTAATAGCTTTAAAAAGTAAGTTTTTCTTGGAAATATGCGTAATTAATGCATCGAAAATTGAAATGGTGAACTTTTGAAAGAATATTTTCTTTATTTAGAATGCTTAAAGAGTGCCCCTGGGGCACTCGTTAGCATGACCCATATTTTTATATACGTAAATTTACAATTGATTCAAATATTTTTGTAACGATACCTAAACATAAATAATATTTGTATATGGGAATAGTCTATTAATGATCTAAATATTTTTATATAAAAAATAGTATTTGTAATCAAAAAAATTTGATTGAAAAATGGTATACGAGAAAAAATTATAATTAATTTAAATATTTTAATATACGAAAATTTATTTTTGATCCAAATATTTTTCTAAATGATACCTAAACATAAATAATATTTGTATACGGAAATTTTTTTATTATTGATCTAAATATTTTTATATACCAAAAATGATATTTATGATCCAAAAATTTTGATTCAAATTTTATTTTTGATATAAAATAAATATATTATGTCAACAAACGCACATAACAAACCAAAACTCGTGCGTATGCACGGGTTTGTTACTAGTTGAGAAATATCTGTGTACTAATAAATTTTTCGAGTCTGATATGACCACAATGATTGATAAAGAGACTACACTGTAATCTCTATATAAAACAATTTGTTATTCAAATAGAAAATATTATTAATTCTAAAAAATTACTCGATTACGATTATTAGATCATTAAAAATATTGAATTTTGTCATATTTTTAAAGCCATGTTCATTAATAATTGTGATGTGTTGATTATGTAAACAAGTTATACTGATATGAAATAGCAATTAAACTATAATTTTACTCATAGATATTTAAAAACGATATATAATTTATATTATATATATTTACATATTAAAATATATGTAAGCCTTAGTTAATCTGAAAATACTAATATTAAAAGATAGAGCACATTATTAAAATTTGAATCTAGAACTTTCAATTGTGTGAGCAGGGCCGGCCCAATCAACGCAGAGGCCCCGATCTAATTTTGAAAATGGGCCTAAATTTAAAATATAAATACAATTATAATAATTAAAAAAGACACATAAAAATTATATTTATGTATTAATCAATAATTTATTTAATTAAAATTATTTTGAATTTTGATCTATCTCAATTTTTGTATGTATTGAGTTTTTATTATATCATTTTTTGATTTATTGAATTTTTATCATAACATTTTATTTATTTCAATTAATATTTATGGAAAAAAATTGGACCTTTTAAAATTTTGGGGCCCCTAAAATCTGGGGCTCTGTGCTGTAGCACTTCCTGCACATGCACAGGGCCGGCCCTGTGTGTGAGTAAGTTTGATGGTTATTGATTTTTCATCTATCGATAAAATAATATATACTACATATATTTAAAAACAAGTTTGATAACAAATCATGACGGCTTCTTATATTCATGGTGGATAAATCACAGACAAATAATTGACAAATATAATGGATAAATAATGTTCAATTGAAGGTTAACGAATGGGAAATGATGAATTACTTTCTTAGAGATTGATCATACACCTCTTTTGTGGAAGGATGAATTACTTTGGATTGTAAGCAATACTAAAGAAAAAGGCTGGAGACATGGTCTTCTCAAAATGGCGTTGGCAGTAACAGTTTATTCTATTTGGTTGTATCGCAATGATGTGGTTTTTCATAAGAAAGTTTATAGAGATACCATAGTGTAATCCATAATTGATACTATAGTGTATAGGGGCTGGGTGAGGCCTAAATATAGAAATCACATAAGAGAACTTTTGATGTAATAGCTTGATTAGGGACTTGTTTTGGTTGTTTGTTTGTTTGGGCTGGATCAGTTGAGATCGCCTCGTTGATTTGTCAGTTTTTTGAAATATATATTATCTTTTATTTAAAAAAAAAACTTACAAATTGTTAGGCATGATGAACATTATTTGAAAATGCGACTAAATTTCCTAACCAATTCAAAATATTGTACCAAACACTCCATAAAAAGTGCAATCAAAGAATAAATGTTAGGGAGTTTTCTTTGATTCCACACTCATGAAGACAATAAGAAAATTATGCATTGATGATGTCACGTTGTAACAAGTTCTTTGTAGGAAGCTGATTTTGAATTAATCTCCAAGAGAAAGAAAAAAAATCATTTAAATGAGCCAATGTACTCCAAATCAATTTTCGAAGGGGGAAATATCCTATAACTCATCTTGAACGAGTAATTAATAAATTTCTTTAACAAATAAGGTCTTGTTACAATCAAGTCTCTAAATCCTCGTGTCAAAAGCATTGTCCTACAAAAGAATGTTAGAAAGTATGAAACACCATTCTGACAAAACTTATTCCTAAAATATAAATATTTCTTTCCTAGTGCCACCCTCACCCATTACCCTCACAATTGAGTCTTAAAAGATCCAACACAAAAATATGTCTATGAAGAGACAAATTAAATAACTTACTTAATCTAACTCTCCAAAAGGATCACCCTTAAATCAAGATTTATGCCAGAGCAACGTCGATTCCCCATTATATACTATCATGAAAAGAAAGTCGTCAAACAAAGAGGTTCTACTTATATTAACACCTTCCTTAATAATTTGTAAATCGCTCCACCGAAAACTTTTCTTTCCACTATGTTGAATTATTCCATTTTCAATCTCATATTTGGGGAGAACACCTTAAACCACAATCCACCTTTGTATATTATAATTCTCCAATACCATTTACTTAGTAAGAAAAAAATTAAACGTCTTCACCCTTCAAAAACCTATACCTCATTTACACTTGTTTAATCATACTTTATCCTAGAGAGCTTTGCGAGCTTCCTCACTTTTCCTCCCCCAAAGAAAATATTTAGAAAAAGTTCAATTTTAGAAATGCTCCCTAGAAAAGTTTTGAAGAAAAAAAAGTAAATAAGCAACGACAACAAAGTATATTTGAGAAAAATGAGACATGCATTCATTGAAGATTTGTTATTATTCCAACCAGATAGCCTCATCTTAATCTTTTCAAGGGGCTCTAGAAAAATATACTTCTTGGATTGCCTCTAGTGACAATCCAAAGGTAAGTGAAAAGAACATAACCTAATTTTCAATTAAACACACTAGAAGCATATTCCGGCCAAGATCTCTCTACATTGACTTCAACATGTAAACTTTTATGATAATTAACTTTTAGACTATATATAACTTCAAACATAATTAAATCACGCTTAATAGCTCTAATGTTAGTTAAACTTTCTATGAATGGTCACAGAAGGTTCTGTGAAGATGTTATCGTGGTGGTGGCTGGCGATTGGAAACAAACAGAAGGTTCCGTGCAATTTCTATAAATGGTCACATAGTCCTTTAGATTATATGTAATATTGGGGTGTGTAGGTTTGTGGGTTTGGTGATTTCCACCATGTATACTTATCTGTTCTTGAGCATTTTCTGTGCTCTGTTATAATACAATCATTGCTTATTAAAAAAAAGAGATGAGAATTTTTTAAATGAGGATTGATACCTAACTTGAAACCTAGATAAAGGCCAATAAATTTTTTTTCCTAAGCATATATCGATAAACCTTCTCCTGTTATAAAAAATAACAATGGAGAAAAGGGACCTCCATGACGTCAACTTTTTTTTTTATATTAAACTCAACAATAGAACTACCATTAACAAGAATTGAGGTAGTTGCATAGTTGATATATTGTCATCAAAGACAGGGCCGGCCCAATCAACACAGAGGCCCCGTTCTAATTTTGAAAATGGGCCCAAATTTAAAATATAAATACAATTATATTAATTAAAAAAGAGACATAAAAATTATATTTATGTATTAATCAATAATATATTTAATTAAAATTATTTTGAATTTTGATCTATCTCAATTTTTATATGTATTGAATTTTTATTATAACATTTTTTAGTTTATTGAATTTTTATCATAATATTTTATTTATTTCTATTAATATTTATAGAAAAAAAATTGGATCTTTTAAAAATTTTGAGCCCCTAAAATTTGGGGGCCCTGTGCTGTAGCACTCCCTGCACATGCATAGGGCCGGCCCTGATCAAAGACATTACCTACACGACGAACTAATTTCAAACAATTGAATCAAAATATGTCTTGAATTCACATTTGAAAAAACAAGTTCTTTCTTCGATCTTGTGGCTTCATCAACAATTATGTTTTAAAGCTTTGACTCCCCTAAATAAAAGCATATTAAAATTTTGAGATGAGTGAACAAGTAAATTTTTCAACATATTCACCAACACAACTTTATAGTTTATACATGCATTTCATAAAGATATAGGTCAAAACTTCGACAAACTAAAGCTACGTTGGTACAAGGTGCCTAGGACCAATCGGAGGCTACGTGAAGCATTAATATTTTCGGATGGATTAGTCGGTACGGAAAGAAGGAGACCATTCTATAAAAAATAATATTAAATCAATATATTTAATATTTTATTAAAAATTACACAATTTTTAAATAGAAATTTTTTTCTGCGATTGAATTGGTACTTTAAAAATAGATTTCACTTTTTTTAAAATAAATTATTTCTTAAAAATAATGGTTGATATTTAAATATATAAACTAGGGGTGTTCAAAACCAAACCAACCCAATAAAAAACCGCAAACCAAATTGAAAACGCAAAAAACTGCATTTGGTTTGAATTAGTTTGGGTCATCTTTTAACAAAACCGCACGGTTCGGTTCGGTTTGCGGTTTGTATTTTGTAAATCGAATCAAACTGAACCAAACTGAATGAAACGACATTATGTTACAACCTAACCTTTACTTAACTCACATTCATCCCAAACTTAAACCTATTATACCTTAGTCTTATGATTACAAATAATTTTCTCATCCTTACACATATGATTTCAATCCCGATCTTCTCGAATCTCTAATTGCATTATCACGCCTTCTTTGCCACATGCATATTTCCTCTTCTTCTATAATCTCTATTCTCTTATATTATTTCTTTTTCACCTTCTCATTTCTATGCAAATGTTATCTATTTCAATTTCGTTTTCAATGCACATCTTCTTCTCTAATCTCTCAACTATTTTGTTTTTTGTTTTTCACTTTCATTAATCGCTCGTCTCTTCTATTTTTTTTGTTTTATTATAATATTTTTATTTTGTTTTATGTTATTATGTTATGTTTATTATTCCACTTTTGTCTAATTTAATTTTTACATATTAAATGGAAAGTTGTTGTCAAAATATGACGACTTTTGTTGTTAGTTGATAGTGTATGAATGTCTAAATACAAAGTTTTGTTGTCATCTATATGTGTATGTATGACTCAATAAAATATTTATAAAAAAACCGAACTGAACCAAACCGCATTAGTTTGGTTTGGTTTGGTTCGAATTTTTTTTAAATGTCAACCGAACCAAACCAAACCGCACGATTTTTTCCCTTGCGGTTCGGATGATTTTTTTCGTTAAAACCGTCCAAAACGCACTGCGAACACCCCTAATATAAACCATCTGTTATATACTCCTAATATAATAATATAATGTGGATATAATTTACTTATAATGTTACCAAAAAAGGAAAGAAAAAAATGTTTAGGGAGATTAAAAAAGTGGAATTGGCTAAGATTAGTTAATCCATTATTACTACTTGTTGTATAGTAGATTAGATGATATAATTAGCATTGACTTGTTCATGAAGAGAAGGGTTGTTGATCCACCTAAGCAACTCTAACAAAACTGTTTACTGGTTTTTATTATCAATACGTGTTCGTCATCACTTACCTTGTTGATACATGTTTGGCTTTGTCGTAGCGGCGAGACGCAACAAAACAGAGGGATTCGTTGAGTTATTATAATAATATTGAAAACAAATTTCAGTCATTATTTATTCTAGTCCATTTCATCTTCTTCATAACAAGATAAGTATTGGAGTTTAATTAGTTATTTCAATTCAGCTTTGAACGAGTAAACTTCCTCGAATTTTTCCATGAAATAGAAAATTTTATTTTTGTTTGACTGTTACAAATTTTATTTTATTTTTGTCTTGGTCACGAAGAATATTATATAGAAGTTGCATATTGATATTTAAAAAACAGTAATATTTTTCCTTTGTGGAAACATTGCCTTTGAATTCCGCAACAACATCTTTTTTCAATTAGGGATAAGTGTACTCGCATTACCTTAAGATGTTTTTCAATTAGAAGAATATTTTTGTCTAGATGTTTTTTCTATTAAAATTAAATATATGCACATATTATTGGTATTTCTCTTATTTTGTACAGACCCCCCTTCTTTTGTAGAAGCTTTCACTCCATATTTGGTCACTATTATTATTGCCTCATGTTTTTTATGAGAGACTCGGCGCCCTTCACGTGTATTGAATGGAATGCTGCAATATAGTTATTGAGCTTATTCCCATTTTCCGCCTCTTGAAGAAGGTCACTCCACCTCCTTTGCATTTGGTTCCAATATGTCAAATAGTTTAAGTAGTTTTATTTGGGTATTATTTTTCTCACTCTTAAGGGTGCTAATTCACTCTCGTAAAAAGTCACAAAAGGTTATTGATTCTGATGATGTATTTTTGAACGTATTCAAATCACACACAATCAACGTCTTGGTGAGCGGGACACCTCATGTTGTACATAAAGTATTTGGAGTTGCATCTCCGTAACAACTTATATTTCAAAACTCTATGAATTTTACGGAGATGCATCTTTAAAATATACTATGTATGCTTAAACCACAAACCAGTAGTAACAAATGTAGAAACTTGAAGAAAATATAAATTAACATCAAAGTATGTATCATGAGATAGATAATCATTAATAATACATAGATAATCGGTAACTTAAATTTAATATTACATTTTATCAGGATGTTGCAACCAGGGTTGTCAAAAGCGGTCGCGGTCGCTGCTATCCCTGGCGCTCCGACCGAGGCAGCCACCCACCGCACGAGAAGAAGGGTGCAGTTGCATTAGTGAAATCAGTCGCTTTATCCGTTATAACTGGTCGTAAATCGCGGTTCAATCCCGGGCAGAGCGGTTGTAACCCTAACGACTTCATCTTTCTATGCGCTCCTCCTCTGTTCATTTGCACTTTCAAAATCAGAACTATAAGAAGAATATACACAAATAAAAGAAGAATATAAAGTGTTCATTTGCGCGTTCAAAATCAGAAATGGAAGAAGAATAGACACAAATGAAAGAAGAATAGACACAAATGAAAGAATACAAAGAAGAGGAGTAGGTAAGGGTAATAGGTGTTATGTTGTGCATCAATATTATTAAAATTTTATTATTTTTTATTGATAATAGTGTTGTAAGAAGAGGAAGACTAAATTCCATGATCTTGCAGTAAAATGAATGGATCAGGGCTTTGGAGGGAGCGCATCATCGGCGATCTGCCCTGCGGAAACGTCGCTGACGTTCGCCGAGCCCTTCTCCCCACCCCAGAGATCGCCATCACGAGATTCCAACAATCAAGAAACAGGATCGTAAATCTCCTCTCCAGAATAACATATCCCCGTCTTCAAAGAAAAGAAAATCCCCGGGCATAAACCCGGTGAACACCTCCTCAGGATCACTCAAGAAGCCCTTCTCCCCGATGAGACCGTAGACATCGGAGATCCCATGCTCTCTCTCCTAGCATGGCAGGCATGATCCACTCATTAATATTATAAGAATAAATTTTAACTAAATATTTCATTATCTCATAAATATATCTCTGAACTTGTATGAAACAACATTACATAAATGTACGAAAAAATGTACGTAGAAAAAATAGGAGGAGGTTCACGAGTTTCATCAAATATTATATCAAAATAATCCTGTAGTTTTGGATTAGCTATACTTTCTCGGAGAAGAACACCATTAATTAGATACTTAATCTAATTGAACTAAATTAAATAAGTGAAAAATGATAAAAAGCAATTATAAATGGGATACAGTAAAGAGTAAGTAATTACTTTATGCACATATTGTTGGAAGTAATTCATACTAAGAAGTTGTTGTTAGTCAAAATTTGTTATCAGTTAGAAGCAGAAGCTTCTGATGTTGCGTCTAGAAGTATGTTCAGCTTCTGGGGTTCTAGTTTATTTTTTTACTTAGTTATTAAGTTTATTTTTGTTAGGGCCTACGGGGGAACCCTAGTTTTCTGTGTATAAATAGAATAGTAGTAGTAGTTATTTAAACCTAATCATTTCCACAACTTTTGTAGCCGTCATTTATAAAGAATATCATATTCCTTTTGCTTTCTCTCATCACCTTGTGCACTAACAATTGGTATCTAGAGCTCTAGTTCGGATCCACGGAGAAACACGAGTGAAACAGTGAGGCGTTGTGTGATTGATTTTGGTTCTTGTATTCGTGTTGAATCTTGAACAAAATTGGAACAGAATCACATTTTCTGATTCTGCGGGATTGGGAAACATTGTGTTTGGTGAGATCTGAGTGACTTGCACAAGGTTAAAATGAGTGGAAGTAATTTGAATACAAAACTTTCGGTGCTTGATGGAAATAACTGAAATAGGTGGATGATTCAAATGTGTGTGTTGTTCGATGCTCAAGATGTTCTTGAGCTTGTTACCGAAGGTTATGTTTCGGTTGCAGCGGATACGATAGAGGAACAAAGAGAAACACAGTGAGAAACAAGGAAGATAGATCAGAAGGCATTGTTCTTCATCCATCAGTGTGTGGATGTGAACGTGTTTGAGAAAATTGCTAATTCAGCAATGGCGAAGGAGGCGTGGGACACACTAATCAAATGTTACGGTGGTGATGCATCAGTGAAGAAGGTGAAGCTTCAGTCCCTGAGAAAGAAGTATGAGAATCTTAACATGAAGAACAACGAGAAGGTTTCTAAGTACATCTCTAGAGTGATTTTGATTACTATGAGATGAAAGCTTGTGGAGAAACCCTTTCTGAACAAGTAATCATAGAAAAGGTATTGAGCTCTCTCAATCCTCAATTTGATTACATTGTTGTAGCAATTGAACATTCTAAAGATCTGGACATCATGAGTATAAAAGAACTGCATAGTAGTCTAGAGGCACAAGAGTTGCGTCTGAATGAAAGAACCTCTGATAGGAAGGTTGAGCAGACTCTGAAAGCTTCTTTTGTCAAGAAAGACCAGAAGCAGAAAAGATATGGTAGGTCTCAGAAGTCTTCTATTTTGATGAGGAGAAACATTTGAAGGGAAAAGAGAATTATGACAAGAGAATGGTTCAATGTTACTGTTGCAATAGGTTTGCCATTTTGCTAAAGATTCTTGGTCAAACAAAGAAGATGCAAAAATAGTCAGAGGAGATTCTGACGATGAACCTGTGCTATTAATGACTTATAATCTGATGAGGAACCTGTGAGTTTGTTGTTTTCTGATTCTGAAGGGGAAGAAGATAACTTTGAATATTCTGAAGGAGTGTTTTTATATGAGTCAGAATCTGAAGATGACTTTGAAGATTCTAAAGAAGAGTCAGAATCTGTGGTTTCTGAAGATGAGTCAGAGCTAGAAGATGACTCTAAAGCTGAAGACAAGTTAGAATCCGAAGGTGATTCTGGGTCTGAAACAGGATTAGAAGATGAGTTAGAATCTGAAGAAGATTATGCTTTTGAAGTTAAATCAGAACCTGAAGGTTCTAAAGATGAGTCAGAGTCAGAAGAAGAAGAATCTTCTGGAGACTCTGAAGATGAGTCAAATGGTGAATCTGATTTTGATCCATATGTTAAATCTGGTGGTGATCATATTTCTGGAAGGGAAAACTCTAAAGACATTAGCTCCAGAGGACAAGCTTCTAGAGATGATCATGTTTCTAGTGTTAATCATGACTCTGAAGGTAGAACTTCTGAAGGAAGAGCTTTTGAAGATAGTCCAGCCTCTGACGGTGGTCATGATTCTGAAGGAAAAGTTCTGAAGGAAATCCAACTTTTGAAGGCGGTACTTCTTAAGGTTATGGTTCTGGACGAGGTCCAGAAGTTAACAAAGGTGTAGCTTCTTGTGGTAGCCGTTCTTCTGAAGAATGTCTAGAAGGAGATACGATTCCAGAATCAGAAGAAGATTTTGAACAAGTGTGTATTGAAGAAGCTCTCAAGAAGATAATATAGTTGAATGCCATGAAAAAAGAACTTGAGGCTATAGAAAGAAACAAGACTTATGAGTTAACTGAGCTTCCAAAGGAGAAGAAAGTCATCAGCGTCAGATGAGTTTTCAAGAAGAAATCATCGTCAGATGAGTTTTCAAGGAGAAATATGCGTCAGACGAGTTATTATTATTATTATTATTATTATTATTATTATTTATTTTTTAAATTATAAAGAACAAAAGTACTACTAGTTTTTTTTGGCTAAAATTCTTTTTATTCTCCCTTTCAGTTTTTATTTTAATAAATAAATAAAATAATAGTCCCTTACAGTTAGAAATGAACAATTCCATGTTAAGCTCTCAAATTCTCCCTCATCTTGCATATTGGACTCAACGAACACTCTCCCACTCTCTCCGCTTTCATCGTTCATTTTCCAGGTACCTTCCAACGCATTTCGATCTTCCATCATCATTATCGTTCCTTCCTCTGCACACTCTCACTCTCCGTCCATTATTACTTCTTAGATGTGTATTTCTGTTACAAATTCAATCAGATTCAATAGAATACGCGAATCAAGCTTTTCCGTAATTTAATCTATAAGATTTATCTGCTACCTCGATTCCTTTATTTTATTACACAGATTTTCATTCTCCCAATTTTGTATTCTAGGACAAGGTTTATTGCAAAGTGCTTGTACGAGGACATGGGTGTGGACGAGAATTTGCTTTCTAATGGTAGAAAGCGTGCCAATTTTCGATTATGCAAATTGTCAAAGTAGGTAATAGTTACATTGTTGTTGAATTTGAGAGCATTTTTTTAACATTGTTTTGTCATTTATGAGTGGTTTTGTAATTTTGTGTAGTTATACGTCTGAAATACTGGAGATACAAGCTGATGCTCCAAGTTTACATGTTCTGTTTGTTCCTGGAAACCCAGGTGTGGCTTTGAAACTTTGCTGTGGCGGGTGTTTATGTTTTTCATGTTATTATGGGGGTATTAATTGACTTATTTGAGCTTATCTTTTGATATAGACTAATAAGCACCGACAAAGACACCGAAACAACAATGCCGAGAATAATTTGAAAAAATGAGTTATTTAAATGTAATCACATGTGTCAGTGTCGTGTTAGTGCTGACATTGGACTAGACACGCGTTTGATTAGAAGTGTCAGTTCTATATAAGACATAGACACTTGAGACTTTTAGAAAGACATAAATACCTATGACATATTCACTAGCTACTTATGACATATCCATTAGCTGTTTTTAGCTTATTTCTATAAGTTTGTGAGGATAGCGTATGAACTTATATAAAAACAAAGTAATGAAACTGTATATAATTGAATGGAAATTGATGAGCTTCAGCCTCTACAATGATGAAAATAGAACAAGAAAATGTAAAGGTTCTACGAACTTCTAAACAAGAGCTAGACTCCTAAACCAGAGAGAAACTTCTCCTAACTGTTTACGACTAACTTTTTGAATGAATTTTCCACTCCTCTCCATTCTCTTTTATAACAGAGAGTCCTTTAAAATCAGAGAATATTCTAACTGACTATTAACAGAGTCCTACCATGTCACTCCCATTCAACTCACCAATTGGGCTAGAGCCCAAATCCAGTATCCCATCACAACTTACAGTTTATATGAAAATAGTTTAACTTTACTTTATCTTTTGGTATAGAAATAGCTAACTAGTTACTCTCTCCGTCTCATAAAAGATGTCTCATTTATAATTTTTATTTGCCTTAAAATAATCGTCACTATAAATTAAACCTTCTTAAATATATTTTTCATTAATATATCCTTATCTATTGAATCTCAGTCCCCTTAACTACTCAACTAATTATGATTAATATTGATATTTTAACGAATAAAGTTCATTTAATCATTAAAATCACCTCAACTTCTTATTTTCTTAAGAACTGCGCACAATCTAAATAGGATATTTTTATGAGGTGGATGGAGTATATGATAAACACTTAATTAAGCTGTTTATATAGCATTTGGGTGTTTGGTTACTGCAGGTGTTGTTTTATTCTACAAAGACTTTGTGGAATTTCTATATGAGCTTCTTGGGGGAACTGCATCTGTAACAGGCAAGTAAAGATAGTTTTTTCTTTATGGCTACTAGTTATAGTGTGGAAATCTGATTAACTAGTGTATGCTTACTATTCATTATTATTTCAACTATCAGCTATTGGCCAGGTCTCTCACTCAACAAAGGTAATGCATTTTGTTTTGTTTGATATGCGGGGTTGGGTTGTTGGTGGCATTAGTGGGTTTCTTACACAGTGTTTTGTTACTAGGATTGGGAGCATGGACGGTTGTTCTCTTTACAAGAACAAATCGATCATAAGGTAATTTGATGCTTGATATTTGATCTTCACATAGCGTTTGCTGGTTTTAGTGTTAGGAAGTTCGTCAATTGGTTTGTTTGAATACTCATTTACTAGTTGGCGATACCATGTGTACATTGGGAGCACTTGTACTACAAAAAATATAATAAATTTAGTATTCGAGATAACTTAACTAGAAATCATTCATTTTTTTTACTTCCCGTGTAAAATTATTGATTTATCGATGGTTGGTATGGAAACAGTAGCATGTTTGTATTTCATCATGTTCAAATCTCTGCATTCCTGTATTTGTTTACTGGTTTAACTGGGTTACTTTTATGCTTTCCTTTTTCTCCATTCTTGACTTAGATAAATGTACTTTAACATTGTATTGATGTGTAACTGTAGTCTTCACTTCTCTGTTTTTCTAGATTGATTTTATCAAAGAAGAACTGCAAGGTATCGAGATTCCTATAATACTGGTGGGTTCTTTTACATCAACACCTCCAATATTTTTCCCCAGGGTCATATTCATTTGCAGTGTTGTAAGAACTATAACACCAATGTGCTGCAAATTGAACAATCTCCTTTCCCTTTTGAGGACATAAAATTCAGGGCGATGTTAGAAATACTGAGTTCAAAACTTATTTGCATGTTTCAACTTACACCCTTTTATCAGCTAAAAGAGAACAATGTTGGATTATCATTAATAAATCAAACGAATCTGGTTCTTAGCTGAACTATTTGCAAGCAGTTGCCATCTATGTTTTTTCAACACATATATCTATTGGATTGGGACACCAGTAAGTATTTTGCAAGAGGGTTTAAAACTAATTACAATAACAACAAAAAACTAAATACTAAGTGGGATCGGCTATATGGATCAAACAACAACATAATGTTTTATCATATATAATGTTTCTATTCAACAGGGTTAAAACTAATTCTTCAAGTAACATTTGTTTTATCCAAAAAAATATTTTGGATATAGAAAAGTTTAATATCATTTACTGAAATGAAGTTTTGATAACTAATTTAGAGCTTTTTTACCAGGTTGGGCACTCTATTGGTTCATACATAGCTCTTGAAATGTTCAAGAAGTCTCTAGAGAAGGTGCCTGGAATTCTGCATATTTAATTAAGCATGAACGTATAATACCACCCACCCATAAAATTTATTATTTCTGGTCTTTGTAAATTATGTGCTTGCATATCTCCTGGGTCTGCAGGTGAAATATTGCGTTGGACTTTATCCATTTTTGACTTTAAACCCAAACTCAACAACACAATTAATTATTGCAAAAATTGCACAGTAAGTCAACCCCCTTTGATACTGCCTTTCTTGTTAGATATGCCACGAACTAGTAGTGAATTTAGATATCACATATTTGACTTGGCACAAACTCTCTTTCTTACCTCTTTGGATTCGATTTACACAAAATAATATCAATAGTTTAATCTGAACAAATTTCGCATAAAAATTAGTAATTAGGTATCTCTTTTTGTCAAATAGTTATCATATTATCATCAAAGCTAATTAATGACAATTTATGTTTAAAAATCCGAGCTATTATTTGAAATGTCTAATAGGATCTCAGATCCCAAATTGTAGCTGCTGCTCTTAGCTATCTGACAGCATCATTAGGATTGTTACCAGTTAAGGCTTTGAGGTTTATTGTCAAAAAATCCCTTGGGAAGTCATGGTCTGCCAGTGCAGTTGAGGCTGCATGCTCTCACTTGTCACAGGTTAGCTTTACTGTTAAAAAAGGGCTTCAATGTTAAGTCATATGAACATGTAAGTTACTCCTATTTCCGAAACTTTGGTTGTTTAAAGTATTTGCATATATTTAAATCATTAAATGTTTTACAAATATCTATAAATATCTCAAATAATCTTTTCAAAAGAAAATGATGTTAATTATATCTAGAGCGCATTTGGAAGGAAAAAGGTCAAATATGTCTGGGGTTTTTCAAAAAACCTAAAGTCTTGAAACAAAACTAAAATGCTTACACAACCAAAGTTTTTGAATGGAGGGAGTTGTGGTTTTCCCTTTTCTGAATATTGATACCTTTTCTTATTTAGTTATAATTGGAATACGAATAAAAGAGCTACATTTTATGATACTGGTTTTATTTATTCACAGTGGGGTTACATTTGCATATTTTTTTATATTGATTTTCTCTAACTTTAATAACTTAACAGTACCATACCATGCGAAATGTCCTCTATTTGGCCATGACTGAATTCAAAGAGGTAAATTGCTTCCTTTCTATGAATATATCTTTTATATTTAGCCTTTATCATTTTTTCATCTACACGTGAAATTTTTCTTCAAAATCCTTGTTTGAAATAAAGTACTATAGCATTGTATGATCCATGTAATGGACCTCAGTTTGTGGAAAAGTTTTAGTTGCTGTTGTATGACATTGCTTTATATTCTCTTACCAAACTGTTAAGTAGGAGTTATTTTTCTTACCGACTTACAAATCAATTTTATTTTCCCCATCCAAGCATTGAACCAATTCAGTGCTCATCCCTCCAAGAAAACCATTTCTGTAGCTACTTTCTCCCTTTCTGGTACAGGGTTGATTCGGCAATATTACCTGGGACGATGCACCAACCTGGGTCTTCCCTAGTAAAATACAATACTCCCTCTAAACTTACATGTATGCCAAAATATCAATTGTACTCTAACTAATAATATTAATTAACTTCTCTTGATGTAATTAAAGATATAATTATATTCACCAAACTATCTTCTATCTTCATTTAATTTAATTTAATTTTCAATGGGAATTTCTTTCCTGAAAACTTTAATTGAAAGGTACTTTTTGAAATGCTGACAAATATAATGAAGTTAGTTGAAATCTGCTTATATTTGAGTCCAGGAAACATGACTTGCTGTTTCTTATATTTGTGTACCAAGGGAGTACCTCACACTACCACTCACCATGCTTCATCTTGTCATTAGCCCCCTCCTCCTTGCCGCCTTCGCTCCCATGCACCTCATCACCAGCCCTTGATTTCTCATAGCAATATCATTATACCTCTTTTCCATGCACTAGTCAAACCATTCAGCATTTCATTGAATCATTTTTGCTGCTCACCAAGCTCCTTCGTCAAACCCTTAAATTTTTGTTCTGTTCTTTCATCTTTATCTCCCATGATTCAAATTGATAGAATCTTGAGAATACATTAAAAGTTATGGAGACCAAACTCCTCACAAGCAGAGGCAGCCCTCTGCCAATAATGGAGATATTTTGCAGTGACCAAAATAATCCAACTCACCCCAGTCCTCACTTTTTTTTTTTGTCATATTAGTTTGTAACTGTGTACAACAGAATATGCTTGATCAGCTTATTCTGCCAGAGGTAGTTTCTTCTAGTATACCTAGTTGAATTTCAAGGCCCCACCTTCTGTGTAAGTGTAAAATCTACTTCAGCTCATTTGATCATGAACAATCAGAAATTACAGATATTAGACACCGTCCAAGTTTTTTTCTTACCTCTGCACTTCGTTCATCTTTCTCTCAGATTTTCTCACTGCCACAATTCTAAGCTAACACCTTGACACCTTCTCTAGCATAATCATTGGCTTTTTAACTCGGGAAATATTTTCTTGCTTCCTCCTTCATTCACATGCATCTAACATTTCCAATTAACCCACTCCTCAGCCCATTTATTTTTCTAGCATATGTATTAGTCTATCACAAGAAAATTGAATGGGAGGGGAGGGGGACATGTTTATTAGAGCTATCAAGGCACTCATAATTTTTCAATACTCAATGATGCGCAAAACATCAAAGTTCATCACTGTAGTTTCTTAGTATGTTAACTATCTCGTGGGTGCTAACACAACGGTGACTGCCTGGCTTTGTAAACCAAGGGGGCTGTGTTCGAATCCTCATTTGGTGTGAATGGCTTAATGCCTCCCCGTCCCTCTAAATAAGTAATACAATTCCCCCTCCACTAATTTAAAAAAGTCATAGCTGTTTGGTTTTGCTGATTTGTAGCCAGTACTTCCAGCTGCCCTTTGTCATCTAGAGGAGCAAAATAGATTTTAAACGATTTTGTGGATTTCTTCATATTTGAATGTACTATGTAGCTATTTTTTGAGGATGGGGGACTCTCTACCCAACCTGGTATTCTGGGAGATCAAGCATACAAATCTTATTTTGAAGTTTGAACACATTTAGTAGCGCTTGCTTATATTTGACAATGTTGACTGCATTGATAGTCATACCATGTGTTTACTATGCTAGTTAGCGGAGCCACAAGATTGGACATTTTTACGAGAAAGGAAGGATCAGTGTGCATTTTTATTTGGTGTTGATGATCATTGGGGTCCACTTCAATTGCTTGAAGAGGTATGTTATCATATATTTTGTTTGGTTACTTTTATTATCATCTGGAAAGCTTTTGCTTCATCTCAAGGTATATTTAGGCCTCAAGCATAGTTCGGGACCAGGATTGGCTCCTTCTGAGTGTGTGTATGTGGGATAGTTACTTGGTTGGGGTTGTATTAGTCTTGGTGATCATTTATGGTCCCAAAATAGTGCAACAAAATGATCAAAGTTGAGTGTTCTTTTTATTATTGAAGAAAGATTTTTCATATCAAAATTGCAGATTTTTTCTCTAAATATATTAAAAGTAAAAAAGAAAGAACCTTTTATTCGACTTGAAGCAAAAAAAACCTTATATTTATTTTTTTATAATACGTAAGCTTACAGCTGTCCATGCCATTAAGCTGAGGCTTTGGTTTGTGTTGAGATCTTTACAAGAATTGTGATCTGATAATTCTGATCTTCCCCTTCCTCTTCATATTTCCCTACTATAAGCTGTGGACCTTCAATTATACACACATCGAGAAAGTTAATTAATTTTCTCTGTTTTCAGCCTAATCAATAAAAATAATGTATCAAATAACTGATGCTTGCAAAATTACAATACATTGATTATAAAAACACGATACTAAATTATATACATTGACAATACCCGAAACACTTTCTTTTTACCCATTCTCTTATTTGTTTCAAAGTAATGTACATTTGTAGTTTCGAAAAACCAACGAAATGCTTTTTAGCTTAAACAAAAAGTGAAAAGAAACTGCCTCAAGCCCCAGCTGCGTAAGTTGGATATTAGAGGAGGGTCTTCCAGTGTTCTCTATATTACCTGTCATTTTTTTTGGGTGAATTTAGCATTTGGTTAGAGTCAAAACTTTCTAGTAAAATATTTATACTTCCATGAAGAAATATGCAAATCATCTCGAATCTAAAGCATGGGTACTTTGAAAATGGTGGGTACATACCCGTACCGGATGCACGTACAAAACTTGTGATACTTCGTTTTTTTTTCTTCGTTAGTCTGTTTCGAGTAAACTTTGTGGTTTTCTTATATACTCATATAATATATTATGTATTTTAGTTTCTTTGTTATTTTAACTTAACACAAATTTTAAATTTTTAAACTTTTATTCTGATGTTTTTATTTGAATTGAACAATTTAGTTCTCTTTTGATACATTTTATATAAAAACTCTTAATTTTTGTTGATGTACCCGTACCTTGATTTTTTCTTAAATACCGTAGCCTGTACTAGTGCCCGTACTGGGTACCGTACCCGTATCTATGCCTCATAGTATAAATACCACGTTAATATTAAATTATGGGAAACGAAGCGTTGATTGAAATGCTAGTCATGATTGCAGTACTTCTGTTTCTTTCATAAGCTTCTCTAGTGATCTGTGTTTGTTCTCAAGTGTACTTTATTCACGGAGTATTGAATGATTATCACAGCTTAACTTTAGTCATTCTGGTAACAGATCTCAAAGCAGGTTCCAGGCATTCCCTTATTTATTGAGCGAGAAAACCACACTCATGGTTTCAGTTGCACTGAGGCTGGTTCATTATGGGTGGCTGAGCATGTGGCAAACTTAATTAAGAATCATATGGCATCTACAAACAAATGAAGTATGGCTCTTTGGCTATTGGCTTGTAAAATGTGAGTTTTTCAAGTTAAAAAGACTGGCTCTTTGGCTCTTTGGTAATTTATCACAATCACATAGCTATTGATACTTCAGACAACAATTGTAATTTCACATTTTATCATCTTCATTGTATTCATCACATGTAAAAAAAAAAGAATCCAAGTTATAAGGATTGTAGGGTGTTTTAAATTGGAGATAATATTTGAGAAAAGTGAATGAAATTCTTATATGATCTTATTAGAATGAGAAAAACTAATCCGGATGATCACTGAATCAATATTTAGGGGGACGTTTGGAAGAGCTTATATAAACCTATCTTATGACATATAAGCACTTGTGCACGTGTTTAAAGAAACTTTAAAATAGCAAATGGTATGCTATAGGTTGTTTTCAGTTTATTTTCATAAGTTCCTTATGTTAACTTATAGAAACAATTTATACAAATTTATGTAGAGTTTACCCTCATTTTCTATTTGATTGTAAAACGACTTATCATAAACTTAATTAAGTCGTTTACTCAAACACCTCCTTATAGGGATACAAATAGTTTGCAGAATTAGGTACGTTTACTAACTACTGCTCAAACATGAGCAGCTATAGAGGCGCGACACGCACTATCAGATGCCAATTGCTTTCTATGAAATTGTAGCACTTGTGTCTCCCCGTCGTAAAAAGTGAAACCACCCTAGTTAACAGACTGGGTAAATATTTTTGTTAATAAAGACATTGAATACTATCCATGTTCGCAGTGCTTCTGTTTCTTGATAAGTTTTCTTAGTAATTTCAATTTGTTCTCAAGTTTTCTTCCTCATTTACAGAGCATAGAATGATTATTGTGATAATATATAGTACTAGTATATTCTAGCCAGAGTTTTCAAAGCAGGTTCCAGGTAGCAGGTATTGCTATTTCATTGGACGAGAAAATTACACTTGCGGTTTCTGTTGAACCGAGGCTGGTTCGCTATGGGTGGCTCAACATGGAAGACGTTATCAAGAATCCAGTGGCATATACCAGTCAATAAGGTCTGAATCCTTTTTTATTATTGGCCTGTGTGTTTTGTGTGTTTTAAAGTTGATCACCGAAAGGATTGAAACGTTGCTAAATTTGAAATATTTATAGCTTAAAAAAACTGAGTTGCATTTCTTTGTCAATGTTACAACCTTACCTACTAGTGCATTAGTTTCTCAAAATTTTATTACGGCTGATCGTATGTCGATGAAAATCGAATGGAAAACCAATGAATAAATTTGAACTTCAAAGTATGTTGGTGGAGGCTGAAACACCATGCGCACCTGTTGGTGGAGTTTGCCATTCTTTGATTACTGTGGGAAAGTTTTTGCTTGTAGATTCTCGTGCTCCTTAAAATTTTTGTATTATTATTATTATTATTATTATCTTTTACTTTAGAATTTATTCTGAGTGTTATAGTTTGCACCAAAATACTAATTTGATAAAAGTATTAGATAAAATAATGAGACGGCAAGTAACCAAAATTAATGCTATGTACGACAAGTAACCAAAATTGGTGATGAAGTTAAGCAAAATCACGAGTGTCTTTTAGAAAGCTTAATCTAAATAAGCTTGTACCCCGTGACTACATGTGATTGATCAAACAAAATGTTTTCCAATACCTTTATTTTAATAGTAGATTAGTAGACAAGATTCCTTTCTAATGCCAAAATATCTGCATGGACGCATAGGCTATAGTGTGTCCCAAACCGTAGTGCCATAACACATTATATGACACATAATGTAATGTCCCATTCGAATAGTATAATCCGGCCGTATCCTATATGTTTGTCCAGATAAGAAACATGTTGTATTGGATAATTGTGGCTGCTCAAACCACCATGAGGTTCATATTTAGAGCGCTACAATTTATCAATTTTTTGTAGTCTGTCTTGATATTACTATTCGGACAAATTTATGACTCAGTCAATAACCATGTTTAGATTGAGAATTGTGGCGACTGAAACTGTTGCAATACTCGCACTTAGACCTACTACAATTTATATGTTTTTTTTGGTCCAAACAATACTAGTCATAGAAATCTATGACTCTATTAGACATCATATTTTGCATCTACATATGTTTGTCCAAATAATATTATCTGAACAAACCCCTAATTTAGTTGATAATCATGTTTAAATATCATATTTTGCATTGCTATGATTGTCCGAATAATATTATCCGGAAGAGGTAAAGGGGATAATTTTGTAAATTCATACGGTTCCGGGAGAAAACTAATAGTGTATTGTGTAACCTATGCTTTGAAAAGGGTAAACAATTACTATGGTTATAGAAATTGCTATAATATCCAAAGAAGTATTTTTAATTAATTACTCCCTCTATTTTAAATTCTATAATATTTTAGTTGTTCATTTTAAAAAGTGTAATTAATTTTGTATGAGAAAAAAATTATGTGTAAATAATTTATTTTAATAATGATATGAAAAAATGAAGTTAAAAAGAAAAATAGAAGAAGAGAGGAATGAATAATATGAGTAGAAATTCACTTCATTTCCTAAATAGAAATGGAGGTCAGAGGATCTTACTCGAATAATATATGATAATATGAGAAAAATTTGGTGAACACTTGAGTGTGAATTTTGATTGGGGTACCTATCCATCACTCATTCATGAAATGTCATGTAGTAAAAATTCCTGGTATCTAAGAATTTAGATAAATTTTGATTTAAGTGATTTTTTTATAAAATAACATAAATTTAGAACAGAGAGAGAGAGTACTTTAGTTTTTTTTATATAATGGAGTATATGATAAGGTAATCAATTTAGTCTTTTGATATGTTTTTTTTGATCAATTTAATCCATAAAATGATTAACTAACAATAGATTGAAGTCATGTTTGCAATTTTGATACAATTGGAGAATTTAGAAGGGAGAGTAAGAGAAGACATTTTTGGAAAAAAAGAAAGAAAGTGAAAAGAATTTTATAATTTTTTCTTTTTCATGTATGTTGATTTTTTAAAACTTTTCTAGAGTTTAGATGAGCTATACAATTTAAATATATGTTCTTATATTATACCAAAAAATTTAAAAAGTGTCAGTAGCAAATATTCATTTACTATTTTATATAATTTTTTTTTTAAATTTATCTACTTTTTTCGTAATTTTCTCCAAATTCTGAAAAACAATTTCGATGAATATAATGATAGTGCCTGGCTTTTAAAGAGTAATTTTGAGTTTACCAACATTCACAATCAATTAGTTGTCGGTTGTTCACGTTGAGAGTAAATTTACTCTGCTTTGTTTTATAACAAATCTTCAAAAGTTGGATCTTTGAGAAACTGTGGGTTCTTGCTTACTAGCTCTGCATTAAAGTTTTGAAATAAGCTAGCATTTGTGTCAAATTGTAGATGCTGTGTAGGTGCTTATATGAGGTGTACTAACAGCATCTACAATTGAGAGGAACTTCAACGGTTGCTTAATTTATCTTTTGTGGGCTTAGATTGTTACTACTACATAGTACTCCGTTTAAGCAAATTCTTAAGAAACTAAATTAAATTTTATTTCAATGAAAGTTAAAATAAACAACACATTGACTCTGCCAATATTTGTTTCATTTGAAATTGAGTCTTAAAATATTACTAACAAATATCTTAAACATTCAAAACAAAAGGATATTCATATTCGTACAAATTTTTATTAATTATAAAAATAATAATGCCTCAAAATTTAATTCTAAGATCCTCACTCTGCTACATATCAGTTCCTACGCTTGCCATTAAAGACAAGATCTTCCAAATCTCATACTTTAACTCCTAGTTAAGTAGACATTTATTATTTTCCCAAATCAAAACCTATCATATTAGCAACATAAATGACCCCTCTAAATATTCATTTAATGCCATGCGCTAAACCTTAAATGCCTCTTATTCTAAAAAAATAAAATACTAATATAGTCACTCTGACTTTTAAATGTGAGACAGTTTACCATTCTTAAGTATTTTTTTCCCGGGTCCATTTTTAAAATTCATTGATACACTTTTAAAAAAAATTTATCTTAGGCTCTGTTTGGTAAAACTAGCTGATAGCTGATAGCTGATAGCTGATAGCTTTTAGCTGATAGCTGATAGCTGATAGCTGATAGCTGATAGCTTTTAGCTGTTAGCTGATAGCTGGTAGCTGATAGCTGATAGTTGATAAGCTAATGTGACTGTTTGGTAAATTAGCTGTTTCATTAGCTGATAGATACAAAATGACATTAATGACATTTTAATTAATGAGGGTAATAATATATTTTAGTTAAAATAATAAGGGTATTAATGGAAGAAAAACTCACAAGCTAAAAGTTACAAGCATAAAAGCTACTTCAAATAGCTTTTGAAAAAAAGCTACAAGCTAGTAAAAAAGCTACAAGCTAAAAGCTAAAATAGAGTTACCAAACAGAACTTTTTTATTAATACGAGCTGAAAAGCTAAAAGCTAAAAGCTCTTTTTTTCGTCTTACCAAACAGACTCTTAGTGTTTTTCTTTCTAGTTAACAACTGAAAAATTTCTAAATCCGTTGCTAATTAACGAAAATAATTAATAGTATGGTACAATTTGCCGAGTTAAAAAATTAACATGATATCTTTTAAATTTAAGAGATTAAAATAAAATTTAAAGTTAATGTACCAAACCAAAAGAATAATAAACCCTTTAACATTAGTGAATCATAATCGCAGGAGATTGACCAATTATCAGTGTGCTCCTGTTATATTTTCAATTTCAAAAAATCATGTTAGGTGTTAATTATCTCTGAGTTGAATTAACTTATACATAATTGTTTTTAGTTATAAATTAGAATATTCTCTGCGCGTGAACCGTGTAACTACATACATAATTTTACTCTAGCAGTTTCATTAGTGAACATTGAAATTGATTCCTTTGATTAATGTTTCTAAAAAAATGAGTTTCAAGTTTTTAATTTTTTCTAACATTAACATATTTAAAAATGAAAACAAACATTTACTCCCAAAAAAAAAAAAATCAAGGGTCCACCTAAGTTTGTTGTACACAAAGTAAACCAAGCAAATTAGAGCAACCTTTATTACTAGTTCACATGCAACACTAACATTAAATTAAAACCTTCTTAGTCAGACCTATCTCCATAAATAAAAACCCACTTTCTTTACCAACACTATCCTACACACACCCTTTGACTTAGCCAACTTTCCTCCATTTCTCTCTTTTTTTCCATATTCTTCCTCTTCCTGTCACAAAAAACAGCAATGTCTAGCTCCAGAAAGAAGGTTCATCTGAACACTGTCTCTGTCAAACTAGGCTGTGGAAGCTGCAGAAGACTTAAACTAAGCAACATCTTCAACCCAAAACCCAAACCCAAAAACCCCACTTACCAAAAACACAAACTTTACAACAACAACCACTACTCTTCCTCTTCCTCAGGTCCTTGGAATGAAGACAAATATGATACCACAAGCACCACAAACACAACCAACACTAACACTGCCACAACATTCTCACCTCTCTACTCCTCCAACCTCTCTGATACAGAAACCTATGCCAAGGACCAGAGAAGAGTAGGAGGTTTAGGAAGAGGCGGAGGAGGAGAAGGTGTGGCTGTTGAGAAGGACTCTGAAGACCCTTATCTTGATTTCCGACACTCCATGCTGCAAATGATACTGGAGAATGAGATATACTCTAAGGATGATCTTAGAGAGCTTCTCAACTGTTTTCTTCAGCTGAATGCTCCTTATCATCATGGTGTTATTGTGAGAGCTTTTACTGAGATTTGGAATGGTGTTTCTGATAAGAGGGGTGGCTCACATAGGGTTCATGCGAACCGTACCCGTAAGCCACGTGAATATTAACTGTTTTGTTGGAAATGTTTTAGTTAACCAAATATAGCTGTGCTATGTGCTATGTATTAGGTTGAATGTAGTTCAGCTATGACTTTACTATGAAGTTGCTAGTACTAACGTTGTACTGTGTCGTGATGCATGTTTTGCTGATTCTGATCTAAGTGTAAAAAAAAATGGAACTTTTGTTTGTCCTAGTTGAAGAATAACAAAGGTTTTTTTTAATTTCATTTTCTGTCATCTAATGATTCTCATTAAGGATTTTAATAGTAGCAATTAGAATCACAACTCACAAGTTATAATTAAGAATGAATTAAAATGGTAATTTCCATTATTTATGGACCATGTTGTGTTTGTGTAGAGAATACACTATACACAATACACAATGGATTAGGATCTGTATCCATGCACTGTGTCTGTGTGGTTGGACTTGGTTGAGTTAAGTTTTGGCGTGTAGGATATAGTCAAAGTAAATGCTTAGTTTTGAGTACTGAGATGAGATGGTGGTCACTGGTGGGAAAATATAGACATCGGGATTTGAAATTTTATGTAATAAGAATTGTCTGATGTAATAGGGACAGATGGTTTAATGAATTTCAATGAAGACTGAGAATAGAAACTTTTCATTCTGACATCCTTGTATTTTCCAATGTAACTAATATACTTGCCACTTGCCACAATACTTTTAAGAAATGTTGAAATCTATCTCAATTATACAAAATCGATTTATAGAATAAAAATTGTTCTCATTTATAAATATATCTTTATGTTATATATTGTCCGATGTGACACATTTTTTTATATTTAAGATTGAACATTTGGAACGTAGAAATAAATGGTGGATGATCAGATAAATTGTCTGATTGAGTTCTTTAACTCACTCTTTTACACTGAAGGCTGAATATCTTAAATGTGAAAATAAATAGTGAAAAATTTGATAGCGAAAATTTAATAGTAGATGATACAACAAATTTTATCCGATGTATTTATACAAATTAAAAAATGTAGTTAAACTTTTTTTTTTTTATAAGCAATGATACAAGATTAACATTCATATCAGAGTACAAGAGGTACTCGCCCGTTTACTTAAACCATTACACTAGCATAGAATTCAACGCATTTTGACATCAAAAATAAAAATAATAATTAGTTGGGCCCTTTATTTTAAACCCTAATATCTACATTGCCAAGAGGAAAACCGAATCTGCTCAAACACTTCTGCCATTACCGCGACCTCGTTTTTGAATATTGCCGCATTGCGTTTGCATCAAATAGTCCAACAAAAAACCAACCACAACAGCAACCTCTTCTTTGCCGGAGTTCTGCCTCCAACGGATTTAGAAAAAGATAACAAATGAGCAGAGATGGAATTAGACAGAAAAAAATCTATACCAACCCATAAACATACAAGCTTCCAAACCTCTATAGCAAAAGGACATTGTATAAGGATATGCAATAACGATTCTCCACTCGCGCTACAGAAAACGCACACATTAGATACTGCATGACAAAATGCCCCCTTTTAAGTAATTGCTTAACTCAGTCTTATAAAATCTGATTTATAGGGTGAAAATTACCCATTGAATTGAATGAACTTACATTTATTTATTTTGTTTTTTTTGGTTAGATTACTTCTATTGAAGTGTAAATGACGTAATATGAGTTCTGAGTTTTCATTACTAGTGTGACAGTGCATGCGTCGACTTCAAACTTGATACATTTATTTAGGCATTGATAATATGGTCGCAGGTAGCTTTAATTGTGTATTTAAATCACACAAGAGGTGTAGGGTCTAATAGTCATAATAATAAAGGCCAGCTAGCATTTGAATCATGATAACAATGCAAGACTTTCATTTTTTCACATCTAAATCTAAATCTAGTTAACGTTCATTATAGAAAAAATAGGAACATATTTATATTTAGTTTTTGGGCACGCTTTAGATAAAATTGTAAATTATGTAAAATTTAGTAGAAGATGCAATTTGTATAATGAGTGGAAACAATTTTATAAAGGGAACTTTTCCCACCTTTATAAGTTATACTAATATAAGTTATACTAATGCGTCATTTTCTCATAAAATAAGCATAAATGAAAGAACGTTTTTCTTTTTTTAATTTAGGGTGTGTCTACATATTCATTTTAGAAATAATCGTTATTTTCATATTTAGAGGATTTTTTGGAAATGTATTTTTAAAATAATGTTTAAATAGCTAAAAATGCATTTAAGAGTGTTTTCAAAAAAGCACATTCGAATAATCACATATGTATCTTTGAACCAGTTTTGATAAAAAAAGTGATTTAAAGCGCGTTCGAAGATACATTTTAAAAAATTTATGAAAACAATTTTTAATTCACAGATGAGGTGGGAACTACCTCTAAGAGAGTAGGAAAAAAAATTTATTTAAAAATCGTCACTAAAATAACATGGAGGGACTATTCTGTTTTATTTACCAAGCACTATAATTTTTTAGTTAAAAAGAAAAAATTATATATATATATATATATATATATATATATATATATATATATATATATATATATATATATATATATATATATATATATATATATATATATATATATTTTAAAATGTGCTTTAAACTTTGATACGTGGTATTTCAAAAAGTCACGTAGCCTAAATGTATAGCTTTTTTTTTGGGTCATGCTAACATGTGCCCTAAGGGCACATGTTAATGATACTATAATTAGAAAAAGTCAAATATAATTAAATGTAATAAATTCATATTTAAAGTTTCGAGACATTGAATGCACATGTTTCAATAAAATATTTCTATAAATAGCTTATTAAATTGTGCCCTTAGGGCACATGTTAGCTTTTCCTTTTTTTTTTATAAAAAAATGTTACCATTTTTTTAAATTCAATCAATATACCGAAATTTTCATTTACTAATATGAATAAAAAAAATAGTAACAAAAATACAACTCCGAGATGAGCATGAGAAATAAAACATACTCTCATCTTCTTCAATCAAAATCTTTAAACTTTCTTTTCCTTTTCATAGCACATTCATCTTCTTCATTCAAAATTCTAAAACCTTTTTTTCTTAGGTTTCACAGTTTATTATTAGTCAAATCACTAATTTCTTATTGGTATCAAGTAATGTGTTCGATTGTGGACTTGTTAGAATCGTCTGCAAACATAGTAAATGTAGGAACTTTCCAACCTCTAGAGGATTCAATCTGTAATATATATTTAGATAAGGCACAGATGAAATTTAGCCTATGAAAGCCAACATTAAGACCATTTTGAGTTAGGAGTTGTTCAACCATATTGGCTATGTTATTTTGGTCCCAAAATTATTTTGTTGGACTATCCTAACCACTTGATATGCATATTGGTTCCTGTTCACCAACACCACATCTGGATTGTTTCGACCTAAGTCTTCTTCGACTACCCTGGATATAGGGTGTTCGAATGGCTGAGACATAACTTGTTGTTGCACTTGATTATTAGGAACACCTTCATTGTGTCTAACTCTTGAATCTTGGACTACCCCAATTGCTTGGATTTGAGGAATTGGTTGGAGGGTGTTTGAGAAGCACCAAAGTAATCAGCAATTCGACCCATTTGATGTGCTAATTATTAATAACTATGATTGGTATTTTAGATCAGAGAATCAAACACAATACCAATTTGTTGGGTAAACATGTTAACCATATCTGAAGGATAGAAAAAACACTTAGAAAGGGGGGGGGGGGGGTTTGAATAAGTGTAGTCTTAAAAACTTGAACGATAAAAATAAATTGCACAGTTATTTTTATCCTGGTTCGTTGTTAACTAAACTACTCCAGTCCACCCCCGCGGAGTGATTTACCTCACCTGAGGATTTAATCCACTAATCGCAACAGATTACAATGGTTTTCCACTTAGTCCGCGACTAAGTCTTCTAGAGTATCCTGATCACAACCTGATCACTCCAGGAACAACTGCTTAGACACAAGCTAAGACTTTCTTAGAGTATCCTGACCACCACGTGATCACTCTAATTACAACTGCTTAGACACAAGCTAAGACTTCCTAGAGTATCCTGATTAACACTTGATCACTCTAGTTACTTACAAATTAATGTAATCAAATAAGAGTTTTACAATGCTTCTTAAAAGCTATAATCACAACAGTGATATTTCTCTTAACGTTTAAGCTTAATCTCACTAATATATTACAACAGCAATGTAGTGAGCTTTGATGAAGATGAAGTTTCTGAGCTTTGAATTGAACAGCGTTTCAGCAAGTTAATATTCACAGAATTTGGTTCAGAGTTGTTAACCTTGCTTCTCATCAGAACTTCATATTTATAGGCGTTTGAGAAGATGACCGTTGAGCGCATTTAATGCTTTGCGTGTTCCGTACAGCTTTGCATTTAATGTTTCATGCTTTTGTCAACTACCTCGAGCCTTGTTCACGCTGTGTCTACTGACGTTGCCTTTAATAGCTTCCAACGTTCCTTTTGTCAGTCAGCGTAGCCTGCCACCTGTACTTTCTTCTGATCTGATGTTTGTGAATAAAATATTTGAATATCATCAGAGTCAAACAACTTGGTGCATAGCATCTTCTTGTCTTCTGACCTTGAAGTGCTTCTGAGCGTGATACCATGAGAACTTCAGTGCTTCTGCTTCTGACCTCAAGTTCTTCTGATGCTTCCATAGACCCATGTTCTGATTCTGCCTTGACCATCTTCTGATGTCTTGCCAGACCATGTTCTGATGTTGCATGCTGAACCTTCTGAGACAAAGCTTCTGAGCGCTGATTTGTGCATACTCTTTATATATTTCCTGAAATGGAAATTGCAATGTATTAGAGTACCACATTATCTTACACAAAATTCATATCCTTGTTATCATCAAAACTAAGAATATTGATCAGAACAAATCTTGTTCTAACAATCTCCCCCTTTTTGATGATGACAAAAACATATATAAATGATATGAATTTGCGATCAGAAAGAGCAGACGGCTAAAGACAAATTACACAGCTATAGCATAAGCATGTGAATATGTCTCCCCCTGAGATTAACAATCTCCCCCTGAAATAAATACTCGATGAACTTTAATAATAAAAGACTTCCCTGATTATTTCGGTAGAGACGATCACATAAGCTTCTGTCTTCTGATAATTCATAGCTTCTGACTTCTGCTTCCATTGGACAGCTTCAGAACTTGAATTTCTTTAGATTCCTAGAACACTCACAGCTTCTGATTCCTGCTTCCATTTAGGACAGCTTCAGAACTTGAATTTCTTTGATCTTCAGAACATTCACAGCTTCTGATTCATGCTTCCATTTAGGACAGCTTCAGAACTTGAATTTCTTTAGATCTTCAGAACATTCACAGCTTCTGATTCATGCTTCCATTTAGGACAGCTTCAGAACTTGAGTTTTCTGGATCTTTTAGAACATTCACAGCTTCTAATTTCTGCTTCCCTCGGATAGCTTCAGAGCTTTGAATTTCTTCTTACATCACTTCGTGCTAGATTGTATCAGAACATTGTTGAATGTACCAGAGCATCATCAGAGCATCTCTACATCCTGAAATGTTACAGAACAAAACTAAACGACAAAAGTCAGCATGAATGAGTTAGAACATAAAATGTGTATCAGAACACAAAATATGTATCAGAGCCATATAAGCCATATAGAATATATCAGATCCAATAGACAATGTATCAGAGCAACTAGACAATGATTTGGATCAGATTCTATTATCAGAATTTCTGATCATTCTTCCTTCTTCCTTCTGATTCTGAAGCTTCCTAGCACTCAGCTTGCTTCAAGAATCCAAGAGCTATTTCTGATCATTCTTCCTTCTTGCTTCTGATTCTGAAGCTTCCTAGCACTCAGCTTGCTTCAAGAATCCAAGAGCTTGATTCTCTAAAGAGTTGCTTCATCATCTCGTTGCTTATCTCGTTGCTTCTTATGTTGATCTTGAATCTTCGATTCCTGCAACAACACAACTTAAAAACATATGAAGCTTGCAGCTTCTGTTAGTAAATGTGGAGCCTTTTTACTCGGTAACTGATAAAATTAATCAGATCATTTATCATATATTTTCTCCCCCTTTTTGTCATAACATCAAAAAGAATAAAAGATTCAGATGTAAAGCAAGAGACAAAAGGAAAGAAAAACAAATAATCATTGATAAAAAGCAGAAGTACAAGAGTTATGCAGAATAAGCTTTTCATTGATTAACCAAGTAGGATTACAAAAGATGTATGCTGATACACAAGTGCAACAAGCAAAGAAAACTACAAGGACACAAAGACTACAACCCTAGCCTAGTCCTAATCTAAGCCAGCATATCATGAATCCCAGCGATGTTCTTGCTCTTGCTTGGTCATCAAATCTTGAAACTCTGCATGCTTGAGCAGCTCTCAGAGAAAGAAGTAAATGAATACAAAAGAGGAACTGAGAACAGTTCACCAGGAGAGAGCGTATTCTCAGATGGGCTTTCCCTTAACATAGAAGTTAAGTCCTTATTGGAACCTAACTTCATCCAATATCTCAAGAAAGTCTTCTTCCTTTGGACAGATGTTGATAACAGCATCAAAGAAGAGATCTGACTTGAGAAAAATTTGGAATGCCATCCCGAGATATGTTTCTCATCCTGTAGCCTATTAACCCTTCCATCCGTTCTATTCAAATAGATCAGCCACTGTTGAGACTTAGTTTCTTCAACTGGTTTAAAGTTTTGATGAAGGGAATTGGGCGAAGGATTCATGATGAATGCTAGATCGATGAAGAATGAACTAGGGTTATCACAAAAGATATTCATAGAAAAGTGAGAGAAAGAAAGCAAGAGCACAAAGATTGATTGAAGAATGCAAAGAAATGGAGAAATAAATAGAGGGAATGTGGGGAAAGAAAACGTTCTAGGGAAGGGAAACATTTGACGGATATAAAAATCATAAAGGACAATAAAAGAAATAATGAATGGCATTTAATGTTATTTGACGTGAGGAGAGATAATAATGACAAAAGACGAGATTTGCACAGTTACCTAAGTAGACGTCCCCTCAACTGCACGCACGCTTGTCCAGAAATAGTGAACACGTGTTTACCATTTGGATAGCCAGTTACAGCTGTTTTGCTTTTAAAGAGATTTTGAATCAACTTAGACAATGAAACGTTAGTAATAACTGAATCACAATTTCTAATTGATTTCAATCAGAACTTCTTATAAAAAAAAATCCAATTTCATTTCAGAAGATACTCATACATAAGATCTTCTCATCTTCTCATTCTGGGCATAAATCCATACTGATATTCTTCAGAATGAACTTAAACCTATCTTCAGCAAGGGGTTTTGTAAAGATATCAGCCCATTGATGGTCTGTATCCACAAAGTTTAAAGATATAACACCCTTCTGAACATAGTCCCTTATGAAATGATGTTTAATCTCAATATGTTTAGCTTTTGAATGTAAAATAGGATTCTTAGATAAACATATAGCAGAAGTATTATCACAGAAAATAGGAATGTTACTCTCATATATCTGATAATCTTCCAGCTGACTTCTCATCCAGAGCATTTGTGTGCTACAACCAGCAGCAGCAACATATTCTGCTTCTGTTGTTGAGAGGGCAATAGTAGCTTGCTTCTTGCTGTACCATGAGATCAGATGACTTCCAAGAAATTGACAACTTCCAGAAGTGCTCTTTCTTTCTATTCTATCTCCAGCATAGTCAGCATCACAGAATCCTACTAAGTTGTAGTCTTTAGATCTTCTGTAAACTAAACCAACATTAGTAGTACCTTTCAGATACCTTAGAATTCTCTTAACCGCTGTTAAATGAGATTCTCTTGGATCTGATTGGAATCGAGCACACAAACAAACACTAAAGAGAATGTCAGGTCTAGAAGCAGTTAGATATAGAAGAGATCCAATCATACCTCTGTACAACTTCTGATCTACCTTCTTACTTACCTCATCCTTACCCAGTACACATGTTGGATGCATAGGAGTTTTGGCTTCTTTGCTTTCAGAAAGATTAAACTTCTTCAGAAGTTCTTTCACATACTTCGTTTGATGAACATAGGTTCCATCTGAAGTTTGGTTGATTTGAATCCCAAGGAAATACTTGAGTTCTCCCATCATGCTCATTTCAAATTCAGCCTGCATAGACTCAGCAAACTCCTTTCCAAGTGTAGCATTAGATGTTCCAAAGATAATATCATCAACATATATTTGACAAATTAAAATATCCTTTTTAAATGTTTTACAAAAGAGAGTAGTGTCCACTTTTCCTCTAGTGAAATCATTTTCCAGAAGGAAAGAACTCAAACGTTCATACCAAGCTCTGGGAGCTTGTTTCAATCCGTATAATGATTTCTTTAATTTGAAAACATGATTTGGAGACATGGAGTCTTCAAAACCAGGAGGTTGGTGAACATAAACTTCTTCATTTATATAACCATTTAAGAAGGCACTCTTGACATCCATCTGATAAAGAGTGATGTTGTGTTAAGTGGCAAAAGAAATTAATAGACGAATAGATTCTAACCTGGCCACTGGTGCAAAGGTTTCTGTATAATCAATCCCTTCTTGCTGACTATAACCCTGAGCAACCAGTCTGACTTTGTTTCTTACCACTTCACCTTTCTCACTTAGCTTGTTTCTGAAAACCCACTTAGTACCGATGATGTTAAATCCTTTTGGTCTAGGAACCAAGTCCCATACATCATTCCTTGTAAACTGATTTAGTTCTTCTTGCATGGCAATTATCCAGTCTGGATCTTCTAGAGCTTGATCAACAGAAGTTGGCTCGATCAAAGAAACAAGACCTAATTGACATTCTGCATTGTTCTTAAGGAATGCCCTTGTTCTGATGGGATCATCTTTCTTTCCAAGGATCACATCTTCTGAATGAGCTGAGGCAAGTCTAGGTGATCTTCTGACTGTAGGTTCTTCAGAAATTCTCAGATTCTCTAAAGATGCAGCAACTTGATCTTCTGATCCATTGCTTCTGAGACTGCCAGCTTCTGCAGCTTTGCTTCTTGGTTCTACTGCTTCTGATATATCAATATCAAAATCTGCAAAATTCTCAAACTGCTTTGGTTTTTCAAGACCAAGCTTATCATCAAACCTGATATTGATTGATTCTTCTACAATCAATGTTTCAGTATTGTATACTCTGTAGCCTTTAGAGCGTTCAGAATATCCAAGAAGGAAACACTTTTGTGCTTTAGAATCAAACTTACCAAGATGATCTTTAGAATTCAGAATAAAACATACACATCCAAAAGGATGGAAATATGAAATGTTGGGCTTTCTGTTCTTCCACAATTCATAAGGAGTCTTATTTAGAATAGGTCTGATAGAGATTCTATTCTGAATATAGCACGCAGTGTTTATTGCTTCTGCCCAGAAATGCTTAGCCATATTGGTTTCATTGATCATGGTTCTGGCCATTTCTTGTAGAGTCCTATTCTTTCGCTCTACAACTCCATTTTGCTGTGGAGTTCTAGGACAAGAGAAATCATGGGCAATACCATTTTCTTTGAAGAACTCCTCAAAGAGTTTGTTCTCAAATTCGCCACCATGATCACTTCTGACCTTTATGATTTTGCACTCCTTCTCAGATTGGATCTGAGTGCAGAATTCAAAGAACACTGAATGAGACTCATCCTTGTGTTTCAAGAACTTTACCCACGTCCAGCGGCTATAATCATCAACGATGACTAATCCATATTTATTCCCTCTGACAGATGCTGTTTTGACTGGGCCAAACAGATCAATGTGCAAGAGTTCTAACGGTCTTGAGGTAGAAACAACATTCTTAGACTTGAATGCAGGCCTGGAGAACTTGCCCTTCTGACATGCTTCACAAAGAGCATCTGATTTGTATTTCAGATTTGGGAGTCCTCTCACCAGATTTAGTTTGTTAATCTGAGAAATCTTTCTCAAACTAGCATGACCTAATCTTCTGTGCCAGACCCATTGCTCTTCAGAAACAGACATAAGACAAGTCACCTTCTGATTCTCAAGATCAGAAAGATCAATCTTATAAATGTTGTTCTTCCTCTTGCCTGTAAATAGGATTGAGCCATCCTTCTGACTTACAGCCTTGCAAGACTTTTGATTGAAGATTATATCATAACCATTGTCACTTAATTGACTTATGGACAACAAGTTATGCGCTAATCCTTCTACAAGAAGTACATTAGTTATGGAAGGAGAGTTACCAAGACTTATGGTTCCAGAGCCAATGATTTTGCCCTTCTGATCTCCTCCAAACTTGACTTCTCCACCTGGTTTAAGCACCAGGTCTTGGAATGTAGACCTTCTTCCCGTCATGTGTCGCGAGCACCCAGAGTCCAGGTACCATGACATTTTGCTTTTTGTCCTCTTTTCCGCCAAGGATATCTGCAATAGGAATAATCTTCTCCTTAGGTACCCACAATTTCTTGGGTCCTTTCTTGTTAGTTCTCCTCAAGTTCTGATTGAACTTGGGTTTAGCAAAATATTTAACAGGAGGAACAGCATGATATTCCTTATTCTGAGTTCCATGATATTTCTTAGGTTGTGTCACATGCTTCTTGGTGTGTGTTATGTGAAAACTTTGTGTATGTGATGTGTGCTTAATATCATGGGAGTGGCCAAATTTAAATTGGTTATACAGAGGCTTGTATGATATTTTCATATCATCCACAGATTCAAGCTTGTATGGGATTTCACCCTCATAACCAATACCAACTCTCTTGTTCCCAGACACAACATATATCATAGAAGCTAGCTGACTTCTGCCAATACTTCTAGATAAGAACTTCCTGAAACTTAAATCATATTCTTTCAGAATATGATTCAGACTGGGAGTGGATTTTTCTGAATCAGAAGGAGATCCAACATTATTGGATAATTTTAAAACTTTTTCTTTTAATTCAGAATTTTCCAACTCAAGCTTCTTAGTTTCAAATTCGAATTGCTTTTTCAGCTTTTTGTATTTGATACTAAGATGAGCTTTTAATTCAAGAAGCTCTGTTAGACTAGAAACTAACTCTTCTCTAGATAGTTCAGAAAATACCTCTTTAGAATCTGATTCTGATATAGATTCTGATCCATCATCTTCTGTCGCCATCAGCGCAAAGTTTGCCTGCTCTCCTTCAGAGTCTGATCCTGATTCTGATTCAGAATCATCCCATGTTGCCATAAGACCTTTCTTCTTATGAAACTTCTTCTTGGGATTCTCCTTCTGAAGTTTTGGACACTCATTCTTGTAATGTCCAAGCTCATTGCACTCATAGCAGACAGCCTTCTTCTTGTCAGATCTTCTGTCACCAGAAGATTCTCCTCGTTCAAATTTCTTTGAACTTCTGAAGCCTCTGAACTTCCTTTGCTTGCTCTTCCAGAGTTGGTTCACCCTTTTGGAGATCATGGACAGTTCATCTTCTTCTTCAGATTCTGATTCTTCAGGATCTTCTTCTCTAGCCTGAAAAGCGTTAGTGCATTTTTTAACATTAGATTTTAATGCAATAGACTTACCTTTCTTCTGAGGTTCATTAGCGTCAAGTTCAATCTCATGACTCCTCAGGGCACTGATCAGCTCTTCCAAAGAGACTTCATTCAGATTCTTCGCAATCTTGAATGCAGTCACCATTGGGCCCCATCTTCTGGGTAAGCTTCTGATAATCTTCTTTACATGATCAGCCTTGGTGTAGCCTTTATCCAGAACTCTCAATCCAGCAGTTAGAGATTGAAATCTTGAGAACATCTTCTTAATATCTTCATCATCCTCCATCTTGAAGGCTTCATATTTCTGGATTAGAGCAAGAGCTTTAGTCTCCTTGACTTGAGCATTTCCTTCATGAGTCATTTTCAAGGACTCATATATGTCATGGGCCGTTTCCCTGTTAGATATCTTCTCATACTCAGCATGAGAGATAGCATTCAGCAAAACAGTCCTGCATTTGTGATGATTCTTGAAATCTTTCTTTTGATCATCATTCATTTCGCTTCTCGTGAGCCTTACACCAGTAGCTTTAACAGGATGTTTGTAACCATCCAGCAGAAGATCCCATAGATCAGCATCTAGACCAAGAAAGTAACTTTCCAGTTTATCTTTCCAGTATTCAAAGTTTTCACCATCAAATACTGGTGGTCTAGTATAACCATTGTTACCATTGTATTGCTCAGCAGAGCCAGATGTAGATGCAGCTGGATTTGTTGGAATTTCACCAGCCATCTTTTACTGAAGCGTTTTTCTCTTCCTGAATCTTTTCTAAACACGGTTAAGTGCTTGCACCTTAGAACCGGCGCTCTGATGCCAATTGAAGGATAGAAAAAACACTTAGAAAGGGGGGGGTTTGAATAAGTGTAGTCTTAAAAACTTGAACGATAAAAATAAATTGCACAGTTATTTTTATCCTGGTTCGTTGTTAACTAAACTACTCCAGTCCACCCCCGCGGCGTGATTTACCTCACCTGAGGATTTAATCCACTAATCGCAACAGATTACAATGGTTTTCCACTTAGTCCGCGACTAAGTCTTCTAGAGTATCCTGATCACAACCTGATCACTCCAGGAACAACTGCTTAGACACAAGCTAAGACTTTCTTAGAGTATCCTGACCACCACGTGATCACTCTAATTACAACTGCTTAGACACAAGCTAAGACTTCCTAGAGTATCCTGATCAACACTTGATCACTCTAGTTACTTACAAATTAATGTAATCAAATAAGAGTTTTACAATTCTTCTTAAAAGCTATAATCACAACAGTGATATTTCTCTTAACGTTTAAGCTTAATCTCACTAATATATTACAACAGCAATGTAGTGAGCTTTGATGAAGATGAAGTTTCTAAGCTTTGAATTGAACAGCGTTTCAGCAAGTTAATATTCACAGAATTTGGTTCAGAGTTGTTAACCTTGCTTCTCATCAGAACTTCATATTTATAGGCGTTTGAGAAGATGACCGTTGAGCGCATTTAATGCTTTGCGTGTTCCGTATAGCTTTGCATTTAATGTTTCACGCTTTTGTCAACTACCTCGAGCCTTGTTCACGCTGTGTCTACTGACGTTGCCTTTAATAGCTTCCAACGTTCCTTTTGTCAGTCAGCGTAGCCTGCCACCTGTACTTTCTTCTGATCTGATGTTTGTGAATAAAATATTTGAATATCATCAGAGTCAAACAGCTTGGTGCATAGCATCTTCTTGTCTTCTGACCTTGAAGTGCTTCTGAGCGTGATACCATGAGAACTTCAGTGCTTCTGCTTCTGACCTCAAGTTCTTCTGATGCTTCCATAGACCCATGTTCTGATTCTGCCTTGACCATCTTCTGATGTCTTGCCAGACCATGTTCTGATGTTGCATGCTGAACCTTCTGAGACAAAGCTTCTGAGCGCTGATTTGTGCATACTCTTTATATATTTCCTGAAATGGAAATTGCAATGTATTAGAGTACCACATTATCTTACACAAAATTCATATCCTTGTTATCATCAAAACTAAGAATATTGATCAGAACAAATCTTGTTCTAACAATATCATGGTTACTGACATCCATTTGTTGCATTATAGTCAAGAGAGAACTAGCAGTTAAAGGTGGTATAACCTGAGGGATATATTCTAATCCTCCACGAGGTTGACCCATTCAACCAAGGTTGCTTATGGTAAATCCCGATGCCATGTATTGATTGACATGCGAGACAACAACCATTGCATTATCTGCATACGTCGACGCGTTAATTTGTAGGCTTGCCATCAATGCAGTTGGCATGACATATGGATACTCCTTACCACCATGGGGAAGTGTGAAGCCTGGAAGTAATGGAGGCCGAGAACCTCCTATAATGGTTTGTGTAACAATGAGAATAATAGGAAAAATGGTTGGTTATGGCGGGGGTATCACCATATCTAGTGTCGTTGTCGAAACTAAAGTTTGACTCATGGAAGAAACAGTTTCTCTATCAGTTGTCGAATTAGCTTCCTCCACCAACCGTCGATCCGATTGGTTATGCTTCTACATTTAGAGTGTTGTTCTGGAGAGGAAGAACTCCTGAAGGGGATGAGTTATTTGATGATTGATGAGACATCTTAACAAGTTTGACACTCCTTAAACGCATAAACACTCAACGATTGAAACCATTTGCATGTATGAAGAACGTAAAACAAAAATAAAAGCAAATACACTCTCTACAAAAGTTTAATTTTGCACAAAAGTAGGTCCCAGCGCGTGTGCCAATTTTTTTACTGGTGTTTTTATTAAACAATCACAAATTTTAGTTCACTTGTAGGATCAAACTCGAAAATCCTAAATGATACTTTGCGTAAAATGTTTGAGAAAATGTAATGGTGCTGAAAGGATTTCTAATGTAAATAACAAAATAAATAGAGTAAAATTGCTTAAATTAACAAAAGCAAGAAAATGAGTAAACAACAAAAAAGCAATTGAAACGCTTAAATTGTAAATGGATCACAGATTCATACATTTATCACAAACTCGTTATTCCAGTGAATCAAATGTATAAGTCCTAAAGAGAATAAATGAATTGCAACCACTGATTAGAGAGTAAAAACTCGCTTATATACTAGGTACACTATCAACTAATAGCAACGACTAACTCTTCAAATTCTGACACGTATATTGTTATGTGGACTTTCGTCTTCTGATTTGTTTCCACGTGTCCTCATCACTTGACCCGCTTCAAATCGTCACTGTTGTATAAAACGTCTAAGTCATCTAATCACACTTAGCATTTTATATATATATATATATATATATATATATATATATATATATATATATATATATATATATATATATATATATATCTTATATTACACATTCATATCGAAATGCTAAGCTCAAAATTCCAGGCTAAGAGATACATACCTAAAGAACTGTGATATAATGATTAAGATATATTGCTCAAGTGGAAGATTGTTAGAATATTTTATTATTATTTTAATATATATATATATATATATATATATATATATATATATAAATTATTTTACAAATTAAGTGATAAAATAAAGTTAAAAGGCTAATTAGATTTCATTTAGAACTTAATTAATTAATTGGGTATGAACTCAAACATGAGTGAATGTCAGGATGACCCCTTTTAGAATAATGGGAACCTTAATTGGCCATCACTCTATTTATAGGCTCTGATCACCAGTACACCATACACAAACATATTATCTTTTCTTCCCATCTGAAGAGTATTCGAGACATTATGAGTATTGGTTAAGGAAGAACCACACAAGCCATTGGAGTGAGAGGGCATATCAAGTGAGAAATGGGTCCCTTATATGAGAGTGAGAGGAGTAATTATAAGCCATTGGATCAAAATTTATGACTAAGATTAAATAATGTTTTAAGTTATCACGTGATTTTGTTTCTATCTATCTATTTAATTGTGTTTTCTTTTAATAAAACATTTTCTCTTCCCTACTAAAGTCTTGCAATATTTTACTGATAGCCTCAACTTTTACTCTTCCATTCTAAAGCCTTGCATCTCTTCGCCTACTACCTGCAATTCAACTGCTACATTATTTTCATTTTGTTCCAATCTTCAACATTTTCGGTAAGTTTGTTTCCTCTTTCTCTCCATCTACTATTTTCTGTACTATTTTCATTTTAGTTATATTAGTGTTTTCTTTACTGTTTCCATGTTAGTAATATGCTAATATATATATATATATATATATATATATATATATATATATATATATATATATATATATATATATACACATGAAATGGAACAACACTTATTAATATTTTTTTTTGCAGTATATACTACTTTTGGAATATTAATATCTATTGTTTTGAAATACATATTAAGATGAATTTTTTGTTGTTATTTTTTGATTTTATTTACATGTATTTTGATATTTATTATAGGAATATTTGTATGGAAATGAGTGACGAAAGAGTTGATTTAGCATCGACATCAAAAAATTTAGATGATGTAGAAAACATGCCAGAAGAATGGATTCCTATGTGTGAAGATGAATTTGATTCTATAGAAGAAGGAGAGAACTTTTATAAAATGTATGCACATTCAGTTGGATTTAGCGTGCGTAATTCATCTCAAACAAGTGATAAAAACGAGGTGAAATGGAAGTATTTTTTATGTTCAAAAGAAGGATTTAAAGTAGAAAAACCGGTAACCTTACAGGGATTGGTTATTAGTGAAAATAGTTTGCCTAAAGTGAGAAAAAGAAAATTGACAAGGGAAGGATGCAATGCAAAAATTGCTTTTAAGAGGACAATAGATGGTAGATATGAAGTTGCAAAATTTTATGAAGGTCATACACATGCATTAGTCACACCTAGAAAGAAACAACTCCTAAGATCAGCAAGGAGTGTTAACAATGCTCACAAGGAATTATTGTTTTCTTGTAACAAAGCTAATGTGGGAACTTCCAAAGTTTACCAATTATTGAAAGAGCAAGTTGAGGGTTATGAAAATATAGGATGCACTCAAAGAGATTTTCAAAACTATTCAAGAAATTTGAAAGAATTGATCAAAGACTCAGATGCACATATGTTTATTGATAATTTTAGGAGAAAACATGAGATGAACCATTCATTTTTCTATGACTATGCGGTTGATGATGAAGGTAGGCTGAAATATGTATTTTGGGCTGATGGTATTTGTCGGAAAAATTACTCTTTATTTGGAGATGTGATTTCATTTGACACAACATACAGTACGAACAAGTATTGTATGATTTCTGCACCATTTACAGGTGTAAATCATCACCGTCAAAGTGTAACATTTGGAGCTGCATTCTTAGCTGATGAAAAAGTCGATTCATTTGTGTGGTTGTTTGAGTTATTTTTGAAAGCAATGGAAGGGCACAAACCTACTGTGATTATAACAGATCAAGACCCAGCTATGAAGATTTCAATAGAGAAGGTATTTAATGGTTCTTCACATAGATTTTGCATATGGCATATTTTAAAAAAAGTTTCAGAAAAGGTAGGCGTTTTCTTAAATGCCAACATTGATTTTAATAATCGTCTTAAGTCATGTGTTTGGAATTCAGAGACTCTTGAAGAATTTAAGTCAAGATGGAATAGTATTATTAGTGATTTTAAATTAGAGGAGAATGATTGGCTTTCTCAAATGTTTGATATTAGAAGTATGTGGATACCAGCCTATTTTAAAGATATATTTATGGCGGGAATTTTGAGAACAACCTCAAGATCAGAGAGCGAAAATTCATTCTTTGGAAATTACTTGAACAAGAACCTCAGCTTGGTGGAATTTTGGATGCGATTTGATTTTGCAATAGAGGCACAAAGGCATAAGGAACTTCTTGCAGATAATGATTCACTTCATTCTTTTCCAGAATTGAAGTTGCAAATGGATTTAGAGAAGCAAGGTAGAGAAGTATATACTCATGAAAACTTTTACATATTTCAGAGAGAGTTGTGGAGTGCATGTGTAGATTGTGGAATAGAAGGAAAGAAAGAGGAAGGTGAGAATTCATTGTTTTCTATAATAGATAACATTGTGGTAAATGGAAACAAATTGAGCAAATATAGAGAGGTTGTGTATCAACTTTCAAATTATATTGCACATTGTTCATGTAAATTGTTTGAGTCTGAAGGTATGCCCTGTCGGCATATTCTTTTTATATTGAAGGGAAAAGGTTTGAATAAAATACCAAGTCATTATGTTGTTAATAGATGGACGAAGTTAGCAACAAGTAGATCCGTTTTTGCTTCCGTTGAAAATGTGTTGGAGGACTGTTCTAAATTTGAAAGTGAAAGTAAGTTAATCTCAAATGCATGAGCACAATTTTTTAAATGCATGCATATGACTGGTACAAATAAGGAGAAATTGCTCCTCATTATAAATGATGGTGCTAGTACTGAATCAAAATTGGCTAAGATGAAGAATGATATTGCACCAACAACCTTAGATGAATTAGAGGTTTTCATCGGTTCTAATGTACCAAAAGAAATTGATATTTTTCCACCTGAACATTCAAATACCAAAGGATGTGGAAAACGAATCAAAGGGGGAAAAGAGAAAGCAATGGAACAACAAAAAAAGCGAACAAGATTTTGTAAAGCTTGTAGACAATTTGCGTATCATGATAGTCGCAACTGTCCCACAAAATCTTCATAATTTTTGGTAAGAAATATTTATATTTCAGCTTTATCTTTAGAGATTTACTTTATTGAAATGCTTAACTTTTCATATTACTTTTACTCAGGATCTGGTTGAAAATTTGGAGTCATAATGAAGAATTTTAATTTCTATCATGGATGAAGTAACTTGCTCTGTTGGATGAAGTAACTTGCTCTATTGATTGAAATAATTTGCTCTGTTGGATGAAGTAACTTCTTGTTTGTTGAAGTAACTTGCACGGTTGGATGAAGGATTTTAATTTGAAACTTTTGTCATGGATGTAATGGAGTTTAATTAGCTTTTTATTTTTGGAACTTTGTAATTTGTTTTTAATTTCTGGATGAAACTTTGTAGTTTATTCATTTTGAAGTTTATACTTAGAAAGTAAGAATATAATATTATTTAAGGTCTCTAAAATATGAGTGTGATTCATTCTTAGAGTGAAATTGTCAAGCATCTAATTATAAATTCCAGTAAGAACTAATTTTAAATTAGTTACAATGAGAACTAATTTGAAATTCATTATTAGAGTATGATTCATTGTTATAGTGAATTATAAATTCATTATAGGATTGTCAAACATCAATTTATAATGTGATTCGTTATTATTATGGTGTGATTCATTCTTATAGTAAAAACTAATTATAAATTCTTTCAGTTACAGTAAGAACATATTTTCTAGTTCTATTAACTAGTTTGTTTTAATATATAATTTTGGTGTGTTTATTAGGAATGTTATCAATGGCATAGTGATATTATTGATTGTAAAATAAAAGTTATTAAAGAGAGAGATAGAATAGGAGAGAGAAGAAAGAGTAAAAACAGTTAACGTAATAGAAGAGGAGAGAGAAGTAAGATTAAAAAAAAACAACTTCTTTAATGAACTTAAAACATAAGCACGTGACTCGCTTATTCATTTATTATAATCTCAACCATCCATTGTAATCTAAAAGCTAAAAAGAGACCCTCTCATTCTCACATAAGAAAGACTTTCTCATGATATATATATATATATATATATATATATGGTCAGGATCGAATGACACCTCTGATAAATATTTACCGCATATCCGTATAATAAAATCCACCGTAGGATTGAAATATATTATCATATAGATAATGTCTATAAAATTAAATTGAAATCGAAAATCATTTGATATTTCAACGAGATGTATAAAAACTAACGTACACACACACACACACACACATATATATATATATATATATATATATATATATATATATATATATATATATATATATATATATATATATATATATATATATATATATATTACACACCCTCTCTCACGGAGGAGAAAGTAGTAGTACATTAAATAAATTAGGTAATAGAGGCCCTAGGCCAAAAACTAGAAATTATTATCCTAGGCCTTCATTTGCTAAATTGCAATTTGAAGAAAGAGGTAGCTTTGTAGGAGATAACTACTCTGGAGAAGCTATAGTTTAATAGAATATAGATGGTGCTTCGGAACAACATATTTTGGATACCATTCAACAAATGACAATGGCTACTACAACTTTTAAAATTAGAAGGAATAGTGATAAGAAGTCCAAAGATATGATAGTCATGGGCTTTATTGGTCAATTAAAGGGTTGGTGGGATAACATCATTGTCCCAGATGATAAATTAAAAATTGATATGGCAGTTACTCTGAATCAATTAATGAACCTTTATTGCCCTACCATGTCTGATTATCTTTAGTAGAAAGACATGTTTCTTTCTAAACTCTACCTTAGATTTGATGGAGCGGCGAATTATTGGAAAGAAAGATTTATTAGTGGCTTACCTAAATTATTCGCTGAAAAGGTTAAAACCAATATTAAACAAAACTGTAATGGGACTGTTCCCTACAATGCTTTGTCTATGGGAGAAATTTCCAACTATATATTAGAAACATGTATACAAATATGTACTTATTATAAAATACAAAATAAAATTAAAAATGAAAAAATAAATAGTAAGCACGAAATGAGAATATTTTGTGAACAATATGGAGTTATCCCTATAAGGGCTCCCAGTAACCTCAAAGGAAAAACAGGAAAAAAGCAAGTTAGTAACAAAATAAAAACTTTTCATTACCATAACAAATATTATAAAAAAGATAATGAGGAATTTTATAATAAATTTTACAAAAGGAATTATGGTAAGAAACCACAGAGTAAAAGAACTTTGAAAAAACTCATAACAAAGATAAAGATGTAAAATGTTTTAAATGTAGTCATTTTGGTCATTACCCTAATAAATGCAATGTTAAAGAAAAAATTAATCAAATCAGTAACTTAGATATTTCTAATGAATTAAAAGAAAGCCTCATTAGCACTTTAGAAAATATTATGCTAAACAATGAGGATTCTTCATCTTCCGAAGAATCATTCTAAAAATCACCGTATGATGATGTTAATCAACTAAGTAGTTCAGAAGAGCCAGCCTCTGACTCTGATGAATGCTTTGGATTAGACTTTTGTAGTTGTAACAACTGTTCTAAAGGAATTAATGTCCTTACCAATAGTCAAGCTAATACATTAATCACCATATTAGATAAAATGCAAGACTCTAAAAGTAAAGAAGCTTTCATGCGTCAAATAAAAGATATTATTAACGATAACGACGTTCATAAAATAGAATTTAAAGATATTATGAAAATGTTTGAACCACCTAAAACAATTACTATTAACGATTTCAATAATGAAATAAAAATATTAAAGACTGAAATTAGATATCTAAAGGAACGTGTAGATAATTTAGAATTAAAATTCCTAGAGCTTCAAGGAAATTTTATTATTAGTCAAGAACAAAAGATTAGATCAACTGAGACTCCTTCAACATCAGATACTAATAATTTTGAGAATTACATAGATAATATTGGTAGGATTAAATCCCATCAATGGTATACAAGAGTATATCCCATATAAATTAAATAGATATAATAATGTTAGAAATGGATATAATAATTTCATTAAAGAAAAAAAGTATATCCCATATAAATCAAATAGATATAAAAAGAAAATAAATTAATTTTATTAATAAAGAAATTCATTTCAAAAGAATAGATGAACAATTACAATCTAAGAAAATTAAAGAAAAAAATTAAGGAAATACAAGACAAATTTGTTAAAGACCTTTGTTCAAACAACCTAACGCTTTTTGGAAAAGGAAAATTCTTGTTGTATCTTTACCTTACGAACTCAATTTTAAAGAAATTAATATACCAACCAAAGCTAGGCCAATTCAGATGCATCCCGCATATCAGAATTGACACCGAAAAATGAAGACGACTGCTACGGTATTCTAGATCTCTAAGAAGGATCTAGGATATTATTACCATGATAATATTACAATAATGTTATTAAATTTCAAGATAAGAGTTGTCTTTGTCCAACGTTAAAGTTATTTTGGCTTTTATGTCTAAAAAGAGATGAAGATAAGAAATCAATAAAGTTACTTTGGCTTTTATGCTTTAAAAGAGATGAAGATAAGAAGGGAATAAAGTTTCTTTGGAATTATCTGAAAATTGAGATGATATTATTGTCAGCTTTACAACTCAAAGGAATCTGCTACATTACTCATCTTAGTGTTGTTAAGTGTATTAAGAAGCCATGTTGATTTTTCCTTTTGCTTTTGGCCAACAATTAACCTTTACAGCTCAACAATTAACCTTTACAATCAATTAATCTAATTATTTTACACATTTTTTCTTCTTTATTATATCTATATGCATTTCTTAAACTATTGGATCATTTTTTCACATCCATTCTTAATGAATCCTTGAAATGGTTAAGTTACACATGATTAAAGGAGAAAGTTTATTCTTCATTGCAAACACTAAAAAATTGTGTTACGACATATTAGTCTAAAGTGATAAACTACAGTAATTAACTTCTGAATTGACAACACAAACAAACAGAAGTTTTAACTTCATTCTTGGCTTAAAAAAAAAAGAAGAAAATTTAAAGTTGTAATGTAACTTAGTACTCATTAGATTTTCAGTATCGTATCTACTGTTGGAGTATAAAGGCAATTAATTGAGGGATTGGAAATATCATCATTTGGCATAGTTATCGTCAGGTTCTGCCAGCATTGAAGTAAGATGGACATTGGTTTTTATGGAGGCAAAGCATTCAAGGCTGAAATTAATAGATCCAACTTTCAATTAAAGTGAGACCAGAGCATCATCACTCATAAGCCTTTGCATACTTTTGAGTATTTTGATTGAATACAAAAGAAGAATAGGAGAATGCTTTTAGGTTATAACTTGTGGTATAGTATAAACTTTAACATTATTGATAGAGAAATTTTTTCAAAATTAAAATAAAAGAAATTAAGTGAAAGGAAAGATTAAAAAAAAAATCTAAATCAATGTTTATCTATTTGATATAATGATTAATGACAGGGAAATGTAGACTCATCACATCATGTAGTAATCTTATTTTTTTTTTTTTGGGTAAGTAGTCTCTTTTAATTTAAGTAAGGATGACAACGGATTGGGTCGGATGCGAGTTTTGCATTACTCAAATCTGCATTCGAAATCGAACCCGAACCTAAAGGCTGTTTGGGTGGTAAAATAACACTCACGCCCATATTTGTTGGGTTCAGATTTTTTTATGCAAACCTGCAATAAAATTTATAAAATATTTTTTTCTACAATTTTCCTACAACTTTTCACAAAATATAATATATCGGGTGTGATTTCGGGTTTCGGATACGAGTTTCACACTATCCAAACCCGAATTCGAAATACCGGTGACACCCGAAGCCGAACCCAAACTCAATCAACTCAGATTTTCATCCGTTGACTCAAGTTCGAGTGCGGGTGGGACCCGCGAATTTGGGTCTGCTTGCCATCTCTACTTGTAAGTTTATTTTGATTGGATCCGCGTGATCGCCTTCTACAAATGATTTTTTTTTCTTCAATTTTTTCCTTCTTTTTTCTATTATAATGTGTAGAAGGTAAAATAAAATTTAAATATGAGATTAAATAAAATATAAAATAAATAATTATTGATATTTTTCTATGTATTCTTGCACTTTCTTTTGTGAAGGGTGTTAAAAGTATTTATTTTTTAATATTCACTCTTTTATTTAATAAAATCATGTGAATCTTATTTAATTTCAAAATGGAAGAACACATAAATATTCAATAAGGAAAAAATAGTTTGGATAGAGAGAATTAAAAACGATGTTCTCAGCATTACTTTTCATTTATCATTCTACCTATTCAAGAAAGAAAACATACCACCTCTCTTTAAGATGATCTTAATTATTTAAAAAATAAGGAAATATTCTATTATAAATGGCAAAACAACTGTGAGTTTAGTAACAATGCACTGTATCTGTTTTTTGTGAAAGAGTGTCAATAATCAGAGTTACTAGTTCATAGTCACTTGCATTAAACGATACTTAAATATTATCATCATTATCTTAAGAAATTGTATTATGAATATTTAAACTTGCAGACGGAGAATTTTATTAGAGCATTAAATAATAGTAGAATTGCACGATAGTAGATTTAAATTTGCAATGAATTTTATAGATACATCTCTGAGTTTTTTTTGAGATCCATCTTTAATTTTTTTTTTTATAAAATAAAAGTGTTTTACTTGCAATGTATTTATTAGTAAAATTTTAGGTGTGTTTAAAGATACATCTACAAACACAAAAAATATATTTTTCAAATTTTATGAATGTTAGTCGCACTATAAGAATGGAATGAACAACCTCCTACACAAACAAGAGTTTTAACCGGCACTTCGCACTTGTAAGGTCAAAAAGTAATAGATTAAAATCACTATACTAAATATATTTTATAAAAAGATATACAACAACAATAAAGCCTTATCACATTAAATATAGATGGTTATAGATTACATAGATGAATATTTATCATAATATTCTATTTAATACAATGTTTTTATTTAAATTGTTAATATTAAAATTTTCTTAATATTTTTTTTTGTTTTTCTAGATCTTCTCATTCTTCAAATTTTTTGAGTTCTTTCCATTAGATTCGTTATTCTTATCATAAAGTTTACATATCTTCTCTTTACATGACCAAACCACCTAAATATATTTTCCACAATTTTCTTTACTATAGATGTTACCCCAACATTCTAAAATTTTCATTTCTAATCCTATTATGTCAAGTCTTATCACACATCTAACGCAACATCTTCATCCATGCTACACTAACTTTATTCTTGTGTTCGATCTTAACCAACTGACATTCTGTCTCGTACAATATCGCAAGTCTTATTGTAGTTTGAAACCCTTCTCAATTTCAGTCACACGGTTTGAATTCGATGATTTACATCATTTTCTATTTCTCTATCGTTTTTGTATTATGGACCTAGGATATTTAAATCGTGTGATTTGAGGGATGATATGGTCTTCAATTTTCAACTTCAAATTAGACACGCTTATTTCTTTTGTTCAACTTAATTACATTCCATATACTTCGTCTTACTTATGCTTAGGTGAAAACCATGTGTTTCTAAAGCTCATCTCTAAGTCTCTAACTTCTCATTTAGATCCGCACTCTCAAATATGTCCGCCCGTTCCTCTTTTTTGTGGATTTTTGCGGGACGAGTCTAAACGGAGTGGGCATGCCCGTTTGCCACCCCTACTTGTAATGACCTAGACTTGATTTTTTCATGATTATTATTCATGAAAGTATATCACATTATAAGAATCTCTCCCAAATAAATTGAAGCTTTTTTTGAGGTGACATTAATTATAAATGAATTTTTAAGTGTCAATTTTCCTAAAACAAACACAACATAAATCTAGGCATATGATTGAAATGATGCCTAATGTTTTGCATCGACTTCTTCTATAACACATAAAATATCTGAAAAGTTTTGTTCCATTTCAAATAAATAAATTTTTTTTTTTGAATTTTTTGATCAAAACACATATATTAATATATTTTTTAAGAGACCGAAACAACATAAACATAGGCCAATGCGTCGTATTTTGATAAATTTTGTAAAGGATTTCTATGACAACGAATAGAGAAAAGTTGCAAAGTTTCATAGCATTACCACGGTCCTTCAATCTATTTTGATCTTTTGAGTGTCAAGTGTTAAAAGAAGTAAAAAATAATGGAAACATATGTCTATGCATCACATTCTTATCTAATTTTTTTTCTAGGATTTTCATGAAGGATAGAAAAACACTTAGAAAGGGGGGGTTTGAATAAGTGTAGTCTTAAAAACTTGAACGATAAAAACAAATTGCACAGTTATTTTTATCCTGATTCGTTGTTAACTAAACTACTCCAGTCCACCCCCACGGAGTGATTTACCTCACCTGAGGATTTAATCCACTAATCGCAACAGATTACAATGGTTTTCCACTTAGCCCACGACTAAGTCTTCTAGAGTATCCTGATCACAACCTGATCACTCTAGGAACAAATGCTTAGACACAAGCTAAGACTTTCTTAGAGTATCCTGACCACCACGTGATCACTCTAATTACAACTGCTTAGACACAAGCTAAGACTTCCTAGAGTATCCTGATCAACACTTGATCACTCTAGTTACTTACAAATTAATGTAATCAATTCTAAGAGTATTACAATTGCTTATGAAAAGCTATAATCACAACAGTGATATTTCTCTTAACTTTTAAGCTTAATCTCACTAATATATTACAACAGCAATGTAGTGAGCTTTGATGAAGATGAAGTTTCTGAGCTTTGAGTTGAACAGCGTTTCAGCAAGTTTTTCAGAATAAGTTCGTTCAGAATTGTTAACCTTGCTTCTCATCAGAACTTCATATTTATAGGCACTTGAGAAGATGACCGTTGGGAGCATTTAATGCTTTGCGTATTCCGTACAGCATTGCATTTAATGTTTCACGCTTTTGTCAACTACCTCGAGCCTTGTTCACGCTGTGTCTACTGAAGTTGCCTTTAATAGCTTCCAACGTTCCTTTTGTCAGTCAGCGTAGCCTGCCACCTGTACTTTCTTCTGATCTGATGTTTGTGTATACAACGTTTGAATATCATCAGAGTCAAACAGCTTGGTGCATAACATCTTCTTGTCTTCTGACCTTGAAGTGCTTCTGAGCGTGATACCATGAGAACTTCAGTGCTTCTGCTTCTGATCTCAAGTTCTTCTGATGCTTCCATAGACCCATGTTCTGATTCTGCTTCGACCATCTTCTGATGTCTTGCCAGACCATGTTCTGATGTTACATGCTGAACCTTCTGAGTCAAAGCTTCTGAGCGCTGATTTGTGCATACTCTTTATATATTTCCTGAAAAGGAAATTGCAATGTATTAGAGTACCACATTATCTCACACAAAATTCATATCCTTGTTATCATCAAAACTAAGAATATTGATCAGAACAAATCTTGTTCTAACAATCTCCCCCTTTTTGATGATGACAAAAACATATATAAATGATATGAATTTGCGATCAGAAAGAGCAGACGGCTAAAGACAATTTACACAGCTATAGCATAAGCATGTGAATATGTCTCCCCCTGAGATTAACAATCTCCCCCTGAGATTAATACTAGAAGAATTTTATGAATAAAAGACTTCCCTGAGTATTTCAGTAGAGACGTTCACAGTGCTTGATCTTCAGAACATTCATGACTTCTGATTTCTGCTTCCATAGGACAGCTTCAGAACACTGAATTTCTTTAGATCCTCAGAACATTCACAGCTTATGACTTCTGCTTCCATCGGACAGCTTCAGAACTTGAATTTCTTTGATCTTCAGAACATTCCCAGCTTCTAACTTCTGCTTCCATCGGACAGCTTCAGAACTTGAATTTCTTTGATCTTCAGAACATTCCCAGCTTCTGATTCTTGCTTCCATTGGGACAGCTTCAGAGCTTGAATTTCTTCTTACATCACTTCATGCTAGATTGTATCAGAACATTGTTGAATGTACCAAAGCATCATCAGAGCATCTCTACATCCTGAAATGTTACAGAACAAAACTAAACGACAAAAGTCAGCATGAGTGAGTCAAAACATAGAATATGTTTTAGAACACATAATATGTATCAGAGCCATATAGAATGTGTCAGAACAAATAGACATAATGTTTCAGATCATATTCTATCATCAGAATATCTGAACATTCTTCCTTCTTGCTTCTGATTCTGATTCTGAAGCTTCATAGCACTCAGCTTGCTTCAAGAATCCATAGCATTCATCTTGTTGCTTCTCATGTTGATCTTTAAAGAGAATCTTCAATTCCTGCAACAGCACAACTTAAAGCATAGAACTTTGCAAGTTCTGTTAGTAATGTGGGGCCTTTTTACCCGGTAACTGATAATATTAATCAGATCATTTATCATATATTTTCTCCCCCTTTTTGTCATAACATCAAAAAGAATATAAAATATTCAGATGTAGAAAACGACAAAGGAAAGAAACAGAATCAAACTTTTCATTGATTAAGCAAACAGAATTACAAAAGATGTATGCAGAAAACAGATGCAACAAGGAAAGAAAACTACAAAGACTTAAGGACTACAACCCTAGCTTAGACATAATCTTAGCTAACATATCATGAATCCCTGCGGTGTTCTCAGTTTGTCTAGCCATGAAAGCTTAAAACTCTGCATGCCTGTCCAGACTAGAACCTCCACTGTAAGAGAATGCATGAATTCAAGGAGGAAGTGAGAGACAGTTCACAGGAAGAGAGCTAATGTCTCAAACGAGGCTTTCCCTTAACATAGAAGTCAAGAACATGATCCTTAACATCATCCAATATCTCAAGAAAGTCTTCTTCCTTTGGATAAATGTTGATAACAACATCACATAAGAGATCTGACTTGAGACTTCTTGGAGTCTTGAGAGATCCGTCTTGAAATCAATGTCAGCGATCCCCGAGATTTGTTTCTCAACCTGGAACCATACAACCCTTCTAGCCGTTCTATTCAAATAGATCGACCACCCTTGAGTCTTCGTCTTCGTTTTTGGTTTGAAACCATAAGCACCCAAGTCATCAGAGTCCACAGAAGATTTACACAAAACTTCCATTTCCGATGGAGGAATGTAGCGAGTTTTCAGTGGAGAAACCTCTTGAGAGGAACTTGAAGACGGATTCATGGTGAATGCTACGTTGAAGATGAATAAACTAGGGTTTATGCAAAATGCAGATAAAGAGAGAGAGAGAGAGAGAGAGAGAGAGAGAGAAATAAATAGAGGGAAAAGAAACGTTTGAAGAGTATAAAAAGAAACTGAAATGATGAATGGCATTTAATGTTACATGACGTGAGGAGAGATAATAATGACAAAAGAAGTGATTAGCACAGTTACCTAAGTAGGCGTCCCCTCAACTGCACGCACGCTTGTCCAGAATTAGTGAACACGTGTTTACCATCTGGATAGCCAGTTACAACTGTTTTACCTTTAAAGAGATTCTGAGTCAACTTAGACAATGAAACGTTAGTAATAACAGAATCACAACTTCTAATTGATTACAAATAGAACTTCTTATAAAAGACTAATCCAATCTCATTTCAGAAGATACTCATACATAAGATCTTCTCATCTTCTCATTCTGGGCATAAATCCATACTGATATTCTTCAGAATGAACTTAAACCTATCTTCAGCAAGGGGTTTTGTAAAGATATCAGCCCATTGATGGTCTGTATCCACAAAGTTTAAAGATATAACACCCTTCTGAACATAGTCCCTTATGAAATGATGTTTAATCTCAATATGTTTAGCTTTTGAATGTAAGATAGGATTCTTAGATAAACATATAGCAGAAGTATTATCACAGAAAATAGGAATGTTACTCTCATATATATGATAATCTTCTAGCTGACTTCTCATCCAGAGCATTTGTGTGCTACATCCAGCAGCAGCAACATATTCTGCTTCTGTTGTTGAGAGGGCAATAGTAGCTTGCTTCTTGCTGTACCATGAGATCAGATGACTTCCAAGAAATTGACAACTTCCAGAAGTGCTCTTTCTTTCTATTATATCTCCAGCATAGTCAGCATCACAGAATCCTACTAAGTTGTAATCTTTGGATCTTCTGTAAACTAAACCAACATTAGTAGTACCTTTCAGATACCTCAGAATTCTCTTAACCGCAGTTAAATGAGATTCTCTCGGATCTGATTGGAATCTAGCACACAAGCAAACACTGAAGAGAATGTCAGGTCTAGAAGCAGTTAGGTATAGAAGAGATCCAATCATACCTCTGTACAACTTCTGATCTACCTTCTTACTTACCTCGTCCTTACCTAGGACACATGTTGGATGCATAGGAGTTTTGGCTTCTTTGCTTTCAGAAAGATTAAACTTCTTCAGAAGTTCTTTCACATACTTCGTTTGATGAACATAGGTTCCATCAGAAGTTTGGTTGATTTGAATCCCAAGGAAATACTTGAGTTCACCCATCATGTTCATCTCAAACTCAGCCTGCATAGACTCAGCAAACTCCTTTCCAAGTGTAGCATTAGATGTTCCAAAGATAATATCATCAACATATATTTGACAAATTAAAATATCCTTTTTAAATGTTTTACAAAAGAGAGTAGTGTCCACTTTTCCTCTAGTGAAACCATTTTCCAGAAGGAAAAAACTTAAACGTTCATACCAAGCTCTAGGAGCTTGTTTCAATCCGTATAATGATTTCTTTAATTTAAAAACATGATTTGGAGACATGGAGTCTTCAAAACCAGGAGGTTGATGGACATAAACTTCTTCATCTATGTAACCATTTAAGAAGGCACTTTTAACATCCATCTGATAAAGAGTGATGTTGTGTTGAGTGGCAAAAGAAATTAATAGACGAATAGATTCTAACCTGGCCACTGGTGCAAAGGTTTCTGTATAGTCAATCCCTTCTTGCTGACTATAACCCTGAGCCACCAGTCTGGCTTTGTTTCTTACCACTTCACCTTTCTCACTCAGCTTGTTTCTGAAAACCCATTTTGTTCCTATAATATTGAATCCTTTAGGTCTTGGAACAAGATCCCAAACATCATTCCTTGTAAACTGATTTAACTCTTCTTGCATGGCAATTATCCAGTCTGTATCTTCTAGAGCTTGATCAACAGAAGTTGGCTCGATCAGAGAAACCAGACCTAATTGACATTCAGCATTGTTCTTGAGGAATGCTCTTGTTCTGATAGGATCATCTTTCTTTCCAAGGATCACATCTTCTGAATGAGCTGAGGCAAGTCTAGGTGATCTTCTGACTGTTGGTTCTTCAGAAATCCTGAGATTCTCTAAAGATGCAGCAACTTGATCTTCTGATCCATTGCTTCTGAGACTGCCAGCTTCTGCAGCTTTGCTTCTTGGTTCTACTGCTTCTGATATATCAATATCAAAATCTGCAAAATTCTCAAACTGCTTTGGTTTTTCAAGACCAAGCTTATCATCAAACCTGATATTGATTGATTCTTCTACAATCAATGTTTCAGTATTGTATACTCTGTAGCCTTTAGAGCGTTCAGAATATCCAAGAAGGAAACACTTTTCTGCCTTAGAATCAAACTTACCAAGATGATCTTTAGTGTTCAGAATAAAACAAACACATCCAAAAGGATGAAAATATGAAATGTTGGGCTTTCTGTTCTTCCACAATTCATAAGGAGTCTTATTTAGAATAGGTCTGATAGAGATTCTATTCTGAATATAACACGCAGTGTTTATTGCTTCTGCCCAGAAATGCTTAGCCATATTGGTTTCATTGATCATGGTTCTGGCCATTTCTTGTAGAGTCCTATTCTTTCGCTCTACAACTCCATTTTGCTGTGGAGTTCTAGGACAAGAGAAATCATGGGCAATACCATTTTCTTTAAAGAACTCTTCAAAGAATCTGTTCTCAAATTCGCCACCATGATCACTTCTGACCTTTATGATTTTGCACTCTTTCTCAGATTGGATCTGAGTGCAGAATTCAAAGAACACTGAATGAGACTCATCCTTGTGTTTCAAGAACTTTACCCATGTCCAGCGGCTATACTCATCAACGATGACTAATCCATATTTCTTTCCTCTGACAGATGCTGTTTTGACTGGGCCAAACAGATCAATGTGCAAGAGTTCTAACGGCCTTGAGGAAGAAACAACATTCTTAGACTTGAATGCAGGTTTGGAGAACTTGCCCTTCTGACATGCTTCACAAAGAGCATCTGATTTGTATTTCAGATTTGGGAGTCCTCTGACCAGATTTAGTTTGTTAATCTGAGAAATCTTTCTCAAACTAGCATGTCCTAATCTTCTGTGCCAGACCCATTGCTCTTCAGAAACAGACATAAGACACGTCACCTTCTGATTCTTAAGATCCTGAAGATCTGTCTTATAAATGTTGTTCTTTCTCTTGCCTGTAAATAGGATTGAGCCATCCTTCTGACTTATAGCCTTGCAAGACTTTTGATTGAAGATTATATCATAACCATTGTCACTTAATTGACTTATGAACAATAAGTTATGCGTTAATCCTTCTACAAGAAGTACATTAGTTATGGAAGGAGAGTTACCAAGACTTATGGTTCTAGAGCCAATGATTTTGCCCTTCTGATCTCCTCCAAACTTGACTTCTCCACCTGGTTTAAGCACCAGGTCTTGGAATGTAGACCTTCTTCCCGTCATGTGTCGCGAGCACCCAGAGTCCAGGTACCATGACATTTTGCTTTTTGTCCTCTTTGCCGCCAAGGATATCTACAACAGAAATTATCTTCTCCTTAGGTACCCACAATTTCATGGGTCCTTTCTTGTTAGTTCTCCTCAAGTTCTGATTGAACTTGGGTTTAGCAAAATATTTAACAGGAGGAACAACATGATATTCTTTAGGTTTGTCAGCATGATATTTCTTAGGATGTGTCACATGCTTCTTGGTGTGAACAGTGTTAAACTTCTGTGCATGTGAAGTGAGCCTAATATCATGTGCATGGCCATATTTGAACTGATCATACAATGGCTTGTATGTGATCTTCAGATCATCAATAGGTTCAAATTTATGTGAGGTATCACCCTCATAGCCAAAACCAAACCTTCTGTTTCCAGAAACACCATATATCATAGAAGCAAGATGACTTCTGCCAATACTTCTAGATAAGAACTTTCTGAAGCTCGAGTCATATTCTTTCAGAATATGATTCATGCTAGGAATGGATTTTTCTGTTTCAGAAGGAGATCCACTATCTTTGGATAGATTTAAAACTTTTTCCTTCAGTTCAGAATTTTCCACTTCCAGCTTCTTAGTTTCAAATTCAAACTGCTTCTTCAGCTTTTTGTATTTGATACTAAGATGAGCCTTGAGTTCCAGAAGTTCTGTTAAACTGGAAACTAACTCTTCTCTAGATAGTTCAGAAAATACCTCTTCAGAATCTGATTCTGATGTAGATTCTGATTCATCATCTTCTGTAGCCATCAGCGCGAAGTTGGCCTGCTCTCCTTCAGAGTCTGATTCTGATTCTGATTCAGAATCATCCCATGTTGCCATAAGACCTTTCTTCTTGGGATTCTCCTTCTGAAGTTTTGGACACTCGTTCTTGTAATGTCCAGGCTCATTGCACTCATAGCAGACAGCCTTCTTCTTGTCAGATCTTCTGTCACCAGAAGATTCTCCTCGTTCAAATCTCTTTGAACTTCTGAAGCTTCTGAACTTCCTTTGCTTGCTCTTCCAGAGTTGGTTTACCCTTCTGGAGATCATGGACAGCTCATCTTCTTCTTCAGATTCTGATTCTTCAGGATCTTCTTCTCTAGCCTGAAAAGCGTTAGTGCATTTTTTAACATTAGATTTTAATGCAATAGACTTACCTTTCTTCTGAGGCTCGTTTGCATCCAGCTCTATTTCATGGCTTCTCAAGGCACTGATAAGCTCTTCCAAAGAAACTTCATTCAGATTCTTGGCAATCTTGAATGCAGTCACCATTGGACCCCATCTTCTGAGTAAGCTTCTGATAATCTTCTTTACATGATTAGCCTTGGTGTAGCCTTTGTCCAGAACTCTCAATCCAGCAGTTAAAGTTTGAAATCTTGAGAACATCTTCTCAATATCTTCATCATCCTCCATCTTGAAGGCTTCATATTTCTGGATTAGAGCAAGAGCTTTAGTCTCCTTGACTTGAGCATTTCCCTCATGGGTCATTTTCAATGACTCATATATATCATGGGCAGTTTCCCTGTTAGATATCTTCTCATACTCAGCATGAGAGATAGCATTCAGCAAAACAGTCCTACATTTAAGATGATTCTTGAAAAGCTTCTTTTGATCATCATCCATTTCTTGCCTTGTAAGCCTTACGCCACTGGCTTTCACTGGATGTTTGTAACCATCCATTAGAAGATCCCATAGTTCACCATCTAGACCAAGAAAGTAACTTTCCAGTTTATCTTTCCAGTATTCAAAGTTTTCACCATCAAATACTGGTGGTCTAGTATAACCATTGTTACCATTGTATTGCTCATCAGAGCCAGATGTAGATGCAGGTGGATCTGTTGGAATTTCACCAGCCATCTTTTACTGAAGCGTTTTTCTCTTCCTGAATCTTTTCTAAACATGGTTAAGTGCTTGCACCTTAGAACCGGTGCTCTGATACCAATTGAAGGATAGAAGAACACTTAGAAAGGGGGGGTTTGAATAAGTGTAATCTTAAAAACTTGAACGATAAAAACAAATTGCACAGTTATTTTTATCCTGGTTCGTTGTTAACTAAACTACTCCAGTCCACCCCCACAGAGTGATTTACCTCATCTGAGGATTTAATCCACTAATCGCAACAGATTACAATGGTTTTCCACTTAGCCCACGACTAAGTCTTCTAGAGTATCCTGATCACAACCTGATCACTCTAGGAACAAATGCTTAGACACAAGCTAAGACTTTCTTAGAGTATCCTGACCACCACGTGATCACTCTAATTACAACTGCTTAGACACAAGCTAAGACTTCCTAGAGTATCCTGATCAACACTTGATCACTCTAGTTACTTACAAATTAATGTAATCAATTCTAAGAGTATTACAATTGCTTATGAAAAGCTATAATCACAACAGTGATATTTCTCTTAACTTTTAAGCTTAATCTCACTAATATATTACAACAGCAATGTAGTGAGCTTTGATGAAGATGAAGTTTCTGAGCTTTGAGTTGAACAGCGTTTCAGCAAGTTTTTCAGAATAAGTTCGTTCAGAATTGTTAACCTTGCTTCTCATCAGAACTTCATATTTATAGGCACTTGAGAAGATGACCGTTGGGAGCATTTAATGCTTTGCGTATTCCGTACAGCATTGCATTTAATGTTTCACGCTTTTGTCAACTACCTCGAGCCTTGTTCACGCTGTGTCTACTGAAGTTGCCTTTAATAGCTTCCAACGTTCCTTTTGTCAGTCAGCGTAGCCTGCCACCTGTACTTTCTTCTGATCTGATGTTTGTGTATACAACGTTTGAATATCATCAGAGTCAAACAGCTTGGTGCATAGCATCTTCTTGTCTTCTGACCTTGAAGTGCTTCTGAGCGTGATACCATGAGAACTTCAGTGCTTCTGCTTCTGATCTCAAGTTCTTCTGATGCTTCCATAGACCCATGTTCTGATTCTGCTTCGACCATCTTCTGATGTCTTGCCAGACCATGTTCTGATGTTGCATGCTGAACCTTCTGAGTCAAAGCTTCTGAGCGCTGATTTGTGCATACTCTTTATATATTTCCTGAAAAGGAAATTGCAATGTATTAGAGTACCACATTATCTCACACAAAATTCATATCCTTGTTATCATCAAAACTAAGAATATTGATCAGAACAAATCTTGTTCTAACATTTCAATAACAAAAAATAGAAAGGATTTACAAAGTCCCGTATCATTATGAAAATACCTTAATTTATTTGGATTTGTTTCTGCCTCTTTAAAAAACATTTATAAGTGTTACAATTGATAAATCAAGTGAAATTGAAACTTATTTGAAATGCCACAAAACTTAGTAGAGACTTTCAATGTATTACGAGAGAAATTCTTACAAAGTATTAGGTCAAAATTCAATCATACATCAAAGTTTGCGTTGTTTGAGTTTCATGAAAAATCTGCGTCTAAAAATTCATATTTAATTTACCACATAAAAAAATTAATTTTTGTGGGAGTAATTCTTATAATGTGATAAACTTTCAAGCTAAAAATCACGAAAAAGATTAAAGTCTAGGTCATTATAAACATCTCCTAAGGATGAAAAAAAGGGAAGAATAATGTGTTTGAATTAGCAGGGATTAGCTACAGATCAACTATCCTTTATGGGTTTATGTATTATGTTCTTCTTAGCGAAGAATTTAATGACAAACTTATCGTCACTATTACGTTAATTAGTATTAGTAATATAAATGGTAATAAATTGCCATGTGGCAAGCAAGGTTAGCATCTTTGCCACACTAACATTATCACTTGTACGTCCAATCACCAAAAATCTTCCACGAGTCATACACATTTCTATTAACAGGTGTTAATATGAGGAACCAGAAATATGAATGTAAAATATTACAAGGAGATTTGTTTGAAGGAAAATTTTCGTAAAACTAAAAAGGTGCAAGAATTTAACACAATTGATTTCACGATCTAACTATCCACTTCACGATCTATCCCAAGTTAAAGCCTAAGAACTCCACCTTTTAAAAACTTGGTGGTAATCACTTTGAAGCCTCACACACTTTTTCTTGCTTTCCCTTAAATTAGGAAAGAAAATCTCACATGCAAGCACTCACGAAGACACAAGCTTTCTTCTCTCCTTTCATTATTTTCTTTCAAGGCTCACACTCTATTTCCTTTGCTCTCTGAAGTTTCAAAATTTTCAAAGAGAAGAATGAGGCTCTCTTCTTACATTTTGGTTTATATATATAACTCAAGGTGAAATACTATTGTATCCTTGCCACTTAAAGCTTAATTGATTACTAATCTTGCTAATTAGTCCTAATCACTTCCACTAATCCATACTATCCAGTATTAATTTTCTACTACTAGGTGTTAAGAATGATTAGAGGAATTTTAGGATATTAGAAAGACTCAAATGATATTTTTAAAAGATATAGGACCAAAATAAACCCGACTAAAAGATACGAGACGAAAAAAAATATTAAACTTTTTTTTCATAGGAACATCATAAAGTTAAGGGTTAAATAAGTTTTTAGTCCCTGTAAATATGACACTTTTCAATTTTAGTCCCTACAAAATTTTTCTTCGAACTTTGGTCCCTGTAATATTTTCCGTCCCCATTATTAGTCCCTCCCGTTAGATTCCACTAACGGAGAGTGACGTGTAACGCATACGTGGATTTTATTTTATTCTGATTCGCCAGCGTGGATATGATAAGGGTAAACTCACTTAAACAAATACTCACCCACAGATTAACCATTTCGTTTTCACTCAAGCTCTCCTCTATTCAACTGCAAACCCTAGATAAAGCATCATCTTCCAACATCGTGGTCCCAACATCCCAGACAAGAAGCTTCTTTGTGGTCCTAAAACGAAGCACCTTATGGTCCCAAAACGAAGCCTAGTGGAGCTGATTCGTTCGTTCGACTTTACATGGACCAGGTATGTGAATGGTTCATCTTTTTTCGACTTCTTGCTATTTTCTAATGATAGTGGTTGTTAAACAAACATTAACTTCTATAGGACACAAATTTTGATTATTATGTCGTATCTGTTGAGTACAACATATGTACTTTTATTGTTGTTTTTTGTTGCCCTAATTAGAAATTGAATTAAGTATTTTGTTGCCCTAACAGGAAATGTCTAAGTTTAAAGTAATTTTCTACACAAGGGGCAAGTTTGTAAAAGACCCTAAACCGAAATATGATAGTGGGGAAATGTATGCTTTTAGTGGTCAAGATGTTGACTATTGGTCTTTCTTTGAGGCCTGTGATTTAGTGAAGAGTATTGACCCTGAGTTTGATTTTAAGATGGTTAAGATGTGGTGGAAACATGAAGAAGGATCGTTTGAAGCTGATTTAAAACCATTCAGAGATGATGGAGATTTTGCTGAGTTGGCTGCTTATGCTATTGGTCATGAAACTGAATTTGAGATATATTGTGAGCCAAAACCAGATGAAGGAGAGCTGACTTTTATGGACTCTGTTAGGCAAAAAGGGAAGGGTAAGTCTTGTGCATCAGAGAAAGAACCATTAGCTGAATGCAGTGGAGATTCAAGTGATGAGTCTATCAAGGATGTACATTTTGATGACAGTGAGGAAGAAAGGATGAATGGGTTTGAAGATGACTTTGAGGAAGTAGTTGGTGTAGGTAAAACTAGTGAAATTAGGAGTCCACTTGTTACAAACAATATTGTCCCTAATGAACCAGACAATAACATATTTATTACAGATGAGATGGGCAAGGCATATGTAATTGAGGAGGAATACATGACAGATGAATTGGATAGTGGAGCTGGTGATGAAAGTGGTGATGATAGACCATGTGTTATAAGGTTCAATGCAGAAGAATCTTTCACTAAAGATTTTGTTTTTAAAGTTGGAATGGAGTTTCGTTCACTTAGGCAGTTTAAAGATGCTATACTAGAGCACAATGTTTTTAATGGGAGGGAAGTTAAGTTTGAAAAGAATGATGCCAATAGATGTAGGGTTGTGTGTAAGGATAAGGAGAAGTGTGACTACACTGTGCTATGTAGTAGAGTCCTAACATCCACTACTTTTAGGATTAAAACCTTGTATTCTAAGCACAAGTGTGGAAGACAATTCTTTATTAGATGTGCTAAAGCTGATTGGGTGGCTAAGGTAATTGTGGATGGGTTGAAGAACAACACAAAGATGAAGTTGAATGATGTGGTAGCAGATGTTAGGCTTAGATATGCAACAGAAATCCCAGGTTGTAGGGCATTCAAGGCAAGGCAGATTGCTAGACAGATTGTGGAAGGTGACTCTAGTAAGCAATTCAACCTCCTTTGGTCTCATGGTGTTGATTTAAGAAGGGAATCCCCAGGGAATACATTCAAACTCAACACAATGTGGCAAAGAATAAATACAAACCACAAATGCAAGATTTGTTTTGTACTAGGTCACAACAAGAGGACCTGCAAGAAAAACAAGCAGATAGTTGTCGTATCTGCTGCAACAACATCACAACAAGCTCCAACACAAGATGCTCCTACAACAGAATTTTCTACACAGGCCAGTTAAACGAGCAAAAAAGGGTATTGTAACTAACATAATTATTTCATATTCCTGCACTTTTAGAAATTGAGACTGACCTATTTCTGATTTTTTTTAATCAGGGGAGGCCTACAGGGTCTATCAACAAGAAAAAGAAAGATAAAGTGGAAACCAAGACAAAAAAAATCTAGGGCAACTAAGACTGCTATTCCAGAATGTGATGTAACTGAAAATGCTGTTCCAACTGAATCTGCTATTCATGGTCAAGATGGTGTTCAATATGCTGTTCCTGAAAAAGATCTTGTTCCTGTAAAAGATACTGTTCCTGAAAAAGATGATGTTCAAGATGCTGTCCCTGTTCAAGATGCTCCCATTCCAACTGAAAATACTGATCATGACACACATGCACCCAATGCTGAAACTGAAAGGAATACTGACATCAATGATTCACAGTCTTCTCTTCAAAAGTATTGTGGTATAGATGCTGACACATTGGATAAGCTGCTTGATGATGATGAAATTCTAGATGTTCAACCATTGAATGTTGACACAACTCCTGTGAAAAAGAACTGTCAGAACTTTTGTTGGTAAAGCTCCAAAGGTGGCCAAGAAACCTTCCAAAGCCAATGCTTCTTCTTCATCCAGGCCAACATGTTCAGAACCTATGAGTTTTATCTTGACATTACACACTTTTTCAAATGACTGTTTCATATAGATTAACTGTAATTGTTAATTATTCCTAGGTCAACAAAACAAACCAGAAGCCTAAGCACAAGAAGAATGTTGATATGGGTGTTCAAAAACGACAGAGTGATAGACTTAGGACCCTTAAGACAAAGAATATTGGTGGCCCTGGAAAGAAGCCAGATGACCCTTTGGTCATTAATGAAGATGAAGCAACCTCGGACCAGTCTAATGGTGGGAAGCAGTCAGAAGATTGGGAGGCCATTTGCAAAAGGATGACTCAGTAGGATGACTCAGTGATGTTATGTTGTTTGAAAATTGGGAGACATATTTATGTTGTTTAGTTTGAATGACAGTAGGAAGTGTTATGTTTGTAATGTTAGTGAGGCTAGTCCTCTAATTATTTTCATGTTACTGCAATCTATTTTGTGTTTTATTAACATATGTAACAAACCTAATGGTATGTCAATGGTTTTTTGTGCAAATTTTGGAGTCCAATTATAAGTCATTAGTAAGTCACTTATATGACAAGTACTGATCAAATTTTGTAGTCAAAGTATAGGTCAGATAAATGACAAATTACAGGTCACTTTCAAGATCAATTATATGTCACTTGAATGACAAAATAGAGACAATTATAGGTCAACTGGTGTAAACAAAAACAGATTATAGGTCAATTGAATGAGACAAATTATATACAACTTAAATTATACAACACTGATACAACATTAATACATATTGGCCATAAAAAAATCACAAAACAACAACAGATGATATAACTGATTCAACAATTATCCAACTCAGATTATACCACAATGATAGAACAATTGTCAAACTCAGATTTCATAACAACAACATTACATCCAAAGTGAACATTCCAAACACTGATTCAACAATTACATTTCCATAAAAAATACATATTGACCATTACAGACACAACAATACACCAAGTCTTCATCTTTCCATACACAACATCTGACTTTATCTTCAACTTCAATTTCTTGTTCTTCTTCTGTGAAATTTAATACAACTCTATCATAGTTTCAAGAGAAATTGAGACCTCCTTCATCTTGCTCTCATAATCTGACATTTCTTGAACACCGGTTCGTTGAGAAATATCATCATCCCATATAAATAAGTTACAAGTTTCATCACCTTGCCAAAATGGACATCTCCAAAACAGGCGCCCTTTGTTAGGTCCATTCTTACAGTAATATGGAGTCATCCAAGCATCACACGCACACCTTCTACCTGGACATGTACTCACACTTGATGAAGATGTTGGCTTCGTTCTCCTTGATGAAGATGACATCGTAAGGTTGCGAGCGAAAAATTCAATTGAACGACGAATTCAAATGAAGCAATAGAAGGAAATGCAAAGAAGGACTTGATTTTGAGACTGTGAAGATGACGAAGGAAGCCGCAGAAGAAAGGCGCAGCCTGTTGATAAGTGCCAAAATGTACTTATTTTGTGTATGTAAATAGTGGCACTTATCGATACTTTTGTTAATACCATTTGAATAATTCACCGTTTTGTGTATAAATACGTATACTTTGTGAATAATTGTATTTTCATATACTTTTATACCATTTGATAGTTTTTCCTTTGTTTTTATAGGTATTCATGCTTATTGGAGCCTTGAGGAATAAAGTGTCAAAGGCACGGCTTCGATTTCGCAATTTTGGTGAAAGCCCGCTTAGCCACCATCAAGCGGACTTCCAAAGACTCAAAATAAGGATGACCAAAATCATCATTTTGGTTTCCACTCATTCATTATTGGATAGAGCATTGAATAAGCTTTCCAACGCTTCGAACCGGGCGCAATTCGGAGTTACGGTTCTCGAGTTATGGCGAAAACAAAATCTGATTTTTAGCAGACTCCGCTAAGCGGACTCTGTTCCGCTCAGCGGACCTGCGGATTTTCAGACTTGTTAAAAAGGGGAAAAATCACATTTTTAGGTTATGGGTTGGGTATTTTTTGAGTCCCAACACCATCAACTTCATTCTTAGATCAAAATTAGCTTAGAAAACAACTTCGGAGGTTGCATAAGGATGATCGGGGGTGGATTGAGCGTCGAACGGAGCTGACAAACCGGGAGATTTTCGGTTCATTTCTCTTCTTCTTTGTGTATTTCTCTTTGGTTGGGTTTGTTTGTATATTTACTTGAATCTTATATATATTTACCGATTATAATGTTATGTTTAACTTGCTTTACAAATCTGTGTTGATATTATCCTGGATTTTTGCTCTGTGCTGGGGATTTGGGGTGCTTTAGAGATAAACTTCTTGAATCCTTATCTAGGATGATAATCTGTTGGCTCTGAACTCTAGAGATGGATTTAGAGCTAGCATTCACTGTTTGTATCTGTTCTTAATTCTTTTGTGTTTGAGCGGCGCGCGAGAGATCGCCGACGCGAGAACGCGGATATTCTCGTGACTTTGCGTTAGAGATAACCTTAGTTGTGAGATGATCTCGTTTGTGCTCCAAGGATGGACGCTTATGTGAGAGATACGTGATGACATAGATGAGTATCATATGTTGAGTATAACGGGTTGGTAAGTGTATGTTTGTGAAGAGTGAATATATTTACATTCCTGATAAGTTATTTCTCTTCTAAGAATGTGTTTATTCTTTTCTTGTCTATATCTTTGTTTACTTTTTGCTCATTCAAACCCGAGCTCGAAACCATAGAAACTATTGAATGGCATCTCTCCATCTCTGAGGACGATAATTCCCGGATCAATATTTCCAAATCTTTTTTGTTGCTTGCCCTATACTGCATTCAACAAAATGGCGTCGTTGCCGGGGATGGTTGTTTGAATTGCATCGCAATAGTTTTCGTGGTTTTGAGCTTTGTATATATCGTATATTATGTATAGTTTCACTTGTATATATATATATTTATTTGTACATGTTTACTTGTTTATGTTCACCATATAAGTTTACTTGTATATGTTACATATAAGTATACTTTTATTGGTGAATATTGGTGAAACATGTTGATCCCGGATGAGCTCTTTAATAACATATCTTCACTTTTCAACTTTTGAATCCAACATTCACCAATTTTTCTCTTTGTGTATGTTAATAGTTATATGTGTTTCATGTTTGTATATATGTGTTTGTTCATGTACATATTTGTATACTTGTATTTTCCTTTATGTTCATTTAATCGTTGTATATATTTGTACCCGTAATGTTTGTTGAGTGGTTGGTTAGGACACTTTCTTTAGGCTTGCGCGGTGAGACGTCACCATGGCATGACGGGAGGAAGCTACTTTCCAAACACCGAAACAATAAAGGCATCGAGCTAACGACGTAAAATAAGCGCTTGTTGGGAGGCACCCCAACGGTTGTTAAATTTTGTTTATTTTTATGTTTAAGAGGTATTTAGGTGAAGTGGAGAAAATTGGAACAGCTGTTTCTGTTCTGATTTTTCAGGTTTTTCTGTCATCCGCTAAGCGAGCCTAGCTCCGCTAAGCGATGACAGTAAAATTTTGTTTTCTTGCTTAGTATCAGTGGGATTCCTATTCCACTTGGTTCACTCCTTTTTCTCACTCTCACCAAGGCTAATTAATAGTATATAATAGTTTTGTTTTTCTAATTCTTTTGTTGGTTGTTTGTACTCGAATTTTGTCGGTAATTCGAAGATTTTTTAGGTGATTTTCCAAAGCTTGAGTGTTTCAACTTGCGGATGTATGGTAGGATATTGTTTTTGAAGTCGTATCATTCAAGGTACTCATTTATCGCTTTCTATAGCATAACATGTTTAAGAGACTTTCCATTTGTACAATTACCATACCATTCATTCTTTTGCATTACTTGCTTGTTGATTGAATCACTTTAGTTCCCAAACCATAAATGTGAGGAAGCTTTCCATTGTTCATATATGTTGGAGGCCATAATCTTTGTTTTAAATGGATTTTATTATGCTTAATCTTTTGTTTATGTTGATTTTATGAAATCATGAAAAGGATCAAGGCATTTTGTTTCATTTTGAGCACAACTACCAAAACTAAATAGTCAATTCACCTTGTGAGTGTGTGATCATTTGTTAACCCTTTTGAGCCTTTTTGTCAATATCCATGTTGTTTTTGCTAAATGCTTATCTTTGAGTGTTTAGTTCTCATTTTTGCATGGATTATTGATTCTTTGTTTTCTTGAACCCTCAACTATGATTTTTGGTATGAATTTTTACATTGCCTTAGAAAGTAGGGAGTATTCACATGATGGTGTGGTTGAATTCAAGTTGGGGAGAGAAATGGTTGCTACTTATTTGGTTGTTTCTATGAGGTTGAAAAGAAAGAAAAAAAAAGAAAAGAAAAAAATGTGAAAAGAAAAGAAAAGAAGAAAAAAAGAGAAAAAGTTTTGAAAAAGAAAAAGAAAAGAGAAGTGAATAATTGTGCTAATAAGTATTGTGATTGGTTTGAGAAACTTGTGGTTATGGAAGAAGTTTAATCGAGGTTTTGTTGTTTGAATCTTTTGTGGATTGATCACTCCCTTAGGTTTAGGCAAGTTTTTGTTTCGATTAGCCTTAGGACATATCCCTTGGTTGTTAACCAAGCCACATTACAACCTTGAAAAGTCCTTGTGATTCTTGCTTTTATATCTTCAATGTGATTTTTGGATGAATGCATAATTTAATCTTTTGTTTGCAAGATTGTTGGATGAGTGTTAAAAGTCCTCATTTTTGTGTGTTCGTCATCCATTGATGAATTTTTGCTAGGTGTGATTCATGATGTGAGCATGTATTGCTTTAGAATGTTTAGTATGCTTTTTGCACTTAGGATTTGTTTCGTTTACATGTTGTCGTTGTAGGATAGTGGTAAGTATTTACTTTGTTTATACGTTTTTGTATTGAGCCATACATTTATTTTTGGTTTTCAAAACTTGTTGACTCACAATTCTTTGGTTTATTACTTTTGATTCTTTGATTTATTTGACATTGTTTGAGGACAAACAAAGTTTCAAGTTGGGGAGAGTTTGATAAGTGCCAAAATGTACTTATTTTGTGTATGTAAATAGTGGCACTTATCGATACGTTTGTTAATACCGTTTGAATAATTCACCGTTTTGTGTATAAATACGTATACTTTGTGAATAATTGTATTTTCATATACTTTTATACCATTTGATAGTTTTTCCTTTGTTTTTATAGGTATTCATGCTTATTGGAGCCTTGAGGAATAAAGTGTCAAAGGCACGGCTTCGATTTCGCAATTTTGGTGAAAGCCCGCTTAGCCACCATCAAGCGGACTTCCAAAGACTCAAAATAAGGATGACCAAAATCATCATTTTGGTTTCCACTCATTCATTATTGGATAGAGCATTGAATAAGCTTTCCAACGCTTCGAACCGGGCGCAATTCGGAGTTACGGTTCTCGAGTTATGGCGAAAACAAAATCTGATTTTTAGCAGACTCCGCTAAGCGGACTCTGTTCCGCTCAGCGGACCTGCGGATTTTCAGACTTGTTAAAAAGGGGAAAAATCACATTTTTAGGTTATGGGTTGGGTATTTTTTGAGTCCCAACACCATCAACTTCATTCTTAGATCAAAATTAGCTTAGAAAACAACTTCGGAGGTTGCATAAGGATGATCGGGGGTGGATTGAGCGTCGAACGGAGCTGACAAACCGGGAGATTTTCGGTTCATTTCTCTTCTTCTTTGTGTATTTCTCTTTGGTTGGGTTTGTTTGTATATTTACTTGAATCTTATATATATTTACCGATTATAATGTTATGTTTAACTTGCTTTACAAATCTGTGTTGATATTATCCTGGATTTTTGCTCTGTGCTGGGGATTTGGGGTGCTTTAGAGATAAACTTCTTGAATCCTTATCTAGGATGATAATCTGTTGGCTCTGAACTCTAGAGATGGATTTAGAGCTAGCATTCACTGTTTGTATCTGTTCTTAATTCTTTTGTGTTTGAGCGGCGCGCGAGAGATCGCCGACGCGAGAACGCGGATATTCTCGTGACTTTGCGTTAGAGATAACCTTAGTTGTGAGATGATCTCGTTTGTGCTCCAAGGATGGACGCTTATGTGAGAGATACGTGATGACATAGATGAGTATCATATGTTGAGTATAACGGGTTGGTAAGTGTATGTTTGTGAAGAGTGAATATATTTACATTCCTGATAAGTTATTTCTCTTCTAAGAATGTGTTTATTCTTTTCTTGTCTATATCTTTGTTTACTTTTTGCTCATTCAAACCTGAGCTCGAAACCATAGAAACTATTGAATGGCATCTCTCCATCTCTGAGGACGATAATTCCCGGATCAATATTTCCAAATCTTTTTTGTTGCTTGCCCTATACTGCATTCAACAAAATGGCGTCGTTGCCGGGGATGGTTGTTTGAATTGCATCGCAATAGTTTTCGTGGTTTTGAGCTTTGTATATATCGTATATTATGTATAGTTTCACTTGTATATATATATTTATTTGTACATGTTTACTTGTTTATGTTCACCATATAAGTTTACTTGTATATGTTACATATAAGTATACTTTTATTGGTGAATATTGGTGAAACATGTTGATCCCGGATGAGCTCTTTAATAACATATCTTCACTTTTCAACTTTTGAATCCAACATTCACCAATTTTTCTCTTTGTGTATGTTAATAGTTATATGTGTTTCATGTTTGTATATATGTGTTTGTTCATGTACATATTTGTATACTTGTATTTTCCTTTATGTTCATTTAATCGTTGTATATATTTGTACCCGTAATGTTTGTTGAGTGGTTGGTTAGGACACTTTCTTTAGGCTTGCGCGGTGAGACGTCACCATGGCATGACGGGAGGAAGCTACTTTCCAAACACCGAAACAATAAAGGCATCGAGCTAACGACGTAAAATAAGCGCTTGTTGGGAGGCACCCCAACGGTTGTTAAATTTTGTTTATTTTTATGTTTAAGAGGTATTTAGGTGAAGTGGAGAAAATTGGAACAGCTGTTTCTGTTCTGATTTTTCAGGTTTTTCTGTCATCCGCTAAGCGAGCCTAGCTCCGCTAAGCGATGACAGTAAAATTTTGTTTTCTTGCTTAGTATCAGTGGGATTCCTATTCCACTTGGTTCACTCCTTTTTCTCACTCTCACCAAGGCTAATTAATAGTATATAATAGTTTTGTTTTTCTAATTCTTTTGTTGGTTGTTTGTACTCGAATTTTGTCGGTAATTCGAAGATTTTTTAGGTGATTTTCCAAAGCTTGAGTGTTTCAACTTGCGGATGTATGGTAGGATATTGTTTTTGAAGTCGTATCATTCAAGGTACTCATTTATCGCTTTCTATAGCATAACATGTTTAAGAGACTTTCCATTTGTACAATTACCATACCATTCATTCTTTTGCATTACTTGCTTGTTGATTGAATCACTTTAGTTCCCAAACCATAAATGTGAGGAAGCTTTCCATTGTTCATATATGTTGGAGGCCATAATCTTTGTTTTAAATGGATTTTATTATGCTTAATCTTTTGTTTATGTTGATTTTATGAAATCATGAAAAGGATCAAGGCATTTTGTTTCATTTTGAGCACAACTACCAAAACTAAATAGTCAATTCACCTTGTGAGTGTGTGATCATTTGTTAACCCTTTTGAGCCTTTTTGTCAATATCCATGTTGTTTTTGCTAAATGCTTATCTTTGAGTGTTTAGTTCTCATTTTTGCATGGATTATTGATTCTTTGTTTTCTTGAACCCTCAACTATGATTTTTGGTATGAATTTTTACATTGCCTTAGAAAGTAGGGAGTATTCACATGATGGTGTGGTTGAATTCAAGTTGGGGAGAGAAATGGTTGCTACTTATTTGGTTGTTTCTATGAGGTTGAAAAGAAAGAAAAAAAAAGAAAAGAAAAAAATGTGAAAAGAAAAGAAAAGAAGAAAAAAAGAGAAAAAGTTTTGAAAAAGAAAAAGAAAAGAGAAGTGAATAATTGTGCTAATAAGTATTGTGATTGGTTTGAGAAACTTGTGGTTATGGAAGAAGTTTAATCGAGGTTTTGTTGTTTGAATCTTTTGTGGATTGATCACTCCCTTAGGTTTAGGCAAGTTTTTGTTTCGATTAGCCTTAGGACATATCCCTTGGTTGTTAACCAAGCCACATTACAACCTTGAAAAGTCCTTGTGATTCTTGCTTTTATATCTTCAATGTGATTTTTGGATGAATGCATAATTTAATCTTTTGTTTGCAAGATTGTTGGATGAGTGTTAAAAGTCCTCATTTTTGTGTGTTCGTCATCCATTGATGAATTTTTGCTAGGTGTGATTCATGATGTGAGCATGTATTGCTTTAGAATGTTTAGTATGCTTTTTGCACTTAGGATTTGTTTCGTTTACATGTTGTCGTTGTAGGATAGTGGTAAGTATTTACTTTGTTTATACGTTTTTGTATTGAGCCATACATTTATTTTTGGTTTTCAAAACTTGTTGACTCACAATTCTTTGGTTTATTACTTTTGATTCTTTGATTTATTTGACATTGTTTGAGGACAAACAAAGTTTCAAGTTGGGGAGAGTTTGATAAGTGCCAAAATGTACTTATTTTGTGTATGTAAATAGTGGCACTTATCGATACGTTTGTTAATACCGTTTGAATAATTCACCGTTTTGTGTATAAATACGTATACTTTGTGAATAATTGTATTTTCATATACTTTTATACCATTTGATAGTTTTTCCTTTGTTTTTATAGGTATTCATGCTTATTGGAGCCTTGAGGAATAAAGTGTCAAAGGCACGGCTTCGATTTCGCAATTTTGGTGAAAGCCCGCTTAGCCACCATCAAGCGGACTTCCAAAGACTCAAAATAAGGATGACCAAAATCATCATTTTGGTTTCCACTCATTCATTATTGGATAGAGCATTGAATAAGCTTTCCAACGCTTCGAACCGGGCGCAATTCGGAGTTACGGTTCTCGAGTTATGGCGAAAACAAAATCTGATTTTTAGCAGACTCCGCTAAGCGGACTCTGTTCCGCTCAGCGGACCTGCGGATTTTCAGACTTGTTAAAAAGGGGAAAAATCACATTTTTAGGTTATGGGTTGGGTATTTTTTGAGTCCCAACACCATCAACTTCATTCTTAGATCAAAATTAGCTTAGAAAACAACTTCGGAGGTTGCATAAGGATGATCGGGGGTGGATTGAGCGTCGAACGGAGCTGACAAACCGGGAGATTTTCGGTTCATTTCTCTTCTTCTTTGTGTATTTCTCTTTGGTTGGGTTTGTTTGTATATTTACTTGAATCTTATATATATTTACCGATTATAATGTTATGTTTAACTTGCTTTACAAATCTGTGTTGATATTATCCTGGATTTTTGCTCTGTGCTGGGGATTTGGGGTGCTTTAGAGATAAACTTCTTGAATCCTTATCTAGGATGATAATCTGTTGGCTCTGAACTCTAGAGATGGATTTAGAGCTAGCATTCACTGTTTGTATCTGTTCTTAATTCTTTTGTGTTTGAGCGGCGCGCGAGAGATCGCCGACGCGAGAACGCGGATATTCTCGTGACTTTGCGTTAGAGATAACCTTAGTTGTGAGATGATCTCGTTTGTGCTCCAAGGATGGACGCTTATGTGAGAGATACGTGATGACATAGATGAGTATCATATGTTGAGTATAACGGGTTGGTAAGTGTATGTTTGTGAAGAGTGAATATATTTACATTCCTGATAAGTTATTTCTCTTCTAAGAATGTGTTTATTCTTTTCTTGTCTATATCTTTGTTTACTTTTTGCTCATTCAAACCCGAGCTCGAAACCATAGAAACTATTGAATGGCATCTCTCCATCTCTGAGGACGATAATTCCCGGATCAATATTTCCAAATCTTTTTTGTTGCTTGCCCTATACTGCATTCAACAAAATGGCGTCGTTGCCGGGGATGGTTGTTTGAATTGCATCGCAATAGTTTTCGTGGTTTTGAGCTTTGTATATATCGTATATTATGTATAGTTTCACTTGTATATATATATATTTATTTGTACATGTTTACTTGTTTATGTTCACCATATAAGTTTACTTGTATATGTTACATATAAGTATACTTTTATTGGTGAATATTGGTGAAACATGTTGATCCCGGATGAGCTCTTTAATAACATATCTTCACTTTTCAACTTTTGAATCCAACATTCACCAATTTTTCTCTTTGTGTATGTTAATAGTTATATGTGTTTCATGTTTGTATATATGTGTTTGTTCATGTACATATTTGTATACTTGTATTTTCCTTTATGTTCATTTAATCGTTGTATATATTTGTACCCGTAATGTTTGTTGAGTGGTTGGTTAGGACACTTTCTTTAGGCTTGCGCGGTGAGACGTCACCATGGCATGACGGGAGGAAGCTACTTTCCAAACACCGAAACAATAAAGGCATCGAGCTAACGACGTAAAATAAGCGCTTGTTGGGAGGCACCCCAACGGTTGTTAAATTTTGTTTATTTTTATGTTTAAGAGGTATTTAGGTGAAGTGGAGAAAATTGGAACAGCTGTTTCTGTTCTGATTTTTCAGGTTTTTCTGTCATCCGCTAAGCGAGCCTAGCTCCGCTAAGCGATGACAGTAAAATTTTGTTTTCTTGCTTAGTATCAGTGGGATTCCTATTCCACTTGGTTCACTCCTTTTTCTCACTCTCACCAAGGCTAATTAATAGTATATAATAGTTTTGTTTTTCTAATTCTTTTGTTGGTTGTTTGTACTCGAATTTTGTCGGTAATTCGAAGATTTTTTAGGTGATTTTCCAAAGCTTGAGTGTTTCAACTTGCGGATGTATGGTAGGATATTGTTTTTGAAGTCGTATCATTCAAGGTACTCATTTATCGCTTTCTATAGCATAACATGTTTAAGAGACTTTCCATTTGTACAATTACCATACCATTCATTATTTTGCATTACTTGCTTGTTGATTGAATCACTTTAGTTCCCAAACCATAAATGTGAGGAAGCTTTCCATTGTTCATATATGTTGGAGGCCATAATCTTTGTTTTAAATGGATTTTATTATGCTTAATCTTTTGTTTATGTTGATTTTATGAAATCATGAAAAGGATCAAGGCATTTTGTTTCATTTTGAGCACAACTACCAAAACTAAATAGTCAATTCACCTTGTGAGTGTGTGATCATTTGTTAACCCTTTTGAGCCTTTTTGTCAATATCCATGTTGTTTTTGCTAAATGCTTATCTTTGAGTGTTTAGTTCTCATTTTTGCATGGATTATTGATTCTTTGTTTTCTTGAACCCTCAACTATGATTTTTGGTATGAATTTTTACATTGCCTTAGAAAGTAGGGAGTATTCACATGATGGTGTGGTTGAATTCAAGTTGGGGAGAGAAATGGTTGCTACTTATTTGGTTGTTTCTATGAGGTTGAAAAGAAAGAAAAAAAAAAGAAAAGAAAAAAATGTGAAAAGAAAAGAAAAGAAGAAAAAAAAGAGAAAAAGTTTTGAAAAAGAAAAAGAAAAGAGAAGTGAATAATTGTGCTAATAAGTATTGTGATTGGTTTGAGAAACTTGTGGTTATGGAAGAAGTTTAATCGAGGTTTTGTTGTTTGAATCTTTTGTGGATTGATCACTCCCTTAGGTTTAGGCAAGTTTTTGTTTCGATTAGCCTTAGGACATATCCCTTGTTTGTTAACCAAGCCACATTACAACCTTGAAAAGTCCTTGTGATTCTTGCTTTTATATCTTCAATGTGATTTTTGGATGAATGCATAATTTAATCTTTTGTTTGCAAGATTGTTGGATGAGTGTTAAAAGTCCTCATTTTTGTGTGTTCGTCATCCATTGATGAATTTTTGCTAGGTGTGATTCATGATGTGAGCATGTATTGCTTTAGAATGTTTAGTATGCTTTTTGCACTTAGGATTTGTTTCGTTTACATGTTGTCGTTGTAGGATAGTGGTAAGTATTTACTTTGTTTATACGTTTTTGTATTGAGCCATACATTTATTTTTGGTTTTCAAAACTTGTTGATTCACAATTCTTTGGTTTATTACTTTTGATTCTTTGATTTATTTGACATTGTTTGAGGACAAACAAAGTTTCAAGTTGGGGAGAGTTTGATAAGTGCCAAAATGTACTTATTTTGTGTATGTAAATAGTGGCACTTATCGATACGTTTGTTAATACCGTTTGAATAATTCACCGTTTTGTGTATAAATACGTATACTTTGTGAATAATTGTATTTTCATATACTTTTATACCATTTGATAGTTTTTCCTTTGTTTTTATAGGTATTCATGCTTATTGGAGCCTTGAGGAATAAAGTGTCAAAGGCACGGCTTCGATTTCGCAATTTTGGTGAAAGCCCGCTTAGCCACCATCAAGCGGACTTCCAAAGACTCAAAATAAGGATGACCAAAATCATCATTTTGGTTTCCACTCATTCATTATTGGATAGAGCATTGAATAAGCTTTCCAACGCTTCGAACCGGGCGCAATTCGGAGTTACGGTTCTCGAGTTATGGCGAAAACAAAATCTGATTTTTAGCAGACTCCGCTAAGCGGACTCTGTTCCGCTCAGCGGACCTGCGGATTTTCAGACTTGTTAAAAAGGGGAAAAATCACATTTTTAGGTTATGGGTTGGGTATTTTTGAGTCCCAACACCATCAACTTCATTCTTAGATCAAAATTAGCTTAGAAAACAACTTCGGAGGTTGCATAAGGATGATCGGGGGTGGATTGAGCGTCGAACGGAGCTGACAAACCGGGAGATTTTCGGTTCATTTCTCTTCTTCTTTGTGTATTTCTCTTTGGTTGGGTTTGTTTGTATATTTACTTGAATCTTATATATATATTTACCGATTATAATGTTATGTTTAACTTGCTTTACAAATCTGTGTTGATATTATCCTGGATTTTTGCTCTGTGCTGGGGATTTGGGGTGCTTTAGAGATAAACTTCTTGAATCCTTATCTAGGATGATAATCTGTTGGCTCTGAACTCTAGAGATGGATTTAGAGCTACCATTCACTGTTTGTATCTGTTCTTAATGCTTTTGTGTTTGAGCGGCGCGCGAGAGATCGCCGACGCGAGAACGCGGATGTTCTCGTGACTTTGCGTTAGAGATAACCTTAGTTGTGAGATGATCTCGTTTGTGCTCCAAAGATGGACGCTTATGTGAGAGATACGTGATGACATAGATGAGTATCATATGTTGAGTATAACGGGTTGGTAAGTGTATGTTTGTGAAGAGTGAATATATTTACATTCCTGATAAGTTATTTCTCTTCTAAGAATGTGTTTATTATTTTCTTGTCTATATCTTTGTTTACTTTTTGCTCATTCAAACCCGAGCTCGAAACCATAGAAACTATTGAATGGCATCTCTCCATCTCTGAGGACGATAATTCCCGGATCAATATTTCCAAATCTTTTTTGTTGCTTGCCCTATACTGCATTCAACACCTGTGAAAAGGGGTTGAATGAAATTAGGGTTAAAAAATTTTCACGATCCCTTTTGTCTTTACACAATTATCCTACGTGTCTCTCCAATAAACACAGTTGTAAAAAAAATTCACACCTCTGGCATGACACGTCACCCTCCGTTAGTGGAATCTAACGGGAGGGACTAATAATGGAGACGAAAAATATTACAGGGACCAAAGTTCGAAGAAAAAATTTGTAGGGACTAAATTTGAAAGTTGGGATATTTATAGGAACCTAATACATATTTAACCCTAAAGTTAAAATTAAATAAAATCTACTTAAGTCATTTCTTATAAGAGTAAAAACCCATCTCCTTATTTTTAAATCACATTTAATTTAAATAACTACTAAAAAATTTTCTTTTATTTTATCTAAAACAAAATTATAAGTTTGATAGAAACTTATTTTTTTCCTGTGATCATGTGATATCTATTTATTTAGTTTCAAATCTTTTGTTTTATTAGTACCTAAAATCTTGGATGTAAGAGGACAACTTCCATAATTCACAACCATACAAAATCAAAACTATGAAGAAAAAAAATCCATTAAATGATCTAAAATAAAATCGTATGATAAGAATTCAGTAGGAAAAAAATGTTCTACTAGGGTTCCATGGTAAACCCGTTGGTAGGGTTTGCGATTGCAAACCAAAACTATGAAGAAGATGATATGGAGGAGAGAAGCGCACAAAAGTTCAAAGACAAAGAGGAGGAAGTTGTGTCGAATACTATTAATCTGGGAGCGAACAATGATGATCTATCTATGGGAGCTAAACAACCAAGGAGCACTAGTGGGATTTCACATAAAGCAATGGTTATTGGAGAAATAGTTGGGGAAAAGGAGACCAAGGAAGGTTAATATGTAATCTGATGGAATCTAGAAGACTAAAAGACCAGCTGAAGGTTTGAGGAATGGAGAAAATAAATATAAAGAGTATGATTGTCTTGAAATCATACTTTTTAATATGGAGGAAATGCGAAATGCTAAACCTTGGGATAAAGGAGTGATAGTTAAAACGTTAGGCTGAAGAATATGAAACAAAGCCCTAGTGAATAGACTTTACCTAATGTGAGGAAAGAGAGGAGATCTAACCATTGTATATCTGGGGAAAATATATTATCTTGTCATATTTACTAGTGAAAAAGATCATGATTTCGCACCAATGGAGGAGGCATGGCTAATTTACGATTATTATCTTTCGGTAAGAGAATGGGGTGTGGATTTCTGCCCATCAGGAGATGTTATTGAACAACTTGCTGGGTGCATTAGAATATCAGGACTCCCTATTCAGTATTATGACAATAGAGTCCTAGAGTTCATTGGTGATCAGATTGGTAAAACTGTCAAAGTTGACAAAAACACTCTTACGAAAGAAAGAGGAAAATATGCAAAATTTGTATCCAAGTAGATCTCAACAAACACTTACTTGCAATATTCTCCATTAAGGGAAGACATTACAAGGTAGAGTATGAAGATTTACATATGATGTGTCTTAGTTGTGCTAGGTTTGGGCATTATGCTGAAGTTTATGGAGAAAAGAAGGTCGTTAATCTGGTTGAAGAAGAGCTGAAGGAGTCAAGTGCAAAAGGAGGAACTATCAATGAAGGTAAGCAACATATGGAAACTCTAGGGATTTGTTCGGTTGTTCAGAAAACGATAAATATCAAACGTATCAAACAAGATTAACCAAAATTTGGCAAGTGGCTTCGGTGATGAACTGTCCGACGAGGAACAATAATATTAATGTCCAAGCGAAGAAAACGGGATCGAGATTTGCATCCCTTGATGAGGAATTAACTTCTAATAATGATATGGAAGTGAGTAATCCTAATATGGAAAATAGGGATTGTAACATGCATGAAAATACATGCACTGTGGTGGCATTGAAGAAGATTAGAGAAATTTCAAAAGTGCCAATGGAAATGAAACAAGTGGATAAAGAAATAGGCAAAAAAAAGAAGAAAAGAGGGTCCAAATAGCAAAAGGAAAGAGAAACTAGTGGCAATCTCTCGTGGCATCAAGAAAGAGAGCAATAGAGGGGATACACGTGGGAAAATGGGAATGGAGGTCGGCAAACTTCATAGCGAAAAGGAAGTCAATGATCTAGTGAATGGGTTGTCTCTTAACGAAAGGTGGACGAAAGAGCGTAATACCAAGAGGTTTAAAAGGTTTAGCCCAACATAGGGAACAACCTAGATCAGTTGGGCCTAAAATTTATTGGGCCCAAGGATCGATGTTAGTGGATGTGTCAGAGTGCACCGCTTCGACACAGTTCCAAATCAACATGCAATTTTCTTTGAAGATGGAAAATTATTTGAGGTGGTGTCAAATACAAATGAAGACGAAAAGATCGATGAAGAGGATAATTTTGATATGGAATTGGTAGAGGAGACCATGAGTTCGAGACAAGGGGTGATAAACCTAAATTAAGTAAATGATGAAAAACTTGGTAAGTTTATGATGTGGAATTGTCGGGGAACCAAAAATCAAGATTTAAGCAGAGTTTGTAAGTTTTATTTGTGTCAAAATCATCAAGATTTATTAATGGTTATGGAAACTAGAGTAGATCCATTAAAACTTCAAAAGAAGCTTTATTAGATCAATGAGTATACATAATTCTAAGACTAAATGTTGTTTTTTATTTTCTTTTATATCATTTCCAACTTACGTATTTTATAAAAATAATGTGTCTTGTGGAATTTTATACTATTATCTTATGTTATGTCATGTTGATGAATATTATTAGAGATTATATGATGTGCTTCATCCATTTTGTGTGTTAGAAATGAGTATAAATGTATTGAATTTTGTTACAATATTTATAAATTAAAAAAAATATTATTTTTAAATTTGAATCACAACTCACAAATCCAACCCATAAATGAACGGGTCGGTTTGGTTTTGATAATGAAATTGCAGGTTGGACGGCGTATCTAACCCATTGAAGTTTGAACGGGCTGGATAATGGATTAGACTTAGACCAAACCCAGTCCAATCCAACCTACGTACACCCATATCGTCTAACATATATTTCATCTAGCAAAAAGGTTGCTAATGATAAAATTTTGAGGCTTAATTTTTTTTGAAATCTAGACCCATTTTTAAGGCCCAAAAGAGGAGGCCTAAAACCCTTGGTTCACTCGCTTGGGCTTGGACCAGCCCCAATTCTTCATTGGACACTATATAATTTTAATACACCCTCCTATCAACAAATATTTCATTTTAATATTTTTATGAATAATTTATTTATTTGATGTAGATATAAATCAAATATATTCATTATTCAATAAATTTAAAAAGAGAATATTTATTTATGATAGTGATCAAAATATTATATATTTATAAAAATTAAGAATTGTCATATTGCAACTTAGTTTTATAGGAATGGATTACAATTTTAAATTATTATTAAAATTTGGATAAAAATTTGTTGGACCGCTATCAAATTTCCACTATTAAATCACTAATTATTTATATTCACACAAGAGTCTCGTATCGAATAATATAAATTATAAATTTATGTTTACAATGAGAGTTATATTGAAGAAAAAAAATTATTAAGCGAGGCATTTTTTTCTTTGGAATAAAAAGAAGATAAAATATAGTGAAGCTGCATATCTAAATATGACTAAACAGATTTGTACATCATATATAGTGGTGATGCAACCTATAATTTGCACAAGTGCAACTGCATCCATTATAAAAACTGAATCACAATGTAAACAGTATTGTTCAAATTTAGCATTTTTCTTTCATAGTATTTTGTTTCTTAGTGTCATGTTTGAAAATGAAGATACCCCGTGTATTAATGCAATGAAAGAAGGGCCAGCCAACCTGGGATAGCAAATTGAGCTCAGTTATGTCTGAGAAGTGCATTTAATGCAAATCTACAGAAAGCAATGATGTACACGTAAATGGAGAAACACATTTTCTCTTGTATTGGAAAATTAAATTAAATAGTAGTATCTCGGAAAATGAGGGTGTCATTGTAATGTCATTATCTCACTAAATGGAGCACATTGTTTATTATAGTGTCTTAAAGTTTGCATTCCGGATTGCTTTCCCCAAAGCTCTTAACTCTAAGTACATAACAAAACCTGGAGTGTGTTTGTTTATTTGTCTTCAAGTTCGACAATAAAATAACCAAACAATTTTAGCTAGGGTTCTAACTAACGTCCGCATTTCAAATACATGATCTACAAAACAAAACATGATATCAACAAATAGTGTTAAATTTGTGTTTGCCTCAATGGATATTAGAAGCGACTATGCAGAAAACTTTTGGTTTACTTGGGGAGTAATATATGAAATGGATTTTTTTTATATATAGTAGATTCCAAGTTTAGAAGCTTCGTTATGTTTGCAAAATAATTTAAATCAACACAAAGCAAGCTGAGATAGGTATAGAGGGGACACTAGCGTTTTTGGAGTTAACAATCTATTAGTGTTACTTTACATTTATTAGAAGTGGAGGAGTTGGATTAGAGTTTGTGTGTATTCTAGTAATTTGGTGGTCTTGGTTAATGGTTGTTCGACTCAAGAAATTAGTATTTAAAGGGGGTTGAAGTAAGGTGACCCCCATATCTCCCTTTCTTTTTCTTCGGGTAGCTGAAGGCTTGAGAGGTCTGATTTCTAGGACGGGAAAGCTGAATCTTTTGTCTGGTATTAGAGTAGGGTCCTCGGATTTGATGGTCTCCCATCTTCAGTATGCAAACAACACGATTATCTTGGTCGATGCTACTTTTGATAATCTTTGGACCTTCAAGGCTATTCTTTGTGGATTTGAGCTTGCCTCAAGCCTCTGTGTGAATTATTCTTAGAGTTCCCTGATTGGAGTTAATTATGACCAGACCTTCTTAAATCTTGCTTGTGAGTTCCTTCATTATAAGCAGGAGTCCCTCCCCTTCAAGTATCTTAGGATCCCGGTTGGAGCTAACCCCTGGTTAGTGGGTTCGTGAGAACCTCTAGCTAACCTCTTATCTATAAGGCTTTTCCTTGGGTGGTAGAGGGATCTTCCATAACTCTGTTCTTAATGTCATTCCTACTTTTTTCTTCTCTTTTTTAAATATGCATGTCAAAGTTTAGAAAACGATAGTGAATATTCAGAGGAGATTTCTTTGGGAAGAAGTGAAAGAGATTACTTGGGTCAAGTGGGAGGATATTTGTAAGTCTAAGAAGTTAGGGGGCATTAGTGTTTGCGACCTTTGGCTGGTAAATTTGGGCCCTGTTAGGTAAGTGGAGGTGGCGCTTGCTTTCTGGAGCTTCTACATTATGCATCACATTCTCACCGCTAGATATGGAGTAGCCCCTACATGTTCCATCTTGGGTGGTAGAGTTGGTCGCCTTAGAACGACATCGCCTTGGTTGGCGAGGGGTCTCTCTTCTAAGTGCTAGAGTTAGTGACACTTCCGAGTGGTTTAGGGATGGTCTTTCTCTAAAAGTTGGTTCTGGTCTCCTTACTTTCTTTTGGGAATATATTTTGGGTTGGGGATTCTCCCCCTTCGTCTTAGATTTCTTAGACTTTCTTGATTTCTGACCAACTTGTTGTTATTGTGGGGAGGCGGTAGATGAGAGGGGGAAAGCTGAATTTGGGATCTTATAACTGGAGGAGACCTTTTATTTTTGTTTATGAGTTGGTTCTTTTTACTGATTTCCCAATCTGTGATTCGTGGCGTGAGTCGAGTGATGGGGTTTACTCTTTCTCTTCTGCTTACTCTTGCCTTATGGCTCGTGTATTCCCCCCGGTTGTCAAGTTTCTACTTTAGACTTAATTCTCCCTGCTATTTGGTGCAGCTAGGATCCTTCTAAAGTCATAGTTTTCTCTTGTTAGCTTCTTCAGAATCGTATCCTAACTAGAGTTAATTCTTAAGAGGGATGTTCTTCTGACCTCTGGGAGTATCTCCTGCTCCTTTTGCTCAATGCACATTGAGTCGTCCTCCAATCTTTTTGTAACTTGTGATATTGCGTCCTCTGTTTGGTATACGATCTTTAGGTGGTTGGGACGGAATACTATTATGCCTAGTGATATCTTGACCCTTTTTTAGATGTTTATCTCCTTGTCTAGAGTTTCTAGGACTATAGGGAGGTTGAGGATGGTTTAGCATGTCGTGGTTTGGTCGATTTGGAAATCTCATAATGATATAATTTTTTTCTGGATTATCGAATGACACAAAAAGACGTGGATGACTTGAGCATCTTCCTGGCTTGAAAAAGATATATTGGAAGGTCCGTGAAAAACTCTTGTGTCTACTCGGCTTGGTTGGAGAACCCTCTCATGTTCCTAAACCAATAGGGGTGAGTGGTTTCGACTTCTACTCAATGTGTTCTTGTTGCGTTATTTTATGGTTTTGGTGTTCCTACAGGTGTCCTTGTATTGGAGAGGTCTAGCCTTGACTGATGTTGATTTTTCTGTTGCTTTTTTTTTCCTTAGTTTTATTTGAGCCCGATTGGGGTTGTTTTTAGCTAGTGCTTTTTTTGTATTGTTCTTGGTTTTTATCCCGATTGTGATACTCCCTGTGCCTTTCTTTAGGATTTTTTTTTTACTTTGGCCACAATGTCCCCCTTTTCAAAAAGAAAAAAATACGTATATTAAATTTTACGTCATAGGTAATTCGCTAGCTTAGATTGTTTATGTGATAATATCTGAATTCATATTTACTTTAATATTTTATTTTTTCTTTTACTAAATCAAATTCTATTTTTTTAGTTTTTTTTATGTTGTTCCTTTTTATTTTAATCTATTTAAGATATTATAAATTTTTCTACAACTCATTTTCTTAAAAATCATTATTATTGAGCTCAACAAAAGTAAATTTGTCCGCCCAATAATTTCTTTCTCTAAAATTATAAAGAATAATTAAAAATATATTTTTAAATAGCTCACTTAAAAATATATCTTTAAGTAAAATATCCAATTTTAAAATAAAGCAAAAACTAATTGAGAGTGAATAATCTCAACCGATTAACTATAACTGAAATGAACCTGGGAGGGTTGGCCCAACGTAAGGGAGCTTGGGTCCCAGGAGTTTGCTTCTCTCGGGGTCTCGAGTTTGATGGTGTCCGAGATCAAAAAATAATCTCAAACCCTCAAAAACTATGTGGGGTGAAAGTCTTCTATGTAGATTAGTCGATCTGATTGGTTGGATATGTTATATATATATATATATATATATATATATATATATATATATATATATATATATATATATATATATATATAACTATAAATGAAATGTTTTTAAATATCTAAAGTTTTAAGATTTTTGATGAAAATTTGCAGTCTCTTTGATGGTTCTAAATTATTAATGAATTGTTCCTCTCATGGTTTTCTTGAAGTCCTAAACTAGCCTTTTAACGAAGGTCAACATTTCAAATACATAAGGTACAAAACAAAGCAGGATATCAACAAATAGTATTAAATTTGTGCTTGCCTCACTGGATAAGAATCTTTACTATGCAGATAACTTAGGGTTTACTTGGGGAGTGTATGTAAAATGGATTTTTTAAAAATATAATTCCAAGTTTAGAAGCTTCGTTGCTAGACATTAATCATAGGTTAGGAATCTATGCTTAACAAGCACCTTTAACTTGATGTTTGTGAAATAATTTAAGTCAAAACAAAGCAAGATGAGATAGGCATAAGGGACAGTAGTGTTTTTTTGGAGTTAGCAACCTATTAGTATTACAGTATTAGTATTACACTTATCTCTAAGTTTGGTCTGTTTTTGTTTGTTTGAAAGTTGGGGGATCCCAAGTACACATCTCAGCCATTTGTTTATTACCACTACTATACTAGTACATGTTGATAAACTAAATGAACAATTATTTGATTTTTATATGTGCCAAGAGTTATAACTCTAATTTTTTTAATGCATTCTGATTCTTAGATAAATGTAGTCCGTAATCTAGAATTCATGTGAAGAGATTTTAAGAGGAGGTCGTTTATCACTCGAACTTAATTACTTGGTTTCTTATCAATGTATTTTTTGAACCTACACTTGATTTTGGAAAAAAAAAGCATTAAATGCACTAAAATTAACAAATTAGAAATATTTATACTATAGATTGGGTTTTTATTCTATTTGTTAATAGTGTGTTGTGTTGTTATAATATTCTTGAAATGTATTAAATTTTAAAAGTAAACCTAAAAATATATTATATTTCATTAATCAATTTGATAAAAAAATTAATTTTAAAATAAATAGTTGATTGTATACTTATACTTTCGATAAATTCAAATATTATACTAACAACACATCAAACATTTAAAAATTACAATGAATATTTTTTTAATTAATAATTTATACTCATTTAGTTTAACTAAGCAAATATATATTTGTTATTTATATTAAGCAAATCATAAAACAACATATTAAAGAATTCCATAAAACAACATATTAAAAAAGTACACACCTACTTAAAATTTATGCGTATGGCTTTATTATTTGGATATCAAGTTATGTTCCATAAATATCAAGATGTTTCACACAATGTTAGGAATAATACGTGCATAAAGATGGTATGAATTATTCAATAAAAAATACAGTAACAAATAAAAAGAAGACATAAAAAATTGGTTATTCATAGTCCAGTTTAATCAACCGTACATTCGTAGGACTTATATCCTACAAGATTTTTTTATATTAGTTACATATAGTCAATAATATATGACGGTTTCATATGAATTTTTTCAATTCAATTTCTTTTTTCTAATACTATTCGTGAACTTTAACTCTAAATCTAAGTAAATCTGAGATCTTCTCACTTTCACTCAAACACTCTCTCAAATATTGTAAGAGCCGATTATTTGTGACGTGACAAATATCACAATTACAAACCAAATATTTTATATCTCTTAAATATGAAAGAACAACTAAAGTAGAATATTACACAAAACACATACTCAACAAAACTCGAATGTGACACATAAATTCTTTCTTCAAAAGCGAGTCTTCAGATAAGTTGAACATTTCTGTATATACAAAATACGATCTTCCCAAAAAGCCCAATTATATTTAATAAAACACCATGTGAACCTATAATTTATCAAATCAATTCTTTTAAATAAAAACAAATCCAATAAGTCTTCTTCCTGCCGAATTTGTTTCAATTAAATCTTTTTAATATTGATTTTATTTAAGAAATTTTTTCCAAGCAAAATCGATTTGAATCGGACTGTTCAAATTTATCCGGTCCTAACACAAGCTACAAAACATAACATGATATCAACAAATGCTATTATATTAGTGCTTGTTTCATGGATATTAGAAGCTACTATGCAGAAGACTTCAGGTTTACTTTAGGATGTAAAATGGATTTTTTTTTAATCAATTTTTTATAGATTCCATGTTTAGAATCTTCGGTGCTTATAAAAATCATAGGTTAGGAATCTATGCATAACAACAACCCCCATGAATTTGATCTTTTGTAAGATAAATTAAAATTAAAATAAAGCAAGCTGAGATAGGCCAGAGGGGGCACTAGAGTTTTTGGAGTTAGCAACTTATTAGTATTACATCACTTAGTTTATTAATACTACACTTATCTCTATGTTTGGTCTGGTTTTCCTTGTTAAAAGTTCAGTGATCCCAATTACACACCCCAACCAATTGTTTATTATTAGTCCTAGTAGGGTCAATTGTTTATTATTAGTAGGGTTGTTTTATAGTCGGAAAATTGAATCAACCTAATCAAATTATATTCTCTTGTTCAATTTATAAGAAAAAATTGACTTTATAGATACATTACATAATTAATGTATTTAGACAATATATAAATTAAATAATATATTTTAAAATACCACTTTTATCTGGTAAAAAAATATAATTTTTATTAAAGTTTGAATTAAATTGTTATAATTTTTTAAAAGTTTTTTAGTAAAAAAATTTAAACTTATTTTTAATATTTTTATTTTCAATTTTAGTTTGATTTAATTTCAATTTCGATTCAATTTATTTATTATTTAATTCAACCACAGAATTGTTTGTACAGAATATAAATTAAGTTTGATATATTTAAAAACTACAATATCAAATATTAAAACTGCGTGTGGCAGTGATTCACTGATTCTTATTTCCAATTTGAATAGTAGTTCTGTTTTCAGATCGCTCAAGTAAGATTGAGTTTCTAAGTAACAAAACAGAAAAAAACAGAAATGACAAAACTAGTATATTTTGAAGTCCAATAATGCACTTAGTTTTACTCCGATTTTCTCATTTACTATTTTAAATATGGAATATTGAGAGTGACTTATGGTGGCTGGATTTGGCAAAGATATTTCATTGTTGTTCACTCTCAATGATAACATGTCGACTCTCTTGTTTTTTACACCAACCGCTAGTTTTCTTGATAATGAAGTGACCATGATTTGATAACTTCTTTAGCATTATTAGGTGGATAATTTTGGATAAATATATTCAATTATTTTGTGTGAATTATAGACACAATATAAATAGAGGTTTTATTTAATCATAATTATAGTAATTATATTTTGATAAATTTTTTTATAAAATTTAATTTGATTATAGTTTAATTGGGGCAAATTTTAAAACATGTATAGACACAATGGACTATATATTCAAGCCACACAACAAGTCACTAAAAAACGCTCACTAATTACGTGATTTTCACGCCACAACAAGCAAAATCACGTCACAAATTGATTTTTGCGACGTGACTAATTATGTTGCAGATGATAACTTAGTTTTTTTTTTTGACTAAAAGGTGACAATTTAGTTGTGACATGGTTTTCATGTCACTAAATAGTGAAGTGAAAATCAAGTCGTAAAATTGTGCATAGAAATCCCCAACATTGCAGTTAGAGCAGGCGTAGCAGATAGTGGGTCAAAAAAGCAATTTTATTTGCGATGTGATATATTTTTTTATTTCAAAATAAATAATTTAGTAGAATAATTCTCATTATTAAGGAAAATGTATGACAAAAAAAATATTTTGTAAACATTGATGTATTTACCATTAATGTAAAGTAAATTATTATTTTTTATAATTTATAAAAGAAGTGACAATAATTATTAAAAACTTATTTGTAGTACAGTGTGTTTCATGAAGATGAATGCATGAGGAAGAGATACGAAGCATTCATGGTGTATACAGCAAGATCTTCTTGCTAGATCTACTAAATTATGTTTTCAATACTCTATAGTGGATTTATGCTCTCACTTATATAAATTATGAGACAACCTCCTTTAGAGTTAGTTATTTACATTTAACAGCCATAACTAACTCTTGATCCTAAATAACTCTTTAACTAATCTATAATCACTAATATTCTCCCTCAAACTCATGGAGGTTTGAAGGAATTTACTTTGAGTTTCTTACGAAAATCAACAAAGAGATTAGTAGAAAGCAGTTTTGTAAGTATGTCTATTATTTGGGCTTGAGCTGGAACATATTGTATCAACAACTTATTGACAATAATTCTTTCTTATACAAAATAGATGTATAATTCTATGTGTTTCGTGCGTGCGTGTATAATTGATTTATGAGATATCATTATTGCGCTGAGATTATCACATAGAAGTGTTGGTGGTAAGTATGGAGTGTGGAGCTCATTAAGTAAGGATTTGATCCACAACATTTTTGTAGTTGCATGTGCCAAGGCCATGTATTCCGCTTTTGTGCTGAGATCGTGCGATAAGTGATTGTTTCTTGGAGCTCTAAGCAACAAGGTTTGGAACGAGTTATATACAAACGAGTCCAATGTTGAATGTCTATCATCTGGATCACTGATCCAATATGAGTCACCATAAGCACATAATGAGAATGATTGCATAGAAGTGGTTGAAGCTAAGGTAAGCTCACGAGTTATAGTACCACTCAGGTACCTTGACTTCTCTTTTACCACACTCCAATGTGCCTCCAGCGAATTTGACATGTATTGATAGGCTTTGTTAACATAGTAAGCAATATCATAACGTGTGAGAGTGACATATGGAAGTGCACATACTATTGATCTGTAATGAAGTGGATCTGATAATTTGTCGTCCCCAAGCTTGCATAGTTCGCAGGTACTGAACATAGGTGTAATCACTCCCTTAGCTTCAGATATATTGATCTTGGCTAACAAAAATCTGATGTACTTTATTTGTGTAAGGATCAGAGATCCATTTTCTTGGTGGTGAACTTCGATGCCTAGAAAATACTAAGGGATACCTAGCTTTATACTGACAAACTTCTCATGTAGCTTGGGGATAAGCATATGAATCAAGGTAGATGAAGACCCTGTGAAAAGTATGTCATGAATATATACGAGCACATACATTATGACTTGTTGATGATTGTATATGAAAATTGAATGGTTGTTGAAGCAGGCATAGCGGCAAGCAACAAAAGATTTGGAAATATTACTCTGAGAATTATAGTGTCCACAGAGAATGGTGTAGAATGCCATTCAACAGTTTCAATGGTTTCAAACTCGGGTTTGAATGAACAAAAGTATAAAAATCGAAAAGTAAATATCAACACAGCATAATTCATTCTTAGTAAAGATAAGATTTATCAAGCATTACATATAATCTACTTCTCACAAACTTAAACTTATCGACCAGTTACACTCATCCTACGATACTCGTCTATGTCATCACATATCTCTCACATCAGTGTCCATCTCTAGAGCACCTACGAGATCAACTCACAACCAAGGTTATCTCTAACACAAAGTCGCGAGAACATCCGTATTCTCGCGTCGGCAATCTCTCGCCCACCGCTCAAACACGAAAGCATTAAGTACAGATACCCATAGTGAATGTTAGCTCTAAGTCTATCTCTAGATTTCAGAAACTAACAGATATTCATCCTAGATAAGGATTCAAGAGGTTTATCTCTAAAGTAACCCAAATCCCAAGCACAGAGCAAAAATCTAAGATGACAATCAACACAAATTTGTAAAGCAAGTTTTATATAACGCCATGGGCGACAAATATACGTGAGTTTAAAGTAAATACATACACAAAACCCAGCTATAAGAAAATACACAAAGAAGAAAAGAAATGAACCGAAGATCTCCTGGTTTGTCTGCTCCGTTCGACGATCAATCCACCTCCAATCATCCAAATGCAAGCTCCATAGTTTTTTTCTAAGCTAATATATCCTAAGAATGAGAGTGATGAAGTTTGAGAGCAAAAATCCCCAAAACCTATAACCTAAAATGTTACAAATGAAGAGAATATAAAGAAAAATTTCCGCAGGCTGGCTAAGCGCTGTCAATAAATATTTGGTACAATGGACTTGGCTAAGCGAGATCCTGCATAATTTCCATTTTATTGTTCCAAAACCGCATAATCGAAGTCGTGCCTTCGACACTTTATTCCTCGAGGCTCCGATATGCATAAATACCTATAAACAAAGGAAAAACTATCAAACAATACACAAAACGAATCAAAACTCAAGTATGTGAATATTTACACAAATCAATAAGTGCCACAAATATAAACTCAAAATAACGATATTTTAGCACTTATCAATGGTCACATTTGCTTCAGACAAAACCAAATTGTAAAAATGTCTGGTGCAGTTTTTCATACCAAACACGTGGTGCCTGTTTTAAGCCATAAATGACTTTCGTCAGTTTAAACACAAGTTGGATTTTGTGTCAAGGAACCCCGATGGTTGTTACATATATACCTCCTCCCAAATATCCCCATTCAAAAATGAATTATTTATAACTAATTGTTATACCTCTCGCTTATAGGAGATGACAAGAGTTAAGTTGATATGAATTGTACTTTGTTAGGCACATCAAAAAAAGTTTCATGAAATTGTAAACCATGTTGTTGATGGAATCCCTTCGCCACAAGTAATTCCTTGTATTTATTTATGCTCCCATCAGTGTTTTCCTTGACTTTAAAATCCCACTTGCATCCAATGGACTTTCTATGAGGTGGTAGGTCTATAAGGATCCATGTTCCATTCTTGATAAGTGAGTCATACTCAGCTTTCATGGCTGACACCACTCTAGTGGTATCAATGCCTACTTTTTCGTAGTTGGTTCATAATGAACTAGAAATGCATTGAGTTTAGACTTCCCTGTCTTGGCCCTATTGATCATATGAAAATTGTTGACTAGAGAAGAGGTATGATTGACATGTGTATGAAAAGATGGAGAAAGTGAATATGTGGAGTTTGTCATGTTAATTAAGGTACAAGGAATTGACTCAGTTTCATGTGATGCCTTTGAATGGAAGTTACTTATAGACTCTTCTGAGATTGGTTGCATTGGAGATGTGACATGTGGAGTATGTGTACTAGGATCAGCTTGAAAAGTATTTGACACATGTGAGGTGATATTGGTAGGTCCATCAAGTAATGATTTAGGTCAAACACATTGTGTGTATTGAGTTTGTGTCTCAGGTAGTGGTGTATGACTTTAATGTGTGAATTGTAGTTTGGTAAAGATCTAGTTGGAAGTTTGTTTTTCAAGTCAATAGTTGTTTTAAAGTTATGATCCCAAAGGATGATTGGCATTGAGGAATGTGCTAGCAAAGTCAACCCCATCTTGATAACTTATCTATGTTTCCTTTCCACAATTCCATTCTTATGAGAAGTCCGAGGACATGTCAACCTATGTAGGATGCCTTGACCATTAAGAAACTTTGTAAAAGGTCAAAACGCCCCTACAATATCACTTTTGTGATTTAGCAAGTAAATTCATGTGTACTTGGAACAAGCATCTAAAAATGCAATATAGTTGGAGTATCCTCTGCTTGAAGGAGCAGGTGATGGTCTCCATAAATTAGCACGCACTAGTTCAAATAAAGTTGTATGCTTAGTGTTGGACAATGGGGCATAAAGTCCATGTGCTTTTCCGATACTTCATGAATTGTAGAAAACATGATGATCTTTATTATTTATTTAAACATTACACAGTTATATAATTTTATGAATTGATATAGGATGAGCATGACCTAATCTAGCATGCCACATGATAATTTTATTTTTAATCATTAATTTCACCTACTTGATCACTAGGGGATTTCTTATTTGATGCAACTACATTACTGGCTATAGGACTTAAGACCATGGGCCTAGGACTTAATTTTGCATCTTAAATATTCCATGTTCAAATTATTGAAGGAGTATAGTCCACTTTCATCTAGGAATCTTTCAAGCAACATCTGATTAGATGCTTGAGATTTCACGAAGCACATGTTAGGGTGAAATTCAAAATACACATGGTTATCTTTGGAAAACTTGGACAAATATATGAGGTTTCTAATAATATTTGGAACATGCAGCAGGTTAACTAGTTTTAACATGGATGATGACCCAAGATTGAACTAAAAATGAGATTTTTCAATAGATTGAAATTTTAAACTATATCCATTACCATCAACTACTTTATCTGTACATGCACAAAATTGAATATATTTTAAATTTTAATTATTATAGGTAATATGGCGAGATGCACCTAAGTCAGCAAACCATGCTTCAGATTCAAGCTCTTGGGATATCTACAGGTGATCTTGATGAGTCAGATATTAAGTTGCTGGAGCAGAATTTCTTGCTTGGTTATTGGCTCCCTCTAGTGCAATATAAGTGGTATTTGAAGTTCATGCTTAAGATTGTGGCTTGGAGGGAGCAAGTTCAAATAACTCATCAAATCTATGTCAGTAGTCCACTACAACATGATCATACATGTTGCACACTTGACAAGTTAGACGATTTCCTGTGGTGTATTGTTGTCTACCATGCCCTCTTCTTTGAGTTGGTTTTCCCCTTCCACGAAAAATACTTGTGTCAACCATTAAAACTTCTATTTTGACCAAAGTTTTTTTGTACCAACCCCTTGAGAAACATCAGTTGTGGCACTAGGTGTTGTTAATTCTTGATGATAGTCATCTAAATGAGCTGCTTGCACATATAATAGAGCTTCTACATCATAAATGTCAATTGGTTTAGTTTTTCCATACACCATCATTATGAAAAGGATTGTAGTCTTCAAGTAATCCCTGAAGTATTGCATAAATTTGTTCAGGTTTAGAGATTGAATCACCAAGGTCATGAGTGAATCAATAATTGTACAAACCCTCAGTACATACTCAGGTATTGTTTTTGTTATTTCTTGCTCATATTTAATTATTTCCTGAGCTAATGAACATGAGTTTTCATCTGCGAATTCAAATGTTCAGGCAACTTATCACATAACTCATATGCATGCTTGTATGAGAGTACACGAGGTAATACATATTTTAAAATTGTGGATAACAACCATGTGAACAAGTCTTGATGTTGCACTATCCAAGACTCATACCCTTCAAAGATTATGTTAGCAATGCGATCTCTCCTAGTTTTGAACATTTGTGGAATTTGAGGATTAACAATCACTTTAAGGAGTTTGTGTGAAAGGATTACGACTTCTACTTGTTGATTCCACAACATAAAATTGTTATCTTGAAGCTTAATCGATAGTTCCAGTGCAAAATTATTGGATGTACCTAAAAATGTCATGAGATTTGACGTTACTTGTGAACCTTACACTTTATGGTGCACTCCTTATGATGAAGGTTCAAGATCTGCAATGAACGTTCTCTAAACTCTGATGAGGAACTCTTATGGTGCTCTCCTTATGATGAAGGTTTAAAATTTGAATCTTCTCCTCCCCACGTGAATGTTATAGCTTTTTCTATTTAAATATATAAACTTAATATAGCGACGTGTAAACCACGTCACAATCTTTTTCACATACCCCAATGTCTGATTCCTGATTACTTTATGTCTATAAAGTTATTTAAAATTTAAAAACAGGTTGCGAAGTTAATTTCACGTCGCAACTGGCAATAATTATCCACGTGACTTTCACGTCGCTACAATATGTCACTGGAGAGAGTATATCTTGTAGTGATAAACCTTCAACGCCAATGGAGACTTCGTTGATGCACTCGACTTCTTTGAAGTTGAAATCTTCTCGAGAAAAAGATGATAATGGAGTTAACGATTCAGCGGAAGAACACGCTCCACTTAAGTGTATGATACCATGTTTGATGAAGATTAATGGATGGAGAAGAGATATGAAACATTTAACAAGTCCTGGTTCAATCACCTTTGGAGTTAATTATTCACATTTAACAACCATAACTCCTTATCCTAACTAACTTTTAACTAATCTCTAATCACTATCACTTTGATATGATATTCCAAATTCAAATGCTGATTTTGATGTTCAACTAACCATATTAATACTTATCAGTTTAATTGAGACTCTTAAATAAAATATAAATATAAAATATTAAACTAAAAGTATTGTAAATATTAAGTAGAAGGTACAAATAAAAGAAGAAAAAAATTGTATATAAATTGAAAAATATTGGAAAATTTGTAAAAAAAATATATTCAGTAAAATTGACTTTAGTAATTGAGTTAACCAATGCAAAGCTGAATTCAGTGACAGGTTTTTGTACCATTTCTAAATCTTCCAGTAAGCAGAGATAGATAGATATTGGATTCAAAAACAAGAATTAAATTCCAAATTAAGTAGACACATAAAACATTAGAGACATATATAAAGACAATATTTTTGAAAACTCAAGTGGTAAGAAATATAGATAATGTTGCTGCTTGTTGCAGATGCATAGGACCATATGCCAAAATACTTCTGAGCTGGATTTGTACCCATCATTTGATAATGACGGCATAATTTCAAAACTAATGGCTCTCATCTCTCCCATATTTTCATCTTTGATCAATCCAATGGTGGATGTCACATTTCTAGGGTAACTACACGTGTGATTTATTTACTCAAAATCACATGATTTTTTATACTAGTTATTTTCAAATTCACATGATATTTGTTTATGCATTCAAGTGTTTTAATAACTATGAATTATATTCAACCTTATTTAGTAAGGTTATTAAATTGTCTAAATATATATAACTATTTGTTTAGGAACTAAAAATAAAAAAGAAACAATAGAGCAATATTTTTGATGCGATGAAATGGTGCAGATTTATAAAGTTAATACTCTAATATTTAAGTCAATAAAAAAATAAAAAATAATGTAAAAGTGAGAATAAATTTGAATCTTTGAAATAGTGTGTTTTTACTTTTATAAATCAAGAGTTGCTAAAATCATTCGTGAGTGATGCAATATAATGTGCTGACATCTATCTGATTGAATTGGACGATAATTAATATGCGCTAAAAGACATAATCGTCTGCTTCTAATCAAAGTGAAAGTCAATCTATTTCACATGTCTTTTCACTTGAAATTCGATTTTTAAATCTTTTGTCATGGATCTTGGTGACGACCCATAATAAAAATCAAGGTTATGGTAGTGGTTATGCAAATAAAATAAAAAATATTCAGAAAAATAAACAAACTTAGAACTTAGAAGTCCATAATTGCATGTAAAAGTTCTGTTTTTTTTTTTTGTCTCCATTTGGCAATACCTTTCCCTTATTTAATTATTTGTAAGACATCTGAGAAAGCTTGGTTTTGCATCAAGCTATAAGTTAGCTATGTATGTCATAAATTATAGAATGCCGTTGAAGCAAAACACATACCTAACAATCTAACATGTTTCATAATAAAATAGTACATTTATTAATTTCTACAAATAATGTCATGTTGCCTATGAAAAACAATGTTCAAAATGAGAAAGAGGATACACTGTCTGTCTCAATGAAAGCAATTGAGGATTTGCTGTCATTTAGCTACCAAAAAAAAAATAACTATACAGATTTTTACATAAGATTATGACTATACATAAATGTAGACATGACATAATTAATTATGACAAAAATAGAAATTTCCACATCTTTTTCTTCACATTCAGTACTGAAAGCAAATAGAAAGTGACCATCTCAAGTACCTAGCTCACATATTTCCTCACACGCTTGCATTTTTACCACACGTGTGACCTTCATTAACACAAACTCAAACACACTTAGTGCAAAAAAAAAAATTGGATTGTTTACGGTTCACATTCACACATTCATTACATTATTCGGTGATTATTCAATCAAGATTAGACAATTTAAAAATCCATATTTTTTTTTGATTTTGAAATATAACATGTTTGACTAAATAAATGCGATGAATCTTGAATCGTAAGAGAATCCCATAATAAAAAGAAAATCAAATAAAATATGAAAAATCATAAAACAAAAAATTTTACTTTATAATACACTATTAGCACTACGAGTTATACATAATTAAAATCGTTTGCTTCACCTTAAATCAATGACTACTTGATGATGACGGCGATGAAATTGAAGCTTCAGTTACTGAAGCTTCTACTTCATCTTCGTCATCTGTCTCCTCTCTAACTTGTTCTAACAACAAAGAAGAACTAGGAGTATCTATCTCTTCTTCGCGAGCCGCGGAACACGAAGCACACCGAGTGCAATAAGAGGAAGACAAAGAAGAACTATAAAAGGATAAAGGAGAAAAAGGAGAACGAGAAGACGAAGACGACGAAGAAGAAAACGACGATGAAGTCGAAGCAAATGCAAGACCAACCAATAAATCAACAAAAGCACCAACAATATAGCCATGATTGTTCTTCTCATTGACCTCCAAGTACCAACACAATAGCCCTTGAAGACACTCCCAATCCTTAACATCATGAGCTTCCACCATTTCCTCCATAGACTTTCGAAAATCCACATAAGGATCTTGAGATTCCATGGACAACACAACACTATCTTTGAATGGTAAACTTTGAGTAGCTTCACTTTCACTATGCACAGCAGCTTTATTATTAGCTTCTAAAATGGAGTTAGTCTCATCCGGCTCGAAGAAAAACCGATCAGACGGTAACCCGCGAATAACGGGTTCTGTCGAATCGGTTTTTCCTGAGGATTCATCAAGAGAAGAAGCTTTTGGAGAGAGAGATTCAGAAGGCTCCAAGTAAGCTGAGTTGATGATTTTGAATGTGGTGTTAATGTCATCTTGGTTACTATTTTCAGCTCTGAAAGAAAGTGTTTTTGGTTGGTGACAATAAGGCCATGGCCATGAAGATGAATATTTGAGGTCTGTGTTTTTGAGAAGAGAAGAGAGGTTCAGTGTTTTTTTCTTCATCATTTTTTTGGTTTTTTTGGGTTTGTTTTTGTTTGATTGAATTTAAGAAGGAAGGTAAGTGAGTAAATGTGGATTGAATTCAAAATGAAAGTGAAAATTTGAAGGTGCAGAAGAAAGAAATGAATGAGTAATGAAGTTGGATTGAGGGCATTAAAGGCAAGTCAGATGGGGGGAAGATTTTAAAGATGAGGTGGGACAATTTGGAAAACTGTACATTAACTTGTTGGGTCACCATACAGTAGTTTCTTATTTAATTTTTACAGGCTTAGAAATAAATGCTAGGACTATACCAAAAAAAATTATATTTTTTAACATTTTTTTTATTCATATGTGAATAAAACAATTTTTTTTATATATTTTTAACAGTTAAAAACCTGTTTATTTTATAGTTATATATAGAGACATCGACATCAGATTGCAGAGATGCATGCTTGAATCTGCGATATCTTATTTATTCACGTTTGAAGAGAGTTGAATTCATATTCAGAGACATTAATATTAGATTGCAAGGACGCATGTTCGAATGTGAAATATCTTATTTATTTACGTTTAGAGAGACACGAGTTTGAACATGTTATATGTTGCTTATCGATCATTATTCACCCTTACAAGACTAAGAAGAAAAAAGTTAGATAGATTATAAGACTAGTATATAGTGTAATTCAAAATATTACTATATGCATTTAGAAATGTTTTTCATTCTTTTAGTGGAAAAGAATTCAACTATATTGAACATTAAGTTGTATTTTTGTTTGTTTGTTTGTATTTATGGTGTAGCTATATTGAAATGAGCAACAACCACATTTAATGAAAAACCAGAAACTAAAAGGTTGGCTAGAGGTTGGTCGATACAGCATCATCTGTTTTGGGCGGGAAGGAGTACTTGTTTACCTTAATGTTCCAAAGAGAGAATTCAAGTAACTAGCTACTTATGTTTTCACAAGGAAATAGAAAGAGTGGACTGTTCATTTTGTGAAAATATTTTTACTCTGTCCAATTCTTCGAACGAAGAGAATTCAAAACCACTATGTGCATGTGATTAGGTTTAAGTTCATAACCCTGGTTTAGAGGAAAAGATCTATTATCATATTATCCAAATACTCTTAAATTATTATCAAATCATTTAAAAAAAATCAATTTGATATTCATATTTTAGCGTTTGTGTTGTGAAATTGAAAGATTCAATTATATCAAAAGATTTGTTGTGTAATGACAAAGACCAATTACAATCAAAATAAATGATCCTAAGTAGAAAAAAACTATACAATTAGATATCAATTTAACTTGACAAAAGAAGATAGCAGACAATAAATATCATAACTTGTTTACTCAATTCAATCAAACGATTTATTCAGAGAGAGAGAGAGAGAGAGAGAGAGAGAGAGAGAGAGAGAGAGAGAGAGAGAGAGAGAGAGAGAGAGAGAGAGAGAGAGAGAGAGAGAGAGAGAGAGAGAGAGAGAGAGAGAGAGAGAGAGAGAGAGAGATTCTCCGATTCACTACACTTATAAAAGTTGTTACAAAAATTACAAATGAATTAAAAGAAAATAGTAATACAAGTTTCAAGAACAACCCATATTTTCAACTCAAGTATTTCTCAATACCTCTAACTCTATATATGAATCACACAAAACTAAAGTGTTTAGAAGTGTTTCTCAATCCTCTTAAAAACTTCAAAAGTTTCCCTCTACCCTTCTCTCTAAGTTTTTCCTTATTAAGATCGTCAAATCTTTTCTTTGTCTTCAATTGTAAAGTTATAAAGGTTTTGATAACATGAACGCAAGAGATGCACGTGTATATATATATATATATATATATATATATATATATATATATGGGGAAACACAACAGATCCATAACAAGCCCAAAATTCAATTTATTAACGAACGGATCAACAAACCTAAATGATGATAGATGAAGACAACTTATCTAGAGGGGGTGAATAGATTCCCATTTAAAAAGGACTTAATTAATGAAAATTCTATTTTGAAAAATTGTTAACTATGGATAGCGGAAAATGCCCGGATTAACTCTTGTCTAATCCGAACCGTTATCGGAGAACTCGAATATGCGTTAAAACCAATAAGAATTGAAATGATAATAATAAAACAATAGAGGTAATATATTTCAATACACGACACATTTGAATATGATTACACTAATAATATGTTTCCAATGAAATATAAAGCAACGAACTCTAAGAGGCAAATTGTCAGACACTTTAGGTGCAATCGATGTTGATCATATTTTTCTTATGGTTTTGTTTATTTGATATTCAATTACAATCTTATGGATTATAACAAGTTTATCTAATCGTGTCGATTGCACAATCAACAAATTCCACAATTTAGAATTGAAAGTAAATGAGAGAGATAGAAAGAGAGAATACACAAGAATTTGTCTAGGCAGTTCATCAATCATCCTCACTATGGCTACGTCTACCCTAATTTTCAAACGGAACTGAGATTTACAAAAATGGTTTACAAGAGAAAATAGCAATACAACCCTACAAACTATATGTTTGATGTTGATTCTATTTCTTTCTTTTCCCTTGATCTTGAGCTCAATCAAGTCACCCAACAATACCAATTTGATCCTCTAGTTACAGTTATTTCTTTGACTGAACCCCCGTTTTTCAATGCTTTCACTCGACTGAATCCAAATTGTGAATTATTGTCATCAAATAATACCAATTGATCATCCAGTTACTGTTTCTCCTTCGATAGAACCACCTTCTTCAAAGCTTTCACTTGGCTGAATGCAATTGCGAATTATCGTGACCCAAGATTTCCAAACAATCCTCCGGTTACCGTTACTACTTATATAGAACCACCTTATTCGAAGCTTTCACTCGGCTGAATCTTAATTGTGAAGTTTTATAACACCTAAATCAACACCTTGATCTTGGAGAACAAACCCAACTGATTTTTCCCATTGAAACCCTCTAAGATTCTTAATCCAATTTACAATTTAACAACCTTAATTGGAGGTTATCAATCTGAATCTAGATGACACCTAACAAGAATGATTATGTGTAATTGTCGTGTGTATGCATAGATGTTTGAAGATGAAGAGAACTTTGCTTATGTTCATAGTCTTATCCAGTTTGAAATTATGCATGTATAAGGTATTTATATGTGTGCAAGTTGGAGGCAAAATGAAAACTAGAGGTCCCGAAAAGAATGCAAAATTTCAAAAAAAAAAAAAAAAATCACATGTGTTGACACATATAAGTCATGTGTTGACAAATTTTGACACATGTGTCGACACATGTAAGTCATTAGTCAACTCATATCAGTTAATTTTCTGCTATGTGTCGACCTAGAGAGCCTTATGAGTCGACTCATGCAAACAAAAGCTACAAGCTTTAAAAAGCAAGTACATGTGTTGACTCATAGAAGAAATTTGGCAAAATATCCTTTTTGGTCCCGTATGTTAACCTCGTTGTTCAATTTTAGTCCTTTACATCTTGAAAAGGTACCATTTTAGTCCTTTTTGTCATATTAGAGACTGATTTGGCGACCGATTTTTTGTTTTTCTGTCGCTAATTAGACGAAAAGGACCAACTTGATACGTTTTGAAGAGTTAAAGGACCAATATGAAACTTTTTGAAATTAAGGGACCAAAATGAACCCCGAGGCTAACATATGGGACCAAAAAGAGTATTTTGCTAACAAATTTTTCTTCTTTGTGTCGAACTGAAAAGCTTATGTGTTAACACATGCCTTACAAAACCTACAAGCTTTACAACGCATGCACATGTGTCGACTCATAGATCATATGTGTTGACACATAAACTTGTTTCTCATATAAAAACATGTTTTAATGCACAAAACCTTTTCTAAATACATTCTAAGGATTATAATACTAAGATGCACATTAAGGCTAAGAGATATCGTCCAATATACAGAAATGCTAAAGTTTTCCAAGTTTTGACATCATGCAAAACATCTCTAATGGGATACTGCACTCACAAATGAAGATATCCAAAACACATGAATCATAAAACTAGACTCGAGTTTTGACGAACAAAACTGCGGGTCGATCCTTAACCCAGTGTCAGACCATCGTTCCCATCTCTGCTGCCAGCTTCCCACTATGCTGGTTCCACCGCCAGCTGTGCTCTATCTCGACTCCATTGCAAACCTCACTTAGTGACGCCACGCCAACTCTAATGCATGCCTTACATTGGCCAACTTAGAAATCACCCTTTCACCATGCTAGTTCTGCACTTAGCCTCACACTGCCATGTTGAATCATTATTCAACAACAATGATAAAGTTCAAGCAAAGTTTGAATCTTAATTCTGTCTCTTGCTTCCAACCCTCATTTTCTCCTTTAGTAGTATAAAAAGATCCCAATTAAGGTTTTTTTAACCATATTTGACTCCACCTGCTTTTGAATGCCACCCTAAAGATCCATGCTTTTTAGTCTTTCAATACTTCACCCACATTCAAAGCATAACATCACAGAAAAACATAATTGTCCCTATGAGGTGGTATAATCTCCCTCCTTGCCTTATAACGAGTCAAATGATAATCAGAAGCCTTTGTAATCGTTCGCATTACTACCAATAATAAGAAAGTCCACCTCAAATTTAGTCTTCTTTACCAAAATTTCTAAAAACTTCACCCTTGGGTCTTTACTCTTCTTCCCTTAATGAGACTCACTAAAAGTAATACATATGCAATTGATGAACTTTGATCCTCTAGGTTTCACTCCCAACAACTCATAACCCTTCATACCTCCTGGATAACTATTGAAGATACAATATATAACTTTACCATCAGGCTGAATTAGCTTGATTTGTACAATGGGAAAAGTTGTGACAACCTCAAAATAGACTAAGTTAAAGTCTTCCTACTCCAAACCTCCATAAGTGTTTTAAAGTATATTCTTGTAAATGGACATTGTCAATCATGTAATTTTTTTGACACCAACCTTAAATTAGAAATAAAAGGACAACCCATCGGTTATGTATTTTTATCCCTTGTTTTATTCTCTAAAAAACCTTTATGCAACCACCATGCCAGAACCTCAAATCACACAATCTATTCTTTTTTTGAAAGTTTTCAATAGCCAATGATGAATGAACAACAACATTAGGATCTTATAAAATATATAAACCACATATTTTAGACTCTTTAGATATGATCTCTTCACCATGTGAAATCTTTAACACCTCATGTTCAACTCTAACTTAATAGCTTAGATCATTAAACATGCTTTTGGGTAAGAAATTTTTTCTTCACTTTGGAACATACTTCATGTTGTGGATAAGATACTCAAAGTCATCAAACATTTTAAGTCTCACCGCACCGATACTTTGGCCCTTGAAAACCTTATTGTCACAAAGGAGAACTATTCCACATTGTTTTACCTTCAAAGTATCGAAGTATTATTTTCTTGGACATTTGTGATAAGAGAAACATGAGTCCATTAACCAACTCTCATTATTTTTCAAACTCAAAACTAATGCACCAACACTCTCATAACTATCCTCATCGGATACAACTACATTTTGAATAGAATTATCATTGCATCTCTTCCTGAGAAAATCCCCCATGAAGTGGTCGATTTTCAGACAAGTGAAGCATTTTACCATTGACTTATTGAACCTCATTGATTTATACATCCCTTTACCCTTACTTAATCCTCTTTAGACACTTAAGCCTTCACAATTATTGTCAATTTTCAAATCTTACACCTTTGAAAATTCCTTAGATCTTATGCACATCTAGACTCCATCCATAATAATAGTATCTTCCTTACCATAAAAAAAGGAATACTTACATTTCTCAAAATATGTGGGTAATAAGCTCAACAAGAGTAGAACATTGTCCTCACCTTCAAATTCTACCTCAATATTTTCAAGATCATCAATATTCTTGTAAAATTTTGTTAATTGTTTCACTATGGATTTGTCATCTACCATTCAGAAGATTTGAGTTGTTGTTTTTAATAAAGCTTGTAAGCTAGAAACTTAGTCATATACAATGATTCAAGTTTTCCCACGTCTAAGTTATAGTCTTCTCTCTGGCAACTTCCTTTAGAACTTTATCCTCAAGACACAAGATAATGGCACCTATCGCCTTAGCCATTATGTGGTCTTCTATGCTTTTATTATGCGTCTAGACATTGATGTCTCACCCTTCAATGCTTCAATACAGTCTTGAATTAATATTTCTTGCATATTCACTTTCCACAATCTAAAGTTGTTTTCTTCGAAAAACCTCTCGATATTCCATTTAGAACCAACAATGCTTACTTGTAAACAAAATCACTCACCCCCATGTTGGGAGCGAATTATTGTGAAGTTGAAAGATTCAATGACACCAAAAAATCGATGTGTGGGGACAAGAACAATGGGAACGGAAATAAATGGTCTTTAGCAAAATAACTTATTATATTGTAAGAAAACAATTTAACTTGGCAGAAGAAGATAATATACATGAAACATATTAACTTGTTTACCTAATTTGATCAAATGATATACTCAGGGGGACAACAACTCTCACAGTCACTATACTTCCAAAAGTTGTTACAAAAGATTACAAATAAATTATAAGAAAATAGCCACTCAAATTCTCGAGAACAAACTTTATTTTCTATCAAAGTATTTCAAAATATCTCAAACTCTGTATATATGGACCAAACAAGTCCAATGTATTAAGAAATATTTTTCAATCCCCTTTTATACCCCAAAGGTTTTCCTCAACCATTGCTTCCATAACTTTTCCCTTACTATGATTGTCAGCTCTTCCATTTGTCTTAAGTTATAAAGTTATAAAGGTTGTGATAATAAGAATGTGAGAAATACATATTTATAACTGCTAAAATTCAGTATATTCATAACAAGTCAAAAGCTCAACCCACTAACGTATATATCCATGAACCAAAACGAATAAAACCAAATCACATGAACCAAGAAAATCATAGTCAAGCTCTGGCGAACTGAACCATTTATCGAACCAAGACCCACGGTCGCACCACCACTAGCTCTGACGTCATCCTTTTTCCGTATTGGTTCCATTGCCAACTTCACTTTGTCCTTGCTTCACCGCCAAACTCATTTAGTGCCACTATGCTAGCTCCATATCCAACCTCACATTGGGCCAGCTGTGTTGTCAGTCTCGCACCACGCTAACTTTAAAGCAAACCTCGTTTTGCGTTATTGCGCTAGTTTTGTTGCAAGACTCACTCAACACCTCCCTCACACTATGTCGTCTTCGTCGACTTCAAAACTAATTTCTGATTTCTACAATCTTAAAATATGTTTTTTTTTCTTTTTCATCATTTAAAATTTTAAGACATATTTTATTAAAAAAATTGTGACTAAATGAAGAATAATTTTTCAAAAAATAAAATAAGATATTTGATATTTAAGGGTTAAATGTGAAGACAAATTTTCTATAGTTAGGCGTGTGTTATTATTCAAAAGAGGTTAAAGATTGTATTATTAATCAAAAGAGGTTAAAGATTGTATTATTAAAAGCAAAGTAAATAAATATGTTGAATTGTGTTCTATGTACATATTGAGCACGAGACCCAAATCCTCCAATTAGAGCTTGATGGGCCAGCTAGGGCCCATAGTCCTTGTGATAAGGGAACCAGGCAGTAGATCTGGCACTCTTTGCTACAATCCAAGCAACACACATCACATAAATTTAGAAAATTTCTCATCACCCTTTGCTATATAGGTATTTCTGATATTCCAAAAATGTCTTTAGGTAAATTTTAAGGTGTATCTCCGAACACATAAATATCATTTCTTTTATAAGTATTTAATTCGAAGATGAATCTTTGAATTTTTTTGAAATTTTTTTGGCGTGAATTCGAAGATCTATCTCAATATATCATTTATTTTAATAAAATTGAATAAATAGAAATAAATTTTTTCTTTGAATTTTTTTTTATTATTCCTATAGACATAAATATTATTATTATTTACTATAATAATTATTATTTTTTATAATAATTATTTTCTTGACCAATATATAATTTACATAATATTTATTAGTATAATTATTTTATTGACTAATATATAATAATTTTTTTATATTATTATATTAATATTTTAATAATAAAACAAAATAATCTAGATTGATATATTTTAGTAATAAAGCCATTTAAAAGAAAATCCATCAAAATACACTAATAATAATATTTTATTTATTTTAATTCAATTTTTGTACTGAATTATATTATTTTAAATCATTTTTTTATATTATAATTTTTTTTACTAAAAATGAATTATTTAATATAAAAAGCTAAAAATGTAATTGTTTTTACAACCATAAAATGAGGCCAATTAAGAGTTAAATTATTAGTCTATATAGTGGAAAACAATTGTTTTTCAAAAAGAAATAATTGTAATAATTATAAATAAAATTATTATATAATAGTTTATAACAATACTATATAATAGTTAGTCTACATGAATTATATATTAGTCAAGAAAATAATTATAATAATGATATGAATTATATATTATTGAAGAAAATAATTATGTGAATTATATATTATTGAAGAAAATAATTATTATAAATAATAATAATAATTATAGTAAATAATAATAATATTTATATTTATAGGAATAGTAAAAAAAATTATTTCAAGAAATTTTATATTTTTATTTATCCAATTTTATTGAGAAATTGACGACAGTTGGAATAAATGGTGTCTTCAGAGTTACATTTCTAAATTTATTTCAAAAAAATCAAAAATACATCTGCGAATTAAATTTTTATAAAAAATATAAATTTGTGCATTTGGATAAGCATCTTCGAAAATAGGAAGTATTTTAAAATTTTTGTTAGAGGCCTGAGGAAATGTATAAGGGGCAATGAGAAATTTGCCTAAATTTATCTTGAAATTTTATTTTTTGTTTTAAGAAATTTTATCATGGTTCTATATAAAGTACTTAATTTCAATACAAAAGATAAAAATATACCTACACAATAATAAATGGCATATAAAATAAATGGCAAATAGACAACAAACTAAGTTGTTAACTCTTTTAAGATCGTAAAGTCCATTCTCATAAAAATTATATGTATAGATTAGAGAAACATCACATTGTTATATACATGGATATATAGTGTAAAAGCATATTGTTTGTCATATTGTCTTTTATCATATTTGACCACTAAGTAATTTTTAAAATAATTTGTTCCTCAGTAAAAACTTTAGTTTTCAATCTCACAAGTGAGAAAATAACTCATTCATATTAATACATATTTGTTTCCCTCATATCTAATAGTTACATTATAACATATGTTAGCATATTATCGATCTTTCTTTTTTGTGGATCGATCAAGAAATTCACATGTGCCTCTTTCGTCGCATATACTCTTGAGTGCCTTAACATATTAACAAGGACATCCCCTAATCAAGTCATGTTGATGTTTATAGACCGATAGATTCTTACTTATCATAAATTGTGGGCAATCAAAAACTATCCAAACACGCCTTACAGTAAATAGGACAAACCTCGTCAATGAAAAATGTTATTGATTTAACGCTTACATGTTTTAGTCCCTTAACTTAATTTTAAATTTCTCTTTAGTCCATTAACTAAAAAACCTTACAAGTTTGCCCCTTAAATTCATTTTTGTTAACTTATTTGGTCCTTTTTGTCAAATTTTGTCAAAAAACGTTAAGTTCTGGTGATGCGGCCATCTAGCTGGATATATTTATCTAACATGACATTTTTTGTTATTTGCAATATAAAATTATGAATGGGTGTATATGAACATGTTTAGGTACATAATGAATTAAGTCTAGTTCATTGTTAAAGGCAAACAAAGAGAATACGAAGTGAGAGAGACGAAGAAACCCTAGTTTCTCCAAGAAGACAAAAATTTGTGGTGTGAAGTGTGTATGTAGACGAAAAACATTTTTCGAAAGTGTAAGGTAGACAAAAATCTATTTTCTAAAATGTGAAGATGAATAGGAGTTATAAATCCTAGAAATCCCATAAGAGGAAAATATTCGAAGAGAAACATTGTTCATTTCCATTCTTTAAAAGGTACATTTAAAAAAAGTTTACTTTATGATTTCTGTAGCTTAACATTGTTATGCATGTTAAAAATCATAACTTTATGATTGGTTCCTTTTCATAACTTATGTTGTATGCATTATTTTACTTGTACAGAGAACAAATGATAGTTTTGAGGTTGTTGTGCGTCATGCAGATGAGTTTAGTGAGTTTACGAAATTAGGTTATCAATAGTTAGAAGAGGTTTGAAAATGTGAGCCTGATTACTTGAGCTATTTTGAAGTGTTGAGTGGTTTGAAAGAGCTAGGGTATCCAACAGTTGAGAGCTTGTTGTATCATGAAACAAGTGAGATTAATGAAATTGTTCCATTGAAAGATGACATGGGTGCAAAGAGGATGAAAACCATTCCAGTGATTAATGGGAATGTGCATTTTTACGTCCTCCATCCAATGTCACACAACCAGATATCATTGAAATGCCAATATTTTCACTTGATTATAATGGTGTAGGACCCAATGAAAACGTAAGGAATGATGTGGAAAAAGACAATATGGATGATGTGAGTGATGTAGTAAAAGACATATTACCAAGTTTCACATTAGTCCCTCAACTTAATTTATGATAGTAGTTTATTCCCTTATGTTCATTCAGTGTATCATTGTAAACTCTAATCAAATATTACCGAGTTTAATTATAGTTCCATTGCCTATGTTTAACGCCCCTGTTTTATATCATAGTTTTAAGTCTTGTTTTATACTAGAAAAAACTCAAATCATAGAATAAACTAAGTGATTGAAAAAACTCAAAATATTTATAACACCAACTTAACTTATACATAGATTTCCAAAGGAACAAAAATCACATAAAAAACTAAGCCTATTTAATAATACGATGTCAAAATTACAAGATTCAACCCTAAACTCAAAATTCTAAAACCCATTGACATTTTCAACCATCCTCTTGTGTAGACAATATATCCTTCAATTTCATAATTTTCTTCTTCTGCCTTTCAATCTTCAAATCCCTTTCATCAACAATTTCATCACCGAACCACTTGAAGAAATTGCAACCCTTTTCTATATGATTTTTATAATTCCTACAACCCTAGAACTTTTTCCCAAAGTTAACATGATTCATATCACTCACAGTAGGAAGAACACATTCATCTTCACAAAGTACTCCATCATCTTGTTTCTACGAATTATAGATCCAAATGTCCCAAAGCTTTTGTTGTTTGACATTGAAGCACTGCTTGCACTCTTTGACATTGGTATAAACGGAGAAGAAAAATAAAATAAAGATGAAAATGATGTAGAAAAAAATGGAGGATTAATTTTGAGGGAGATGACGAACAAGCCCTAGGTGAAGGTGAACAACGTTAATATGAGAACAACTTAAGTGGGAAACTCTGCTTTATTTTTAGGAGTTTCCAATTCACCTTTAAGATCTTTACGAAAATATTGTATTTGACGAGGTATTTTTTTATAATAGTGTATTTTTAAATATTTACATAAATTTTTATTTTTTATTGTTAAAATTCTATCAAACAATATATAGTTTGAACATGTGTTTATAAGTATGGGTGAAAAACAGGCATGTCGGTTCTATTTAGGTCTGCCTTGCAAAATCTCCCCAAAGAATAGGGCAGTGCAGGGCATGCATACTTATGGATGCGAGCCTAAAACTTTGGTCTGCCTCGCATTAAAGTGAGAGCGGTACGAGGTAGGGCTACAAATACTATTTTGTTAGGCCTAAAGTTTAATGTAAATGCAAGTGGCCGCAAAAGTCCACAAAAAATAGTGTGAGACGAACACATCAATCTTTGGCCCGCTTTGCACTAAAGTGCGGGTAAAACATGCATACCCAACGGGTCGGACCCATTTGCCACCCCTATTTATAAGTGGGGACAATCGTCATCATATAAACAGTTTTGTAGGGATGAGTTAGACCCGACCACATTTCTTAACATGAAATAAGAGTCAGGTTTAAAATTCGATGAACCATCTGCTATTAAGTTTCTACTATCAAATCATTCACCATTTATTTCGATGTTTTAGATGTTCAGTCTTGAGTGTTAAGGTGTGTTAAGAGTCCTACATCATACAATATATGCCCCGAACATATGTTTATAAGTGGAGTCAATCTTCGTCTTACAAGTTGATTTTATTAAAATGAGTTAGGTCGAACCACATTTTTTTAATATTTATCAACATATCAGAAATGTTTTATTTGCTGATGTATTTTATTATGATAGTGTATTTTAAATATTTAAATAAATTCACATTTTTTATCGACATACTAAGATCTATATTTTCTCTTCAAAATGCTTAGATATGATTCGATCATGAAGCTTGTGATTAATTTAAGAGAACAAAAAAGATATTGACAACAATGTTGGATGTGGGGTGGGCACATCCAACAGCTTTATCTTTCAAGTTTCAAGTATCATAAGCTAGAGTCATAGACCTAGAGAATGATTGAGATCAAACTATTTATAGATTATACACATCTGAATTAATTGAAGACCAAAGTGACCATCCTATACTTTGAGATTGAAACATTAAAGTATTAGATTAAAAAGTCTACCATTACACAATAATTTTGCAAAACTCATCAACAACAAAATATAGATATTCACTTATATATAAATAGATAAACCAAATAAAAGATACCTACCTAGTTCGAGTATACTAACATGAGTACACATGGGTAAGTGGGGATGCATGGTTAAGATAGTGCTCTTCACGTGCCTTGTGATAAAACACCCAGAGAATCGATGGAGACCCTTCAAGGAGAGACACATACTATGAATTGACTAACTCACTTGTACTCAGCCAGTAGATGTAAAATAAACTTCTCTATTTATTTTTTATTTTTTGGTATCATATTCTCATATTTAATTGTCCTTTTGGTGCTATCATAACCTCCAAACATTGGTCACATTCAACATAGTTGTTATATTTGTGTTGTGAGTTCATTGCTTAGTAGTTTTGAATGATAATCATGTGATAATATATGAATATGATGATGAGTCTTATGGGACCTTAGAATTTTGATTAAGATTCTCAAAGAATTATATAAGATGGGGACCTTGTTTGTTTCTAATCCCAACATTGTAGGACATGAATCATATTATCCATATGAAATATTATCCTCACCAAAACTAGACAAAAGTTTATAAGGATATGCTCATATGCTCTTTTTTTCTTGGTCCCTAACTACTACCACCTTGCAAAATCTTTGTGATGGCCATTATTTGCAACCTGTAGTTAGGATCAATAATTGTGCATATGGATTTTATAATCTTGTGCTTTCTACTAACATTGGTAACATGAAAGACACTTGTGAATACATTTTATTAGAAGTGTACTTGTCTGAAAGTTTCCAAATAGCTAGCACACATCATTTTTGATAAAGTAAAATAGTATTTTAGGTCCTAATATTGAGTCATACATACACATATAGATGACAACATAACTTTGTATTTATTCATTTATGCGTTATCATATAACAACAGAATTCATCATATTTGGATAACAACTTTCCATTTAATACACAAAAATAATATTAGATAAAAGTGGATTAAAAAACATATAATTGTAGCATAAAATGATATCAAAAACATTATAATGAAATAGAAAGAAAAAAGAGATGAAATATCAGAGAAGATGAAAAAGAAAAAGCTAAAGAGATGAGAGATTAGATGAAAAAAGAAATATTAAAAATGTAATTGGAAGAGAGAACAATAGAATAAAAATAATAAGATGGAAAAAAAATAATTTAAAAGATGAAAGACTTGAAAAGAATAGGTGGTATGTACTTGGAAAAGAAGATGACAAGAAGATACAATACCGCTAGGAGAGATTTGAGAAGACTTAAACTGAAACAAGTGTGAGGAAGAGAAAATCATTGGTAATTGTAAGGCTAAAGTATAATAGGTTTCAATTTGGGTTGGATATAAGTTAATTGAAGTTTTGGGGTTGTAACATAATGTGGTTTGATTCGGTTTGTAAAATATAAACCACAAACCGAACTGAACCGCGCAGTTTGTTAAAAAATGGCCCAAACACATCCGAACAAAATGCAGTTTTTGCGGTTTCAATTTGGTTTGGTTCGGTTTTGCGATTTTCTATTGGGTCGATTTGGTTTTGAACACCCCTAGTTACTTTTCTTAAGATTTCTATTTTATAAGTACTTTATTCCCCAACAGTCATGAAGAGAGAAAATAAATTTGAATTTTATTTTGAATTTTAAAATAAAAACCTCGTTGACTCAATTACCATAAAAACCAAACAATCATCACATTAAAGCACCTTTAATTTCAAATCAAACTAGAAAATTTTATCTTATATCCTTACAATTATCCCTCACACATATAATTTATTCAATTTGACTAAAATACCTCAGTATAATTAGTATCTGTCAAAATTTTCATTTTTTCCATATTTCAATTTTAAGTTATCTGATCCAATGAAAGAAAGTTGAGAGAATATGAGAAAATTTTACATACCGGAAGTCTTACCCCCAAGTATTCGAGCCTTAAAACATAATCAAAAGTCTTACTTCCAAGATCTCTGAGCCACAAAACTTACCCGTAAGTCTTATTTCCAAATTCTCTAAACTACAATACAACATTGGAAGTCTTACTTCCAAGTTCTCTAATCCACAAACTAACTCCCCATAAGTCTTACTTCCAAGTTCTCCAAACCACAAACTAACTCCTAATCTGACATGGTTTTATTATTGAGCTCGTTGCGGTTGTGAAACCTCGTGCATACGTATCCTCATGGTGCAATAAAAAAGTCAGAGCTTTGTAGTTCGTATTAATTAAATCATTCATGCATTTTCCCTTAGTGAGTAATTTATAGATATACACACCCATTGATTAGAACAACAAGAGTGAATCAAGTGGTGTACTACGTACGTGATGGATGCCATACCTTCCCCTTGCATAATCGACTTCCATACCTAGATATTTTATTAGGGTTTTATTGATATTTTCCCATTTCCTTTGCTGGAAACAATAAAGTTTGGTGGCGTTTCTTTCTCATTCGACTTAAGTTAATCAATAGCTTAATCTCAAAATTTCTCGCCGCGGCAACAGTGACATTATATGTGTATATGTTTAAGTTGCTGCCAATATTGTAAAGGTCCTAATAATTCTAACATCCAATATGTTTCCTAAAAATTTCATTTCTTCCAATCTAATGAGACTTCTGGCAACAAAAATCTATGCTTCATTTTTATCTGAATAGAAAAATTATATCAAAATTATTAAACATATATAAAAAATATGTCAAACTTTACTAACATAAATATATAACTACTTGAATCCAATCATTTTCGTTGATACACCAATGTATAATAAATAGAGGCAACATGTAAATGAGATGTCGTCATAAGAAAGAAAGTCAGACTAGGATGCCTTAAACAAGAAAGAATAACGTTATACCAATTTGCTGTCACATAACTCATATATGGTAATTCCATCAATTTCTCCTTTGGCAGAGGACCTAAACATGAAATCATCAAAGATTGTCTCACTTCTAATAATCGATCTCCGAATAACTTGAGACTTGATCTTTTTCTCAATTCATTATCCAGGTCTCAACGGACAATGGACCAACCGTCCTCACCATATCCATGCAATAATACAATGACTATATAGTCACAATTTTCATCTTCTTTAACAATAAATAAATCATCAATATATGACCTAATATGTTAAAGAAATTGAGAAATGAATTGATTCTGAGTTAATTTCTTCTTAGATGACAACTTTTGAGATGATTGATTCTGAGAAGATTGTGATCGTTGTGTTCATGGCCTCTTTGAAGATCTTTGAGAAAGTATGCTTGTTCAACATTCTCATGATATAAAGGATCCCGATAAACATCATACCACACTTTTTTCTTCCCTTTGTTCTTCACTCTTCCTTTGGTTTTTATTTTCTAAGGTGGTGGGCACATTAAAGCCATAGTAGGATAAATAATTTCACACACCCTAATTTTTAATATTTTTTCTTACAACATCCAGTGACCTGGACCTTCTCCATAATGCTTCTATTTCACTTGTCATGTCTACCTCTGATTCATCATTCATATCAACCTACTGTTGATCTTACATGCTCAATCTTCTTCAATAGATGTAAACAACATATATAAGTATTAAATCACCACATAGTATGCGTCTTTATAACTCAAAAGCACAAGGCAATCCATGTGATGTTTTAAGAAAACACCCGCAGATTAAGGTGTTGGTTCCCATATAATCAACCTTCGAGAAGCCTTCAACAATGCGTCTCAAAGCAACTCTTGATACTGATCCATGCAGATTCATATAAATTGGACTAGCGTGTGCATGCTTAACCTCATAAAATACCTTTTGAAAAGCAGCTCTAATGTTGCCCAATTGTAACTTCAAGTTATTGTTCACAGCCTCCCAACATTTACACAAGTCATATATATTATTCTCCTTACCACATAATCTACAACTCTTCTCTCTACATGCCCAAACCACCCAAGTCTATTTTCCACCATCTTTTCTACTATAAGCTCTACCCTAACACTCTCTAAAATTTTCATCTTTAATCATATCCTTTCTAGTCTTACCATACGTCCAACGCAAAAAACCTCATCTCTGGCACACTTACTTTATTCTCGTGTTAAATCTTAAGCGCCCAACATTCTGTATTGTACAACATCGCAACTCTTACCGCACTCCTATAAAATTTTCATTCAGCTTGAGCGGTTATTTTGTGTCACATAAAACCCCTGCAACTCTTCTCTATTTCAGCCACTCAGCTTGAAATCTATGATTTACACCCTTTCTATTTCTCCATCATTTTGTATTACAGACCAAATATATTAAAAATGCGTAGCTTAAGGGATGATATGGTCTCTAATTTTTACCTCTAGATTATAAACACCTTTTCTTTTGCTGAGAATACATTCCATGTACTCCGTCTTACTTCTATTTAGTCGAAAACTGTGTGTTTCTATAGCTCATATCTAAGAAACAACGTCCTCCTTCGACTTAGATATGAGAGTCGAAAACAATGTGATGTATGTGATATTAGTAGGTGACTTTTTGGCTGAATTCCAACACATGAAAATTGTTATACACCAAGCCTATAAGGTCAAAGACCTTGGTACACTCAAATATTTTTTGGGATTGGAGGTTGCACATTCCAAACAAGGAATATATATCTGCCAAAGAAAATACTTACAATTCACATTGTTTCGCAGTTGATCCATGTCATAGTGATTTAAGAGTTTTGCTGTTGAAGCGGTAAAGCGGCAAACAACAAAATTTTTGGAAATATTTATCCAAAAAAATTATCCTCTCCACAGGGACTAGTGTATTGAACTGTCGTTCAACAATTTCCAAAGTTATGAGTTTGGATTAAATTGTTTAAAGCATAAAAATAGAAAAGTAAATATCAACACAAAAAGAATTCATTCTTTAGAGAGAAGATAATTATCAGGCAGGCATATTATCTACTTCTCACAAACTTTAACTTATCGACCAATTATACCCAACCTATAGTACTCGTCAGTATCATCCAACATCGCTCACACCCTAAGTCATTTCTAACCCAAAGTAGAGATGACTACTATATCATCTTGGAGATGATCTCTCAACTAGCCTCAACAACACATTAGACATCCATATCAATCGTATCGACAATCTCTCAGCCAACACAACTAACACTGAAGGGTTAAGCTTCGACACCCATAAATATTGTTAGCTCTAAATTTATCTCTAGAATCCAGAAACTAACAGATAATCATCCTAGATAAAGATTCGAGCAGTATATGTCTATAACAACCTAAACCCCGAGCACAGAGCAAAAATCTAAGACAACAATCAACACAAATTTATAAAGCAGGTTATATATAACGCCATGGGAGACAAATATACATGAGTTCAAAGTAAATACATATACAAAACCCAACTAAGAGAGAATACACAAAGAAGAAGAGAATTGATCCAAAAATGACAAAATATTAACCAAATTGATGATTTCTTATTCTTTGATTTTGAGCCTTATTCGTTGATGAGTTGCTCAAAATCACGCGGTTGAAGCTGTGTCTTCGACATTTTTAATGCTCATCCTCCGAATACGCCTCAATACCTACAAAATGAATAGAAAACTATCAAACGATACACAAATACACCAAAACTCGACTAAATACAAAAGTATACATGTAATATACCCTAAAACGCGTAAAGTTGAGGAAAATAGTAGATAAGTGCACCAAATTAAAATTATAAACCAAAATAACTACAAAAATGCACTTATCAACAGCCTAACACAACCCTCTCCTTTTATTTGGGTTTGGAATCGGTTATATATAACAAAACTAACATAGGCAGGATTAAAAGGATCATCATATCTCTGATTAAAAAAAAATTAATAATTTGAAAGTTTGCATTTTAGATAATAACTTATTTGTAAGTTATTCAGTGAACATCATAAAAACTATTGGAAAACTTCTAACCAAGTTATCCGATAAAGATTATAATACTAGATAACTTTTATATAAATTATCCGATGAACATATAACATTTCCGAAATACTTAATTGCAAGTTATCCAACGAATAAAAATTACGTACCAAAATTCTTTAAGTAAAGTTATCCAGTCCACTGGTGTAGCTGTATAAATTACTCCAATTTTGAAAAATTTAATTGTTATAGTAAAAATTGAATAGTAGATTTTTTTATATATAAAAAGGATAGAGTTCCAAAATTTTGAAAAATGTAAGGTAGGAAAATAATAGCAGGGGTAGGGTAAAATTTCCCCAAACTATCATTCATATAAGCTAAATTTAATGCATTAAATAAAATAATCCAACATGTAGTATATCTTGAATTTCAAATTGCCAAACACTTAAAATTTCAAGTTTCAAAAATGAAGTTTACCCTTCTCAATCTGCTGTCTCAACACATGGTCAGGGAGTATCAAAACAAATAAAATAAGGGACCATGAGGATTGAGGAATGCTGGATTATGACATGTTGACCCACACTGAAAGAGACATTCTAATATCACTTTGATATTTCCTTGAGATTTTTTGAATTTTCAAACAAACAGATGCTTACACAAAATGCATACCTGTATGCCTTGTATAGTTGTATTCATATATGCGAAAACTATTTCATAGCAAAACATAAATCAACCCACCAAGTCCACTCAAGCTGTAGCCGTAATTCGAATCCTAATGAAACAAGATTCGTCGAGTTCATTCAAGCACCACCTGCCAATCTCCAGACTGTTGAGGCTCTCAATATACCTTCAACTCTAAGGCAAATTGTGATGCCATTTGACAAGTCCAAAGGTAGCTGAATGATAAAGCAGCAGTTATAAACCTATAAGGCAAACCAATTCATGATTCTAGTTAAACCTTAAACTCTAAATTTATAAAAGAAAACCATCACATGTTTCTAAAATAATATAAGCAAGTGTAAACAACATATCTAAGGGCAAAGTCAGATATTCAGTTTCAATAGCTAAATCTTCTTGTAACTTCAAGGCCTGTATTCATGCATAAAAACAATATTTTTATTAGAGCAAGAAAGACAATTTGATCGTTCATGGTAAAGCTCAGCTCTTCCAAACTAAAAGAAATGTGCCACATTTTTTATTATGCATGCAAAATAATTTTACAGCTCATGGTAAAACTCAGCTCTTCCAAACTTGATGAAATAACCAGATTTTTATTAAGCAAGCAAGAAAGATAAATTGACAGTACATGGAAAATAAACAAAGTCCTTCCAAACTTAATGAAATTTATTAGGAAATTGGTCATGAGTTATTTCACATTGTGTTAGAGACCGATAGAAATCAACCGGTATATAAAAGAAAATAGGGAAAATCTCTTAGAATTACAAAATAGAACCGCGGAATTTTGAGGGTTTGCACCTCCCAATGCCAAAATGGCCCCTATAATTCCTACCCAATTCCTATTGGGCCTCATCTATTGGGCCTTGTGGCCGGCCCAAAACAAGTACAATAAATGTTGCAAGAATCTGCGGCACAAAAGATAACAGAATAAAGGAGCATCTTAAAAAAAAAAACATAGAAGAAACGTTCGTATCTAGCACTTTCTAAATAAACATGAACTAAGTGCAACTTCAACCTAATTGTTTCTGTTATATAAATCAGTCTATTCATTACCTCTCCGTTTCTGTTATATAAATGGCTTCTATAATAATAGTGAACATGTAGGTGATGCGAAAATTCAGTCTATTCATTACCTAAGGAGACACTAAATTTAGACTATGTTTATGTTAAGTTTCTAGTAGTCTGTTTCCTTAATAAATTAAGTTTGTTATTTTTACCTATTCTTTAGGAGGATCCATGTTATTAAGACTTGTTAAACGTGGATTTAGTGGAATTAGTGGTTCCTTTATTTTCTAGGTTATCAGTTACTTACACTTGTATTTAACTGCATTTCAACTCAATAAACCAGTATTCAAATTCTGCAATATATTTTTCTTACATAATTTTAACATTGTGGTACCAGAGCTCCCTACTGGGGGCCTGAGTTGAAAAAGCCGCAGCTTTCATTCTTGTCGCAGCAAGAGCTGCTTTAATGGCGTCTGAAAACAACAACTTTGTGCAACCTGCTATTCCACGCTTCGATGGTCACTATGATCATTGGAGTATGTTGATGGAAAATCTCTTGAAATCCAAAGAGTATTGGACTCTTGTGGAAACTGGCATCACCGCACCAGAAAATGAATCGGCTTTGACAGAAGCACAAAGAAAGAGGTTAGATGATCAGAGATTAAAGGATTTGAAGGCAAAGAATTATTTGTTTCAAGCAATCGATCGTGCTGTACTGGAGACCATCCTAAAGAAGGACACTGCTAAAGATATATGGGATGCAATGAAGAAGTATCAAGGCACTGCACGGGTAAAACGTGCACAACTCCAAGCTCTTCGCAAAGCGTTCGAAATTCTTCACATGAAGGAAGGCGAGTCTGTCAACGATTATTTTTCAAGAACACTGTCAATTGCAAACAAGATGCGCATTAGCGGAGACAAATTGGAAGAGGTTGCGGTTATTGAGAAAATACTTCGCTCAATGACACGCAAATTTGATTATGTGGTGTGTTCCATTGAAGAATCGAATGACATCGATAGTCTTTCGATTGATGAATTGCAAAGCTCACTATTAGTTCATGAGCAAAGGATGGTTAGCTATGTCGTGGAGGAGCAAGCCTTGAAAGTCACTGCTCATGAAGGAACCATTTCTTCGGGAAGAGGACGAGGGGGATTTCGAGGAAGAAGAAAAGGTGGAGGACGTCAATTTTACAATCGTGAAGCACAATTTGACAAGGCAAGGGTGGAGTGCTATCATTGTCACAGGCATGGCCATTATCAATATGAATGCCCTGCCAAAGAGAAGGAAACCAAGGTACATTTTTCTGAAACTGAAGAAGAATTGCTTTTGATGGCTTACAGTGACAAGAATAATTTACCAGGTAATACTTGGTATTTAGACTCCGGGTGCAGCAATCACATGTGTGGAAACAAATATTGGTTTTATGATTTGGATGAAAGATTTAGAGAAACCGTGAAGCTTGGTAACAATTCCTGCATTTCTGTCATGGGAAAAAGGGATATTAAATTCCATGGTAAAAACAATGTTATCCATACAATTTCTAGTGTGTTTTATGTCCCTGATTTGAAAAGTAATCTCATTAGTATGGGACAACTACAAGAAAAAGGTTACATCATCATCATCCAACAAAGCAAGTGTCAAATTCATCATCCTGAGAAGGGTCTAATAGCTGAAGCAGAAATGACATCCAATCGTATGTTCCCTCTACACATTCAGCATAGTGTCCAGAAGTGCTTCTCCACAAAAGTGCAAGATCCAACATGGTTGTGGCATCTACGTTATGGTCATTTGAGTTTCAAAGGTTTGAAGACCCTATATGAGAAGAACATGGTGGAAGGACTGCCTAATATCAACAATTCCATAGAAATGTGTAAAGATTGTATTATCGGTAAACAACATCGTGATTCTTTTCCACAAGCAAAAGCATGGAGAGCTGGAAAAATTCTACAATTGTTACATTCTGACATTTGTGGACCAATCAATCCAACCTCGAATGGAAACAAAAGGTACTTCATTACCTTCATTGATGATTATAGTCGAAAAATATGGGTTTATTTTTTACAGGAGAAATCTGAAGCCTTTACTGTTTTTAAAAGCTTTAAGGCTCGAGTTGAAAAAGAATCTGGCAAGTGCATTCAGACCCTTCGTACAGATCGTGGCGGTGAATGTAACTCACATGAATTTACAAGTTTTTGTGAGTCGCATGGAATACGGAGGCAGCTTACTGTTGCATACACACCACAACAAAATGGTGTGGCTGAAAGAAAGAATCGGACGATTATGAACATGGTGCGAAGCATGATGGTGAAAAGGGGTATTCCTAAGACTTTCTGGGAAGAAGCGGTCAATTGGAGCGTTCACATACTCAACCGAAGTCCTACCCTTGCTGTGAAAAACATCACACCTCAAGAAGCTTGGAGCAATGTCAGGCCTTCGGTGGACCACTTTAGAATTTTTGGGTGTATAGCGTATGCCCATGTTCCGAACGAGAAGAGAATAAAGCTTGATGATAAAAGTGTGAAATGTGTTTTTATTGGTGTTAGTGAAGAGTCCAAGGCGTACAGGTTATATAATCCCATTACCGAGAAAATAATCATAAGTCGAGATGTTCTCTTTGATGAAGAAAATACATGGGATTGGTGCAGCACCGAGAAACAACAAACGTTAATTGATGGTGAGGAAGATGGCGAAACAAGTCAGGATTCTAAATCACAGTTACAACTTCCTACTCAGTCCCTTGGAGAAATTTCGCCAAATCCTTCATCAAGTGTCTCAATTCCAAATGAAGATCAATTATCTATTTCAAAACCACAACGACAGAGGAGAAAACCAGCTTGGATGGTAGATTACGTGGGTGGAGATGAATTGTCTGATGAGGATACTACTGCACAACTTGCTTTATTTGCAGGCTCTGATCCTATATTGTTCACAGAAGCAGTGAAGGAAGAAAAATGGAAAAAAGCCATGGATGCAGAAATTGAAGCCATAGAGAAGAATAAGACGTGGGAATTAACTGATCTTCCAAAAGGACAAAAAACCATTGGTGTGAAGTGGGTTTACAAGACAAAGTTGAATGAAAAAGGAGAAATTGACAAGTTTAAAGCAAGGCTGGTTGTCAAAGGATACAAGCAAGAGCATGGGGTTGATTATGAGGAAGTTTTTGCTCCTGTAGCAAGACAAGATACAATTCGATTGGTGGTTTCTTTAGCAGCACAAAATTCATGGCCTATATTTCAACTTGATGTAAAATCCGCCTTCCTGAATGGTGAACTACTTGAGCAAGTCTACATTGAGCAGCCTCCTGGTTATGTGGTAAAAGGTAATGAACATAAGGTTTACAAATTGAGGAAGGCCTTATATGGTCTGAAGCAGGCACCTCGAGCCTGGTATAGTTGTATAGATGACCACTTTGAGAAGACAGGTTTCAACAAATGTCCATATTAGCATACTCTATTCATCAAGTCAGGTGAAGGAGGTAAAATATTGATAGTTTGCTTATATGTTGATGATCTTATTTTCACGGGTAATGATGAAACTATGTTTACTGATTTTAAGAGTTCTATGATGGCTGATTTTGACATGACTGATTTAGGAAAGATGAAATATTTTCTTGGTATAGAAGTAGTGCAAACAGGTGCTGGTTTGTTTATTGGGAAAAAGAAATACGCTCAAGAGATTTTGGAACGGTTTCAGATGGAGAATTGTAACCCAGTTGGAACTCCAACCGAACCCGGTTTGAAGCTCTCAAGTGATCATGATGGAGAGAGGGTTGACAGTACTTACTTCAAACAAATTGTTGGAAGCTTAATGTACTTGACAGCCACTAGGCCCGATATCATGTATGTTGTGTGTGTGATTAGTAGGTATATGGAAAGACCAACAGAGCTGCATCTTAAAGCTGCAAAAAAGGTATTCCGTTACTTGAAAGGAACAACAGATTTTGGTATATTCTACAAGAAAAATGGAGAATCTGTTTTGACTAGTTTCACCGACAGCGACTATGCGGGTGATTTGGACGACAGGCGAAGTACATCAGTCATGTGTTTATGGTGGGATCAGCAGCTGTATCATGGGCATCAAAGAAGCAACAAGTTGTTACTTTGTCCACAACCGAAGCGGAGTTCATAGCTGCAGCAACTTCAGCATGCCAAGCAATTTGGCTAAGAAGAATTCTTGAGGAGTTACACTTTCATCAAGACAGGCCAACTGTAATTCACTGTGACAATAGTTCAACTATCAAGCTATCTAAAAATCCGGTTTTACATGGGAGAAGTAAACACATTGATGTACGGTATCATTTTCTTCGTGATCTTGTTACTGATAGAACTATAGATTTAGTGTATTGTCGAAGTGAAGACCAAGTGGCTGATATCATGACCAAGTCTTTAAAGCTGGAAGCATTTGCAAAGCTACGTGGATTACTTGGAGTTTGTTCAAGTTTAGTTTTAAACTGATTAATATATTATATATATGATTCAGTTTAAGGGAGGGTGTTAAGTTTCTAGTAGTCTATTTCCTTAATAAATTAAGTTTGTTATTTTTACCTATTCTTTAGGAGGATCCATGTTATTAAGACTTGTTAAACGTGGATTTAGTGGAATTAGTGATTCCTTTATTTTCTAGGTTATCAGTTACTTACACTTGTATTTAACTGCATTTCAACTCAATAAACCAGTATTCAAATTCTGCAATATATTTTTCTTACGTAATTTTAACAGTTTATACTTATGGAACAGAACGGAGAGAAACGGAATGAAACATTATAAGATAATGAAATTGAGCAGAGAGCATGATGGAGTATACATTCCCCTCCATTATTTAGATATTTCATTAATGATGTTCCATTTCTTTACATACACTTCAAATCAGATGGAGTAAAAAATAGAGGATTGAATGAAATGGATTCTATCATGTTCCGTTCCACTCCGTTCATTATTTGTAAATTCAAACAATAGCATTACATTATTTACCACTTCATTCCATCACATACCATTAATCCAAACATAACTTAGAGAAATATAGACTCCATCCTACTACACTACAACACTACGGGAAGATGAGACGCAAATGTTGAACACAGAAACAAATTTACCTAACGATAACGATAAGCCATGGTTTTGACACTCTTGATGATAGAAAAGAAAAAAAAACAGAAAATTGACATTTATCTTGGTTCCATGACAATGTTAAATTCAAATCATTAACAAACTTCTTGAATAAGGCTTGTTGTTGTTGTAACAAAGTTCTAATCCATACAATCCACCATCGAATTTGACAAACCCATCCGCTTTTCCAAAGTAAAGCTCTATGATATTCTGAAAAGCATGTAACGTAAGCATACTATCAGAACCCACCTTATGAATCTTCCCTGCAAGGCGATCCACCTTCATCGACTCACAAACCCTATCCAACCCACCATACATATCATAACAGAATTTCATCAAATGCTTAACATCAAACACATTGTCCTCGCAAACCACCTTCACAACTTCAATAAACTCCTCTAAATCCTCATGTCACGAAATGTCATTAACTTGACAAGATATCAAAAATCGCAGGCGCTATGAAACGTCACCCACCTTACACTTTCATTACATACAATCCCAAACGACATTATCATCTCAGCAAATATAAACGAGTCAATCCCAAACTTCCTATTCTTCTCGAAATCAATCCCTTGACGCCTCAAGAACTCAACAGACTCTATGGCATAGTTATCTCCAACAAGATCAAAGTCTTTGAAATTAAACTCCCAAATATACGATTTCTCCCTAGGTTGGGAAGATCATATTTATAATCAGATAGAGTGAGTCCAATCTGTATCATATGCAACTGGTCCACATTGGCTTTAAGAATAGCGTAGAGATTGTTACCACTGTTTTGAAACAGATCACCGGGATCAGTACGGACAATTACCCCGTGAAATACGATATCCTTGAAAATGAAAGGATACATATCAATTACGGATCGAATCAATCTGAATTCGCGATCAAGATTGGAACTCCATACTGATCTGGTAATAATCACTGCTTTTTGATTTAGATTCTGTAATAGCCCGTTTAGGCTTCTTATTTTACTGCGGAAAGCTAGTTAAGTTTTAAATGTTTGATTTATCAGAATCAAGAACGCGTATCCGTGATTTTTATTTTCTTTTTGAATAGATTCAGAGTTTATGTCTAGAAAGTGCCAAGCGTTATTGCGTGGTTACTTTTTTAGGAATGGTTTGAAATGGAATCTCGATGATGAAGACATTGAAAATTGAGAAAAAATTGAAATAACAAGTATTTCAAAAAAAAATTTAAAAAAAAAAACATTTTCAAAAAATTTACATGAGTAATTAGGTTTTGGAACTATCCTACACATAGGAACCAACCCATAACATCTAAGGCAAAAAGAAATATATTGTGTATGCGTCACTCCAGGTGGTGCCTGGTGTAGGCAAAATTAGTCTTCATCTCAACTTGAAGAATAGTGTAGGGTGTGGTTTTTTCATGTTTTCAGTGTTGTGTCATTTTTGAAATTAATTAATACGATGTTTAGCTGCTTTTTTCTAAAGAAAAATGACATGCAATGCCTATAAAAGAGAACAACTACATTGAACTTATATATATATATATATATATATATATATATATATATATATATATATATATATATATATATATATATATATATATATATATATAGGGAACGTATCTAGTGAGAACTAATATCTACGTGAGAAACGAGAACAATTAATCATAACCATTAATTTTTTATCCATTGAAATTAATGGATCAGATTAATTTCTCTTTCCGTGGTCCTCTTTTTTATAACTTATTTAGTCTATACCAAAATTTAATTCATGTTATATTTTAGGAAATATGATAACTAATTAAATTCTTTTTATAAATTTTTTAACATAAAATAATTTTATTGAAAGTATTTTTTATTTTTTAATCAATATACAAATATTTATTATTATTATTATTATTATATCAAAATAATAATAAGTAAAATATAAATTAAAACCTATGAAAATATTTTTAGATTAATATATAATTATATTATCGATTTTAAATAATATATTCATTGCTATTTTTTATTCAATAACAATAGATATAATTTAATTGATTATCATTATTCTAAACATAAACTAATTTCCTCTCTAGTGTTTTGTTATTTTATAATTATATTATCTTTATTATCATTGTATTAGAAAAATTAACATTATAATTAAAAGCCTTAATATAACTCTATATTAATTCCCTAAAAATATATTCTACAACTACACATCGTAGTATTCAAATAAAAAAATTAATACAATTTTATATTAATCAAAATTATTAATATAATTATAAATTAATATAAGAACTAATATAACCATATAATAATCAAGATATTTAATACTACTGTATATTTTTATTATATAGTTATATTAATTATTTTTATTAATATGTATTTATATTATTAATATAGTTATATTAATATTTTTTAACAATATATATTTTTATTATATGGTTATATAATTAATTTTTATTTTTTAATACAATAACATTAAATATTTGTATATTAATTAAAAATAGAAACTATCGATAAAAGTATTTTATGTTGAATAATCTATAAAAATAATATAACTGGTTATTACAATTCTTAAAATAAAACAAATAAATTTATTTTTAAAATATAATGTGAATTAAATACGTATTGTTTAGATGACTTAAATTTTAAACAAAAATACAAAATATATTTGTATTATATTTGATGAAAATATCCTAAATAAAATTAAGTATGATAGTATCGAGCTTTTAAAGATATTTTAATAAAAATTTAATAATCCCAATACAAATATTTTAGGTAACAATATCTCTTTATGGAAGTTTTAAATATTAAATGTAATAGAAAAAATTCAATAAGGTACTCTTTATATGGAATTTTCAAATCTGAAACGTTAATTAAATCTAATGGTTGATAATGATAGTTCTCATTTCTCACGATAGATATTAGTTCTCACTGGATACGCTCCCTATATATATATATATATATATATATATATATATATATATATATATATATATATATATATATATATATATATATATATATATATATATATATATATATATATATATATATATAAAAGTAGTTAACTTTCACACTTACACTAACGAGTGTATAATACAAAGGAATCATTGAAACCGAACCGTACAAGTGTTCTTTGTGTATAAGTGTGCCCCTGGAAATAGTTTAGCACTGGAGTTAAAACGAAAAACAAACTGGTTCCAATATTGAAATGGATTCTAATAGTTCAACAGTTTTTAACAATGACCATTATCCTATCCTTGTCCAGAACAAAGGTCTATTTACATCAGATGATTCTCTTCTGACAACCAAACAATCAAGAAACATTGTTAACGAATTGTTTATGGAAAAATATATATGAGTGAGGACTTCATAGTAAATGACAAACAATATGCAACTGTCCCAATTCATTCTGACACCCTATACACGTTCGAGTAAAGTCTTAAGATCGAGTATATGAACAAGAAAATTGGTGTTTCAAGATATATGCTTCTAGTACTTGTTCACTCGGCTAAGCTTCACTCAGATTATAGTAGAAAGACATCGAGAATTCTGAGCTTCATATAACAAGGCATGGAATAGAAATTGCATTCCATAATTATGCTCATGGTGATTGAGGCTGCAATAGACATGGTTGAGAAAACTCATGGCCAATTCCACGTGTTAGTTATTCCACGTGCAAGTCATAAGAAACCTTTAAACCTTAACTGAAGCTACAAGATAAATAACATTAATGAGTCCACACTTTCTATAAAAGAGCAAAAGGCCAACAATTCACAGTAGAAAACCATCTCTAACACAAGCATTCAAGAGCAGTCAGTTGTTTGTAGGAGTCTTTAAAACCAAATCGGTCCAATAAAAAACCGTAAAACTGAACTAAATCGAAACCGCAAAAAACCGTATTTGGTTCGAATGTGTTTGGGTCATTTTTTAACAAACCGTGTGGTTCGGTTTGGTTTGCGGTTTATATTTTACAAACCGAACCAAACCGCATTATGTTACAACCACCCAAACTTTAATTAACTTTTATTCAACTCAAACTCAAACTTATTATGCTTTATCCTTACAATTACAATGATTTTCTATTTCATTATAATGTTTTTGATATTATTTTATGCTACTATTTATATTTTTTATTCCACTTTTATCTAATATTATTTTTGTATATTAAATGGAAAGTTGTTACCCAAATATGATGAATTTTGTTGTTATTTGATAACGCATAAATGACTAAATACAAAGTTATGTTATCATCAATATGCGTATGTATAGCTCAATAAATTTTTGTAAAAAAATACTGAACCAATTCAAACTATATTGGTTTGGTTCGATTTTATTTCTAAAAGACAACCGAACCAAACCGAACCGCACACTTTTTTTTCTTGCGGTTCGGGTGATTTTTTACGTCAAAACCGCGCAAACCGCACCGCGAACACCGCTGATTGTTTGTATGTTGCATGGTTTTAAAGTCCCACATTAAAAAAAATTCATATCTTTTATACAATAATTTTCAAATCTTGAAATATTGGGCTTTGTGAAGAGTTCATAGGGCTTAAAGCCCAAAATAACGTTCTAATTAATAAGACAATTTCTTTTTACATCCATGAACTTTCTTAGACACTTGTTGTGAAACTCCAAAATACTCATATATTTCGGATGTGCATCTCCGAAAGCACCTTTTTCTATAAAATAAGGTGATTTCGGATGTTCAAATCCGAAGAAACCCTATTTTTTAGAAAAAATGTGTCTTCGGAGATCCACATTCGAAGACACCATTTTTTGGTATCCATTGTGGTATCCTGTTTCAAACCGTTGTGGTATCCCTTTTTCCGTAGTAGTGACTTTGTCCTTAAACCTGTTTCTATACCAATACTAGTCTTGACCAAGTTGCAATAGAATTCCTTCTCATGATCAGGATTAAATTTCTTGTTTAACCTAATGAACTTAAACAAATAACTTATAGAAAAAGGTTGAAGTAATTTTGGTCTAATCTCACCTTCACAAGTACAATCAACATAGTATTCTGATTCGACTGGTTTGTTCAAAAAAGTATTAGCAAATGTTGATAGACTCTCTTTAGGAAGTAAGTGGGTTACCTTGTTACACAACAAAGTTATAGAAGAGTTTGAAGAACTAGAACCAGGCCTTTTCTTGGACCTCTTTTTCAGAGTACCGTCATCAGATGCTTTGCTAGCTTTAGTCTTACTTCTTGCTTTCTTAGGAATTAGAACCGTTAGTGGAGGAGATGAGATGTCAGCATCAGGAGGCAAATTGGAAGAAGAAGCATGTCTCTTTCCCTTGGATTAAAGTTGAGAAGCCATGATGATGATGAATAAATGAATGGAATAATGATGATTTGATGACTCACAATGATGTTTGAATGGAGTTTGGAAATATTGTTCAGAGGGGTTTTCAAAAGAGAATGAAAAATGAAATGAGCTTGAAAAAAAATGAACTAAAAAGGAGAAAACGGCGTGACCCTTCAGTTCGTGATTCGAATCAAGTTAAAATTTTGATTTTAATCATGAATTTTATTTTTGAATAAAAACAACTTTGATTCGAATCAAGTGTTAAAAATGATTCGAACCAATTTAGACGATATAAGGTTTAACTAGCTGAATATGATACTAATTAGAAATCAATCAGAACAATAACATAAACTTTAGAATATTAATTTCATAGAATTCCTCTTGCACATATGAAAAATACTTTATCAGACTCTCATTCACAAGGCTTGGATGAACTTGAGAAGACAATATGATAAATAATGATTGACAAACCTTGTCAATCCTGAAACACTTATTCAACTTTTTGAAAATGGATTAGTACTTCAAGTATATTCCTTGAATCTTTTGTACTTGTTGAAACTTCGGAGAATCAATGTCAATAGCCATAACACTGCCCCACCTCCTTTTTATGATGACCTTGGAAGAATAGGTCACTAAGAATATGATTTTGCTTCCTTCTTTTATTTTATAATAATTTCCAGCATAATAATGTGAATGTATGTCCATCTTTAATTAGGATTAATCTGAAACAACTTTCAAGTCGAACTGCACATACCTCAAGAAGTTGTTAGTTCAATCCTAAATGAATCAAATCTTAGAAAATATCTTAAATTCAAACAATGTTTAAAGAATAAATTATCAAGTTTTTTTTAAATAATCAATGTAATGTATTGTAATGAATAATCAAGAACAACAATGTAAATTTCTTCGGTGATTCATTGAATTTGCATAAGCTTTCAAACGATTAGAGAAACTCGTCTAGGATCGAATGAACCATATCCTCGACTTTTGTGGTCGCAAGACTTTGATCAAAACCAGGCTCTTATACCAATCGTTGGGTGTATGGACACAAGTCGGTCTAGAAGGGGGGTTGAAAAGACCAATTCCCTTTTAGACTTTTTGAAAAACAATTTTAGGTCCCATGTATAAAATCAGAGATATTATAAAAAGGCGTGGAAGCATAACACAAAATGAGAAAGCTTGGAAGCATCTCAATTAAAAAATCCATATGAAATGATACATGATTTTATATATGCATTTGATTACTTCGAATGCAAGTCAATCGCAAGACTACACAAGTAGCTTTTCAACAAAGTTATTTCAAAATACAAAGCACATAAATCTTAACAAGATATAATTGAAGTCGTGATACTTCAATAAGATTGATACACCACAGACCTACGCTTATACATTAAATATCTATAAGTCAAGTCTGAATTATGTGGTATATAATCAATGCAAACATGCAACGATGCAATCGTGTGGTAGTTAATGCTTGAAAAATAAAAAAGGTTATGGAAGAAGAAGATATACACAGTAATATATAGTGGTTCAATTATCATCCTCACATTTCATACTCCACTCTTCAATGGTATAAAAATCATCGGGAAATAATCACGATCTTCTACTATTTTGATTTTGATTAGAGTATTTTGATTATAACGAACTGTCATACGAAAATTCTCTCTATTGATACAGACACTACAAACTTCTAACAAAAGTCAAGATCACATCCAATAACCTCGCTACACACAATAATTATGCTCCAAGCATTCATATTGCAATCCAGCTTATTCCATGATCTCTTGTCTGAGCAATTGTCATAGCCAAGCATTAATGGACAACTCCTAACTTTGTTTGCGATCAATCTTTCTCCAACTCCACCAAGAATGGAAATATTCCACTCTCTCCTTACGAACAGTTGATACTTGATCTCGCCAAAGTCTTCCTTGGAGTATAATGGAAACTTTATTGTTGGTGAATAAGAACAAACACCAAACTGCACTCAAGAAAAGATGCCTGCACCTGTTACAAAATAACAAACTTCACACAAAAACATTAGTAACCCTAATGTGCCACTAGTTTCCCTCAACATTTAATCTTTAGAGATGAAGGTCCTGAATATAGGAACAAGACTAAGGAGGAAGAAGATGAAAATTGCTAGAGTATCTCACAACAATATACAAACACAAGGTGTTAGTCAAGTGTTTTAGATAATGGTGAATGAAGAACACATACACACACACACACACAAGGTTCTCTTAAGTTTCTAGATGAATGGCTCTTGGGTTGATTGTTATCAAGAAATTGATTATCCATGAACACATACAAGATTAATCAACCCCCTCTCTAAATCACTCAAACACAACAACAAATTTCACAGGAACAAGATTCAACAAAAAGGATGAATTTTATCATGAATTCTTGGTCAAGAAGTTGTAATGGTGAAGATTAGAAAGAATCATGATGATATGGATGGACACACAAAAAATAGAAGAATAAATCACATTTTGTTTCTATGGGTATTACCATAGGTTTCACACTTGTTACTTTCACAAAAAGAAACAACTATTTAAATAAGAGATGGAAAATTGGATTGTTTAACACGTGATTCGAATCAAAATGGATTTATGATTTGATTCAAAATGGATTTATGATTCGAATCAATCTGTGCAGGCCATAAAGGGACATTTTCAAAGCTCATGATTCGAATCAAGGATAACACATGCTTGGAACTCTCTTCCCACATTGTCCCATTTTATTGTTCTATTTTGCTTCCTAACCACCCTCCACCATCCTTGTGCTTCTATCTCAATTCTAACAGATATGGTAAACGGAAAAAACTGCTTAGAATTAGAGAGAAGTTCTAAATGTTCTCTCTAATATAGTTGTTTTCTTTGTGACTCTTTGTTATAATGCGTTAACTAGATCCTATTATTCTCTTAATTAAATAGTTCTTATATATCTTTTAAAAATTTAAAGTCCAAAATCTAACACATTATCATATTATAAGTCTTTTTGTCTATTTTTTTTTTTAAATTTACATTTGTTTATATTAACAAGAGACAAATTATTTTTTAAAATGGTTGAATAAAGATAGTATGATTTGTTATTATACTTAAAAAGTTGTCTATCTATAAGAAGTACTAAGCATCACATTATTTCTTATTAACTTAAATTTATATGAAACTCACAAACTTATGTTGGTTTTACATATTTTTGTTAAAAATTATAAAGCCTCATATATTATTTAAAAAAATGGATACAGAAAAGAGTGAGGGTGTCAAGGCAAAACTCACTCAAAAAAATATAAATCTAAAAAAAAAAAGTCACTTATAATATTCAAAGGTACAGTGTTAGGTTTCACGTGATTCAATAGTGTATATTTTAAAGTTAATATGACTCATTTTAATTTCAACTAAACAATAATAATGTGTTGAAAAAATGTGTATTGATAACACTTCCCATGATGATAGAATTAATAACTACTATTACTGCTAAAGAAGGATTAAAAACTTTACTATTACATTAAGCTTTTTAAAACTAAGATTGTATTGTTTGTGTGACATAACATAAATGTCATTTAAAATCATATTTTGCAACTTTTTGACTATAACATCCTCAAATAAATATATAGAATAAAATATTATATATAGGACATTATGCTTGAAATTTTATAAGGCCAATAAAAAATAATAAATTAATAAATTAATTTAATTTAAAAACATAATAATAATAATAATAATAATAATAATATAATAATAATAATAATATAATAATAATAATAATAATAATAATAATAATAATAATAAATATTGTCGTGTTAATCATATTTAAGTAAATAGATCAATTTGTAGATCTAATAGTAATATTTAAATGACTCATAACACGGTTAAAGCAATTAGATTTACTTTTTTTTATATAAGAAATTAGATTTACTTTTAACCCTACTTAAAATATGTTTTATAGTTTCATAAATTTTAGATCCTCATTAATTTGGAGTTGGAAAAAAGGAATTCATTGATTTAATTTCAACGGTATTGATTAAAGTATGAAGGTTCAATTATGTAGTTTTGCTATCTTATAAATGAATCATAAATGTGTATGAGTGGTTTTTGCATTTGAGTTAGCCTCGATTGACGGTGATATAACGTACTCAATTGAACATATTTGAACTGATTTACTTTAAAATTTGTCATGATTTACTTTAAAATTTGTCATGATCTAAATTAATTATTAAATGTGGACGCGTGATTTCTGCTTTTGATCTAACCTCAATTGACAGTGATATAACGTGTTCAAATGAATATTTTTGAACCGATTCACTTTAAAATTTGTCGTAATCTAAATTAATTATTAAATGCAAACACGTGATTTCTACTTTTGATTTAACTTTAATTGACAGTGATATAATGTATTCAACTGAGCATATTTGAACTAATTCACTTTAAAATTTATCGTGACCTAAATTAATTATTAAATGTGGACGCGTCATTTCTGCCTTTGACCTAACCTCAATTGACAGTGATATAACGTGTTCAAATGAATATTTTTGAAACGATTCACTTTAAAATTTGTCGTTACCTAAATTAATTATTAAATACAGACGCGTGATTTCTGCTTTTGAGTTGACCTCAATCAACAGTGATATAACGTATTCAATTAAGTATATTTGAACTCATTAACTTAAAAATTTATCGTGACTTAAATTAATTATTAAATGCAGACGTGTGATTTTTGCATTTGACTTAACCTCGATTGACGTTGATATAACATATTACCTCTGTTCCTTTACATAAGAGACAACTCATTTTTTTTAAGTTCATTGAATAATCAATGTATCTGGTATGTATATTGACTAGATACATTAATTGTTCAATAAATTAAAAAAAAAATGAATTGTCTCTTATATAAAAGAACAAATGTAGTATTCAACTAAGCGTGCTTTAACTAATTCACTTAAAAATTTGCCATGATCTAAATCAATTATTTGAAGGATTTTCTAACCCATAAGTTTCCAAATTGAAGATTTACATTGACAAGTGATAACATTCATTAACAAGATAAAGACTACTAGTATTGAAAATAAGCAGCATTCTAATTGTTATTTTATTCAAGAATTTCTCAATCTAATGGCTATAGTTCATCCATTAATACTCAATCATTCCTTTAATGTCAATATTTCTAATGAAATAGACTATACGAGAGCCTAAGTTGATGCAATTATGGTATACCCAATTTCTCAATATCAAGTGTCAAAGATGAATAAGCAAAAGAGTGAAAGCACCAAATTAATACATTAAGCACTTATTTGATTATTACAAAAGCGATTTTATTGAAAAGAAAAATAGGTGGAAAAAAAGGTTGGCATTTATCATCTGAAGTAATATCTCCTCATTATGCTCAACTGTCTCAATTACTCTTGCATTTATGTGATTTAAATGGTCTTAATAGAATGGCCATTATTTTTCAATGCTTGGAACTACCCAACCCAACCCACTCTCTATACCATCCATTGTTTTCTAATTTAATTTCACTCTTCTTAACTCACACTATTACTCTCATTATACTCGTGGATACACATGATTTAGAAATAATATTAAATATTCAAAATATTTAATTAAATTTTTTTAGGTGAAATATAATTTGAAAATTCACCAAAGTACCAAACATATTAAAAAATTCACCAAAGATTATTAACTCCTTATCAAGTGAACTAATTTTTATTGACAAAAAATAAATAATATTCTAAGAAAAATTCTCCCATTGAATACATTGGATCATGGCTACAGAAGATCTGAAAGAAATTATAAAATTAATTTTTTTCTATGATGATTAAAAAAATTAGCTTATCTTAAATTGTACTAGTAACTAACAAGCAAAATTAATAAAGTCAACTTTCACATTTAATTACCCTCATTAGTTGCCAACCATTTCTTCTTGATTTTCAACTTGCAAAGCAATTCTCTCTCTCTCTCTCTCTCTCTAATTAGTTTAATAATAAGTTTTATTTATATATTTTTTGGTCAAATCAACATGAATATTTTTTTATATAAATAAAAATGCATATGAATAAAAAATTAATTAAAAATATGCATTAATATACTATGATGTAACATAGGTTGGGTGGGCCTTAATATTTAAAATTTTTAACTTTTTAACTGTTACCTTTTAGTATTTCAGAGGATCTATAATTCTATATACTGTCATATTTATTCTATGTTACTTTTGTTGCCGCTATTTTTTTATTGAATGATGACGTCAAACATTAAAAAAATTGATAAAACAGTAATAAAAATAAAATTAAAACTCAAGATAAACTAAAAGGTTTCTTACCTTAAATTTCAACTACAAAGGTACATCAAGTAAACCTCAACTACACTAAAAATCTGAAACCAGTAACATTTTTTTTTCATTTTTTTTTACTATATTGATAAAAATAGTGCTATTTACGTTCCATTTCTTGTTTCTTTCTTTTTGTTGCAATTTTTTTATATTGAAAGATGGTAAAAATGGAGCGCACATAGCACTACTCATAAAAAAGATAACAACATTAAAATAGTAAATTATAAATAAAATAACATATTCCTAAGATACTACTTCTAATACTACTAATAATTATAATATTAATATAATATTATAACATAATATTCCTAGTTCTGAGAAGAAAAAAAACAGATTTGAAACACAGTACTCTGTTTCAGTTTTTGTTTCTAAACTCTGTTTTCTTCTAATTCTTCTTATTGTTGTTGAGAAAATCAAGCAAAACGGTGCTTTCACATTTGGGACACTTTGGATCATTCTCGGAGAGCATCACATACATGAGACAGCGAGGACAACCAACGAGTAACATCGAGGTTGCTTCGGGGCTGTTCGGTCCATTCTCAGATGAAACACAAGAACTCGGCGGCGACACCGAAGCTGATCGTGTTGGTGATGATTCCATTCTTCTTCGTTCAACTCTTGGTGGTGATAGGTTCAGCTTCAAATCAAGCTTTGGTCCACTTCCGTTTCTTCGACTCATCCTTTGAATTTCTTTGTTTTCTGCATAAAAATAATCACATAATATATAAATTAAATCATAAGAGAAGAGATTAGAAGAAGATTAAGAAAAAGGAATAGGAATAAGAAGAAGAAAAATTAATTGATAACTTACAAGAAGAGGTGGAAGAAGGAAGAGAGAAAATAATAATAATGATGATAATAAGATTATAAGAGTGATGTGTTATGGTTTTGATGTGAGGATGGAAGGAGGTTGAAGGAGAATTTATATACAGAGAAAGTGAAGGGTGAATTAAAGGTTAATTAAATTGAGGAGGGTGTAAGGTGTAGAGAGAGAAAGAAGAGAGAGAAATGAGTAGAAAAAAGAGTGTAAATTGAGGCCAAGAAATGTATTAATTGTTTGGAAAAATAGCAACAAGTATGCAACAATTGGAAATTTGGAGTAAATAATGCAATTACACTAACTGCACAACAGGCCCTTTCTTCATTCATTGCTTAACAAGTATTTTTTTTTGTATTTTTTAAATGAGTCGGTGTTTAGGGAAAAAATAAATAAAACTTTTTTAATTTTAATTTTAATTCTATGATTTTATTTAAATTCACATCTAAATCATGCACTAATGGACAAATAAGATTGGTCATCTAGATTAATTGATTTTAAAGTTAATTTTAAAATAGAAATAACTTTTAGATACAGTTCTTTAGGTCTGGTTCTTACTATTTTCTAATAAAAACATGACAAATATACTTAAATATCATTTTTTTATTATATTTTTTTTTATATTTTTATACGTATTAAGAAATACAATCATTATTATATAAAAAAAGAAAAGCTATATTTTTTTTACAAAATTGTCTTTAATTTTTATTTTTTTATTTTATTTAAATTCAGATGAAAAATAAGATTGCTCATCTAAATTAATTAATTTTAAAGCCAATTTTATAATTGTCTAAAAACATTGGATAAATCGGAGTTCAATTATGATTTAAGTGAAATTTAAGTAATAATTATTTTTAATTTAAATGATTTAATGTTAAGTTTACTTTATTATATTTTTGTTTTTTATTATGAATCGTTTTGTTACTTTTACATTAAGAAATATAAATATTATTATATATTAAAAAGATAAATATAAATAATTGATAGAATTGAAAATACTAAATATTTATAAATTTAATAGAAAAATATTATTAATAATTTATTATTACTATTAATTTATAATTTATTATAATTTTTCTCAAAATTACATAGTAATTTTATAATTTTTTTCGCACATATTAATAATTTTAATTAATAATTTTTTATAATTTTTTCTCAAAATGACATAATAATTTTATAATTTTTCCGCACGTATTAATAATTTATTTAATAATTTTTGGTTTTACATTTTCACACATATTAAAAAATATATTTATAATTGTATAAAAACTAAAATTTTAAAATTTTCTTTTTCATTAATTGTAATAAAATAATATATTTAAAGAATTAAAAAAATAAATAATAAATATTTGAAACTATAACAAATATCATTAATGATTCATTAATATTTATAAAACAACTTATAATTTTGTTATAATTTGTTTTTCCAAAGCTACTTATAATAAAAAAATTAGAGGGAGTGGTGTCTTATATTCAATGATTTAATTAATAACTTTTATTAATTTAAGACTAACCAATCTCTTTATTATTTAAAATATTACAGTAGTTACAAAAATAGTTATTAATATCTAACCCTACACCAATATTATTTAATATCAACCAAGTAGTAAAGCATCAATTCTTTTTTAATTGTACTATCAATGGAAGAAAAACAGGTGTAATAGATGAGGCGAGTTTCAAAATCTTAAATATTCAGCGGCGTCTTAAGAAAAAGAGAGGAAATTAAATTCAATGTCTACGGTTGATGGGAGATGAGATACATTAAACATCATCACACCTTCATTAGATTATTACATACTTTGAATTAAATGAAGTTTTATAGTTTTTTAATGTTTAGAATGATAATAGTTATTATAGCAGGTGGAAGCACACCACACCTTCATATGAATATCTGAACTTCATCAAGAAAAGAAAAAAAGGAAAATAAAATAAAATAATTTGAATTTGAATGGAAAGAATGAGTTAGTTTTGTTTGGTCATTTATTTTGTAGAATTTCTGTTGCACTTTAGTTGACTACATTATCGGTTTGAAAGTACAGCCGTTGTCAATTCTCCAAAATGTGTTACCATCAGTACTTTGTTTGTTTGGGTGAAAAATAGGGACAAGGAATTTGGATGTAGTAAAAAAATTAAGGAGAAAATATTGTTTTTTCCTTGTTTGGTTGTGGAGTAGAAAATATAGTGACATATTTGTAATAAAAAAGTTAGAAGTGTAATTATTATATATATAATCTCTATAAATATAATATTTTAATTTGATAAAAGTGTGTCTGACAATTTTCGGTGAAGAAGGCAATTTTCGGCAAGCTCCTGATTAGGTCACTTCGCTAGCGTTTTCTACCAGCTGAAACTTGATCTGAGATGGTTAAAACTCCTAATCTTCGGATTAGGGACCAAATCGGAGAGATTTCAGCTATATGAACTTCAATTGGTCAGACATTTTCTAGGGAATATGGGTTGTGGTCGGGGACGGCTGAAAAAACGGGTGGCAACAACCCCTCTAGCGATGGTACGTGTATTATCACCATCGCCTAACGCTCGGTTGGAAAATCTAAGCAAAGCTATGGAAACCCTAAGTCAACACCAAGAGGAATGTAGCCAAGAGATGAACGACAAGGAGACGCCATCAATTATGATACCAAGAACCAACACGGAGAAAAATGCTTGGACCAATAATAGAAGAGAACAATGAGGAAGCGACCGAGGACCAACATGAAATGAAGCCATGGGTGGAAATCGTAATGGGTAATCATTTACCATTTAATGAAATTGAAATAGAATATATAGCACCCAGGATATTAAATGGAGAAATATAGGTAGTCATAGAAGAATAAGATATAACTTTTGAATTGTAATACTGAGAAAATGCCCTCATTATGTACACCCTAGGTACATACCTTTCAATGAATGTTGTTAATAAGTTCATGACCAACATGTGGAACTTTGTATCCCTACCTGAATTGTACTATAATGAAGAGGGTTACTTTATTATTTAGTTTAAGACAAAAACTGATAAGGACTTAGTACTCATGAGAGGGTCGTGTGCCATATACTACATACATATGTTTCAGCATGAATGGACCCTGATTTTACACTTGAAAATGATCTGTTCAGAGCCCTACCAATTTGGGTTATACTACCTCAATTACCACTCGTCTACTAGGGGAGAAGAGTAAAGGGAAAATAGCTAGAGCAATTGGAAAACAACTCATGACAGATGAATGCAAAACAAAAAAAAGTAAGAGTATCATATGCTAGAGTATTGATTGAGGTTGACATAACAATGGAGCTAAAGAATGCTATCACCATTAGGGACCCAAAAGGAAATAAAGTTACACAACTAGTAGAGTATGAATGGAAGCCACCATTTTGCACACTTTGTACGAAGGTTGGAAATGAATGCAAAGAGAAGAAAAAGCAACAACAAAAATATCGAAATAATCAAGTTTGGATAGAGAAAAAACAAGAGCACATTGGAAAGGACCAACTTGGGGGCACAAAACATACAAAAAAGAAGAGAAGACAATCTAAAAAAGCATAGAGGAACAACCATCATGGACAATGGTGGGGTCATCCAAAGGCAAAAAAGAAAATACAAATAGACAACATCATTATGGGATGCAAGAATGGCTTTGATGTACTAGGAAATGGGGAGAGCTAAGGCACAAATGATGAACCAGGATAATTAGTTGTAATGTAAGATGACTAAATAAGAGGACAAGACACATTGAGATTGTTTCACATATAAAGAAACTCAATGTATCTTGTGATACCCTGCTAGAAACTAGAGGGACAAATAACAAAGTTGGTGCTATAAGAAAGAGATTTGAGATGATTAAGATTGGGTGGACAACTATGCAAAGCATCACAACGGAAGAATTTTGGATTATGCAGAAGAAACAATATATGGAGATGAAAATGATAGATTTCTCTGATCAATTACTACACTGTGTAAAGTATGACACAAAAGGTAAGGTAACAAATTACCTGACTGTGATATATGCTCATAACTAGTTGCAAAACAGAAGGAAGTTATGGACAAAAATAAAGAATTATGCCAGTACAATCAATGGGCCATAGATTATTATGGGAGATTTCAACAATGTGGATTGGTTCAAAAGTATCTAGTACTGAACTTGATAGGGAGGACCAGGGGTGTGCAAATAAACCAGTAACCATAAACCAAATCTATATCCAAACCAAACCAAATTTAAAAACCCAGCCCAAAATAAAAAATTAAAACCAGAGGCCCATTTATCAAAACCAAAAAAAACCGGAAACCATTATTCAGTTTGGATCACGTTATCGGTTACCATTTGAAAAATTTGAGAAAAACCCTAATTCCCAAACCCTCTCTTCTATCTCTTCTCTTCTACTATCTGAGATAGCTGTCACAAACCCTCCGCCTAATCCTCTTCCACCTTCTCCATCTCCGATTCTCTCTACACTTTCCTCTCATTCCATCCAATCTTAGATCCCAGCCTCACGATTGAACCGTCGTGTCGAAAACTTCTTGAAGGTACGTGAAACTCTAACTTGGGTTGCTATGCGTAAATGAAGCTTGGGTTATTGTTTTATGTGTTCAATCCTTGTTTCTTATTTGGGTTCATTTTTTTCTGCTGACTGTTGATGATTGTGTTTGGATTCTGGATTATTGGGTTCATTTAAGTTTATGTTTTATTGGAGTTTAGTGTAACTTTGCCATTAATGGAAGAGAATCAATGGCTGATTGAATTGATGAGAACCCTCCTTTTTTGGAATTCTTGTAGACATTGAGAGTATAAGAAGGAAAAAGCTTGTTTTTCGCTGTTCGAAAGACGGTGTGATCGAGAGCACCAATGAATTTCACCCATTTCATGAACTGTTGTTCTGATTCTTGAACTTTGGTCATGTTTGCAGAGTTTGCAATTCCATTATAAGGTTTCGGTCGAAGACCTTTGGTGTGACATTGTGTTACAATAGGATTCTGTAGAATAAGAACTAGTACTAAAACATAGAAAATTGAATTCATGTTTATGTTATTTTAGAGAGAAAGAATGTAACAATCATATAAGAAAAAATTGGTTTGGAAGAATAGATGAATTGGTTGGTGTTATGGTTTTATATATAGTATATGTTATGTAATGTTATTTGGTACTTGTTTATTGTGTGTGGGACCATTAGAGTGAAGTTGAAGCAGAGAATCATTGACAGAGAGATAGGTCACGGATGCATATATCTTGTGATATAATGTACAAAGAGACTAAGAGAGATGAGCAATCTAAATTCTAAACCATAGGACAGGTTGCACTTTTTGTTTATAAAAATGTTGTTTTTAAGTTATTTTGTTTGTTTTGGTTTGTGTCACTTTTTATTTAATCAATAATTATCCTTCAAAAAGGTAATAGATATCTGAGATTTAAGTTGGTTATTGGTTTATCTGAGATTTCTTTGGTGATATGGAAACCCTTACAACATTGTCTTCAACCATATCTCTTAATTCATTGTGGTTCACTCCTACAATGATAAAAATAATCAGTGACATGAATGAAATTGATATAGTTATATTTTATCAAATTAAAAAACTTGTGACAACCCAATTGATCTACATTAACAAATCACTTTATATTTAAAAAGTAAAATAGGCAAGTGTTTACATCATGGTGAAATTTGACGCTAACTTTGTTTACATTTGTTGTGCCAATATTACTTCTAGCCCAGTGCTTGTCTCTGCATTTATTATAATAAAATGTGTGTTTAATTGAATGTGTTAATAACTTTTCAGGTTTCAAGTGATCAAAAGCTGCCATCACTTTATCTCTTAGATAGTATTGTCAAGAATATGGGCGAGATTACATAAAATACTTTGCTGTTAGACTACCTGAAGTCAGATATCTATTACCTTTTTGAAGGATAATTATTGGTTTATCTGAGATTTAAGTTGCTGTCCTATATGTATATGTCTAGTTTGGATCCACATTGCTGATTGGAAATGTTTAGTGAATTTGATCATTCATAGCATGCTTGGGTCTTAGTTGGGCAAGGTTTTCTCACGTTCCAAAGCTATATGACTATGATGTTTTTTAGCTATGATTCTAGACTCAAGTGAAAAAAATTTCTTTTTCTGTTTTAGTCTTATTTTTCTATGATTATGCAATGCCTTTGTTTCTTGATGCGTCGGTTTGTTTATCCTAGGTTTTAATATGAAATCAATTACAAGAGTTCTGTAATTAAGTATGATAACTAAGTATATTCGCTAATGTATTATTATTTATTATACTTGAGGCATAATGAAATGTATTTATATGTTTTGTATAATTACTTTATACGGAAGATGGTGCTAGCTGTTCAACATCTTCAACCTCTGTTGCACTTGAAGAGGACTTGTCGGTTTAATTGTTGTACTGCACTCGGTAAAGCTTTTCTAACATGAATATGTTTGGTTATACTCATATTTTTTTCATATAGAATCCTCCAATACTGTCAAAACCTTAACATAGTTGTCTACTTGTCTGTCCTATATGTTTTTTGGAGGGTTGGTGTCTAGCCTAATCAATTTTACTAATATTAATTATTGATTATATGCAAAATGTTAATTATTAATTGTCTCTAAGGGTCAAGAAACTACTATTAGTATATTTTTTTAAGAAGATGGTGGTCCGTTCTTAAAATAAAATTATTGTTAACTTGTGATATGTCACTATGGTTTGTTTGTTTGTCGTACTGAATTATTAGAAACCATTTTGTTTCTTTCCTTAGTTTTTTGTTTCATGTACATTAACCCCATCAAATAATTTTTGTTTTTGTTTTACAAAATAGAAGGGTTACTTGTCTTGTGCTCAGTACTCAGTAGTTGTTCTTGTCCCCACTTCCCATTACTCCTATACAAGTATATCTGTACTGGTATAAAAAACTTACAAATAATGTTAATTTTTTATTACTCTATTAGAACTTATATGAATATGTTTGGTTATACTCATATTTTTTTCATATAGAATCTCACTGTCCATGTTATAGTCCCTGTTAGTAAAGCTGCTTCAAATGTTTTGGCAAATATTTGGGCAAGCTCTTAAAATGTTTGTTGGAATTCAATTCTTTATTAGTAAGAATTTCAAATTTTGTGCAGGTTGAGATTGTGATGGGAGTTGAGGAAGAATTTGGCATTAGCGTGGAAGAAGAAAGTGCTCAGAGCTTCTTGAGACCAAGGCTTAAACCAACAAAGAGGAGGACTTAACATGTCCATTTTGGAGTGTCTTTTTTTTGTTGCTATATGATATTTGATGTGTCAGTTTAACTAAGCTTCATGTAATTGCTGGATCTTTTGTGGACCATATTAGGATTAAATAATGCTACTTTTAATCTTAATTTATAAGTCACAAGTATTTGCTCTTATAATGGTCTTTTTATGTTTAGTTTTAATGCAATTTGAAAATAATATAAAATTGGTTTTTAAATGGGTTATTTTTAAAAACTGGTTTTTAAACTGGTTATTTTTAAAAACTGGTTTTAAACGGGTTTTTTTTATAAAACTGGTTTTAAAACTGGTTTTTTTATAAAACTGGTTTTAAAACTGGTTTCTTTAAAAGAAAATAAAAACTGGTTTTGAGAGAACCAGTTTAAAACCGGTTTTTTTGTTAAAACTGGTTTTTATGAAAAACCGGTTTAGAACCAAACCAAACCATATGTAAACCGGTTTTAAAAAAATAAACCGGTTTTAATAAAATAGTTTTAAGATCCAAACCAAACCATATATATGGTTCAATTTGGTTTGGTTATTGATCCATGCACACCCCTAGGGAGGACTACGGTCCGATTCCCCGCAACTTGCAATTGGTTAAAAAGGGGTTACCACAAATATCTTCCAGAACCCTATGCTTATAAGGATCATATTCACTAACAGGTTACTCTGCTATATGCGTGTAAATACAAAGGGCTTAATGTGATTGCGCTTGAATGAAAACGGGTGAAATTTAGTGAAAAGAACTAGGTTGAGCCATAATAGCATGATTCGAAAATGGTTTGCATAAGTGGAGTTGTCTAGTGTCTTTACTGTATCTTTTGTGTGAAATTGAGCTTTTATCATTCTAACGGAAATACATTGCAACCGCGTACGATTTAATGTTGTGTCATGCATTTGCGTTTAATCCAAGTTTTACTAATTGTCATATTGATTATTTGCTTGAGGACAAGCAAAAGTTCAAGTGTAGGGGAGTTTGATAACATGAAATCGTATCACATTTTAAGCTTAATTTACATGAATTATTTCTCTATTTTTATCGAATATATTACTTCACGTCGGTATTTTATTGTGTTTTCAGGTTTTATAATTATTCAAGCCTATATGAAGTTGCATGATGAAATGGGAAGCAAACAACCAAAATAACACACTTTTGCTGTCTAGCAGAAGTGTCTGCTAAAAATATCCATGACAAAAGACTGTGGCGCTCGACACAACCCCCATCACAACCGACACAGAGCTACAAAGTGTGCCCCTTGGCACACCAAATGTCACGAACGACACGGCTATATTATAATTAAAACGGAACAGCCCGCGAATTGATACGTAGAAGCCCAGTTTCCTTCTGTTGAATGATTCATGCGCAAGAAGTGGAGTTCTCCTAATTTATGAAGCCATGTTCCTCCAACTTCCCAATACCTCCATTTTTCTCCAACTTCCCACTTCTTCTCATATGATCTAAAAGTAACTTCCACTTCCATTCATTATAAAAAGGACCGAGCATTCATATTTTCGGTATCCAAGTTTGTGCGCGGAAGCGCTATTCATAGTTTTAGGTAGAAATCACTCTTGTAAAAGTGGTAGTTTCTCACACCGAGGAACTACCACACTGTTAGGCCTACAATTTGTACACGCTTGGATCAAATCTTGCCGTCATTAATATAGATCTTTCCATTTCATTTATTCTTGTTCTCAGGTTCTATTTTACTTGCATTATTATTATTATTACTATCATTATTAATTGTTATTATTATTATTATTATTACTATTATTTTTATTTGTTATTATCCTTATTATTTACGTTTTGTTTAATTTAATTACCATGATGTTCTTAATTGCAATCGTTATGTTTTATTCATGTTCAATTAGTAGTATGTCTAGCTAAACTGTTTTGAGTCCGGTATGTGACGACCGTCGTCTCCGACAGGACTCGGTAATTATTATGTTGGCTTAATTATTATAAAATTATGTTTTGGTTTATGTTTTTAATATTAATTTAGGTAACCTTGTCACGAGAGTGAAAGGTTACCTACCACGATTTCATCACGAGAGTGAGAGATCTATTAAGGTTCGAACCGGCACTGCGAGAGCATGGGGATCGAACCAGATAGTAAAAACTAGATCATAAACACAGTGAGAGCGCTTTGGGATTAATTAGAACTTGTTTAGTTTTCAAAACGCGTTCCTTGATTTAAGTGGGCGAGTGAGAGCAAAATCTTACGGTTAAGGAGCGTGACTTTATTCAAAACCATGAGAGTATGAGGTTTAGTCTTTAAGCTAATATTTTCTACTAAATATGTTTTTGACATTTTTATAAGCCAACGAGTTACAGAGTCTCTGACGTACGCGGAATACACATTCTAGTCTCTCTTCTTTTATATTTATCTTAATCTTAGTTTTATTTCAGTTTAGTTTTTAGTTTTCCCTTAATCAAACATTCATTTGTCTTATCTTTACAAAGAAATAATAGATTACAATAGGTTGACATTGGTCTCTGTGGGTTCGACAATCTTTTATATTACTTCGATACATCTATGCGCTTGTGGATGCATTAGGAATGAGGTAAGCAAAGATATCACTTCTTTTCTTAACTCTGGCCAACTATTGAAAGAAATCAATACCACTGTTTTGACCCTGATACCAAAAAACAAATGCTCTAAGGATGTGACTGACTATCGGCCTATAGCCTGCTGCAATGTGTTATATAAAGATGCAACAAAGATCATATGTACAAGACTTGGGAGAATTCTGCTAGAGCTCATAACACAGAATCATGGTGGATTTGTGAAAGGGAGATATATAGCACACAATATCATGATTTTCCAAGATCTTGTGAGACATTATGGAAGGAGAAACACCAAGGCCAACTATATGATCAAATAGGATTTGAGGAAAGTCTATGACACTATAGAATGGGACTTTATAGAAGAGATTATGGAAGGCCTAAAATTTCCTAAGACCTTCATATAGCTTATTATGAGATGTATCAGAACACCCAAATTTTCATTAATGATAAATGGCAGCTTACACGGATACTTTGAGGCAAAGATAGGACTAGACAAGGGGATCCAATGTCCCCTTTGCTGTTTATCCTCAGTATGGAGAATTTTAAATTCCATGAAAGATGCGAAGGAATGAAACTGAACCACCTCAGTTTTTTTGATGATGTACTCATGTTCAGCCATGGGGACTATAGATTAATCCTATACATGGTGCAGGGCCTTAAACTGTTTTCCAACACTTTAGGTCTATATCCTAATAAGACCAAATCTGAATTTCATTGCAGTGGCATGGAGGAAAATGAAATTCAAAGAGTTGCAGACACTTCTGGATTTACAAAAGTGAATCTCCCTTCCAAGTACCTTTGTTTGCCCATCATGGATAGAAAGCTGGCTGCAAAAGAATGTAACTTGTTGGTGGACAAAATGACTAGCAGAATCAGAACTTAGAGCACAAGATCTCTCTCATTTGCTTGAAGAGTTGTCCTGGTCAACTCAATTCTGCTCACCATCCACACCTGTTGGAGCCAAATCTTTATCCTTCCAAAGAGAATTATCAAAGATATCAATGCAGTGTGCAAAGCCTATTTATGAACTGGCAATGCAGTCACTAATAATCCTGAAAATATACCATGGGATAAGATCTGTAGGACTAAGAATGAAGGAGGGATAAGGCTGCAAAATACCTTGGTGTGGAATCAAGCTACTATAGGAAAACATGCATGGGTTATAGCAACAAATAAGATAACTTGTGGATAAAATGGGTGCACAATGTGTATATCAAAGAGGAGGAGTGGTGGTCATACAAAGCACCAACTCAAAGCAGCTGGTATTCGAGGAAAACTGTTGAGATCAAAAACAAAAATCAAAAAAATAAGGACCATTCAAGCGCTCATTACAGAGAAGTACAACATCAAAGAGAATTACAAGCACCTAAATGGTGCTCAAGAGAAGAAATTCTGAGCTCCTATAGTTTGGACAAGAATTAGCATCTCAAAACATTGTTTCACCATGTGTCTGGCTGTGCAAGACAGGTTGACGACGAAGCAAAGGCTTCACAAAATGAACATTATCGCGGATACTAAATGTCTATTATGTGGGCTACCAGGTGAGTCTAGCAGCCACCTCTTTTTTTAATGCAGCTATAGCAAGGGAATCTGGCAGAAGATAAAAGATTGGATAAGCTGAAGGATGAATATTGTAACTCTTATGCAGAGCTTAAAGTGGATAAATAGAGCCAAAGTATCCAAATTCAGGAAAAATGTCTACTCAGCTTATGTTGCTGCAATTGTTTATCAGGTGTGGCACACAAGAAATTATGTGTTGTGGAATCAAAAAAGAGACACAGTGCTAACGGTTACCGAAAGGATTCAAAGTAACATTAAGAGTAGATTACATAGTAGTTGGCCCAACAAAGTTGGGCAACATGACACAATTTGGTTTACTGAATTATAGCTCCACTTGACGTTTGGTCAAGGGTGTATGAACATTTTTTGTGATGATTATTAAACTTTTTGAATTATAAAAAAATAATAATAATAAAATATTTTAACTCACGAGTCACTGTCAATGCAATACATATTTTATTTTAATCAATTAAATTTATATTATTATAGTTCATTTTACAATTAAAAAACCCATTTTAAAATGAAAAATGTTCTTCAGACACCAAATGTTACACCTATATCATAGACACTTGGTTAATGAACAATATTTTCATTTTTTTTTTACTTTTAATATATTTTTTTCAAAAATTTCTTTGGTTAATGAAATATTAAAATTTGGTTAATACAGTTTAAAGTTTGGTTAATATATATTTAGAGATAAAAAATTAATACATATACAGTACAGACTTTGGTTAATAGTATTTATAAAATTGGTTAATACAGTTCATAACTTGATTAATGAGTTCTCAAACATAAAAAATATTAAATAGTAAAATAAAGTTGATTAATGGAGTGTAAATGTTGGTTAATATATTTATAATTTAGTTTCAGAACATGGTTAATAGTATGTATTTTATTGGTTAATGAAATTGTGAAAGTGGTTAATGACTTATATTTTTGTGATTAATACAGTTGTGAAGTTGGTTAATGACACAATCTTATATTTATATTATAAAATAAATTTTACAAATAAATATTTTAAAAAAAAAAATAAAAAATATTTTTTTAAAATAATATTATTTTATTAAAAAACATTGTTCACCGTATAAATACAGTGAACAGTATATATGGTGTAGGTATTGCTGTAAAAAAAGGGATATAAAAAAAAAATAAAGCTGTTTTAAAATTACATATATATATATATATATATATCTAAATATATTTTATATTTTATCAAAATAAATTTATCCATGCGGACACACGGGTATCTTACTAGTTTATAGATAATACATTTTTAAATTCTTTTACATAATTATCAAATATTTTAAAAATATATATATTGAAAATGATTTTTCTATTATGAATTTTTAAAAAAGGAATGTGTTATATATGAGTTAATTTTATCATCAATTAAAGAGAAAATATTAAGATAGCAGTCTATAGCATATGGCATCATAGAAACACTTTGATTTTTGGACAAGTTGTAGATAAAAATATAGTCGAAAAGATTATAGAAAATATTGTTTATAGGAGTGGCAACATCCTAAACTTAGAAAGCATATAGCTAACATGATGATGTAATAGGCTCTACCTGGTTTTTTTGTCAAGTTGATAGGTTGGATTTTTTTATCACATTGTAATTATGGCTTTTTGAATTAATATAAATATTTCTTGATTAAAAAAAATATTAAGCAAAATCAATAGTTTTAATAAATAATTTATATTAATTTTACTAAAATATTAGTATTAGGTTAAAAAGATTTAATTTTAAAGGAGTCTTTCTTAAATGCCGCTAGGTCTATAGAAAGAATATTTGAAAATTGGCTTCATTTCAGCTGGCTCTCAAACAATTTGTGTTTATTTTGAATAAACACAAACTCAATGAATGGATAAGAAACATACTTGTATTCTACTATTTAAAGGAAACAAATAAATAATTCAAAATAGAAAGCTTGAGTGACCAATCTCATTAAACACAAATTATTAAGCCACCTATCTAACTACTCGTTCGTTTTTAGAACAACTTTGACAACAATGATAAGATATGTTAATATACAACTAACAAAAATGGTTTCTAGAATATACAACTAACAAAAATAAATTACAACATAAACAACAAATAATAGTTACAATTTTTTCCCTCATCATGGAATTAACTTTAGTTGTAACATTGTCAACATTTGCAACTTAGCTGATTACAAATTAACTGATTTACAAACATGGATATATTTAATAACAACATCCTTAAATTTATCCAATGCATCCATATTCATAATCAATTAATCAATTTCACTAATTCTTTCTAATTAATAATGCCTTTCTCATCTCCTGAAGTTGAATCAAGAATTGAATTCACACCTATTTCTCAACATGATCATGATCAAACATTGAATAATAACAATGATCATGATCACAATTGTGTCAACAATATTATCAATAGGCAAATAGTAATCGAGCCTATCAAGGAACCTTTTGATTGGCATTTCTTAGTGATAATGTTACGTTTGGCATTAGTTGGAACATTACTCATCGTGGTTTTCCTACAAGAAACAAGAATAGGCAAACCAAAAACAATTCTAAATCCACCAAGAATCTTCATCGACAAGCTTCACATTCCTAAAATCAAAATCGTTGATGGTGAATTAACAGCTACATGGGAAATAACATTAACTATATCCAACGTTATGAATGCGACGATAAACATAGGAAGACTTGACACTAAGATAAATTACAAGGAAGATGAAACATTGGCATGGAAAACTCCAATATTGCGACAATATACTTTAAATAGCCCGGTTTTCTCTTTGATAGGGAAAGATTCGAAGAAGGTTCATTTTAAATTGAATACAACAGGTTGGGAAAAGGATCAACCAATTGTGGATGATAGTGTGATTCAATCTATTGCACAAGATATGCAAAAAGGTGATACTAGGTTTAGTTTACATATGTTGGTTGTGGGAGAAGTTGAATCTAGTGATGAAATGGTAATACAATTTGATATGTTTCCAATATGCAATACTTTGGAAGTTAAATTTGAAAGGGATGATCACAAAGGTGAGACAGGTACAATGATTGATTCCAAGCCTATAGAGTGTTTAGGTATCGTTGAATGGGAAGAAGAAAGGATGGAGGTTAAAAATAGCGACGAGTAAAATTTAAATAGAGAATGCATAATTTACAATTATCACATATTATTTTTTTGATTTTTGAACAAAATTTTATGTATTGTTAGAAATGAATATTGTAATTCCTTTTTTTTCTTAATTTATTTTTCATTTATGATTTTTTTTTTACCTAGTATTGTGTGAGAATGCTTTTCAGTTTTGGATTTCATAAGAAAAATCCAAATATGTCTTGAGTAGTCATCTATAATGGTTAGAAAGTAAGCATGGCAGTGGATAGATGATGGAGAAAAGGGTCCCCATATATGAAGGATAGAAAAACACTTAGAAAGGGGGGGTTTGAATAAGTGTAGTCTAAAAACTTTAACGATAAAAACAAATTGCATAGTTATTTTTATCCTGGTTCGTTGTTAACTAAACTACTTCAGTCCACCCCCTTGGAGTGATTTACCTCACTTGAGGATTTAATCCACTAATCTCAACAGATTACAATGGTTTTCCACTTAGCCCACGACTAAGTCTTCTAGAGTATCCTGATCACAACCTGATCACTCTAGGAACAATTGCTTAGACACAAGCTAAGACTTTCTAGAGTATCCTGACCACCACGTGATCACTCTAGTTACAACTGCTTAGACACAAGCTAAGACTTCCTAGAGTATCCTGATCACACTTGATCACTCTAGTTACTTACAAATTAATGTAATCAATTCTAAGAGTATTACAATGCTTCTGAAAAGCTATAATCACAAACAGTGATATTTCTCTTAAAGTTTAAGCTTAATCTCACTAATATATTACAACAGCAATGTAGTGAGCTTTGATGAAGATGAAGTTTGTGAGCTTTGATTTGAACAGCGTTTCAGCAAGTTTGTATTCACAGAATTCGTCAGAATCGGTAACCTTGCTTCTCATCAGAACTTCATATTTATAGGCACTTGAGAAGATGACCGTTGGGAGCATTTAATGCTTTGCGTATTCCGTACAGCATTGCATTTAATGTTTCACTCTTTTGTCAACTACCTCGAGCCTTATTTACGCTGTGTCTACTGACGTTGCCTTTAATAGCTTCTAACGTTCCTTTTGTCAGTCAGCGTAGCCTGCCATCTTGTACTTGCTTCTGATCTGATGTTTGTGTTTACAATGTTTGAATATCATCAGAGTCAAACAGCTTGGTGCAGAGCATCTTCTTGTCTTCTGACCTTGAAGTGCTTCTGAGCGTGATACCATGAGAACTTCAGTGCTTCTGCTTCTGAACTCAAGTTCTTCTGATGCTTCCATAGACCCATGTTCTGATTCTGCTTTGACCATCTTCTGATGTCTTGCCAGACCATGTTCTGATGTTGCATGCTGAACCTTCTGAGTCAAAGCTTCTGAGCGCTGATTTGTGCATACTCTTTATATATTTCCTGAAAGGGAAATTGCAATGTATTAGAGTACCACATTATCTCATCCAAAATTCATATCCTTGTTATCATCAAAACTAAGAATATTGATCAGAACAAATCTTGTTCTAACAATCTCCCCCATTTTGATGATGACAAAAACATATATAAATGATATGAATTTGCGATCAGAAAGAGCAGACGGCTAAAGACAATTACACAGCTAAAGCATAAGCATGTGAATATGTCTCCCCCTGAGATTTATAATCTCCCCCTGAGATAGATAATCTCCCCCTGAAATAAATACTAGAAGAATTTTAATAATAAAAGACTTCCCTGAGTATTTCAGTAGAGACGTTCACATATGCTTGATCTTCAGAACATTCATGACTTCTGATTCTTGCTTCCATAGGACAGCTTCAGAACTTTGAATTTCTTTAGATCCTCAGAACATTCACAGCTTCTGATTCTTGCTTCCATCGGACAGCTTCAGAACTTGAATTTCTTTGATCTTCAGAACATTCACAGCTTCTGATTCTTGCTTCCATCAGGACAGCTTCAGAACTTGAATTTCTTCGATCTTCAGAACATTCACAGCTTCTGATTCTTGCTTCCATCAGGACGCTTCAGAGCTTGAATTTCTTCTTACATCACTTCATGCTAGATTGTATCAGAACATTGTTGAATGTACCAGAGCATCATCAGAGCATCTCTACATCCTGAAATGTTACAGAACAACGCTAAACGACAACAGTCAGCATGAATGAGTCAGAACATAGAATGTGTTTCAGAACACATAATATGTATCAGAGCCACATAATATGTATCAGAACAAATGGACATAATGTTTCAGAGCATATTCTATCATCAGAATATCTGAACATTCTTCCTTCTTGCTTCTTGCTTCTGATTCTGAAGCTTCATAGCACTCAGCTTGCTTCAAGAATCCAAGAGCTTGATTCTTTAGAATTGCTTCTCCTCATGATTTTGCTTCTCATGTTGAGCTTTAAAGAGGATCTTTAATTCCTGCAAGAACAAAACTTAAAGCATAGAACTTTGCAAGTTCTGTTAGAAATGTGGGGCCTTTTTACTCGGTAACTGATAATATTAATCAGATCATTTATCACATATTTCTCCCCCTTTTGTCATAACATCAAAAACATAAAAGATTCAGATGAAAAACAAAAGGAAACAGATGGAAGAAAAAGATAACTTTCATTTAGGCTCAAGAAGACAGAAGTACAGAAGTACAAGAGGATAAGCAAGAGAAGATGCACAAAACAGATGCAGCAAAGCAAAAAACGAAAAACAAAACAACTAAGACTCAATCTAAGATGACCCTAGCTTCGACAAGATCTTGGCCAGCATATCTTGAACCCCATTGTTGTGCTCATTCTGCCTCTCCATGAAAGCTCTAAACTCAGCATTGACTGAGCTTTGCTCATCCTGGTTCTTCTGAATAACTTCCAGAGTCCTTGCAAGACGGGAAGGTTCATCAGAAGAAGCTTCACAGCTTCTATCCACAGGGATGGCATTGTGATCTGTAGCTTCCATTGATAGATCATTTGCAGGGTTTTCCTCAACAGGAATTGTTTCAGCAACATGATCTTCTACATCTGCTTCTTGCATAGAAGCATCTTCATATTCTGTGGCCGGAATCTCAGAATCTCCATTCTCAAGGGCCTGAAGAATGGCAGCTAGATTCCTAGGGGCAGAAGGACCTTCAACTTCTGGTGGGTCAACAACTTCTGGAATGACCAAGCTTGGGTCTTTCTTAGAAGGGTTTTCCCTCAGAAAGTTAAAGAGAGTCTTGAAGTCTCCAACCAGAACAGGATATTGAGGTCTCCAGACCACAATTTCCCTGCAAGGGTTAGCTTCCATTGCAGCAGCAAGTCTTGCTTCTTCCATCTCATCCACAAAGGGCTTTTCTTCCAAGGTATATCTCCCTCCGAGACGAGCAAACTAGAAGTCTTCATAACTTCTCAGAATTCCACGAGGCCGTGGAGCAACTTCTACGCAAGCTTCCTGAAGTTCTATAAAGTAAGCATATGTTTCTCTGCGTAAGATTCTCCAGAACTTCCGCATAGCCACGTTATTCAAGCCAGAACTTTCAACAATTCTAAGGGTATCAAAGATACTTCTGAGATTCCTCTTTACCTTTTCAAAAGTTACACCAATAGGGTAGACTAGGCGGGATTTTATTTTGGTTTTTGAAAAGGCAGGGTTAGGGATGGAATAAGGTTGAGGCTCTCTATCCAACCTATAAGAAGATTCTGCTTCATTATCAGACTCTACCACAACCAGTTCAGCTTCAAGACGAGGCTTTGGAGTGTAGTTGCAGTCACGGAGCAGTTGCTCATGTGATGCAGAGTTTGGAAGATCAGAACCACTTTGGTTGTTTTGAGAGGTGGAAGGAATGGATTAAAAGTTTGCATGGGGAGGAGGTTGAGAGATGGAGATATTTGTGTGAGGTGGAAAGAGAGTTTGAAGGGGTGGTATATCCAAAACAGGATTGATGGTGGGTGGAGAAGAAGGAATAGTTACAGGAGAAGATGGAGGTGTAAGAACATGGATGTTTATAGGTGATTCTGATGGGGCTATTTCTGGTTCAGGGATAGGGGCAACCGCTATTGATGCAACTTCTGAACGTAAAGAAGGAGTAGAATCAGGTTCAGAGATATGTATACCTTTGGATACCTTCTGAACAGCTTCGACCACAGCCTCAAGCTTCTTCTGCTTCTTACCCTTCGGCTCTTCAACAACCTTTGTTTTGCCGCGAGAAATTTCTCTCCTTCTGACGGTCTCCATAGCTTCCTGCTGATTCACAGCCTCTTGAACAACCTCTTCTTCATCGGAGTCATGAATTATTAGCTTCCTTTTTCTGATTTTCTCCTTCTCAACAACTTTAACAATCTCAGCATTGTTATTTGACTTCTTCTTCTCAGCCTCCTTCTTATTCTTTTCAAAATCAACAGAGACAGCCGTGACAACGTTTGCAATGACTTCTTCTGGAGCCACTTATTTCACAGTGGTAGCAGCAACTTTCTGAACTACCTTCACCTGATTAACAGACGGATGATCAAATTTTCTTTTGGTCTTTCCTTCCTTCTTACGGTTTACTTTAACAGGAGCACCTTTCTCTTGACCTTTAACACCTTCATCTTCTTTTAGTGACTTCAGATACCTAGTTCTGACTCCTGGTACCTCACTATTGAAGAAGGTTTCAAATTCAGCTAGAACGGGTTCTCTTCTGATTCTTGTTCCAGCAAGAGGTTGGGGAGTTTTGATGATAGTATCAATCACCTTCATCTTCTTTAACGTGAGAGCATTCAGGCAACTCCCAGAGGTGACAGCAAGGTCTTTGATAATACCTTCAGTTTCCAGGTTCTCAACAATCTTGGAATGAACCAGAAGATTTGTGATGATTCTACCAAAAGGAATAGTGGTACAGCTTTTTTCTCTGAAGGCATTTCTGGAATCCCTCACAGCCTTCCACATATGGTTGAAGATAATGTAGATAGCATCAACCTTCTTCTTAGTGGCAATGCAATACAGAATGTATTTTTGCTCATTGTTGACGAAGTCTGCAGCATGCGTACTCTTCCTGTGATAGAAACACCCAAGAAGAATCTTGGTCCAGATTTTGTAGAGGTGTCTCATGTCCTTGACATGCTTTGTTTTATTTGCGTTGGTGTAGAGAGTAGACAACACAACTTGCCAGTCATCCCTTTGATCAATTTCAAAAAACCCCTCGGCAATTCTCAGATCAAACATCATTCTTAGAATGTCCTCAGTTACTACCACAAACTTTCCATGGACGAAAGACAAGATGGATTTAGGGGCGACAACTGCATGCACCCAAAATTCCTTGACAAGATCTGGATAGACTGGTCCACAGAACTCAGCGAACAGTGAAGTCCATCCTTGAAAGATGATTTCTTCTTTAAGATGATATTGGTGTTCTTCAATGTTATCAAAATCAACCATGAGTTCACATAGAACTTCCAATTCATCCTTAGGAATGGAGCACGCAACAACCGGAGTAAGTTGCTGATTTTCTTCTTCTTGAAGATGGAGAGGAGCAGATGAACCAACATTTTGAGATGAAGAAGAAGCCATTGAAGCAGAACGAACAAATAAGAAGAACAAATTCTGGGTTTTCGTTTAGGGTTTTAAAAAAATATGCAAGAAGAAAGAGAGAATGGGAGCGAAAAGGATAAACAATATGATTTGAAAAGAATTTATAGAGACGGATTTAAAAAAAATGCAATAAAATTTTTGAGATTGAACAGTTACAGAATCAAAGGAAATCAATTGCATTGAATGATGAATGACGTTAGGTGAGTGAACGTGGTAAAAGAAATGATTTAACACAGTTACCTAGATCGGCGTCTTTTCAACTGCACGCTTTGTACTGACCGTACGGACACGCGTTCATTTTCAGAGACTTATAGATGACAGCTGTGTTGTTTTGAAAAGACTGTACATCTTCTGATTCCGATCACTACTTCTGATAGTCATTCTTTAGAAATGATCTTGTTCTGATAGGATCATCTTTCTTCCCAAGAATCACATCTTCTGAATGAGCTGATACAAGTCTGGGTGATCTTCTGACTGTTGGCTCTTCAAAAATCCTGAGATTCTCTAAAGATTCAGCAACTTGATCTTCTGATCCATTGTTTCTGAGACTGCCAGCTTCTGCAGCTTTGCTTCTTGGTTCTACAGCTTCTGATATATCAATATCTATATCTGCAAAATTCTCAAGCTGCTTTAGTTTTTCAAGACCAAGCTTATCATCAAACCTGATATTGATTGATTCTTCTACAATCAATGTTTCAGTATTGTATACTCTGTAGCCTTTAGAGCGTTCAGAATATCCAAGAAGGAAACACTTTTGTGCTTTAGAATCAAACTTACCAAGATGATCTTTAGTATTCAGAATAAAACATACACATCCAAAAGGATGGAAATATGAAATGTTGGGCTTTCTGTTCTTCCACAATTCATAAGGAGTCTTATTTAGAATAGGTCTGATAGAGATTCTATTCTGAATGTAACATGCAGTGTTTATTGCTTCTGCCCAGAAATGCTTAGCCATATTGGTTTCATTGATCATGGTTCTGGCCATTTCTTGTAGAGTCCTATTCTTTCGCTCTACAACTCCATTTTGCTGTGGAGTTCTAGGACAAGAGAAATCATGGGCAATGCCATTTTCTTTGAAGAACTCCTCAAAGAATTTGTTCTCAAATTCACCACCATGATCACTTCTAACCTTTATGATTTTGCACTCTTTCTCAGATTGGATCTGAGTGCAGAAATCAAAGAACACTGAATGAGACTCATCCTTGTGTTTTAAGAACTTTACCCATGTCCAGCGGCTATAATCATCAACGATGACTAATCCATATTTCTTCCCTCTGACAGATGCTGTTTTGACTGGGCCAAACAGATCAATGTGCAAGAGTTCTAACGGCCTTGAGGAAGAAACAACATTCTTAGACTTGAATGCAGGTTTGGAGAACTTGCCCTTCTGACATGCTTCACAAAGAGCATCTGATTTGTATTTCAGATTTGGGAGTCCTCTGACCAGATTTAGTTTGTTAATCTGAGAAATCTTTCTCAAACTAGCATGTCCTAATCTTCTGTGCCAGACCCATTGCTCCTCAGAAACAGACATAAGACAAGTCACCTTCTGCTTCTCAAGATCTGAAAGATCAATCTTATAAATGTTGTTCTTTCTCTTGCCTGTAAATAGGATTGAGCCATCCTTCTGACTTACAGCCTTGCAAGACTTTTGATTGAAGATTATATCATAACCATTGTCACTTAATTGACTTATGGACAATAAGTTATACGTTAATCCTTCTACCAGAAGTACATTAGTTATGGAAGGAGAGTTACCAAGACTTATGGTTCCAGAGCCAATGATTTTGCCCTTCTGATCTTCTCCAAACTTGACTTCTCCACCTGGTTTAAGCACCAGGTCTTGCAATGTAGACCTTCTTCCCGTCATGTGTCGCGAGCACCCAGAGTCCAGGTACCATGACATTTTGCTTTTTGTCCTCTTTGCAGCCAAGGATATCTGCAATAGAAATTATCTTCTCCTTAGGTACCCACAATTTATTGGGTCCTTTCTTGTTAGTTCTCCTCAAGTTCTGATTGAACTTGGGTTTAGCATAATATTTAACAGGAGGAACAGCATGATATTCTTTAGGTTTGTCAGCATGATATTTCTTAGGATGTGTCACATGCTTCTTGGTGTGAACAGTGTTAAAACTCTGTGCATGTGAAGTGAGCCTAATATCATGTGCATGGCCATATTTGAACTGATCATACAATGGCTTGTATGTGATCTTCAGATCATCAATAGGTTCAAATTTATGCGAGGTATCACCCTCATAGCCAAAGCCAAACCTTCTATTTCCAGAAACACCATATATCATAGAAGCAAGATGACTTCTGCCAATACTTCTAGATAAGAACTTTCTGAAGCTCGAGTCATATTCTTTCAGAATATGATTGAGACTTGGAATGGATTTTTCTGTTTCAGAAGGAGATCCATTATCTTTGGATAGATTTAAAACTTTTTCCTTCAGTTCAGAATTTTCCACTTCCAGCTTCTTAGTTTCAAATTCAAACTGCTTCTTCAGCTTTTTGTATTTGATACTAAGATGAGCCTTGAGTTCCAGAAGTTATGTTAAACTGGAAACTAACTCTTCTCTAGATAGTTCAGAAAATACCTCTTCAGAATCTGATTCTGATGTAGATTCTGATCCATCGTCTTCTGTAGCCATCAGCGCGAAGTTGGCCTGCTCTCCTTCAGAGTCTGATTCTGATTCTGATTCAGAATCATCCCATGTTGCCATAAGACCTTTCTTCTTATGAAACTTCTTCTTGGGATTCTCCTTCTGAATTTTGGGACATTCATTCTTGAAGTGTCCAGGCTCATTGCACTCATAGCAGACAGCCTTCTTCTTGTCAGTTCTTCTGTCACCAGAAGATTCTCCTCGTTCAAATCTCTTTGAACTTGTGAAGCCTATGAACTTCCTTTTCTTGCTTTTCCAGAGTTGGTTTACCCTTCTGGAGATCATGGACAGTTCATCTTCTTCTTCTGATTCTGATTCTTCAGAATCTTCTTCTTTAGCCTGAAAAGCGTTAGTGCATTTTTTAACATTAGATATTAATGCAATAGACTTACCTTTCTTTTGAGGCTCGTTTGCGTCCAGCTCTATTTCATGGCTTCTCAAGGCACTGATAAGCTCTTCCAAAGAAACTTCATTCAGATTCTTTGCAATCTTGAATGCTGTTACCATTGGACCCCATCTTTTGGGTAAGCTTCTGATAATCTTCTTTACATGATCAGCCTTGGTGTAGCCTTTATTTAGAACTCTTAATCCAGCAGTTAGCGTTTGAAATCTTGAGAACATCTTCTCAATGTTTTCATCATCCTCCATCTTGAAGGCTTCATATCTCTGGATTAGAGCAAGAGCTTTAGTCTTCTTGACTTGAGCATTTCCCTCATGAGTCATTTTCAAAGACTCATATATGTCATGAGCCGTTTCCCTATTAGATATCTTCTCATACTCAGCATGAGAGATAGCATTCAGCAAAACAGTCCTGCACTTGTGTTGATTTTTGAATTCCTTCTTTTGATCATCATTCATTTCTTGTCTTGTAAGCCTTACGCCTGTAGCTTTTACTGGATGTTTGTAACCATCCAACAGAAGATCCCATAGATCAGCATCTAGACCAAGAAAGTAACTTTCAAGTTTATCTTTCCAGTATTCAAAGTTTTCACCGTCAAACACTGGTGGTCTAGTATAACCATTGTTACCATTTCCATTGTATTGCTCAGCAGAGCCAGATGTAGATGTAGGTGTGTTTGTTGGAATTTCACCAGCCATCTTTTACTGAAGCGTTTTTCTCTTCCTGAATCTTTTCTAAACACGGTTAAGTGCTTGCACTTTAGAACCGGCGCCCTGATGCCAATTGAAGGATAGAAAAACACTTAGAAAGGGGGGGGTTTGAATAAGTGTAGTCTAAAAACTTGAACGATAAAAACAAATTGCACAGTTATTTTTATCCTGGTTCGTTATTAACTAAACTACTCCAGTCCACCCCCTTGGAGTGATTTACCTCACCTGAGGATTTAATCCACTAATCTCAACAGATTACAATGGTTTTCCACTTAGCCCACAACTAAGTCTTCTAGAGTATCCTGATCACTCTAGGAACAATTGCTTAGACACAAGCTAAGACTTTCTAGAGTATCCTGACCACCACGTGATCACTCTAGTTACAACTGCTTAGACACAAGCTAAGACTTCCTAGAGTATCCTGATCACACTTGATCACTCTAGTTACTTACAAATTAATGTAATCAATTCTAAGAGTATTACAATGCTTCTGAAAAGCTATAATCACAACAGTGATATTTCTCTTAAAGTTTAAGCTTAATCTCACTAATATATTACAACAGCAATGTAGTGAGCTTTGATGAAGATGAAGTTTGTGAGCTTTGATTTGAACAGCGTTTCAGCAAGTTTGTATTCACAGAATTCGTCAGAATCGGTAACCTTGCTTCTCATCAGAACTTCATATTTATAGGCACTTGAGAAGATGACCGTTGGGAGCATTTAATGCTTTGCGTATTCCGTACAGCATTGCATTTAATGTTTCACTCTTTTGTCAACTACCTCGAGTCTTGTTTACGCTGTGTCTACTGACGTTGCCTTTAATAGCTTCTAACGTTCCTTTTGTCAGTCAGCGTAGCCTGCCATCTTGTACTTGCTTCTGATCTGATGTTTGTGTTTACAATGTTTGAATATCATCAGAGTCAAACAGCTTGGTGCAGAGCATCTTCTTGTCTTCTGACCTTGAAGTGCTTCTGAGCGTGATACCATGAGATCTTCAGTGCTTCTGCTTCTGAACTCAAGTTCTTCTGATGCTTCCATAGACACATGTTCTGATTCTGCTTTGACCATCTTCTGATGTCTTGCCAGACCATGTTCTGATGTTGCATGCTGAACCTTCTGAGTCAAAGCTTCTGAGCGCTGATTTGTGCATACTCTTTATATATTTCCTGAAAGGGAAATTGCAATGTATTAGAGTACCACATTATCTCATCCAAAATTCATATCCTTGTTATCATCAAAACTAAGAATATTGATCAGAACAAATCTTGTTCTAACAATATATTCATGTGGATTAGTTCAAAAATAGTAGAAGATTTAATAGTGCTTAATGGAAAAGATAATTTAGTTTGTTTAGCATAGTGGCAACAATCACTTATAGATTTCGAATTGTCATTAACATATGGAAAACTTTGATGAATTACTTTTAATACATTGTGTCATACCCCAAAATTTGCCCATGCTATTTTCCATACACAAAATCAAATCAAAACACAAAAGCTCAAGGACACCTTCATATGACAAATATTGAGAGAGTTATGCCTTGCACAAGTTGGGCGATTTTGAGGAAATGCACTCAATACAACATGGAGAAATTTGATGTTTTGAATCTTTGGGCCTAAATTTTGGATTCTAAAACAAGACCATGAGCCTTTAAAATACATTTCAATTAATTACTTTATTTTATAATATTTTTTGTTATTTATTTGAATTTTAATTCATTTAAATAATAATAAAACATTATAAAATATAGAAAATTAATTTTAATCAAAAGATTTGTTCCCTAATCAAATCCAATCATCCAAACATCATGATATTGACCAAATTTCGTGATTGAAGGGATTGGAAAGAGAGTGATACACATTAGGGCAAAAAATAGAAAGATTCATATCTTATTTTGTCAAAATCTCAAGTGATCAAAAGACTCAAGTCCAAGCCCACACAAAACCCTAAATGATCCTTATAAATACTCATAACATGAGCAGCATAGGGGAGGACGAAAATTTGGTGAAGAACATTAGGGTTTTAAGAGAACAAGGATTTCAAAGAAAGGTGCAAAATCGAATTTCAAGCCATGGCCATATTCAAGCAATTCTGAGGAATCAAACGATCTTCTGAGACATCCATGAGTAAGTACAGGTCCCAAGCAATGGCCAAGGCGAACTGAAACACATGCTCCACGAACTCAGTTTGCGTGAAATCATGTGAGATTCGTTTTCTTATTTTCATCGTGTTTTTGATCAAACTAACCTTGCTAATGTTTCATTAAGATGTATTAGAACAGGTTTGAAGCATCGTTAGCAAGCTTCCATGGCTAGAACTCAATACACCATAGCTAGGGCACAAGTGTTTCTAGCTTCGGTTTCATTGATACAAGCACCTAAGGTCCAAACGGAGACCACCATCAAACTCAGGGAGTATGGTTTAAGCAATCTAGGCGCCTTTCTTTGCATATTTGACGTGTTGTTTTTGAGTTTTAAAGTTGCAGAAAAAACGAAGGAATAATCGCAGGTAAAACCGCAGCAGGTTCCACAACAAAATCCGCAGGAAAGCTTTGAGAAGAAGATGAATAGGAACCTGAAACTTTGACTGTTACGTGGCAATGCTTCGTTCGCTGGTCCACCTCCTAAACTCTCTTTCCGCGCGTGTAGGATGGCTATTGGACAGTCAACGTTCTCCCTCCTTTCTCATTGGATGAAGCGCAAAATAATGGGGCCCACATCAATGTCATGTGACTTGGTCCATTCAGGTTCATGTTTTATATATTATTAATTGGATGTGTTACTATAATGACTAATTGAGTGCAGCACGCTTGGCTAAGGAAGGAACTAGTTAAGGTACATGACCTGCGTTCAAACCCTGGCGCAGACATTTATTTTTACAAATTATCCCTTCACCGATCCAGTGCACCTCCCCACGCCTGCAAACCACGCGTCGTCAACTGATCACCATCAGATTACCAGATACTCAGATCCAACGTGGGAGAAGGTGCTGGTCCACCATAGACACTCAGCCATGCACCACACAGCAGAGCTAAGTATTTCCTAATTAAATAATTTTTTTTATTATACAAATTCCTTTTTTTGCCTCTATTCTTTTTTATTTATTTATTTATTAGCATAAGTTTTCTTATTTATTTTAAAGATTTATCATAAGTTATGTAAATAGTTTATAATTTATTTGTTTTACTCGAAAACTCGATTTTCCCCGATTTTATTAATAATTGTTTTGAACAATAAAAATTATTATTTGTACATACTTAATTAATTAAAAATTAATAATTAGGTTTTAGGTTTGTTAACCTGATTCATCTATAAACCCTAGTCTGGTAGGTGGTGTCCATTAACGCGTTTCTAACCTTATAAACCTTTTAAGGTCACAATAAGTTTTCTTAAATAACCCTTTTAGGTTCAGGGTTAGATCAGTAAATGCACTAACATTTCTCTTCTTCTTTCTTAATTTTTTCAGGGTTACCATTAGGGTTCTTCCGCCTACGTGCCATATCAGATCAAAAGCTAAGTCTCTGATTTGGTTATTATTTTAAATATTATTTATTTTTTCCTTATAAAATTAATTAGGATTTACTTTTAAATACCAATGAACTCCTCATACACTCACCCTTATTTATTTTCCTCTTAATTTGTAGAGCTGATCAAGGGTTCGAGTTCGAGGAAGATCAAGGTTCAAGATCAAGATGATAAAACTAATTATTGATTTCTCTTATTTCTGTCTTTTAATTTCCCCCGTCCCCGCAGGTGTTTATTGTAATAGCGTAGGAAATTTTATTTTCTGCCTTTATTTTATTTTAATTGCGTGGTTAGTAATTTAGGGAGTGAAAACCATAAATTGAACCTAGATCACTAACAATACAAGATAAATATAATTGAATTGAATCACGTGATTGTTGCACCCACACACCCTTAGGGTAATCCCTCTGGTTGCCTTTGTTGCCTGTTGCCTTGTTGCCTTTAATTGTACTGAATAGTCAAGTCCCTCGATCCCGAGGATACCTAAAGCAAAACAAACGTTGCCCTCAGTTCATTCATCATCAAAGTTGTCCCTCGATGTTGCCTCGGTAAAATGATGATTTGTCCCAATTGCTAAGGTATCCTCGCATGATGCCTAAAAAGATTAATGACTATTATATCATTCCCTTAGACTACCTGCCCTCTTTATGGCATGGGACAGTCTTATGGCGAACGATTACTCGACGACCCTTAAACATCCAATTGAAAGACTTCCTACCCTTCATGGTATGGATAGATCCTTTCGCCTGAAAAGCTAAAAGAACGGATTTTCAAACTTAGGGTAGTTGCTAGTAATTGCTTGCTCAATTCAAAATTCAAATTCAAACTCTTTTTTCCGCTAATTTTCAAATACTTTTCAAAAGACTACGCTTATTTGCAAGCTAAAGTTCTTCTTCAAAGTTTTTACTTTTCACACCTCATTTTTAAAACAATTTCAAAACAAGGCTACGCTTATTTACAAGCTAAAGTCCTTAACGAAATCTCTTTACTATTCGCACACCTCTTTTCAAACAAATCAAACAAATAAAAGTGAGCTAAGCAATTAAGAGCCCATGGATAACCATGGATGCAAAGGGTGCCTTACACCTTCCCTTTGCATAATTTACCCCCCGAACTCAAAATCTTTTAAAAGGTCTTTTCCTGTTCTTTTAGCCTTTCCTAAAATTGGATAAAATAAAAGTCGGTGGCGACTCTTGCTTACCGCGACATTCCGATTAATAAAAAGTTAGTTCACCGTATTACACATTGTTAGATGGGTGGCCTGGCCTAAGGTGCCATATATTAAACTTGCTAGAAACATTATTATTACAAATGGCATGATATGTTTCATTGTGTAGTAAGCAGGGGGGATACTAGGATTTTGTGTCAGGATATACAAGTGGTTATATACTTTAGCAAGCCCAATCATCTTCTGCGAAGGTAGTGCCTGAATAGTGCAAGAAGAATGATCAAAAACAAGGTGACAAGTATTCTTAGAAGATAATTGATGAGCAGAGATTAGATTGCATGTAAATGTAGGAACATATAAGACATGGTTCAATGTTAAATTTTCATTTAATGCAACAGTGCCACTAATAGTTGAGATAATGTTAAAGCCATTAGGTAATTTGATTGTGATAGGATTAATAATATGATATGAGTAATAGAGATTAAGAGAAGAGAAAATATGATTGGTTGCACCTATGTTAATTATCCAAGTGTTGTGAGGTGTACTTACATTACTATGGATGAAATTTTTGTGCAAAATAGATGATGAGGTATTAATGGCATGAGAATCAGATGAAGTTGAAGTATCAACTTGATTCAAGAGAGACACTAATTTGTTGGAGAGATCTCGACTTTTTCTTCTTGAGGAGAGGCATCGGGGGAGTTGGGTTGGTGATGTGGAGAATCAGTGGCAAAATTATTTGTGAATCCAGCTTTATCTTTGAATAAAAAACCTGGGGGAAAATCGTGCTTAAAATAACAGGTATAAACAATATGACCTGTCTTTCCGCAGAAGGAACACACTTTGGAATTGTTTGAAGATTTTGTGTGGAAAGATGGTTTGCCACGTCCTTTGCTTTGTTTGAGGTTGAATTTGTTAGGAGCCATGTTTTGATATTGAGCCAAAAGAACATTGGAATTATCAGAAAAAGAAGAAGTGGATATTTGACACTCTTGTTGCAAGATCGGAGAGAAAACTTTTGAAACATCAGGGAGGGGCTCTAGCATGAGGATCTGAGACTTGATATTGTTGTAATTTTCATTCAAACCTTTCAAGAGTCACATCATGTATTCCATATCTCATTGTTTCTTAATGGTAGCATGAGCACCACAGGTGCAAGAAGGAAGAACTCTTAGGGTTTCAAGACCTTCCCAATGTGTTTTGAGTTCATTAAAGTACGATGTGGAAGATTTCTCACCTAGGTGTATAGAATGAATGTGTTGGAGGAGATCAGATAATCGGAAGTGATCTGTCTTGGAAAAATGTTATTGAAGATCTGTCCATAGTTGAGCAGCGTTATCTACATAAATGGTACTTTGTGCGATATCAAGCGAAAGAGAAGCTGAAATCTATGCGAGGACAATGTTGTTGCAACGTTCCCATACATCGAATAATGAATCATTTTCATCTAGAGTTGTGATCTTTCCATTGATGAATTTGATTTTTTATGAGGAGTGCTCGTTTCATGGATCTACTCAAAACCCCATGGTTGTTTTCCGATAAAGAAGGTGAAACAAGGACTGTGCCTGGGTTTTCTGCGAGATGTATATAGTAGGGGCTTGATTAATTAAGAGCATGGTTCTTGTCGTTGTTTGTTTTAGTTGTGGGGGTGGGTGAACCTTATTTATCACTAGCCACCATGATGAAAGATGTGGGTGAAGTTTAAGAAAGTGTAAAGGGGTGAGGAAGAAGACGATGAATAGTGTAATAGAAAGTTGAGTTTCACACTAATGATACCATAATATGAAATGAATATGCTTACATTATTGGACTTGTAATACAAAGGAGAAGTATATATATATATATATATATATATATATATATATATATATATACAAGAGATGGCTTGAGATACAAGTAAGGTAAAATAACTAACTATCCTACAAAATAGGAACTAACAATAACAAACCCTAATGGCTAGTTGAGTGACATATGGAAACAGGAAATATGGTCCAATAATAACCGAAGGAAAATTATTTTATAAATTTATTATCTATTTAATAATTAACATACACTCTTATGCCGGCAAATTACTTTCAAAGTTATCTACTTGGAAAGGCTCTTTATTGAAATTGTTATATTCCTCCCTCACATTCTTTGGTGGTTTGGAGGTTACTACATTCTAAGCTCCCATCGGATGATTCCCTTCAAAATCGTGGCTTCCGCATGGTATCAATGTGCTATCTTTGTTCCAGGTCCCAAGAATTGAATGATCTCCTATTTTTCAGATGTCCTTTTGCTCTTCGACTTTGGCAAAGCTTGGGTCGTTTGTTACATATTTCGATCGAGATTGATTTATTTGCTACTTGGAATTTGTCTTTGAAATCCAGCTCCCCTTAGGGGATGTTCATTATCCAGGCTTCTCGCTCTTTACTTATTAATGAAATTTGGAATTCTAGGAATGTTTTCCGTTTTTATGGAAACTTTGTTCCCTTTGTCACTGTCTGTTCCTTGATTTTGGACAAGGTGAGTTTGTCCCGTTGTAAGCTCCTTATTCTTATAAACATAACTGGTTTGATTTTGAGGTTATCAAGTCTTTCAATATTCCAATTCACCTTCCAAAAACTCCTAGTATCAAAGAAATTATATGGAATCCTCCTCCGTCTAATTATGTTAAATGTAACGTCGATGGTGCTTATTCTTCTAATCTGGGGTTTTCCGGTTGTGAAGGAACCTATAGGAATAATTTTGATATTTTCATTCTTGCCTTTAGGAACCTCTTCCTTGGGATAATTCTCTTTTACCTGAATTTTGTGGGGTTATTCGTTTCATCGAGATTGCGAATGCCAAAGGTTAGAATCATCTTTGGGTGGAATCTGATTCCATTACCGTTGTGAAAGATTTCTCTTCTTTTAAATTGGATTTAGTTCCTTGACAGTTGAGAATCTCAATTTGAGATGTTGGTGGGCACTTTGCATTACTATTATTTTGAACATATCTTTCGTCATCGCTCACATTCACAGAGAAGACAATCGCTGTGGGGATTTTTTGCTTCTTTAGGCCGCACATTTACGTCCTTTACTCTTTTTTAACTCTTTATTGATTGACAGTAGTAGTGTGTCATACCCCAAAATTTGCCCATCATATTTATTCATATTTCAGTCTATCTGACTTTCAAATGCTCAAAGATACACAAGAAGAAAACAGGCAGTCACTCTCCTAAACAACAATCCTCAAATTAGGGTTTTGATCTTTTCAAAGTAAAATCAAGTTCTAAAAATCAAGTGGACCTCATAACCTCTCATATGCCTTAAAGGACCCTCATTTCAATTTTCAAGCTCTGATTCAAAAGATTGCTCACCCAATGGCCCAAACAATCAATAATCGACTGGTTGACCTAAAAGTCAAGCTATGGTCAGATCACAACCAAAGTTCCTGATTTTTTGTCAACATTATCACCTTGAAGTATCATTCATCATGTGATCAAGTATTTATCATGATTCATCAAGGAAAGATCAGAAATCAACAAAACCAAAAGTTTCTAAATTAGGGTTTTCAAGGAGAAAGTCAACCGAACTTTGACCAGCCATAACTTCCACATGGCACATCAGAAATTTTCCACCCAAAGCTCATTTTGAAGGAAATTGAATTCTCTACAACTCTGTCTCTCACATGCCAAGGCTAAAAATGCTTCATTTAAGAGATATGAGGTAATACATTACAGGTCCTTCTAGAAGATCGCAAAAAAGCGGTTTTTTGTCAGGAGGAATGTCATCGAGATAAAATCTCCAAATGGAAAAAATCTCCGAAATTGGCTTGTAGAGGACATCTTGAGGTTTCCAAAAAGTTCTAGAACTCCTCCATATCTTAAAAATTGATGGAGATATGCCTTGTCAAAGTCGAACAATTTTGAAGGAGAAAATGTGAAATAAAAGGCCTCAAAATAGATTTTCTTGCAAAGAGGCCCAACCTTTTAAAGTTCAACCTTGATCCTCAAGTTATCCAAGATATCAAATCCAATTGTCACGAATTTATGAGATTTATTTGATTTTTTATGAATTTTTCATTCATTTAAAATTAACATAATTCAAGTGATTCAAACAAAAATCAAAAGATTTGATTGGAGAGATTTTTTAACCAAATAAAATCACCAATTGGATATTATATATGATCAATTTTCGTGAAGATTGAGATTGGAAAGAGAAGATCAAAATTAGGCCAAATTTAGTAAGTTTTTAACAAGATTCTCCAATCAAATTTCCAAGATTGAAATCTTTGATTCAATGGGATTCTATTAGAATTTGTAAACCTAATACATGCTAATATATATAGACAACAAGAGCAGAGGATTGGAGGAGGGTTGGAGCAGCCAAGCAATAGGGTTTCACGTTGCAAATTTGGAAGGAATTTAGGGCACGACCTAGCTTCTTCTCTAGCAAGTTTCAGACTTTCCCAAGCATTGTATCGTCATCCAGCAAGTTTCAGGAAGCTGTTTCGTCCTTCCACGAAGGCCAAAGATTCCAGAACCAGCACTTCCAGGTCGCACAGGTTTCGTAAGCTTTTAAAAACTTTAAGAGTTGAATTCACGTAGTATAAATGGTTTCGATGCATATATACATGTTCATGTCGATATTTGTGACTGTTTCGAGCCATCTTCCATAAGTTTTGACGCAGGAATATGAACCTGCCATTGTTAGGGCATGGGCTTCATGCTTTTCGTATCTCCCAGCACAGGTTGTTTCAGGTTAAAAGGACCTCGCCATTGGATTCGTGAGGTCCAAATTATGAAATCTGGGCGTCTCGTTTTGTTGTTCCGATTGTTTTTGCAGGTGTCGGCCAAGTCTCCATCAGAGAAGACGGAAGAATCCGCCGTCAGTGGCTGTCTGAGGTCACCAAGAATCAGTCAAGCCATGCGTGTCACTTTCTCGTTTTGCTATTGGCTCGTTTAAAATCTGGGTTGCTTCTCTCCTCATTTGATTGGTGCATTTAAAAATCTCGGGGCCCACTTTAATTTATGTGTTGACTTTTTTGGTTTTATTGCTTTCTTCATATTTATTAATTTCAGATTATATGTATATCAATTAACACACGCAGCACACATGGATGATGTGAACGTTGGTAACCAAGGTGGCCCTGGTTCGAGCCCTGGAGAGATACTTTCTTTTTTTTATAATTGTGTTTCTATAGATTCCATGTAGAGTTCCACTCAAGACCACAATACACCTTCTCATCATCAACCGTCTGATCATCAGCATCCAGGATCTAGCGCCTATAGCCTGCAGGTGCACCAAAGACTTCTCAGAGCTTCTCCATACTGGATCACAGAGCTAAGTTTTTATTTTATTTTATTTTTAATTACTTAATTATTCTTTTAGTTCTTTTTCTCTTTTATTAGAATTCTTTTATTATTTATTTATTTTACTTATCTAATAAATTATTCATATAAATAATAGTTTTATAATTATTTTTTTAATCGAGATACTCGATTTTTTTCATAAACATTAAAAATAATTGTTTTTAACAATAAAAATTATTATTTTTGTATATACTTTAATCAATTAATTTTTAGGTTTGTTAACCTCGATTCATTTATAAACCCTAATAGTTACTGGTAGGTGTTGCCCATTAACCCTGGTAGGGTTTGCTTTTTGCCTTGCCTTTTATTTGTCTGCTTAAATTATTACTGTTTTAATTTTTTGATCTGTCACTTTATAATTGTTAAGAACTTTAATGCACTAACATTTTTTCTTCTTCGTGGCTAATTTTCAGGATTAACCAAGATCCTTTAGCCACGCGCCTCAATCGACCAAAAAAGCTGAGTTTTCTAATTTCTCTTGTTTAAATATCATTTTATTTTTATTTTATTCTGCCTTTTAATAGGGTTTGCCTCAATAACCATTGAATCTGTAATACACTAACCATGGTTATTTTTTCTAATTTTCAGAGTGCGAGGAAGATCAAGGCATTCAGGATATTTAAATTAATTATTTATCCCTCTTATTTTCTGTCTTTTATTTCCCCTTTCCCGCAGGTGTTTATTGTAATAGCGTAGGAACTTTTATATTTCTTTTATATTTTCTGCCTTTAATTTCTGCCATTTTTAATTGCGTGGTTAGTAACCCTAGGGAGTGCAAACCATGAACTGCATATAGGTCACTAATTTACAAGATAAATATCATCGAAGTTAACCACGTGATTGTTGCACCCACACACCTTTAGGGTGATCCCTCTTGTTGCCTTTGTTGCCTGTTGCCTTATAATTTTTTTGCCTCTAAGTATGCTAAATAGTCAAATCCCTCGATTCCGAGGATACCTAAAGCAAAGGTTGCCTTATTCAGTGATATCATCAATTTTGTCCCTCGAAGTTACCTCGGTAAAAGATGATTGTCTCCATTGCTAAGGTATCCTCGCATGTTGCCTAAAAATGACTATTATATCCTTCCCTTAGACTACCTGCCCTCTTTATGGCATGGGACAATCTTATGGCGAACGATATTTCGATGACCCTTCAAACATCCAATTGAAAGACTTCCTGCCCTCTTATGGTATGGATAGACCCTTTCGCCCGAAAGACTAAAAGAACAAATTTCTAAACTTAGGGTAGTTGCTATTAACTACTTGCTCTTTTTCAAATTCAAATTCAAAATCTTTTCCCACTAATTTTCAAATACTTTTCAAAAAGACTACGCTTATTTACAAGCTAAAGTTCTTCTTCAAAGTTTTTACTTTTCACACTTCCTTTTCAAACAATTCAAAAACAAAGTGAGCTAAGCAATTAAGAGCCCATGGATAACCATGGATACAAAGGGTGCTTTACACCTTCCCTTTGTATAACTTACCCCACGAACTCAAAATCTTTTTTTAAAAAGGTCTTTTTCTGTTCTTTTAGCCTTTCTGATATTTGGATAAAATAAAAGTCGGTGGCGACTCTTGCTATCCGCAACATTTTTAAAAGTCAGTTCTCCCACCGTATTACATAGTGACTGTGTAATAAATAGATTAGGTTTTCCTTTCTTTTTTTATATATTTCGAAATTTTTGAGTGGGTTTTGGCCTAGTCCTCCATGTTTTTGTATGTCAGTCTTTTTTTTAATATATTATCTTTTATTAAAAAAACCTCAGGGTTAATAATAATTATTATAATATTTTATAGGTTAATATATGATTATATTAATATTTTTATTGATATATAATTACATTAATATATATTTTGAAACACAAAAAAATTATAATTGCATTACCTGTAAATGTTTTTTAATTATTATATAATTATTTTAAATTTTTGGCTAATATGATAATACATATTAATTTATTAATTACTAAATAAAAAAACATCTATTAAATTAATTTGGATTAATTATCATTATATTTAAAATACATAAAATCAAATATTTTTTATCTTAAAATATAACGTAAATGAAATTTGGTAAAGATTATATAAATTACGATTAAAGAGCATTATAGCAAGAGAAGACAATTTACTCCATTAATTTTAATGCCTAGAAATTTAATAGTTAGGATTAATTATTCTCATTTCTCATTATAACCAAGTATTCTCACAGTAGAGAACAACTCAAGGGAGAACACTTAATTACAATGAGAAACGAGAACAAATAATCCTCTATGATCCTCTTTAATCGTAATTTATATAATCTTCACCAAATCTAATGCACGTTATATCTTAGGCTTAAATACAGTTTTGACCACCCAAATTTCTCAATTGTTTGATTTTGGTCTCTTAAGTTTCAATTGCTTGATTTTGGTCCCCCAAGTTTTGTAATTGTTTGATTTTGGCCCCCCAAGTTCCAATTGCTTGATTTTGACCCCTCAAGTTTGTCCCATTTTGCATTTGATACTCCTGTAATGACATGTGGACTAAATTTCTCTTTTTTTTCTCTTTTCTTTTCCTTTATTTTAAATTTTCTTTTCTACAATTTTATTTTCTCCTCTTTTTAATAGTTAAATTTTGAATGTAATATTTAAAAAATCTTAAATATTTCATTCAACTTATGCGCAATGGCAAATTATTTTGACAAAATAAAATAGACCACTTCCTAATTAAAATAACAAATTATTTGGCCAATAACTCCCTCATAGTTAAGCATAAAGTCCCAAAGTCTAGCAATCCTATTAGTCATATAGAATTTCAAATTTTTATAAGAGATATTACATGTTTGTCCGTATATTCTAAGTTGAATGAAATATTTAAGATTTTTAAAATATTATATTCAAAGCTTAACTATTAAAAAGAGAAGAAAAATAGAATTGTAAAGAAGAAAATTAAAAAAAAAACAAAAAAAAAGAAGATAAATTTAGTCTATATGTCATTAGGGGACTATCAAATGCAAAAGGGGATAAACTTGAGGGGCCAAAATCAAACAATTGAAACTTAGGGGGACAAAATTAAGCAATTATAAAACATAGGGGACCAAAATCAAGCAATTGAAACTTAGAAGACCAAAATCAAACAATTAAAAAATTTTGGAACTAAAACTGCATTTAAGTCTATATCTTAAGAAGAAAAATATTTGACTTTATTTCTTTTAAAAATAATAATAATTAATGGAAATGAGTTTTATAAATTCTATTTTTTTATTTAGTAATAAATAGATAAATTTATATTATCGTCCTATCCAAAAATTAAAAATAATTTTAAAAAAGCTCAAAAATATTTACTGCTAAAACAATTATTATTATATTTTTTTCAAAATAAAAATAAATAATATTATACATTATAAAAAATATTAATATAATGGTGTATTAATCTAAAAGATATTAATATAATTATATATTAACCATAAGTGTTAATATGAGTGTATGTTAAATATTAAATAACAAATAAGTTTTTAAAAAACATTTCGTTCAGTTATCATAATTTATAAAAAGTAAATTATTATAATAATTAAATATTAACAATTATGAATAATATACAATTATATGTTTTTTTTTTATGCAAGAACTAATTTTATAGATGGTTCTTTTCATTTAATTTTTTTAAGACTAGTATTTTAATTTAATATTTAATATTTAAATATGAATTACCATTGTAGATAGTAAGTTTTATTTATTTATTTTTAAATAAATGAATTATCATTGTAGGTAGGGGTGGAAAAATGGGACATGGTCCGTCAGGCCGGCTCACGCAGCCGCCAAAAAATTTAGGATTGGGTTGGGATTTCGGCCCCTTACTGGTCTGCTGCCCACTAAAGCTCGTCCAGCCAACCGCCGCCCATCAAAGCCCGTCCCGCCTATTTGTTCAGTCTGTCTTACTTTAAGTCCGCCATCTTTTAGTTAATTTTACTAATTCCCATTCTTGACACATATATCGGTGAATATATAAAAAAATTAAGTAAAATTTATTAAAAAGATGTTTTATAAAATATTGTTTTAATCTAATTAAAAGGTAAAAAAAAGTCTATTAATCTATTAATTAAGTAAAATAAAAAATAAAAAAAGTAGGCGGACAAGTCCGCCGCCCGCCATCTTAGAGGTGCAGGCTAGGTTTTTATGCTCATTTTAACTTGGCGGGCATGTCCGCCCGCTCTTTTTTTGGCGGGCTTAGAGAAGGGAGGACTGCCAATCTCATCCCTCATTTCTGTTTTGTATGTTGCTTTCATTTTGTTTTTTATTTTATTTTAATAAAAAAATATCGCCACATGTCATTGCGAGGATGGTTGGGTTGAAATGGGGGGATCCTTACAGGATCCCCCATTAGGGTCTATCAGAGACCCCCATTCCATGACACAAGATCCTGATCCTGTGGCCCAGATTCGTTGGATCCTCAACCCAGGTCTTGGCCTTTTGATTCATCCAATGATCCAATTTTCATCCAGCATTTTTTCTATATTTTTTGTTTGTATGTTTAGTGGGCTTAACAAAGAATGGACCCTATTTATTTGTGCTAATCCTCACTCCCTTGGCTTGCTGATACACCCCCATGTCTCTTGATTTAATTTCTATTCTTGAAATTCTTATTTATTTGTTCGATTTAATTTAATTTCGAATTAATTTTGAACATCAACAATAAAAATTGAATAATCGAGAATTCCAACGACTTATTTTCACAATTAAATTAAATCTTTTTAATCAAACCAAAATATTTTCAAATCAAAAATCAAATTATCTTTTAACAACTTGATCAACACCAAGTCTTCTTTCCCACTTAATCAAAAAATCATTTTATCAAAACTCGGATGAAAAAGGAAAAATGGATGAACATCCATTTTGTCCTCGAATAATCAGACGCAAGATGTACATCTTGTTTAAGATCGATTATTTGTATTCAGTCTAAAAAAATATTATTCAAAACTCGGATGAAAAAGGATGAATGGATGTACATCCATCATATCCTCGAATAATCGGACCCAAGATGTACAATTTGTTTATGTTTGATTATCCGTCTTCCACCAGAGATATTTTATTCAAAACTGGGATAAAAAGGGGTTAACAGATAAACATTCATCTTATCCTCGAATGCTCTGATGCAAGATGTGACATCTTGTTTATTTTGGAATACTCGTCTTCCACCTAAAAACAATCTAACTCATTAAATCATCTTTTTTCGCCTTAACACGACTTAAAACATTTTCATAAACGAACGGTGTTTTATCCATTCTAACGCGATACAAATAAACGCTTCAGCCTCCCATGCGCAAGCAATAAGCAATGTTTAACGATTCGAATGCGATCAAAATAGGATCCATTACAATGCGATATACAAACAAACGCTTCAACCTTTAATGTGCGAGCAATAAGTAATGTTTAACCGCTCAAATGTGACCTAAACATTATTCTCTACAATCAACCAACAAACACTCGTTTGCTACTAACAATTACATAGCTTTGAATTCCTTATCGCACCTGAGGATACGTAGGAGTAAGACTTGCAATATTGTCAACCTTCGTAATAAAAAAAACTGTTTTTAGCCCTCCTTTCCCTTTACAATTACATAATAATAATAATTAGAAGAAAATAAATAACATTACGCTAACATTCTAATTCGCAAAATTAATTAAACGACTCCCATTGGGTACAACAGATGTGGGGGTGTTAATATATTTCTCTTGCATAATTGACTCCCAAACTTGAATTTGTTTGCGACGACCATATTTTAGTTCTTTCAGGGTGATATCGATATTTTCCCTTTCCTATTGGAATAAATAAACTTCGATGGCAACTCTGTTATATTTCGAGCGTTCGTTCTCTCGGTTATTTTTCACGCCGCGACAAATAGATAATTTATTATTTATTACTTTTTTTAAAGAATTAATTAATAATCAATAATTTTTATTTTAATTTATAATTAATTGTTTTTATTAAGGTTTTTAAAATATTAAATAATTAAAATTGTGAAATTAAAATTCTAAGTCTTAACCCAATTCAGTGGACCCATAATCCAACACTCAATTCACAAGTCAATATTGATATAACTTATATAAACACTAAAACTAATTGCAATTAAAACAAAGAGGGACTTACAATAGTCTTTTATAAGTAGCTTACAAGGAGTCTCTCTATCATGTCAACCACAACAACAATAACAACCACCACCACCTCCATTTTTACTCGTCAATGGGTCATTTCAAACTCATCCATTGTTGAAACTCCATTTGAATTCCCAAGTCCACATTGGCAACAATGTAAGCACGTGAATTTGATAACTTCAAGAATCTCACCAAACTGATCAAAATAGCTTTTCAGTGTGTCTACTTGGGTTTTCCAAGCCAATCCTCCCACAAAAATCTTACTATGTTTCGGAACAACAACATTTGGAGGAACAATGTGGTGTACTAGTAGAGTTACGACAAAAGTGTGTCAAGTTTGGCCTATTGGCGAGATTGTTAGTTCATGTGAGAGAGAAAGAGTGGGTTGAAAATTGTTAGTATTGTGTTTTTGTACGTGAAGAAAAAAGTGTAAAAGGGTTCATTGTTGTCCTCCCCAAAAGTCTGAAATTTAGAACATATTTATACTATAATATTAGGTTAACATAAAAGAAAAAATAATATTAGTATTAACCAATAAATCAATCAAATAAGATCATGATTTTCTTAGTTAGTAAGCTGACACTATTTGGACCAATCAAATGCTAACATGACACAATATGACCTATAGAAAACAACTGTGACAAAAATGAAAAAGATTTAATTCTTTTTTGGGATTTTTGGATTCTTTTTGATAAAATATGCATAAAATAAATTAAAAATTATTATTTAAAAAAGACCTAAAATAGAAAAATGAAAATTAAATATTAAAGTGATAAAAAATGTAATTTTTAATATTTTGAGACTTTTTGAATAAAATGCAAAAATAAAAGAAATGAAGTTAGAAATAAGTAAATAAAAGAGAAATATTTTGTAAAAAAAAATTATTCCACTCATCAATACCATGTCATTTAAATTTTTTTTTGTCCTAATCATCAATGACATGTATGCAAAGTGGAAGTGGACAAATAAATAGGGATGTCAGACAGACCCAGACCCGCGGGTCTAGCGCACCCAAATTCGAGTTAACGGATGGAAACTTGAATTGAGTGGGTTAAGGTTCGGGTGCGGGTTTGGGTAGAATGAAACCCGCGCCCGAAACTTGAAATCGCACCCGCTTATATAGCTAGCTATGGTTGAAATAGATCAATACCTACTGTATTAAGAACCAAGATGTGATGATTTAGCAACAACCAAGTAATTGCTTGTGAATATTGAAGAACATAATGAAAAATAGGCATAAGATGGGACAAACTGAATACTAGGAGTAAATCATCCGAACAGAAAAATACAACACCAAAGCCATGTACAAAGCCTTGAGAGGGGATAAGGAAAAAATAGAGTGGGATAAATTGTATTAGAGGGTAATTTAGTATTTACTATTTTAGTGATAACTTAGTTGTTAAGTTTATTCTACTAAGGCCTATGTGGCACTTTTGTTTGTATATAAATAGACTAGTGGTAGTTGTCATAAATATACCAATCATTTCCTTCTTTCTTTAATGAATAGCAGCCGCTATTTGCTTTCTCTCTTTATTCCTCTTTGATTTCATCACCTTGTACACCAACAATTAGTATCTAGAGCTCCGGTTCAGATCCAGAACCACCGGGAAATACACGGGAAACACGAGTGAAATGTGGGCTGTGTGTGTTTGATTTTGATTATGGGTTCTTGTTGAATCTTTGAACAAAATATGAACAAAATCACATTTTTTGATTCTGTGGGTTTTTGGGAAACACTTTGTCGGAGATCTGAGTGAACTGTACAAGGTTTAAGATAAGTGGAGGAAGCAGTTTGAATACCAAACTTCCAGTGTTTTAGGGTAAAAACTAGAATTGTTGGATGATTCAGATGCGTGTATTATTTAGTGCTCAAGATGTTCTAGATCTTGTCAATGAAGGATACGTTCAGGTTGTAGCAGATGTAACAAAACAGGAGAAAGAGGCGCAGAGAGCTACAAGGAAGAGGGATCAGAAAGCATTATTCTACATTCATCAGTGTGTGGATGCGAATGTGTTTGAGAAGATTGCTGATTCGACGACATCGAAGGAGACGTGGGATATACTGGTCAGATGTTACGGTGGTGACGCATCAGTGAAGAAGGTGAAGCTTCAGTTCCTCAGAAAGCAGTATGAAAATCTCAACATAAAGAACAATGAGAAGGTTTCAAAGTATATCTCCAGAGTGACTCTGATCACTAATGAGATGAAGGCTTGTGGAGAAACCCTTTATGAACAAGTAATCATAAAGAAGGTATTGAGGTTACTTAATCCTCAATTTGATTACATTGTGGTATCCATTGAACATTCTAAAGATCTGGAAACCATGAGAATAGAAGAGTTGCAAAGCAGTTTAGAAGCACAAGAGTTGTGTCTGACTGAGAGAACTTCTGAGAGGGAAGTTGAGCAAGCTTTGAAAGCTTCTTTTGTCAAGAAGGACCATAAGCATAATAGATGTGGTGATAGATTCCAGAAGTCAGAAACCTCAACTTCTGATGAGAAGAAATATCAAAAGGGAAAGGAGAAGTATGACAAGAAGAAGGTTCAATGTTACTGTTGTAAACAGTTTGGCCACTTTGCTAGAGATTGTAGGTCAAACAAGGGAAGGAAATCAGAAGAAGAAAATATAGCCAGAGGAGATTCTGATGATGAACCTGTGCTACTGATGGCTTCTGAGTCTGATGAGAAGTGTTTAGCAGACTGGTGGTATATGGACACTGGTTGTTCAAATCATTTGACTGGAAAAAACAATGGCTGATAGATTTTGACTCCAGAAGGAGAACAAAGATCAGATGTGCTGATGATAAGTATCTTAATGCAGAAGGTATGGGAAATGTCAAAGTCAGAATGAAAAATGGGAAGAATCTTCTGATCAAAGACGTTTGGTATGTTTCTGGCATTAAGAGCAATCTGATGAGTGTGGGTCAGCTCATTGAGAAAGGTTTCTTAGTTATTATGAAGGATAATCTTCTAACGTTGTATGATTCTAATCAGAAGTTGATTATGAAGTCTGAACAGGGAAGCAACAAAACATTCAAAGTGAATGTAGAAACAACTGAAGCAGAGTGTCTTAGTGCAGAAGGCACTGAAGGTGATAGTAAGTTGTGGCACAAGAGGATGAGGCATTTGAACTACAAAAGCCTAGGGCATCTGAGTTCTAAGAAGCTTGTATATGGTATTTCAAAGATTGTGAAGCCTGAGAAGTCGTGTGAGATATGCATGAAAGGAAAGCAACCCAGATTACCATTCACATCAGAAGTTATTCCAAGAGCAAAGCATGCTTTGGGAGTAGTACATTCTGATGTATGTGGACCATTTCCAGTATCTTCACTTGGAGGAAACAAATATTTTGTATCTTTTGTGGATGAATTCACAAGAATGACATGGGTAACACTCATCAAGTTCAAGCATGAAGTGTTTACTGAGTTCCAGAAGTTCAAGGTGAAGGCTGAGAAGCAGAGTGGTCAGAAGCTAAAAATTCTCAGAACGGATGGTGGAGGAGAGTATAACTCTACCGAATTCTAGAAGTTATCTGAGGAGAATGGAATAGAACATGAGGTTATTGCTCTATATACTCCTCAGCACAATGTTCTTGCTGAAAGAAGAAACAGAACTTTGCTTGATATGTCCAAAGGTATGCTGAAAGAGAAGAAGCTACCTCATACTCTTGTGGGGAGAAGTTGTTGCCACGTAAGCATATGTTTTGAACAGGTGTCCAACTAAGAAGTTGAAAGAAATTATTCCTTTAGAGAAATGCACTAGAGATAAGAAAAGTGTTAGTCATCTGAAAGTGTTTGGTTCTATATGTTACAAACACGTTCCAGAAGCTAGGACACAGAAGTAGGATGACAGAAGCAAAGTAATGTTACTGGTGGGGTATCACAGTACAGGTTCTTACAAGCTCTATTGTCCATAAACTAATAAAGTTGAAGTCAGCAGAGACGTTATTGTGAAAGAATCAGAAGTTTGGGATTTGAGTAAATCTCAATCAAACTCTAGTGCAGTGCCAACACTAGAGATAACTTCTGAAGACGAGCCAGAAGTTGAAAGTTATGAAGAAGAGTCAGAATCAGAAGATGATTCTGAAGACTCTGAAGATAAAGATGATGAATCTGATTCTGATCCAGATTATGATGATGATCCAGAATCTGGTGGTGGTCATGCTTCTGGAAAAGCTTCTGGAGATCATGTTATTGAAGGTGGTAATTATAAAAATAGTGTTTCTGGAAAAGGTTCGAAGTTATCATTGTTCCAAGATCTAGAGAATATTAAGAACAAGTTCAGGGGCCACAAAGAATCAGAACTATACCTAGAAGGTTTGCAGATTTTGACATGTTGCAAGACACCGAAGTTGACTCAGAGGGAGAAGTCATTCAGTATGCCATGTTAGTAGATTTTGAACCATTGGGTATTGAAGAAGCGCTCAAGAAGAAAGTCTGGTTGAATGCCATGAAAGAAGAATTTGAGACTATAAAAAGAAACAAGACTTGGAAGTTGACTAAACTTCCGAAGGAGAAGAAAGCCATCAGCGTTAGATGGGTTTTCAAGGTGAAATTGAAGCCATATGGATCTATTGGCAAATACAAAGTAAGGCTAGTGTCTAGAGGTTTTCTTCAGAAACCTGGGCTAGATCACTTTGAAGTGTTTGCACCTGTAGCTAGACATGAAACAATCAGATTGGTGATTTCTCTTGCTGCAAACAGAAGTTGGCCCTTGATGCATCTGGATGTAAAGTTGCATTTCTAAATGGTCCATTACAATAAGAGGTATACGTCTCACAGCCTCTTGGATTTGTGAAAAAGAATCAGGAAGGGATGGTATACAAGTTGCATAAAGCCTTGTATGGATTGAAACAAGCGCCCAGAGCTTGGAATCTGAAGATTGATTCATTTTTCAAAAAGTAGAAGTTTCAGAAATGTGAAATTGAATATGGCATTTATGTGCAACATTCTGGAGGCAATATGATTCTGGTGTGTCTTTATGTTGATGACATATTGCTAACAGGAAGTTGTTCAAAAAAATTTAATCAAGTTCAAGAAAGTTCTGATGAATGAGTTTAAGATGATAGATTTGGAAAATATGGTATATTTTCTAGGGATGGAGATTTTGTACTCCGAGAAGGGTATCCTTTTGCATCAGTTGAAGTATGAACTTGAACTTCTGAGGAGATTTAAGCTGCAGAACTGTAAGGTTGATGTTACACCATCAGTAACTAATCATAAACTAGATTCAGATTCTGATGGTGATTCTGTGGATGCTACAACCTTCAAACAACTGATTGATTCTCTAAGGTATTTGTGTAATACCAGACCTGATATTTGTTATGTAGTTGGAATGGTCAGCAGATTCATGAGTAAACCAAAGTGGTCCCATTACCAAGTTGCTATCAGGATTCTGAGGTATATTAAGGGAACACTGAAGTATGGAGTGTTATTTCCTTCTGGAAAGAAAACAGATTCAGAGTTGGTGAGTTACTCTAATTCTGATTGGTGTGGAGATAGAGTTGACAGAAGAAGTACTTTTGGATACTTGACTGTTTAAGTTTCTGGGAGGTCTTATTTCTTGGAGTTCCAAGAAGCAACCTGTTGTTGCTTTGTCAACATGTGAAATTGAGTACATTGTAGGTAGGGGTGGCAAAACGGGCCCGGCCCGCGGGGAAAGCCCGTTTTACCCGCACTTTTTCGCGGGGCGGGGAGGTTTTAGGCCCGCTCCGTTTAGTATGCCCGCCCCGCCCCGTTTTTTTGCGGGCTTTTGCGGACATGAGTTTTTTCATACAATTTTACTATTTTTAGGCCTAAAAGATTCAATGCCCGCGGGCTTTCCCCGACCCGCCCTCACTTTTTTGCGGGGCGGGGTAAGGTTTTAGACACACACTCTCTAATATGCCCTCCCCGCCCCGCCCCATTTTTTCGCGGGCTTTTGCGGGGCGGGCCTAAACGGGGTGGGCATGCCCGTTTGCCACCCCTAATTGCAGGCGTTGTAGCTGCATGTCAAGCTGTTTGGCTTCTGAATCTATTAGAAGATCTGAAGGTTAAGATAGATAAACCTCTGAAGCTGATAATTGATAACAAGTCTGCAATCAATCTTGCCAAGAACCTAGTGTTGCATGGGAGAAGCAAGCATAATGAGACAAAGTATCATTTTCTCAGAAGTCAAGTACAAAATGAAGTATTAGAAGTTGTGCACTATAGCACCCAGAAGCAACTAGTAGATATTCTGACGAAGGCAATCAAGACAGGTCAATTTCTTCGCCTAAGGAATGAAATTGGTGTAGTTAGTTTTTAGAAATTCTAAATTAAGGGATGGTATTAGAGGGTAATTTAGTATTTACTATTCTAGAGATAACTTAGTTGTTAAGTTTATTCTACTAGGGCCTATGTGACACTTTTGTTTGTATATAAATAGACTAGTGGTAGTTGTCATAAATGTACCAATCATTTCCTTCTTTCTTTAATGAATAGCAGCCGCCATTTGCTTTCTCTCTTTATTCCTCTTTGATTTCATCACCTTGTACACCAACAAATTGTTCTACAATAACCATGCTCGACCTCATGGAAATTTCACCATTTGGCTTGCACGGATGGGATGACTCTTAACGAAGGATAGATTAATAAAGTTCGGAATTGTCAATGATAACAAATGTAGTCTGAAGCTTCTGCAATCAAAATGAAACCCTGGATCACTTGATGTTTGATTGTAACTTCCATTTTTTAAACACAGTCTAGCACATACATCAGCAAATAATTAATCAATGAAATTATTCAATCAACTTATTTCTATAGAACGATTATCAATATTAACAATAATTTAATCTTTCTTATTTAAAAATAAAACTTATTTTTATAAAGTATGAGGAGGGATATTCTTATTGTAAATTATTAAAACTTATTCCACATCTTGACCATTAATTTTTCTAAATCTCATGGTTAAAAATAATAAATAATAGTTTTCTTTCTTCATATTTAATTATTTATTATTTTTAACCATTAGATTCAAAAGAATCAATGTTCAAGATGTGGAATAAATTTTAATAACTTACTTTTGGAGTAAGAATATCTCTCCTTATAAAATATATAATAAATATTTTCGACAAACAATTTTGGGCCATTGATTATTTATGAGAGATAGGGGTTTTTTAAGAAAAAATAACAAATACTATATAAATGTTCTGGACCTTAGAATCACAGGGGAATTAATGATGGCAGATGATCCATTATTCATTAGTTGTCTTCTCAAGCTGAACTCTTTTTGTTCAGAATATATCAATGAAAATTCATACAACTACTAGTTAGATTTTCTGTCATTCAAGTTTTTTCTGATTGTAAGCATCGATCAATAATTTCAAGACATGAAAAAGGACTATTTTTGCACAGGAAGTGTATATGTCTTTAATTAATTAATATGTAGATAAAGTACAATATGTACAAAAATTCAATTCAATAACACAAGTCACAACGAGAGGTTGGTAAGAAGCAATATTATGTATACTGATTACAAATAGTTTGATTTAAGTTTTGTAACCAATGTTTCATGTTTAGAAGTTGGGCTAGTTGAGAATCTAATTAATCACATACTGAATTCTTCTTACTTTTCAAGAAATTAAATGTCCATGTATATGTGTGTGCCTTTATTAATTGCTATTAACTGTTTACTTGCAGGTTGTAACCAACAAGCCAAAAAATTGTTTATGTGAACAAAAATATTTAAACTAAGAAATGAGTACTCCCTCCGTTTTTTATTATAAGTCATTTTAGACTTTTCACACAGATTTAGAAAAATAATAATTGTTGTATGAAAATGAGAAATTATGAAGGTTTTTACAAAATTATCTTTCATTAATGACATGTGGTAGATAAATTTATATAATTGAAAGGAGAGAAAATAATAAATATTTAAGGATATAATAGGAAAAATAGCATTAATTATTCATTATAATTGTAAAGCGACTTATATTAAAATACAATTTTTTTCCAAAACGATTTATAATAAAAAACGGAGGGAGTATTATTTAGGGTTGACCCTAGTTTTTTTTTAATCTATTAATCTTGGATGATGATAATTTTGTATGTTTTAAATAGTCTTTCCGCCGTGAGTTGATGAGTTTTTATTTTCTGTTTCTGTATATTTTTTTTCATATGTTAAATTTTATTTGGTATTAATCCTTAAAATTAAAATTTACAGTCCTGTAAATTTTAAATTTAAGAACTAAAATAAAAAAAAATTAACATTCAAAAATTATTTTTGAAATTATTTTTTAAAGAACAAAAACTAAAAATACATTTATTTACACAAATCAAAAGAATATTAAAATTATTTTTTATTAATGTACACAAATGATGAAATTTCATCTTCGTTTTGCTTATATTATTTTTTTACATTTAACTTCATATATTATTGCTAGTATTTCTAAGTGGGAATGGTAGGTACTCCCTCCTCCGTTCCTTTTTAATTATTATTTTTTAATTTTTTACATATAACAATAAAATTAATAATTTTTATTTATTTTTCAAATTATAATTTTCTTTTGTCTATAATATTTTTAACTTTTTATAATTTTGATATATTTTTTCTCTCTCCATAATGAATAATTGGGAATAATTTTGACAGAATTATAATTACTATTACATTAAAATATTATATATATATATATATATATATATATATATATATATATATATATATATCCTAAATATTTATTTAATAAATTATTTATTTCAAAATAAGTGTCACTTTTCATTTAATTTATAATGCAATTTCATTTTTTTCAATTGTGTCGTTCAATTAATATTAGAGGTTAAAGGTAGTGCACTGACAGTGTAAAATAATTTTACACTTTCATCCAATTGAAATTCATCAATCAGCCAGGGCCGGCCCTGTGGGGGTGCAAAGAGTGCTCCCGCACAGGGCCTCCGATATTTTGGGGCCTCAAATTTCAAAAATGGGCTTAATATAAATTTAAACATATATAATATATACTTTTAATTCCATTTTCTGTTATATGTTGTTGTTCAGTAGAGCTGTAACTAAACAGCTTTTGAAGTTGCAGGTTCCGTGTTCGATCCTGTTTTAATATTAATTTCTTAAGTTTTTCATTTTAGGTATATTTTCTATTTCTTTAAAAAAAAACCACTACAGCATAGTTTGGTATATTTTCTATTTCTTAAAAAAAAAACCGCTACAACATAGTTTTTAAAACATACAGTTTTTAAGTTTTAATATTAATGTATTAAAGTAAATCTTATCTCTCAGCCATTAACTTAATCAATTTTTTCTTTTATTATTATATTTTTTTAGATGTATGAAAATTTTTAAAATTTAAATTTGTAATTTCACAATTAAATAAAACATTTCGTTATTAATATTGGAGAAATTGTTTAAAGAATTATTTTCTTTCATTAAATAATATAAACTTTTCTATAAACCGGAGATGGTAAGAGTAGAAAAATACGAAAAATCTAAACTTCGATGAGTCAAATTTCTATAAAATATTTCTATATCATTTTTATTTTTTATATATTTAATTTTATTTACAATTTAAATAAAATATGATTTTTTTTTAATTTGTTGTGATTTATCTATTATAGAGTTAATTTTAAAATAGAACGGGGCCTCCAAATTATTTGGGCCGGCCCTGCAATCAGCCATGTCACATAATTTTTTTTTAAAATAATAATATGATTTGGCGTTTAACATAGTTATAATTGGTTAACACTGTACAATTATTTTACGGTGTCAATATATATTTTTTTCTCTTAATATTATCCAATTATGTTTAATTTACTATTCTTTCACTTAATATTTATGATCACACTAATAGTTAAAAAAGATAATATAATAAAATTGATATTCTCTTTAATTTATTATATTTTTTAATCTTTGCGAAATACTCAAATACGATATTTAATTTAATTTGAGACGGATGAAGTATAATTTATTATAGAAATTAAGGTTACTTTTATAGGACACCTCATAAGGATGAGCCAAGTTAAAGAAAACTAATTTGGTAGTTTACTAAATATGGCACTCCTCTATTACAAAGTCAATGAGAAAAATTAATAGGGACATAATGTTGTCTGCTGTTTACTAAATCTGAGGCATTGATTTTAAATCGTACGGTTATTATTAAAAGTTCTCAGTTCTCATAATAACCAAAGTTCTCATTTGATACGTCCCCATATATATATATATATATATATATATATATATATATATATATATATATATATATATATATATATATATAAATTGAATTTAAACAATTAGTTATTTTCTAATAGATAGATTAAATGAATTACTTGTTGAAAATTTTTGATAAATTAGTGAATGAAATTGCCGCTCTAGACTCTCATGCTAAACTAAACCCCGATCTATAATACTACTATTATTCTTTTATTTAGGATTGTAGGAATTTTTCGTTTGTTTTTGGATGGAGTACCAGTTATACTCCTTTTAATATTATCATTGTCTATTACTATTAAAAAAAAACTATTACTCTTTATACATTAAAAATAATTATTTCCATTGACTAAAATTCTTGTTATTAACTAGATTTTAAATACTTTTATAAACAAAATCAGAGGAAAGTCTTTAGTTGCTCCAATAAAAAAAAAAGCTAACTTCTTAAAAATAATTGTTATGCTTGGTTACCATGCGATTAATAATCCTTAAATATATGTACCAACAATGAAGTGTGAAAATAAATACACAACAAATTCACCATACACATGTAATAAAAAGTAATGTAGTGAGTTGTAGTATAAATTTATTGAGTTGGTATAATAATTGAATGTCCTATGTTGTGGATAAGACCGGAATGGGTACCAACTTCTGAGGGAGGATATCAGAGTTTATTATAAACGAGATTGATGTTATAGCATATTGATTTTCCGTACAAACAAAAATACCTCTTCTACTAACTATATTCAATATCTTAGGTAACATATATTTCTAGCTAGCCAGATCTCCAAATATTTAAGGTCTGAATTTGTGTCAATCCACTCTATATGATTTAAGGAATAAAAGTCATTTTACGCCAAATGCAAAGTATACTTTTTAATCTTCATTTTTAATTACACTCATCTTGAACTTATTTGGGCGTTAGAGTACTAATCATGAAAGTCCATCATGTGCCGCCATATCGAAGATCAGCACCACCAATTCAGGATTTTGCATCACCATTTTGCTTCTAATTCTGGTTCTAAAACGGAACAGTGGCGTCGTCTATGGGAAGCGACTACTTCTAATTACTGCAAGATTTCCACGAATCGATTATCTTATATCCAAACTTAGATTTATACTAGAATTATCAAAGAACGGGGGTAATTACCTCTAAAATCGTACCAAAGGTTTTCGATCAACTTCCCCAGTCTCGCATTGCCTCGATTATCCATCATCAACATGATCTATATCGCGACTCCATAACAACTTCTGGCGTGGATATATTACTGGAGTACTTTCTCCATGTGACACAGAACCTCTGAACGATGAACTAATATCGTATCACACTGGAGTTACTGGATCACGACTAAGTAAATTGAGTTCCAAATACAGAATCATTAGTGGTTGAAGCGGTTACCAACATGAATCATGTTATATGCTGCTACGACGTGAAGTGTCAGATATTCTAATTTTTACTCTACCACATCTTGTTGTCACCACCGAGATCCACAACAATGTTATACTCGGTAGCGATCCATCGATTATAACAACTCTTCCAATTAGCATTTTGACATTGAGACAAGAAATGAAGATCTAATTACACAAAGACGTTCGAGGAACGAGGAAATTCCAAGAAATATCAACACGAACCTACCAGCGATAGCAGCATTTTCCACCATGAAGGAAAGTCCTTACGAGAAATCTCGTAGATAATAGACTTTCCTATCCAATGCAATCAGACTATCAGATCTCCGATGGTTGGAACCGAATGCACAAAATAACAGTGATCCCTTGGTCTTTGGTAACTCTACCACTTACTCTAGTAGAACATCAAAGATCCGTAGGGAAGAATAAGCGGGGGAAAGACATCTCGGGCTTCCTATAACATGGAAGCAAAATATCATTGAAGGCGGATATAACTTCTTGGCTCATTCAATCATGCATAGAGGAAGATGGATTCAAATCAGGAGATGTTCTTGTTCTCACGATATAAGAACTGACACTCTCAAAATCACTAACTATGCGAATGGGGCTATCACTCATCTTGACCAAATAACATGAAATGCTAAAGATAAAAACTTGAGTTGAGGTAAGGTTAATGAAGCAAAAGGAATGGAGAAAGGTAAAAGCTTTAAGCAAAGATTTGCAACTATTTTGGGAAGGGAGAAATACACTTGCTAACAAGAAACACTCGTTAATGGAAATTAAATTTCAAGGATTGCAAAAAAATTCCCTTTGTGCTAAGCCACCCCTATATATAGGAAAATGTTTAAACGAACCAGATCAATAAAGAAGTTACAAAATCAATGACTAGATCTTCGCTGGGAAACATAAACAAACTCGAGTGCACTCAAGTGCACTATAAGCAACGACATGCCCTAACTAGTCACTTCAGTCCAAGTGTCAGAAGGAAGTAACAAAACATTTCAATGAAGGAAATGCATTTAATATGCTTGTTCCCCACTACTTTTTCAATTGGCTCAAAGTGTTTCCATTTCTATCTCGAAGTGAACAATATTCTCAGAGGTCGGCTACGACCGCTAAGGACTTCTCTGGCTCCCTAAGCGCCCGACAAGCCTTTGGGGCAACTATTTTGTGTCGGTCGAAGACCTAAATAGCGAAGGCCCAAATTTATGTCAATCCACTTCACATGAACTAAGGGAAACCCTAATCATATGAGTTTCAAATCCTAATCATACAGGAATTAGATACTCATTATAAACAAAGGCATTACCAATGAATCTCTACAACAGTAGATTCACTAAATAATATTAAGAATCTTCATTCTTGATTTTAAGTGTTAAAAATGATAGTTACTTTCCTAACACAATAGTTGTTGTTTTTGCCTTCAAAATCCCAACCTCAAAACATTTGCTTTGAATTTCCAGATATAGGTGATATTAGTGGACTTTTAAGGTTGAAATACATTGCAGCGCATAGGGCACAACAGTGTGGTGAAAAATCTCCATACAGTGGCATCAACCTTCAAAGAAATAGGATTCATGGAAATTAATTAGTATGATATTTTCTTGATTAATTCGCTTCTAAAAATATTCTTAAATATTTGATTGGCTCTTATTAGCTATCTAATATGCACTTTTAGAAATAGATGAAATACTGCAAGAATATCATTGATTAGTTGTAAATAAATCAATTAAATATTAAATGACTAAAAGTATGATTAAAATTTTAAAAAAAAAATAAAATATATATTAGCAAATGAGATGTCATGACAGATATTAAATATTAAATGAAAATATCAAATCCAAAATAATTCACATAACCACCTTTCCCAAAACTTGAAGGAGGGGGCAACAGATAAATTATTCTATACAAAAGATGAATATATTTTAAAATTTAGAAAATATTTTTTAAATTAAAAATATATATTAATTTTTAAATTATTTTTTAAAAAAGTATTATTTATATGATGTTGATTTTATTTGTATAATTATTTTTAAAAATATTTTGTTCATTTGAAAATATAAATGATTAATCAAAACCGTTAGATTAAAAAATGTAGGATTAAGATTGAGAATAAGTCTTTAAATCTACTTATAGAGTCAATATAACCTTTCTCATATATAGTCGAATTGACTCATGAATCTAACAAGTCGAACTATGTATAGTTCAACTTCAACTCAGTAAACGAACTTAATTTTTTGTTCATATTTAACTCATTTAATTCATGAATCTAGTTCAGCATTTTAATAGTTGAATCGAATTCTAAATTATATTCAAGTTGGTTCGATTTATTGTCAATCTCCTATAAACTAACAATCAATCAATCAGGGTAATTTTCACAATTAAAGAACATACGTATGTAATATTAAAAAAAAAAATTGTCTACTTATAAATATGACCATAGTTAATGATAATTAAAAATTAGTGCTAACCATTTATGTAACTTTAAAAGAAGAGGTTGAGACGCAGCTACTCTCAATTGAAAGCTAGTTTATTTTTTAAACCATATTATAGGGACGAAATATCTAGTATTGTTTGTTAAGTAATTTTAGAACACAAAATAAGTTCTAATGTCACTCAAACTATAAATTTTCCATAAAAACATACTATATAGATCATATTTGAACCTCTACTATATCAAAGAGAGAGCTTATATGATACTATATTATTATTATTATTATTATATATTTTTCAAAACATAATAAACAAGAATAGAAAAAGAGAGATTAATGTTCATTACAAGTGGTTATCAAAGGTTGAAAAAGAAGAAAATGAATAAAGAAATTCAGCATTTAATTACTGCATTTATTTATAAAGATATCATATAATAGTGCTAGTAGTAGTACTACAAACCAAGCAGATCGTAGTCATAAATTAGAATACTCCATTGATGAAAAATTGAATTGAATTTTCAAACGCCTCATTGAAATGCATTTAGTTACTCATACGGATGAGAGTGGTGCAGCATTCAAACGCCATTAACGGATCCATTTCATGTGCCAAGTTGCCAACCAAACTCACCATCAAAATCAATTCTATTCTGCTATGTGTTACTATTACTTATTACTACCATTCTATTCTATTGCTTTTAAATTGTAGTACTATACTAGTTTTTGTTGTAGATTTCAATGAGAAATACTTCAATGCTCACATTAAAACACCAATATATTTTATGGATTCCAAGATATTTCCTTTCACGTGATAGTAGATTCTCCACCAGCTTCAAAATTAATTGCCATTTGAGATTGCTTCCAAGTTTTTTTCTTTTTAAGTACGTTGAATTAATTAATGTTGTTATGTTTGATGCTTATTACACCCTCCATTTTTTTCCATCTTTGTTGGTGGGTAGGTGTGTTACAACGGATTGAATTCATTTATTTTTATGTGCTACATATTTATTTATAATTTTGAGGTTATTGTTAAAAGAGAAAATGGATGAGGTGTTGTCATTGTAAATTAATTTTACACTATTAATAAATGACGATAATGTATTTCGTCAAGTCAGGTTAAGTTTTTTAAATTATTTGTATGATATAATAAAATAATATATTTTTATTGGATAACAATGTAAAAAATTTAAACTATCAGTGTATTTTTATTAAACTCATTGTTAAAACACTAATTTATTTTATGATATTAATTTTAAGGGTTAATACTACTTTACCCCTGCCATATAGGCGAGATTCGGTTTACCCCCCTCTAAAAAAAAATTTATTGGACAAACCTTGCAAAATAAAGATTCCATCAAATTTGACCTTGATCAAGTTTTTTGGCCACGATTCTTAGAATCTTGCCTACATGACATTTTTGGTAGTGCTGACTGTACAGCACATAAGCAATGTGGCACAGTCAGCACTGCCACGTGGAATTTATTTTTTTTTAAAAAAAATTTTTTATTGATTTTTTAAAAAAAAATTTATTATTGATTTTTTTTAATTTTTTTTGTTGATTTTTTTAAAAAAAAATTTATTAATATTTTTTTAAAAAATTTAATTTTTTCCATTTTTTTATTATTATTTAAAATTTATTTTTATTATATATATATTCGCAGGTATTTTCAAATCCGTAGGTAAATTCGCAGGTATTGTCAAATCCGTAGGTATTTTCAAATTCGCAAGTAAATCCGCATGTATTTTTAAAGGTAAATCCGTAGGTAATTTTAAATTCGTAGGTGAATCCGCAAGTAAATCCGTATGTAAATCCGCAGGTATTGTCAAATCCGTAGGTAAATCTGCAGGTATTTTTAAATCCGTAGGTAAATCCGCAGGTATTGTCAAATTCGTAGGTAAATCCGCAGGTATTGTCAAATTCGCAGGTATTTTTAAAGGTAAATCCCCAGGTATTGTCAAATTTGTAGGTAAATCCGCAGGTAAATTCGCAGGTAAATCCGCAGGTATTGTCAAATTCGCAGGTATTTTTAAAGGTAAATCCCCAGGTATTGTCAAATTTGTAGGTAAATCTGCAGGTAATGTCAAATCCGTAGGTGAATCCGCAGGTATTTTTAAATCCGTAGGTAAATCCGCGTGTATTGTCAAATTCGTATGTAAATCCGCAGGTACTGTCAAATATTTTTTTAAAAAAATAATTAATTTTTTTTTTAAAAAATCAACAAAAAAAAAATATTAAAATTTTTTTAAAAAAATAATAATTTTTTTTTAAAAAAAAATCAATAAAATATTTTTTTAAAAAAAAATTTAAATTCCACGTGGCAGTGCTGACTGTGCCACATTGCTTACAGTCAGCACTACCAAAAATGCCATGTAGGCAATATTCTAAGAATCTCGGTCAAAAAAATTGATCAGGGTCAAATTTGATGGAATCTTTATTTTGCAAGGTTTGTCCAATAAATTTTTTTTTAGAGGGGGTAAACTGAATCTCGCCTATATAGCAGGGGTAAAGTAGTATTAACCCTAATTTTAATTATTGAGTGATGCATATAAAATATAATAGTTGGTAATTTTGAAGTCATTATTATTAGATTTGAACCAAAATCCAGAAGTTAATCTAACATCCTTCTAACAATTAAATTGACTTATAAGTATCGATCTATACATGGGTATATATGGGGTGCTTGGGGAAATTCAAATTAAATCGAAATTCAAACTAAACTATGGTGCTTGAGTTTGATATTTTCCAATCCTGTAAAAAACTGAATCAACCTAATAAAACTCAATGTTAATTGATTCAGACAATAAATTTTTAATATTCTACCAGCAAGTTCTCTTATAATTTATATCATTATTATCATGAAAATTAATATCAAACGGTCAATTTAGAAAAAGAAAATGAAGCATTGTTTGTAATGTTAGCCTATATATAGAGAAACAAAAAATTAAAAAAAAATTACATTTAATTGCGGACTCAAAAGCCTTTGTATTACATATTTTTCAAGGTTAAGATATTTTTTAATATGCTCTAGAAAAATTGCTTAGTCTAGTTTTGAAAATTTTTATAGTATTACTATTTGATGTTAAATAAATTAATTTTTTTTCCAAATATTTGCTCACATTAAAAAATGTATCTGATCAATGCAACTTAAATCATTCTTTTATTTTTCTATTTAGTTTGGTTTGTGTTGTATCACAAAAATGTTCAAATCTAATCCAAATTGATTCATATATTTTCGATCGATTCCGTATTAAATTTTTTTAAAACCAAATTAAACTGTCCCACGAACATTTTACTATAAACATTCTCTTAACTTTGAAATTTGTCCTCTGGTAAGTCATCTGACCCTAACTCATTTAAACTTTTTCTTGAAAAAATAATTGAATTGACCTAGCCCTTGTTGATTAAAAATTATCATGTTCCTTGTCTTTGAAATGGACTAACTAAACTAGACAATCCTCTATTGATGACAAGCATATTTAAAAGCATCATTTGAAAAGGAGCTCTAAATACCCCCACTCAACCCAAAATGGATCTCAAAACATTACCAAAATATGGACAGTCGAACAAATTTCTCACCAAATTATCTCAATCTAAGAAAAAAGGTTTTTCCTCACCAAATTATCTTTTCTAAGCAATCTATTATACATTAAACATCAGGCAAATAGTGACTTTTAATGGTAACATTTTATTTTAAATAACTTTATAAGACATATATTTTTATCCATCGAAATTCTGCAACAAAATTTTGTAAATAGAAATTTGTAAGCATTTTTAACCGAAAAAACATTATTTTAAATAATCATCATATCATACTAAATTATAATCTTAAAATTTCTTCCCACCAATTTTCCCCGCCAAAATCTATAATAAATAATAAATTAATTAAATATGTAATAAATCAATAAAATTTTATAATAATAAATAAAAAATAAGCAAAAATAATCTTCTCATACTAAATTATAATCCTAGAGCTTCTTCCCACCAATTTTTTCCGTCAAAATCTATAATAAATAATAAATTAATTAAATATGTAATAAATCAATAAAATTTTATAATAATAAATAAAAAATAAACAAAAATAATCTTCTCCTTCAAACAGTTTCTCCCACTTCACTTTTAAAATAAAACCGCATAAAATTAATTAAATAAAAATATTAAAATTTATAAAATAACAATTATAATTAATCAAATAAAAATTAATAACAGAAAATTGATATTTTCCACGTAATATTAAAATTTCTTTTATTCTACGTAATATTAAAACTTCTTTTAACCCCACTAAATCCATTTTGAATTAATTAAGTAAATCTTAATTAAAATTAAAATAATTTTAAAAAGAGTTAAAACTTCCCATAACCCCATTAAACTCTAAGCTATATTTATAATTTGACAACCATATCTACGTCCACAAATCACATAAAAAAATCAGACCATAATCACATAAAAAAATCAGACCATAATATTCATTTGTTATAATGATTAATTAGTATATTTATTTATTGATGAAAGTTATTTATTCTACTAACTCCATTACCATCACTCTATTTTTTAATAACTAATTAATTAAAAATCTCTTTAAAATAGAAAACATATTAAATCTAAATTTCACTAATTACATTATTCTTTAATAATTAATAATTAAAATAGCTAAGAAAATATATATCCCATATTTTTATTTAAATTCCACCAAAATTCTTTCTCTAAACAAATATGGTTGTCACTGATAAATTCAATGTAATTATATAATATAATATTAATAATATGTTTATTTGTATTTTTATTTATTTTATAAATTTCTTACATGAAGAAGCAATATTTGACTTTTAAGACAAGATTAGAGTTTAAAAATAATATAACATATAAATTGATGGTATATTATTTAATATTTTTAATTTATTTTTTAAAATTATACTCCCTTCGTTTTTTTAACTGTCATTTCAGAAGAAATTTTTCGTTTTTATTTAAGTGTCGTTTTTATAGTTTAATGTTATAATTTGTCAATTATACTCTTACTTTCTCAATAACTCCACTTCACATTTTTAATAAAATTAATTATTTTCTCCATTAGTTATTGAAAAAAGAGAGAGAGTATGATTGAATTTATTGAGAAAGAGAAAATAAATGAGGCTATAATAGGAAAAATAACTCTAACAAGTAACAACCCACTATCTTGGTTGAAGAGCTTTTTGCTAAAACGACACTTTAAAAAGAAACGAAGGGAGTACTAATCATAAATTTTATAAAACATGCATGACTAGGGTAGTTCAAAATCAAACCGACCCAATAGAAAACCGTAAAAACCAAACCAAACCGAAACGGTAAAAAACCTCTTTTGGTTCGGAAGTGTTTGAGCCATTTTTTAACAAACCGCGCGGTTCGGTTCGGTTTACGGTTTGAATTTTACAAATCAAACCAAACCAAACCGAACCAAACCGCATTATGTTACAACCCCCAAACTTTACTTAACCTATATCCAACCCAAACTCAAACATACTATGCCTTAGCCTTACGATTACAAATGATTTTCTATCCCCACACTTAAGGTTTCAGTTTAGTCTTCTCAAATCTCTCCCAGCGGTATTGCGCCTTCTTCTCATCTTCTTTTCAAAGTCCATATGTCATCTTCTTTTCTAGTCTTTCATCTCTTAAGTTCTTTCTTTTTCATCTTATTAATTTTATTCTACTGATCTCTCTTCCAATTACGTTTTTAATGTTCCTCTTCGTATATAATCTCTCATCTGATCTTTGTTTTTCATCTTCTCTAATCTCTCATATTTTTTTCTATTATATTATAATGTTTTTGATATTTTTTTATGCTACTATTTTATGTTTTTTATTTCACTTTTATCTAATCTTATTTTTGTATATTAAATGGAGAATTGTTATCCAAATATGATGAATTTCGTTGTTAATTGATAACACATAAATGACTAAATACAAAATTATGTTGTCATTTATATTATATGTATGACTCAATAAATTTTTGTAAAAAAACCAAACCAATCGAATCAATCCAAACCGCACTGATTTGGTTTGGTTTGATTCGATTTTATTTATAAAAGTCAACTCAACCAAACCCAACCGCACACTTTTTCTCTCACCGAATGATTTTTTAATCAAAACCGTCTAAACCGCATCGCGAACATCTTCTATGCCGGTAGATGACTAGTACTATTTTATTTTTTTGAAATTCTGCACTCAACGCATTGGGTAGTTTTAAAAAAATGCCACCTTTTGTTAAAGTTAAATTAAATAACAATATAATATAATATATAAGCTAATTTATAATATATCTTTGAGAAAGAAAAGTATGGCAGAATCACAAACACCTGTCCCAAATCACAGGAAAACTCGAAGCAAATCAATCAATGGGTAACGCTCAGTCCCCTCCCACTGATCCTCAATTTCTTTCAGCATCCAGGTTCCTCTTTTTCTCTTCTTCCTCCATTCACATCTTTTCACAATACCAATTTTCATAGATTAATCCACAAAACCATTGCAGAGCTTTCGCTCAAAAGGGGCTTGAAGACTTACGATCACTCTTCAATTCCTTAGCATCTCAATCACAGAGCAATGGAAAATTCATTTCTCCTTCAGTTTTTCAGGTAATTCGCAATTCAGCGATTAATTTAATTTCCTTCATTGTTATCTTTCCCTATAATGCATGAAAAATCGTTTCTTTTTTGTTTTCGTTTTGTGGGTTATAGTCATATTTCAAACTCCATGGCCCTATTGGAGAGAGGATGTTTGATTTGGCTTCTCAGGAGAGGAAGGATCAAAAGTTAACTTTTGAAGACCTTGTAATTACTAAAGTGAGTTCTTAGTTCTTCATGTTTTGTTGCTATTGTTCATAAAGCTATGATTTATTTATCTAACTTTTCATGTGTGTGTGTGTTTTTGCCTTTATATGTTGCAGGCTACTTATGAGAAAGGAACAAAAGATGAAATTGAAGAATTTATATTTCGCTTTTTAGATGTATCTGGGGATAGTTTTGTAGGGAGGTAGAATATACTCACTTTAAACTTCTAGTTTTATATTATATATACTTCTGAATTTGATTACAGGGTTCTGATCAATGATCATACACAACTGTTTATTTGTTATAAAATAATTAAGCGACGAAATCTGCTCATACGGATAGTTGTTTTTAGTGATGTCTCTTTATTGTACATTTATGTTTTTGTCCGATGATAATTTTTCAAGCTATGAGGTTTAATTTCTCGGATTTGAACAACTTTGTGCAAGTTTAGTGGTTGAAGTTGAACCGTATGATTAGTTCTAAGTGATTAGTCCGATTGATATTCTTTTTATGTTTCTAAAACAAGGGACTTTTAAATGTTGTAGTTTACTTTATGTATGTTTCTTTTATAATAAGGTTATAAAAATTATTTTACATTTTTTGGTTCTTTTAAAATTTTAAATTATGTTGATGCATGTTGCATTTGTGATGCAGTTCTGATTTGGAATCTTTTATGTTTGATGCAGGTCTGATTTGGAATCTGTTATGAATGCTATCTTTACCGATATATTATGCTTAGAAGGTTCTGAAGTTGGATCAAGCTCACATCAAGATATTGTCAACATATTTCTGAATGCTGCCAATTTCTCCATACATGATGAAAAGTGCACTGAGGAGGCTATGTCTTTTGAAGATTTCAGAAGTTGGTGTTCTCATCTGCCAACTGTGAGGAAGCTTCTTGGAAGCTTGCTTTTGCCTCCTGATTCAGGTCTTGCCGCATTTGATTTGTGATATTTTTGGTACTGACTTAATATTTTATTAGTTTATCTAAAACGTGACTTAACAATATTAAAATTAAGGTCATGGAGTGACAAGCATATGAAATTATGAATTATGGATTTTTTATTCTCTTGGCATTTGAATTTCGTTACTGAAATTTGTAATTTACAAGCATTTCTTGCATGACTCAAGTTTATTATACGACCTGTAGCAACTATGTTAGCTCTGGATGTAGTGTTGTATAGTATGATTTCTTGGACAAATCATGCATAAATGATTTGATATTGCAAAAACATTTGAAATTTGGAATACTTAGGTCAATCAATTGAAATAGTCCACCGTGATTAGAAGGGGCTACGACAAACATGCTGCAGAATCAGAGCTCAATGGTATGGGAAGACTTGGTTTTCCCTGAGAATCAGGTTTGATGGAGAAAACTCTGGCACATAGAGGTCCGAGTGACCGACCTGTGTGGGATGATTATCCATTTTGAGGAGGGATTGACTTGTAAATAACAAATAAGAGGGAAAATTAGTTATAAGATATTGAGAAAGAATCTTTTATAAAGGGTTGTTTATATGAACAATTCCTATGGGAGATAGTGTTTTTGATTAGATAAGCGAAGTAAATATGGGGACTTATGGAAAACTTTTCCAACCGATGTAATTTTCTTATGGTCTAAAAGATATAAAGATATAATACGCTGAAATTGAAATGGGAACACACACACACCCCTTAACTACCCAACTTATCAAATTTGTTCTTTCCCTGCAACATACTAAATTTCCTTTCCCATTTGCTATTTACATCATATTAAAATGCTGCCGGATTAGTTTTGAAAAAACTTCGGGGGTAATGATTGCATATTTTCTTATTCCAGTGTTCTGCTTTATTTGTAGGACGACCGGGTACTCAAGTTCCTAATCTACTGACCCCAAAGGATATTGATTCTAGCACTGTACTTTTGAGAAAGGAGTATGCTTGGCATATAGGAGGAGCACTCTCTCAGCACGAGCTGGAAGATTGGAAGCTTTTGTATCATAGTTCTGTTAATGGTCTTAGTTTCAATACATTCTTGGGCAACATTTCGTAAGTACATTTTCTTCCCTTTTAAGCATCCTATAATTGTTGATGTCTAGATTTACCTGATTGACTTTAGTCGTGAACTAAAAAATTTAGGATCTGTGATGTTTCAATCCAAAATTAAAGGCTTTTATCTATCATTACTGTAAAAGTTGGAAGCAACATGTAATGCAACTAATTCATTATTACCATTTTGATGATTGACAAAGAGTCGTTTATCAATTTATGTTGTTCTCTGAGGTTGTAAATGCTAAATGTCGGTTAAGTTAATCCAGTTTATTTTTATCTAAGGAATGTTTTAATAGCTACTTCAACTAAACTCTGTTGGATTGGAAATTTGGAATGCATTAAAAGCTCTTAATCTTAATTGCAGAAACCACAAAGGCCCAACTGTGCTAATTATTAAGGATAAAGATGGTTATATATATGGAGGATATGCTTCTCAACAATGGGAGCGGCATGCTGAATTTTATGGAGACATGAAATGTTACCTTTTTCAACTAAATCCAAAGGCATCTATATATAGGCCGACTGGAGCAAACACTAATCTACAATGGGTAAAAATCTGTTTCTTTCGAATATTCTAAATTGCTTTGTATGCTAAAACTGTAAGAATCAAACTGCTCTCAATATATGACAGTGTTTCAAAGTAAAACAACATTGATACTGCAATTAAAACAAATTTATACATAAACAAGAACCATTAGGTGCTCTTTATAGAGTATTAAACCATGTGTCCTATAAGCTTCAATGCCATTTTTCTGGTGTGAGGATTAAGTATAAGTATACTTGAATATTTGTTATAAAAGGAAGATGATTTCTTTGCGAGTTAGCGTTGTATAGTGCTATGGTATGAACCGATGTTATATGTTGTGGACAACTTTCAACTCATGAAATAGCTTTTGATGTTGAGTTAGGCCTAATTCAAAATTCTAAAATGGTATACAAGTTAATGGTAGGAACCGTGGGTCTAAGGATGGCATTGAGAAGGGATTGGATTACATGTTACACTTGGGTCCAAAGATGCCCATTACTTGGAGAATTATTCCAGAAGGAAGAGAGATAGAAGAAACGAATGAGAGTAAGTTGGTAAGTTGCTCCTAGATTACTCGGGATTCAGTTATATTAAGGAGGCTAGGTGGTGATAGGAATTATCCATTTGTCTCTCGTAGGAGTCATTGTAGACAAAACTGGGGTCTGGACAGTAGAACTGTATGCTTCCACGACCTTGCCTCCCTTTGACATGTTCGCGAGTGGCCTGAATCGGACATTGGTGGGAGCAGCTGGGATAGTGATCCAGTTTGGTAAAAAACAACATTTAATATGTAGAAACCCTAAAAAACAACATTTTGGTTTTCTGTAAATGGTGATGGTTACTTTCTGACCCATTATTCCAATTAATTTCAGTAAACCTTTCTAATGCACCCACTAAGTTGATTAATTTGTGGAAAGCTCCCCAATACTCAAAGATTCATTGCACTCCCTCTATCACTCACGTATTCACGATAAATATTCTCTTCTCCTATGTTTTTATATTCTTTCAGTTTTGTGCTGCCTTGCCTTCCATCGTGTGCAACCTTTCTTTCTATTCACTTTTTCTATACACCCTTTGATCCATTCCCTTTATTCTCTGCATTGCTCTGTTACTATTGCCCCTTCATTAATCCATGGCTTCAAACTCTGTTATTGGAACTTTTGTTGTTGGTGCCATCTCTACTCCCTCTGCAAGTGCACCATGACAGAAAGCATTACCAAAAAATCCTCCTGCTGGTAATAGAAGTGGTGTAGTTTGGAAACATGGCATTACAACTCCCGATAACCCTAGGGATAACCCTAGGAATATACGGTGCACGTATTGTCAAAAAATTATAACTGGAAGGGCTTACAGGCTACTAAAGCATCACTTGGTTGGAACTCAAAAAAATTGTGAAACCATGTAAGGCAGTCCGAGCTGAAGTCAAGTAACTCAAAAATTGTGGAGCCAAAGGCTGTCCGAGATGAAGTCAATAAGGAGATGTTGAAAGTGTTTGCTAGTTTGAAAGAAAATTTAATCAAGAAAACAAACACCTTCTCCTGGAAGCATTTGCTGGATAAGTTCCCTTCTAGAGAGAACCTGTTCAAGCGGAAGCTCATAGTTGACCCCGAGGGTATCTCTTGTATCCTATGTGGAGACCGACTTGAATATTCCTCTCACTTATTTGTTACTTCTAATTTGGCTTCTAGTGTCTGGGATAGAATCTTTAAGTGGATAGGGGTGCAGTCAGCTCTTTCTAGTGAACCTAGGTTTCTTTTTGAGTTTTTCATATCTTTAGGAACTAAGGTTAAGTCTAGGGGAGATTTTGCTATGATTTGGCATGCTGTGGTTTGGACCATTTGGTCTATGTAATTATAAGTTGTTTTATGGTTCATCAACAAATGTGAAAGAGGTTGAGGATAAGAGTACTTTTTGGCTTGGCGATGGTTTCACAGTAGGTCAACCTTGAACTCTTTCTCTTTCTTTGTCTGGCTTCAGAACCCTACTTGTGCCTAAACCTCTAGTGGATCAAGAGTTCTGACCTAATCCATAGATGTTCAGTGGTTTCGGTGTTGCTGCGGCTCCTTGGTCTATTGATGATGGGCCTGGCAACCTCAACACTAACTGGGTCATCGGTTGGGTGGTGCTTCGTAGAGTGGGTGTTTTGTTGGAGTTGTCTTCTTTTCCAGTTGTTCCCTTGTAGCTGGCCTTCGGTGTTTATTTTATATGCTTTTGCTTTATTTTTGTGGTTGGCTTGGTTGTTTTTCTTTTGGTTTCTTGGCACGTCTTATGCATGTTGACGTTGACTCTGTTCTTGTGGGTTAATCCCTTTTCTCTTATACATTATTTTGCCATTAAAAAAAACTCGTGTGAAAGAGGAGATTATCGAGGTTGGTGAAAAAAGAATGAGTTCTTGTGGGTTAACCCCTTTTCTCTTATAAATTATTTTGCCATTAAAAAAATAACTCATGTGGAAGAGGAGATTATCGAGGTTGGTGAGTAAGACACAGAATAATAGTTACGGAAACATATTTAAGAAAAGGTGTTTGAATCCAATGTTAAAGAAGAGTTTGAGAGATGATACATTTCAAGGAATTGCAAATTTTTTTATAGCATTGTATATCATTCAATGTAGCAAGGAGTGATGTGTTTTCCATTATGTGTGATTTTATTTCATGACATAGTAATGTATTTAAGTTACCATCTTATTATATGACCCTAGAGTGAAATTATTAAACAAGCGGTAAAATTGACAAATGATGCTTTGGAAGAAATTAGAAAGGAATGGAAGACAATTGGTTGCACCATAACTACATATAGATAGACGTATAGAAGGACAAGGGACAATATTAAACTTTTTGGTGAATAGTTCAAATGGTGGACTGTTGACATATAACATATCCAAAACAAGCACAAAACTCTTTAAAATGATAAATGCAGTTGTTTTAGAGGTTGAAGAATTCAATGTCATTCTATTTGTGACAAATAATGCAACAACCTACAATGTTGCTTTTGAGATGTCAGTGCAAAAGAGGACAATTGGAAATTTGATGCGAGATGTCAGTGCAAAAGAGGACAATTGGAAATTTGATGCATCACAGTATCTTCATTTAATGCTAGAATACTTCGAGAAGATACCGGTTCATGGAGAGATAATTCCAAAGAATAAAATATTACAACTTTTATTTATTTCACATCTCATTTTTATTTTGCGTCGTTTCACTACTGTGAAACGATGCAAAATAGAAATGAGAGAAGTTTTGGAATAGATAAAACTTACCAATTTTAGTACCTTTTAAAATTGACTCTCCATTAACCACTGCTTTATTCTCTTAAGTTTTCAAGCATCAAATCAAGACAACGTGCTGCAGAAAGTTTTCAATACAATTTGTTTCTCTTTTGCATTAACATCTCACCAGCAATTTTGTAGTTTGCTGCATTGTCTGTCACAACCTGAATGGCATATGTTTCCCCAACCTCTTCAACAATTGCATCTATCATCTCAATGAGTTGTTTGTCAATTGATTCGGATATGTTGGATGTATTAATATACTTCAAAAGTGTAGTTGTCCTCGTCCTCCTATCAATCCATCCATCCTATTTTCTACCACAATTGTCTTCCATTCCTTTCTAACAGTCCATCCATGTTTCATTATGGTGCCACAATTGTCTTCCATTTCTTTTTATTTTCTACCAAATAGTTTTTTGTCAACTTCACTTCTTGGTATAACAACTTCACTCTAACGTAATGATAAGATGATGGTTTAAATTTATTACCATGTCGTAAAATAAAATGCACATAATGGAGAACTCCTTGTTACATAGAATGATACAAGTAAAAATAAATCAAAGAAAATGGGATGTATTTGGTCCAAATTGTGTTCCAAATGCACCACCTTTCTTTGACCCATTTTTGCTAGTATTTGGAGACAAAGGGGTGTATTTTCCTAGGGAGTATGATAGGAACCAGAATTTACAGGTAATGAAGTATGTGATTGCTGGAAATGCAGAAAGAAAAGGATAAACCAGAATTTTATGAACTCCTAAACTAGAGTGAAGCTCCTAAACTAAAGAGTATCTCTCCTAACAATCTTTCTGAATGCCTCTCAACTTTCCCTCCCTATCTCTTATAACAGAAAATCCCTTAAATTCGGGGAATATTCTAACAGATTTCCCATGAGTTGAGAGGTTCCTGTTGGCCCACTTTCAAATTTCACATGAGTTGAGCCCGGGTTATAACCAGACCCCTTAGTATCCCTTACACCTGACCCATAATTAACCATGTTTCCACCTTTCCCCTTTCCCCTTCAAATTTCGTGATTCCTTCCTCCTCTTGGCGCCGCCCAACCTCGAAGTTCCACCTCCACATCTCTAGGGAGTTTCATGTCCTGGATTCAGTTTTGAGGATTGAAAGTTCTCACCCTCATGTGAATTTCAGGCTTAGAAAATACCCTGGGTATTGTTCTTCAGGGAGTCCACGAACTTGTGAAGAATATATTCAAAATCTTAGTTATATTCCTCAACCTCTTCTGATTGTTGAAAATCTTTCAATTCCTTGAATGGCTTATCACTTTTTCTTCCGCTGATTAGTGGCTCTCCTTATTGAATCTGACAGACCGACAGATCGGACCAATGATAGGAACCAGAATTTACTGGTAACAAAGTGTATGATTAATAGCAAATGTTTGAGCTTAAAGCTCTTACAATGCTGAAAATGCAGAAAGAAAGGGTTAAACCAGAGTTCTATGAACTCCTAAATCTGAGAGTAACTATCCTAACAAACTTTCTGAATCCCTCTCTACTTCCCCTCCCTCTCGTATCACAGAAAACCTCTTAAACTCGGAATATTCTAACTGACACTTATTCTCACAGCTTCTATAAACTTCTAGAAGGTGTGCTTATGTGGATTGTGGCCAATGACTGGGTCATCAGCGATCACACCTATGAGAACTCTGTGTTCTATCAGAGTACTTGCACTGTATTCTAGAAGGAGAGAAAATGAGGGAGGGATGAAAGTAAGTGGTATTCCTAAATTCTAGGGGATTTAGTTATATGAGGGAGAGGCTAGGTGAAGCGAATCATGCTTTTTAGTTGCAAAAATTTGTTAGGAGAGAATGTCTCTCTTGTAGAAGTCTATGACTATGGTTGATCCTTTTTTGATAGTAAGCTTTGTTGCTGAATCAATTGATAAATAAATACACAAGTTTCCATATTCATAACTTGCGGTTCTGTATCTGTCTATCCTAATATGTAATATATGCAAGGGTGTGTAACATGATGTCGATGCTGCAACATGATTATCATTTATCAATTGTAAACGAATATTTGATAGACTTATTTATTTTCGTTGTTTTTTTAATTTATTTTCATTTCTGAATTTCCATGTAATGCAGTGTGCTGTCAACTTCAGTTCAGAGGACATTCCAAATGGCATTGGTTTTGGAGGAAAAGTAAATCACTTAGGACTATTTATCTCAGCAAACTTTGACCAAGGACATACATTTTCATGTTCAACATTTGGTAACCCTTGCCTCTCCAAAACTAACCGTATAATACCTGAAACAATAGAATGCTGGGGAGTGACTCAAGGTGTACAAAACAAGAATGATGGTGTTAAGGGAACTGTACTTGAGAGGTTTAAGGAAGACCGGCATATGCTCAATATGGTAGGGCTAGCAAATTCGAGTGAGTAAATTATTGTCAATATATAAATTACCGTAGTCTTTGTAAATAAAAAATTGTTTGTTTTTTTCTTGGAAGCACTTGTGTTGCAAGTCATCCACAATTTGTAATCTCATAGACAATGGCTATCTTGAGATATTGTACTCAATTTACCATTGGAGATTACTAACAATTTTTCTATTACCATTTTACCTATTTCATCTTCAACCCAATATTTCTGAATTGGGTATATAACTAGATCTCGTTTGTATACATTGCCTATATTCTTACTATTTTAATCTAAGTATCAAATGCTATCTCGAATGCATGTTGCTTGTTGATTGCTAAAATCTAAGAGATGCAACTTATTGCTTTTTAACCATTGGAGTACTACGGAAAGGGAGAGACTAAGTGCATTTTTTTATATGCTGAAAAAGAAACACAATGAAAGAGTAAAAGGAATTTTATTGATTTATTTAGAGTTGAGAGTCAATAACATGACTTATTTTTAAAAAATATCAGAATTTGATACATCATTTGGAAGATAGTCCAGAAGAAAATCTACACAACTGATAATCTGGGATGAATAATTTCTACAAATTTAGCAAAAAGTAAATGATTAATTTGAACCGTGGTTGCTCAAAAACAATCAACTTATAATCACCAACATTACATCACTTCCCGAAGTTTATAAGATATCTTAGATTATTGGAAAACGAATATGGCAAAATAGAACATTAGCGGAATAAAATAGATTCAAAAATATCATGAAATGTATTTCATTAAGTTCCTCTTCACTTTGTTTTTTTAAACCATTCTATTACCTCTTATTTCATTCCATTAATCCAAACATACTTTAAAATATGAGGTCACCTTCACATCTCACTCCAGGCAACTAAAATTTGTCCCTTAATAACAATATTCCCATTAATCCAAACATACTCTAAAATATGAGGTCACCTTCACAGCTCACTCCAGGCAACTAAAATTTGTCCCTTAATAACAATATTCAAATTATATAATTGTAGTATTTTAGCTAATGTTAATGAAATTATTTACAATGAAACGAGTTTTTTTTTTTTTTTTACATCGTTAAAAATATGAAAACTAGCAAGAGATGGAGTCGCCTTAGCCAAAGCATGAGCAACCTCATTAGCTTGTCTTCTAATGAACTTAATCTGAAAGTTCCTAGTAGAGTGAGTCAGAACCTGATAACAAACTCGAGTAATGGTGCCAAAATCTGAGTCGTTTGGCTTATGAATAGTCACACTATCCACTACACTTTTAGAGTCCGACTCGAAAACCACATTATCGTAGCCAAGGTCCAAAACCCAATTAATAGCAGCTAAGAGTCCAAGAGCTTCGACGGTATCAACATCAGTAATAGGAGAAAACCATTCCGTCCGAGCTATAATAAAAATATCTTCATCATTTCTGATACAGGCACCTATACCAACCTTGTTGCTAGAAAAAGATGCATCAATGTTGCATTTTAGCCAACCGGTGGGTGGCTTACACCACTTAGGATCGGTTACCGATTGATCTATAGGAGAAGCTATGTTCCTGGCCTATTGAGCGTCTCGCCAACCTGATAATAGATGCAAACCTCGCAAGCAGATATTATCTGGAGAATCTTCGATTTGATTCCAAAGGGCATTGTTTCTACTTTTCCAAATACTCCACAAGATAGTAGAAAAGACTGCCTGATTTTCATGAGTAGAGACCTGCAGAAAAGAAAATACAACAGAACTAAAATCTCCTCCGTTGTTGACTAACTGCTGAATAGTTTGCCAAAGCCCCACTTTTTCCCAATAGACAATACTCTTAGGACACTGAAAATATAAATGATTATTATTCTCATAACCATTCCCATATATCACACAACTATCAGGACACCCGACACCTTTGTCAATGAGACGTGTTCTAGTAGGGACACAATTTCTACATAAGCGCCACAAGAAGTTCTTGACTCTTGGAGGGATCTTCATATTCCAAATTAAATCCCAATTTTTATTAATACGCAAATGAGAGGTGTCTATGGCTTCGTTGACACAGTAACGATAGGCACTACGCACAGAAAAAATACCATTCTTCTCAAGATTCCAAAACACTCTATCCTCATGTACCGCTTCGAATAATGGAGTGTTTGCAATTTTCTGCGCCACTTCACCACCTACTAACGGATAAATCAAATTCAACTTCCATTGTTTACAAGTTGGGTTAATAAGATCTGAAACTTTGAGATTTGCCACCATCAGATTGTTGGGCCACAAATTAGTAACCACAAAGCTGTCGTATAACCAGTTTTGATCCCAAACCGAGATGCACCCGCCCGTACCAATGCTCCACTTGTTCCCTCCTCGCACCACAAATTTAGCACTCCAAATACTACGCCAGACATAACTCGGATTATGTCCAATCTCTGAATTAAGAAAATCACACTTGGGAAAGTATCTAGCCTTATAAAGGCGCGAAACCAAGGTGTTAGGCTTAGTCATAAGGCTCCAAGCTTGTTTGCTTAACATGGAATAATTGAAAGCACTTAGATTTTTGAACCCCATACCACCAAATTTCTTAGGCATAGACAGCTTGTCCCATGATAACCAATGAATACTTGAGTTATCTTTTGTATGACCCCACCAGAACGAGTTCGACATTTTTTCAATTTCATCAATCAAGGATGAAGGAAGTAAGAAGATACTCATAATATATGTCGGAATAGATTGGAGAACAGATTTTATAAGCGTTTCCCTACCTGCTTGCGAGAGACTTCGACTACTCCAAGAGTTTATCTTCTTCCAAATTCTGTCTTTGATAAACTTGAAAGTAGCTTTCCTGTTTCTTCCTATCATAGAGGGGACTCCAAGATATTTTCCGGTACCTAATTCTTGTTGAAGTCCTAAGGTACCAGCCAAGAGATTTCTAAGTCCAGAATCAACATTTCTACTACAATAGAATTCAGACTTCTGGAAATTGATAGCTTGACCAGAGACTTCTTCATAAGTGGTAAGAATATTCTTCATCATATTTGCTTCGCTAATAGCTGCTCTGAAGAAAAGGAAACAATCGTCGGTAAAAAGTAAATGAGAGATAATGGGAGCATTCTTACAAATTTTAACACCATGAATATCTCCTCGCGCTTCTGCTTGTTTAATGAGGGCTTAGAGTCCTTCAGAGCACAAAATAAACAAATACGGAGACAAAGGGTCACCTTGCCTCAATCCCCGTCCCGGAACAATCGGACCCACCATATTACCATTCACACCCACAGAATAATCAACAGTTTCTACACAAAGCATAATCCACCCAATCCATTTCTGACAGAAACCCATAGTAGAAAGTACATCCTTAAGATAATCCCAATTAATTCTATCGTAAGCTTTGCTGATATCAATTTTAAAAGCTATGTCTCCAATCTTACCTTTAGTCTTTGCCTTCATATGATGGCACCACCTCAATAGCTGCCATGGCATTGTCCAAAATAGATCTTCCCGGCACAAAAGCCGATTGATTATCAGAAATACATTTGTCAAGGACTCGCTTAAGCCGATTAGCGAGAACTTTAGCTATGATTTTATACAAGACATTACACAGCGCAATCGGTCTCCAATCTTTCATGGTGGTTTGGGAATCTCTTTTCGGAATAAGAGTGATATTTGTCGAATTGAGCTTATCAGGAAAATACCGCTTTCCAGCCATAAGCAACTGGCATTGAAGATTTTGACCCCACATATATCCCAAAACTGATGGTAGAAGCCAAAATTAAACCCATCACGACCCGGACTTTTATCCGCTTGCATAGAAAAAATAGCATCTTTAAATTCAGTAATAACAAATGGAATAGTCAACATATTGTTATCTTCAGTAGTAATGGATGTGTTAATAGCTTGAAGAACCTGGTCCCGAGAACTTGGCTTTTTCTGAAATAAATCAATAAAGTAGTCATGAGCTAATTTACACATCCCTTCCGACGTTCTGATAACTTCCCCATCATCATTAGTGAGCGACCAAATTGTATTGATATTTTTTCTAGTAGAAGCAGAAATATGAAAGAAGAGAGTATTCAAATCACCGTCCTTATACCAATGCACTTTTGCTCTTTGTTTCCAGAATATATTGTAACGCCCCAGATTTTCATCCAAGATATGACTTAGAAATGATTAAAATACTTGTTTAACTCAATAAAAAGTTATGAAATTAATCAAACTTTATGACCATCCAAATTCATAAGAAAAAAATCACCGCATTTCTAGTTCTTTCAAAGGAAAATAAATAAATAAATAATTTGAAATATAAAACAATCAAACTATAAAATACTACAATATTTTTATTTTGAAAACCCATCCTTCCCCACAATCACGCATCAAGCAAGCATCAATAACTTTGGAACTCCATATTCGTACCTAAAATGTTGTTGTAAGGGTCAGTTACCCATGTCAAAAATAAACTAAACAAGAGTTAAAAACTAGAAAAATATTGATACTCATCTCATGTCCAAGAGAACTAAATAAACGAAAAATTCACCAAAGTTATTAATATAGAAATGTAACCATAACCGAAAGCATACGAAGTAATTAACTCAAGATTAACCGCACCAACAACAACAACCACAAAGAATTAGATGAAAATATGCATGCTCTTAAACTATATGATCCGGATATTTCAGCCCGCCACTAAGGCACCACAAAGAATTCATCTCATATCAATGAGGAAAATAACCCGCCACTAAGGCACCACACAGAAATGCATATGTCATGCCAAACATGATGAATAATATAATTACCCGCCACTGAGGCATCCACACAGAAGTTCTACCCGCCACTAAGACACCACAAATTCAAAATAATATTTATTATGCCTTTTCACAAAATAGAAAATACACCATAACCAAATATCATATAGAGATAACATCCCTCGCTAATAACAGGCACACTTACATATGTCATACTATATATATAACCTATTTGCTCTAACTCTCTAACTTATTAGATACTGTAATACACTATACATCAACTTCATATATTGTATTATTATTACTCCTACACTATGATTTTATAACTTTAATCCAATACAGCTTCATCCTATTGCATGTACGCATACGCCACACCGCAAGTAAATCATCATAGCCAATTTAACACACACATCATAAGCTCATATGACACAACTCACAATTAGTTATGGCCAATTTTAGATCCACAATGTACAGCCACCAAATAGCCAGGGATTATGTAATGAAAATTATATAATTAAAGAGAAATCGAACATAATCGTATATTAATTATAAAACTTATATACAATATTATTTCTTAGTCTTACATACTCGATTTTGATTATACAATAACCCTAACAAAGTATATATTAGTCTATAAAACATGAAAATTATGCATATAATATTTAGCTAATTCCTAACTCGAGTCTAGTTTAGAGTTGAATGAGAAAAAGCCCTTACCTTAACGTGTGTCCCTCTGAATTGAAAATAGCCCTACGATATGATTACTCCAACAACAACTTTAAAAAGCACTCTCAGGAACGATACCGGAACAAAATTGAAGAATTATTGATGTTACAAGGCTCACCGGCGATTAGAAAATATTTTCTGAGATTTTTGATTCTGTAAGGGTTTGTACGTGAAGCCTAGGAGAGTTTAAAGATGGGAGTTGAGAGAAAGTGGGGAAACTGAATAACTACACGTAGTAAAATAGTCGAGGAACTAGTCAACTTAATTATAGGAATGGAGGAAATTACTTAACCTAATTACCTTTATTTATTATTATTATAATTATTATAAAAAAATTAATAACTAAATCATACTTTTATAAACCCCACGTTTCATTCTTTTTACTCTTTCTTTTTTTTTTTTTTAACTCCACCTCACCACTCTTATTATTATATAAAATATATTTATTTAAAATATTAACATTAAAATTATTTAACTATAACAATAATAGAATCATGTATATAACAATATTAATTATTAAATATAATCAATATATTTATAAAATTAACTAAATAAAGAAGATATAAAAATAAATAAATAAAATAATTTTAATATTTCTAAGTTATCAGAATAATTATACTAGGGGATGGAAACAAATAATTAAAATAGATTGATAATAATAATTAATTAAAATATAACTATACACATAAAATAAATTATTTACAAAATAAAATTAGTAAAACGATAAATCTATTGCATATAAAATATCGGGATGTTACATATATCATCTTTAACCAGAAGAGAATTCAAGCGGTGTTTAAGAGCTGTAAAATAATTAAAATTATCCCCTTCAACATGCTGTCTAACAATATTAAGCTTTCTACTGATACTCTCAATATCAATTCTAGTCTTGTTGCTATTATTTTTACTCCAGTGAAGCAAACTATCTCCACAGGCTTCCAATTTCTTCATAATACTGTCATAATCTTCACCATGTCTAAGCCACTGTTCGTGAACAAAATCGCTGAAACCTGGTTCCATCAACCAAGCATTCTCGAATCTGAATACTTTCCGAGTCGTTACGTGAGCCGAAGGCGGATCACAACAGAGAAAGATGGGGTAGTGATCAGAGGTTGTAGCCGGTAAGCTCTTCATCTTAGCATTCGGAAACAGCCCGCACCAAGCGTTGTTTGCCATAGCTCTATCCAATTTTTTTTCAACTGCTCGTGCCGTACTTAGACTTTTGAACCACGTGAACACGTAACCTTCCATTGGAATGTCTACCAAGCCAGCATCTTGAACCGCTTGTCTAAACCCACTGATTAACCAATTTGGTCTTTCTACTCTTCCTTTTTTTTTCATCAGGCGACAATATATCGTTGAAATCTCCCAAGATACACCAAGGTAAATTAGAATAATTAGCGAGATTGCGAATTAAATTCCAAGAAGTCCTCCTACAAGAAGCTTCAGGATGTCCATAATAACCAGTGAGTCTCCAATTGCCAACTCTTGAGTCATGAACAATAACATCAATATGATTGATAGAGTAACTCTGAATTGAACAAAAATTAGAAAACTTCCATAAAATTGCCAGCCCACCACCTCTGCCTTCTCTAATAACAGTAAAACACGACTCAAAACCCAACGAATATCGTAATTCCTCAATTTTATTAGCATTACTTATTGTTTCAAACAGAAATAAAACATCCGATTTGTTTTTTTTTATAATTTAGAAACTAAATATTCTCTGTGAGCACAATAAATATTAATATCTCAGATTTAAGATGACAACAATAGATCCCATTTTCTCTTTTAAAAGATTTAACGAATTCCTCCTCCTTTAAAAGATTTAATTCAGTTGAATGTCCAAAACTAAATTCGAATATATAATCTTTAAATAAGCTAGAAGAAATTATTGATAAAGTTAAAAAGCATACATTAAAAATTATAGCCTTTTCGTTTTTTATAAATTATTCATTACTATTTGATAGAAAAAAAGACATTATTAAAAGTAATTTAACTAACAATATTTTATAAAAAAATTCATCAAGACTTATCTTTAAGACAATTTCTCAACGTGCCCCATAGATCTCTTATACACCACGCAAAATTCTATTTTTATCCCCAACTTCGTAGATGCACTTTCGTAAGCACCCCTATTTTAGAAAAAAATAGTGTTTCCTTCCGTAGATACATCTACGAAAACATTAAAAAAATAGTATAATAAAATTTAAAAGCAAATGATTTCAGTTGAGGAATCTTTCCGTAGATGTATCTATGGAACATGGTGAACACAGAGTGTTCCGTAGATGCACCTCCGGAAGAGTCTGTTATATTTTCAAATCATGTTGATTTCACTCCAAAACTCAATTTTTATTGCAAAAATGTAAAAATAAAGTAATGCATTTTAAAGACAATAGTATGTAGACCAAAAAACATACATCGTATAAATAATGTCGGTCATAATGTCAAATACATCATCAAAATAACATACATACATCATCAAAGAAATACAAAACATCAAAAAAAAATCATAGGCATCACTACTGTGTATGTCGGACATCATCTTGCTGCTCTCCTCTGCCTCTGGCCCCGCCTCCGCCTCTGCGTCCACCACGGCCTCTCCTGACTCTGCCTCTAGCGTCAAGTGTCCCACCAGTCCTGGCACGATTTTTACGGAATAGAAATGCCTTCTGTGCTAGCCTAATCATAACATCCACCACACGCCTCTCCGCAGACCCCTTAGGGAATAAAATCTACGGAAACACCTTAGTTTCAAAATTTATGGAAGGTGTATCTACGGAAGGTGCTGAAGCTCAAAAACGCAACAATGGCGTAACTCCACTATTCAATCACCCAAAAATTCTATATTTATGCTTGATCGTCCGTAACAAATCTCAAACAACACCTACATTGTATCTAAACAATATCTCTAAACCTATCCAATCATTTCTACACATAAATATCAAATTCTAATTCGATTTCAAAAATACTCTGATATAACTCAAAATTTCAAAAACTTACCGATTAAAATGCTTGATTTGAACATGTTAGAGATTTGAAGTTGATGCAGACAATGTAGCCGAACTAGGAGAAAAAAATTTTGAAGTTTGAAATTTGGGGTTGAGAGAGTTTAAGAGTGTTTGAGGGTTGAGAGAGTTTGATAATGTTTGAAATAAAGAGAATGAGGGAGGGAAATGTCTGGCGCGAGTTATAACGTCAAACCTTTCTGTAGATGTATCTACGGAAATCTTCCGTAAATGCAGCTACGAAATAAAACAACGTTAAACAAAAAAAATGTTTTCGAAAGTATATCTACGAAAGTACGATAACAGTTTGGTCAATTCGATGGTGCGTAAGAAACACATGGAGTGAGATAAAAATTTGTCATCTTTAATTCCTTAGAAGGGATTCATTTTAAATAAATTTAATCTTGAAACAACTTTTATTGTTGTAGATAGTATAAAATTTTAAAATAAAACTTAAAAGAGTTTAAAGATACTCATTGTATTTGTATATATGTAAAATTATATATATATATATATATATATATATATATATATATATATATATATATATATATATATATATATATATATATATATATATATATATATATATATATATATATAATGAATCAAAACCCTTATATTTATTATTTCATAATAATATTTTAAAAATAAAAACATGCAGGATAAACGTTGTTGTTAAGTATTTATTTTAGTGTTAATTCTTTAGTCTCTAAAAAATAATTGTTTATAAGTAATTTAAATTTAAATTTTTCTAGGATGAGAAACGCATACCATCCGCTGGAAAGATATCACGCAGCCTAAGCATTTGGGGGTTTGGGAATGCACAACCTCAAGGACATGAATGAAGCTTGTCTTGCAAAATTAGTCTTGCAGCTTAAAAGTGGTTGTAAATCCTTATGGTGCAAAGTTATGTATGGAAAGTATGATAGGCGCAACATCACAAAAAATGAGATTCAAGGTCAGGTTTACGACTCGAGCCTTTGGAAACAAATTATGAAACTTTGGCCTATGCTAGATCACATGTCCAAGTGGGAAGTGGAAAATGGCCATGATATTAATGTGTGGAGTGACTGCTGGACCGAACCAGGAATTCGGCTCATTGATCACCTCATTAACCCAGTCGATACTGCCGGGATGACAACAATGGCAAACATTATGACCAACAATGGGGAGTGGAATTGGTCGTTGCAGCAGGAACTCGTATCTCATGAGATGGTTGAAAGAATCAAAGTTATTGTCCCACCTGAGTTAGATGGAAATGTACCTAATATCTATAGCTGGGGAGGAACGACAATTGGAAAGTTTTCTATCTCTAACGTGTATTCTATCTGTGCAGGTATAATGATGAACGAAAACCTCGTGCCGTGGAAAGACATTTGGAGATTAAATGTCCCTGAGAGAATCCGAAGTCTAGTGTGGATGTTGCACCATGATGGTCTCAAAACTAACAAGTATCTCCACCGGCTACAGCTGCGCGATCCCTACTGTGACGATTCTAGTGAGGAGGAAGAGACACTATTACACATTATGAGAGATTGCCCACAAGCGAAGCAAGTGTGGTTACAACTTCTAGCAACTCACAATACGACGACATACTTCGCAGCTGCGTTACCTGACTGGCTTCAACACAATTTGAGGCTGAAGGTTAACGACATTGACGATTGGCAGGCTGTTTGGGCAACCACATGCCACCAACTTTGGCACTGGTGGAGCAAGCGGAGATTCATTTCAGAGTTTGTGGCACCTCCAAATTTGGCTGCAGTGGTTATGGACATGGTGCAATGCTATAAAGCTAGTAGAGTTATGCAGCGGATAGTGGGGATTAGTTGGAATTTTACTGCTAGTGCTCATTGGCAGCGTCCAGAGGGAAACTGGATCAACATCAACACTGATGGCGCAGTGGCTCATAATAACGACGCGGCCTGCGGAGGTGTTCTGACGGCATTTGGTTGTGAGGGTTTTCCAAAAATGTGGGGAAGTGCAGCGTGCTCACTACTGAGTTATGAGGTATCTATGAAGGTTTGAAGCTGGCTCAGGCAAAGGGCTACAACCAGGTTGAGGTCCAAGTGGATAGTCAAGAAGCGGTCAATATCGTAAACGGAACCAAAACAATGTTGCATGACACGAGATTAATTCGTCAGCTCAAAGCCTGGGTGAATTCCTTTACGACAGCCATAGTTCTGAAGATCCACCGAGTGACGAATAAAAGTGCTGATATGTTAGCAAAGTATGGATTGAAACTTCGAGGGGGAGACAAAATTTAATTCACTGAGTGTCCGACATTTCTTCTAAGTGAGATAGATAAAGACGCTAGCAGAATTGGTTAATTAATTAGTTCTTTCTTTTTCTAGTTGGGCAATAGCCTTCCTTCTGTACGAAAAAATTTTAATTTTTTCTTAACGATTTATAAATAAGTAGAATTTATAAGATAAGAGTTAAAAGGTAGTGCACTGACAGTGTAAAATAGTTTTACACTGTCATCCTATAGAGAATCATCAATATGCCATGTCATTAAATTTTTTTTAAATAAAGAATATTTTAATTAGATACATAGTTGTGATTGGTTGACAGTGTAAAAATATTTTACACTGTCAATGCATGACCATTTTCTCATAAGATAAATATAGTAGATTGTTGATACATAAAAGAGTTTAATGGTGATGCACAATTCTGTCATCCAATGAGAATATATTATTTCTCATGTCATCTTAGCAATTTAAAAATAACAGTATGACTTGGTAGGATACAGGATCGTGATTGGTTAACCATAAGATAAAACTTTTGTTACACTGTCAGAGTGCATGACCCCCTTTCTCTAAAAATAGTTGTTAGATAGATTTATTTTAGAAAATAAAAAAAAAATTCCAGATCAATGTTTTTTTTGAAATGTTTATAATCAATGGTTAAAAATATTATTTTTGTTTAGGTGTAATTTATAAAAATATCTAGATCAATAGTAAATTTTAATATATAAAAATATTTAGATCAATAATAATTTTTTTCCGTATACCATTTTTGAAAAAACACTTCGGATTATGTTTTCCTTCTTAGTATATGGCACATTTGTTTCTAAAATATAATAAAAATAAAATAAATAAAAAAAGACAAAATTGTTCAACCAAAAGAATTTGTTATATATATATATATATATATATATATATATATATATATATATATATATATATATTATGTTTTTTCTCTAATACCATTGCATGATTTCTTGTTTGAATTTAATAGGTTGTTTCTCGTGTCAATATTTAATCAAGATACTCTTTTTTTTCTAAATTATAAAAAAAAGGGATTTATTAAGAAAATCAAAATATAGTATTTTGGAGTATATATTTTTGTTTTTTAAAAAATAATATTATGAAAATATGTAACATAATTTTTATTGATTATTGAAAAAAATAGAGAGAAATTAAAATACAATTTATGTTTAATTGTATTTTAAATATAAATAGATAATTAAATTAAATAAAAGTGATTTTTTATGTACCATTTTTGCTTTAAAAAAATACAGCTTATTGTCTAGTACTCCAAAACTGCGGTAAACCAAAACTGCTCATGCATTTGTTTAGTACTAGTACTCATATAAATTGTCAGCATAACGATTGGACAAGGCATAGCAATACCATTGGTATAAGTAAATAGCTCTGCCACTTCTAGTTTTTTGAAAAAGACATGCTACTACTTTAGTACACTGTACACATTACTTCATTATGTCAAAAAATTAGCTACAAGACTTCATTGGTATGAGTAAAATAGCCCTGTACACATTACTGTATTTCATTAAGCCTAAAAATTAGCTCCACGACTTCATCTTCATCTATATTATATTTTTATTACTTCACATCTATTTTTTAGTTTTTTTTCTTCAAATTTTATATGTATAATTTAAAAAATATTCATTTAATTCAAATTTAATAATATTGGTTTTAATTTTTATTTAAATATAAAATATATTCATAAAATATAGTAACTTCTAAGAATAGAGTATAACAAAAAATTTCTATTTCTTTATCAATTTCACTTCTATTTTATATTTTGTATTTTGAACTCCTCTTGTTTCTTCATTGTACCTATTTTGTTTGTTTTTATTTAGATCTGAAGTATTGGACAACTATTTTGTTTTATTTCTTTTAAAAATAAAATAAAAAATCTCTTTTATGAATATACACATAGAATAATAGTTTTAAAACAAACAAAAAATGTGACTGGCATTTTCCAAAATCAAAATTCTTTTTTATGAAGTGGCAAAGTTTTGCATCGTTTCCAGCAAAGCAAAAAGAAAACGAAATATATGGTTTTTGGTAATCAAGTACTTTTGTTCTAAAAAGTGTACTTTCTCAATTACCATTTTGTCCTACTTTGACTATTAAATATTTAAATACAAATACATTTGCAATTTGTAACAATCATAAGTAACTATATATAAGTTATAACCAAAAGTACAAATTGGTTACAAAAAGTAAATTTTGGACACAATTTACCCCTAGATCAATGAGGTGGAGGGTAAAGAAAAAAGGTTAAAATTGTGTTTTCCAGAGCCATTAATTTTCTTATATTATAGATATCTCTCTTCACCATAAAATCTAATCTCAACCCTTGATTCAATCTTACCCTCATAAACCCTAACCCCTTTAGTACCCTCCGCCTTTTTCTCATTCTCTATTTTCCAACCGCCATTTGTATATCCAGCACCGCCTACTCCGGCGACCTAACAAGAACTTTCCGTGCTACTGCACAATCAGCTCTTACTCTGTACACATGGACACTGGTGCAATTGGAAATTCTGCCAACAAACTCAAGGCTGTTAGAATGGAAAATGATGAGTTTGCAGATGAAGATGAAGATTTTGTTGATGATTCTGATGATGAAGAGCTTGAACCTATCACTCTTGGTTTTCTGGAAAAGCCCAAAAACCGTTCTACTCTTTCTCGTCAGTTTTTCCCAAGCAAAGCTGGAGGACTCCCGGTAGTTTACCTTATCAATTAATCTTTTGAACTCTGCTTCTCTATTGTTTTATTCAATGATGAGATTGTTTAAATTAGTAGCTTAATTAAACGCTTATAGTGGAAGTGCTTATTATATAATCGCTTATAATGTAAACTATTTTTATAATAAAAAATAAAGTGAAACTGATTTTATATAAGGTGTAAATACATTCTTTTACTGGTCTGATTCTAAGGATTCCACTGCTATATTTTAATTGATGGACTAGAACTAAGCAAAGCGGAATGAAACATGATGAAATGGAGTGTAGCGGAATGGAACAGAGATAGAAATTTCATTTCATTGTTTGTGTATTTTTTATAATTTGACACAACGGAGCAGAACTAATTAGTTTATTCCATCACATGCACCCAATTTGGGGAATAAAAATTGAAGAGTTGGATTGAATATGATGGAATGGATTCCATCATGTTCCATTCCGCTCAATCCATTATTTGCGAATCCAAAGAATGAAATCTGATTATATAGCAATCCATTCCATCACATTCCACCAATTCAAATATATGGATATAAATTTAGTGTGACTCATTTGCATTTCAACTAATAAGAGAGCCCATGTTGAAGATAATGTGTTGGTAGCATAATTCATCCCAAAGAACTTATATAAATAATCTAAACAATGCTTATAGACATGTTATAAGCTGTTTTGATAAGCTTATATAAGCTCAAATAAGCAAATTCAAGCAAACCTTAACTAGTAAAGACCCTTGCCGGATATCAATAGTTTTTTTAGAATAGGAAAGAATGATGGGAAATTCTAGCTTGTGTTATTTGGAGAAAGACTTTTCCTAGAATAGATAGATAGATAGATGAATTTGATTATTGAAAGAAAGTGAGTTTCTATGTCTAATGGTTATATGATCCGTTGTTTGAAAAATAGGCTTGGCTTGACCCTCTGAATATCCCATCTGGGAAGTCTTCTGTGTGTGACTTTTGTGGAGACCCTTTACATTTTGTGCTTCAGGTATTCAGCTCAAATTATTATTTGCTGTGGTTATTGTTTGTCTCCTATCCTGGATCATCAAAAGTTGTACTAAACCCTTGAACTGCTAGGTTTATGCACCAGTTGTTGAGAAGGATAGTACATTTCACCGGATGCTATTTGTTTTCATGTGTCCTTCCATGACGTGTCTTCTCAGAGATCAGCATGAACAATGGAAACGCAATCCAGAGAAACCATCCAGAAGGTATTTGATCATCCTCTGTGAACCAAGTTTTCCATTCTTTTTAGTTCCTTGGACTGTTGATCTCTGATGAAGTAGTGCTTTGTGGTGAAGTGTGAAGGTTTTCCGTTGCCAGTTACCTCGCATTAATCCTTTTTACTTGAGTGAATGCCCCAAATATGATGGAAACGACAAACCTACTGGCAGTGGAGGTTAGTTTCATCATCATCATCATCATCATCATCATCATCATAATGTACTTGTCTCATTATGCTCAAAATAATCCCATTTTACGTTATTTGTTAGGATCATTTATATAATTTCCCTGTGTCCTACTTTGATGAATGCTTAACTATAAGTAGTTTATGTCTTGAAGAAAATAGCTGTTCATAATTGTTCAGGGGTCCTTCACTTTGATTTGGTTATTTATGATAGGTTGTTGTTTCGGTTCAGGTCTTTACGTCCGGCCTTCTTAGTTGTGTATGAATTTGTAATTGTCTTATTGTGAGCACTAGTATGAGAGTGTTAGAAAAAGTTCAGGAATCAGGATTACTTGTGTATCTATCTTTATGCTACTGCTGAGTCAAAAGAAAAATCCTTATACTAGTGCTACTATACAATAGCACCATGCATTTATTAGGGAAATATTAACATGATGTAATATTTCAATCTTAAGATTAAAAACTTAATTTGATTTCCCCAAACAAGCTGCTCACATTGTATGCTATTGTTGTGGTGCTTAACAAGTTAACATTATATCAACATCTATTTCTGTCTAATGTGTATATCAACAGCTTGCCTTACCATCAATACAAGTTGATTAGCACTTTTGTTGACTTAGGTGTTGGAGAACATGTATGCTCTACTGATAAATGGATTTATTCCAGTATTGTCAAATAACGGCTAAAGCCCCCATAGGAAAATTTGAACAAATATTTATTATTCTGTGATACCCTGTTTAGTACTAATAGCATGTTTGGTATAGCTTTTTCTCACTGCCACTGCATGTTTGGATAGCATTTTACCGTGAAAACCAGAAGCTACAAAGTGTAGCTTCTATGCTACTGTGAGTTTTCGCCGTGCTTTTTCATTTCATGCCACTAAACCAAACATGCACTAAGTATTGTCAAATGGAGGCAATGTAATAATGCGTATTGGAATTTGAACATTCTGTTATTATCCGTTATCCGTGGTTTAACACTTCCAAATCTACTTCTATTCTAATCTGATGGAAGCTTTTCTTTCTTTCAGCTGCTCTATGTGATTGGTGTGGTACCTGGAAAGGAGACAAGCTCTGCAGTAGTTGCAAACAAGTGCGGTATTGCTCTGAGAAACACCAGGTAACCAAATTACTTTTATGTGTCTAATAGTTTTCGCTCCTTAAATTTGATTCCTATAACATTCTTCCTCTTTTATTATACAGTCCATGAGTTGGCGTGCAGAGCATAAAATTGCTTGCCAGCAAATAAAACTTTCTTCACCTGCTCTTGGACCCAATAAAAATGGAACCACCTCGTTGGAGTCTCGGAAAGGCCACAATGGTTTAAAATTTATATGTTTTTGCAGAGATTGTTTGCTTCCTGCTGATAACAAAAAGGCTCTCAAATTTTTAGACAAAATCAATAAACTATAAAACGAAATTTTAATAGTGCTTGTACAAATGATCTAATTCGCAAAGAAAGTGAAAAGTGCATGGACCCCATTTCAAAATAAAATATGACTAATTTATATTAGAGATTACTATATAAATTTTTATGATAATACATACCTACTATTTAGCTTTGTGCTAATTCACATCTTATGGATCATTTTCTCTACAACAGTTGGAAACAAAAACACATGGCCTGAATTTGAGATCATCGAAGATCAAAGTGAATCTATTGTAGATACATCTGAGGATAATCCCTTATCTAATGCCTTGATCTCAAGGAATAGGAGTGATGACACTATGAATTCACTCATGGATAGTTTTCAGGTATTAAGTTGTTTTCATTAAGATTATGTTACTTTTTTGAAGTATATTATTTGCTCACTATATTTGTGTGAATAGGGTGATGATGACAAAAAGAGTTGGGCCCACTTCCAGGAGCGCATTGCCAATGCCCCTGAACAAGTGTTGAGGTAATCAATGTTTAGTATATTTAGAAAGCTTAAACGATTTAAAGTCGGTCTTGTGTGTGACATTATTATCTGAAATGGTTGGTAGAAAATCTAGTCAAAAACGTTTTTCTTGTCTAACAAGATGAAGAAATAAATAAATAGGAAACCAGGAAAACAATTCTTTGCCACTGTCTAACTTATCGTTTGAGGTACACCAACCTTTTTTCAGTATTCTATATTTGCATAATCTGATATTTGATGTAGGGAGTCAACATTTGGAAAATAGATTATAGAATGTGCATTGTTTTGATAACCTGGATGTTGTTATGTGTAGTTATAATATGATATTTGTGGTAAATAACAGGTATTATAGGAATTCTAATGCTAAGCCAATTTGGCCCATTTTAAGTGGCCGACCATCCAAAGATGATATCCCTAAATGCAGCTATTGCAGTGGATCCATGTGTTGTGAATTTCAGGTAGTTATTGTTGTCATTCTGCATGTTTTTCCATTTCTCTTCAGTGAACCAAATATTTTCTGCTTCTTTCTGATAATACGAGTTGTTAATGTTGGTTTTGCCAGATTTTGCCACAACTGTTGTATTACTTTGGGGTGGAGAATGAAACAAACTCTTTGGATTGGGCTTCGATTGTTGTGTATGCATGTGAAGCCTCTTGTGAAGCAAGTTCACCTTACAAGCATGAATTTCCTTGGGTTCAACTTTACTCACCTTCTGCTGCCTAATGTTGAAATTTTTGAGAGTGAAGATGTTTTTTCCAGGGCCTGGGTAGGAAGTATGAGATATGGTTTTCTTCATTTGCTTCAGCCAACAATTTTGGATTATGACAGGGTCTTGTGTAGTTTATATTGCTTGTTTTTGCGTATGTTGGAAGAAATTTTGCCCCTTAACAGATAGAGTATATAGTTTATTTTATTTTACTTTTTCATAGAGAACATATATATCCCATGTAATTCTGCCAAGAGAAGAGAGATTCTTACACCAATTTCACACATTTTCCTTCTCTTTTACTCTATATTATTCATCACTCTCAACTCTTTTAAATCAAAATTTAATTTGCAGCAGATTTTATATACTTACATTCATTTAATGAGACTGTTTGCCACTCTTTAATTTGATATATTAATTTAGTCATATTCAAGCAAAAATAGTGATGTTTAATTGGAGGGCTAAAACTCCTTTTAAAAAATAATTATTGAGGTCCAAGGCTAGAGTCGAGCAACCACAAGCTGAGCTGACGACTCGCATTCACTGCCGCGCTGCTGATCTGAGCCAAGCCGATGACTCACAATCACTACAGTCAACCTCAGTCAACCTCCCTGCTTGACAATACCATGCTGAAAAACAGAAAACCTGCTCTACATATATAACTCAAGCTTAAATTCAATACCATGCCCCACTGAAGAATAGAGGAAGGGGTGGCCACAAGAGATGAAGAGGCCATTATTAAAGGGAGAGGTCATTATGAAGGTAAAGATCAGGAGATAAAAGTAGTTGTTGTTGTGAATTAATGAAGATCATGAGTTATAACATAAGGGAATTAGGAAGGGTGATCAAGAAGAGAGATGTGTCTCAAGTCATTAGGAAGTATAATCCTGAGTTGATAGGTATTCAAGAAATTAAGATGGAGGTCAGACCGGAGACCTATAACCTAGTTTATCTAAGGCCAGATCAAGCTAGGCCTATTTGATAAAAAGTTAGGCTTATACTTTTTAAAAGCTTATTTAATTAAATAAGTCAAACTTAAGCTATTAAAAGGTGTATAAAGTCTTATAGGCCGATCTATATATATATATATATATATATATATATATATATATATATATATATATATATATATATATATATATATATATATATATATATATATATATATATATATATATATATATATATATATAGTCTAAATAAGTTGGCATATATATGCATATATATTAGAAAAAATGCTAAATAGGTTGGTCTATATATGCATATATATTAGAAAAAATATTAAATAGGTTAACATAAATATTCATATATAGGCTCACATATAAGGTTTCTTAAGTAATATGAATTAATTGAAAATCTTAATGAGAAAGTGACTTTTAAATAGGCTTGCAGGTCAGGTCAGGCCTTTAAAAAGGCCAGTCCATGATGAAAAAAAGTGCTTATAATAGGCCATAGGCCAGGCTCAGACCTTGTAATTTTATCATAAGTCAGACTCATGCTTTCTAAAGCCTAATCTAGACTCCCCAATACCCTTCCACCCTAGGTAAAAGGTACAATCTATGAAAACACGTGGGGGTCAAGAGACTGTGATTTTTTATACAAGGCATCAAAAGGAAGATTGGGGGGTTTCTACTGATGTGGAATTCAATTTTTTTTCCAAAGAGTGCAGAACTATGAGGAAATCACTTTATAGGGGTGGAAGGGTATTGGGGAGTCTAGAGTCGGCAAGTGTTTATTTTTCATCGATTTGTAGAACAATTGTGTATTGTTATAATCTTTCTGATATCCGTTTCTATAATATTCGATTTTATTAACGCATTACTCGATTCTACAATATTCGTTTTTATTAATCGTTGAAACAAATAACAGAAATACTACTCAAATTAAAATTAGTTTGGATTGAAAACACCACAAAGTTATTAATTTGGTTCTAGAAAAAGATACAGACAAGAATTCAGAGATGCATATATGAATTTACTAAATAATAGTTCGAATATACATCTCCGAACTTATTTCTTAAGAAATTGGGTGACAGTTTGATTTAGTATGGACGAAAGGTGATTTCGGTGAATTTACTAAATCAAACTGTCACCCAATTTCTTAAGAAATAAGTTCGGAGATGTATATTCGAACTATTATTTAGTAAATTCATATATGCATCTCTGAATTCTTGTCTGTATCTTTTTCTAGAACCAAATTAATAACTTTGTGGTGTTTTCAATCCAAACTAATTTTAATTTGAGTAGTATTTCTGTTATTTGTTTCAACGATTAATAAAAACGAATATTGTAGAATCGAGTAATGCGTTAATAAAATCGAATATTATAGAAACGGATATCAGAAAGATTATAACAATACACAATTGTTCTACAAATCGATGAAAAATAAACACTTGCCGACTCTAGACTCCCCAATACCCTTCCACCCCTATAAAGTGATTTCCTCATAGTTCTGCACTCTTTGGAAAAAAATTGAATTCCACATCAGTAGAAACCCCCCAATCTTATCTCATCTCCCGGATGAAGAGGGTTAGCCGGAGATGAAGAGGAATAGGAGAGGGAGAGAGAAACGTGAGATGTGAGGTATGAAAGAGGGAAACCTGAGGTTGAAAGAGAAAAAACACTTGCGATTGTGATGACCTTCTTAAATATATAAGAATCAAAATAACTTATTTTAATAAATGAAAAAGGAAAATTACATTAATGTTCAATGAGTTTTGTTCATATGGCACACATACTTTACTGCAAGTTCGAGATGCTTTGATGTAACACGGGTAGACCATCTAATCTCAAATCAGCGGTCGAGATCGTATTATCATATGAAATTAAAGTCAAGATGATTGATCCCTTATTCTAGCTTCATGATTTTTATTGCTCCATGGCAGTAAACAAATTCAAGACTCTTAATACTGAAACATCTTAAAAGATGGATTAACAATGCTAAATCCTCCATCTATTAGCAAGTTATGGCCACTCACATACCTAGAATCATCACTAGCAAAATAAAGTGCTGCATTTGCGACATCATCGGTTTTAAAGGTCACACCCTTAAGATTAGCAAACGAGTTCATGGCACTTTCAAGCTCACCATCATTACATCCAACAAATTGTGTTGCCAAAGGAGTGGCACAAGCATAAGGAGACAAGCAATTAACTCTTATCCCGAATTGTCCAAGCTCAACTGCTGCATTTTTAGTTAAACCAACCACAGCATGCTTTGCGCAACAATAAGCATGTGAGGCAGCACCGCCGACATAGGAGCTTATGCTAGAAGTGCTTATGATGCTACCTGTGCGAGATGGGATCATAGCCTGTGCTGCATGCTTGATGCCGAGGAAAACGCCAGTCACGTTGATGCTTAATACACGTTCGAAATCTGCTTTATCGTTGTCGATGATCCGAGAGTTGTTGGGGCCGCCTATGCCAGCGTTGTTGAACATGATGTCGAGTTTCCCGTATGTCTGTACGGTTGTTTCCACAGCATTTTTTATTTGGTTCTCGTCGGTGACATCGCAATGTACATACGTGCATGTTGATGGTCCTATAGATTGAACAACTGAATCTCCAAGTTCATCTTGGATGTCTGCGATCACTACTTTGGCGCCGTGTTCGACGAATATTTCTGCAGTTCGTTTGCCAATTCCACTAGCTCCTCCTGTTATCAACGCCACTTTTCCTTCCAATCTGCATAGAAGAAAAAATTGTATTCACAGCAGAAAAATACAAACAAGGTGTTTACTATATAATGTTCAGATCATGAAGCATACCTTCTGTTAACTGTAGGGCTTGAACTTGCCATGATTTTCTATGAGAAAATGAGGGAAAAGTAGAAAGGATCAGTATAATAGAATGTTAAAACGAGCTTAATTAATAGCACTGATTATGCAGGCCAAAGATTTGTTTCATTCATTCAATGCTATCAATGTTAACCAAGAAATACAAATACAGAAAGATAGTAATATTTTATTTATATAATACTAATGTAATCACAAACTCCAACCGATTTGTCTGGCTGTGGGTGTCTTGATCATTATTGTAGATGCTAATTCAATGTAATACGCCGAAATTAGCTCCAACTATGTACTAGGAATAATTAAGTTGGAATCTTATCTAGGAGAAATTATTTACTAGTACATTTGTATTTTGTTTAACCTCTTATTCTCTTGTTATTTCTTGTTTGCATCTTTCCATCATATTCTTCTTTAATATATTTATTTATTTATTTCATAAATATTTTAATGAATTAGATGATTTTTCAAGATCAAGAAATTATTGTTAATAGGTGAATTAACATGATGATACGCGACTTTGAATTCACATTATGAAATCAAATCACGTTAAAAACCCATGTTCCAATGAAAAAAAACGTAAAAATAAATTAAACAACTCTTTGAAACATGTGTAACATTATCATTATCCAAGTAAAGTATTTGATTTTGTGTGTGAAAACATGTGCAACATAACATTATTCAACTAAAATATTGAGAACATGTGCAACATCATTATCTAATAAATTATTTGATTTTGTGGGTGAAAACATGTGCATTAGGTTGTGATAGATGAGTCTCCACCACCGTTGAACCGAACCTGTATGGCATTGGCATTACCTATGAAAAAAAGTTGAGACCACATGATTCAGCTTCTATTCTAAGTGCTTCCATTCCTGCTCCGGCTCCGTCTTCTGACTAGCCCATTGTCATCCATAAAGATAACCGTTCAATCTATAACCCTTATCCTATTTATAATTGTGTCTTATCACCGTTTATCTTCTACCTATTGCACTTTTTTGTTACTGCACTTGCATATGTTTCTATTCCTAAAACTATTCCGGAAGCTTTATCCCATCTAGGGTGGAGACAAGCAATACTTTATGAAATGTGAGCTTTAGAATCTAATCATATTTGAGAGCTTGTTTCTCTCCCACCTGAAAAATCTATTGTTGGTTGTAGGTGGATATTTAATGTTAAGGTGGGTCCTGATGGACATGTAGATCGATTGAAAGCTTGCTTAGTGGCAAAAGCATACACTCAAGTCCACGGTCATGACTATAGTGATACCTTCTCACCTATTGCGAAGATGACATCTGTTCGCCTTTTTCTAGCTATGGTTGTCGTGAAACAGTAGCCTCTATATCAATTGGATATCAAGAATGCGTTTGTGCATGATGACTTGGAAGAAGAGATTTACATGGAGGAACCTCATGGATTTGTTGCTAAGGGGGAGTGTAATCAGGTATGTAAATTACAAAAGTCTTTGTGTAGCTTGAAACAATCATCTCGGACATGGTTTGGAAGATTTAGTAAAGTGTTGCAACAATTTGGAATGAACCAATGTGAATCAGATCACTCTCTTTTCACCGAATCTTCCTCAAATAAATATATTTATCTAGTGGTTTATGTTAGCGACATTGTAATTATAGGTGATGATTTTGAGGGTATCAAGGCTTTAAAACAACACTTATTTTAGAACTTTCAGACTAAGGATTTGGGTCCTCTTCGTTACTTTCTAAGAATTGAGGTAGCTCAATCAAAGTCAGGTATTGTTATCTCTCAAAGGAAGTATGCTTGATATTCTGGAAGAAACAGGTCTTTCAGATTGTAAATCAGTTGACGCTCCTATGGATCCTAATGTAAAGCTTCTCCCTAATCACGGGGAGCCATATACTGATTCAAGAAGATATCGAAGACTTGTAGAAAAATTAAAATATCTTACCTTGACTAGACCTAATATACCTTTTCCAGTCAATGTAGTAAGTTAGTTCCTGAATTCTCCGTGTGACAACCATTGAGATGCAGTTATTCGAATCCTTGAGTATATCAAACAATCCCCTGGAAAAAGACTTGTTTTTTGTGATAGAGGCAACACTGATATCATTGGATACTCGGATCCTGATTAGGCAGGAGATGCAAGCGATAGACGCTCTACATCAGGTTATTGAGTTTTTATTGGCGGAAATTTGATCTCATGGAAAAGAAAAAAGCAAATGGTCGTTGCTCGATCAAGTACAGAAGTTGAGTCTTGAGTCGTGCTCATGGCACATGTGAGCTGTTGTGGTTAAAGCATTTACTACACGAACTTCATTTTTGTAAAGTCGGCCCTATGGAACTTGTATGTGACAACTAATCAGCTTTGCACCTCTCCTCCAATCCAGTTTTTCATGAAAGGACAAAGCATATAAAAGTCGGCTGTCACTTTTTTAGAGAGAAGATTACCATCGGGACCATAAGAACTTCTTTTGCTAATTTCAAGGATTAACTTGTTGACCTCTTTACAAAATCTCTTTGAAAACCTCCTTTGTTAATACATAAGAAATACAGTTCCAACATATCTAAAGGACAATATACATAGAAATATTATATTGTGTAGTTACGAGCAAGTGAATGCATGTGACTATGAATAACACTATAATTTCTTTTTTATTATCAATATTTTATATATAAAGGGATACAAAAGTAATGTAAATTAAATTTTTTCTCTTAATCTTATTCTTATCAACATCAAACAAAAGTAAAAACAAAAATAAATATATAACTATTTCTTTTCAAACAAAAATAAATTTATAACAATCTCATTGTAAATTAAAATAAATACCATATAAACAATAAAATATAAATATAGTACTTGTTGATTTCTCTAAAAAAAAAATTAAAAATACATATAATAGTCAGAAAAAGTTTGTAATATAATGCGGTTCGATTTGTAAAATACAAACCGCAAAAATTATCTTACTTTCACTAAATTCAAACTACTCAAAAATTTTCTTTCCCTTTCACTAATTTCAAACAACTCAAAAATTATATTTCTTTCCACACTTTCTATCCAATTTCAAGCAAATAAAAAATTATCTTAATTTCCACATTTTCTATCCACTTTTTTTAGACATTTATCTTTTTAATTCTCTAATCTCTATGCTATCTCTTCTCACATATGATTTGCAATTTATTGTGGATCCCAAAACCACTGTCTCAAACTGTGTTTAGCACGTCTTTCTCTTTTCTCACTCTTTCTTGCTCAGCTTCCTCATATCACTTTCTTTATTGGTAGAGTCGATAGAAATATAACATGTCTATATAAGCTCTTTAAGATAAATTATTATAATTTATATGAATATAACAATTGGACATAGGTTAACCATAGTACAACAATTCGATTTTGTTTCATTGAACGGAACGATCACTCTTCACTTATGGATAGCCTTCTTCAGGGTGAATATGAAAGTTTTTATTTTCCTGCCCGCATAGTTTAACCATTTACTCTCTTTTTTTACACTTTTCTAGGATTTCCTTCCTCGTGCAATTCATTCCATTATATAGTAAAGAAAAAGGCAGTAAAAGGAAATTGGTAAAGCAAAATTAAGGATAAGAGTGAACTCAAACTCACATTTTGATAAGATTTAGCTTCAGCAGTTTCATCCATAAGTTTCTGAGCATCCTCTTTTGGAGTTGAGTGCATGACACTAGAAGGGGGATAATACTGATTCGGCACTAGACATAGACAAATAATAGAGGCATTAAAAGATGCAAACATGAAGAGATTCAATCATTATCATCGGGAAAAGAAAAATAAACACAGAAGCAAAACTAAAAACTCGGGGAATAATAAAATCAATGTTAAAAAATTATAATTAAATGGTGTATGTACAGAACAATTTCATTGATGTCATTTTAGTGTTTATTAAGTACGGGGCATATTTTCTTTGCATAATTTCCTATAACAAAAGACAATATTAAAAAAGGATACTTATAACCAATTTGGAAGAAGCATAGTTAGAAAACGGGAAGATGATTGCTCCCAGACCCATATCATTGTTTTTTTTTTCTATAAGCAAGGAATATATTGATATGAGAACCTAAGTTCTCCAAGAAAATACAAAAAGCGAGCTAAAACTCGTGAAGAAAATTACACGCCAATTACTTCTTACGAAAGATGAAGAGGATGCTTACAAAACTCGTAAAAATTACAATTGGGTTGGGTAATTTTCCCGATAAAAGCCCATCTCCAAACCAACGCTTTCACGTCCCAAACTATGTCAGAAATGTTCCACGTGTCTTCCCTAAAAATAATACCGTTTCAAACCAACCAAAGAGTCAAAATAACCGCCAACCACACCACTCCCTCTTTTCCCTTTCTAACTTTAACTTTCTTTCCAAAATAGAACCATCTCAAATAGCTTTCCTTTACGTCCACCGCTCTATAATTATCAAAGCCGATCCAAGCGGCAATGTCCTTCCAAACCAAGTCCACATTGTGGCAAGACAAAAGCGAATGAGTCGTTGTTTCTTCGTTCAAGCAATAAAAAACACAAGAGGAATTGGAATAAGGGAGAATGCTTCTACGAGTTAAAGCACCTCTCGTCGGAAGCTTATTAACAAAACACCTCCAACCAAAAACTTTTACCTTCGAAGGGACGTCGTTCTTCCAAACAAGAATAAGCGCTTTATCATGCTTACCCGAGGGACCATACGGAATATGCTCCAATTTGAATGCCAAAAAGAGGAGTTGAAGCCATTTCCCACTGTAAATTTGCAAGCCGAGTTGAAGAAGTCAAGAGGTTTGACCAGCTCCAAGGACATTATATCCTTCCACCAAGGCGACATAGAAACTTTTCCCTTCTTTTTTCCTCCCCCGTGCACCATACAAAGATTAATGTCACCATATCTCGCTTTCAAGACTCCATACCACAAGGTGCTGGGATGCTCGAGAATTCTCCACTTCCACTTACATAAAAGAGCCGAGTTAAAATCGTCTATCCTTCTAATCCCCAAACCCCCCTTCTCGATTGGTAAACAAACCGCTTCCCAACTCGCCCAATGAATGCACCTTTTATCATCCAAGCCACCCCACAAGAAATTACTTTGAATTTTAAAAATCCCCTTAATGATTTTCTTGGGCGCCTTATAAAAAGATAATGTAAAAATAGCTAAGCTTCCTAGGACCGACTTTATAAGGGTAAGTCTTCCCCCAAAGCTAAGGAACCTCCCTTTCCAAGAAGCCAGTCTCTTCTTTATATTCCTCAATAAAGGATCCCAAGTGGAGATTCTTCTTGGGTTGCTTCCAATTGGTATGCCTAAAAACGTGAACTTTTTCCTACCCGTATCATTGTTAATTTGAGTAAAGCCAGAGCAAGGGAGATTAAAACAGCCAGTTGCTTGACAGACATCACTTTATTGAAGTAAAAAACAACTTCAATGCTGTTGGGAATTTAGATCTTTCACCAAAGAAACCAATTTAAATAAAATTGTCACCCCATTTCAATTAAGAAACTCTAGAAAAGCTACTAGCATGGTGGGGAATATTTCCACAAAAAATAGCTTTTACTTATATCCAAATGAGAAGCTAGGGAAATGATGAGAAATTGAGGTTGTGAAGGGTACCTCTTAGTCCAAAATTTGCAATAACCATCGTGGTAATAGACTGGGATTCATCATACACGATTCTGTTCGTGTACAAGGTTTGGTACCAGTAGTCTAAGAAGCAAGGAAGTTGTGATTTGATTGTCAAGGATCGCTTTCCACCCTACCAAGCCATTTGCTTCACTGACTTAATAAGCCACAAGTGAATCTTCATGACAAACTGTAGCAATAGTAGTGACTCTCAAAGCAATAGGAGCAACAGTTAAAATACCGCACCTGAGGTGGAAAAAAACCTTAAAAAGAAACACAAAAACATAAAGAGAATCAGCCAAGACATTTGAACCAGTAAGCAACACCATGTTTGAGATATTGAGTGCTTAAGCTATGCAAGAGCTACATGTAACAAACTGATATTGAGCTGCTTATTTTGAACTTCACTTGTTAAAATATTATTTTTTATAGTTACTTACTTTGTTGGATAAAGTTTGGTTGTTGTTGTAATTTTTATAATTACAGGAAAAAATGAAAACATTTGATATGCAGTAAGGAGGGCATTATGCAGCAGTTTTGTTAAAGTAATAAATAAATCAAAACCTCAATTTAAAGTAAAAAAAAAAGGTGTATAAATTAACTTTGATATACAATTTGGCAATTTGAATATAAACAGAGAACACATTAGCATGTTACAATCTGTTTTAGTAAATCTTCTAACCACAATCATAAAGAAATCGAATTAATCTGTCACCGACATCATCGAACTTCTAGTAGATATATTGGAAATATAATGAATGGCAAGGGTATCAAAAAAGGATGGTGTGCATACAAATCCTTGGCAGTTCGGCACCCCCAGAGCGTTTTAATTGTAAATTGCAAAAAGTTCATAATACCCTGTTGTTTAAAAAATAGTGAAAAAATTTAAACAACTGAGTTGTGAACAAATAGTGTCATACATGACATGGCTTCTAATGAAAGCAGGATAGGTTCAACACACAAAAACAACACAAATGTAATGAAAATCTCAACCCAAAGTAGCATAAGAAAGAATACATTAACTTCATGCCATATGAATATTATAACATGACAGTGAAAAATGGGAATAAACTATATACCATCAACTCATTTGTAATTTAACAATCATGGATTAACTTCTAGATCCAGGTCAACTGAAAAAGAGTTCATACCTCTTTCCAGGTTCTGTACACATTCAGAACTTCATACATGGAACCAGAATAATTCAGCATTGGACTAAAGTTTACTGCAACCAGGTATCTTCCGCACTCCTCTTTCCTTCATCTTACTTCTCACAAGGGATACATCTTTTCATCGATCTGCTGATGCATAGATGTTAGACAACAGCACATAGTTAGCAGCATTTTGAGGCTCAAGTACAAAAAGACGATTCGCAACAGTCTCTCTTAACTCTGAATCCCCCTGTAGTTTACATGCTCCAAAAAGTGCACCCCAGGCACCAGCATTCGGCTCCACGTGCTTTGATTTTATAAGTTCATAAGCATCCCTTAATTGCAAATTAACAACCATGGATTAACTGCTAAGGTTCCAGATCAACAGAAAAAGAATACATACCGCCTTCCATGTTCTGTACATTCAGAACTTCATACATGGAACCAGAATGACTCAGCAATGGACTAAAGTTTACTGCAACCAGGTATCTTCCGCACTCCTCTTTCCTTCATCTTACTCCTCACAAGGGAAACATCCTTCCATCGATCTGCTGATGCATAGATGTTAGATAACAGCACATAGTTAGCAGCATTTTGAGGCTCGAGTTCAAAAAGACGATTCGCAACAGTCTTTCCTAACTCTGAATCACCCTGTAGTTTACATGCTCCAAAAAGTGCACCCCAGGCACCAGCATTTGGCTCCACGTGCATTGATTTTATAAGTTCATAAGCATCCCTTAATTGCCCGGACCGGCTTAGAAGATCAACCATACATGCAAAGTGATCAGGTGTAGGACTAATGCCATACTTTTCCTCCATGGAGTTGAAGTAGTTCCAACCATCATCAACGAGCCCGGAATGACTACAAGCAGTCAGCACAATTGTGAAAGCCGCCTCATCTGGAACTAGCCCTTCCATCAGCATCCTATTAAATAGATTCACGGCATCTTCCCCATGCCCGTGAATAGAAAACCCCTGAATCATCGAACAATACGAGATTAAATCTCTCTTAGGCATTTCACGGAACAATTTCAACGCCCTCTCCATGTTTCCACACTTTGCATTCATATCCACAAGTGCTGCAATCACATGGTCTTGCTGAAGATCAATAGAGCTATTACCAACATAAGAATCAACCCACTGAGCCAAATCCAAATGACCCAACTGAGACACAGCCGACATCAAGGCAACCAAAATAAACTCATCAGGCTTCACATTCATCGATTCCATCTCAAGAAACACCGTCAACGCCTGATTAGGCTGACCATTCTGTACATAACCCGATATCAAAGCAGACCAAGCAACAATATCCTTTTCCGCAGCTTGTTCAAACAAGTACCTCGATGCTGCCATATCACCAGCCTTAGCATATCCATCAATCATAGTCGTGAAGGAAACCACATTCTTCTCGGGCATAGAATCAAACACACCTTTAGCACGTTTCAAATCCCCAACCTTAACAAAACCCTGAATCATAGCATTCCACGAAGCCACATTCCTCATCGGCATTTCATCAAACATCCTCTTCGCCTCAACCACATCCCCAACAGTGACATACCCAACAACCATAGCAGTCCAAGATACCACGTTTCTCTGAGACAATCGATCAAACACCTTACGCGCATCACCAATCTCCCCACATTTACCATACATATCAATCAAACTGGTTCCCACAAACACATCCTCATCCAACCCACACCTCAACACCGACCCATGAACCGATTTTCCTACCAAAGCCTCACACATGCTGGAACAAGCTTTAATCACAGAAGGGTAAGTGTATCTATCTGGGAGAGCCCCTTCCCCTTCCGCTTCAGCTTTCATACGAATAAAAGCGGAAAGGGTATCAGAAAATAAACTCTTTTGACAATGCGTTCTGATGAGAGTGTTCCAGAGGAAGGTAGAGGGATTGATAACACGGTCGAAGACGGTAGTGGAATAGGAGAGAGTTGATGTGGAGAAAGTATTGGCGAGTGAAATGAACTGGGAAATGAGGAACTGGTCTTGTTCGAGGCCTCTTTGAACGATGGAAGCGTGAACTTGTTGAAGATGTTGAATTCTCTTGCACGCTTTGAGGAGAGTTGCTATGGTTGCAGCTGAACGAGGAGAAGGGCAGTGTTGGTGGATAGAAGAATGCATAGAAATTGAATTTCCAGAAACGACGATGCTGTTTTAATTTGAAATTATAGTCGCCGGTGGCTCACGGTGAAACGACGGCGGAGCAGTTGAAGAGAAAGAGTGAAGGTGGTGACCGTGAAATTCTCTCTCTTTTACTTTATTTTATTATTGCATAAAGTTTTCTAATTAGAATATGTTTAAGATTTGAGGTGGGAATTGAGATTTAAATGATTTTTTCATGATTATATTTAAATAGCTTTTTAAAAAGGGTTAATGAACTTTTTGGTCCCTCTAAATATTACAGATTTCGTTTTTAGTCTCTCCAAAATTTTCCTTTAAGAAATCGTCCCTTCAAAATTTTTCGTCTAAACTATTGGTCCCTAACGTCAAATTTGCTAGAGATTAGCTACGAATATAGCCACCGATTAGCTACGAAATTTGACGTTAGGGACCAATAGTTCGGAAGAAAAAATTTGAAGGGACAATTTCTTGAAGGAAAATTTTGGAGGGACTAAAAACGAAATTTGAAATATTTAAAGGGACGAAAAAATTCATTAACCCTTTTAAAAATTTAGAAAATAGGAGTAGCTCCTCTAAAAAAATTTAGAAAGATATTTATTTTTCAGTTAACAACAAGCGACCCATAGGGTCTAGCATATGGGAACAAAACCCACTCAATACATCATTAAGTAACCTAGCTCTATTGACAATAGTCTTTATAATATGAGTAACTATCTCACTATCTATGGTATCCTTTCTATACACTTTCTTATTTCTAATCATCCATATAGCATATATACATTCAGCCAAAGCTATCTTATAAAATTCTTTCCTCCAGTTTCTACTTCAGCACAGCTTAATCGACCACTCCTTTACTTGCAACCATCCACTATCATGGTGCTCAATGTGGAGTCATCTCATGACATCCTTCCATATGTTCTTAGTTCCTCTGCATTCAAAAAATAAATGTTGCAAGGTTTCAGGTTCAGCACAGAATTCACACTTGTTATCACTAATTATGCCAAATTTAACCAATCTATCTTTGGTAGCAAGTCTACCATGGCAGACTAGCCACAAAATAACCTTCGCACGGGGTCTAGCCTGATTTTCCATAACCAGCCCCTTCCAATCCACATCTGCATATTGATCCAACGAGCTTTTATACATCAGCTTCATCTTAAAATTCTGGCTTTGTCGCATCTGATCCCACTGTACGGAGTTCTTTACTTGGTCCCTCACCTGCAGAATCACTTTAACCATCCAAGAGAAAGATATTTATTGATGTTATTTACTTAAGCGGAACATCAAAACCACTCCTATATAATATTTTATTTACTTGGAATATCACAACCACTCCTATATAATATTTTGAATGTAATTAAGTTAAAATTCAAACATAATATTTTGAATGTGATTAAAATAAAATTCAAATCTTTATAAATATCTGACAATTATATTTAATTGGACATTATAAAATTGTTTTATACCGTTGATGTATATCAATTAAATTTATTTCAAAAAAGTTTAATTGGTATACACTGTCACTAAAAATTTATTTACACAATTTGGATATCACAAACACTCATATGTAATATTTTAAATGTGATTAAGGAAAAATCAAACAAATGTAGTATATTATTAGATTAAAGTTTCAAATGATTTTTTAAAATATTTAGCTTTAATTAAAATTTCATTTAATAAATTATTTAATATTTCAACTAATAATAATTAATTAATTTATTAAATATTAAATGAATATTAAATATATTAGAAACTATAAATAATTTATTTATGGTTCAGACTATTAATATTTATTTAAATAATTTAAAGAAAATATTTAATAAACTAAAAAATTTACTTATAGTCTTAACATAAAATAGTTGAAATATTTAATTAATTTATTATTTAATAAACTAATTTTTATTTCATACTATTTAATAGTTATTTCATATTATATTTTAATTTTAATTTTATTAATAGTATGAAATAATAATAATAATATTATTTATATTTTATTAAATATTTTAGCTATTATATATTAAATAACTATTTAATAACATTTCAGCTATTTAATATTTAAACTATTAATATTTCAACTATTTAGATTATTAAATATTTAGCCAATTACATATTTCAATTATTTAGCCTATTAAATATTTCAACTATTTAATATTTCAGATATCAATATGAAATTACTTATTAATATTTTAACTATTAATATTTAATAAATTATTTAAATTTAAATTATTAATGATTAAATTATTTATTAAGTATTAAATAATTATTTTATATTATTTCAAGTATTTAATATTTGAACTATTAATATTTGAACTATTTATTTAATTTAATTATTATTTTATTGAATATTTTAACTATTTAATATTTCAACTATTAATATTTAAATTATTTAATTTATTAAATAATTTATTTATTAAATATTTCAACTATTTAATGTTTCAACCATAAGTAAAATTATTTAAAGTTTCTACTATATTTAATAATTATGTAATCTTTAATCAATTAATTAATCATTAATAGTTACAATATTAAATAATTTATTAAATATTAAAACACTTATGTAATATTTATGTAATATATATTATTTATTAAATTATTGTTGGACATGTCATTTTTTTTTTATGGAACTTTGACATCATATACAAATGCAACAAACAAGAAAGTGACATAAAAAGAGTTTATGAATTAAAATAAAAAATTCGCCAACTTACCAAAATCAAAAAGATATATATATATATATATATATATATATATATATATATATATATATATATATATATATATATATATATATATATATATATATATAAATAAAGGGTGATATATATAATAAACGAAACCGATACAAAAAGGGGAACAAGTTAGCCCCGAAATCACGAAAATCTAAAGAAAGGTATACCTAACCTATTCTTTACAAAATCATTCCGAATCCCCGGAGGAATGAAATCAAAATAAACGGTAGCACTCGTGCCAAGCGCGAAGCTCGCCAAAAAATCGGCACAAGTGTTACCTTCCCTGTAAATGTGAGTGATGATTAAATGGGAGAGCCCATCATTAAGAGTACGAAATCTCCACCGGTTTCTAAATATTAACGGAACTAACTTATGGTTGGTGAAAGCTTTGACCACCACACTAGAATCAGTTTCAATCCAAAGCTTGGACCAACCCCTATCTATACTAATCTCCATAGCTTTGATCACCGCGCCAAATTCAGCATGAAGAGAAGAGACACCTTGGAAACTTTCAGCAAAGGCCAGCAAAAAATTACCTCTATAATTTCTGAAGATACCGCCCCCACCCACCCGCACAAAACCCGAAACGAAAGCTCCGTCACAATTACATTTGGTCCAGCCAAATGAAGGAGGAGACCAAATAACCTCTTTAATAACCGGCGCCTTCGGGGGGAGAAAATTGATTTTGAAGGCCTTGATGAACTGAAAGTCGAGCATACTGATCCGGGCAGATTTATTAGTTGAAAAAAATAACTTGTAAGTCAGAATAAGGTTTTCTAGAATTATTTAAATATTTTTAGATATAGAAAGTTATTTAGGGAAGATTTCTCAAAATTTGATACACAGAACAGAAGCAACCAATTTAGTAGAAAATAAATGAACTGTAAATTTTAATTCTAGTTTAATTTAAAAAAAAAATTATATTTTAGTTTCTGTTCGAGTAATTTAAATTTTGAGTAATTACATATTATTAATTATTTTATACAAAATATATAATTAACAGTTAAATGTAGGATCTGACCATGAAAATCAGGCAGATAGTTCGAAATTCCAACCTACAATATTTTCACCACACTTTTCATCCATATCTACTCAAAGTGACTTAATTAAACTAATTGTCAGTTCATCGGTAGCATCAAGAGCCTCACAATACCAGTAAAGAAAAAAAAAACAAACTTTCTTAATCAACTCAACATCAGCATATGTTACAAGAGAAAAGAAAAAACTCATGGTTATACTTATAACACATGTTCTGAACTCTACAAACAAGACCATACATCCATATTGGTCAGATGAAAAACTATGCAGCAGAGTGCTGCAACTTTACCATTACATGGTTATCAACAAAATAAAACATGACATGGAGGAAAAACTTTTTTTCAACTTCTCCTTGTCAATGATATTGCTTGGCAAACAAGGCATTGTGTTAGAAGATTTTATCATTTTTTCACCTTTTAGGTTTCCTTACATTCGGGAACTCGCCTCTGGCTTCTCCTAACCTTGATTTTTGACCAGAACTCTGCAGTGTAGCATGCCTCTCTTGGAAGGTACTTGTTGGATCTCGTGACGGCCAAGGTTGTGAAAATTGTCTAGTTGGACTGGCATAACCTTTAGAAGATCCAAGCCTAGAACCAGCCAATATCTGGTCCTTTAAACCTTTCACCGATTTATAGCTTTGTACTTCATCGCCGTGACTTTTTCTTTGAGCTTGCTTCTCCAGTTCATAAAAGCTTTCCCAATCTATTCCATCTCCGGAATTTAGGAGCTTCTCATCACCTCGGACGCCCCAATCCACTCCATCTGATATACTTCTTTGCAGAGATATGCTTATCCTAGAAGCTCTCCCAGAGATAGACTTCCTACCGTCGGAAGGGTGGGTCCATTTATAGCTTTTGTTGTTGTTGTCCATATTTAACTCTATAGAATGCAAGTCACTTTCCCCGGATTCCTCTTCGCATTCTACTCCATTGTCAACCTCCCCTTCATCGTCTTCTTTATCTTCGGTATGATGGTTGCTTAATCTGCTTCTTCCCAGATATGCAGCAATTTCTTCATCATTCAAGTGAGTGGAACTACGTCCTTTTTCTCTAACTTGTTTGTTTCCTAGAAAAGCTTCAAGCTGATTCCTGAGCATATCAACAGCAGCATTCTTTTCCTCGTGCTGATATTTTGCCGCCGAGAGTTTCTTTTGAGCTCTCTCCTCGCGTAACATATCGGTTAACTGCATCATTTCTTTTTCTCTCTCTACCTCCCGACAATCTTTTGTTGATACTCTCCTTTGTTTCTCTATCTTAGATTTATCCTCATCAACATCTCTTGCTAACTCATCGCATACTTTTTCGATAATTTCTCTTGCTCTCTTTTCAGTTTCAAGTTCTTTCACCGCCTTAAGAAGGGATGCTTTGGTCTCAGCCAGCTCTCTCCCAAGCTTCTTGTTCAAGCTTTCCAACCGTCTCCTAAGCTTCCGCTCTACATCAAGTTCTCCTGCAACAGATTCAATCGCAGCCTCAACAACTTCTCGCTCCTTGCTTTTCCAAGCAGCCTTTTCTTCAGCAAAACACTTCATCAAATAGTTTATCTCGTTTTGATCTGACCGTTGTTCCTGGATATGCTGATTGACCAGTAGTCGAGCCCTCTCCAACTCAGCATGCAAAGCTGAGATAAGGGACATACTAGAAGAAGGACGGTCTTCATGACCCCACATGCGGTTTATAATTTTAAGCAACTCTTTTGATGTCGTTAAAGCACTACTGACATCTTTCAAACGCGGTTTAGATCCCACCGTAGATAAAGCAGGGGTCTGTGCTCGAGATCTGGTTTCAATCTGCAAGAAAACAAAGATGCATGCAACTATAAGAAGGCATGCCACGATAGCGATAAAGAACTAAATCGAACCGTCCATTCAAAGAAACAATAATAAAAAGAAATTGATATGAAGTCTTGACATTCTGATACGAATAGAGAACATATTGGCATGTCATAATCTGTTATAGTAAATCTTCTATTCACTCACAATCATGAAGATTTATCTGTCAGTAATGTCATTGGACTAGTAGATGCATAAAATATTCAATGAAAGACGCATATCAACAATGAACAGTGTGCATACAAAATCCTTGGAAGTAGGCACCCACTTAGCATTTGCATTTATCTGTTCTATTTATCCATCTAGAAAACAAGATAGTTTCTCAATTCGCCCGATATATTGCTCAAATTTGTCAATATACACTACCAAAAGCGTGTTTCTAGTAATATGAAAGGGGCGGATCTGGAAATTATCTAAAACAATGACCTAAAGTAAACACATGTCAAACTCCTGTTGATTTCATTTCCCACTCAGTCATCTTTTAATTTTTTCCATAAAATTTTTACATAGGTTTCGTGATTTTTCTAAGACTCATGCTTCTGCACCGGTAAACTAGCTTAACTGAGGATGAATTCTCATGTTCTTGTCATGTCAAAATTATGTTTTTTCTCTCTATCCATAGCCATGGGCAAATTATGATAGGATCCACCTATTTGATTCCAATACATACAACAACAACAGCCAAACTTTTTCCCACTAACTGGGGTCGGCTACATGGATCAACATTTTCCCATAACATTCTATCCAAAACCATGCTTCTATCCAAATCCTTAATCTGGAGATCTTTCTTAATAACTTCTCTTATAATCTTTCTAGGTCTTCCTCTACCTCTAGTTGTTTATCTTCTCTCCATCTGATCAACTCTCCTTTCCACAGAATCGGCATGTCTTCTCTCTACATGCTCAAATCACCTAAATCTATTTTCCACCATCTTTTCTACTATAGGTGCTACCCCAACACTCTCTATAATTGTCATTTATAATCTTATCTAGCCTAATCTTACCACACATCCAACGCAACATCCTCATCTCTGCTACGCTAACACCTATTTGATGTCAATGAATTGATAAATTGGCACCAAAATTTTACATCATAAAGTCATGTATAAGAATTTAACAAAAGAGTATCCACTCCAGTCCCCCATCTTCATAAGCATTCACAAAGTTTCATAAGACCCCACTAACTCGATGTTTATGAAAATACAGATAGACATGTAAGTTCTACACAAGCTTATCAAGTGAAAATCTCCAATAAGACAATCAATTCCCTACTTGATCTATAAATTTGTTATTCCAACCACAAATAGAAGAAAAAAAACATCCACATTTTCAAAACTGTCTCAACATAAATCTATACAACATACCTCCATAACACTGGCATTGCTAAGAGAATCCAAAGGTCCAACATGGTGTTCTGTTATCCTCATCCTATGAGAATTACTCAGCGTTCTTCTATGCCGATTACCAATCCCAGATCGATCCATTCTCTACCAAAAAAAAAAAATTAATACTAATACATAATAATAATATAATAATTAAATCTCAACATCATTGCTTGCAAGTGAAGTCAAAATTCCAGACTAACACATGATCTGGACTCAGAATATTCCAAATTCCACATTTTCTCATTAAATAATTAAAACTTATTAAAAAAGAAAACAAATTTATCTGAAACTTCAAAAACAAAATAAAAACCTCTGATGGAGGACTATGAGATGGATCAGACAAATGAGGAGGCAAAGAGCCAGAACGAATAGACCTAACAGTCGAAACCCTATCTTTCGATTTCCCCTCTTTCTTCATCTTCGCATGATCCCGCATTTCCTTCACACTAGGCGAAGGAATCTCATTCATCTCCCAAAGCGTCGCCGCCAGTTTCCTCGCCGACACCGGAAGCTGCCTCGATTTACCACCCGATTGCGACGGCGGATGCCTCGGCGATTCAACTATCCGCATCGCCGCCGCCGGAGATCTCGAGCTCAGAAGCTTCCACGTAGGCACAGGTGTTGTGGATCCGCCTCTCTTGCCGACTAGAATAGCTCTTTTGAATCGGTAGTTTTGAATCACGGAGGAAGAAGATGAAGCGGATGAGGAACATCCTCGTTTTCGGATTTTCCCAGGAATCATCATGTCCATTTTTGTTGTTGTTTTTGTTCTGTTTTGTTTCAGCATTAAAATGCTAGATTTGATGAAACATAAAAAGTTGCAAGGAGTGTGTGTGTGATTGTGTACGGTTGATTCTATGAGAGTGATTGCGTGTTTGGATTTGGATCGTTGGATGAAATGAATTGGGGAATCCAATGACGGTGATTGAAGGGTGGATTTTGATTGTGTGTGAAATAAGAAAAGTGGTTTAAAGTTTGGACTTTTAGGTTGAATCGGTTTGAATGATTGTAGTGTGGGAAATGATAGTGTTGAACTGAGTGTAATGATTTATAGTGACACCGTGTAGGCTGCTTTGGTAGTTGGCATTTTCAATTTGACTTTTCTTAGACAATAAATATTCTTAAATTTAATTCTCTTGGAGGATGTCATTTTTAGAATTTTCTTTTTTTAATAACTATTTTTAATATTTTTCCAAATAACCATAATTCAAAAAAAAAAAAACTCAGAGGATGCGCCGAAGACAACATAACCCTATTTTACACCGAGGCATCACTGTCTGTGGCTACTGCTTATGTGTCATGCCATAGACAGTGGTGCATGCACTATAATGTAAAGAGCATGCGCCACACTTTATGGCCATTGGGTTGTTTTGCTTTTTTTATTTATAAATACATCATTCATCTCCACTGTTTACTACTCATCTTCTCATTCCACTCCTCATTTCACTCTTAAACTCTCAAAAAGAAAGAGTGGCATATAATTTCCCTTGATAAGTAGGCCGGTAATCCTTCTTTTCTACCACCGAGAAGCTATTGTTGTACATATTTAATATGTTTCAGATTTTGTAAACGGGGGATAGATGTCTGAAAGGTCCAGCCGAGCATGTGAGAATGTCGCTATGACATCGGAGCAGGGCATACGATAGGCTTAAAACTTTTCGCAATCAGACTAACCTTTATCTAGTTCAACCGATAATGTCCCCTTAGCCTCCCTTCTTTATGATCCATTGTCTCCTATACATTGAACCAACCTTTAATGAGGTCAAACATTGTAACACCATGTGTGTTAGCTTTGGTAGTTTCCTCCCAAATAAATTTATAGAGCATTCACAAAACAACTGACCCGATTATAACACTGACCTCCATTTTAAACCCCTAGTCTTGAACAATGACCCCGACTTAAAATAGGTTACTTTCACCAATGCGTTTATCGGTAGGTTTTTGATACCTTTGAAGACAAAGTTCATTGACTCCACAAGATTTGTTATCATGTGGCCCCATCGTTGACTATTGTCAAAAGCCCGGGTCCATTTCTCCACTAGAATGTTATCGATCCACCTTAACAAATCCGCGTTTGTCAATCTGATCTCTTCGCGGTAGTGCTGGAAAGATGGTTTTGTTAAGGCATACACTACGTTCACAACTTTTTTTAAAGTGTCTTGTCTTTGATCTCTCGCATGAAGTTTTGTGCAAAACGTCTAATGTAAATGACATGCGTAGAAAGAGGATCTTACCAAGTTTCATCAGGGTTATAATAAGCACTCTCAATAGATGGATGTCTATCTGAAGTCAAACATAGGTTGGGTTGAGGAGCAACATGTAACCAGAGATGCTTGAGAAATAAACTCCACCCACCAACAGTCTCACCTTCAACTAGAGCGAAGACAATTGGAAAAATATCATCGTTTCCATCTCCTGCCACTACCGTGAATAACGTTCTTTTATATTTCCCATATAATCATGTTCCATCAATTTGTATAATAGGTTTGCAGTATGCAAAAAATTTGATGCATGGTTCATACCCCTAGAATATTTGATGAAATATTCTATTTCCAGTAGCACAAGTTCTGTCTCCAAAATTGCAACAATTCTGGGAGCATAACACTTGAGTGCCGCCATTTTTTTTGGAATTTCTTTGTATGAATCCTCCTAATTTGTCATATACTAGTTCAACGACTTTAGTCCTTGCTATCTATGCCTTCTTGTATGAAGTATAATTGAATAGTATAACGATATGAGACATAATTGTATCCACCTTCAATGATGGATCCTTGCTAATGAGAGGCAAGATTTCCTGGCATACTAATTGAGAGCTAAGTTTTCGATGAGCTTGCATCAGATTGGTGGTAATGCAAGTGTGAGGTGGATCAATAAAACTTGTTTCCTAAGAATCCCTTATCTTCGTGTAAGATGCTGATAGCCGAAACATGCACATCGATTTTCGACGATATAGAATAATGTAGCTCCTAGAATTTGTGTGATCCACACTAAAATCCACTGAGATTTCTATGTGAAACTTTTTTATAACTCTAACACATTCTTCTTTTGTACGAAATATGTCTCCAACTTTTAACGCTCCCTCCGTTTGCAAATTATTCTCCCCTTTAGGTTGTTCCTTTTCTACCCTTAATTATATCTATATTCTCCTCCTCACCTCTTATTCCTCTACTAACTCATATTTTCTTTTTAATTACTAAATATATTTTTTTTCAGAAAGCCACCCATTTCTATATTTATTATAATTTATTAAATTAACTAATTCTAATTGCTCTAGTTATTCTACCAATTTGTCAATGATCTCCTACACCCCACCATCTACCTCAATAAAAATCACCAATATAAACAAATAAATCATCAATGATTAAATAAAATAATTATAGACTTGATTAAAATAATTACGAAAAATGGAGTGTTACAACTCTCCCTCACTTAGATGATTTCCGCCCTAAAACATTATCTAAAGGAAAGAGTTGAATATGACTCTCTCATCTGACTCTCCAATTCCCACGTCATGCTTCCACCAGCAGATCCTCCCCACACCACCTTCACCAACGCAATTTTTTTGCCTCTCAAGTGCTTCACTTCGCGATCCTCTACTCTCAAGAAAGATGCCTCAACAATCAAGTTCTCTCTAACTTGCTCATCGTCAACTTGAATCTCATGAGAGAGATCAAGAATATATTTCCGCAACTGAGACAAATGAAAGACATCATGAAGATTCGAAAGAAATGACGACAAAGCGATTCTTTAGATCACTTCCACTACAAGAAAAGTTGGATCTAGCCACGTAATGTTGCGACGTGATTATCACGTGGCTCAAAAAAGTGAGTTGCGACATGATAATCACGTCACTATAAGGTTTTAATATTAAAAAAATAAAACCAACGTTGGCGAAATTTTAATTTTAAAAAATATTTGCGAAGTGAAAAACACGTCGCAACCTTTAAATAAAAAAAAGTAAAATGAAAACAGATAAAGTAGTCTGACAAAGGGGGGAATTTCAAAGGGGGGAATTTCAAATTTTCATTTTTTTTGTTGCGGCGTGTATTTCACGTCGCAAAGTTATTTAGAATACCACGCCAACAGTTTGACTGACACATTAATTACTGTGTGCATGTTGCGACGTGATTTTCACTTCGCAACCTAGACACGTGAAAATCACGTCGCTAAAATTGATATAGTCATTCACGTGTACATCCTCTTCCCAGAACCCTTTCTTCCCCATTTTCTTTCTCTTCTTCCTCTCATTCTTCCCCATTTTCCCCATTTTCTCCAACCCTTCTTCCTCATTTTCTCCCAAAATCTCTTCCCCATTCAAGGTAAGTATGAAATCCTTTTTAATTTTCTGTATAATTTCGTTTTAATTTGTTAATTTCGTTTTGATTTGTATAATTTATTTGTTTGTGTTATAAATTTTTTTTAGGTGTAATATTTGTGATTGAAGATTAGAGGAAGATATTTGAAGATTGATAGAGGAAGATAGAGGTAATTTTGGCATTTTATTTTTTTTAGGTTTTTTTTATTGATGAATTAGATTGTAGAAAATTAGGTTTGTAGAAAATTATATTGAAGGTTAAAATTGATGAATGTTAGTTTTGTAGTAAATTAGGTTTGTAGAAAATTAGAGTTGGAAATTAGATTGTAAATTAGAGTAAAAAAATTGATGATTAGAGTTGAAATAGATTGAATATTGAATTTTGATTGAATATTTAATTTTGATGATTAGAGATGATGAAAAATTGATGAAATATATTAGGTATAATAAGTTTGTATATTTGGTATAATTGAATTTTGATGATTAGATATCATAAAAATTGATGAACAAAATAGAAGTGAAATGTTATTAGAAATCAAATATATTAGGTATATATTTAAAATAAAATACAATGGATTAGAATTATATTTTATATTTCTTAAAAGGAATAATAAGTTTGTTAAGAACAAAATAGTGTGAATTAGTATTTTTTAAACAACATTTTAAATGAAGGTTACTACATAGTTATTAAAAAGTAGTATATTATTTTGTTTTAAAAGTGTTTATTATAGTGTGAAGTATATTATTTTGTTTTGAAAAATAATTTAATAATATGTTGTTTATAGTTGATATAATTAAATGTTTAATTGTTTACTTATAGTTGATATAAGTAAATGTTTAATTATTTACTTATAGTTGATATAAGTAAATGTTTAATTATTGTTACTAAAAAGAGAATGATTGGATATATGTGCAGTATGAAATATTATTTGTATTATCGTAGTTGGATGTACGATAGAGTGGAACCAGGAAGACGTGCACTTAAACCCAATTTTATAGAAGGAGTTAACGGGTTTATCACGTGGGCGTTTGCTCAAGAATGTTGTCGAAGTGAAGGAGGAGTTAGGTGTCCCTGTCTTAAATGTGAATGTAGACCTATAATTAGTGACCCAGATGAAGTGGTCAGGCATTTGTATAGAAGGGGTTTCATTGAAAATTATTGGTTTTGGACGTTTAATGGTGAAAAATTACCGAGTAACTTACCAGAGACTAGCAGTACGCATGCTTCAAGTAGTCGTCCGCCAATGGAATATGAGGAAAGACCGCCTATTGAATATGAGGAAAACTTTAATCAGATCGGTGACATGGTTGAGGATGCTTTTGGTGTGAACGTGACCTATGATCAACCTGAAGATTGTGATGGGGAAGAGATGTCGAACGAAGAAGCGCAGAGATTTTATCAGTTGTTGAATGAGATGAATACGCCGTTGTTTGACGGTTCGTCTGACTTCAAGTTATCAATGTGTGTGAGATTATTGGCCGCCAAGTCAAATTGGAATGTTCCTGATCAGTGTTTGGAATTCTTTGTAAAAATGATGTTGGACTCAACTGCAATGAAAGACAACTTACCTACAACATTTTATGAAGCAAAGAAGTTGGTGTCGAAGTTGGGCTTAAGAGTAGGAAAGATTGATTGTTGCATTAATGGTTGTATGTTGTTTTATGACAATGAGTTTGGTACTCAAGATGGATTGTTGGAGGGATGCAAATTTTGTATGAGTCCAAGATATAAAGTTCGCAGTAGAGCCATTAACACTAATCAAGACCGTGTAGCAGAAAAGTCCATGTTTTATCTTCCGATAATTCCAAGGTTAAAAAGAATGTTTGCTTCAATGCACAGTGCAAGTCAGATGACATGGCATCATACAAACAAAACAAGTCCAGGCACTATGCGGCATCCATCTGATGGCGAGGCATGGAAACACTTTGATCGAATACATCCTGATTTTGCCGCAGAACCTAGAAATGTCAGGCTTGGATTATGCTCACATGGTTTTGCTCCTTATGTTCAAGCGTCGGGAAGTGCGTATTCTTGTTGGCCAGTTATTGTAACCCCTTACAACTCCCTCCTGAGATGTGCATGACATACCCATATATGTTTTTGACGTGCGTCATTCCAGGACCTTCGAGTCCAAAAGCCGGAATTGATGTGTATTTACAACCTTTAATTGATGATTTGAAGAGGTTGTGGATTGGTGGAGAATAGACTTATGATATATCACGTAAACAAAATTTTACTATGCGAGCTGCCTTGATGTGGACCATCAACGACTTTCCAGCATATGGCACGTTGTCTGGTTGGGGTACACATGGCAGAATGGGTTGCCCGCATTGTATGAAAGAGACGAAGGCGTTTACGTTGGATAAAGGGGGGAAAAGCTCGTGGTTTGACTGTCACCGCAGATTTCTACCAAAAAATCATCCGTATAGAAAGAACAAGACAAATTTCATAAAATATAAACAGGTAACAGATATGCCTCCGCCCCGATTGTCACCAGGTGCTGTATGGGACAAAGTTTGTGGGCTACCAAAAATTACAGATACTGGAAAGGCATGTAGAATTGAAGGATATGGGGTTGATCACAATTGGACAAAGAGAAGTATATTTTGGGATCTTCCATATTGGAAAGATAATTTGTTGCGCCATAATCTAGATGTTATGCATATTGAGAAGAATTTTTTTGATAATGTATTTAACACCGTGATGGATGTTAAAGACAAGACGAAAGATAATGAGAAGGCTAGACATGACATGGAAAAATGGTGCAATCGAAAAGAGTTGGAGTTGAAGCCTCAACCAAATGGGAAATTATTGAAACCGAAGGCTTGTTTCAGTCTGACCTCCCAAGAAGGTAAAGCGGCTTGTCGATGGTTAAAAGAATTGAGAATGCCCGGCGGCTATTCTTCAAATTTAGCAAGGTGTGCTGACGCTAACACTGGGAAGTTGCATGGTATGAAAAGTCATGATTGCCATGTTTTTATGGAACAATTGCTACCAATTGCGTTTGGTTCTCTACCTAAACATGTGCTTAATCCACTTACTGAAATTAGTCAATTTTTCAGAGATATTTGTGCTTCAGCTTTAAAAGTAGATGACGTCATTAAGTTGGATCGAAATATTCCAGTCATTCTATGCAAGTTGGAACAAGTATTTCCGCCTGGTTTTTTTGACTCCATGGAACATTTACCTGTGCATCTCGCCTATGAAGCTTATCTTGGAGGACCTGTTCAATATAGGTGGATGTATCCGTTTGAAAGGTTCATGGGTGATTCAAAACGATCAGTGAAAAATAAGGCTAGAGTTGAAGGATCGATATGTGCACATTACTTGCATCGAGAAACATCACATTTTTGCAGTCACTATTTCAAGCATTTGATGTTAACTCCAAGAATCATTCGAAATCCTGTCAATGTTAGTGAAAGGAGTCAATTCACTTTATCGGTCTTCGGGCTTCCAGGCCGTCCATATGGAAAAAAGGGTGTGCAATGGTTGACCCAACAAGAAATGTAATCTGCCCATGTTCATGTCTTGATCAACTGTGTTGAAGTTAAACCATTTCTTGAGTAAGTATACATACCCTTAACTTTTAATTTTCTTTACAATCATAAAACTCATTACCCTGAAACTTATAATGTGTTTCTTTTTAGGGAATTCAACAACACCTATTTTCATACTACCGGTGTACAATCAACATCTGGTGTCATCCATGCTCAATTTCCAGCATGGTTTAAGGAGAGAATGTATAGCATTATTGCACCGACCCCCGAAATACTCCATTTGAGAAACTTGTCTCAAGGCCCTATTCAAAGCGCAAATGAATGGCACACATACTTCGTGAATGGATATAAATTTCACACTCATACATGGACTGAAGGGAAAAAGACCATAAACAATGGTGTTTTTGTGAAAGGATTTACAGATGGTGGTGAAGATGACTTCTATGGTTTTGTCAAACATATCTACGAGTTGGTGTACACTTACTTGGACTCGGAAAATAAAGTTGTCTTGTTTTATTGTGAATGGTATGATCCAACTAGAGGCACAAAAATAGATAGGACATATGGTACTGTTGAGATTCAAATGGACCGGAGGTACAAAGAGTATGACCCTTTCATAATGTCACATATTGTTAGGCAAGTTTACTATGTTCCTTATCCTTCATTTGTGCCACGTAAACGAGGGTGGTGTGTTGTCATAAAAACAAAACCAATGGGTCATATTGAATCTGATGATCTAGTGGAAGAAGATCTTGCTTTCCAAGTTGATGAAGTGGAACAAATTAATGATGTGGTTGCAGATGAACAAACTACAAGTTTGTCTGATACAATGGTTGAGGGGCATCTAGTTGATTCGTCTATATTGGATGAAGAGCATGAAGATATTGCATCTGAGGACAATATCACATCAAATTATGAGAATGATGTGGATGACGAGCACGAAGATTTAGAATAATGAATATGTGTTGTTGAAAATGTATTTTTATAATTTCACTTAATGAACTATGTATTGAATGTGTTAATGACAACCAGTTGTTGAGATTATATTTTTATAATTTTACTTAGTGAACCATTTGTTGAATATATTTATATTAATTGTGTAATCTCTATAAATAGGTAAAATGCCACCCCGACTTGATAAAGGTAAGGGTGTGGCTGATAGTGGTAAGAAGAAGCACCAACGCCCACGAGTAGTAGTATGTCAGTCACCTCAGTTGGCCACGTGTCCTCCCCCGCAGAGTTAGGTTAATCGTATGTCCATGGCCAGTACTCAGGGTTTTCTGCCACTACTCTCCTCTCAGTATCCATATGACAGTCCGTCTTTTATTACCCCACCACGACCTGGTTACCCATCCTTCCAGCAGACACATATGCCCCCATCCTTCCAGCAGACACAGATGCCCCCATCCTTCCAGCAGACACATGTGCCCCCATCCTTCTGGCAGACCGGAGGATTTGGTTTTCCACCTCCCACACAGACTAGTCCCTCATCTTTCCAGCACACTGGAGGATCTAGTTTTCCACCTCCCACACAGACTAGTCCCTCATCTTTCCAGCAGACTGGAGGATCTAGTTTTCCACCTCCCACACAGACTGGTCCCACCCCACATCCCCCACATGTGCCCCCACAGGATGATGATCAGGCGGAGGATGAGACTGCGGAGGATGAGACTGCGGATGATCAGTTGGATGGGAGCGATCTTCGAGGGAATGATGATCCGAGTCAGATTCATATCATTGACGGGAGATTTTTTATTAGGCCCGAAGGAAGCTCGTAAGTTTCTTATTTATCAATTTTTATTTAAGTATACGTTTCCATTTTTTATAACTTTATAATTAATGTTAATTCAATTAATGTTGTTTAGATTCACACCGAGTCGGACTGCTGCCAAAGTTATAAGTTATATAATTCAGCAGAATTATAAAAAACTTATAAAGACTTTTAAAGATGTTAAGGGCGATGATAGAGAACATTGGTTTACGCATTTTCAGGTATACTTAATTTATTGTTTAAGTTATTGTTATTTAAATAACTTTTTCACTACAGTTATCTAACTTTTATTTTATCTACTTTTATTGCAGGAAAAATGTGTGTGGGAACCAATGAAAGAGAGACAGATTAAAAAAAATTATTATGGCAGAACTGTAAGACGACTTTCTGACATGCTACGACGTGTTAGAAAGCGTTGGGAACTTCATGGCATCCGTCCTAGTTGGATAGGAGAAGAAATCTTTCGGGAACTTCTTAAATATTGGGAGAGTGATGAGTTTGCGGCCAAATCTGAAAATGCAAAGAAGATGAGAGCATCTGAAAAGGGTGGTTGCCTTAATGCTGTTGGAAGTATAAGCACTGCTGAGCATGTTCGTCGCATGGTAATAATTATTACCACTTCTTAAAGTTATAATTTCAATTAATAATTGATATTATTAATTATAGTTTATTTTGTTATTTAGACTAAGGAATTAAATAGACCACCACTTATGACCGAGCTGGTTGCGAGGACTCGGAAAAAGAAAACAGGAGCTTTTGTTGACAATCGTACACAAAAAGCTATGGTAAGTTATTTAAGCTATCGGTATTATTTTTTTAAGCTATCTGTATTATTTGGTTAAGCTATCCGTATTATATTTGGTTAAGCTATCAGTATTATTTGGTTAAGTTGGGTATTATATTTGGTTAAGCTATCCGTATTATATTTGGTTAAGCTATCGGTATTATTTGGTTAAGCTGGGTATTATATTTGGTTAACCTATCGCTATTATTTTTTTAAGCTATCGGTATTATTTGGTTAAGTTGGGTATTATATTTAGTTAACCTATCGGTATTATTTTTTTAAGCTATCGGTATTTCTGTAAGCGATGAATTGTGATGTATTTGGTGGTGATTGTGAAGTGCCGATAAAGTGTTGATATATATGAATTAAATTGGTGATAAAGTTAGAATGTATGTGTTATAATGTATGAATTAAATCGGGATTATTATTCTGATTTATTAATTAATTTCGACAGGTAGAATGTATATGTTATAATGTATGAATTAAATCGGTATTATTATTCTGATTTATTAATTAATTCCGACAGGTAGAATGTATGTGTTATAATTTTCATGTGGCATGTGACATGTTGTGGCGTGAAAATCATGTGGCAACTAAATTTGTGGCGTGAAATTCATGTGGCAACTAAATTATATTTAACTTTTTTTTTGTATGTGTAGGATGATTATCAGGCATTGCTTGTACAGTTTCTGACTGTTAATCCTCAGTATACTCCAAGACCGGGAGAGCCGCTTCATCCGGATGTGGATTTTTATCTTTGGAGTAAAGTCATTGGCGGCAAGGGGCCTAACGGGTGTTTTTTTGTGGTGGAAATTTGGCAGGCACCTTGAGACCTGATGATAGAACTCTATATCAAAGAGTTCTCGACGGGGAAGGAGGTTCACGTCCTGTAATTTTAACAGATGAACAGAGAGAAACCGTAAGACAATTGGCGGTAAATGAGGTGAGGCGTGAGGCGGCGGAACGTGAAGCGGCACTGAAAGCTCAAATGGAGACCCAAATGATGGCAATGCGGAATGAGCATCAGCGGGAAATGGAGGTCATGGCGAAAAGACAATCGGATATGGAGGCACAAATGCGACAATTTATGCAATCCTTTGGTGGAAACCAAAATATGGGGGGTTCTGCGCCGACTGATCAGGAAAATCTAAATGAGGATGAGTTTCCCGACCCAGATTGATTGTTGATTTAGTTTAGTTTTTATTTTGTTGTTATAACTTTTGATTTTGAATTTGTGTAAACTATTAATTAAATTATAATTACATTATTTAGTAATATTAGATTTATAATTTTAGTTTCTTAATTTTAATATTAGATTTATATTTAGTTTATTGAATTAATTTATAAATTTTATTAATTAATTTTAATATATTTAGTTTATTAATTTGATTATATAAATATAAATATATATATATATATATATATATATATATATATATATATATATATATATATATATATATATATATATATATATATATATATATATATATATATATATATATATATGGTTTTTGAAAAAAAAAAATATTAGTGACGTGATTTCCATATCAGTAAGTAGTGACATGTAAATCACGTCGCAACTTCACAAATATAAATGCGCTTTTACAACTCTCTAGGCAAATTTAGCGACGTGATTTGCATGCCACTAGGTAGTAACATGGAAATCATGTCACTAATAAAGATGCTTTTACGATTTTCACTTCACTAATTAGTGAAGTGAAAATCACGTCACTAAAAGTTGCCACCTTGCCTCCTGCGACGTAAATGACCACGTCGCAAATAATCATTTGTGAAGTGTTTTTTCTGTTTGTGGCGTGATAATCACGTCACTACTGAGCTCTTTTTTTGTAGTGTTCTCCCACTCTCTTCAAAATCTGATATAGACCAATGAAACGCGGTGTGAATATTGGAGACTTAAAAAACATTGACAGTGTTTAGGAGATATTATCAGAACAATTTATAATTTTTTATATTTTTTATTTATTTTTATAAGTAATCTTAGATAATTTAGAAAATAATTAAGAGTATTTATAAAAATAATTTAAATTTATTTAATTTTTTATTATACAAATAATGTCTGCAAATTTATTTATAAATATTTATTTTAATAAATATTTATACTATAAATTGTAAGCCGCAAATAAGTTTTATTAAAAAACTCAATATTCATATATTGTTATAGAAAATAGCCAGCTCTAACTCCATTGTCTTATCTACAATGATAATGTTAGCTAGAAAATCTCTACCATCTTGTAGTTTCCGTTCTTTTTTGGGAGTAAACAATAATATAACCATGATGATAATGACAATAAGATCTGTTGAGTTTACTCAAAATTGTTAAACCACAAAAAAAATCACAGAAATAATGGCAATTCTCTTCCACTACAAAACTAAATTCTTTTCTTTATTTTCTCTTATGTTCCTCACCTTCACTTCTTCTCATATCATACCCAGATTTCCTTCTTCACTAGTTAGTCCAGAATTACAACAACTTTCTATTTCATCTCAAAATGTTTTCTATAAAACAAAGTTTTTCACTCAAATACTTGATCACTTCAATTATAATCCCCAAAGTTATCAAACTTTTCAACAAAGGTATCTCATCAATGATACCTATTGGGGTGGTACAAAAAAGAAAGCTCCAATCTTTGTCTACATGGGTGGTGAAGCAGACATAGAATGGATCACACAAAACATTGGCTTTATGTTTGAAACAGCACCATATCTTAAGGCCCTTTTGGTTTTTATTGAGGTAAACAATTAATTATTTTTCATTAATATTCCAACTGATAATGATCTCAGGGTCGTCTTAAATTTTTAAAGGTACTATGTTAATTATATATGGGTCAATGTCAAATTTATTATAAAATTTTATTTATTCATTATTTTATCTTGAAATTTTTGAATTTTTGTGTTGTAGCTTATCTTGCATATATTTAAAGACGATTCTAATTTAAGTGGTAAGTAACTATCAACATATTGCCAATTTTTTTTTATTAATTGCAGCATAGATACTATGGAAAATCAATACCATTTGGAGGAAATGATGAGGTTGCAAATAAAAATAGCAACACTCTTGGATATATGAGCTCCACTCAAGCTTTAGCTGATTATGCAACTCTCATCATTGATCTCAAGAACAATTTGTCAGCAATTGATTCTCCTGTTGTCGTAATTGGAGGATCATACGGAGGAAGTATATAACAAATTTTTTATTATTTTTTCCTCTAAATAATGTTTATCTTAAATTTCTATGTATACTTCAATTCAATCACATAGTTAAAATTAAATGATATTTTATTTCAGTGTTGGCTGCATGGTTCAGATTGAAGTATCCACACATTCCCATTGGAGCTTTGGCATCATCTGCTCCAATCCTTCAATTTCTTGATTTGGTTTCACCATATACATTTACTAATATTGTCACTCAAGACTACAAGGTGAATTATTACTTAATTATTAGATTATTATCATTCAAAAATATTTAACAATTATACGTTTTTTTTTTCTGTTGTATAAAATATAATTGTATGACTTTTAGAGTGAGAGTGAGAATTGTTACAAAGTGATTAAAGGGTGTTGGAAACAAATAGAAGACATAGCCAATACATCAAGATGATTAGAACAGTTAAGGAAATCATTCAAAATATGCAAGTGAGTCTTGTTTAATTAATTAATTAATCTCAATCATTTGTGTAGTTCTTTTATTTTATTTTTGTATTTTTTAATCAATTTCCATATAGTTTAATTGGTAGTTTTTTCTGTTGGAATTACAGGAATAATACAATAAGTGCTGGCGCTTTGAAAAATTGGCTTCATTCGGCTTTTTTGTACGCAGCCATGGCGGATTATCCAACACCAACCGATTTCATAACTCCCCTGCCGGCTTATCCAGTAAAAAAGGTGCAAGAAATAAAGTTTTAGGGTTTATAGGATTCTTAACCATTATTTAGACTATATGGTAAAGTTTTAGTGTTTGAATGATGCAGACCTTTTTCTAGGAAAATGTCTCTTTGTACCAATGTCACAAAATTTGTTAGGTTACTCCATTGGACGACTACAAGCAGTTGAAAAAGAAGATCTAAGTTTTTCTTCTCTGGTTGATGCGTGTTTGTTTGGAGTGGAAATCTTCTAAGCATGTTTTTTTTTTTAATATGTACTCGAAGGGTTCTTTGTCACATAAAAGAGCTTTGTGGGATGACCTGAATTTCAAAAAAGCGAGTTTCAGAAGTGCCTTTTGGTATGTTATGTGTGATTTCAATTCCATCCATTCTTCTCCGAAGAGGGTTGGTGTGGGAGTAGTTTATAGTTCATCAGGGAGAGTGGGTTGTTTGGACTTTTATAGTTTCATTACTCAGATGGAGCTTTTAGATTTACCTCTCTTGAGAAGGAAGTTCACTTGGTTCCATTCTAGAGGTGGGACGACGAATAGGATTGATCATATTTTGATTTTTATTAGATGTTAATTGTGGAGATGTATCTTAGTGGGCTCTCCCGAGGGACGTCTCTGATCACTCTCTTATAATCCTGAAGCATGATAGTTAATTGTGGTGCTCAAAACCATTAAGATTCAATAATAACAGGTTATCCCATAGTAGTCTCCCTAAGCTTGTGGCTTCCTTCTGAAAAGATAACAAGGTTCTTGGTTAGAAAGCTTTTGTTCTGATGGAGAAGCTCAAGGTCCTTAGAGGGGTCCTAAAATCTTATAATAGAGAGGTTTTTAGTGATCTTGACTTCAAGATAGATAGGCTAGCTAAGAGAGGAAATTAGTGGGGTAGATTCTGATTTGGCCGATCTTAGAACCTTATTTGTTGTAAAGATCGAGGCTACATGTAAAATAATTGCAAATTTGTGGTCCCTTCATAGGATTAAAGACTCCCAATTGTTTCAAATATCTAGGTCTAAATGGCTCAAGGATGGATATTCTAATTATGGTTACTTTCATTCTTCTATTAAGAGTAGGAACGGAAGAAATGTCGTTTTAGTGCTAAAAGTGGGAAAGATTTGGATTGAAGGGGTATAAGATATTAGTCGAGATTTAGTGAATCATTTCATTGAGGTTTTTAAAGAACCTAATGTTGATAGACCCTGTCTGTATGATGTAGTCTTCCCGTATCTTTTAAATGATGTTAATATCTTTTTTATTGGCCCCCTTTACCCTTTGGGAGCTTGATTGTATTGTATCCTAGTATGATGGTAACAAAAGTCCAAGTCCAGACGGTTTTACTTTCTCCTTTTTGAAAAATATTTTGGAACCTTTTTATAGTTGATATGGGGATCATGTTAGATCAATATCATAGTTTTACATCTCTACCTCATAGTTTTGCATCATACGTTATGACTATGATCCCTAAGATTAAATCTTCCTCTCACTTTGAAGATTTTGGACCTAATTCTCTTGTGGGATCCCTGTATAAGTTGGTTGCTAAAGTGTTGGACATTTGACTTGGGTCAGTGATGGAGAAGCTCATATCCCATAATCCACCGACTTTCCTTAAGGGAAGAATATTAGTTAATGGAGTGGTAGAAATTAATGAGGTGGTCGACTTGGATAACAAATATAAAAGAACTTGCCTCATTCTTAAGGTGGACTTTGATAAAGCGTGTGATTCAGTTAGTTAGAACTTCCTGGATTTTATGCTGATCAGATCCGGTTTTAGCAAGAAATTGAGGACTTGGATAAGAGTTTGTGTTTTTGTTGGTAATCTTATGCTGCTGGTTAATAAGTATCCCACCCAAGAGATTAACATCCAAAAGAGTTTGAAACAAGGAGATCCCCTAGCTTCATTCCTTTTCCTTCTAGTGGGTGAGGGTTTTAGTGGAATAGTCATGAGGGAAGCTAAGATTGATCTTTACTCTGGGTCCAGGGTTGGTACTTCTAGGTTTGTGGTGTAACATCTTCAATATGATGATGATACTCTCGTGGTGGTTAATCCTTCTTTGGATAATTTGTGGTGTGTTAAGGTTATTATTATAGGTTTTGAGATGGCTTCAGATCTTCGAGTAAACTTCTTCAAGAGTAGCCTTATTGATGTTAATGTGGATCATGTATTTCTTTCCTCAACTAGGGAGTTCCTCCATTGTGAAATTGAAGAAACCTAATTGGGACCATTTAGTCTCTTTGTTGGAAAAAAAAACACAACTCTTAAAAGCATATATATGTCAACTTGAATGGTATTGAGTGGTAGTGTAGTTCTCCTTAACTTTGTCCTTAAGGTTATCATCGTCTTCTACTTGTCTTTTTTTTTAAAATGCATGTTATGGTTTGGAAGTAGATTTAAAAGTTGCAAAAGAGGTTTTTTGAGAAGGAGTAAAAGAAGATTATAAGATTCCTTGGGTTCAGCGCGAAGATGTTTGTAAACCTAAGAGCAGAGGGGGTTATGAGTGAATGATCTATGCATGGTTAATCTCTTCCTTTTGGAGAAGTGGAGATGGCAGTTTCTTATAGGCGAATCAAGGATTTGGATGGATATTATTATAGCTATGTATGATACATTATTTGTTTCCTCTCTTGAAAGGGGCGGGATCCAAGGTTTCTTCTATTCCTATTCCTGGTGGAAAGAGGTGTCTCTTCTTGGGAGAAAGAGAAAGATAACACATATTAGTTGGTTGATGGTGTGGTTAGGAAATTTGAGCCAGGTTCTAAATATTCCTTTTGGAATGACCCTTGGTTAGGGAGCACTCCCTTAAAGACAAAGTTTCCTGGTTTGGTTTTCATCTCTCATCAGTCTGATGGAATGGTGGGAGAGATAGGAGTGGTTGTTAATGGGGTCTTGACTTGGGATCTTAGATAGTAGACATCCTTCTTCCTTAGAGAGATACTCGTCTTTGACGAGTTTCTTTCATTTCTTCATGATATCACTGTTACCCGAGAGAGAAAGAGAGAGGGAGAGAGATAAGTGGATCTAAAAACAATTTAGAAAGGGTATTTTATGTGGCTTCTGATTATCTCATTCAGGGGGTTAGTCGATAAATTCTATGGTTACACCTCTAGAACAAAGTTGGGTTCTTCCCCTCATCCAGAGTAATTAGGCTCTGTCTAATATCCTGGTCTTCTCTTGGCAACTTTTGCAAAATAGATTCTCATCTAAAGTTAACTTGTCTAAAAGAGGGGTGATTTCTAATCCTTGTAGGATTTCTTGTCCCTTATCTAGGTCTTTAGTTGAGACGATCCCTCATCTTTTTGCCACTTGTTTGATATCCTTGTTAGTGTGGAATAGTTTTAAATTGACTTGGTTGGCAGGTAGTTATCCCTAATTACCCTAGGGTCCTTTTTGTGCTTTCTTCTTTTTTTAGGGGGTAGGCTACATATATGAGTGGTTACCTTATGGTTTGTCACATTGTAGGATGGTCCATTTATAGAGTCCGTAATGATGTTTTCTTTAAGCGAGTCACAATTTCAGCGAAAGAAGTGGAAGAGAAGATCATACTTTGGTTTGGAAATGGTTTAGGTAGAACTGAGATGAACTCTTGCACCTTCACTGATTGACTTCATAATTCTATCCTCTACTTGCACCAATAGTGGATCGAGTGTTTGCTTTGATTTAGAGATTGGTGGGGTTTTCTAGTTCTCTTTCAATGGAATCTAATTTGTTGATGGTGGATCTAATTGGTTTGAGATCTAACCTATGAGTAGCAAGGTGGATGTTGTAGTAGTTACGGTCAGGTACTGGTGGTCCCCTCCATAGTAGTATTTTTTGGTTGTTTGCTTTATTAGTTTGTTTTCTATTGTTTATTGTGTATCTTTAGCTATCTTTAGACCTTTCTTATGCTTTGTGGATATTTTTCTTGTACTTTGAAATTTTTTCTCCATTATTAATATATTCTATTTGATATTAAAAAAACTTCCAGGACGAGTCCATTCTTTGTTCCACTTAAATACTTATATTTAAGATCACAATCGTCTCAAACTTGAGAGACCCCATGTAAGAAGTTGATATTAATTTGAGTTGAGTCGTGCGTCTTTTTAAAGAGTCTTATTTAATCGTAAAATATATGCATGGATACCCTTTTATTCATAGTTTAATTATGAAAAAATGTGAGGCCATGTGATGTAGATTACCTTGCATACCCTAAAAAACGGCTGACAATTCAATATAATATGAATTACGTCTTGGTTTAGTCCGAAACTGTTTAAAATATACAAATTGCAAAATTTATAATAGAAATATGTCTCTAATTTTCTCACAACTATATTTAGTGATAAAAATTTGATATAGAATTCATATTATTCATATATAAACTTTGATACTGATTTTTTAACTGTGGATTTTATTTATATATATTGTTGTACAAGATGTGTGAGGCAATTGATAACATTTCAACTGGAAACGACACATTCACCAAGTTATATCTGGCAGCTAATGTCTTCTATAACTATAGTGGACCTGTTACATGTTTTGATATTGTTGGTAGTGATTCAGAAGATTCTAGTCTTAATAGAGGTGGATGGGATTGGCAGGTATATACGTATACCAATTAAACACTTTTATTTAAAATTTGAAAATAATGAAACATCTTATAATTAACTAATGATGTTTTAATTGATTTGTAGGCATGTACTGAAATGATACTACCCCTAGGCGGGAGCAATGAGGAGAGCATATTTCCAGTTCGTAAATGGGAGTTGGAGGACATGATTTCTTATTGCAAATATGAGTATGACATAGTGCCCAGACCCCATTGGGTTATTGCCGAGTTTGGTGGTAAAGTGAGTAATCAATATTACTATTGTTTATTAGTTTCAAATGAATCATTTTAGGACTATTATGATTATTATAATAATAATTTTTTACTAATATAATATTCGATTTTACTTACATGTAGGATATTGGGAGAGTTTTGAAAAGGTTTGGGAGCAACATTATATTTTTCAATGGTTTAAGAGACCCTTGGAGTGGTGGAGGGTATATAACATTGACATCTCTTTTTCATATTATTTGGTATAATTTCAGTAAATTTTTAGAAAATATTTTATGACACTAGTAATGTAACGAATGCAGGATTTTGAAGAATATATCAAAAACTTTAGTTGCTATAGTTGCAAAAGAAGGTTAGTGGGAAATGAATTAATAATATATTTTGTTATAATTTGCTTCTTTTTTTAAGACTTGTTGGGAAACAGTGAAGGAGAAAATTTATAATTTTTTTCATGATTTTTACCTTAAGGCCAAATTTACAAAGACAGTCAGAGCTTCTTTCTTGATACTCATTCCTCAGATAAATCATCTAGAAAACCTTAATGAGTAGATGCACATTTGTTTGGTAGGGCGTCTCTATAAGATTTTATAAAAAATCTTAGCTTCAAGACTAAAAAGGGTTATTGGGAAGATTGTGTCAATACATCAGTCAACTTTGAATGGAGTTGTGGTGGTGAATGAGGTCACGGATATGGTAGAGAGTATGGAGGGATGGGGGAGAGAGAGAGAGATGGGGATGGAGAATTAAAACTCAAACCCGTCCCAAACGGGTTCGGGTTGGGTTCGGGTATTCCTGCCCCGCCACCATCTATTTTGTAAAATTAATTTTTTTTGATAAAAATATTTACTTTTTCAAAAATCAAATTACATTATAAATAACAAAATAAAACAATCTCAAAAAATTTCATACATACATTTCAAATATTTAAAATAATAAATACAAATCAAATTATCAAAACATAAGCCACATATTTATTAATATAAATTATGAAATATAAATAATAATATACATGTTCAAATAAACGGGGTGGGTTCGGGGACGGTTTCGGGGTGGGTACTAGTGTCCTCATTACCCGACCCGTCCCCATATTTTATAATCGGGGAAAACCCAAACCCGAACCCAAACCAAGTCAAAGCGGGTGTTCCCCGTCAATTTTGGGGCGGGTTCGGGTGGGTACCCGTGGGTCTGTGTTTTATTGCCATGCCTAAGAATGATGCTCAACATAATTGCAAGTAGGAACCAACTTGTGAAGAGAGGAGTGGCTCTTGGAAATCATGATAGGGTATGCGTGCTTTGCTTTTAAGAGGATAAAAATATTTATCACATTGTGGTTCATTGCTCTGTTAGTAGACATATTTGGAGAAGCATAAGGGCTTGGATAGGTGGGGATTTTTACTTGGATAGTCATGCAGGAGGAAGTAATGTCATAGGTACTTTTTTAAAGAAATCATCTTAGATGAAGAACTTAGTTTCAAAAGGCTAAGAAAGTTTGGTGTGGCTCGTAGTAATGTGGAGTATCAGGATGACTAGAAACAACATATTATTTCAAGGGAAAGTTTGTAATGTTGAGGAGTTGATATTGTTAATCAAAATGTTATCTTGGGTTTGGTTTTCTAGAGGGAATCCTAGTAGTATTATCTTTTATGACCGATTCACCTCTCCGGTTGAATGTTGTTGAAGGAGTTAATCTTGTTTTATTTTGCGCGGACTTCTCTTTTGTATTTTTTTAGGTTTTGAGTACTCCTTGTACTCAAATATTGAAATCTCGGAGCTTATAAAAAATATATTTATGTTTACTTATTTATTTTTATATTTCACTTTGGTGTAATCTTATGTGTTTTGAATCATAGGAGCTCATCACGTAGACTTGATGTTTTCAACTAAGGAGGATCCAGAATGGCTAAAGGATGTAAGGAAACAAGAAGTAAAAATCATTGCAGCTTGGATATCGCAATATTATCAAGACCTACTATATTGATGATGAACTAATTGAACATTATACATTATCTAGATTAAATTTATTAATCTAAGTGAGTCACTCGTAAAAATAGTGTTGTTTTAGATTATCACGTGGAATTTTATTATAATATTATTGGTTAATGAATAAGAGAAAAACTATCAACACTCTCTTTTTAACATTATCTCTAATACTTATTTTTTATTGAATAAAATACACATGGGTTCTAATACTTTATGTGGGACCAATTTTTAAAATGATAAACTCACATGTGTTTCACCTAATAAGAGAATTAGGAGTGGAAAACGGGCACGTCCTCCTCATTTAGACTTGTTTCGCTAAAGTCCACAAAAACATAGAGCCAAGCGGAGCAAACATAATTGAGGGTGTAAGCCTAAACCTTAGCCCATCCAGAAAAAAGTGAGGGCAGGGCGGACCCGCAGGCACAAAACTTTTTAAGCCTACTTACGTGGTTGCAGCTTGCCGTAAGTACCAATTGAAAATCTCTCCTTACACAGAAACACCATCACAATGTCTCCCACATTGTAAAGTTTAAATTTCATATGTTTATTTCACATAAGAGGCAAATTGTTTGGTAGTTTATGTATGGTCAACTCCATGAAATCCTCTAGGATCTCTAACACTTCTTCTAGAGTTCTTGTTTCCTCGTTTACATCACTCATTAGCCCTTCAATCACCACGGGATAGAAAGTTTCAGTTTCTTTAAGATCCTCATCAAGCTCCTTTTGACTATGCGTCATCATCAAGAAACTAGATTCTTTTCCTCTTGGATTCTTATCAAAGTACAAAACAGGAGCCATAGCAATTTTATGTGTGCCCCATATAAATATCATCGTGTTATCCCGTCCTCGACATGTGAGATCGTCATCAAACTTCAAAGGCCTACCAATTTAAATATGATAAACATTAATATCAAGAACATCACAAATTACCTCTTCTCTTTAATGCTTTGTGATGGAGATAGGAACTCTACAAGCTAGTGTTACTCGAACTTGGGAGCCCTTTCTTACCCAATCAAGGGTGTATGGCTTCTCATGGTGTTCTGTGGAAAACTTCAAATAATCTACATATTTCTGTAACACCAGATTCTCCATGCTGCCACTATCCACAATCAGATTCACACATCTTGTTCTTGATAGAATAGTGTGTTTTGAAAGGATATTGCATTGCCCTTCATCTTTGGATTCTAGTAAAATTCCATGTAACACAAAATTAACCCTCTTATCAGATTCTTCCTCTGTAAAATCAACTCCTACATATTCACCATTCTCAAGTGTATGTCCTTCTTTTACCTCTTCCTCTTCCTTTTCCTCCATAACAGCAACGACTCTCCTCGTTGGACAAACATTTGATCAGTGAACTATTCCATTACAATGATAACACGTGTCTCTAGTGGGTCAACATATGGATTATTCAGCCTATAGACTAGTGCTTTACCCTACTACACATTATTAGGGATGCTAATCCTCTTATTCTAAGGGTTGTAATCTCTGATTGTTGCTCTCTTTTCCTTGTCGCCTACTGTTTCAAAGTTATTTTGGGGAGGATACCTAAAAGATGAAAAATTCCTAGGGTATTTCTCCATAAATTCTTTCTCAAAGCTAGACTGTATGCCTCAGTTGCGGTCCATGCAGTATGTAAATGCATTTTCTCTTGCAAAGATCCCTTTAAGCCACTGATGTATCAAGCTACTGTTGAAGCGGTAAAGCGGCAAGCAAAAAGTAATAGGTATATTATTACCGAGTGATATAGGATATATCGTATCGTCTCCATAGGGATTAGTGAGAGGGAAAAACTACAGTTCAACAGTTTCAATCCGTCTAAGTTTAATTTTGGGTGCGGAAGGTAAAATGCGGGAAAAGTAAATATAGAAAATAAACAATCTATTGCAGCTCAAGAGAATTCATTATGGAATCATCTTTCATTCTTACCGCCAAATGCTTAAATCTGAAGATCTATCGCAACACGCTTACAATACGCATCAAAATCACCAAGCATCGCATGAGACGTACCACAATAGAGGTTATGTCTAACGCAAAGTCGCAGACAACCATATCACTCGCGTCGACAATTTCACAACCGACACAAACAACACAGAGGCATTAAGCTCAGATACCCACGAAGATTCTCAGCCCTAAATCTATGTATAGAGTTTAGAAACTAATATATATCATCCTTAATCAAGATTCATGATGTCTATTTCTACAACAACACAAATCCAAAGCATTTAAGCAAAAAGATCAAGAACAACATTGATAATGATTTGTAAAAAAAAAATATAAATATGATCCCAAGATCGGCAAATATACATACAACACCCACCATTGGAATGGGTCATAGGGAAGAAGGAGAACAAGCGGAAACTTCTCGCGTTGTCGGCGCAATCGGAAACAACCCGCGACCAATCCACATGATGAACCACCCAATGATGTTGCTTGAACCTCTAAACTATAAAGAATGGATTAGAGCTCAACTTTGTCAAAGAAGAGATGATAAAACCTAACAAAATATGATTTTATAACATATATACAAATCCGATATCACAGACCTCGCTAAGCGAGATGGATCTCACTAAGAAAGTCCATGTTTGTTTGAGAAAATATCTGGAACAGTAAAAACTAATCTCGCTAAGCGAAATGGATCTCGCTAAGCGAGCTTGCGAAGCTTCAGCCACTGCCAGAGATAAAAAATATGGGTCATAGCGCGCTAGAACTTTCGCTTAGCAAGCTTGAGAGAATTTTGGTTCTTTATTGCTCCAAACTGCACAATCAAAGTCGTGCCTTCGACACTTTATTTGCTCGAGGCTCCAAATAAGCAACAATACCTACAAAAAGACATTAAAACTATCAAATGGTACAAAATTACAAGAAAATACAATTATTGGTAAAGTAAACGTATTTACAAACAAATTGAGATTTATTCAACAGAAAATAAAACAAATAGAATAGTTAGGTACCACAAAATGCGACTCAAAAACGTCATTTTTGGGACATAATAGCTACCTTCTGCCTATGTGAATCTCCTAGTTCATTACGTTCAGGAAAACGTTGTAACTCAAATGTGTATTATGTTAGAGTTCTCTTTTTCTGAACACACTTAATATACATCTTATAAAGAATCCTTTCATAATCCTCTAGTTAAAACCGCTCCAGCGTCAATTGTTTCATTCCTTACCAAGATCTTACCGACCATTTTCTTTTCCTCTGCCTCAGAACAACAAGCATATCTCACAAGACAATAACAATACTCTTCATCATGGTCACCACCATCTTAACTTGCTTGTTCTTAGGGACGTCTATCTACCAATCCAGAAACTCCTCCACTGCCGCCAGTCTATATAATAATGGAATATTAACCTTCACTGAATAATCATGGTTTATCATGATCAATTATCTCTTCATCGTTGGGTTTCTTCTTCTGAAATTAAATTTTTAGCAGTAACAACAATGTTGTTTCAACCCCCGGAACCTTAATCGGTTCCTTTCTCTTGTCTTTTCACTAGTTCCCGTTGTTGTTGGCATTGTTCACCTGATTTGTTAAAGTTTCCATTTGTTAGTCAAAGCAATTAGGGACGTGGTAAAATCCGCAGTAATTTCCTCAAGGTCTTTTCTAGTCAATGTTGATCTCCATGGCTGATCAAGCTACAAAAAAGAAACGGGAGAAAACCTTCTCCAATGCCATATGAGACACTCGGAATAATGAAAGATTAGCAAGCGCTAAGCCTATAACAAAAACACAAGTTTGCAAGTGACAAACTTGTCAAATAAAATTTTGGAATCCACCAAAGCAAAAAAATACTTAGATTTTATCATGACCAAAGATGTTTAAATACATAAAAAGAAACCCTAATGTGCTTTTAATCCAAAACAAAAATAAAATAGAAAAAAAACTATAATGGGCTTTTAACCCCAAACATAAATGAAATAGAAAATTGCGAAAAATATTAAAATGTTATAGTCGGGACTAAAATAAACTCGGATGGCTTAAAAGGCCCATATGTCAATACAAAGTAGTAAGTTGGACTTGTGAGATGATTCTTTATTCGGAAAGGTATAATAATAGTCATTCTGATATCAAAACCTGCAAAAAAATTGGCAAACCTTTCTTACATACGACTTCTTATTTGATACGTACAACCAACCTTCTTACATCTATCTACATATATATGTTAGGGAATCAGAAATGATGGCAGATTGGAGGTTGTGAGATGTAACAATGGACTTGAGCTTTCAATGCGGTGAGAGAGGGGTTGACCTGCAATGTTAGCACTCTAATGATCAAGTTGGTATGCGAGTAAGATGAGTAAATGAAGTTTAGCCTCCCATATCTCATTTGAGAGAGGTTGGGGGTCTAACATCTTTACCATGTTTGTAGGGTCAACCTCCTGCTGGGGCTCCTGGATATGGAGAACGTTATCCTTCAAAGTTTGGTTCTGGTGACGTAGATTGTCCATGGCAGCACACATATATATTTGCAATGGCGATTTCCTCGCCTTCGGAATTTTCGCTGGCCATAAATGTTGTCTTTTTGTTCACCATGATTGACAAAGAGGTTGAACGTGGGGACAATAATCCATTTGAATGTTGTTATGGTATAATACATGAGCGCCAATTCTACTTGCTAAAAGTACAACATGTGACCATAATGATTAAGGGTTGTCTGAGGCGTTTTGGTTTGTTATGGGATTTAGAGCTAGCTCACGTAGGAGGTGAGAAACTATGTGTATTTAATATTTATGTATATGTGAGACCGTCCTTATCAACTTCAAGGTTGAGGTATTTATAGCTTCATTGGGCCTGGATCATAGGCCCCTTTGAAATTGCAATCACTTTCGAGAGAATGTGGGAGTGGATAGTTCATCCTTGTTATTTAGGTTATCGTGGTTATTTTTCGCCACCTTCTTCCACACCGTTAAGGATTAGGGACATGTCACTTCATACGTTTGCATGCTTTGAACGAGCCTCCTAGAAAGTGGGCGACATATTCAAGGGAAGGGTGTCGCATCTAATAATTGGGCGCTCGATTAAGAAAACGGGTGACCAGAAAGATATAACAGGCGGGATTCTACATCAATTGTCTCCCATGTCGTCCCCTGTGAGCCCTTTGCAAATATACCAATACAAAGTTAGATCGAGTTTAAGGTCAACATCAAAAAAAAAATATTGTAAATTCAAGAAACTTTGTATTATTGAATAATTGCAATTTAAATTTGATTTTCTAATTTATCCAATATAAAAAATTAATATCTGTATTGTTACTCTAAATATATATTTTATGATATTACATCCCGACATATTTAAACATTCTTTTCTTTTAATTTATATAATAATAAAAATTCTATACTAAAAAAAGTGAACTTTTTTAAATAACATAGATTATAAATATAATTTATAACTTTGCATTTTTTTTAGTATGCATTTAATAATTTTAGTTTTAAATTATTTAATAAATAACTACTCCCTCTGGTCTCATTTATAAGCAAAAATTTAATTTTTAGATTCATTCAACAATCAATGTATTTAGTCTAATAATAGACTAAATACATTGATTGTTGAATGAATCTAAAAATTAAATTAAATGTTTGCTTATAATTGAGACCGGAGGGAGTAAATAAAATAAAATAAACCTTCTTAATATATGGAGAAGTTATCAATTATTATTATTTTTGTCACAAAAAGCATATTCTAATATATTATAGACATATGTTTGGATTAATTGACTTGAGTTTCTCCACTCCGACATTGTTTGATAGACCTCACAAACAGCTAATAATATTTTATAAATTTTTTAAAATTTATTTTTACAAATATTCAAAATAACTTAAAAAATCAACTAATAGTATATATAAATTGGGTAATGCTAACGAGTGACCCAGGGGCACTGGTTAAGAGATTAAAAAGGTAAGTTGAACATTGTTTAATAAAGTAAAAAGATATGTTTTTATTAAAAATATATGGATTAAATGCATTAATATAAATAATTAAATTTTTTAAAGAAGATTAGGTGTATTCAATGCATTGAATCTAAAATATTTTCTTAATTTAGAATGCTTAACCAGTGTTCCTGGGGACTCGTTAGCATAACTCATATAAATATAATATGCATTTATTTAATCGTGATTAATCAATTTAGTAAACATTTATATAAGACAAGTGGTTTATTAAAAATATTTTACATATTGTTATTGTAACTCCAATGTCTTGTCTACCATGATAATTGTGGTTCGCTAGAAAATCAAACTATGAACAAGACAAAATCTCTATATCTTGTAGTATCCGTTCTTTTTTGTGAGTAAAAAAATAATATAACCATGATGATAATAAGATGTGTTGAGTTTACTCAAAATTGATAAACCTCAAAAATAATTACAGAAATAATGGCAATTCTCTTTCACTACAAAACTATATTCTTTTCTTTATTTTCACTTATATTCATCACCTTCACTTCTTCCCATATCATACCCAAATTTCCTTCTTCTGTAGTTAGTCCAGAGTTACAACAACTTTCTATTTCATCTCAATATGGTTTCTATAGAACAAAGTTTTTCACTCAAATACTTGATCACTTTAATTATAATCCCCAAAGCTATCAAACATTTCAACAAAGGTATCTCATCAATGATACTTATTGGGGTGGTGCAAAAAAGAAAGCTCCCATCTTTGTCTACATGGGTAATGAAGGAGACATAGAATGGTTCACACAAAACACTGGCTTTATGTTTGAAATAGCACCATATTTCAATGCCCTTTTGGTTTTCATTGAGGTAAACAATTAATTATTTTTTGATAATAGTTCCATAATCATCAAACTTAAACACCGTGACAAAATAAAAGATTTATTATAAGACTCAATTATTTATAATTTTATCTTCAAAAATTTGAGATCTTGTACAGTAACTCATTTTATTCGTTTTTAAAGATGATAGACGATTCAACCCATATTGAAATGATAACTAACTATTAATAGATTGCAATTTTTTAATTGCAGCATAGATACTATGGAAAATCAATACCATTTGGAGGAAATAATGAGGTTGCAAATAGAAATAGTAGCACACTAGGATACATGAGCTCCACACAAGCTTTAGCTGATTATGCAACCCTCATTATTGATCTCAAGAACAATTTGTCAGCAATTGATTCGCCTGTTGTCGTAATTGGAGGATCATATGGAGGAAGTATATATAATGAATTTTTAATTATTTTTATCTTAAATTTCTATATAGTTCGATTCAATTCACTTAGTTAAAATTGAATGATGTTGTATTTTAGTGTTGGCTGCATGGTTTAGATTGAAATATCCACACATTGCCATTGGAGCTTTGGCATCATCTGCTCCAATCCTTCAATTTCTTGATTTGGTTTCACCATATACATTTACTAACATTGTCACTCAAGACTACAAGGTGAATTATTATTCAAAAATATCTAACTAACAATTATATATTTTTTTCCTCCATTTTATAAAGTACAATTGCATGATTTTAGAGCGAAAGTGACAATTGTTACAAAGTGATTAAAGGGTGTTGGAAACAAATAGAAGACACAGCAAATACACCAGGAGGAATAGAACAGTTACAGAAATCATTCAAAATATGCAAGTGAGTCTATGTTTAATTAATTAATTAATTAATCTCAATCATTTGTTTAAATTCTTTTATCTTATTTGTATTTTTTTAGATTATTTTATATGTAGTTTAATTGGTAGTTTTTTTTTTCTGTTGGAATTATAGGAATAATACAATAAGTGCTGGTGCTTTGAAAAATTGGCCTCAGTCAGCTTTTTTCTACACAGCCATGACAGATTATCCAACTCCAACAAATTTCATAACTCCCCTGCCAGCTTATCCGGTCAAAAAGGTACAAGAATTGATTTTTCTTCAAGCTTTATTTAAAAGGACTTTGTTCCTTAAACTCAAATTCATAAAACTTATAATAAAGTTTTTGATTTAATTGAAGCTTAAGTTCTTACATCATCGAATTTGTTGATATATAAATACGAGTATGAATCATAGGAAAAAAAATAGCGTTCAACATTTTATAAATTAAAAAAATCAATAGATCTTTTTTTTTTTTGGGTTAAGATGGCGTGCCTTTTATTTATGTTATTGTTTTTATTCTAATGTGATGATCTCCAAATTCTCTCAAGGTCCAACATAATGTTGACGAGATGTTAGTTGAAGGTCGTTGTTAGGGTAGCAACACCTCTGTGATTTCTTTGGTTCGTGGATTGTCTCTGGTTCGACGAATTTCCTTCTTTTTGGTGACTTTACCATTTGAATTGTTGTAACCACCTCTATCTTTGTTGCGTTCCAACTTCCTTTTTCTTTCTTTGTTTTAGCTGATTGTGCCTGTAGAGCAACATCACCTTTCATCTTGCTTGCAGATCTTTCAACCATTCTTTGTTCATGAGATTCAAGCGTCCCTTGAATCTCTTATTTTGTCATTGTTGACATGTCCTTCGATGCTTCTATTGCTACTACCAAATGATCAAATTTTGGAAGCAGTGTCCTTAAGATCTTTGTAGTTATCGATCTTGATGTCAACACTTCTTCATACATCTTGAATTGATTCACTAGTCTTGTTACGGTAGTGAAAAAATCAGTCATACTTTCACTTTATTCCATCTGAAGTAACTCACACGTTCTTTTGAGACTTTGTAACCTCACCTCTTTCACCTTCTCAGCACCTCCAAAGATTTCTCCAGGATGTCCCTTGCTTCCTTCGATGAGTCTACATCTCCAAATTTCTCAAAGTTGTCTGGATCAACATATTGATGAATTATAAAGAGAGATTTTATATTCTTTCTTCTTCAAATGTGTATGTGCAACCTTTTGTTTATTCATTGCATTTTTGCTTACTCCATTCTTCACAAGATCCCAAACGTTTTAATAGTAGAAGACAATCTCCATCTACTTACACCAATTATCATAATTCTTGTCATTCAAGATGGAAAGGTTTGCTGGAAAACACCTGTTTGGATGAGAAGCCGTTGCTCTATGCTTCCCCAGAATCGTAGTCAGTGCTCTAGTTACCAGATGTTGGAACCATTATTGACAGAACAATATTCAATCACTTTCTTGATTGATTCACAATTCTTGTTCTTCGCTCTCCACTCGAGTAATTCAACCATACCTTGGTTGCAAGATGATTCCCTCGAATAATGATTTGAGAAGAAAATAAATCTTTGAAAGAGAAAAAGGAGAATAGAAAAATTAGGTTTTAGGAGAAAGGAGAAGAAGACGATAGATTTTCTCTCTATATTTGAATACTTCACGTTACTTTCTTACTTACAAAAGTAGGGTCCCTCCCCATTTATAATGAGACTGCTTGCACATCATGCAATCTCTAACTAATTGACTCGCTAACTTCGATAAACTATTTTTTACTCTAACGAATACACACATTTTTTACTTCTACCTTTTGTATTAATCTTTCTATCAAACACACACCGCTTGACTACTACAAGTGATGTTGAACCTTATATCAAATACATGCATATCGTACTGCTAAGAACTAAGTTTGACTCTAGTAGCTATACACAGCTTTGACTCTGTCGAATTTACAATCATGCTTACCACAAAGAATTAAATATTTAACAAATGTACCTACATGTAAGACAGTAGATATCATTAGTGTGAAATTTTAATATTTAAAATATTGTATATATGAGACTTAACAATTAGTTAGGCTATGTAGTAAAAGTAAAGGTTTTAAAGTCCTTAAACCTTATACGAGACAGGTGTAAAAAATATATTATGATACCACATCTGACCGTCTACATAAGTTAGTGACCTTGATCCAATGTACTTATAGGACAAATCTATTTTCTAGTCTGCTTGAATACTTATAATTAAGGAGACTAGATCTAATACGAATTGGATCTTGTCTCGGTCCGAAGTGTTAGAGAGTTTAGGAAGAGAAGTGTCAAAAATATCAATGGACTAAATATTTATGGATTTAAGAGATCTTGACAGCACATATCCACGCAAAACATTAAGGAATTAGGGTAATATAAGAGAAATGACACATACCACTAATGTGTTAAAGTTTTGGATGGATATGTGGTACCAATGTCTCTTAGATCCATGAACATTTAGTCCATTGACACTTTTGGCGCTTGGCTCCATGAACTCCTTCAAAAAATGGCATTAGAGTCTGATTAGACTCGGTAGGGGAGCAGAAATGGATCCTAGTATGAATCGAGACTAGTGATGTGGGTGACTCATATTTGTGGGTGCATTATTTGCATTCAAATTTCATTGATTATGTAATGTATAAGTCTTAAGGTTTTGAGATAAATGACGGATACTCCTAATACCTTAATATTTTGAGTGAACATGTGATGTCAAAGTCTTTTAGATCCTAATGGTTTAACTAATAAACATTTCTGGTGCTCCCCAACACGAAAGCCGTTTCAAATTGCAAAACTTATAATATAAAATATGTTTATAATTTTCTCATCTCTAAACTTTGATATTAATTATTTTAATAATGGATATATATATATATATATATATATATATATATATATATATATATATATATATATATATATATATATATATATATAGAGAGAGAGAGAGAGAGAGAGAGAGAGTTTAAAGGTAGTGCACTGACAATGTAAACAAACTTTACACATACATCCAATCAAAATCCTTACACTTGTCATGTCATATTAATTTTTTTTAATTAAAATTATGCTTTAATTGGATATATGGTTGTGATTGGTTGATAGTGTAAAAATATTTTACACTGTCAGTGCATATCCTCTTTACTCATATATATATATATATATATATATATATATATATATATATATATATATATATATATATATATATATATATATATATATATATATATATATATATATATATATATATATATATATATATATATATATATATATATATATATATATATATATATATATACACACTTACACTTTGATACTAATTTTTTAATATATAATGTTTATAATTTTCTTATCTCTAAACTTCTGAATGTTTATAATTTTCTTATCTCTAAACTTCTGATGAAAATTTGATATAGAGTTCATATTATTCTTATTTAAACTTTGATACTTATTTTTTAATTGTGAATTTCATTTATATATATTATTGTACAAGATGTGTGAGGCAATTGATAGCATTTCAACTGGAAACGACACTTTCACCAAGTTATATCAGGCAGCTAATGTTTTCTATAACTATAGTGGAACTGTTCCATGTTTTGATATTGGTAGTGATTCAGAGGATTCTAGTCTTAATCGAGGTGGATGGGATTGGCAGGTATATATGTATACCAATTAAGTCCATTATTTGAATTTTACATATAAGTAAACATTTAATAATTAATTAATAGTATTTACTAATTGGCAGGCATGTACTGAAATGATATTGCCACTAGGTGGAAACAATGAGGAGAGCATATTTCCAATTCATAAATGGGAGTTGGAAGACACGATTTCTTATTGTAAAAATGAGTATGCCATAGTGCCAAGACCTCATTGGATTATTACTGAGTTTGGTGGTAAAGTGAGTAATCAATATTACTATTGTTTATTAGTTTCAAATGCATTTTTTAGGACTATTATAGTTATAATAATAGTTTTTATTAATGGAGTATTTAATTTTGCTTTACATGTAGGATATTGGGAGAGTTCTAAAAAAGTTTGGGAGCAACATTATATTTTTCAATGGTTTAAGAGATCCTTGGAGTGGTGGAGGGTATATAACATTTACATTCTCTTTTTTATATTTTGGGATAATTTCATTAAATTTGTAGGAGATATTATGAAACTAGCTAATTTGATGAATGCAGGGTATTGAATAATATATCAAAAACTTTAATTGCTATAGTTGCAAAAGAAGGTTAGTTTGAAAATGAATTAATAATATATTTTGTTTATTTATTTATTTTAATACTTTACTTTGATGTAATTTTATATGTTTTAAATTAAAGGAGCTCATCATGTAGACTTGAGGTTTTCAACAAAGGAAGATCCAAAATGGCTAAAGGATGTAAGGAAACAAGAAGTAAAAATCATTGCAACTTGGATATTACATTACTATCAAGAGCTACTATACTGATGATGAATTAATGGAACATTATACATTATCTAGATTAAATTTATTAATATATGAATTGCTCGTAAAAATATAATTTTGTTTTGAATTATGATGTAGAACTTTATTTATGCCATCATTGGTTAATTAATTAGCGAAATGCTTTCAACAATCTCTTTTTAATACTTTCTCTAATATTTATTTATTTTATTAAATATACATGTGGTTTATAATACTTTATGAGAGATTTATTTTCAAAATGAAAAAAACCCATATGTTTCACCTAAGAAAAGAATCAATGGTGGAAAACCGACATATTCACCTTGTTTAGGCCGGCTCCGTAAAAGTCAGCAAAAAAATGAGGCGGGATAGGATGGAAATAGTTAAGCGTATGTGCCTAAAATCACTGTCCGCCTGCAAAAAAGTGAGGGCTGGGCCTACAGACACGACAATTTTAAGCCTAAAAATACAAAAATTTATGTTAATACACGTGTTCCCAAAAGTCTGCAAAAATAGAACAAAGTGAGGCGGACAAATTATAAGGTGCATATCTAAACCCTGGACCAGTTCCACAAAAAAAGTGTGGGGCACACCAAATACATCTAAAAGATCGAACCCGTTTTTCCACCACTAAAGAGAATGAATGTTTGTGAGAATGTTTGAGAGTGTGTTAAAAAAAGTGTTTCGGGCCCTCTTATAATTAGTAGTATATTATGTCAAAAATATAATGATAATTGGCGTGGTCATCTTAAGTTTTAAGTTTTTTTAACATCCTATCTAGGTTAGTCACAATTCAATTGTGACAAAATAAATAGAAGTTCTATTTAATTATAATTTAAACATGACAAATATTTTACGAGGTTCTATTTAGGCACGATTTAACCATAAATTTTTTTTGGATCCTGTACAATAACATGTCGTGTACGCACTAAAAAAAAACTGAAAATAGGTTTAAATATATTTTTTAATAGAAAATTATGTTTTTGCTATATATATATATATATATATATATATATATATATATATATATATATATATATATATATATATATATATATATATATATATATATATATATTCTATTAAGGAATCAAAAGTTATCAGAGATCAGAGGTTTGGAAATGAAACAGTGGACTTGAGCTTTCAATACTGTGAGAGAGGATTTGACTTGCAAGGTTAGTACTCCAATGATAAAGTTAGTATGTGAGTAATATGAGCGAATGAAGTTTAAATTTGAATTGTGTACCTGAAAAAAGCTACAAACTACAAGTCAAAAGAGAATTATCAAACATTTTTTTTATTATTGATGTGACTTAAAAAGGTCAAAGTTAAAAGTTAAAAGCTATTTTTCTCTTACCATACAAACTCTTAGTATTCACATGCAAGTAAATCATTATGATTATGACACTTGATTTTTGATTTGTGGATATATAGCATCCCGAAATAATGTAATACTATTTTCATCTAATGCATTGATAAGATAAAATATCAATAATATACAAATCATTCATTACAAACACAAAATAATGTCAAGAATAACATGTGTTATCTCAGTCAACCCTGCATAGACCTTTCCATTTAGATTTACCATACCCATGAGGTTATCTAAAAAAAGTTCTATCTTCTACAGTCGTCGTTGGTCAGTCATACCATGTGTGAGGCAGTGACACATCATATGAAGGTCCTCCATCATGAGAATATCTAACATCATATACTAGTTGGGATGATGCAAGAGTTTGATACTGTAAAGTACCACTCTAAATATCCATTCAGACCCTTCCCATGAGAAGACACCCTCATTGCATTATCTCTAATAGTTTCGGTGCTATTTATAATGTTAAACCTAAGCCATCTATCAATGTCCTCATATAGCACAATAAAGACTGGTCTAGGGATGCCCTGAACATACCTAAATTGGGGCAAACACCTCTCAAGTAAATATTTAGCCACAAAAATCTCCTATAGCAGAAAACTAAAAAAGGGTTGTGTAATTGAACTCCACTTTATGCTTTGCATAATGTGTCCATATGACTTCGTCTCATGTCAGCGTGTCAATCCTCCTCCTGTACTTTTGAATGCCTCTTGGATGAGAATGTTTGTCCATCCATCTAGTGGCCCATGAAAATCCATTAGTGATAGGACCACAACCACGCCTATCACAAATGGACAAGAAATGCTCGTGTATTCAATATTGCACAAGAAAAAGAAATTACATATATAAAATGTCTTTGATAAATAAGTAATAAATAAAACATAATAAATATTCATACCTGAAATAGATTTATATAACCGATAACTTGTCTCATCTCAAAGACAATATCCTCTCAAAGGGAAGTATATAGTATCATCAAAGTATCATACCCCATGCCCAATCGAGATGCTTAAACTCATTAAACAAGGATATATACTTGGCATCATGTATACATGAGACTTATCTGCTAATGTATGATATGTATCTCAGAGCCAATAAAGACAAAAGTGAGCACTCCATGTTAGTCCTGAACTCCTCGAAGATCGTCCATGTAGTAACCCCAAGAACTACTCAATCATAATACATGCATGCTCTTGGTTAATGACAAGACCGGTAAAGAAGTTACCTGCAAGGGCAACCTCTACATCATTAGCAACAACTTCATTAGGCTCAACATCAAGATCTCTTACCAGTCTACCTCAACCACCTCTAGGGTGTAGAGTGTAGGGTAATCGAATCCTCCTATGGTGAGAACATGTGGGGGCTACTCTACCCACCCTAAGATGAAATTGCTCTATGTCCTCTCTGCAGGGCCGGCCCAACGAATTTGGAGGCCTAAGACAAAATTTAAAATAAAATTTTTGTTAATTTTTTGTTTTAAAATAAAAGAAACAATCAATGAAATTTTTTAAGTTATTATTCTCGTCACTTTAAACTTTAAATAATAAAAAGTTAATTTATAATCTTTTAAATATTTTAATTTTATTAATTTAATCATTAATTAATATTTAAAATATATAATTTTATTTTTTATCAAAAATATTTTATATCATGTTATTAAAATTATATCATGTTATTAAAAATATTTTAATCATAAAAATATAGCTATATATATTTAACGTTAATTTTATATATTAGGAAAGATATTTATAAAATATTGGTACATTAATTGCCAATTCATTGAATGAAAATGGTTAAGGATGAAAATTGATTAAGGAACATGAAAAATTGAAAAATGAGAGTCGGGTAATAAAAATGCTTGGAATGAAAATTGATTAAAAATGAGAGTAGAAAAACGTGGGTAATGAAAATGCTTAGGGATGAAAATTGATTAAAGAACATGAAAATTTGAAAAATATGAGTGAAAAAACTTGGCTAGTCGGAGTTGAACCACAAGACATGTAATACTACAATACTTCACTTTACCGCTGTACTATCATGCATATTGTCTAATAAATTCACCATTGCTTTAAATATTTAGTGATCAATTTATTTGGAGGCCTCCAATATGCCCAAAAAAGTGAGGTCCAAGGCAAAGGCCTTACTTGCCTTGCCCTTGGGCCGGGCCTGCCTCTCTGCCGCCTCCTCAAAAGCTCTCTGCACCTGTTAGGAACTATCTTAATGTATCTTAATGTCGGTATAACTGCATGTAAAATATGAGATTTTACCATATATTTTAAAAATGCCGGTAAAAATGTATGTTTTTTATTCTAAAATTAGGTATGAATCCTAAATTGCCGATAAAAATGGATAATTTTAACCAAAAAAAGACTTACCTATAAATATCCAATAGATGATTAAAAAATGAGGTAGATATCACGTCTTTTTCAAACTCTCAGAAAAATGTCAAATGAATCGTGGAAGTTATGTTTTTTAAGTACAAGGGTATTATGGTAAAAGCACTGGTCAAAAGGGGGTGTCAGGTAAACTTCAAGGGATGTCAGAAAAATTCTCATATTAAAAGAGTACCTGGATACCCATCAACTAGAAGTTTCACGTCGTAGAAGTACACAATGCGAGATACTCATATTGAGATATCCTGAGACTTTTTTTTAACAATATATCATGCATATTATATAAGTTTGAAATTATTATGGACAATATAAAATTGTCATTGCAATCAGAACCCTACAAAAGTGTCGGCAAAATCTCAACGGTTGAAAATTAACACAACTGGATTTTTCAGGGTTATGGGAAAAAAATATGACAACCACGGGAAGTTTTAGAAAAATCGGTAATCTCATAATTTTTTTTGGAAAAAATCGATAAATTTACACTATCGAATTTTTTAGGATTATGCAAAATATCCAGTAATCTTTGATCCTTTTTAAAAAAGACCTATTAATTTTGACACACACCGATTCTTTTTTTAAAAAAATAGTAAAAATACACACTAAATTTTTTATTACCTTACTGAATGCGAAATGTCAATATTGAGATATTCTGAGATATTTTTTAACAATTTATCATGCATATTTATACAAGTTTGAAATTATTATTGACAATGTAAAATTGTAGATACAATCACAATTCTACAAAAGTGTATGTAAAATCTCAAATGTTAAAAATTAACATTAGTGAAATTTTCAATGTTATGGAAAAAAATCCAATAACCACTCGAAGTTTTTAAAAAAACCCGGTAATTTCATAATTTTTATTAGAAAAAACCGTTAAATTAACAATATCGAATTTTTCAAGATTATACAAAATATCTGATAATCTCTAATCCTTTTGAAAAAGACCTATTAATTCTTTTTGTAAAAAATAAAAATCAATAAAAATGCATATTAATTTTTATATATTATCTTACTGAATTTTTCGTGTGCATACCGCATTTTCTATTAGCTTACATAATTTTTTTTCTACGCCATTTTCTGAATAAGAGTATTTTTAGTATCTATGAAAAATTGGGGATATTGGATAAAATTTTAAGAGTGTCAGCTCCTCGATCTTTTTCATAAGCAGGCTACTTAGTGGGTGGTCCATTAAACTATCCTTATAGTATAGGTCATATCCTAATATCCATTTAGCAACTTAGATGCAAAAAGAATTACGTACATAAGATATTCCAAATCAATAAATGATAAAAATTAGTAAAAGCCAAAAATGCATTTATCCAAGTGACATATAACCAAGCCAAATTACATTTTCTGTTAGTGAGATATAGCCAATAACATTTACATATTTAGTTTTTCCGTGATCTTTTGTTTCTTTTTTTCAATCTCTCTTTTTTTTCTTTTCTATATACATTACAATATTCACAATCTTTTATATCATTTTCACCCTAATCCACGATTTTATTCTATTCTCTTTACTTTTTCTATATAACTCGAAATTCTCACACTTTAGGAATGTGATTATTTTTAAATAATCCATTTTAAGATATCTTACTTTGTGAAACACAAAAGGATGCGTGTTCTTTTGAAAGACCACCATAATTGAAATGATGAAAGTATGGTCCTCTTTTCTTTTTTAGTTATTAAATTCCTAAAAATAAAAAACAGTTTTATTAAGTAATAATTCTAAAATATAATAAAATTAATTATTTAATAATTAATACTTCTTACATTTCTTATTATAAAACAATTTTATTTTTTTATATTTATTGAATTATTAATACATGTCGATTATTATATATACCATCTACATATAAATTAAATTTTTTTTTTTTTATTATATAGAGATCAGAGAAATTAATATAAATAAATAATACATTAATTAATTATAATACTATGACATTATTATTTAAGATATTATCATATTATTAATAGCTAATATAATTATTGATATTTTGTTTTTTAATTATATTATTAAATTATTTTAATATATATTAGACTGGAGGACAATTTTATTGTTCCAATTTTATCTGATTGACACATAGTCAATTTTTAAACTCAAATGATTTTGATCTCTATCTCACTTTTTTCACTAAAATCGATAAGGTGTCCATATTTTAATTTATAAAGTTGTACAAAACATTTCTATAGGATTATTTCTCATTTATACAAGTGAATGGTCATTTTATTGACACACAATCAATTTTTTTAAATAGCGAGGTGAATTAGATAAATTAGGGAGGGAAAAAAATGTAATTAAATAATACTCTCTTCAGCCTTTATTATAAATTAAGGGCTTTGATTAATATGCATAAAGATTTACTTATGCACTATGCATAAGTTTACATGTCATTGGATCATGTTAATAATCTAGTATTGAATATTGAGTATTGAGGGATGAGTATTGAATATTGAATAATAACAATTGATATCTAGAATTTAATCTTTAGATCCATAATAATCTATGCATGGTGTATAGATTTTTATCTATGCATGGTAACTGCACCCTAAATTAGGGATGGAATCATCTTTTTTTATATGATACAGACTATTTCTTATCTTTTGTGTCTAAAATGATTATTTTATAAAATAATACTCTATTCATCCTTTATTATAAATAAATTACTTTTTATATTTATCAAATAATATTTTTGTTGAAGTATCAAGTCATTAAATATATTCATTATTTAACAAATTTTAAAAGGAATCTTTTTACAATAAAGAATTAAAGGGAGTATTTCTTATTTTTTTTACCTAAAAGGTAAATAGTTTATGAATTATTTTACAAAAATAGAATATTATAAAATTTAATTTAAAAATGAATTATAAAAAAAAATCATTTTCCTATAAGAATAATAAGAAAAACAAAAGAAGGGCCACAACCCCATTTTCTGTGTCACTAGCAACAGAGTAGACCCAACAACTAGCCTTTTTCAAAGTTGAGAATTTCCAAGATTCTCTTCTTCTTTTATCATACACTTTTTTCATCTCTAACCTCAACTTTCATCACAAAAACTATGGCACTTATCTTCTTCCACTACAAAATTTTCTTTTTTTCTTTACTTTCTCTTCTTTCCATCACCTTCACTTCTTCCCATATCATACCCAAATTTCCTTCTCCACTTATTCATCCAGAGCAACAGATAAACTCTGCCTCTGTCCAAAATGGTCTTTACGAAACAAAATTCTTCACACAAACACTTGACCACTTCAATTATAATCCACAAAGCTATCAAACTTTTCAACAAAGGTATCTCATCAATGATACCTATTGGGGTGGTGCAAAAAAGAAAGCTCCAATCTTTGTCTACACTGGAAATGAAGGTCACATTGATTGGTTCACTCAAAACACTGGATTCATGTTTGAAAAAGCACCTTACTTCAATGCCCTTTTGGTTTTCATTGAGGTAAACCTTCTAACTTCAAAATTTAAATATTAATCGTAAATTGAATAACTAATGTATCTGAATTCTGAATAATATATAAATGTGATACACCACGCGATTTTAATGTAAATGTTTGTCTTCTGTTTATGAATAACTAATATATCTGAACAATATATAGACCTGATACACTGCACGATTTTAATGTAAATATTTGTTTTATGTTTCGAATAACTGATGTAATTAAATAATATATAGATACATGCGATTTTAATGTATATGATTTTAATGTATATGTTTGTCTCGTGTATTGAAAATTGAAATGCAGCATAGATTCTATGGAAAATCAATACCATTCGGAGGGAAAAAGGAAGTTGCATATGCAAATAGCACAACACTTGGATTTCTGAGTTCTGCACAAGCTTTGGCTGATTATGCAACTCTCATAATTGATTTGAAGAAGAATTTGTCAGCAACTGAGTCCCCTGTTGTCGTCTTTGGAGGATCCTATGGAGGAAGTATAATAAATTTATTTTTTTTAAATAATTTTGAAAATTTTTTCTCTCTTTAATTTAAACTATAGTCTAAAATGAAAATATGTTATTATTTTTTATTTTTGTAGTGTTGGCTGCTTGGTTCAGGATAAAGTATCCACACGTTGCAATTGGAGCTTTATCATCATCAGCTCCAATTCTTCAATTTACGGGTTTGGTTTCACCATATAATTTCGACAACATTGTCACACAGGACTTTAAGGTTTCGTTAAATAACTAATGTTTTATTATATTGTCGATTCCTAATAATAAAATATCTATCACGTGGACTCACGTGGTGTGTATGTATTATTACAGAGTGAGAGTGAGAATTGTTACAAACAAATAAAAGGGTCATGGAAGTTGATAGAAAAAACAGCCAAAAAACATGGAGGATTAGAATTATTAAGGAAAACATTCAGAATATGCAAGTGAGTCTTATTTAATTATTATTATTATTATTAATTGAATTATTTAATATTATTGATATAATTAATTTAATATTGTTTTTGTATAAGTATAGTAATTATATTGGAGTAGATGCTTTGGAAGGTTGGTTACAGACAGCTTGGGTTTATACGGCAATGACAGATTATCCAACACCAACCAATTTTCTAAATCCATTGCCAGCATATCCAGTCAAAAAGGTGCAAATTTTAAAGTCATAAATTAATTAATTAATTAATTAATTAGTAATGTTTTTTCTATTTTTGTGGTTAATTTTATTTGATGTCGTGAGGCTAATAAATTAGTATAAATATAATTAATATTTGTGTGCGCGAGTGTTTGTTAGGTGGGTTTGGAAATTAAGCACCTTTAAATGTGTGAAGATGGAGTGTGTTTTAAGTTTTCATGATAATGACAATGAAGTGTGTGTTTAAGATTTTCTAAAATATAAAATCAACTCGAGTCAAAAGAAAAAACAAAAACGATCCGTCTAAAGTGGGTTAGTAACATGTTTATATTAGTTTAATGTGATAAATTAAAGATTCATCGATATTGCTAGATTCAAACTTTAAACCTTGGGTTATTGAATTTTAGAAGTCAATCGAACTAGGATAAAACAATAAGATATTTTATTGATGATTTAAAAGTTAATTTTATAGTAATAGTTTTAATTAAATAATATTCTTTCTATTCCCTATATTATTAGTAAAATTTGTTTTTTTTTTAATTTATTGTATGAGTGATGTATCTATCTTTTATATTGTCTAGATACATGAATAGTTTAATAAATCTAAAATGAAATAGAATGAAAATGAATCAAGTTAAATTGGATGAAGTATAATGAAATTAAGCAGATTTAAGAAATTTATTTTATTTTATGAATATCTTGAGATCGAACAAAGTCATTTTCTAATTTCGTCCTAATTGAAATATAAAAAAATTGTGGTAAGTAATAAATTATAATGAAATTTATATGGTGTTTTAAGTTTTTTTAAATTTTGTGTAGGTCAATTAGAGTTCAATCATGACAAAACAGTTAAAGATTTTATTTAATTATACTTTAATATGATAAATATTTTATGAAACTCTATTTAAATATAATTTTAAAAAAAATTGAATCTTGGACGATAATTCATCTTATTCACCCTCAAAGATGACTATGTTACTTCATTGAAGTACATTCAATTTGATTTTTCATCTCATATCACATCAACTTAAACAAAGTTTTGTAGAAGTCAAATACTCTGATTACTTTTATATGTTTAATTTTTTTTAATAGAATTGATTTTAATTTTATAATAAACTCTAAATCAAAGTCAAAATTTAGAATTTTCTTCTATAAAATATGATTTTTTTTTTTTTTGTATGATAGTTATATTAACTAATTTAATTAAAATACTAGTAAATAATGATTGGTTTGAAAATGAAGTGGATATTTTGTGTATAATAATTGGTCTGAAAGCACTATGAAGTGTGATTGATAGAATTTGTTTGTTTGTTGGAGAGAATAATTGAAATTTGGTGGAATTGATTCAGATGTGTGAGGCTATTGACAGTTCAAAGAGAGAAAAGGATAGGCTAGGCAAGTTGTATGAGGCTGCAAATATCTATTACAACTATAGTGGCAATGCTAAGTGCTTCAATTTAAATGATCATTCTGATCCTCATGGTCTTGCACAATGGCAATGGCAGGTATTCAACTCTTGTCCCCCTAACTTTTTTTGTATGTTCTAAATTAAACATATAAGTTATTTAATAAATTTCAATAGAACTGTCTTTAGGTTTCAGAGGTTCTGTACATTAACTGCACTTTAACCAAAGTCAAATAAATAAGAATTCTATTTAAATGTGATTTAAGTATGATAATTTTATTAATTTTATTTAATTGTGATATTGAGTCTTATGCGGTAATATTATCATAAAAGTATAGTATAATATGAGCACTAAATATTTCTATGACAAATTTTAAATTTTATGCGATAATGTTGTCATAAGAGTATAATATAATACAAATTTTAAGTTAATATTGTTATAAAAAATTTATTTAGTTATAAGGTTTAATCATAACTATGTACAATTTAATATCTAAAAATATGAGCGTTAAAGATGTCAAATTATAAAAAATGGAAAGATATCATTAAAATTTTACAATTAAATGTATTTGAGCGAAAGTATGTTTAAGAAGAATGTTTTTTTTTTGTTTTTATAAAAAAAAATATAAAAAAAACAATTCAAACCAATCAACTGAGAAAACTTATAAATAAAAAATTAAAGGGCCTGAACAAACAACCTAAGACAAGAGACATCCATGGGAGTTTACTATAATCACAATATTGAGATTGTAAGACAACTAGAACTAAGCATAAGAACCATCATTCTCTAACTACTTACAAGAACATACCAGTACTAGAGAGGATTGAAACACTCAATCAACTATCGAATTATGAAGAAAATAGGATTTTAAAGTCAATTAAAAAAAAGAATAAGATTAGGCGGTAAATCTCACGTACTGGTCGAGAAAATACTCTTGTCTTGAAGTCCTTTAACTTATAGGATTTCTTGAAAAAATAATGACAATCTGTGATTTTTGGATAGATCATACAAATAAGTGTCAAACTTTTAGAAGCTTATCCCCTAGCCTTATACAACCCACCTAATTTAGCGAACATCTCAAAGAGTGTAAAAAGTTCAGAACTAGATACCACCCCTAACCACTTAAAGATTATATACCTCACCTCCACAACCATCTCACAAGTAACAAGCAAATGAGAGAGGTTACTCAACAAGGCCACCACACAAGCCACATGAACTAGCTACTAGTTTAAGAAGGATCCAACACTTAATCACAATCTCTCTAAATGAGAACTTATCCAGTAAGAGTTGTCAAGAAAAACAATAATTTTCGATAAAGCCTAACTAGCCCAAACCAAAGGTAGAGCAAACTCTACCATAGACGAAATTGCCCATAATCCCATATTCGACTCAAGAAGAGTCTTACAAATATATGCTACATGTAGTTATCATGAGACTTATGATGCCACCACAAACAGTCACTTATAGAAGAGAAAATAGTTCCTCAGACAACCTGAATATGAACTCCAAAACTACCACCAACCTAAGGATCATCCCCGCTGTAAAACCTAATAGAGAAATTGTATTCGACATAGTAGAAGCAATGCAGAAATTAGTGGCTTTACCCCTGGCCCCTAGAGGAAACCACATGTCCATCATACCTAACGAATAAGATATTACACCTTAGGCCAGAGGCCTTTGAGAGAAATCTTCAACGCTATTTTCCAAGTAATGACAGGTTAATTAGGCGGAGGTCGCAAACCCCCAAGTCTCTTAAGTTTACAAACATCATACCTCCTAATCCAAGAGATCTTCCCCACAAAAACCTCACATGAATCCTCACTATTCTTCTCCACATCTTTACAGACATCTTCAAGAAAGACAAATAGAAGACAATGATAGAATTTAAAATTGGATTAAGGAGGACCATCCTACCTCCTCAGCTAACGGGTCAGGATCCTCTCCATTTTTCTCTTTCTCCATTTTCTCTATTATTATAGTTTTGTATGTAAATAACACGTATTTTCATGACATGTGACATTTATTTCACATTTATTTAATTTTATATACCCAAAACTATAGTAATGGAGTCTTCCATTTCTTTTAAGAAATGGAGAGGATCTCAATCCTCAGCTAACATATATATGCCTTCAAAAAAGAAGTCTAGACGAGATCAACGACACCGGAGGCTTCTAAATCTTCTCTATACAATGGTTAACACCCACTAGAGAAAAAAAATACTTGAAGGAAATAAATTAACCATTATGGTGAAAAAAAAGTAATTAGCTAAATTCAAAAAGAGTAAGGCCACATTAACACGCGTAAGACAACTGTAACAAAATTAACACAGAATCTCACAACCAACTTTTAGCAAAATTCTTAACTAAATTATTTTTAAGAATGTGCGACAACTTTACATAACAAATAATATTAAACAAATTGATAGTTGAACCGGTTTATTTCAGATAATTGTTAAAAGAGTTAGAAGAACTCATATTTAATGTTATTAATAAAAATTATTAAGATAACAATTATTAGTGTACATTTACTTTAATTTTCTATGCAAGAAAAAGTTAACATTTCGCATCCTTTGAGAAAAATAATTAATCCATTTAATTTTTTTAAGATAATAGAAAATATATATATATATATATATATATATATATATATATATATATATATATATATATATATATATATATATATATATATATATATATATATATATATATATATATATATATATATACTCTTTAAATTAATCCCATAAAAATGTATATTTTATATGGTGTAATTTAATTGGTTATATACAGATTTTATATTCAATATGTACAAATTATATCTGAATACTTAAAAAAAAAAAAACAAATCTTAATAATATTCTTCTACAAAACTCAAAATTATTTTATTAAACCTAAGATAAAATTATCTTAATTAATTTCTTTTTTATACAGGCTTGTACAGAGATGGTAATGCCAATGGCCTCAAACAACGCAAGTATTTTCTCTGAATATGAATGGTCATTCGAAGATTTTTCTACATCCTGCAAAAATGAGTACGAAATATTGCCAAGACCCAATTGGATTACATCAGAATTTGGTGGTCATGTGGGTTATCATTTTTAATTTCATATAAATAAATTTTCAATATTTTCATGCTTGCAATAATTCAGATGTTCAATGTTATAAATATTTATCTTATATTATATGCAGGATATTGAGATAGTTTTAAAAAGATCTTCTGGTAACATCATATTTTTTAATGGTTTAAGAGACCCTTGGAGTGGTGGAGGGTAAATTCTTATTATCTTTTCTATTATTATTATTATTATTATTATTATTATTATTATTATTATTATTATTATTCACTATATGTTAAAATTGGTTATTACAATTTCTCATTCTACTATACTAACTATGGATGTGTTTGGTTGCAGAGTGTTGAAGAATATAACAAAATCTATAGTTGCTATAGTTGCCAAAGAAGGTTAGCTGAATAATTTGTATTTTTTTCATTTTGTATGTTTATGTATTTTTATAATTAATGTGTGTTGTGTTTGTGTGGGTAGGAGCTCATCATGTGGATCTAAGGTACTCAACTAAGGAAGATCCAAAGTGGCTTAAAGACATAAGGAAGCAAGAGGTAGAGATCATAGCAAGTTGGATCAAACAATACTATCAAGACATAGCTAAGATATAATGGTTGAGAAATGAAACAATAATAATAACAAGTGATTCAATCATTAGTTTAAAAGAGAAATTCATCCTTTGAATTATTAAGATGAAGATACATTTATAGTAGGGATTCATAGCAGTTAGTTATTGGGGGTTCATGAAAAATTAACTAAATCAAAATACTTAAGTTGAGAAAGTTAATCATAATTACACTTAAAATTAAGTTCGGATTGATCAGTTGGTGGTTTATCGATTTAAATGGTTCTTATGGTTGGGTTCAATCAATTTGGACCATTTTTGGGCCAATTTTAAGTTTTTTAAAGTGACAAATTTTTGGTCAATTTTTTATAGTGGTCTAATAAAAAAATTCAATATTTTCTAATAATTATATCAAGTGAGTTCAGAATTTTTAACTCAAAAAGTTATTTTTCATACTTATTAAAAATGAAACAGCTAAAAACTCATCTCATAGTGATACTTATCACACCATTACATTTCATATAAATACAAAACAAAAAGAGATGAAACTTCAGCATTGGGAAGACTCTCACCAAATGAACTAGCCTCAATAAGTCTAGTAGATGGTCCAAATTCATGTTGTTGGTCATATATATCCTTGTACAACTTTGAATAGTTAAAATAACTTCTTATATATCACAACAATGTAATCATAAACAAATACAAGCTCAATACCATACATATTAATAAAACACCACTCTATATATCAAAAAAACACAGGCTCAATACCATACGTACTAGTAAATTAACTTGTCGATATTTTCAATCTCCCCCAATATTTGTCATACTTCAACTTCATATCAAATCCCATTGAAGTTTAAATTGTTTCTAAAATCTTGGATGATCTTGTCATCTCATAGTGGACAAAAACTAGTTGGTGGAATGAATTATGAAGGGGTACTTGTTGCAACGAAGAAAATTCTTTAGTAGCATCATGGAATTTTTTTTAAAAAGCTTACAAGAAACCTGCCATTGTCCTATGAAATAACACTACGGGTACCATCCTACTCAAAAAACTCCAAATTGTCAAAATCTTCACCTTCCAATTTCTCAAATGTTGTCTGAAACCTTTCAATTTATTCTAGAAAACTTAATACACTCTTTAACTACGCAAATCTTTGGGGTGATAACCTCACAAACCTAACAATATTTCTAATGGTAGAAATAGATAAATTATTTTGTTTTAAACCATCACGAACCACACGATTTAGAATGTGGGTACACCATCGAAGATGGAATAAAGATCCAACCATCCATATTATCAATCATCTTCTTTAAATAAGTTACAACTACAACATTAGATGTCTTGTGAGCCTTTATATGACACAAATATTGTTTGTGACAATGTTTGCATGCAACAAATGGTTTGGTTTCATTAGAAAGTCTAATAAATTGATCCCAGGCAGAAGAGGATTTCCTAGGACCATCGATTTTAGGTTTTCTCTTTATTCCAATTAGAGGAAGCCCAACAACAAGAACTTTAGTGGCAACAACATCAATTTCAGCTTTTGGTTTTTTCTTTTTTCTAAGTAAAGGAAACAAGAACTTCAGAGGCGGCAATATTTATTGCAACAATTGATTTTCTCTTCTTTCCAAGTAGAGGAATCCCAAGAACAAGAACTTTAGTGGCACCAACACTCTCTCTCGAACACTCGTTCTCTCGTTGGATGAAATACATGCGGGTCTCTCACTTTATAAAATGGGTCACACATAAAGTGGTAGAAGATACTTGTATTTTACTCAGTAAAATAATAAATGTTATTTTGAACAAGTAACCTCAAGCACTAGAGGTGGATGAATTGTGGTATTTAAAATTCATGATTAATTTGAACCTTTCTCTATTAAGATCGTATTAGTAAATTTTAAGTGAGTAATCACAATGGAAACAAAATATAGAAAGGTAAATTGTAGAAATAAACAGATAAAGTTAGAAAGAATGCACCTGATATTTATACAGGTTTGGTCGAACATTGTGCTAGTCCTGTCCCAAGAGATCTCCATGAGATTTTCACTATAGAGTTTGAGCGTTTAACAAGTTATGCCCACGAACCTTATTACAATTTGATCTTGAGATTTTTACGGGCTTATCTCCAACCAAAAAACAGTTTTTACCCCCAGGCTATGCTAACGAACCAATTAGAGATTTACGAGTGATCTCATTGACCAAAACAAAGTTTTATCTGACAAAGCTTAATAAACCAATAACATAGATTTTACCACAGGTTGTTCTCAAGAACTAAGAACTCAATATATTAAAGTTGTTACACCTTCAAGAATTTAAACAATCAGCACGACCGCTTACAAAAGTTATCTTCCTCGCAAATAAATATTCACTCAAAAGCACTCAGGCAACCGCAAATGGAAAAATATGATTTTCAAGGAGAGGAAGAAATATAAATTCCAAATAATTATGAAATCAATGGAAAATGGCGTGGTTTGAAGCGAGGAAGACCCTCCCTTAGATAGTAATTGGAAATTCCAAGAAAGAAAATGACTCATGGGCCAAATTTATCATCTAATCAATTAGAAATATGCTCTAAGCGACTACACAACTAAATTTTAATCAACTGTAAATCCCATTTAGGAAGGTTATGATATATAGCCATTTCAAAACTTAAATGTGTTATCTTTTCTAAAACTTAAATGTCCTAACCGATTAGATTTATGAAAAGTCTTGCTCTTCATTACCCATGCACTATGCAATAGAATAAAACATGTACATAAGAGGAATGCAAGGTAAAAATACTGTAAAAATTAAATGATGTGAGAATGTCATTTTTATGTGGGAATATGAGAATGAATCTGAACCATTAAATTTTAAAATAAATGGTAGAAATTTGTGTCATTCTTTTTCTCTCTCCTCCATCATTTAACACAGAATCTCATAGCAAACTTTTAGCAAAATTCTTAACTACTAAATTATTTTTAAGAATGTGACAACTTTACATAACAAATAATATTAAACAAATTGATAGTTGAACCGGTTTATTTCAGATAATTGTTAAAAGAGTTAGAAGAACTCATTTAAATATTATTAATAAAAATTATTAAGATAACAAATAATTATTAGTCTACATTTACTTTAATTTCATATGCAAGAAAAAAAGTTAACATTTCAAATCCTTTGAAAAAAATATTTAATCCATTTAAATTTTTTAAGATAATAGAAAATACATATACAACTCTTTAAATTAATCCCATAAAAATGTATATTTTATATAGTGTAATTTAATTGGTTATATACAGATTTTATATTCGATATGTACAAATTATATCTGAATACTTTAAAAAAAACAAATCTTAATAAAATATTCTCTTACAAAACTCAAAATTATTTTATTAAACCAGAGATAAAATTATCCTAATCAATTTCTTTTGAATAAAGGCTTGTACAGAGATGGTAATGCCAATGGCCTCAAACAATGCAAGTATTTTTTCTGAATATGAGTGGTCATTCGAAGACTTTTCTACATCCTGGAAAAATGAGTACGAAATATTGCCAAGACCCAATTGGATTACATCAGAATTTGGTGGTCATGTAGGTTATCATTTTTAATTTCATATAAATAAATTTTCAATATTTTCATGCTTGCAATAATTCAAATATTCAATGTTATAAATATTTATCTATTATATATTATATGCAGGATATTGAGATAGTTTTGAAAAGATCTTCGGGTAACATCATATTTTTTAATGGACTAAGAGACCCTTGGAGTGGTGGAGGGTAAATTCTTATTATCTTTTCTATTATTATTATTATTATTATTATTATTATTATTATTATTATTATTATTATTATTATTATTATTATTATTATTATTATTATTATTATTATTATTATTATTATTATTATTATTATTATTATTATTATTATTATTATTATTATTATTATTATTATTATTATTATTATTATTATTATTATTATTATTATTATTATTATTATTATTATTATTATTATTATTATTATTATTATTATTATTATTATTATTATTATTATTATTATTATTATTATTATTATTATTATTATTATTATTATTATTATTATTATTATTATTATTATTATTATTATTATTATTATTATTATTATTATTATTATTATTATTATTATTATTATTATTATTATTATTATTATTATTATTATTATTATTATTATTATTATTATTATTATTATTATTATTATTATTATTATTATTATTATTATTATTATTATTATTATTATTATTATTATTATTATTATTATTATTATTATTATTATTATTATTATTATTATTATTATTATTATTATTATTATTATTATTATTATTATTATTATTATTATTATTATTATTATTATTATTATTATTATTATTATTATTATTATTATTATTATTATTATTATTATTATTATTATTATTATTATTATTATTATTATTATTATTATTATTATTATTATTATTATTATTATTATTATTATTATTATTATTATTATTATTATTATTATTATTATTATTATTATTATTATTATTATTATTATTATTATTATTATTATTATTATTATTATTATTATTATTATTATTATTATTATTATTATTATTATTATTATTATTATTATTATTATTATTATTATTATTATTATTATTATTATTATTATTATTATTATTATTATTATTATTATTATTATTATTATTATTATTATTATTATTATTATTATTATTATTATTATTATTATTATTATTATTATTATTATTATTATTATTATTATTATTATTATTATTATTATTATTATTATTATTATTATTATTATTATTATTATTATTATTATTATTATTATTATTATTATTATTATTATTATTATTATTATTATTATTATTATTATTATTATTATTATTATTATTATTATTATTATTATTATTATTATTATTATTATTATTATTATTATTATTATTATTATTATTATTATTATTATTATTATTATTATTATTATTATTATTATTATTATTATTATTATTATTATTATTATTATTATTATTATTATTATTATTATTATTATTATTATTATTATTATTATTATTATTATTATTATTATTATTATTATTATTATTATTATTATTATTATTATTATTATTATTATTATTATTATTATTATTATTATTATTATTATTATTTATTATTATTATTATTATTATTATTATTATTATTATTATTATTATTATTATTATTATTATTATTATTATTATTATTATTATTATTATTATTATTATTATTATTATTATTATTATTATTATTATTATTATTATTATTATTATTATTATTATTATTATTATTATTATTATTATTATTATTATTATTATTATTATTATTATTATTATTATTATTATTATTATTATTATTATTATTATTATTATTATTATTATTATTATTATTATTATTATTATTATTATTATTATTATTATTATTATTATTATTATTATTATTATTATTATTATTATTATTATTATTATTATTATTATTATTATTATTATTATTATTATTATTATTATTATTATTATTATTATTATTGTTGTTGTGAAAAACGATACCAATAACAAAGTATAATAGGGAATTATAGGGGAGAAGAAGAACACAATAATTGGTTATAACCGTTATTCTTTTACTTTCTCTTAAAACAAGATTACAAGTTTACAAGAATAACAAATAACCTCTCTCACCCTAAATTAGGATTTGCAGCTTAGCAATGATGAGAGACTAGTATGCTATTTATAATAAAACCTAACATACTAACTAATGAGCTTTTTCCACAAGGCCCATTACACAAGTCAACTTAATAAACAAGCTAACTTAACAAATTAGGGTTTAAACACTAAAACCTAATTTAACATGCTAACAACCCTAGCATCTTCGACACAAGCATGTGAACAACCTTCGACTTCATGCTTAACCCTGTCGAACCAAGAAGCTACCCTTCGGCCATACTAGAGTTCGATCCAAAATCTCACAAATCTCCACCTTGGATCTAACTCTACAACATCAAGGGAACAAACTAGCTTTCTTCATGCAGCTTTATCAGCTGCATACAGTGGAAAAACTTGCAACTCGGCAATGTCTTGGTGATCATATCAGCAGCATTGTCTTCAGTCGAAACCTTCAGCACTTGGACTTCTCCACGCTCGATTACTCCTCTGACGAAATGCAGCCTCACATCAATGTGCTTAGTTCGCTCATGATAGGCTGAATTCTTCGACAGGTGTATTGCACTCTGACTATCACATTTAACAGTGATACTTCGACCTTGAAGTTTCAGCTCCTTTGCAAAACCTTCAAGCCACAATGCTTCTTTCACAGCTTCAGTGAGAGCAATATATTCCGCTTCAGTGGTTGATAGAACAACAACCTTCTGAAGAGTTGCTTTCCAACTAATTGCTGTGCCAAACATAGTGAAAACATATCCAGAAATAGACTTTCTAGAATCCATACAACCTGCATAATCAGAGTCGACATATCCTTCTATTACTGCTTTACTATCTTCACCCAGGGCTCCACCATAAATTAGGACTCTATTCAGAGACCCATTTATGTACCTTAAAATCCACTTCAATGCTTGCCAGTGAGCCTTTCCAGGATTCGCCATGTACCTGCTTACAAGACTGACTGCGTAAGCTATGTCGGGTCTAGTACAGACCATAGCATACATCAAAGAACCAACTATATTAGCATATGGGATGCTATTCATATAGGCTATTTCGACATCAGTACTGGGACACTGATCAACACTCAGCTTGAATTGAGGGTTTGTTGGAGTCACAACTGGCTTCGAATTCGACATACCAAACTTTTCAAGAATCTTCCGTAGATATGCCTCTTGAGATAGACATAACTTCGACTTCTTTCTATCTCTTCGAATGTCAATTCCAAGAATCCTGGAAGCAGCTCCCAGATCCTTCATATCGAACTCCTTATTGAGTTCAGCCTTCACCCTCATCACATCTTCGACACTGTTGCTTGCTATGAGAATATCATCCACATAAAGCAACAAAATAACAAATGAATTACCAGGTCGAAATCTGAAGTAAACACAGTGGTCGAACTGACTTCTAATGAAACTTATGCGTGCCATGAACTTGTCGAATCTCCTATTCCACTGTCGAGGAGATTGTTTCAGACCATACAAAGATCTCTTTAACTTGCACACATAATCTTCCTTCCCCTTTTCGACATACCCTTCAGGTTGCCTCATCAGGATCGTTTCATCTAGATCACCATACAAGAACGCAGTCTTCACATCCATCTGTTCCAGTTCAAGATCGAACTGTGCCACCATGGCAAGCAACATTCGAATGGACCTATGCTTCACAACAGGAGAAAACACATCATTGAAGTCGACACCTTCTTTCTGAGTGAAACCCCTTGCAACTAACCTTGCCTTGTATCTTTTCGACGTCACTCCTTCAATTCTTTCCTTAACTTTGAAAATCCATTTACAGCTGACTAACATTGCCCCAACAGGTTTCTTGATCAGTTCCCAAGTATGATTATCATGAAGAGATTTCATCTCATCATCCATGGCTTTCAGCCATTCAATCTTATTTCGACTCCTCATAACTTCCTTATAGTCTCTAGGTTCTTCGTCTAGAACCTCACTTGCAGAGATTAAGGCATAAGCTATAAGATCTGCATATCCAAGTCTCTGAGGTGGCTTGATGACTCTTCTCGACCTATCTCTCGACAATAGGTAGTCCTCGTCAGTTTCCTCAACTTCAGCATCTTCTGCTTCTTCTTCGACTTCATCTGGGATATGCAATTCAGCATCAACATGCTCCACCTCAACAGGAATCTCTACCTGTTCCAGCTCTTCGTCAGATGTTTCTGTACTTCGACCAACATCATCAGTTTTCTTAAAAGCCATTTCAACTTCATTGAAAACTACATCTCGACTGGTGATACACCTCCTGTGACCTGGTGTCATACCCCAAATTTGTCCTACCCCTTTACTTCTAACTGGCTTAGGCTTTACATTCATGTACATACATCACCTAGGTCATAATCCATACCCATGCATGCATATCATTGGTATCAATCCAAGGCTAGCAAGAAAAAGTTCAATTACAAAGAAGTTTGATCAGAGAATAAGAAAACTAAGGTACAATCATGTGGCTCTATGTTCATTGAAGTCCTCTTGCATTGGGGTGTCTCTCTGCTTCAAATCAGGGCATTGATTGAGGAGTGCAAGCTTGCAAATCGTCTGGTTCTTTAAATAAGGGTTTCTTTGACCAAAGTCAACCAGTTGACTTTCTGGTCAACATTTGATCAGGAATGGACTCTACATGTGGAAAAATTCTCATACTGACTGTGTGGATGTGTTTGTGTAACTGGATCTGATTGGAAGAGATTTAGTCGGGAATTCCATCAATAGCCGGAAGAATCGGAACAGTTGACTTTTGGGTCAAAATCGGGAAAATTATTCAAATATTGACTTTTGGTGGAAAATTAATCAAGAAAAGTCGAAGAATGGATAAAATCGGGAGTTCGGCAAAAAGTTGGAAAAATAGTAAAAAGACAAGTTTCCAACAATTAGAAAAAATTTTGGAGCTTTAAATCTTGTTGAGCAACCTACTTCAGCACTAGATTACACGTGGCAAATGGCATTTTTTGAAGAAAATTCCAACATCAAAGTTGTTCCTCTCATGGAGGAGAACAACTTTGTAGTTGGACACTTTTTCATTTGATTCTTGGTTGAAGAATTATTGAAGTTCTAAGTTGAAGTTTTTCACTGGGATCAAGTTACAAAGCTGGGCGGATTTCAGGGCATACGTGAAGCATTTCATCAAACATGTGGTGTGCTATATTCAAAGCCAATTCCAAGGCAATTCAGGAACCCTAAAAACGAAAACTAGGTATGCATCTACTCTACGCCATGTCCTCTACCCATTGAAGCAAGAATCATGTCAATTGAATGAGTGTGGAAAAAATTACGAGCCCTCAAAGTAGTGATCACACAAAACATCTCGTGGCATAAGGTTGGGTCAGAATCCCAAGGCACACGCATGCATTTGATCAAACACATGGTGTGCTGACTTTGAAGCCAATTCTAGAAGTCTACAAATTTCCATTGAAGACAATCTTGGTGCCAAACTCTCCTTTGCCATGCCCTGTTTCTAACAAGCCATGGATGGCGACCATTGAACATATAGGGACCAGGATACGAAGACTCAAAGTCATGCCCCGGTCTAGTCACGCCTTTGCCAAGGTCATAGGCCAAAGTCAAGTCACGCGTGCGGCCTAGGTCCACCGTGTGTCACCGTGTTTCAGGCAATTCTCCTCCATGCTCCAGGCATCATTTTGAAATCTTCCAAACACCACTCCTCTTCCATGCCATCCCATCTTTATGTTGAGCTTAAGTTTGAAAAGAATGGTGACTTAAGAGAGGTGATATAAGCACACAAAGTCAGTACCATGGACATGTAACTCTTGGCATGGAAAAGGAGTAAGCCATGCAAGAATCTTACACGTAAAACATTACTGCAAATCCTAACTTGTTCATTAAGCTCCAGGGAAATATCAGCTACAGCAACACAACACAACTCCCATACACTCCCATGCACTCTATATAAGATCACTCCACCTCACTCTCCTAAGACATTCATTTTCTTACACTCCTTCATTTTTCTCAAAAAAAGCTCTCTCCTCACTTTACTCTCCATCTCTCTCGGATCTCTCTCTACCCTCACTCATCTTCTCCACTCTCTCTCTTCTTCTTCTCACTCTCCAACAAACTCAACAACCTCTAACCGAATCCACCACCTACAAACCCCAACCGTAACAAACTCTAACCACCGTGACAACCACCATCATCCACCATCAACCTTCGTTCATCAACTCCCTCACACTTCCATTTTCATCTTCACTCTCTCTTCTCCCCACTCCATTCTCTCTCATCTTTCCCTCCCAACAAACTTAACAAACTCGTAACAACTTTCTACCACCACCATAACTAACCTTCAACACCACCGTCCTCCATTAATCTTCATCTTCTTCATCACCATGCAAGAACCACCACGACAACAACACACTATCTTCATCTTCTTCTAACAACCTGTAACAAAGTTTCTTCGCAAATCACCTTAATCACCATCAACCTCTAACTACCTCTAACGTGAACTTCAACCGAATCTCGTAACCACCACAACAACTTTCATCTCATCATTCAGCTTCAACTCTCTTTTACGCTTCATCACTGAGTTTATTTCTCAGTTAAGGATCAACATCGAGGAATTAACATCAAGAATCGGTAACACCAGTTGGAAGCATCGATCATAAGAGTTTTCCTTTAAGCTTCAAATCCAAGGTTCTCAGGTGAGTCACCTTGATCTTGCTGGGCCTATCATAGCATTCACGACTAGGAGTATGTAGCTGTGTGCATTTGTGTTGTTATTTGTTGTATATGTGTGAGTGTCTTACAAGATTTCAGTTAGCTTCAGATGCATGATTGTTAGCTCTTACTTCATGGCGTCTGATATTGTATGTAAGCTCTGCGCGTAAAGACAATCTAAGTGATGTGTAAGTCTTTGATTTTGGTGAAGTTCATAAGAGTTAGGGCATTGAGTCGGTGTTCGTTGTGTATGATAGAGAAAGATTTAGAGGAAAACGATGCCGGATTCGTGTTCATTAGAGAAAACCGAGTGGGAAAGTGGTCCCCCTTTTAATTCTGAGTGGGTCGACGGCGGCGCTTCGCCGGAGAAGACGACCGGAGCTAGGCTCCGGCGTCTGTGTCTTTTGCATGGGGCTGCTTCCGTTTGGTGAGGTGGCGCACTGCAATTCGTTGTGTTTTCCATTATATTGATGCTTTTATCCTTGCTACAATGATTAGATGATGAGGTGTGGGTTTGCCATTGGTCCATCTGTGTTTTTCGTCTTATCTGACTTAACATTCTTGTGACCAATTGATTTCATGTGGATACTATATGTGAGTCACGTTGCATAATAAACAAACCTTGATAAAACACTTGCTGTGAATAAAATAGTGCATATGCTAAATGAAAAATGGAGTAAAAATGAAACAACAATGAATTAAACCTGGGCCACGCTGCGTTATGGGCCTAAGGCCAAACCGTATTTACACCACCCAGTCATGAGGCCCAGCGCACAACTTGGCTTGATTTAGTTCATTTCCTGATTACTGCAACACCCCCAGTTCTATGCAGATGTAGATTTTGCTTTCAATGTTGTTTCCCCCATAACTTTTGACTCATTGACCAATTTTCCACTAAAAAAAAAAAACCAATAAAAATTTGTTTTAGATATTTTAGGGTGTGTAAATAATTGTCACGATTTTTGTTATTTTTTCTAATTGTTTTTGGTCCTTTTAATAAACTTTTTTCTTTACAATATGTTTGAAATTTCTTTGTTTTTAATACTTCCTTGTAAATAAACTTGCTAATAGACTTAGGGATTAATTTTAGTCCCGATTCTTTTTCCATAGACTTAATTGATGTATGTGTGCTTGCGAATATCATTTACTTGTTGTAGTTCTCAATTTTATTCGCCGTATATTGATTTTCTTCCACCCATTCCGTGTATAGTTTTTTCCTTTAATGAGGTATATAGTTCTTTTATCATTTTCGATTTCCTTGTATAGACAAATTAGACTAGAATTTAGAGATAGTTCCCTTCTTTCATTCTTTTCTTTTCAACTTTTAAAATACTTAATAAAATACCGACAGGGATCATACCGTTACTATATTTCATAGTAGGAAAGAAATGATTGGGGCGTAGGCCCCGATGTATGTTCTTTTCTACTTAACGGAGAAGAAATGATTGAGGTGTGAGACCTCAGTGTATTTCTTAACCGTTATTTAGAGAAACGATTGTGGCGTAGGCCTCGATGTGCATTCTCTAAATATTCATAAAAAAAACTTCTTTTTGTATTCCCTTTACTTAGCGGAGAAGAAATGATTGAGGTGTGAGGCCTCGATATATTTCTTAACCGCTATTTAGAGAAACGATTGTGGCGTAGGCCTCGATGTGCGTTCTCTAAATATGCAAAACAAAACTCTTTTTGGTATGATCTAAGTCACAAATTAAATCCCCTAAAAAAACACCAACCAAAAACACTTCAAAAAACCTAATAAATGTTCAGACTTAAAACAAAAGTAAGGAAGTGATGCGAGACCTTGTAGTGGGTTCTCGTCATCATGGAATTACCCTTAAAAGACACAAACCAATCTCTTTTTCTTCTTTCTAAGGGCAAGTTATCTCCGCTCCATTGCATCCTAGGCTGTCCCCTTGTGCAAGAGCGTGAGCGTTAACGCCGCCCAACTAAAAAACACAAAAACAAACAGAAAATCGTGAGCCGAGCTACGGTAACTCTGATTCCTGAAAAGGATACGTAGGCAGCGGGGTAGGGCCCGTGCGAGTACAATTCTTTATTTTCCCTACATTTTGCATTCATTTCGCATTTAGACATAGACATAGTTATACACCCTTTAGATAGAAACAAACATAGGTGGATACCATCGAGTACGATGGGCGCGAGGGGTGCTAATACCTTCCCCTCGCGTAACCGACTCCCGTACCCTGATTCTCTGGTCGCAAGACCCTGTTCCTTCCTTTGTTAGGTTTTCTGATATTCCTTTCCCTTAGGGGATAAATATATTGGTGGCGACTCTGTTCATTTTTCGCGAGCGTGCGACACCTGGCTCTAGGCACCATAGCCTATAAGCTTTGACTCCTTCAGGGTATCCCATGAACATGCATTTCAGAGCTCTAGGTTCGACCTTGTCTTGCCTAATGTGAGCATAGGCTACACAGCCAAATACTCTCAGTTTGTCGAGATCTGGTGGATGTCCCGACCAAACTTCTTCAGGTGTCTTCATATCTAACGCTGTCGAAGGACATCTGTTTATCAGATATGTTGCTGTCGAAACAGCCTCAGCCCAGAACACCTTTGTTAACCCCGCACTAGTCAACATGCATCTGACTCTCTCCAAAATAGTTCGATTAAACCTTTCAGCCAAACCATTTTGCTGTGGAGTACCTGCAGTAGTTCTATGCCTTGCAATACCAGAGGCAGCACAAAAACTGTCGAATGCCTCATTGCAAAATTCAAGGCCATTGTCGGTTCTCAACCTCTTGACCTTTCTGCCAGTCTGATTTTCAACCAGAGTCTTCCAACTTTTGAAATTCTCAAAAGTTTCATCCTTAGTCTTCTGGATGAATACCCATAATTTTCTGGAATAATCATCTACTATGGATAGAAAATACCTTGCTCCTGAATGTGATGGACACCTTGCAGGCCCCCAAAGATCAGCATGGATGTAATCAAGGGATCCATGTGTTCTTTGTTTGCCTTTGTTGAACTTCACTCTGCAAGATTTTCCAAGTACACATGGTTCACAAAACTTCAGCTTTTCGACTTTGTCTCCACCAAGCAGATTTTGTTTCCCTAATTCGACCAGACCCCTTTCACTGACATGGCCCAATCTCATGTGCCAGATTTCTGTTTTCGACAAAGGTTTCGTGGATGCAAAATTTGTCGAACCACTTACAACTTCAGCCTCAAGGGTATACAAGCCTTGTTTCTTCACGCCTCTCAAGACTTCCTTCGAACCTTTCATGACTCTTAGGATACTTTTCTCTCCTTGGAAAACATATCCTTTCTTGTCGAATTCACCAAGAGAAAGCAGATTTCTCTTCAAATCAGGAACATACCTGACTTCAGTCAACAACCTTATTGACTCATCATGGAGCTTGAATCTCACAGATCCAACACCTGCAATCTTGCAAGCTTTGTTGTTTCCCAGCAATACTGATCCACCATCTTGATCACATAATTCCTCGAACAAGTCTTTGTTTGGAGTCATGTGCCAAGTGCACCCTGAATCCATAACCCACTCTCTTCTCGAGTCACTGCTTGAAACTACAAGAACATCAGATGATTCAAAATCATCTTGAACAATGGCTGCATTGCCATTATCCTTACCTCCATGATCTTTCAGGCGTTCAGGGCACACCTTTCTTGTGTGACCCTCCTTCTTACAATGATAGCATCGAATGCCAGATGCTTCGCCACTGTAAGACTTCGACTGGCTTTTGCCTTTCTTCTTGTCGAACTTACCATCCTTTCGTAAGAGTTTTCCTTTAACGGCCAAACCTTCGCCAACAGTCGAAGGTTTATGCTCCTTTCGTTCATTCAAGTCCTTAGAGTACAAGGCTGATTGAACTTCTTCAAACGTCAGGGACTCCCTTCCATACAAGAGAGTTTCTTTGAAGTGAGCATGTGATCGAGGCAAAGAACACAATAGTAACAGCGCTTGATCTTCATCATCGATCTTCACATCAATATTTTCAAGATCAAGAATCAGCTTGTTGAACATATCCAACTGCTCAGCCAATACTTTGTCTTCAATCATCTTGAATGAATACAAAGCTTGCTTCAGGTAGAGTCGATTTACCAGCGATTTGGTCATATACAAACTTTCAAGTTTCACCCATAACCCTGATGCCGTCGTCTCCTTTGATACCTGTCGGAGAACCTTATCACCAAGGCTCAACAAAATTGCGCTGTGTGCTTTCTCGATCATAGTTGTCTTCTCCGCTGCCGTTAATGCAGCATTCATGGCTGCCTCTCCCTTCAACGCTTCCAAACAACCCTGCTGAACCAGTAGGGCTTTCATCTTCAAGCGCCACAGACCGAAATCATTCACTCCGGTGAATTTTTCAATCTCATACTTTGTTGACGGCATCTTCTCCACGCTCACCGCACCAATTTGTTGTGAAAAACGATACCAATAACAAAGTATAATAGGGAATTATAGGGGAGAAGAAGAACACAATAATTGGTTATAACCGTTATTCTTTTACTTTCTCTTAAAACAAGATTACAAGTTTACAAGAATAACAAATAACCTCTCTCACCCTAAATTAGGATTTGCAGCTTAGCAATGATGAGAGACTAGTATGCTATTTATAATAAAACCTAACATACTAACTAATGAGCTTTTTCCACAAGGCCCATTACACAAGTCAACTTAATAAACAAGCTAACTTAACAAATTAGGGTTTAAACACTAAAACCTAATTTAACATGCTAACAACCCTAGCATCTTCGACACAAGCATGTGAACAACCTTCGACTTCATGCTTAACCCTGTCGAACCAAGAAGCTACCCTTCGGCCATACTAGAGTTCGATCCAAAATCTCACAATTATTATTATTATTATTATTATTATTATTATTATTATTATTATTATTATTATTATTATTATTATTATTATTATTCACTATATGTTAAAATTGGTTATTACAATTTCTCATTCTACTATACTAACTATGGATGTGTTTGGTTGCAGAGTGTTGAAGAATATAACAAAATCTATAGTTGCTATAGTTGCAAAAGAAGGTTAACTGAATAATTTGCATTTTTTTTCTTCATTTTTTATGTTTATGTATTTTTATAATTAATGTGTGTTGTGTTTGTGTGGGTAGGAGCTCATCATGTGGATCTAAGGTACTCAACTAAGGAAGATCCAAAGTGGCTTAAAGACATAAGGAAGCAAGAGGTAGAGATCATAGCAAGTTGGATCAAACAATACTATCAAGACATAGCTAAGATATAATGTGAAATTAAGGAATGCTTTTAATCTTTAGAGAAATTAATGACAGAAAAAAAAATAACACATAATCTCCACCATTTATTTTAAAATTTAATAGTTCAGATTCATTCTTATGAAATCTCCATTATTTATTTTTATATATGAACATGATCAAATGACACCAAGGTGTCAAACTTAGTAACATGACACCTCCGATAATTCTTTACGGCATATTCGTTTAACAAAATCAACAGTTGGATTGAAAGTTAATATCATATAGATTATGTCCAAAAAATTTAATACTGATCAGAAATTATTTGATATGTTAAAGAAAATGATCAAAATTAGCAGTTTTGTTAAAGTTTTGTAAGACGTTGGTTTTTATACATCTCGTTGACATATCAAATGATTTTTTATTGATGTTAAATTTTATGGACATGATCTATATGATGTTAGCTTTCAATCCAACAGTAGATTTTGTTAAACAAATATACGGTAAAGAGTTATCAGAGGTGTCATATTACTAAATTTGACACCTTAGTGTCATTTGATCTTGTTCCATAATATATATATATATATATATATATATATATATATATATATATATATATATATATATATATATATATATATATATATATATATATATATATATATATATATATATATATATATATATATATATATATATATATCACCCTCTTTTTATTAGGGGTGTTCGCGGACCGGTTTGCTTCAGTTTTGGGAGAATCTCATACCCAAATCAATGAAAAATAAATGGATTAGTTTGTATTGGATTTGCAAGTTTTTGTCATAAAGTCCAAACCAAACTGAACCAAAAAACAACGGGTTGGTTTGATCAGATAGATAAAAAACTACAAAAATATTTGAAAAAAATAATTTATTTACGGAAAATTGATATACAACACATTTGCACATAATAAGTCACATATTTTCGTAGTAATTTACAAAGTTAATAGGAAAATTGATGAGATTACAAATTTAGTGTTTTGGGTTGATGTTGGGCTCAAGTTTGAAGCCTATGTGGATATTTGGATCAATTTGCATCTTTTATTCTTTGTCTAAATTTTATCGATTTACTTGTTAGAAGAATTTGCATTTACTTGTTAGCATACTCGATAAATGAGTTAGTAGAAAAATAAAAAATACAGATGCAACAATTTACTCAATGCACGATTGATTAAATATTCTCAATTCAAATCCCTTTTTTAAATGTGTTTTCTAATAAAATGGAGTCTAATTTCAATATATTTAGTCTGAGAAATGTTTAGTCTGAGAGTAAAGAATCAAAATAATTATTAGACTGGTGACATTAGTGGTGTCGCACTTAATCAAAATATTTTTAAAATTAATGCCATAATTATTTATTGATTTTTCATCTAAACTCTTCTCGCACAACAACTATCTCCAACGATATATCCTCCTTCAAGAATGGGTATGCAACACTTGTTTTTGCTTAATGTGCCAAGATATAAAAAAATTTCAAGCAACTGGCATGTTGCACGGGTTGCTTTTATCTTTTCTAAATTCAAATTTGAATCTTTAAAGAATCTCCGTTTTCCGCCTCAAATTTAAATGGGATGGAGAATTAAAACTCAAATTCATTCGAATATTCCCGCTTCGCCACCACTCATTTAGTAAAATCAATCTTTTTAATAAAAATATTCATATTTTCCAAAATCAAATTATATTACATTATAAAACAATATCAAAAAACTTCATACATACATTTCAAATATTTTAAATAATAAATAAAAGTTAAATTATCAAATTGATCGCATATTTAATATTTTAAATTATAAAAAATAAATAGTAATATACATAACGAAATAAACGGGGGGGTTTAGGTGGAGTTCAAGATGGGTACTAGTGTCCCCATTATCCGACTCATCCAATCTTTTATAATCGAAAAAATTCAACTCAAATCCAGTCAAAGTGAATTTTCCCCGTCAACTTCGGGACAGATTCAGATGGATACACACGGATTTTGTTACAATGTCTAGTTGCACTAGTAGTATTTTAATATTTTACTTCCTGCAAACTCTAAATAAGAGTATCCTACCAAAGTGCAATACATCTTTTTAGGATAGTATAAACTCATATGTTGTGTATCAATAAGGTATTTCATTATGCATTTGATAATAAAAGGCGTGATTTTTTTGAGATTAGCTCAAAAATATACACACATAAAGACATTGAATTTGATATCAAGACGACTACTAAATACATAAAATAGAGAATCGATCATATCTCAATCGTTACTTTTTCTATTGACCTATTTCCATCATCTTTGTTGAGGTATCGTTAGTGTTTACAGCTACACGAGTTGAGATTTCTTTAACCTATTACAATTTTTTGAGTAGCTTTTGACAATATTTTGATTAGTTTATAAAAATATGTTTCTTTGTTTAAATATGTAAGACAAAGAAGTAGTATAGCTCAACCATAAGAGAGATTTCATCTTTATTTTACATATCATTTTAGAGAGGTTCAATATAGAACCAAATTAAAGCCTTCATTTTAATTAGAAAACAGGTATAACAAAAGACTTCACTTTATGAAAACACCTTATATGCTTATAAAAGCTCGCACATGCATATCTATCTGAGTTAAGACCAACTTAGTCATTTCACTATCAATACAGCCTAGAGTGAAAGGAACCCAATCAACCTTTCACAAGTCTCCATCTCTCTTGTTGTGGAAATGTATATAATATGTTCAATTTGTTTCTAGTATAGTACATTATATTGATTATTTATTCATGTCATGTAGTAATCAAACCATAATAACGCATGCAATAATATTACAATTTCCTTTTAAAGAGTGACAATAAGTCTCAGGAGTGATTGGGCCCTACTGGACTGTTTTATTGGGCCTCAAAATTGGCACGTGTCGTTTACTTCATTCAATCGCTCTCTTTTTGTTGCAGAGAAAGAAAATTAATCAATCTTTATCATTTCAAAATAAAATGGTATATAAGAGTATTTTTTTTGTCATATATGAGAAGAAAAAGAAAGAATACATGTAGGTCCAATTTTGTGTTAATCGAAAATTTTATTGAAATACTGAACTTTTTTCAAAATTTCCGAAAAAAATTACCGCAATTTTCAAAATTTTATCAGATTAATCCGATAGTGCATTTTGAAAAAAAGATGTACACTATCGAAAATTTGAGTATATTTCAAATTTTCCAATACAATAAAAAAAAATCAAAAAGCTATATTGAAAATTTCAAAAATTATCAGAAATTTTGTTTTGGGGCACCCCCAAATTTATTTATGAGCAATTTTAAAATAATTGAAAATGAGGGGTACCATATATAATTTGGGAGATGACAGATTAATTTCTTAATTTTTTTGAAAATTGTACATTGATGTTGTGGGCCATTGATTGGTTGGCCCATCCTCACGCCTTCCCTGAAATAGAAAGAAAATAAATTCAGATAGGCCAAGGGGTCAGAAAAAATAAATAGACATAGGCGCTTTGTATTTTTGAAAAAAATATAAGTAGTTACTATTTTAAAATTTAACAATCAAATAAAGCTCTATAAATTAAAAATAAAAAAGAGTTTAGCAGAATATGTACTTTTTTATGTCAAATAGTTTTGCACATCTCGTAATATTGTTGGGCAATTTGTAGGGTCAACTGGTCAACACGAAAGAAAATTTTTATATTTATTTTTGTATTACTTATAAATGATGGAGTATCTTCACACTTACACTATGGTTGGTTAAGGCGTTAAGGGGAGAAAGTGAAAAGAGAGAAATAGGTAAGAGAGAATGAGAAGAGAGAAAGATGTGAGCAATATAGTAAATTTGATAGATTATTTTTTATAGGGTTAAATACTATTCACCTCCCTGCCAAATTAGCGAGATTCGGTTTACCCCTTAAAAAGATTCTGTTTTCAGGAACCCCCTGTTCCATGCTATTCCATGTTTGGCTGACTGGGCGCTGATTTCTTTGTTTGGCTGCTGACGTGGCTTCCTTTTCTTTGTTTGGCTGATTTCTTTGAAAAGGCTGGAAAAATAACAAATCAAAAATTTGTCTCAGCCAGGTTTTTAACCCGGTTGCATGAGGTTATCATGGGAGCAAGCTACCAAACGAACTGCACATATTGTCTGTTATAAGTTATGACTTTGATATAGTTATACTACCAATACCAAACGTTAACATTAAAACAATAATTTTTTAAATTTTTTTTATAAACTAACATATTAATAAACTACCTATATATACCTATATATGTATAAAACGTTTTCAAAAAACCTGGGCAATAAAAATGTTAAAAATGTTTATTAAAATGTTATATTAAAAATGTTTATTAAAATGTTAAAAATGTTTATTATTAAAAAAATGTTTATTAAAATCATTATTTAAAATTAATAATATATAATGTTTATATAAAATAGCTGTACATATTAAATACATTTAAACATAATTATAAAAAAAGTTAATTAAAAACGTTAATTAAATATTTTATAAAAAAACGTTAATTAAAATAATTTTAAACATTAATAAATATATAGATTTAAAATATTTAAAATATATAGATTTAAAATATTTAAAATATTTAAAAACGTTAATAAATATATAGATTTAAAATATTTAAAATATTTTATTAAAAACGTTAATAAATATTTTATTAAAAACGTTAAAAATTTATTATAAATATTTAAAATATTTTATTAAAAACGTTAATAAATTTTTTAAATATTTCTGCTAAATATTTTTAAAAAATTTATAAATATTTCTGCTAAAAAAAATTTAAATATTTTTAATAAAAACGTAAATAAAAACGTTAATAAATATATATATAGATTTAATTAAAAAAATTAAATTTTTAACATTTTATAAATTTTATAACATTTTATAAATTTTTAACATATTATAACATTTTATAAATTTTTAACGTTTTATTTATATAATTATATAAAATTATTTAAAAAGACGTTTTAATTAACATTTATATATTAAAAAAAGTTAATTAAAAAAACGTAATTATTGAAAAAAGTTAATTAAAAAAACGTAATTATAAAAAAAAGTTAATTAAAAACGATAATTAAAAACGTTAATTAAATTATTTATAAAAAAAACATTAATTAAAATACATTTATATATGTACAGCTTTTTTAAATTATATATTATTGAAAAATAATAGAGTATTAATATATATAACTGATTTGCAATTATAAACAACAAAATAAGCATGGTTTGGTGGTAAGCTTGGGTTCGAATCCCAGGTTTTGCAACTTATTAATTTTCATTTTTCAAGTTTTCCAAATGCAGCAGCCATGTCATACGCCCAGCCAGCCAAACAGGTGATAGGGGATTCCTGGAAACAGAATCTTGTTTTCTAAGGGGCGAAGGCTAAATTTTTTGTGAATAGTATTTAACCCTTTTTTATAAGAGAAGTATAAAAGAAATAAGAGAGAGAGAGAGAGAGAGAGAGAGAGAGAGAGAGAGAGAGAGAGAGAGAGAGAGAGAGAGAGAGAGAGAGAGAGAGAGAGAGAGAGAGAGAGAGAGAGAGAGAGAGAGAAGTGTAACTATTTTGAAAAGTACAAAAATACTCTTAAATTAAAATATTAATGCAACTATTTTTATTATTTAAAATAAATTTTCTAATAATTCTTATATATATATAAAGATTATTTTCTATCAATGTAAATTTAAATATTTTTTTTTAATTTAATTAGTAATTATTTTTAAAATTAATTTTTTAAGTTAGTTATAAATTAATTGAATATATAATTTAATTTTTATCATTTTTTATAATAAGATTATCAAATATCAAGGAAAACAGTACAAAATGAGAGGGGATCAAACCAAAACCCTCTCAAGGAGATGTGAACATAAATAAAGGTAAATCTAGCCTATTCTTTACAAAATCTGCCCTAAAAAATAGGAATACTACTATAGTTAGTATAAGCAGTAACCGTTAGCCCTATGTTTGCCAGAGAATCCACACAGCTATTACCTTCTCTCAAAACGTGAGAGGCAGCAAAAGACATCCTACCAATGATATTAACACAATTCAACCATCTAGTACGGATTTGCCAAGGAACCAAAAGTGGTGGGGAGACAGTACGAATTACCGCTAAAGAATCGGATTCTAACCATATCTTCCTCCAACCCTTCTCATGGGCGAACTCGATAGCTAACATAGCACCAGTGAGTCGGCAATGAGAGAGTTGGAAATACCTAGGAAATTGGCAAAAGCACCGAGAAACCTACCTTCATTATCTCTAGCAATGCCTCCACAAGGCGAAGGACCCGGGTTGCCAAGGGATGCACCGTCACAGTTGAGTTTAATCCATCCACGGATGGGGCTGCCAAATAACTTCCACGTTTTTGGGCACAAGGAGGTTGGATATTGACTTTAAAGTCTTCAAAATCACAAAATCCTGCATATTAGTGTCTCCCGGAGTACTGAAGGTGTTACCAGCCAAACCACACGCTAAAGCAATACCCGCAATAGAGGAAGCCAGAGACATCCGAGTCTCTTTAAACCTGACAAAGTTACGGGAAAACCAAATAGAATTGATAAAAAAATAACCGCAACTTTATAAACAAGCATACATTGGGAATTCCATTGATTCCTTGTTCCACTCCAAATATCCTCCAAATTTGAGATTCTAAAGTCAAGATTCAGTGTCGCTGACAGCCAGCCCCACAAATATCATTGATTAGCAATACATAGTTAAAAGAATAAGTATTACTATACATTATTACATAAATTAAAATAATAGTCTGCATTGATAGATGTCCATGAAATAAAGGGTATATGTGGAAAAAGAACTAAAATAATTGTTATTGTTCATTTTCTTCTCAAATGTGCGGAGAGAGCAAAAGTGCATGGGCCCACAATATTTAATTTGTCGTCTCTATTTCTCTAATGAACCAAGTAGGAGAAGATATACATTTCTCATCTTAATCTCTCTCTCTTACATTTCTCTCTTCTTAAAATCACCTCAAACAAACAGACTGTTAGAAATTTTTCTTTCGAAGAAGAACACACCTTAATCACCTCAAACAAACAGATTGTTAAAAAAAAAATTGAAGAAGAAGAACACACCTTTGTGAGAGACACACCACATATTCACACAAAATTTTAAAGTAATAGATATATAAATTCTCTTACTTATAAATGTTTAAGTCTTCACATTTTTAATCAAAGTGAAACTTTTCACACTACTCATAATTTATAATTTTTTTTCAAGAAATATTACTATCTGGTTCACATAAAGTCAATTTGTAGCTGGTTCACATAAAGTCACATTTTTATCAATCATCAGTCAGTAAATAGTTTATAATATATAGTTAACGACTGATGATTGATAAAATTAACGGTTTAACTATCTTATAAATATAAAGTGAAATAAAAATATTTAATACATAATTATTTTATTTAAAATTAAAATAAATTATAAAGGATAGAGTGAGTTTTTGTTAAAATAATAAAGGTAAAAGTGGAAGAAAATATGATAAATTAAAAGTTATAAGTTGAAACGCTATTTGGAATAGCGTCTTGAAAATAAGTTATAAGTTACCCAAGAACACTTGGATGATGAGATACGAGGATCTCTTCTAGCTTAATCAGAGGTCCCGGGTTTGAATTTAGCCATGGGAGCGCAGCAGTGTTAAATTTCTAAGAGAGAGTTTGCCGCCTATTATGGTCCTACTAGGCTAGAGAGATTAGTCTTTGCAGTTGTGCGCAGAAGATACCCGGTTTATACTAAAAAAGCTATAAGTTAGTAAAATACTTCCTCATTTCTTGATTAAGTGTCGCTTTTATGTAAAAAAAATATTTTTTAACTGTCGTCTTCAAAGCTCAAGGTAACATTAAATATCGTTTTGTCAAAAATTACCCATACCTATTTATTATAGAGAGAAAAAGTCAAATGAATTAATAAATAATTAAGGGTATTATAGGTACAAAAGACAATTATTACTTTAAAAGAAGTAAAATTTATTAGCTTTTTTGGTATGTACAAAAAGTCAACAAAAAAAAAGACACTTAAAAAGAAACGAAACGAGTAATTTATAAACTCATGGTAAAAAGACTGTTACCAACAGACTAAATTGTCATATGAGCTTAGCTATAAGTTATAAGGTATAAACTCAAAAATGTATCTTACCAAACAGAGTCATAATCTCCTAGTAATTTTTATGAGTGAGTTGTTGAACTCTGCCTTTGTTTGTTGAAATAGATCTTATTGTTGGGGTAGGTTAAAAATATACATGTTAAAAAAGTCTCACATATCGCTAAGTTTTGTGAAGGAAGAGAGAGTCCAAGATCATATAAAGGATTCAAGTTTTTCGTTGCAAGATGCACAAATAAAAAACACTTTAAATTTGTATTTTACTTTTTATATTTTCTCTTATACTCTTTTCTTTTTGCTGCAATGTCAAGTTTTTCAAGTGTAATGAAGATTGACTTAGAGAAATTTGATGAAATACTCAATATTTCCTTGTGGAAAATTCAAGTCAAATATATTTTGATAAAATTAGAATTAGAAAAGGCACTGAAAGGAAACATTTCCAACATGGACATCGAGAATTGGAAGGAACTAGATTTGAGAGCTTTTAGTACAATCTGCGTGTCTTTGGTTAAGAATATTCTTGCGAATGTTCTTGGTACGTCCCCAGTCATAGAGCTTTGGGAGAAACTTGAAGGGCTATATAAAAAAATGGTATATCAAACTGTTTGTTGTTGAAGGAGCAATTTTATAGCTTGAGTATGGATGACCATGCGAAAGTATCTGATCATCTAAGTGATCTCAATGGTATTGTTTTTGAATTAGAAACTATTGGAGTCAAGATTGAAGATGAAGATAAAGTTTTGAGACTCATATGGTCTCTTTCATCTTTCTATGAGTATTTAAACTTGTATTGATATATGGGAAGGAAACTTTGAGTTTTGAAGAAGTTGCTAGTAAGATTATTTATGAAGAAAGAAGATTAAGGGGTGAGAATAATACTTCATCAAACTCAGTGTTGGTTGCTAAAGGAAGGTCATATGTGAAGAAAAACAATGAAATGGATGTGAGATGTTGGAAATATGGAAAGATTAGACATATAAAATAGAAGTGTCATGATGGAGCAGAGTCAAAGAAATGCATTGAGTAAAATACTAGCAATGTCTCCCTCGCTGTGGGAGGTGATGATCTTCTTTGATAATTGAGAAGTGCATCTTCATGACATTTTTCGTTGTCATGGAAACGAGTTATGTTTTAAATCATCCATCTTTCGGCTATTACGATGTTTTCAATTATTCTTCATGTAACGTAGGGGTGGCAAAGCGGGCGGCGCGCCCCGCCCTGCCCCGTCCCGTCATATGCCTGCAAAAAAAAAATAGCGGGGCGGGTTTTGGCGGGGCGGGCTATGGCGGACGGCGGACCTAAAATGTTAACCCAACCCGCCAAATTTTGGCAGGTGCGCGGACCGGGCCGGCGGGCCACAACCCATTTTACCACCCCTAATGTAACGGTATGTGTTTATTTTTAAGTGGTTTCAGCCCTCTCCAGGTCGCAGGTGCGGGATATCGAACCGTGGTCCTCCCTACCAAGATCAACGCTAATCACCAATAAACTATATTATTAAACTATTTTTAAAAAATAAAATATTTTTGAAAATCTATCCAATTGATTTATTTTTTTACAATGGAATAAAATCAACAACCTTTTTATCAAAGAATGCCTCCATACAATAAGTTTTTTTTTTTTTTTGTAATTTGTGCAAGTTTCTTTCAATTGGGGATTTGAACCAATTTGGTAATGAATGAAAAAAAACATTTATTTGCCATAGCAGCTTGTTTTAAGCCACATTTATTAAAATTCACATTCTCGTGTTTTGCACTTAATAAACAGAACAATGAACCTTGTATTCTTTGACAATAAATATCATCAAAAAATGGTTACAATTAGGATCCACTCCTAAGTTGAACCTGTTTTGCACCATGACTAAACTCACCTCATTAACTCAAACAAAACCAAAAATCACACCAACTCAACTGCAACGATGACCGATTAAAAGGTCGGGGACCAGTCATCTGATTTCACACCAGATCCTTGCTTTCATATCAACAATTTACACAACTCCTTCACACTACAATAACACTCTTTACTCAACTACCTTAATTAACTTTACCTATAGTAACTGCACTCTACATGTAAAACGACGCTTCCTTAACTAATCTCCTTGCTTGTAATTTCCGCACGTCCCGAGAGGAGTTCCGAAGCTTATAAATTTATAGGAAGCGATGGTCTAGCCAGGGCTACATTTGCAAGAGAACGTTTGGTGGGCGGAATTCTTCGGACTTACTGTAGCTGTCGATGTGCCAATTTTGTAATAAAAAAAATTCACATGGATTGTAAAAAATAATGACTTAGATTAGGTCACGTCATAAAAAATGAAAAATTCTTGTCAAGTTGCCAACTTAGGGGTTCAAAACAACATACTTTTTACATTATAAAGAAGAAATTCAAAAATAAATTATAGGGGAGTAAACAAAAACTCGTTTTTATTGATTTTTGAACTATTTTAGCTATTTTGTCGATAGTATAATTCTCTTGAAGTTTTTCTTATTTGGTTGTTGAGGTGATCTTGGTAAAATTTCGGTTTGGTTTTTAAGATCAACTGGTCAAAATCTCATTCATTGTTCGTAAGTTTAGCCTGTGAAAAACTCCATTTGATTTAAGGGATCAGTCTGTCAAAATATTTTAATCGATTGTAATAAGGTTATTGGGTATAACCTGATAAAAGCTCAAAAGATATTATTAGTGGTACCCTAAAAAAAGTCTTGATCAAGGGAGTAGACAAAGAGATTGGTCAAACCTCTTTAAACTTTGGCGTAACCTCTCTTACCTCTCTTTATTTACTTTCAGTTATTTACTTTCCTCTGCATTTCTATCTTTTCATTTTTCGCTGCAATTATCTCTATTTTTAACTATACTAACATAAATTCTTGTTTTTTATTAATTAATTTTAATTCAATCACGATTTCTTCGTAACCTTGGAGTCACTTGTTCAACATTATCTTTGTTGATCCTTTTATTGAGAATATGTGGAGTATTATGGCGATCCTTAGGGGATTTGAGCAGGTTTCAGGCATTTGAGATAATTTTTGTAAGAGTAGTTTGATATCCTTTTTTGGTTTCAGCTAGTGAGTTCTTTCATTGCAATCTAGAGTTCCTTTCTTTCAAGTACTTAGGGATGGTCATGGGAGTTAATCCCCTACTTAGAGGCACGTGGGATTCTCTAGTTAATTTGTTATTTAAGAGGCTCTATTCTTGGAAGCATATATTTGCTAGCTTGAGGGTCGAATGGTCCTTTTTAATTTTGTGTTGAATGATATTCCTATTTTTTTCTTATCGTTCCCGAAAATGCTTGTGATGGTTTGGAAGAAAATAATTATGATCCAAATGAGGTTTTAGTTGGGGGAGTTAAAGGTGATGCTAAGATCTCTTGGATTAAGTGGTTTAATGTTTGTTAGCCGAAGTTTAAGGGAGGTTTAGGGTTAGAGATCTCCATTTGGTCAATTTAGCTCTCTTTGCCAAATGGAAATGGAAACCGATCTCGTATATTTCTGGTTTTTGGATTGATATATTGGTAGTTAGATATGGTCTTCTAGTAGTTTATTCATTAAGACGTGGGAGGGATTTAGGTTTTTGATGATCATCATCATCCTCCGGGTGGAAAGGAGTATCTCATCTTAGGTTCCAAGAGGATGATTGCGTTAATTGATTTGTAGATGATATTGTTAAGAAAGTGGGGTCAGTTTTGAGGGGACCCATGGGTTGTAAATATTTCCTTCAAGGTTAAGTTTTCTAAGATTTTTATCGTATCTAACCATCTAGATGGGTCTATTGGAGAATTAAGTTGGATGGTAGGTAGGATTGTGTATTGAAATTTTAAGAAGACCATTCTTTGAGCATGAGAACCTTCTGGTTAATAGTTTAATTTATGTTCTTCATAGTTTAACTTTGAATCAAGAAAGAGACAAGTGGAATTTAAATATGATAGATATGGTATTTTATGTAGTCTTTACTTATCAAGCTCGAATAGATCTTAAGATTTCTTCTGCTCATTTTCCCGCGATTGAGATCTTGATATCACCTTTCAATTGAGTTAGTTGTGGCTCCTCTATTGTAGTATTTTCTTTTTATAACTCTTCTAAAATGAGTTCTCTTTTATAGAGAATCTGTTGTTTATAATGAAGATGATTGTTGCCTTGATAATATCTCTTGTCCTATGTGTGAGAGTTCGATTGAGTTGGTTTCTCCCTAATTATTTGATTTGTCTTTTTATTGAATCATATTGAGATTGGTAAATACTTCTTGTATTTCCTGATCTCAACTTTTTATACTGTTAGAATTTTTTTTATATATTATTAATATATTATTTTATTATTAGAAGAATATAAAATAATTTAACGATGGCAATATCTATACATTGTTTTTGTTCATATATTGTACTACTTCGACCTAATTTATAAGAAAAAAAATTTTTTTGGTTTATTGAATAATGAATGTATCCGATTTACATAAAAGACAAAATACATTCATTATTTAATAAACCAAAAAAAAATCTTTACATATAAATAAATTCAGAGGGAGTAAGTAAGTTGTAAAAATTTGTTTTAGGAATGTATGTATGAAAGCCACAACCAGGAAAAACCTCTCTGGTCAGGTTTCCTACGTAAGATAATATTTTTAGTCTGACCAAAAATCATAATCATGCTTGCTGGGTTTAATTTGTTCACAAACACACACGTGTAAAAACATATACGAGAGGTGATCAAAATTTATATTTATAAGTTTAATCTATCTTATTAAATAACTATAGACTTGAAGAGAATAAACAAACAATGTAGATTAATAAAATAACAGGATTATTTCAAAAAGAAAAGCAATTGAGAAAAAATAACTTTAATTTAATATGATAATAATAATATTAATATTATTATTATTAATAATAATAATAATAATAATAATAATAATAATAATAATAATAAATAATAATAATGTATTAAAGGTGTAAGTATAATATAGGGGTAAATTTGTTATTCGTCCTCATAAATATACTTATTTTTAATTTTAGTCTTTCTAAAAATTTTTAAAAAAAAATTAGTCCCTTTTAAAATCTTTCATCCACATTTTTTATCTCTTCTGCTAACGTTTGTCCGTTGACAAAGTTGACGACATGGCAATGCTAGCGTGACAAAAATGTTGACATGTCATATGACATTTTGTTCTCATTTAATATTTTTAATATAAATTTTATTTATAAGAACAAATATTTTGTCGCAAAATATGTCGTCGCAAAATATGTCGCTAACATGAACGCCATACAAAAACTCATAAATCGCAGCGAATTTGTAGCTAATTTACAGCTAATCAATACTTAATTCCTAGCTAATTCAAACACGTCATTCTTATGACATAAACTTCTTCTTTTTTAATGATTTTTGCAAGAAAGTTTATCACATTATAAGGATCTCTCTCACAAAAATTTATTTATTTTTGACTTGAGTTGAATTAAATATAAATTATTTTACAAGTCAAATTTCTAAAAAATTAAAACAAGGAAACATTATCATATGATTGAGTTTTAAACTATTATTTAACAGGGAGTTTATATCGTAACATAAATAAAGTTTCTGCAAACCTTCATTACATTCTGAAGAAGTCTCAATTTATTTTAATTTTTTATCAAACCACATGTATGTGTTTCGATTGAAAAATCAAAATAAATCGAGACTTATTCTAAATGCCATGAAACTTTACCGATAATGTTTATGTATTATTATATAATTCTATACAAAGTATTAGCTTAAAAATCAATCGTATTTCAATGTTGCATTGTTTTCATTTCATGGAAAACCGCCACTTAAAAATTCTTATTTAATTCACCTCTTGCCGAAAAAATTCAATTTTTGTGGGAGAGATCCTTATAACGTGAGACAATAATTTGAAAAAAAAAATAAAGCATGTCAGCCATTTTACAATCAATATGGTTAAATTCATCATTTCGTCACTTGAAAAAAAACACATTTAAATGTGTTTTGATCAAAAAATTAAAATAAATCATGTAGATCCTTTTCATGTGTTGTGATATAACTCCCTGCAAAATAATAGCTTAAAAATCAATCATATGCTAACATTTTCCTTATTTCTGTTTTGAAGGAAATTAACTCATAAAAAAATCATATTTAATTCATCTCAAGTCAAAAATAAATAAATTTTTGTGAGAGAGATCCTTTTTATGTGAAAAACTTTCTTGCAAAAAAATCATGAAAAATAACGAAGTTTAGGTCATAAGAATGATGTGTTTGAATTAGCTACGGATTAGTTGCAGACTAGCTACATATTAGTAAAGTTTAAGTGAAGCAAGCTCATTAATTTTTCTAATTGTTCTACTGAGTGACCTTATTCAACCTTCCAAAAAGAAAAATATTATGTCCCTACTGCAACCTCTACCTTGATTAGAAAGATAAGTTTGTCACGATTAGGAGTGAGATAATACTTTAATGGTCAAATGGGGCGACAGGTGCTTCCCGCTTCCCATTATCATGTAGGAGTGACTCAAAGGTTTCCTCATGATTCTCTTGTGATGACCTTAAACTCTTTAAGCGGGTAAGAATGGCAAAATGAGTCAGTCCCATTGGTCATGCCCATTTTACACTCAATTTAGTGCGGGGTGGGCCAAGCGTTTAGTCAGGCACTCTCTAATGTGTCCGCCTCATCTCGCCGTATTTTTTTTGTGAGCTTTTGCTAGTGCAAACACTAACATAAATTTTACAATTTTAGGCTTAAAAGTTGCAATGTATGTGGGTTTGCCCCGTTCTGCCCTCACTTTTTTAGGGTTATCCCTAGGTTTTAGGCTCGCACCCTCAACTATGCACGCCTCTCCCCTTCTTATTTTTACGAGGGCTTTTGAGGGGCGGGTCTAAACGTGGTGGGCATACCCGTTTGCCACCCTTTCAAGCGGAACATGGTTCACAAATTGTCGAGCTCTCAGTATGTGTGCTCCCATACCTTGATCTACTTGGATCTAAAGGGTGATGATAGCGAGATATACTATTATTTAGGTGAATTTGTTACTAGAAAACCTTTGGGATTGTTCCTTGAATATTTTTCTAACAGATTTTCTCTTCTGTCTTTTTCCCAGGTAAAATGTCACTAGTCCCTTTAGCTAAGAGGAAGGAGAGGCTGACATCCGAACATTCCCTACCCTCCCCAATCGCTTAGTTGTCGAGGCTTCAAAGGAGGCCTCGAAACACCTCGAGGGTCGCCTAGTCTTTGACAAACCTTCCTCCAAGATTCTCAAGTAGAGGATGGTTCTTCTCTGGTCCCTGGGAATAGGCTGTTAGCAGCCACTTCAGATTGCAAAGATAGAGGCGAGACCCGACTAGTTATGGATGGTTCTTACCCTTTCTCATTCCTCTAGAGAAACGCTCTTTTTGATGTCGTTAAGTTCATTGAGAGCTACCTCCCCTTCCCTGAAGATTTTCCCTCAGATTATCAAAAACTTCATAATAAATCATCAAAGGAGTTGTCCAATATGGCAAAGACGCACTTATTAAGGATTCTTCTGACCAAACAGTTTCAATAAAAAAACCATGCCAAAGATTCAACAGGAGAAACATGTCGTTAAAGTTTCCCCATAAATATTGTTATGTAAAAAATCAATAACTTCAAAAGTCAAACAAAGACAATTTTTAATATTTCTACCTTAATAGTTAATCACCTTTGCACTAATACTAAATTTACTCCCTCCGTCTTACAATAGGTGTCCTCTTTCCTATTTTTATTTGTCTCAATTTATTTGTCCATTTAGAATACCAATGTGAAATTTATTACTCCCTCCGTCTCATAATAGGTGCCCTCTTTGAGATTTTCACGTTTTTAAGAAAAAGAATAGTTATGTTGATTTCAATGATAAAATGAGTCTAATTTACTAAATTAACCTTATTAATAATAGGTAGTGGAGTACTTAAATGAATTAAAATACAATAAATAAGGGTAAATTAATGGAAATAAATAATAAATTTCACATTGTATTCTAAATGGACAAATAATTTGAGACAAATAAAAATAGGAAAGATGACATCTATTGTGAGACGGAGGGATATTTCTTTCCACTAACTTGCCCTTATTTATTGTATTTTAATTCATTTAAGTACTCTACTATCTATTATTAATAAGGTTATTTTAGTAAATTAGATTCATTTTATCACTGAAATCAATATAATTACTCATTTTCTTAAAAAGTGTGAAAATCTCAAAGAGAACACCTATTGTGAGACGGAGGGAGTAATAACCTTTAATACTAATGATATTTAACTTTAACATTTAAAAAAATTTTAATATAAAATTTAATTTATATTTTTTTATCAATTTAATAAAATTAAATGTTAATGATATTGTTAATCGAGAAAAATTAAATATATTTCTTATCGGTTTAAATATAGTAAAATAAATTAAAATGTTTTATAATAGAGTAAAGCATAAATTTGAATTTAATTGGAGATGAAAATATAATTTAATTATTTTTTATGGAGGGAGGCAGTTATATTTTGTAATATATTTAAAATAGATAAGATATTTTGATTTAATAGAAAATTGTAGCATAATTTAATCATCTTTCCAAATGAAATATATTTATTTACTTTTGTATTTATATTACTCAATTAGTTATGCCTAATCACGGGCTTGTAATTTTGGTCAGTTTAGTTAAATAAAATATTGAGATATTTTTATGATATAGATGGCATGGCATGTGGCAGATTCTCACACCCAGCTAGTTATAACACAGTCTATGTATTTGTTGATTCATGATGGTCAAGAATTTCCATGCACTTTGACAACCAACACCTTTTGGGAGAGTAATATAAAATATAAACATGTGACATTGTCAAATGACACAATGATCCTAGAATTTAAAAATAGATCTTGAGTTCGAGTTTTGTGAATAAGAATTATTAAAGAGAAGTGATTTATTAAAGATGGTCATTCAAATTATCAGTCAAATTTACTGATAAAAAAAAGTTATTAACAAATAATTTACAATAAAATTAGTGGGTACAATTCGAACTAATAACTTGCTTTCAATAAAAATGACATAATTGTTCAACTTAAATTCATATAATAATTTGTAGCTTTATTTAAGAATAAAATTTACTAATTAAGTTCAAACATTCTTTATCATATTATATAGAAGAGGTCTAAAATGGCTTTTAAGATGGGTTAGTAAATTATCAATGGTTGAAAATCCCAAGGGTTTCTTTAGTCGTGGAGGTTTTTAAGAGCTCTCAAAGTTTTGAGTTCAAATTTAATTAAGTGCGAACAATTTTTATAGTATTATTTAGATTTTAAACGAAACCTCCGCTAATGGACGGTGGAATTGGTTTATTTGGTACAAGTTCGAAAATAAATCATATAAAAAATGTGAATTTCGCTTATATAATATCAAGCTCTCTAAATTTTGACATCTCACTTAAATCAATCAACAAATTATGATGATGTGTCACTAATAAATTAATTCTTTTTTCTTCTTTTTATAAATTTATGTTGTCACTTTAATAATAAACAATTCACCTTATTTATTTCTCTTTCTCTTTTTATTTCTCACTCCATCCTTTTGATAACAATGGCTTCATCTTTCACTTTCTCCCTCTCTCACCAATCTTTACCTTACCTCACCTTAACTCATTCCATCACTCGCCCTCTCTCTTCCTTCAAACATATTTTTCCTCTACTCACCAATTTTTACCTGTTTCTCCCTTTCTCTAATTTAAAAATATGGAGTCGAATCTTCTTCCATATATATCTATATGGAAGAATGATTCTGTTAGTGCATGAGACACTTTAAGTGAGGAGAGAAAGAGAGAGTAATAAGAAAATAAAAATTATATTATTCATTTGAATGGTATAAATAATGATACAGACTATGCCTATTTATGTACAACCCTAATTGGACTTGGGCTTACACAACTTGAATTATATTTGATATTATTAGATTAGATTAGATTTGATATTAATTATATTTAATATCTCAATAATATCAATCTCAATAATGTCTCAACATATCCCCCATAATCCAAGTTGTCGAACATACTCTAAAAATAGTCAATTTGAACTATTCATAATTTCTTTCTCAAATTTAGGAATATGTCGATCTTCAATCCTTTGTTGAAAATATCAGCCTATTATGCTGCACTTGAACAATGTCTAACTTCAAGTTCACCCCGATTTATCTTTTTTTTCAAGTGAAATCTAGATTCGATATGCTTACTCCTTCCATGCAAAACTAGATTCTTCGCCAAATTTATGGTTGACTTGTTGAGGATTTGCAACACAAGAAGTTTCTTTACTTCGAGCTCCATTTCTTCAAGTACCGATCTAATCGAAATTTCTTGACATGCATCATAGAATTCTGTTATATATTCAGCTTTACACGATGATAATGCCACCACAGATTGTTTCTCCGTACACCATGAAATTGGGGCACCAAATACTTGAAAAAAATATTCAGTTGTGCTTCTTCGATCTTTCTTATCTCCACACCAATCAACATCTGGAAAAAAAGTAAATGTTGCTTCTTTGCCTTCAGAGTTTCGTCGAAATAGAATTCCATACTCTATCGATTCTTTTAAGTATCTTAGAATTCTTCTTTCATCCTTCACGTATGACACCTTTGGTTCACTCATGTATTTGTTCTCTAATCCGACTGCGAAACCTATATCAGGTCAATTGTTACACATATACCTCAGAGATCCCATAACTTTTTACTATACTCATCGACAAGCGAAATAAAATATTTGTTTCTGGCAATGGTATGTTCTTTGAATGGACCACATACATCTGAGTGAACCACTTCGAGTATGCAGGGTGATCTCATTGGCATAGTCGAAATGAAAGAATTTCTCGATTGCTTTTCGACTAAACAACCTTCAGAATTCGACAGGCATCTCAAGACTTGGAATACCAGAAACCATATATTGAGTAATCAGTTTATTGAGTGATCAAAAATTTAAATGTCTAAACCTCAAATGCCACAACCTACTATCCTTGTGGTCACCAAACAGTTTTTATAAATTGTACTTCAATCGAACCAATCAAGGTCTTAAATGTACTGTTCTTCGACATAGGAGATTTCAAGACCAAATTATTCTGGATGTCGAACAATTTTAAAACTCCATCTTTTGTGACAGCTAATAAACCTTTTTTGACTAGTTGTCCAACACTTAGCAGGTTACACTTCATTCTTGGTACATAGAGCACATCTTTGAACATAACTTTCCCTCCATTACTCATTTGAAAAACTATGTTGCCAAAACCTTTTGCTTGCAACGAACTATTATCAGCAAGTTTTACCTTGCTCTTCTTCAACTCGTCGAAATCTGTCAACCACACTTTTTGATCAGTCGTGTGATTCGAGCATTCTAAGTGGAGAAACTAGATCTTGGATTCGACATGATTATCTGCAACTTGCTATAACCACCATAGCTTCAGAATCATCTTAATTTTGGTGTGCAAGGTTCGCTCCTTCGTCCTTTCCTTTTGTCGATCTATTGTCTTTCCTGTACCAACAATTTTTAGATAAGTGACCCCACATCTCACAGTGATAGCACTCCACACCTTTCTTATCTTCTTTATCCTTTCGATAGTTTCCTCCTCCTCTTTTCGAGGACTCAGAAGTTCTATCATCGACCTGATGCTTGTGAGGGTTTGACCAAGACCTTATCTGATGCTTGTAATTGCATTATTTTTAATTAGCTATTCTTGTCTTGAGTCTTGTCAACTTTGCCTTTGAATTTGTTGGAAACACCATTCTTTTTACATGACTGAGCATGCAAAGCTTGTATCGAATCTTGAACTCATTTAGACAATCCTTATCTCATGCGCTTCCAACGAACCAATCAAATCTTCCAGTTTTAGGGTTTCAAGTTAATTGGATTCTTGAATAGCTACGATAACATGATCAAAGTGAGAGGTCAACATAGGCATTACCTTCTCAACTATCATCTTATCAGTTAGGGTTACCAAAACCCTTCATGAGATGAACGGTTTTTGCACCTTCGACACACACTCTACAATTTTTTCGTCTTCTCCCATCGACAACAATTCATATTGTCGATGCAAGATCTGCAAGTTGACAATATTGACTTTCTCACCTCCTTCATAATACTTTACAAAGATATCCCATGCTTCCTTCTTCGATTCAGCATAAGAGATTCTGTCGAAATTTGCAGCATCAACTGTCATTTGAATGTAATAAGCAGCCTTGCAATCCTTATTCGTGGCTTCGTTGTGGGCTGTTTTCTGTGCATCGGACACATTTGTAGCCAGCGCTTGAACACCATTGGTAACCACTTCTAGGGTTTCATGAAATCCAAACAGATATTGCATATGTTTTCTCAATCGAATCCAATTCTTGCCGTCAAGCATTGGAAGAGAATTCTGAATGCCATTAGTACCATTCATCTTTGCAGCGATAAATTTGTGTTCCCTAGAAACACGACCACTGGCATGAAGTTTTTGAAAACACGATCAAGAACAATAATCATAAGCTTTGGATACCAATGTGTTAGTGCGTGAGGCACTTTTAGTGAGGAGAGATAGAGAGAGTAATAAGGAAATGCGGAGGTCAAAGGTTCGATACCCAGTTTTTCAATATTTAACCACGGTTGAAAGTTACAACCATATTGAAAGATTTAGCGTACCCTATTTCATCAGGAATATAACTAGCAACTAGCAACTGTAGTGATATGTTCACTTGATTTTATTATAACATATATGGCTTATTTCACCAACTTTCAGGACCCAAGCTTTCTCCACTAGACCACACGGACGCACACATGAACAACATGATAGCTGCAATGTCCAAATAATAGCATTATCAATATCATAAACAATAACATTAACATTAACATACCTATACAAACACATCATACAATAACACAAAAATCAACATTTATCAAAAATACTTGTGTAAACTAAATCATAAATTTATGAACAAAACAAAATCATTTATGAACAAATAACATAAACAACAACATTTGTCTACAAAATCATAAACTAATATTAACATAAACGCAATACGTTTAACAAACATACCTCAACAACAATATTTATCTACATACCTAACATAAGCATCAACATACTTCAACACAAACAACATTTTATGAACAAAACCATAAATTTACCTAAACATAAACAACAACGCATCTCTCAAACATACATCAACAATAACATTTATGAACAAAATCATAAACAACAAAATACTTTAACAATACAACCACATGCCTCAACAATAACTTAAACAATTTACATACCTAATTATAACAACAATAAAATAATGGAGTTTTGAAGAAGAAGAAAATTTACATATGTACCTTTACTTGGAAAAAATTGTGAAAAATGAAAACAACAATATGAGCTTGCATGTTTCGTGAACTCTTTACTTGATTCATACTAGTTTGTGAAGTTAAGTTGGAGTTTTGCAAAGTTAGCTTAGAATTTTGAGAGATTGGGACATGACGAGAGTAGTTAGGGTTTCACACTTACACCATAGTATGTTATGAAGTGAAATAAGTTAGATTAATGAAATATATTTCACAACAATTGTTAAAATTAATCGTGATGGTTTGTCTTGATATTTCACCACTGTTGTATTTCTGGACCGTGTTGACAAATTTTTAATTTTATTTAAATTAAGAAATAAAGAGAACACGCCTTTTTATTAACTAAAAACATAAAAATTACAGGTGTTGGATTTCGAAACATGTGACTATTAACATATCACAACGGTTGAGAATTGTCACTAGGATTATATGTAATTTAAAAGAAAAATCTTTAAAAATGAAATGCACCTAATAAACATATATTACATCGATTGATTATGCGACCGTGGTAAAAAAAAAAGTCATGGAAGATGTTTTTATAGTAGTGATAAAATTTAAGGAAATTTCTTTAACCACCTCCCTATGGGGGTCACCCCCAGCGAAAACCCCACTTTACCCCTGCTTCGGAAATGCATTTCCGAAATATTTTTTTCTAAATTTTTCCAGACTTCGGAAGTGCATTTCCGAAAAAATCCCGAAAATTGGGATTTTGATTAATTCGGATATGCATCTCCGAAAAAACAAAAAAATCTAAAAATCCCAAAAATTAATTTTAGGATATTAATTAATTCATATATCATAAATTTGATATAATTTATGAGTAATGAATAATAATAATAATTATATATTTTGATATAATTTATGAGTTATGAATAATAATTATTATATATTTTTATTCTGATTCATATTTTAAAATTTAAAAAAAAATTAATTAAAAAATTAAAATAATTTCACTTACAAAATGAGTTATAATTTTTTATTTATATATTTATAATAATTATTATGTATTTACAAAAAAAATTTAAAAAATGAGTGTTTTCATTTATATATTTATATAATAATTATAAATATATTCATATAATAATTATAAAAATTAAAAAAATGAGTGTTTTTATTTATAATAATTATCATATATTTATATATTTATATAATAATTATTATATATTTATATATTATATATTTATATATTTCACTTACAAAATTAATAATTATTATTATATATTTATATATTTCTATTCTGATTCATAATTAAAAATGAGTTATAATTTTTTATTTAGTTTAAAAAAATTAAAAAAAGATTTTATCTTAATTTTATTTAATGAATAAATTTTATATTTAATTCTATATAATTCAAAATTTACTTACTAAAATAATTTTTTTTTAAATTGTTTAGGAAATTTTGATTCACCTTGATTTTATACCTATTAATTGTATTGATTCACCTTGATTCTAATTTTTTAATAATTATTGAATTCTTTCAGAAGTGTATATCGGAAATATTCCAAGACCAATTTGGTCTTGGAATATTTCGGATATGCATCTCCGAAGACACCCCTCTCCCAAAAAAAAATGTTTTCGGAAATGCATCTCCGAAAACCCAAAAAAGGGTGTTTTCGGAAATGCATTTCTTAAATAAGGGTATTTTGGGTTTTTCACCAGAAGTGACCCAGAAAATAGGAAGGTGGGTAAAGAAATTCTCAAATTTAAACCAATTTTCTTGAAATAGACCTAATTTATTTAAGCAAAATCGACTAGGTCTAACCTACTCACATATTAGTAAGAGATCGTGTAAAAAACCATGTTTAAGGGACTAAATTACATTTAAACTATACTATAAAATATGATCGTTTGTATTAAAGCGTAAAAATAAAATAAAATAAATTTAAAAAAAAAAAAAACCAACAACCTCTATGATTATGCCCGTGTCTCCAACATGTACTTAGACTAAAACAAAGAAGTTCAACCTTTTGCAGGACAAGAAAGGGTGTCTAAATGAATCTACCTGGAAACTTACTGAGGTGAGTTTTTCTTGTCTCCAACTCATACAAAAGACACAACCCTAACTATTAAATATATGTTACTCAAAACAATAGGACCATTTTTCTTCTCTAATTGGACAAATCAAATCTCATTACTCTCTATACTTTTAACCCTGACCCTTCTCAATTTAATTTGAAATATAGGAATGGACAAACATCAATAATTAAGTCACACACGTGATTAAATTAGTATTATATTCCTTCACTCATCAGGCCCCTAGAAGATAATAGAATAAAATTTGGAGAGACTTGAATGAATGATACTATGGTATGTACATTCATATGTACAGATACAAAACAATTTGGAGAACCTGGACCACCCCTTTGCCTCTGTTAGTTTTTTTCTTCAAATTGGTCACACAAAAATTTCAAGTTCCTCAAATTAAGTCCATACCTGAATTTATTAGCATAGAGCACACTACATTATTAAATACCTACAACATAAACATATACGCAATAATATCTAGTTGAAATAGTAAGAGTATGTTCACTCTTGATCAGAGATCTTAGATTTGAATCAGTCTGAACATTCAGCCATAATAAATTTTTTGAAGGAGAGTTTCGCCATATACTCCTGGTTCTATTTATAAAAATAAATTTACTTTTTAGGTTCATTGAAAAAACAATGATCCATATATAGTTTAGATATATTAGTTATTCAATATATTTAAAAAAACATATATTTTCTTATAAATAAGACCAAAGAGAATATTATACATGATATTTATAACTCTATAGATTAGTTCTGTGTAGTTATAGCCGAAAAAATATCTGATTTATACCTAAATGAACCAAAAATATTAAACCATAGTTTCATAATATCGGTATACCCTGTGACCTCATCTGAAATAAATACCACTATAATAAAGTATTAAGTTATTATAATATAGGCCGGTTAATGAGTAATTAACCTCCACGAGATGCCCCTTATTAGATGTTAATCTCTGATTTCTGTCAATAAACATATATGTTCGGTCCAATTCATTTTTATAATCTTAGATTAATCATTTCTCACTTAGAAGTAATACAAGTGTAGATCTTTGGTGAACCCATTGTATATCACACTTTCATTTATTAGATTGAATAAAAGAGAAACAATAAGCTTAGACAATAAAAGAGAAACACAGAAACAAAGTACTATATATATAGTACCCAACACAACCACATAAATATACTCTTTCTTCCTCACGTTCTTGTAGTATAACAAACTCTAACACAAACACACAAACAACCTTCAACCACTCACGTACTACACAAATATGTCAATACAAGAAACGACGTCGTTATGGTGGACTACTCACCAACAACAACAACGACAAGAACGACAAGAGAAGACCAAGGGTCATCAACAAGAGGAAGAAGGTGAATTAGACGACGACGTCGTTTTAGAGTCAATGATGAAACTGAAAACGGCTTCAGCTTCGGTGTCTGCGTCGGCGTCTGTATCAGAAGAAGAGAAAGAAGCTATGTTTGAGAAACCCTTAACACCAAGCGACGTTGGGAAGCTGAACCGTCTCGTGATACCGAAGCAACACGCGGAGAGATATTTCCCACTCGACTCAGAAGAAACGAAGGGACTTCTACTGAGTTTCGACGACGAGTCAGGGAAGTGTTGGAGGTTCCGTTACTCGTATTGGAACAGTAGTCAGAGTTACGTTCTTACCAAAGGTTGGAGTCGTTATGTGAAAGATAAACGTCTTGATGCCGGCGACGTCGTTTTGTTTCAGAGACACCGTACACATCCTCACCGGTTTTTTATCTCTTGGAGGCGCCGCCATGCTACTGCTGCCGCAACAGCGACGGTTCATGCTGGCCCTAGTACTGACGGCAATGGCGCTGTTGCTTCTGTTGGGTGGTCCAGAGGACTCTACCCTGCGCATCATCCTTATCCTACGCATCATCACCCTTTCTCATATCATGCTGCAGGTTTTTACTTCTCTAACTATCTTAATAAAATCGACATTATTTAAAATTATTTAAAATTTTAATTTTCTAACATATTTAGCATATTAAAATCTGTAAAGTTTTTTTTTTTTTCATTTAAAATAGAGTAACTTCCAGTTATTTGGGACAGGGAGGAATAGCGTGAAAGCTACGCGCTTCTGTTTTTGTTGAATTAATTTTGTTTGTTGTTTTTGTTGTATTTAACGTGGTAAAAATAAAACTAATGTTATTCCAACTAAGGACATTGTTTTTGTTTTGTTTCTTTTGTTTGTTGGGTCTTCGTCAATAGAAATTTAAATGCATTTTCCGTATTTTATTTATTTATTTATTTTTGGATTGAAAATAAAAGTATGGGCATTTGCACGTGTTGTAATTTGACAGGTGAAGGGACCCAAAGTCAGGACACAAACGCACCTTGTGGAAACAATTCGAGTACTTCCAGGGTGCTGAGGCTGTTTGGAGTGAACATGGAATGCCAACCTGATAATAATATTAATGATTCCGAAGCGGCAGAATGCTCTTATAATATGTCACAAGGACCACAATTCTACCACCACCTCCACCGTCAACCACCGTCAAACACTCACCATCACATGCTACGTCAACAACAACCATAGAATCAATCAATTTCTATAAGACATGCTCACTCTCCTAACTAGATTCTCTCTTTTGTTTAATTAATTTTAATTATTATTATTATTAGTAGTATAACTAATGACTATGTCATTAACATGATGCATGAAAGGAACCGTTTCTTAATTGTTTATGATTATTATTATAAGTATAGTATTTAGGTTCACGTTGAAGATTGTAGAGGATCTTTCTTGTCTTAAATTCAGGAGATGCATGTAAATGGAAATAGTTTGTTTATTTGTTTCGTGAGATTTTCTTGTTCCCTATCAATCAAGCAAATATTCATTACTTTCTACTATACTAAGATGTGAATGCCAGAACAGACACCTATAATTTGATTCTTTTTCATTATTATAATTTATAACAAGTTACCTGGCGCTGGCGCAGTGTGAAAACGATGTGTTTGTTGTAAGCATAAAATAATATATTTTCTTAGTACTAGTACTAGTTTAACTTGGGTCATGTGATGTTTAAATGCGATGGAGCTAAAGTTTCATCAAACCTTGGAGTCAAATTAACATACATAAAATAATCTCATTTTTATATTGTCCACTTTGCATGGTATGCTTATGAATCAACTCATAATTGGAAGTGTGATGAAATATGACGATATTAAATTATGAATTTTTCAATTAACGTTTGTGGGCCTTAAAAGCCTTGATTAAGAATCATCATTAAAAAAGATAATGAAGTTTATTATTGAAATTTGAAGGTGGCTTTTCGGGTAACATTTATACTATTGTAGAACTTGATCTAAAACTTTCCAGAAGCAAAACTCAAGAAATGAGAAAGTATGGAAGTCAACTAAGTAGGTTAGGCTTTTAGTTGTGGTAAAGATATCCTTCTAATTAGTGTCTCTTCATGTCACTCTCAAGTAGTTTATCCCTCTTCAGTATCCCAACACTTCATAGTTTTCCTGAATCTCAGGGATATCTTTCCTCTTTGTGCTTTGGGATTGGATCCTCCGTACTAAAGGAAAGAATAGGTGAAATTAAGTTCAGTCTTTGGAAAAAGTGTAGGAATACAAATACAAAAATCATATTGCATTAGTTCCTTTGTTAGAAATTTTTTTTATGCTTAAATTTTGGTTAGAGATTAAGGTGTTTCAAATTGAGTTTTAACATTAATACTCTATAAAATCTCTCTCATAAACCAATTTTAATATCTCTTACCATGATAAATTGAGTTGCAAACCTACATGGAATAACTAGAAGAGTAAAAATTTAAGAGATGAAATCAAGCACAAAATTTCTTATAACTAAAATAGTAAATGATTTGAAATTTTTAATAATATTTAAATTGAAAACATTACATACTAATAATATTTTTCATACATTAACCCTTAAACAATTTACTTCTTATATTTATTTATATTAAGACTGGTGATCTATCTCAATTTAGAGAAATTAAAATTTAAAATACAAATTATTTTAGAGAAAAAATCGTCAAAATAAACTGATAAATTTTTATATATTATACAGATACAAATGAGACTAATTATTTTTTTATTAGTGATGTTTATTGTTTAAAAGAAACAAGCTAAGAATTAATTTGTGGGCTTTTGGGCAAAATCCCACATTTCAAGGGGTGTGTCAAAAAGTGTATGTAAACTTTTACTAATCTGTAGTGAAAAAATGTAGTGGCAGGAATCAATAGTGAGTGGATATGGGATTGCAACAGGTTTTGAAGCAAATGAGAAATCATAAAGGACAGGGACAGGTAGATAGGACATCCCAGAATTGACTAAATTAACCCACTTGTCAGGTTCCTCCCCCCTCAAACCCTACCTAAAAGGGAAAGAGAAATAAATGGTGTAGAAACATAAACAGAAAGAGTTGAAAAACTAGGAAGGAGTAAAGAAACTAAATCCCTGAATTTCATACCAAACTTTCACACCAAAAGAATAGCAATGAGTAAACCATAGGTGTGTAGGGGTTAGTATTGATGGGAAAAGAAATGAAAGCAGAACCAAGCAAGGGTATGGAAAGAAAATTAGAGTAGGACCCAGTAATGAAAACTAGGTGACATCATCACAGTGCCTATATAGAGAATTTAGGCCATAGGAAATCAGAAATGAGGAATCAATTTTGTACTGTTGGGATTCTGCCTGAAGATTTTTCACAAGGATTCATCATCATATAGACATGGGAGGAGGTAAGAAATGTTGCCAGTGCAGTGATGGTGTGCTCCTATTTGGCATAGGTGGGTAAAGTGAGTGGGTGGGTAAACTTGACTTTTGACTTCAAATATCATACAATCAAAATATGTATAGGCAATAATCAAACCAACACAAACCACATGCTGCAATATGCTTCCAGCTCAGAAAATCATCTGCACTAACATCTCAGCCTCAAGTAATACTATAGATTTGCAGCTAAAGAAAAAAAAAGTGTTTGGGTGATCATGAGTATGACCAGAGGGGATACTTTTGGTATATGCTTATGGGGTCCCAATGTTTTGAATTTTTGTCTATATACAAATTTTACCTCCCATGAGTGTATTCGTGTAATGACAAGAGGGTGGTTATCTTCTGCTCATTTCTCATTTGTCATCACTGATGAGAGAGTTTAAACATGTGGATGAAAATCAAGTGAAAAACTTGAGCATGTCAACAGGCCATGGTCCCCCCCACTCTGTTGTGGACAGACCTGTTTTTATATGGTCTGTTTTTGTAGCAGGTGTAGGTTATTGCAAAACTACAAAACAGCACGCTTTGAAATAAAAGGGAAGAAAGAACGTTTACCATGTAACTGACTAGGGTAAAATGTTTAGGCAAAGATGGAAAAAAGAAAGTGAGACATTATACCAAGAAAGAGACAAATATATCCCTAAAGAGAAAACAAGTAACACAGTATATCACTCAAGGCTACTTACAATGAATAGTGTATAGAAGTTTTATCCTTTTACTTGTTGGCTGACAAACAAAAGGCAGAATGAGTGATTGATTTCCACCACTGAACCTCTACCCTAAGTCCATAGTTCTGTACAAGCAGTGCAAGTTAATTTCTTTTCATTTTATTCCTTCCCTTATCCCTATCTCTCCAACACAGTGGTGATATGGGTTCTAGGCACACAAGAAATGTCCAAATTTTGGGTACAAAGTGAGGTATATAATATATATCATTCAGGAAAAGTACGGTTTTACTGACTGAAATTTTTGCTGTGGTACAAACAACTGCTTGTATAAACGACAAGGTAATGAGAAAATGGGAATGTGACTTAACAATGAGGTGCTTTTGATCAAATGATCCATCACACTGAATTACTAAAGCAAATTCCTACAAATTTAAAAATCCAGAGAAAGAGAAAGAATAATTCAGCAATGTTTGAGGACCCAAAGAAGAGAAGAGCTTCAACTGATCACTGTGTTTAAACAGTGGCTTCATCAAAGCTTTTAGTATTAATCAAGTTAGTGCAGAATAATTATGCAAAAGAACGACAGGAGTGCAGAATACCTTTATGAGTAATCAAATACTGTGCCATGTGATCATTGGGGGCCCATAAAGATTTACACAACAGGCCCATTGTGCTATGCTTGAGAAGGAGTCCAGTGTCTCTCAGTGGCTCAATGGATCTTCAAGTGGGAGGGTCCTCAGATATGTGGTGTTTGTTTGGCATTAGCTTCCAAATAATGGCCAATCAAAGAAATAAAAGAACTTTACCTGCAGGAGTGGTATAGTTATTATGATTAATACACTGCAGATAGCTTGAAAGGAAAAAATTTAAGAGAAATAATGTGAATGTATCCCTTTAATTCACTCCACTAAAGACTAAACAATACTTTGAAAAAGTAAAGGGGGGATGAATCTCACCATGAGCCTCCTTTAGGACATGGCACATAGTTGGGAACTGAAAATTTTCTTCCAGAAGAATAAGGCACCATATTCATATCACCTGAATCCTTTTGAATCTAGAAATCTATGTCCTAAGGCCTAACCATAAGCAGATAAGCATCTTTCTATTAAAAAATGTATTGAAGTAATTACTTTTTTCCAAAATAGTAAAACTATTCCCTCATAATTTAGAGAAATTACTGTAGTTGCATGCTTCATTAGGAAAGTCCAATATAGCAGGCTTTACATCCAAAAGCTGAAGGCAATAATATTATGTGGGGCCTTCATTGATCTTATCTTTCACATTATCTCAACCTCCACGATGAAACTAAAACTACTCACCCTAAAACTGTTCAACTTAAAACTATTCAACCTGCATCTCATGGTCCAATTTTTCTTCCACATACATGTGCAGAAGATTACATACCGTGGTAGAAGTGCTGCCCCCCAGTCTCAAGCTTATTATTGAGCACACGTGTAGTCAGCAATTATTGTAAAATCCAAAAGAATTCCACTAAAAGAATTGAAAGCACAATCTACACTAATTAGCATTAGCCAAAGATACCATGCACCCAAGTCTAGAAGCAATCATATAGAAAACCTATACTTAGGCAGATGCATTCATGTATCTATAAGATAACAGAAAAAAATACAATTGTGATAAGTTGATGAATGAATATTTGAATTCATATGGTGATTCTTTCACTGTCCATCAATGAGAAGAAATACGGGGAGAACGAAATTCAAAGCCCCCTAGCTCAACTTTCATAGAATAAGTAAGTTCAGCAACCATTGATTACAAGATCAAAATCACAACACTAAGACCTAAATATACCATTTGGTATAGCTGCTAAAGAAGGATGGAATCAACTTATGCCAATGCTAATATTTCTCGGAATAAAGAAGCACGCACAACTTCAAACTTCGTAAAACAAAAAATTGCAAAAACAAAATTCTGGTGCTACCACAGTATACCAAATGCACTAATTTGGAACATATATAATTATATTTTCTCAGTGCGATGTACATTGAAACCCTTGAATTTCCATAAATAGACTAATTTCTAGTCTGGTTCTAGATGACAGGTAGCTAAGCGGGAGAAGACATTCAAGTTGATTTTTTTGATGCATCGGCATTTTCTTCAGTTTTGGAATTTTCTTTCTCCACTACTTGCAGAACACCCTCTTGATATCCCTCTATAAAACTCTTCATAGCATCTCTGTATGCAGAAGCTCTGGTCATATACACACGCTGCAAAGCAGGTCTGAGAGTCTCCATGCCCCCTCTAGCAGCTACAGCTGTATTTTACCCATTAAAAGATACAAATGGATGGTCAAAATCACCATCACAAACTTACAATTCAAAGCAATGATTTGAAAACGTAACCAGAAAAAATCGTTACAAAACCAAAAACAAATATAAAGGACAGGAAGGTTATAGACCCTAAAAGTCATTATAGCAATAAAATCTATACAGATTTTGCCTCAACGACAAGAACTGAGAGTTTCACTCTGAGCTCCAGGGGTTGCACACAAGGTTTTAAATTACAATGACAGTTACTATAGTTATATTATGATCTCTGTTATTGAGCAAAATTATGGACTAGTACAGTCATTGTTTTCTGAAGCCTTCAAAAACCTTTGCATTGTAAAAACAATTGCAATACAGACTGCAATTTAAAATCATGACATACAAGTTAATGAAAAATCAGACTAATTGTTCATGTTCGTCAAAGAGTTATTTTGGCCCTCTAAGAGAAGGTAATCTTTGAGTTGACGCTCAGCATCTTCCTAATTGCTTTCAAATTTCAATTAATGTTAGACAACAATGCACTGGCTGTATTAGATTTTGTGTGAGACATGTATGGTTTGATTAAATAATTATGACAAAACTATAAATAGACATAAAAAACAACTTTTTAAAATTTTAGTGACAAACATCATTCTACTTTAATACGCTATAATAATCTTAATTTTAAGATGCTATTGAATCCAAATGGCATAACAGAATTAAACCAGAGAAAGAGATGGTGCTATAATAATCTTAATTTTAAGATGCTATTGAATCCAAATGGCATAACAGAATTAAACCAGAGAAAGAGATGGTACCGAGTTCCTCGAGTATTGAGGGTTCTTTATTTTTAGCTGTTTCCTTTATAGCATTAGGTTCATCCGTCTTGGAGTCATTTGGCCGAAGATCAGGACCAATGTCACGAACCCAGCTAGCAGCATAAAGCCTAGTAGCTCTTTTCAAAACCTGAAGACTGAATGTGAGGTAACATACTAACTCGACGTGATAAAAGTTGGAAGCATTTATTATTAATGGAAAACGGCATACCCAGATGCGCTGCTCCCAGGTCAATTTGCGGCGCGTTTTAAGGTTAGGAGGATTGGGCAAAGAGGACGGAAAAGCAATTTCTTTGAGATCATAGCGAATGTAGTCATAAAGTTTCCTACACACAACCCTCACTTTCATTTCACACCTCCAAAACTAGCAACTAGCAGAAGCACAGTAGGGAGATGGTTAGAGGGGAAATGAGACAATGGCTCAACTGAATCATTGGTTAAAACAACCCATGATATGAAAGCTAAAATCTAATCAATTCACTGGGACTTTTTGTTTTATGTTTTGAAATTTTCAAAAATGAAAATCAGTTTTAGCTGAATTTTGATAAATTTTAAAACTAAAATCAGTTTAAGTTTTGAGAAAACAAAACCAGAAATCAAAGTCAACAAAAATATCATTGAAACAAAATTTGAATAACAAAATGAATGCAACAATAGTGAAGAAGAGCCAAATCAGAATTTCGCAAAGAACAATTAAGAATAAAATAATTGAAAACATATAGGAACACAAACAAGCAAAATTTGTTAGCTTTGTTTCAATCTAAGAATACCATGTGTGTAAGAAAGCATTGCCAATAATCCAAATGTTGGGGGTTTGCTGGCTAAAATCATGAAAGCAATGTCAACCGTGAAAGAAATCTCAATTATCCTGAATGGTGTGTATAAATCAATACCAAATCAAATTGGAAACCCACTCAACAGTAACAATTGAACACACAAGATAAAATCATTGAAACAAACCTGGGAGTACAAGACGACACGTAGCACACAGTAGAAGAAAATCGAAGGTAGCTCTTGAATGATGGCAGCAAAACTTTTTGCCGGAAGAGAGACCGATATAGGGCCTGTTTGGATAAACAGCTTCTGTTAGTGCTTATGACACAAGAGCATATGGCATAAGAGCTTATGGTGATAAGCAAATTTGCGTTTGGATAGTACATAATAATAAGCACTTGTACAAAGTCAAATGTTTAGATGTATAATTGCAAAAGTACTTATAAATTTTAAAATTCAACAAGGAATAGCATGGCATAGCGGAGGCAGAGTTTGGCGCAGCACTTTTGGCCCACGAGCCGCCAATAGCGGATGTAGCGGTTGCTATTGCAGCCCCAAAACGCCATCGCAATCGCTATTAGGGTTTCAGGGGGAAAATTCTTCAAATCCTTTTTTCATACCCATGTTTTCTTAAGGGTATACATGTCAATTCAGTTCGGATCCTTTTAAGAGAAAAATAATGTTATTCATTCTGTTATATTGTTCATACTTTTGACTCAGTTCTGAACACCAATTTACTACAACTCTTAATAGAAATATATAACATCAAACATTTCTAAAAACAGAGGAGACAAAAACATAAATACAATAATTTAATTTGTTACAATGTTTTATTGGAGATAAATCTCTTGATTCCTTTCAACCTTTTGTTTAAACTTACATCCACTACTAGAAAATTCGCTTTTAGTGACCGATTTAGTGACCAAAAAATTTTGGTCACTGTAGTGACCGAATTAGCCACCGATATATGATATTCATGAGCCAATTTTAATAGGTCACTAAATCGGTCACTAAAATACATTAGCCACCGATTTAGAGACCAAAATTTAGTGACCGAAATTTCAGTCACTGTAGTGACCGAATTAGCCACCAAAATTTGATATTCATGAGCAAATTTAAAGAGGTCACTAAATCGGTCACAAAAAATATTTTTTTATGCAATTTAATTTATATATATAAATTAGAGACCGAAATTTCGGTCACTAATATTTTTTATTTTTTTTTATTTTTAATCCTCTTTATTATATTATTATTTCCTTTCCATTTTTTTAAAGATTTTAATTCTCTTTCAATTTTTAATTTTTAATAAAATTTTCATATTTTTTATTGTTTTAACATATAATATATTTGTAAAATACTATATGTATATATGTTTAAATATAAAATATAACAATAGATGTAAAGTGGTGAAGGGGTAAGTTCTTCTTAAAATATGTAGAGGTCACAAGTTCGATTCCTAGGTATCACAACTTTTGATTTTATTTTATGAAAAAGACTACTAAAATCGGTCACTGAATTCGGTCACAAATTCGGTCTCTAAATTTCGGTCACTAAATTCGTCGCAGATGCTTAGCGACTAGCACTTTTTCAACCAAAATATAATGGTCACTAAATCGGTCGCTAAACGTTTTAGTGACCGATTTTTAAACATTTTTGGTCTCTAATTCGGTCACTAAAAGCGAATTTTCTAGTAGTGATCTCTGACTTGGTGCTACCAGTCAATTAGAGAACAGGGTAGCTGCTAGATAGCAGAATTTCTACAAAAAGATATTACAGGCACCATACTACATAAAACTCTTCAAATATATTGGGCAGCAGCATGGTCTATCTTTTAATCCAACATAAAAAAATAATATGTACTTGATACTTAACTACGAGTTTCAAGCAAGTGTCGATTAGAGTTCAAATATTACATGAATTTTGAGAGGTAACGAGTGATGTTGATCCTTTCCTAGTTGGCATTATAACTAGATAATAAGAAAACAAAACATATTCTATCTTCTCATATGAAAAGCTCAAATACATGAATTTTACAAGCATCGATCTTGATAGAACATTATGGTGAAAGTTGATCCATGTAGCCGACCCCATTTAGTGGGATAAGGCTTGGATGATGTTGTTGTTGCATGCAATTTTCTCTGAAAATAGTCACAAGTGTAGCTCCTATCAATTACATCTCTAGTTGTAACAAGTCTGGCCAAACAAATTTAGCTAACCCTAAAACTAAATCCCTAGAACACAATGGAACTAATTATGGTGTGCTTGATCATAAAAAAAAAAACTAATTAATTTCTATTACAGAAAAACAGAACTAGGAACACAAGACCTCTTTTCACAAACACATGTCAAAGTAACTATGTTTGATCATTGAACTCTATTACACAAACATACTTCAAAGTAACTATGCTTGATCATTGAACTCTATTACACAAAAACCCATTTCATAAAAGCTATTTGTATTGCATCCACTTGATTCGGTGGAAATTGCCAAATCGTAAAACCATTTCCACGATCACGTTCTAAAGAATTTTCAAAGTCACGGCACTATTCGATACTTGGACTCTCCAGAACTGTTTGAGGTTTGGATGTCAAAATTGTAATTTCTTCATCTATTCCATCTCTTTAGCATAACAGATAAAAACCCTAAAATTAGACTATGCACAAAGGAGGAAGAGGAACATACCAAACAGATAGAGAGCGAGACTCGGAGATGGAGATAGTAGACACAGTCAGGCAAAGGTTCTGGCGACGAGCTTGGAAGCGACGGTGACGAGTAACTTTGCAGGAGGAGTTGAGGAGAAAGTTTGGTCTCAAAAGCCCCTTCAATGGCTGACTGGGAGAGTTACCGAGAGAGAGACGAGAGTCGTGATTGAGTCTTGTTTCATCTTGAAACAGAGCGAGAAAGCCACTGCCGCGAATGAGAGAGAACGACAGGGATGTTTGGTTTCGATTGTTGTTGTTGTTGTTTATTGCTTTGTTCAAATCGAAACAGAGAGAGGAAGGAGAACGTACGGTACGGTATCAAGAGAAGAGTACATTGGGCCATAGATCCTGCGGTCCAGCAACTCATGTTGCTATGAACAGGGCCCATCGCCCCAACCTCTTCAAAGTTCAAACCCTCCTTTTGTTTTGATTTCAAGCCTAATTTTCAATAAGTGGTGGTTTTCACAATAAAAATCATCCAAAATAATAAGTAAAGATCATGTTTATTTTAAATTCAAAATTATTTTCAAAAAAATAAAAATATTCAAATTCATCACTATATTTTTCGTCCAAGCACGAAGTTTTTCATTGCTCAAGTGCAAATCTCGCCCAAGTACGAATCTCATTTCAAAAGTTTGTCTTTTCCGCCCAAGTGCGATTAGATCCATTTTCAATAAAATCAAAACCCTAAAGCATACTTGGTCCATATACCAAGTCCTACCCATTGTTTTGTAAGTCGATCGCTTCATCGCATTGCCATCAACCTTCTCCTTTCTCAAAGTCAAAAATGATTTTCAAATTTGTTTTCAAACACTTGATCTAACGTTAAGTTTTTTATTACAAAACCTTTTTCTCAATTAAACCAAATGATCGGGTGACAATTGGAGTACACCTCTTGAATACCTTGACCTTTTGGATTAAAACACATTAATTAAACAAGGACAACAAGTGACAATTGGACTCGCTTCCTTTTGAATACATTGGGTAAAAAATGCGCTAGAAGAACAGCTATGCTCAAACCTTTATTAAGAGTCCGCAAAGATCATTTTTACCAACTTGGATAACAAGAGACAATTGGATTTGCATCCTTTTGAATATCTTGGGTGAACAACGCGCTAGGAGCACACCTATGCTCAAAATATTCACTAAACATCCATTCTAAAATCAATCAACCCAAAATTTGGGTCCCATCGAGTACGATGGATGTAAGGGGTGCTAATACCTTCCCCTTGCTTAACCGACTCCCGAACCAAAAAATTTGGTTGCGAAGACCATCTTATCCATTTCATCTTATTCTTTCTGCTGATACGATAAGTGATGATGATATTGTTGTGGAGTGTATTATCTACGACCAGAGCGTCCACGAGTTGATTAAAGACACATCATCGGTCAGATTCTCATTTGAGATTATTGATGGATATCTGCAGTGGTATTATCGTGTGCCACATCCTCAGTTGGTGTCGCCCCCACGTGATGCACGTAGAGAGGTTCCAGGTCCTGAAGATGCTTGAACGTCCAGAATCATCTGCTATAGTCTATTTTTTAATGTTTTAGACTTTTAATGTTTTAAGTTTTAATGCTGTAATGTTACAATCTACCCAAAAATGGTATAATTCAAAACTATGTTATAATAAAAGCTCGATGTTGGTAATAATTCTTAGTGAAAATATTACAACTAATTAAAGTACGGTGGTGATAACAAATCTAAGTCACTTATTCCAAACTAACATATGATGGTATCATAGGCGAAAGATGTAGCCAATATTGAAGACGTCCTTCAAATCCTAACATCCAAGATGTCGAAACTTGAGAATGAAACTTCTTCCAATATATCGTGACGCGTGGCAATGGGAGCCCATCTTTCATATTAACCTGATTACAAAGTAATTTAAATTATTTCACATATAATAAAAAATTAAAGTAACTCACATATTTAAAATAAAGATTACTTGAATCCAACGATCATTGTTGACAAGCTCAATTCAGTAAATAGAGGCAGTTGATGAATGCGGGGTTGTCATAGGAAATAAAGTCAAACACAAGTTGCCTAAATGCACAAGAATGACATTATAGCGATTCACTGTCAAATAACCCATGTTTGGTAATGTCAACCATTTCTCTTGTGGCTGAAAACCAATATTATCTATCATCAATCCATTTCTCACTTCGGATAATCGATCTCCGAACAACCTCTCATACAAACCCTTCATGTATTTGTCTCTTATTTCCATGTCCAAGTCTCGACGAACAATTTTCCAACCATCCTCACTATACCACTACATGGGTTATTTGACTCTAAATCTGCAGTTACCATATGATTCAACATTAAAAACCTCTGTAATATATGGTCTAATATGACTTGGAAACTGAAAAGTGAAATCATGCTTCTTGAATTGTGATTGCTTATTTGATTGTGATTGCTTCTTAGAAGTTTGTGATGTTTGACATAATTTTTGTGAAGATTGAGATGTCTGGTCAACATACTCATGATATGAAGGATCCTTATAAACATCATACCCATCCGGTTTCTTCCATTTTTTCTTCACTCCTCGTTTGGTTTTATTTTTTCAGGTGGTGGACACATTGAAATTGTCGTGGGATAAGCAAATTCACAAACCATACTTTTCAATGCTCTTTTCCCAAACATCTAATGATTTAAACATTTTCCATAATTTATCTATTGCAATACTCATATCCACCTCTGAACCATCTTCTTCATCTACTGACAACTCCCCTTCCATACTTAGTATCCTCCATTGAAGATGAACATTTTTTATATGTATTAGAATTCCAACAACAATATATATTCCCAACTCATAAGCACAAGGTAAACCATAATTTGTCGGGGTCCGTAGAACTGGCCCTGCGCCTACTCAACCATCTATTTCTAGTGACAACCAGTCGGAGCAAGTCGTCCAGCCCGTAGCTGGAAAACCTTCGTCTCAACGGCTCTAGCGGGGAAACCATCTATTTTTTATTTGTTAATTACTTAAAATATTTATTTTGAATAAATCTAATTATTTAATTATTTTGTATTATATTTTTTATCCAGCTAAACATATCTACTTTGATTAAAACACCAAAGACTTGATTTATTTATTTATATTCTTTCAAATTACTTTTTAATTGTCTCTGTTTTTCAATTAGTAAACCCAATAACCAAGAAGCCCAAAACCCAAACCTAATTCCCCAAACAAACCAACAGACTCGTGCTTCATCCAATTAAGCCTCTCCGACGATGCAGATCTTCGTAAAAGAGTCGTCCGATACCATCGACAATGTGAAAGCCAAAATCCAAGACAAAGAAGGAATCCCACCGGACCAGCAACGTCTCATTTTCGCCGGCAAACAGCTCGAAGACGGCCGCACTCTAGCTGACTACAACATCCAGAAGGAATCCACTCTTCACCTTGTTCTCCGTCTCCGCGGTGGCGCCTTGCATTGCTCTCAAATGGCGAAGCTCATCTTCCTCTTTCTCACTCTCATTCCAGTTCTCTGCACTTCCTTCTCTCCTGATAAACCCTCAGATCGTCGCATCCTTGTCTTAGTTGATGATTTTGCAGTCAAATCTTCACATTCTCTATACTTCAAATCTCTCCAATCTCGCGGATTCGATCTCGATTTCAAGCTCGCCGATGACCCCAAAATCGCGCTCCAGAGATACGGACAGTATCTCTATGATGGATTAGTTTTGTTTTCCCCAACAATTGAACGTTAGTTTTGCAATTTTTTATTTTTCCCCATTTTTAATTGGTTGTTAGATCTTAATCTTTGTTACTGTTTTAGAAATGGGTCTTTGTTAATTTTTGGTTTTAGGTTGTTTATATTTTGAATTTTCCATTTTTTAATTTTTGTAATTTGTAGGTTTTGGTGGATCTATTGATGCTGCTGCTATTTTGGATTTTGTTGATTCCGGTCATGATTTGATAGTTGCTGCTGATAATAATGCATCTGATTTAATCAGGGAAATTGCTACTGAGTGTGGAGTGGACTTTGATGAGGTGATTGTAGTTGAATGAGTTTTTGTACATTGACATTTCTCAGTTTTGTGTTTATGTTATGGTTGTTCATTGTTCAGTGTGCTTGGATGCTATTTTTTGTATGCTGGTTTAGGTCATATATCTAAAATAATACTATCTCTTTACTTGTGTATTTTTGTTTGTGTTATTTTTTCCTAGGATTATACTGCTGTTGTTGTAGATCATGCGGGATATGCAGTCTCCTCTACTGAAGGGGATCATACATTGATTGCTAGCGATGATTTCATTAAGTCTGACGTGATCTTGGGAAGCAAAAAAATTGAGGCAAGTTTGTTGTTAATTTACTTGTTAACTGCATTTCGCTCAATTAAGGGTCAAGGCATAAACATTTAGCTGATTTTATGAAGTTGTTTTTGTTTATTTCCTTTTTCATTTTTTGTTCTTTGTTTTAAAGGGGCGGGAAGTGGCTTGTTAGTCACAGGAAAATGCTTCTTATACACTGCAATGTTTTTTTTAATGATTTTCTCATTACATGCAATGCAACAGGCTCCGGTGCTTTTCCAGGGAATTGGGCATTCATTGAATCCTTCTAATAGCCTGGTAATAATGATTCCTAATCTTAGTTCACATGCAATCATAAGACTTAATGGGTTGATAAATTTACATTATTTCGGTTGTACTTCTCTCATTAATGTATTTCAATTCAGGTGTTGAAAGTTCTATCAGCATCTCCTACAGCTTTTTCTGCCAACCCAAAATCTAAGTTGACAAGTCCTCCATCACTACTTGGATCTTCAATCTCATTAGTTTCAGTTATACAGGTATATCTCTTTCTCCTATTGTGTATGTGTCGTTGTATTGTTTGCTATCCTCTTTTGTACTTTTCTTGCTTATTGCTTTTGGAATATGCATGGAAAGTTAGATTCTCAATTTTTTTTTTTTATAATTTTGTTTGAAATTACCCATTTCACTTGTGCAATAGTATAAATGCAAAAATATATTTGTTTTTGAGCATCTGGTTCTGGTGTTAAGTATGAATAGAATATTTTCACCTTTATCTTGTGTTTTCATTTATTGGACACACTTTACACATATTTTACTGTTCATTGCATACTGTTCTGATTTTTAAAGTGATTGATTCTGAAACTTACTTCTGATTCCTCATTTTTTATTCCCATTTTAATTGTCAGGCTAGAAACAATGCTAGGATATTGATCTCTGGCTCATTGAGCATGTTCAGCAACCGGTATGAAAGACTCACTTGACCTTGTTATCCTGGGTTTGATGATGCTAAATATGTAACCTCTGAAGCCCATTTTACTTTCAAAAACAATGATTATTTTGCAGATTTTTCAATTCAGGTGTGCAGAAGGCAGGCAGTCCAACCAAGTGAGTAAAGTGTTCAGCTTTTTTATTTTCCATCAAATATTTGTCTTACTCACTACTGGAGAACCATACCGTCTCTCTTATGGTTATTGTGGGTCAACTTACACTATCTCCAACCTACACTAGCCAATATGTCTCTTGTCGTTCAGAATATCAATTTTAGTGAAACATACTTTCTATTACAAAAAGTTAAGCAATTTCTGTTGTTTATCTATGAATAACAGACACGTCAAGTCAGGCAATGAGCAGTTCTTGACTGAACTTAGCAAATGGGTTTTGCATGAAAGAGGTCACCTCAAGGTAAGAGACAATTACTTCAGCCAATTTTGTTCACTTGTTTGATATTTGACATCATCAGTTAGCATCACAACTGTTAATTAATATGCTGTTGCTTCATGTTGACATTTAGGCGGTGAATGTGCAACACCACAAAGTCGGGGAAACTAATGAACCATCGATCTACAGGATCAATGATGATTTGGTAGTTTGAATATTATTTCATTACTGATGCATGCCATGTTTTCTTTAATTGAAAGTTAATATTCGCTGATGCTTGCTTCTCAAATCCTTTTAAAGGAATACTCTGTTGAAATTTATGAGTGGTCTGGGACAACATGGGAACCTTATGTTGCTGATGATGTTCAAGTTCAATTTTACATGATGAGCCCCTATGTCTTGAAGAATTTATCAAATGACAAGAAGGTTCTTTTGAAATTTCTCTTGAACATAGGCTTATTTGGTTTGTAATCTCTTGATTGCAACTCACAGCATTGCATGTCCTCTTTCAGGGTCGTTATTTCACATCGTTTAAGGTTCCTGATGTCTATGGGGTTTTCCAGTTCAAAGTTGAGTATAATCGACTTGGATATACAAGCTTATCTTTAGCAAAGCAGGTAATTACCGATCCTCTAATATTTCAATATTCTTAAGATAATTACTGATCCTCTAATATTTCAATATTCTTAAGATGTTGACCAATATGGTACATAGCTATCGATGTAGCCTATATACTTAAAAAATGGAGATGTATCGGTGTCCGACATGTTTCCAATACCCATACACGTCTAATACTTCAAATACGTACTAATAAGTAATAAAGTATCAAATACATATTTTCACCGATTCTTCTCAAATACATATGTAATGCTTCTCAGAAACATCTTTGATCTTCTTACCAACTAAAGACACAATTATCTTCCGGATAGGCGGATACGATACATTTTCCATTTGTCATACTAACTATAGACACAATGACACACTATTCGTGTCACATTCATATTTCATACTAGAAATAATATATATACATCCCGTATCCCGGTTGTATTGTACTATGTATCCGGGCTTCTTAGATAGCTATGCGTTATTTATTAGCTTTGCCTATGCATGCAGTCAAACTGGTCCTAATTCTATGTTAGTTATTGTACAAGATTTTGAGTTTGTTACAAGATCACATCGAATTCCAATATTTGGCAACATGTAGTTTTTGAAACATTTTACTTTTCAGGATTATAGATTATAATTGGAAAAACACTAAACAATTCATGATGGGTATTGTTTAACTTTCCTTGTAGATTCCTGTTCGTCCTTTCAGACACAACGAATACGAGAGATTTATCGCATCTGCCTATCCTTATTATGGGGCAGCGTTTTCGATGGTAAGGATATTTCTCTCTCAGTGGGAAGGGATAATAATCAACCAAGTGAAATATGATCTTGAATTTCATCTTTCATACATTTGAAACCCTTATGTAATAACGTTTGAATTGTGATGCAGATGGCAGGTTTCTTTGTCTTCAGTGCTGTTCATCTTTACAACAAGTAGATCATTGCATTGCACGAAGTTAATGTAGTCTGTAACATGGGAGCTGTACTTATATTGAGATTGAAAATTTTGATTAGGCAATGATAGAAATCATAAAACAGGTGTTTCTAACATTAATATAGACTTGTTACTCTTATTATTATTATTATTCTGTCATTTGATTTTTAGTATTTAGTTGTGAACATCAATCACTGTGTAGCATTGAGGAACTGCAACATTGTGATGCTAGCCGTTACCATGAAACCAAAAAATAGTCCCAAACACACGATCCTTGAAATAAATTGAGTTTGGAAATCTTAGTTTGTTTCCTATCACTGCAGCATGTTTTTCTCCATACTCAAGCATTAACTAAAATAAAATCAATAACCTAGGCATAAGTTGTCATGGTAGCTAATTGATTTCTCATTCAAGGTTGTAATTGTACATTCTCCGGTTACCATTATAGTGAAGATATGTTAGTTATTTAATAAATAAATTTAAATAAAGTATATTCTTCCATTTGTTAATTTGATCTTACATGATGCAGCCGTTTCCCGGGCTTTCCTCACAATTGCACCAAACCAATTCATAAAACATGAAATGACATGAAAAACCATGCTATAAAAAATCAGCGTCATAAATCTACAAGGGTTTTTGGCAGGAGTATTAAAGCTTCTATATTGATCTTAAGAAACCAAAAATAAAAGTGAACCAGTTTAGTATGTGAAAAATGCATTGACTAATAGACTCTCTCTTAAGTTAGGCCTAAAACATGAGTTGACATTATAATTTATCTTAGGTCAAGAAATGGATGGCTTTCATTACGCAGATATCAAACTTAAGAGAACTCAATCTATCACCCATAAAATCAAATCTGGCACTTCTCATATTTTCGTATTGATAAAAATGCTTGTTATTATTTATTCTAAAAAAATTTACATTTTTTAATTTTTTTTACCATGGACATTTAGTAAAAACAAAATTTCGGTATTCATTGTGACGTTATTGTCGACAATAGTGTGTAAATCTCAATTTTCAGAGACGATTTACCGGAAATTTTGAAAAAAATTAGTGTTTTAGAAAACCACATAAACATACTGGAAATATTTTGAAATTTCCAGCTAGTAATAAAATCTTTTAGAAATTTTAAATCATAAATTTTGTATATGCTTGAAATTGCCGGTATGACTGCAGATAATTTTTTTTTACTTGTCTGGTCTAGAACTGACATCTTCTACAAATTCTTGTACATATTTTACAAATTCCTTCATCACGGATGCCGTATGTTTTTTATGCAACAAATGTGATTTTTAATTGTTTTCCCGTCTTTATGAAACTGATAGTTTAATATTTATATATTGTAGTTGATAGATATTTAAGTCTCGGTCTGAAGTTTTAACATGAATACAAGCTACTGGTAAACATCATGGTATTATTGTTGTCATTGTTCAACCTGATTCTGCTAATAGAATGTTAGGGATGACAGATAAATTAATTATGTATTGTGAGAGAGGAGCAAATTACAAAAAAGAAGGAATGCATATGAAAGCAATAATTCTTCAGAAGGCCTTTATTGTATGCAAGTTAAATGTTCTTTTAGGTTGAGATCTGTTCTAAGTGGTATCGGTTGGAGGGTGATGGTTAGGTGCGGGATGCACAATCATAAACTATCTGAGAATTTGGAAGGCTATGACATATTGAGCCGTCTAAAAGATCAAGAAAGAAAGTTTGTGAATAACACGACGAAGTACAATTTGACTCCAATGTACATAGTTGCTGCTTTGAAAGACAAAGATCCAGAAAACCTCACGAGTGTTATCCAGATGTTTAAAGCTAGAGCTACATACAAAACGAGCAAGTGAGGTACATTGACAAAAATGCAGAAGTTGTTGAGCTTTATTCATGGAGAGAAGTACACGTGCTGGACTAGAAATAGGAATAATTCATATGTTATAGCTGATATCTTTTGGACACATCCTGATTCTGTAAAGTTGTTGAATATGTTTCATTTGGTGTTGTTTTTTGATTGCACATACAAGACAACTAGGTGAGAATTTTTTATCGCACATCCTGATATCTGTGGTAGATGTTTAGTTGTCAGTTTGATTATGTGCATTTTGATTGTGCAGGTACCAGATACCACTGCTTGAGATTGTTGGTGCTACGTCAACGAAGTTGATATTTTCAGTTGTCTTTGCCTATTGGGAATATGAAAGGGAGGAGAATTTTATATGGGCACTAGAGAAGCTCAAAGAGTTGTTCTCTGCTGAGACATTGCTACCGAAGGTTGTGATGATGGACCGAGAACTTGCATTGATGAATGTCATGGAATCTGGATTCCTAAATGCAACTCATCTGTTGTGTTTGTTTCATATTTCAAAAAACGTTAGTATGAAATGTAAAGAGTACGTTAAATCAGAAAGATAAGAACATATCATGGATCTGGATCTATGGAACAACATCATGTATTCAAATATAGAAAGTGTGTTTGTCGAACACTTCAAGTACTTTGAGCTTGTTTGTGTTGTTATTCCATTATTTGTCATAACTCTTTTCCCCATGTTGTTATTAAATTACATTCTGCCTTTAGGTTTTGTTAGGTGTTTGAGTAAAAGTTCCTCCTTGTTTCACATATAGTTTTGTTTCTAATTGTCTCATTTACACATCTAAATTATTGATGGCTGCATCGATGTTCTTATAGTCGGCTATGGACAATTTCACAAGTGAATTTATTGCATTCTTCAATTTTTTTGTTGTTCTGTCATTTGAAGGATTTTGGAGATATTATTGAAATAGAGGTTGCCTTTGATTAAAATTGGGGTTGTCACCTATTTAGAAGTTGTTTTGATACTGATTCTATTGGGGTTATTTTCCATATAATTCACTTTATCCTTAATTGTGTTTCTCTTGTTCTTTATGCACATCTTTTGTTAATTCTCTAGTTTTAGGATTTGCATTAATTTTAGTAAAAAAAAAATATAACAACACTATGTTAAATAGGATGTGTTAGCTTGCTGAGAAGAACATGTAGAGCAAGAAGTCCTATTTTATGAAGAAACATGTTGAGTTGAGGTGTTCTATCAATTGAAGCAACATGTCAGACAAGATGTCTGATGTAGAGTCATTCGACATCGTGATTATTTGGACTAGGCTGTTGGACCAGTTCAAGATTTAACTGGTGCAGAATATTCTGGGAATGTTATGTTATCTTGTGTCGCGCTAATTTTAAGGTCTGAAAGATTCAAGTCATAATCAAGAAGAATATGTACTTTCTAATTATGTAGATAAATTAGGAAGGATATGATTGAAGACCTATTTTTATGCAGAAGGTCTTCAATCATATCCTTAAAATTGGTTGAGATGTTTAAGGTTTGAGTCAGATGTTAGTTGGTTGAGATGTTTAAGGTTTTAGGATATGTACTTTCTAATTATGTAAAAAAGTTTGTTGAGATGTTTAAGGTTTGAGTCAGATGTTAGTATTATTTTATTGGACATTTAACCGACCTAGAATAGTTGTCTCTATGACTTTTCATGGAAAGTTGTTAGGGGTGTTAGATAGTCCAAATGGCATCCGGCTAAAGACAAAGGTTCTATGGGATATGTGAAAGTTTCTCTTGATCTTCTGGGCTATTGCAATTTAATTATAACCCAAATAATCATGAAGAAAACGGTAGAATCATTTTCCAGATAGTCTATCTAACATTGGAACAATGAATGAGAGAGGAGAAATGGTGTTTGTAAGTGGCTTTGGTCAACTTCCTATAATCGATGTATCTCCAACAGATGACTGTTCTTGTAGGAATCAATTCATTTTTCTCATTTTCAATAACTGTCATGCCACCTTTCTCCGAAACACATTAAATAAGGTTTACCCACACACTATTAGAAATAGGGCAAATGATTTCTCTTAAATAAGAACAAAGTTCTACAATTTATTTAGATTTTTGCCGAATAAGTGACAGAACGTATAGCATAAATGATGACTCATCAATAATTTAAGAAATTTTAATAAAAAAATATGTTAATGATTAATACAATTTAAATAATATTTAATTGTAAGGTTAAATATTTTTAAAGTTTCCTCTAAAGTTAAACTTTTTCATTTTTCGTCATTCTAAAATATTTTTGTTAAAGAATCGTCTCTTTAAAATCAGAAATTTTAACTTGTGGTCTCTCCTGCTAAAATCATCTCTAATTTAACTGTTAAATTCTAAAAACCGTCCCTAAATTGCAGGAGCAAGCAAAAATTAAAATTCATAATTTTATAGAGACGGTTATTTAACCAAATTTTTTAGAGGAAAGAAAAGTAAACATACATGACTTTAGAGGAATTTTAAACATATTTAACCTATAATTATATTATGATTATATCTAACCTTATTAACTTATTAATATAATGATTGTTTGAATTGATGGAATGGAACGGAATGGAGCGAAATGAAATGATATAAATTTATGTTCCATTATTTAGATTAGTTAAAAAAGGATGGAATAGAGCGGAACATGATGAAAAACATTTCATCTCATTCCATCTCTTTCCTTCATTTTTTATATCTTTTAATTTGGGCGGAATGAGAAAACTAGTCTATTGCATCATAAAATACCCAAATAATAAAAATATATTTTTATTCCACTCCGCTCCGCTTCTTTTCGCTCCACTATTTTGCTCCATTAATTTTGCAGTATCCAAACCTATTTAACCTATAATTATATGGTTTTTTCTTCACCCACCTCCTAACCTTCTTGCCCACCCCTGGTGAATTTACCACAATACCCCTTGTTTCGGAAGTTCATTTCCGAAACAGTACTTATTTTCTTAAAAAAGGTGTTTTCAGAAATGTATCTCCGAAAACGTGTGTTTTTTAATATAAAATATTGATTTCGGAGATGCATCTCCGAAATAAAGTTACTTTTTCAGAAAATGTGGTGTTTCGGGAGTTCATCTCCGAACGCACCCCCCTTGGGGAATTCGAAAATGAACTTCTGAAAATATGTCTGGACAGAAGAAAATGAAAAACAACAACAATTCGCTTTATTTAATCGGGTGAAAATTACAACGATAATATTACATAAAATTAAAGTTACATATTGTTAAACACGGGTAGGTGGGGATGAGAGAGTGGTGGGGAGAAAAAAAGGCTTCCAAATTTCAAAAGGTTTATTTATTCTTTTAATAAAAATACGTACTACTGTAAGTAACAAATGACGGAGGAGGTGTAACCGGGGCCGAAACATATGACGGAGGAGGTGGATGTCCGGAGGAAGAAGAACCGGAGGTACGTCCACCGCGAGACAAAGGAGCCAATCAATGTAAGCTATAATTTATCATTATCATCAGGGGACGTCATTACAAAAGATTGGGAAAAAAATCTTATTTTTAATCTTGATTTTTTAGAAATGACGTCCCCAGATGATAATCATAAACTATAGCTTACATTGATTGGCTCCTTTGTCTCGCGGTGGACGTACCTCCGGTTCTTCTTCCTCCGAACATCCACCTCCTCCGTCATATGTTCCGACCCCGATTACCACTTCCAAAAACTAACATGATAAATCCAATACAAAAACACTGTGCGATACAATCCGAAATCAGAACAAAACAAAACAAAACACGTCAAACAAAACAAAAACATGTTATTCTGCCCGACGAGCGTTACAAAATACACATCAAACAAAATAAAAACACGTTATTCTTCCCGACGAGCGAACTCCTCCGAATGAAGATAATTATACCAATCCTCATCCCACTCAGTATCAGAACCATCAGCGTTGATCACGCCTGAAGGCTGAGCCTGCACGTCCGAGCCATGGACCCCCAGGGGACGAGAAGCAGAACCAGTCAAAAGCTTCTTCTTCTCCTTCACCTCCTTCACCTCCTTCACCTCTTTCACCTCCTTCTTTGAAGAACCCTTTCTTCCCTTAGCGCCCTCTCTAGAAGACGCAGTCCTGCGTGCTGGTTGATTGTCTGACATGTTCCTGTAAACAATTGAAATCGATTAATATGCGAGACAAAATAAAAAACTAAAAAATTTGAACTTCTGATACAATTCGGAAGTTCATTTCCGAAAACTGGGATGGAGGTGTTTTCGGAAATGAACTTCCGAAACACCTCTGCAATGGAGTTTTCTGCAACTTCCATGGCAGACCCTAAACCAAACTTCAAACCAAATCAAAATGCTTCTAAACAACCTAAATACTACTAACAACCTAACCATATATCATTTATGCAATTAAAACCCTAAATAACATGCATTTGAATAATAGATCTAAAAATTTCAAAACTTACAAAGTGTTAGGATTGAGGGCTTTTGAATGTTGTTTAGTAGTGTGATTGGAGCCTTGATGCAGCTTTGGAATTCTGTTTGCACAAATTTTCGCCTTTGCCACTTTTTGTTTTGATTTAGGGTAAATGATTGGGGGAGGGGGAGTGTTTTGATAAATCTGCAGAAATCGCAGTATTTCGGAAGTGAACTTCCGAAATAATTGTTTCGGAAATGAACTTCCGATGTAAGTCAATTTTTTTAAAAAAACACGCTTTCGGAAATGAACTTCCGAAGCAGGGGTAGTTTTGGTTTTTCGCAGGGGGTGACCACTCATAGGGAGGTGGCTAAAGAAATTTTCTAATTATATTATGATAATTATCTAAAGAAATTGCCAAATCGTAAAACCATTTCCATGATCACGTTCTAAAGAATTTTCAAAGTCACGACACTATTCAATACTTGGACTCTCAAGAACTGTTTGAGAGGTTTGGATGTCGAAATTGTAATTTCTTCATCTATTCCATCTCTTTAGCATAACAGATAAAAACCCTAAAATTAGACTATGCACAAAGGAGGAAGAAGAACGTACCAAACAGATAGAGAGCGAGACTCAGAGATGGAAATAGTAGACCCAGTCAGGCAAAGGTTCCGGCGACAAGCGTGGAAGCGACGGAGACGAGTAACTTTGCAGGAGGAGTTGAGGAGAAAGTTTGGTCTCAAAAGCCCCTTCAATGGCTGACTGGGAGAGTTACCGAGAGAGAGACGAGAGTCGTGATTGAGTCTTGTTTCATCTTGAAACAGAGCGAGAAAGCCACAGCCGCGAATGAGAGAGAACGACAGGGATGTTTGGTTTTGATTGTTGTTGTTGTTGTTTATTGCTTTGTTAAAATCGAAACAGAGAGAGGAAGGAGAACGTACGGTACGGTATCAAGAGAAGAGTACATTGGGCCATAGCTCCTGCGGTCCAGCAACTTATGTTGCTATGAACAGGGCCCATCGCCCCAACCTCTTCAAACCCTCCTTTTGTTTTGATTTCAAGCCTAATTTTCAATAAGTGGCGGTTTTCACAATAAAAATAAGTAAAGATCATGTTTATTTTAAATTCAAAATTATTTTTAAAAAAATAAAAATATTCAAATTCATCACTATATTTTTCGTCTAGGCACGAAGTTTTTCATTGCTCAAGTGCAAATCTCGCCCAAGTGCGAATCTCATTTCAAAAGTTTGTCTTTTCCGCCTAAGTGCAATTAGACCCATTTTCAATAAAATCAAAACCCTAAAGCATACTTGGTCCATATACCAAGTCCTACCCATTGTTTTGTAAGTCGATCGCTTCATCGCATCGCCATCAACCTTCTCCTTTCTCAAAGTCAAAAATGATTTTCAAAATTGTTTTCAAACACTTGATCCAACGCCAAGTTTTTATTACAAAACCTTTTTTCTCAATTAAACCAAATGATCGAGTGACAATTGGAGTACACCTCTTGAATACCTTGACCTTTTTGGATTAAAACACATTAATTAAACAAGGACAACAAGTGACAATTGGACTCGCTTCCTTTTGAATACATTGGGTAAAAATGCGCTAGAAGAATACCTATGCTCAAACCTTTATTAAGAGTCCGCAAAGATCATTTTTACCAACTTGGATAACAAGAGACAATTGGACTCGCATCCTTTTGAATATCTTGGGTGAACAACACGCTAGGAGCACACCTATGCTCAAAATGTTCACTAAACATCCATTCTAAAATCAATTAACCCAAAATTTGGGTCCCATCGAGTACGATGGATGTAAGGGGTGCCAATACCTTCCCCTTACTTAACCGACTCCCGAACCCAAAATTTTGGTTGCGAAGACCATCTTATCCATTTCATTTCTTTCGTGGGTTTTATCAATATTTTCCTTTTCCTTTTGGAATAAATAAAATTTGGTGGTGACTCTGTTTGTTCCTTCGTGGTGCAATTTGTTTGGCCGTGACAACCCCCATTTCCTGCTGATACGATGAGTGATGATGATATTATTGTGGAGTGGATTATCTACGGCCAGAGCGTCCACGAGGTGATTAAAGACACATCACCAGTCAGATTCTCATTTGATATTGTTGATGGATTTCTGCAGTGGTATTATCGTGTGTCACTTCCTTAGTTGGTGTCGCCCCCACGTGATGCATGTAGAGAGGTTCCAGGTCCTGAAGATGCTTGAACGTCCATAATCATCTGCTAGAGTCTAAGTTTTAATGTTTTAGACTTTTAATGTTTTAAGTTTTAATGTTGTAATGTTGCAATCTACCCAAAAGTGGTATGCTTCAAAACTATGTTATAATAAAAGCTCGATGTTGGTAATAATTCTTAGTGAAAATATTACAACTAATAAAAGTACGATGGTGATAACAAATCTAAGTCACTTATTCCAAACTAACATATGATGGTATCATAGGCGAAAGATGTATCCAATATTGAAGACGTCCTGCAAATCCTAACATCCAAGATGTCGAAACTTGAGAATGAAACATCTTCCAATCTATCGTGACGCGTGGCAATGGGAGCCCATCTTTCATATTAACCTGATTACAAAGTAATTTAAATTATTTCACATATAATAAAAAATTAAAGTAACTCACATATTTAAAATAAAGATTACCTGAATCCAACGATCATTATTGACAAGCCGAATGTAGTAAATAGAGGCAGTTGATGAATGCGGGGTTGTCATAGGAAATAAAGTCAAGCACAAGTTGCCTAAATGCACAAGAATGACATTATAGCGATTCACTATCAAATAACCCATGTCTGGTAGTGTCAACCATTTCTCTGGTGGCTGAAAACCAATATTATCTATCATTAATCCATTTCTCACTTCGGATAACTGATCTCCGAACAACCTCTCATAAAAACCCTTCATGTATTTGTCTCTTATTTCCATGTCCAAGTCTCGACGAACAATTTCCCAACCATCCTCATTATACCCCTACAATGATGCAATGACTCTAAATCCGCAGTTACCATTTGATTCAACATTAGCAACCTCTATAATATATGGCCTAATATGACTTGGAAACTGAAAAGTGAAATCATGCTTCTTGAATTGTGATTGCTTATTTGATTGTGATTTCTTCTTAGAAGTTTGTGATGTTTGACATAATTTTTGTGAAGATTGAGATGTCTGGTAAACATACTCATGATATGAAGGATCCCTATAAACACCATACCCATCCGGTTTCTTCCATTTCTTCTTCACTCCTCGTTTGGTTTTATTTTTTCAGGTGGTGGACACATTGAAGTTGTCGTGGGATAAGCAAGTTTACAAACCATACTTTTCGATGCTTCTTTCCCAAACATCTAGTGATTTAAACATTTTTCATAATTTATCTATTGCAATACTCGTATTCACCTCTGAACCATCTTCTTCATCTACTGGAAACTCCCCTTCCATACTTAGTATCCTCCATAGAAGATGAACATTTTCTATTGGTATCGGAATTTCAACAACAATATATCTTCCCAACTCATAAGCACAAGGTAAACCATAATTTGTCGGGGTCCGTAGAACTGGCCCTGCGCCTACTCAACCATCTATTTCTAGTAACAACCAGTCAGAGCAAGTCGTCCAGCCCGTAGCTGGGAAGCCTTCGTCTCAACAGCTCTAGCGAGGAAACCATCTATTTTTTATTTGTTAATTACTTAAAAAATTGATTAAAATATTTTTTGAATAAATCTAATTATTTAATTATTTTTTATTATATTTTTTATCGAGCTAAACATATCTACTTTGATTAAAACACCAAAGACTTCATTTATTTATTTATTTATATTCTTTCAAATTATTAAACCCAATAACCAACAAGCACAAAACCCAAACCTAATTCCCCAAACAAACCAAGAGACTCGCGTTTCATCCAATTACCCTCTCCGGCGCAAACCCTAAGGCTATGTTTGGGATTTTGGAGGGGAAGGGAGGGGAGGGTTTTGAAAAATAGGAAGAATTTGGTGAAAAGGATAAAAAGATTTTGGGTAGGAGGGGTTTGGAGGGTTTGAGTTTATTCATAACACCAAAAACCCCATAAAATGGGGGAACTCAAAAATTATATTGAAGGAGGGTTTTGAAGGGTTTTGAAGGGGTTACATAAATTTTCCAAATATCTTTTAGGTTGTTATAGTATTCTAAAAATTAAAAATTTAGTAATGATAATGACTCTTTTATCATTCTAAACAAAATCATTTTTTCAAAAAATGTCAAATATTTTTCTATATTTTTTTAAAATTTCATTTTTGAAAGCCTTCCCCTCCCCTCCCCTCCAAACTCCCAAACATAGCCTAAGGCTCTCCGAAGATGTAGATCTTCGTAAAAACCCTAACGGGGAAAACCATCACCCTTGAGGTGGAGTCCTCGGATACCATCGACAATGTGAAAGCCAAAATCCAAGACAAGGAAGGAATCCCACCGGACCAGCAACGTCTCATCTTCGCCGGCAAACAGCTGGAAGACGGCCGCACTCTAGCTGACTACAACATCCAGAAGGAATCCACTCTTCACCTTGTTCTCCGTCTCCGCGGTGGCGCCAAGAAGCGTAAGAAGAAGACGTACACCAAGCCGAAGAAGATTAAGCACAAGCATAGGAAGGTGAAGCTTGCTGTGCTTCAGTTTTACAAGGTTGATGATTCCGGGAAGGTGCAGAGGTTGAGGAAGGAGTGCCCCAATGCGGAGTGCGGTGCCAGGACTTTCATGGCCAATCACTTTGATCGTCATTACTGTGGCAAGTGTGGTTTGACCTATGTTTATCAGAAAGCTGATGCTTAATTAATTTTTATAATTTAGTTTTTGAGAATTGTTGTTTATGGATTTGGATAAGGATTTTCTAGTTTTTATTTGGTAATGTTAAGGATTTTCTAGTTTTTATTTGGTAAATGAAAAGTTAAAATTAAGTGTTTGTTGTCTATTTTTTTCAATTTGTGTTTTATGCTACTGTTGGGTAGTGTATGTGTATGGTTGCTGTTTTCCACTACCTTTAGGAGTTTTATACATGCCACCCCACATTTTATGTCTGACACTGTTTACTCAATTTTTTTTTATCTTTTCTGGAAAAAATTTACTGGCAGCAAAAATAATCAAAAAGTAAAATTTCGGTACTGTAGTGTAAATTTTCGGTATCCTTTTTGACCGATATTGAAATTATTTATTTTTTTTACAAAATTTTGGTATCCGTTTATTAGAAATTTCAAAATTTTCAGCAAAAATGTGATTTATCAGGTATTTTAAAAATTACACGTTTTGGAAATTTTAAGAATTTCTAATAGAAAACCAATAAATCAAAACAATCCAAATAAACATATCAGAAAATTTGAAATACCGTAAATTTTAAATTTTTAGTATGGAATGCCGTAAATATTAAATTTTTGATATATAGCATCAGACATGATTAATAGGTAAATCTATCGAAAATTTCAAAAAATTCAATATTTTACTGAGATAATTTGGCACTCCTTGTATAATTTTACATCTTATTCAAACTTGTCATCCTCTTTTACTAATTTTACCTCTCATTTATATAGTATCGTGACTTCAAAGAATGTATAAGAAGCTCTAGAAGATTCAAAGTGAAAAGAAGTTGTTCTTGATGAGATGAAAGTTATTGAAAGTAATAAAACTTGAATTGTCATAACTCTAACGACAGGAAATGAACTGTTTGATGTAAGTAGGTGTTTACAGTAAAATACAACTTTGATGAATCCATCGAAAGATACAAAACTCAGAATTTACTCAAACATATGACATAAATTACTCATAGATGTTTGCTCTTGTTGTAAAACTTAACATATACAAAATCTCTTATCCCTTGCTGCTAACTTAGACTGGCCCCTCCACCACTTAGATGTAAAAAAAGTCTTTCTCAATGTTAATTTAGAAAAAGAAGTGTATATGGATTATCATCTAGGCTTCGAAAATTGGGTCACAAGTGTGCAAACTAAATTAGTCAGTGTATGGATTAAAACAATCCCGAAGAATTTGGTTTGAAAATTTACTTAGTGAACGAAGAAACAAGGATATACCAAAGGACAACATATCATATTTTATTCACATAGTTAGGTTAAAATGAGGTTATAATGGTTTTAATTATCTATGTTGATGATATTGTTCTTACATGTGATGATGTGGCAAAAATGGAGAGATTAAAAAATACTTAGCAAAAGAATTTGAAATCGAAGACTTGGATTCACTCAAGTATTTTCTTGGCATGGAAGTAGCAAGATCAAAGAAAAGAATTATTTTTTTTCTAAAAAAATATGTTCTAATCTTGATCTCTCATACAAGATACATGTATGGTTGTAAGGTTGCTGAGACTCATATAGACCCAAATACTAAACTTTAGAAGAAGGAAGACACCCCGATTGACACCATGAGAATACAAAAGTTAGTTGGTAAATTGATACATTTCTAGCACATATTTGTCTTGACACTGCTTTTTCAATTAGTGTTGCTAGTCAATTCATACATGCTTCATATGAAGAATACGTTAAAGCTGTATACATAATCTTGAGATACTTGAAAAAAATCTCCAGAAAAAAAGACTATTTCCAAGAAGACTAATCATATAAGCGTGACAATATTCACAGATGCATATTAGACAAGATTTGTTACAGATAGAAAATTAACTCCAAACTATTGCACATATTTATGGGGAACCTAATAACATGGAGAAGAAAAAAAATAAGAAGTGATTGATAGATTGCTAGAAGTAGTGTTGAAGCCGAGTTTATAATAATGGCCCAAAAAATTTGTGAAGGAATATGTCTAAAAGTTTTATTGTGACATTAAAATTACTATAAGCATAGTTCACAATCATGTTTAACATGATCGAACAAAGCAAATTAAAATCGATTTTCATTATATCAAAGAAAATAGGTTCTAATATTCTCTACTTATCTTTTGTTCCCTTCAATCAATAAACATCTAAGATTTTAATCTCGAGTTTGACAAGAACATTTGAATTTCGATTAGCAAATTGGAAATAATTGACATTAAAGCACCAACTTGAAAAATTGTATTGAAATATAATATAGACAAAATACCCTTTTCGTCCTCTAACTTTCACTCGGGGTCCATTTTGGTCCCATAATTTTTAAAAAGTTCAAATAACTCCCTTATCTATTAAAAACGTAGCACATTTATCCTTCCGTTTGCTTCTGTTAGTTGTCTTATTATTTTTTTTATACAAGTGGTATTTAACATGCTGATGTGTATTATCCACGTGTGTATCATTAACTTAAAACTAAACTTTTATCCTTTAGAAGGCTCATTTTTCATACTTAGCAACAATTGAAGAATATCAACCACTAAAGTTGAAGCTGAGAAGTTATGGGTGTACCTCTAAAGCTCAAAGTTGAACGCGTGAAGAATATCAACCACTGAAGAATAACAGGTATGTCATTTATACCTCTAAATGGTGCTGATTGTTGTGAATGGATTTCATTTTCAGGGTTCTCTTCATGTTCGTTCGTATTAGGGTTCGCTCATTTGTATCAGGGTTCTGATTGTTTCTGATTGTTTTGTATTTGGGTTCTCGTAAATGTTTCTGATTGTTTTGATTTAAGGTTTATTAAATCACTACTCTCTGAAATTAGGTGTTTAATGCTTGATTATAATTTTGGGTTTGTTATGATTTAGGGTTCTTATTTATGGGCTTAATATGAATCAGGTGTAATGGACAAGTTTCTTTATCTAACAATTCACCATAGTGGTGCCTTCATTGATAGTGACAATACTAACTATGAAGGAGGAGAAACTGCTTCCTTGAAAATAGATGTAGACACCTGGAGCTATTTTGAATTTGTTGGTGCTCTTAAGCATTTAGGTCATAGGGAGTTTGAGAGAATCTGGTATAGGGACCCTACATTTGGCATGACTGAATTAGTTGATGATAAGGGAGCCTTAGACATAGCTCGTCTTTACAGGGTTCACTTAAGGGTTGACATATATATTCAACATACTGTATGTGAGCCAGAATTTTGTGAATACCCTATAGAGGAGGACATAGTGAATGAAGAGGAGGAAAAGTTACTATCTAAAATATATGAAGAAGTAGTTGGTCAGGAGGAGAGTAATGTGGCTATGGAGAAAGAAGTTGATGATGCTATGGAAAAGGAAGATGATGCTATGGAAAAGTTAGATGATGTGACTGTGGTGAAAGATAATATGGTCTTAGAAGTAGGACATGTGATTAGGGAAGAAGGTAATGTGGGTTTGGATGAAGGTAATGTGGCTGTGGAGGATAATAATGTTGGTGAGGTGCATGATGAGTCTAGTACTGATAGTGGAGATGACAGTGCTGATGAGAATTATGAGAGTGTTATGGAAGTGGCATTTGATGATTCATCTGATGGTTTTGATGACCTGGAGCAATAAGGGCAGGATTTAGTGCAAGAGATATTGTTAATGGATCTTTCTTAGGGGATTACACAAGGATATATGATTATTGTCATGAGCTACTTAGAGCTAACCCAAGGTCCACTGTGAAGCTTAATGTTGAACCAGTTCAAGAAGGTGTAGAAGATCAAAGACCTTATTTTAAAAGGATGTATGTTTGCTTTGCAGCATGTAAGGAAAGCTTCAAGTTGTCTAGACATATCTTAGGTCTAGATGGCTGTTTTTTGAAGGTCTTATGTGGTGGGCAGATTCTTGCTGCAATAGGTAGGGATCCAAATGATCAGATGCTCAAAGTTGCCTTTGTAGTTGTGGAAGGAGAGAACAAAGATAGTTGGACCCGGTTTCTGCAACTCTTGATTGATGATTTAGGAGGTCAAGAAGAATGCCTTACATACACATTCATTTCTGACCAACAAATGGTGTGTACATAATCATATTTTGTGTGTGCTGATTACTACTATATTTTGTATGTGCTATTAATATTTTGTATTTTGCAGGGTCTACTACTAGCCATGGATGAACATTTTCCAGGTGTTGAACAAAGATTCTGTGTAAGGCATCTTTACAACATCTTTAGGAAGAAGTTCCTAGGAAAATGTTAAAGGATGCCATCTGGAAGGCTACAAAGACAACATATGTACAAGCTTGGGAAAGAGAATTGAGGGCTATGAGGCTTATCAATGGTGAGGCATATCTACATATGTTAAAGACATCTCCCAGATTCTGGAGTAAATCACATTTTAAGGTAAACTTCAAAGATTTTTTTAAACTTTTGTCTGAATGATTCTGAATACTTTTGTCTATTGTGTCAGGTAACTAACAAATGTGACACTTTACTCAACAACATGTCTGAGTCATTCAACAGTGTGATTCTTGAGTCAAGGTCCAAGCCTCTTATAACAATGATTGAAGAGATCAGAACTTATTTTATGGAGAGGTGGGCAACCAACAGGTTGAGGTTTCAGAATTTCTCTGATGATGCAGTGCTACCAAACATTAGAAAGCAAGTGGAGAAAACTAGTACATACACAAACAATTGGATTGTAAGGTGTGTAACATATATGTCATTTTTTTGATGTACCTCTCAATTTGTCTGATGGTTTAGTTTATCTAATATGTAGGATGTCTGATGAACATATCTTTGAAGTTAAGCATGTGCAAGATCCAGCTGAGATGTTTACAGTGAACTTGAAAGACAACAAATGCTCATGTAGAAGGTGGGAACTCACTTGTTTGCCATGTGTGCATGCCTTGTCATGCATGAAGAGTAGGAACTTTAAATTTGAAGATTACATTCCTGAGTACTATAGGAAGAGTAGGTACATTGCAGTATACAAACCAGTTATTTACCCTGTTAATGGTTCAAACTTATGGGTAAAAACACAATACCCAGATGTGCATCCTCCAAAATACAGAAAGATGCCTGGTAGACCAAAGAAGAAAAGGAATCTGGAACAAGGAGAGATAGATGGGTCTGGAAAAAAAATTAGGAGAACTGGGCTAATTGTGAAGTGCAGTAGATGCAAGAAGTCTGGGCACAACAAAGCCACTTGTAAGGTAACAGGGCCAGCCATACCTACTCAACATCAGACTACACCAACTGCTCAACAACAGATAACACAAACTACTCAACAGCCGTCAACACAAGCTACTCAACAGGTTTCAACACAAGCTACTCAACAGCAAACAACACAAGCTACTCAACAGCAAACAACTCAGCCTACTCAACAGCAAACAACACAAGCTTCTCAGACATCCAGAAGTAGACAACCTGCTGCTCAGAAGCAAATATGTAACACCCTTCTAAACCCCGCGGCAATTTAAATAATTATATCAGAGTAACATGAATACAAGGGTGCCACAATTCAATTTAAAACAATTTATCATAAATCAATTGTCATGCTTCACTTAGGAACGAATCATCAATTTAACAAAATCATGTTTCTACACAGCGGAACATTAATCAACGGATAAACATAACATCATCTATGCAATATCTCACAAAATTAATCCGATAACAACAAAATAGAGTATCATCATAAACTCTAAACTAGTGTTCCCTCAGTGTTACAATATCAGAGCATGACACTGACGCTATACTAAACAAACTGGCCTATGAGCTAATCCTTACCAAGCCAAAAGTCGCTACTCGCCAATCTGAAAATGTCAACAGTAAGGGTGAGTCTCATTCAAATTAACAAATGTTATTGAATCATAAATAATAACACATCATAGTTACATCATTCACCCAATTGAAAACATATTCATAATTCAGACAAGTTTCATCCTCATCAAACCAACACATCATAACAAAATCATAACACTGGAAAACATCCAATCATGTTATAAAATCATGCATATGAATGAACTGACACTATGCATGTGGTACCAACATCATCAATGGGAATAACCCACCGACCGATCTATCATCATCCAGATACGGCCCTGCCAGCACAAACTCCACACAATGGGAATTATGCCCTTCACTGAATCCCCACATTATCAGGATTCAGCCCTCAATAAATGATTATGAATGAATGCAAACATATATAAAACATACTTATACCATCGTCAAGTCTATGAGTAACATCATCAAATACTCAACCATCATCATCGTCATCATCATCAAGTATGTTTATATACATTAGCATCATTCAAATACAATCAATCATCATCATCATTAAAGAACATACATGTATCCACATCAATCATCATCATCAATAAGAAATAACATACATGTATACACATCTTCCAAATCAAATCAATCATCATTAAACAATTCTCAACAATCATCACATAATCATATTTTCAACGCATCTTATATTGTCACATTTCATCATGTATGTCAACAATACATCATCCATCAAACTAACAAATAGTCACATCATACTCATATCCTCGCATACGATGTCTCATAAGCTTCGTCATACAATTCAAATAAATCATCATACGACTCATATTTTAAACATAGCATATTAGCATACATCGTCATATCTTATCATATATATCCACAACACATCATACATCAAAACAAGCAAATGATGATAAAATAAATTCAAGGTGCTGCTCATTTCATTATAATAACACAAAGAATATTTCCTAAGCTTCATCCTGCTTGAAACGACACTTAAAACAGGCCAACGGTTCGAAAGTTATGCATCTTTAAACTTTTCAAAAATTACTAGCAGCAGGCGGCGCCACACATTGTTCGTGGCGCGAAATGAGCGCATCAATTTTCCTTGGCTCTCTTCCAAGCACTTCACGGCGCAAATAAAGGTTCGTGGCGCGACCTGAACAACCCAAATGAGTTCGCGGCGCTAACACATGGATGCGGCGCGAACTGGCGATTTCACAGATTTTCAGGTCTGCGTCAGACCCTGCGATCTCACCCAGTCTAAGTCCAAAACTGACTCTAAACATCATATACAGACAATTAATCGTCAATTGCATCATTATTCATCATCGCACATCAAAACAACACACAATCAACCAATGATCTATGCAATTCAACAAATCATACAATTCCCCTCAAAATCATCCCAAAACCCCAATCTAGCATTCGACACAATTGACATGAAATAATATACCTATATTAGTCCTATTTTCAATAACCCGATAATAGATGTTAATCGGAAGAGTCCCCCCTTACCTTAGCCAAGGATCTGGACTTTTCGCCTTCTTCTCCATCAAACTCGTAAGTCCTTTTTCCTCAAATTCAGCAAGAATCTCCCATCTTCAAACTCGCTTATCTCCCTCAACAAAAACCTCCTTGAAACTAATTAATATACTAAATCGAAGGAAATTTCGTGTAGAATCCGAATCTTCAAGAATTACCTGATTTGGAGCTACGAGCAGAAAGTTATGACATGATTTGTTTTTTTATAAGCAATGGTATATTTATATATAACATAAAGCACCAATGGTGCTCAAACCAACAATGAAGACATTACAAAGGCCAGAAAAATAAGATGGCCAAAAATTCACCAACAGACCAGAACAGCATCAAAACCAGAAGAAAAGGCAGAGCTAAAAAACATTACAATTGCATACATTGTATAGGAAAGTTAAACCACTCATAGAAGGAACATTTTATTCTCTTTTTATTTCCAATAGCCATCCACCACCAAGAATGCATCTTTACATTGTGTACTATCTCTTCCACATCTTCTACTGCATTATTGAACACCATATCATTCCTTTGTTTCCAAATGCACCAACATACAGCTGCCCAAAACACACCAGCCCTCCTCGCGGGAATTTTTTGTTGTAAAGGTTCATGAATACGAAAATAAGTCTTTGTCCATGAGCTTCCTCCTTCTTCCTCTTAGGTTTTCCTCTTCTATTTTCCAATTTTCTTTTTTTCTTATTTTATGAAAATAAAGCAAAATAACGTTAGTAATAGGGCCTATCAATCACACCCCCTCCATTACTAACCACAACTTGGCCCAATAGCTTATTTTACACAATTTCCAACTTAAGTCCAATTAAAATACCAATAATCAAAGAAATTAATTTAAACTCCCATTAAATTAATAAATGTAAAATATGGGGTGTTAAAAAAGAAATTGAGTGTGAGAAGGGCACTAACTCCTTGGGTACCACCTGGACCAACCACAAGATTAGGTGCATCAAGAATTGGCCCAACAACTAGAAGGACAACTCCAACAAAGAGAAACTCATCCATGAAGAATGTTTAGAATGTTTAGAATATTTAGATTGTTTAGACTGTTAGTTTCATCTTTTGTCAGTGTCAATTTGGAACATGTATGCTTTTAAACATGTATGATTTTGAACATGTATGGTTTTGAACATGTATGGTTTTGAAAATGTTTGGTTTTGAACATGTATGGTTAATGAACATGTATGGTGTTATTACAATCTTTCAATGTTGCACACATGTTTGATATTGCAAACCACTGCTTTCATTAAGACTAACCAAACCACTGATTTCATTAATGTTAAAAGGTACATCTACTGGTAACAATAACATCTACTGATTACACTTAAACCTTAAAATTACACCTAAACCTTAAAAAAACACATAACCAATAACATGATCACAATCATCAAGCTACAACATTTTTCCAATTTCATCATCTTCTTCAGTTGCCTTTGAATTTGATCAGTCTCCTTCCTTATCTCTTCAATTGACAATCTAACTTTGACAACATCCATTTGTAGGTCTTCAAATTTGTTTCCAAGCTTTTCCACCATATGTTGCATACAATGCCCATCTTTATCTTCAGCTTCCTCCAAATACCATTCGAAAAATCCACATCCAGGATTCACAGGTCCCTACATGTGCCATAGATTGATGTTAAATTACCATAAACTCAGAAAACCAACAATCACTAAAAACTTAACTTACCTTAAAATTAGGACATCCCCAAAATTGTCTTCCAAAACTCTTCGTTGTCTTTGACTTTCGTAGGGTGGCTTTAGCTCCACAATGGCATACCACAACATTACATAGCAGATTCGCATTCCTACAATTCGCATAATTCAAACTTTCATGGCTACCTTGTAAGATATGTGACGAACATTGAGACGACTTCATGAAGTTATCTTTCTGCAAAACCCTAGCCCCCAATTTCTTCCCAATCTCGAAAAGCTGGAATCGAGCAAACCCTAACCCCCAATTTGTGAAGAATTGGGTAGAGGAAGAAGAATCTGGTTTAACCCTAGCCCCCAATTCCTTTTAACGAAGGAGAAGAGTACAGTAACGTCCACGTAAGATGCCACATAAACATCTACAAACGTCCGTTTGTCTGTATTGGACGGAAAGGACTCTTGTGCTACGTTTTTAATAGATAAGAGAGTTATTTGAACTTTTTAAAAATTATGGGACCAAAATGGACCCCGAATGAAAGTTAGAGAACGAAAAAGAGTATTTTGCCTATAATATATTACTTCCTATTCTTATTATTTTATATCTCATAAAATTAAGGAGGTGATTGATTCTATTTTCTCTTATAAAAGGAACCTCTTATTCTTAATAATATATCATCTTTATTCTTAGTAATATATAACAATATTAGTCGGAACAGTATGACTTGTTAATCACGTTCTGTTCTTACTTCACTGCAAGCATACTCAATACTGTTTGTTTTTTATTCTTGCCTCATTTCACAAACGGTTTTCCTAGCTGAGAGATGACCTAAACATCAAATTGTGTCAACAATATGTTCAGTCAGGTTTTAAATAAATGAACAATGGCCGTGGAATACAGGAAAAGCACACACATGTAATCATTGATACAAAATGACCCTGTACAGAGTGCAACAACTTGAAACCTAACCAAACTATATGCATCTATGATTGAATATCTAACAGATACAATATGGAAGCTGGAAATTTCCAGTTTTTGAACATCACATATCTGTCAGTATAAAGGAAAGATGGCTACACTTTTAAGTATTGGGCCCTGCAAAATTGTATCCGGTTGGTGCTCATCGGGAAATGCCAGACATGTGGAATGAATTTCTTTATGCCAAAATTTGTTTTAAGAAATTTGGGATTGATAAAGAAGGGCTAAACCCCAGTTGTATACTACCCCACAAAGAATGGTAATTTTCTAGCTATGCTACACAAAAATCTGGATGCACTTTTTTATGTTCAATTAATTTCTTTTACTTCCTCGTCTGAGCCCATATCACTGGGTGTCATTTGCTTCATTTTCTGAAGCTGCCTCAAGATATCCAACCTTTCTGGTGCATAAGTCGATGGTATCTGCCAAAAAGAAGATACATCATATTCCCACGATTTCATGATTGGAGAATCAATTTATGGATAGGAGATCTAACATAAAAGCAGAAGAATGACAATGTACATACCAGAGCTGGTACATATTTCTTAATAGCAGCCAACATGGCTGCATGTCCAACAGCAGTAACCTGTAGAAAATTAATATGGCTATTTAGAACACCACACAAATCCAACAGCAGTAACCTATAAGAACCTACCAAATATAAGTATATGAAACAGTAAGAAGTTCTTATTGCTTTCCATTCTTCTCTTTTCTCTTTATTTTATAACTCTAAATCACTCTCAAAGACCAGAACCAGTAATAAGTTTCTATAGGTTTCCATTCTTCTCTTTTTTTTTATAACTCTAAATCATTCTCAAAGACCAGAGCCGTACATCACAGGTAAAGAATGAAGAAAAATATATTTCTAAGTTGCGGTAAAATTATAGAGGAAAATTGATCATTTCAAATTTTGAAAGTGCCAAACCAACTAGGGAAACGGTGGAGTAGGAATCTCTTTAAATCATGATAATAGATGCTATACTAACTCTCAACTGTTATGGAATAGGATTTTTACGTCATGCCGAATCTTTAGATTCAATTACATTACAATTGCTTACATATATTATATAATGTGAAAGATGATTAATAACATACATCAGCTTCACAAGATGACAGAAAATTATTTGATTGTTGAGCTTTGAAGCAAAAGCTTCTGTCAATATTGTCTCACAAGTGAGCAATGACAGGGGATGAGCCATAATGCCCAGAAAGCATGATCACAACAGAAAGAATAATGTTGGTTGCATGGATTTGGTTCCTCTAGATTAGTCAGTGCATTTTTTTGTAATTTCATACTTTTGTCCTAGATATTCTTGCACCATATTTAATATAATTTTAACCGCTGCTTTTTCAGTCAAAGATTATAACTCTACAATTTACTATTTTAAGTGCATCCCTCATGCCAAAATACTAAGTTCTTGTTATACTTAACACGCACAATTGGATTATGGACAATTGATACTGATAACTAAAGTGTCAGAAAAATTTACCCTAAAATGGGCTAACATGGCAAAGTCCAAAAACATATTTAGCCCAACTTAAATCGTTAAAACAGGCAGAGCAGAACTCACCGGAAGAAGCATTAGAAATCCAATTGGAATAACTGAAGCCATGTCAGTCAAGGTTCTCTTGAGTGCTTTCTTCTCTTTCTCAGTCAATTCATCTCCCATCACGGTTCTTCTAACTAAAACCATGGCGGCGGCAGCGTCAATAGCTAAAAGTTGTGTTCCTTGCCAAATATCCTGTTTGTTGAGTAGCGGCATCAGAACTCATGTTAGAGACAAGAAACAAATATGGCTTAAGGATAAGGAGGGCATTGCCAATATTATCATTGACTTTTTAGAAATACATATTACGCTAACCAATTTCATTCGTAAAAATTGGTTAAGGGAGTAATTGAACTGTCGGATTCATCTGATCAATGTGAAGATGCAGATGAATTCATAAGCTAAACCAACATAATGTTTCCAAGAAAGAAAAGTCTTAAGACTAAGCCATACTGTTCCTGTTTCCTTTAGCTTGCTAAGAGATTTTTTTATAATATCTTCTTCCTTCTGAATTTGGACCATCTGAACAACTCCAGCATCATCACTATGTCGAGCACCATCATCCATAAGTCCCAACTCCTGTAAAGGTTTAGGGTTAGTTGGACAAGGTAAACGAAAATTCATGGTAACAAATAGATCATAACAAGGTAATCAATTACAGAGAGTTAGTTGGACAAGTCAAATTTTAAAATTGCACATGTCCCTTAAGAAACAAAATAAGCTGATGTGTATGTATCACTTACAGATACCAAGTTATATTAAGAGAAACTGACTAGTAGATAGTTTTCGGAAAAATTATCTCCAGTCTCTTACGAGTTGTCTCTCAAATACGATCTTAAAGGAAATATGTATACTACAGGCTTACGATTCAATAAGCTAGACGCTGGAAGACAGACTGGAGATATTTAAGATATACCTCGTCCTTTACTGATTCATAAGCACTTTTTTGAACCCGTCCCTCAAGTTCAACTAACTCATTTCTCAAATTTTTAAAGCGATGGACATCACTGGCTTCTGGGTCCAGGATATCTTCATTTGATGTAGACAGTTTGATAATACTGTCCTTCAAAGAAGATATCAAATCCCACATTACTCAACATTCAATATAATACGGTTTAAGTAAATTAGAACAGATAATTTTCTGCAAACAAAGTAAAGCACAAGAAAACCATCATATTGAAAGATTATTAGGAAATATTAAGAGCAAACTAAATTGCATTATAAGCTCCTCTAACTTAATTTGAGAGAGAATGCTGTCTGCAGAATGCTTCTTGCACCAAACAAAGGAAAATGTTCTCCAAAGATATTTTTGGTGCAAGAAGCTTGATATTATATTATGTTAACCAACAGACCAGAGATATTTTTGGTTAATCTCACTCTTAACAGAACCTCTTCACACACACAAAATTGCTTATTCAAACAGCCAGTCATTTATTTTAAACAACTACGTAGTTATTACCTAAACTTACAGAAAATACCAAATATAATCTATTTTTGTGCCAGCAACAACCAAATGTTCAGTTTTCCACGCACTATACAATAATTCTGGAGTTGCTATTGACAGCAGACAATGAAAAGAAATATCAAAGGACAAAATAACAACAATAACAGCAAAACCAAATAGACCTTTACAATGTCTAGCTAGCCGTCCTTTCCCTAATAACATTAAACACAAATCAGAATCATGAAATTATGGTAAAGAATATCTATCTGAACCTGTACAAAGTCGTTTCTGAACCCCTGAGATTTGCCTATGTATCTGAAAAGAACATATATTTTATATAAACATAAATAATAATAATAATAATAATAATAATAATAATAATAATAATAATAATAATAATAATAAAATAATAATAATAATAATAATAATAATAATAATAATAATAATAATAATAATAATAATAATATAATATCAAGCAATTATGATTTTTCAGAAAACAAATACTGAATAAAAAGTAATAGCTAACAAACATATTTCTTACTTTTTGCTTCTAACCACATTAGCACTCTTTCTGCTCTTTGCTTTAAAATACTCTTGCTTTGCACCAACTGGACTGTGGGACTGACCAACATCAACTCCGTGAATGAATATAACAAAAAATGCCATCGATAACAAAATACAAATATATTCTCAAAAGGCAAATATGTTACTACTGGGATAAATACAAGTCGAGCAAGACAATGATGAATCTCTGTGCATAGAAATTATAAATTTAGTATAACTCATAGTAGTAACACTTCATTATTTTGAGAAAGAAAATTGCTAAGACACCTTAAATGGCGTATCAAAAAGAAAATTGTTTTCCTCCAGCATACATGTTAAATAAACTTTTAAAACCAATTCTGAGAAATTAAGAAAAAGCCATTGAAATGTAAAATGGACGGCTGTGAAAGTCAAAATATCACAGCAACATTTAACCATAATCCATAGGAACTGACTGATAAAGGAGGAGGAGGACATAAAGCCATACTTCTTGTAGTGAATCTGCTTTTGCTCTGAAAGATGCCTCAATGAATTCAGCTTCTTTCTTGAGCTTCCGTATTTTTTCTAGAACAGAATAGGCTGCTTTCAAATCTTCTTTTCTAGAACTAACACTTGATGCATACAACTCTTGAAGCAAACTCTCCAGTTTTAGCACAACTTCTTCTACATTTTGTAAAACCTGAAAAGTAAAGGCCAGAGATAATCCATAGCATTAGGACCTAGCTGAAGATATGTCAAAACAAAAGGTTCAAGGTTCATCCAATGGAGTATGAAGTAAGAATATTTAAAGAACGTTGACACTTAATATATTCAAAAACTGAAACAAAAATGACAAGAAATCAAACTTATATACTTGCTACTCTAGGAGATTTCTAATTTGACAAAACTTGTATCATTTCGCGGGAATTCAAATTTTGAAAATGGGAACTAAAACCTCATCAAAAGAATCTGACACAATTGCACTTGAATGAACTGCAGATCTCTCAACTGTTTTGTTGGCACAGATCTCCAATGTCTTATCTCTGCATCACATTTCACAAACTTAAGTACTCCAGACATTTTAAGAGAAACAGTTTTTGGAATAGGCAAATATTTATAATAAAATCGGGTATGTGTCAATGTTGCGTCTGAAGTTTCAGCAAATACTATTAAAACAAAAGTACAATTATCTCCACAAAGTTGTTGAAACATTGAAACAAATAATTTGGAAACATCTAAACTAGCAAGTTTACATTGAGTAACGAGGACTGAATGCAAAACTAGTTCTTAGTAATAGATTGCTTATATAGCAGCCATATAATGATTGTGTTGGAGATAAAACGCACACCATTTGGAACAACCTCCAAGTTTATTTCCTAAAGGATTGTCTAGGATCTAATCAAGACGCAAGAGTATACTGTTAAGATGTGAGACTCAAAGGCATGCATACACAATATGATAACAATTTTGACACATAAGTAATAAGATTAAGCTCACTGCATTAAAAAACATGCTAAATGTGAAAAAAAATTATTAATTGGAATTGGAACCAGTCAGCAGGGCCTTTATTCTAGATTCATTTGAAGAGTGACTACGTGCAACTTTTCTTATTAAGTGATTTTCTGAAAACAATTTATCCCTCACAAAACATGTCTATCATTACATTAAATCTAGTAATCCAGTAAATTTCACAAGCAATGAAATGTCTATTCCAAAGCAAATTCCCACATTTATTGCATTTGAAACCAGTTATGCAAAAAGCCAAAAACACAAACAATCACTCACAACGGACAAGCTACCCAAACTTAATTTGAACTACTTCAAGTTTCATATTGAATGACCATGAGAAATGCATATGCAACAGTTTCAATATTTAACTCTGGTTTTAAATAATGAGTGCCAGTAAATTGTAACAATAAGAGTGTAAAAAAACATCATATATGCAGTGTTTTCCCTGATAGCTTACTTTAGCATCCTAACTTCCATGCACTCCAACAACTTCTTGTGCCTAACATAAAAGAAGGTAATACTTGTAAGAATTTAAATTAGAAACTGGTATTTATCAAACAATAATAGAGCATTGGTGTAGTTACCCTATTGACAAATATCTATCCGCCTTCACATTAGAAGGGCTCTCTAGCCATGTACTGTATTTTATAAAGCTCTTCATCCAATGAGAGCAAATATCTAGTGCTTGGGGCACTGCTTCAGCATTTGGAGGACCTTCATGTTTACTTTTATGCATGTGAAGCTGTTTTGCAGTATTGACGTTTCCAGGATAAAAAGGAAGCCAATCCAACTCTTCACAAACTACCTGCAAAGTCGATGGGATTTTATCAGTCCACATAACTGAATAATGGAGCACATCTGTCAGATGGAATGATCATACATACTAACCTCCACGTACAATTGATATGAACTTACAGACGAGAGCTCAGGATAATATACAACACTTCCTACAATGAGATGCCTATAACAAAAGGCTATATATGGATCAACAAATACACGAAAGAAATCATTAAAATCAAAACAGATTTAGGAGAAAGGAATATCATATAACGGAAGTTGTACCTTATAAAATCTTCAACTTGTTCATCTAGAGTATTGAAACCATTTGATAAAAGAAAGGACCGTGTACTTCTTCCTAAAGCAATAAAGAAGCCAAATATTGCTAAATCTTTCTCCAAAACCTGCATTATGCAAACTATAAATAGAAGCTTTACTTATAACAAAGTATATACATGAACCGAAAAGGAGTACTACCTCTATCATACTCAATGCAACCCATTTCTCAATTCATTTTATTTTATTTTATTTTATTTTATTTTATTTTATTTATTCAAAGTACTTTTTCTTGTACTTTCTTAATGTAATGTAATCTTTTATACTTTTTCACATATTTATTCGAGGAACTATTTCTAGATGTTAAAAAAACTTTACAGTTTCAGATCCCACCAAAGCAAAACAAAATTGCAGATGTCAATACAATTAAACAAGTCAAGAACAGAATATCCAAACCACATCAGTCAAATATTAGAATGATGCATTTTAAGCAGAACAGTAGGTTAAAGAAATAAGTGTAATCATTTCAACTGAATATCCTCTCTTTAGAAGGTCAAAACAAGTTGACTTTAAAATTTCACAGAACTAACCTCTATACTTTCAGATGTTGTCAGTCTTGACCATATTCTTTCCTTATTAATAGCTTTTTGAAGCTGCCTTTGAGCGATATTTACCCAGAAAACAACCTCTAGTGAACCTTGCTCAATTTTACCTCCGCATGCTGCAGCTCGAGGACCAAAATGAACAAGAAATTCTCTGCACAGACCAGCATCCCTGACAGAACTATAGGCTTGGCTTATAGGAATTAAATCAACCAACAAGTCCATCAAACTACCAGTTATCTCCGTGCTCAAGGAAAAGAATTGTGAACACGAAAGTTTTGCCGGACCAACTTTTATGATTACAGCAATGCTTGTTAGTGCAAGCATAAGAAGAGATACATCACTTGCACTGCTTAAGCCCCCACATATTTCTTTTCCAGACCTGGAAAATCCATTAAAAATTATTTTTGCATTTATCGTTAAAAATATATATGTGAAGGATGAAACATGAAAGAACATGAACTAATAAAAGCAACTATTTAAAATGGAATTCAAAGCAATTGCTGGAACTTATTAATAAAGCATGCATACCCTTCAATCTTATTAATAAAGGAAGCCACTACAGCTGGAACTTGCTTGGACCAAAACCAGTCATATGCTTTGGGCTGTTTGGCTGATAATTTTTCTCTAATTAAACTCTCCAGCGGAGCAGAAAGCCGGAGTAAACTGGATCAACAAACCACTTAACGTGTTAAAGCCCAAAAAAGGGAGTAGAATAAAATATCAAAACTAAAAGGATTAACAAAGAATTACTGAATGAAACAAACATAAAGCATGTCAAAGATTAACAGGCAGTCAAGCAAGTTTTCATGTATGCAATCATTTTGTGCATCACAAGTATCTACTTTAATCATGAGGCCAAAAACTCAAACGAGATGGTTCTCATAGCATTCAATAAATACCATATTTCAACTGTAAAACAAACGAGTATATATTTCAGACTTCAGAGTTTAACATCAAGATGCAAGCAAACTGTATAATAGTAGACACTTCGTATAAAACCATTCAACTAATAAGGTATTAGAGTATCGTTAGTATTAGTATGCATTAACTTTACTACTATGTGTTTGTATAGCTTGTTTAGCTGTCAGGGTAGTTATAAAACTATAATGACAGTTAGTTTGTAAGCTGAGTCAGCATATTCTGTTATGTTATTATAACAGAATATGCCAAGAACATTCTAAGACTCGCTCATTGTTTATCCTCTTTAAATATCAGTGTGTACAGAATTGAATAATTCAATTGTTCATTCAGCATTTTCTGATTTAGTTAGAATTCTTACTTTCTCTCTCCCTCTCAAATATTTTCTTTCACTTTCTCTCCATCTATCTAATCATAATACTTTCTCCATTTTAAATTAATTGTCGCTTAAGAGAAATGAACAAAAAATATAATCACTGCCATTTAATTGTTTCAATGCAGTAACTCTTTTCTCCCAACTTTGACCCCAAATAAATACTATCTGCATCACTTCCAAGCTACTGTATTTCACTATACATTTATGACAATGTCCGATAGTCTACTAGTTAAGAAGGACAGTGTAGTAAAACTGACCCCCTAGTGAAGTTATTTATTGATTTTCTTAATTCATGTGAAAAACCTTATGGGACAAATAATTTGAAATGGAGGGAGTATTAAAAAATAAAAAATTTCAAATATACTGCTAGAGATGTAACAAAATTTGTTTTTTCATCTACCTATTTTAGCTTTTGGCAAAGTTGGTCCATAGCATCATATCAACCCCTTTACAACAAGTTGTATAAGTTCAATTTCAATCCTTACTCCACTCAACATTTTAATCAAAAGTTGAAGTTGAACAAGACAGGTGGGCTTATGTGCTGTCCATGATTCAAATCCAAAAGGTTCTTTCATGAGGGAACATGTCAAAGATGTAAAATGTAATATAGATAACTTCAGCTTATCATAACATTTATGAAATAGCCCAAAAAATATATATTCCTCACATAATAAGATATAATTCAATGAAAGGCAGAAGTGTTTTGCACAACTAATGATTTCTTAATCCTCCCGATAAAAGTAACCAAAACACAAAGCAACATACTACCTCCTTTGGACAAACACGTTGACATTTTTGTCTCTCCCATCACTTTGGGATGATAATTCACTTGCAGCTTGCAATAAGGAGTACACCGCAGCCTGGGAGAATTAACGCAACCTGATTCTCAGTTTTGCATAAACTTAATTATTGAAAAATATGGAAATAATGAGTCCAATTGAAATATGATGAATGGGAAACCTGGGAAATGACAGTGTCAGTTCTAATAGCAATGGCAAGTTTGCAACATAAGAAAACATCTATCCATCAGCATGATACAATTTCACACCATCAATATAAATTATGTACATTTGGATTATATTTCAAATCCACAAAAGGAAATCCTAGATCCCAAAGCCGTAGTCAAAACTTGAGTGTCAATAAAATAGCAAACTTAAAAGGTAATTAAATACAATTCACACAATATACCTCAAGTAGTAATAATTATCAGTACTGCAATTACCTGATACGACAGTGTCTTCTCCCACGCATCTCGATCTACTCCAAACCAATTCATCGAAAACCAAGGCAATCTCGAGAGCGAATTCTGCTCTTTAATTTCCAACTCAAAAACCCTAGCAGCATCATATAAAGATTGCAAAAGCCCCTCACAGAAATCTTCATCATTCACCAACGGCCTATTCAATTTCACCTTTATTTTCTCAAGGTCAGTAGCATTACTACCGCTACTATCTTGAGAATCCTCATTAACAGTCACACCATCATCCGAAGCCGCAAATAACAGATTCTTTACCTTTCTTTTAGGTCTACAGGAATATTTTCTATAACCAACTAAAACATTTTCACTATTCCAAAACAAAGCACGATGCAAGAAGCATCTCTGTTTTGAACTTCTACCCTTATTTACCAGCTGGCAATGCAAGTTCAACGCCTTTGCGTCTGCATTGCGTTGGTCTTTCGAAAACCAAGAATTCGACGAACTGTTCAAAGAAAAACGCAATCAAAAACAGAATACACATAAACAAAGAATTCTATCCAAGAAATGATTAAGCTCAATAGAAAGAAACAAAAAACGTGAAATCTTCCAAGAACGTCACTACTTCTTAGGGCTTAAACAGTTGCGTTGATTTGTATACTATGTTCAATTGCGATTGTTAATCGGAACAGAAACGAAAAGAGAGATGAAGTTGATTGATTACCTTAACGATGGAAAATTGCAGTGGCGTAGTTTAACTGCCATGTATGGAACGGAAGAGATGGAAAATTGGAGGGAAATGTTGAGGTTGAAGAAGAGAGAAAGATGGAAGAAAGAAAAAGAAAAGAAAGAGTTGTGACGTGGCACTAGCGGGGTTTTATCTATATGGAGAGAAAGGTGCATACGTGGAGGAGATATAAATCACAAACGAAACTTTATTTGATTATGCAAGTTAGTTAGTTATCTTTCATTATTTTAAATTTATTGTATAGACAGAAGAAATTAGTTGAGTTATTGCCATAATTAACAAATTAATAACATGTGAGAAAATGAAACCTAATCTTTTACTAGTTTTTCTTTCTCTCTTTTCTTTTTAATTCGTTTCTCACATTTTTTTTTTTTATACTTGACTTTGTTATTTCATTTTTCTTCCTGCAAATTAGTTTGAAGAAATATGATTGGAAAATTGGAAGGTTGAATATCAGGCTAAATTGAAGACATTTATTCTTTTGTAGGGGAACAAGAATTATGAGTAAATTAGGGTGGTGTGTTCTTGAATTTAAAAAACGGGTAGAGTTAAGTAGAAAAAGTATGTGTTTTTTTTCTTATGTGTGTCGATATATTTATATATAAGTCAAGTAGTTATTGGACCTTACTTTATCTTAGACTCGTTGCTTGAGAATTGTAAATGGGTCTTCCTTTATTGGACCCATAGTTGGCACAGAATAGTTTGCCTCAATACTTGTCGTGATGTGTTGAATGGAAAGTCTTTCTAGATTTTGTCAGCCACATAATACCGGGTTGTCAACAAAAATTTATGGAAGCATATAGGAATTAGTTGCGAGGAAAGTGGGACACAAACACATTAAATATTAAATGTCAATCATATCATTGTGTCGTTTTGCAGTTTTAAAGGTAGTTAAATAATAGAGACAATTCCATGTACCTATTGTGCACTATCTGCATAGTAGTAATTCTTAGTCAAAACTGCCTCTAACTAATTTCCTAGAATTTAAGAATTGTTACTGCTTTCAGTTAGAATTGCTATGAGACAGAATTCATGCATACTTTCAACAACATACTGCAGCAAAGCTTTCGCAATTTTGATTTGAGCTTCGACACACAAATCTGAAAAATTGCAAGAACTTGATTTCAGAGTTTCTTCTTCGCATTCAATTGATTATTAGCTCAAACAACGCGACCGGTGAACCGATCTCAGCTCGTGAATACCTTGATGTTATCCTGGAAGGCCTTCCTCAAGATTATGAATACACCATCACTTTATCACCTGCAAGATTATGAATCCTTAGTTGGAGCTTGTAATTTTTCCTACTCATGCAAAAGAGCAAATTAAGCAAGCAACATTACTTAGTTCCAATCAACAACAAAAAAACACATTTAGCTGTTCAGATTAACCATACCTTAATTAGCTTTAAATTCTCAATGTATATATAAAGTCTTTATTAGGGGAGAAGTTGACACATGGCATATCAATCATAATATAAGTGATAATTCATAAATCCATGTATAGAGGTAGTTTGAATCAATGAAGCACAGATACTTCAAAATTCTTGTCGAATCGTATCTGATACGCTCTAATATGTTGCCGATATGTATCAAAGGAGTATCCAATTTATTTTTAAATAAAAAAAAAATCTGATACGGTTGCGATACGCTTCTGATACGTTTAAGATATGTGACCTTCCAATTTTTTGCAGATTTTATTTTCTTAATGACTCTTCATTTCTTTTTTTAATTTTTTAACGTTCATTATATATTCCCCTATTTAATTCTTTCCTAATCTTTTCACTTTTCAAAGATTTCAATAATCTTTTATATCAATTTTCAATATCTCATTCAATTATATTCATCATTAATTACTACTTTCTGATAGGCAATAGCTGTACAAGTTTTCAATCCCAATAATCTCATATTTAATTATATTAATTATTAGTTGCTATTTATGCAGCTAACATTTTTCAATATTCACCATCTCTCTACAAGTTGCAACGTAAATTTTTTCTTCTTCTGCTACTTTATTTTTGTACTTCTCCATACCTTTCCATTTTTTAAACAACAGAATGTCAACCACATCTTCCAAATCAAATTCAAAAATTCTAAATAAGTTTCTCTCTGAAAATATTTTACAAGATGATCATTGTCCTCTTTGGGGTTATGTCAATATAACAAACAAGGGTATTAAAGGTTCAGAAGCAGGTGGAAATAAGGTATGGGTATGTAACTTTTGTCAAAAAGAGTTTACAAGTTCTAACAATAGATTAAAAAATCATTTGCTAAGAATTTATGGAATTGGAATTTCTATGAGTCATAGTGTAAATGAAGAATATTTGTCTGAGATACAATCTATTGTAGAACTATAGAGTGAAACCTAAACATGTTCCATTACCCAGTGAAAAAAATGCAAGAGGGTCCTTATTTGAAAAGGAGAAAAAATAGTCCATTAGAAAAATCTTTTAATTTAAGTGAAAGAGAGACTCTAAGAGCTCTTATAGTTAGAATGTTTTATTACGCTGGATTGCCTTTTAACCTTGCGAGAAATCCTTATTATGTGAATTCTTATTTATTTGCTGCAAACCATAATTTATCTAGTTTCCTCCCCTGGATATAATGCATTGAGGACAACTCTCTTACAACAAAGAGAAAACACATGTTGAGAGATTGCATAAGCCCATTAAATCAACTTGAAATTCAAAAGGGGTTAGCATTATTTATGATGGATGGACAAATTGTCAAAGAAGACCTTTAATAAATTTTATGGCCATAAGTGAAAGGGGTTTTGTATGCTTGAAAGTTGTGGATACTTCAAATGAAATTAAAAATAAACATACATGGCTGATAGGATGGCTGAAGTTATACGAGAAGTAAGAGAAGAAAATGTGATCCAAGTTATTACAGAAAACGCTCCTATCCAAAGCTGCAGGAATGATCATTGAAAGTTCATTTCCAAAAGTTTTGTGGATTCCTTGCGTTGTGCACACATTAACTCTTGCATTGAAGAATACATGTACTGCCAAAAATACTAAAAAAATGAGGTAGTATGGACTGAATGTAATTGGATTACTCAAATTGTTAATGATGTTTCTTTTGTTAGAAATTTTATCTTGAACCACTCTCTGAGAAATGTCATTTTTAAACAATTCTCATCTTTCAAATTACTTGATGTTTTTGACATACATTTTGCATCTGTCATAGTAATGTTAAGAAGATTTAAATGCTTGAAGTGTTATTAGTGAATAATGAAATTCTTATAGAGAGAATGACATGGGTAAGGCTCAAGCTACAAAAGAATTTATTTTGAATGATGTTTGGTGGGACAAAATTGCATATATTATTGATTTTATAGAGCCTATTTATAATATGATTAGAGTTTGTGATATCGGTGAGTCCATACTTCATTTGGTATATGAGATGTGGGATTCTATGATAGAGAAGGTGAAGACATCAATATATAGGCATGAAGGGAAAGATTTAAATGATACATCAATATCACCATTTTATAATGTGTATGCGATACTAATTGATAGGAGAACAAAGAGTTGTACCATTTTATAATGTTTTTCGGCTCACTCTTTAAATCCAAGGTAAAATTAGCCAAAAATTTACTAGCTTATTTATTATTTACTTTTTATCCTTTTGTAATTCATAAGTTATGTATTAACATTTACTTCATTTATAAGTACTATAGTGATTAATGGCTTCGTGAGGATTTAAATAGAGTTTCTCCACATGAGGATGAAGAGATATCTACACAAAGGAATAATTGATTTCGAAAATTGTTTACAACATTTGAGGATAGAAAAAAGCTTGAAAATGAATATACTAATTTCTCATAAAAATCAAATAGTTTTGATTCTTTTAACTCCATTGAAAATAGATGGGTATTAGACCCCAAATCTTGGTGGATTATGCATGGTTCTCCCGCTCCTCTTCTTCAAAAGTTTGCCTTGAAGCTTCTTGTGCAACCTAGCTCTTCATCTTGTTGTGAAATAAATTGGAGTACCTATTCATGCATCCACTTTTTAAAAAGAAACAAATTGAATCCTAACATAGTTGAAGACTTGGTTTATGTGCATACAAATTTGAGGTTTTTGGGCAGGATTTAGAAAATTTGAAGAATACAAAAAAGAGAGTACTAAGATATGGGACATTGGTGAAAATGCATGGGAAAATTTTGATGGCGTAGGAACTCTTGAAGTTGCATCATTGTCTCTTGATGAGCCAAATTTGGAAGCAGCTCTATTCACCTGAATCGTCTAGGAATAATATGCTTTTTTAACCTTCAAATTATTCCTTTCTTTGCCAGTCTCATAACTTGTAAAAACGGTTGTCAATAAAGATTAAGGTTATAGCCTAGAAAACTACTATAAAGCAAATAGATGAAACCATAAAGCATTTGTCATCTTCCATATGGTTTTACCATGTAAACTAATTTCAATACAAAACATATAAGCATAAAGATTCAACTGCAATCTAATTTATGTCCTTCCAGTCCTATTCAACTAGTAACAAACTCGTTCGTTCGCACGGGTTTTGGTACGGGATGCTCATTTGTTTTAGATGTATATTTTTTAATAGAAAAAATGTATATTAAAAGTAATTAACATTTTGATCAATAACTTCATGTTCCCGTTAATATTCAATATTTTGATCAATAACTTCATGTTTATGTTAATATTAAATATTGTGATCAGTAACTTCATATTCCCGTTAATATTCAATTTTTTGATCATTAACTTCATGTTCCCGTAAATATTTAATATTTTGATCAGTAACTTCATGTTCAGGTTAATATTAAATATTGTGATCAGTAACTCAAGGTTCCCGTTAATATTCAATATTGTGATTAGTAACTTCATGTTCTCGTTAATATTCAATATTTTAATCAGTAACTTCAGGTTCCCGTTAATATTCAATATTGTGATCAGTAACTTCATGTTCCCGTTGATATTCAATATTTTAATCAATAACTTCATGTTCCTATTAATATTCAATATTTTACTCAATAACTTCATGTTCCCGTTAATATTCACTATTTTGATCAGTAATTTCATGTTCTCGTTAATATTCAACATTTTAATCAATAACCTCGGGTTCCGTTAATATTCAATATTGTGATCAGTAACTTTATGTTCCCATTAATATTCAATATTTTGATTAATAACTTAATGTTTCCGTTAATATTTAATATTTAATATTTAGATTTAAAGATGTTTTATAACTTTTTTTTATAACGTTATATATATATATATATATATATATATATATATATATATATATACATATATATATATATACATATATACATATATATATATATATATATATATATATACATATATATACATATATATACATATATATACATATATATATATATATATATATATATATATATATATATATATATATATATATATATATATATATATATATATATATATATATATATATATATATATATATATATATGAGGAGGGTTATATTGACTCCAAGAGTAAGTGATAATAACTTACTCCACATCTTGACCATTAATTATTTTCAATCTAATGGTTAAAAATAATAAGGAATAGTTTTCTCTTTCCGCATTTAATGACTTATTATTTTTAACCATTAGATTGAAAATAATTAATGATCAAGATGTGCAGTAAATTATTATCACTTACTCTTGGAGTCAATATAACCCTCTCCTCTCTCTCTCTCTCTCTCTCTCTCTCTCTCTCTCTCTCTCTCTCTCTCTCTCTCTCTCTCTCTCTCTCTCTCTCTCTCTCTCTCTCTCTCTCTCTCTCTCTCTCTCTCTCTCTCTCTCTCTCTCTCTCTCTCTCTCTCTCTCTCTCTCTCTCTCTCTCTCTCTATATATATATATATATATATATATATATATATATATATATATATATATATATATATATATATATATATATATATATATATATATATATATATATATATATATATATATATATATAGTATAGTTTAAAATTGCAGTAGTGAATTTAAATTAATAATTTTTTCCTGTATAAGAATATTTATTTTGTTTATGTATCGTTTACAAAAATATTTGAATTAATAGTAATTTTTCTCTCATATATAAAAATAACATCGTTTAAAAAAACTATTAGAAAAATAATCCATAAGTTGTAAATAATGCAAAAAAATAAAATTAAATAATCTATTGGTTTCATATATAAAAATATTTTCTAATAATAGAATAAAACAAATATGATCATTACTAATTATTATCATCAATTATTAACTATTAAAACAAATATGATCATCAACTCAAAAATAGTAGAATAAAAAAATAATGGTATGCAACAATACACTATAGATTTGAAAATATCAGGATTAAATAATAGAAAAAATTTAATTATGAATAAAAGCATTAGTTAGCAGCAGGGCAAAAGTAGTAAAGAAGAAGTGTGTGATACCACCCAAAAAAGTAATGATGTAAAATGCAACAGAAAGATTAAATGGTCTGAGAAGTGATGAGAGAAAGGAAATAATAAAAAAATGTATTTAATGAAAAAACCAAGAAGAAGCTCAAAAAGTAAAAGGTGGCATGTAGATCCAAAAGAAATAATTAAAGCTAGCATATGATAGAAGTGGTAGGAACTCAAGCAAGACATCCGCGTGGAGCTTTGTTGAGGCAGAGAGACAAAATTGAATTTCAAACAACTATGAATTTTCTTTAACGATAGATTTCAGACTTATTTATAAATTATAAAATCATATTCTATAACAATTCTAGTACAAAACAGCAATTATATTGGATATAAGACTATTGCTAATTAGGTAGGTAGTTATAATAACCTGTAGTTTGGGTGAGAAACTGTCATGATAGTAATCAATATACCATTCAAAACAGTTACTAATCAATATATAATTGCCAAAGTTATCAAACATTTATACATTTCAAGAATTATTTGATGAATTTGGACTGACATATATAAGACATAAGGATCACATTTATAAATAGCTAGTTGTCATATGAAATGAAGTCATCAGCAAAAGAAATATTATGCATAGAAATCATAACATAGGGCAGCCAACCACTCTATCATTCCAACAAGAAATCATAAAATCCCTACATCAGTATTCATATAGACCACATCTTAAGGAACTTAAAACTAAATTGAGCCAATACAATTGACAAGCATACATTTCATTTTACCATGATAAAACTTATATGTAAGATTTTGTTTGCGAGTTTGGAGAGGAGGGGAGGGAAACGCTTCAAAAATGAAATTTTAAAAAAATTATAGAAAAATATTTGATATTTTTTTAAAAAAATAATTTTATTTAGAATGATAAAAGAGTCATTATTATTATTACTAAATTTTTAATTTTAAGAATACTATAACAACCTAAAAGATATTTGGAAAATTTATGTAAGTCCTTCAAAACTCTCATTCAATATAATTTTTGAGTTCCTCCGTTTTATAAATTTTTTTGTGTTATAAATAAAATCAAACCCTCAAAAACTCTTATACCCAAAATCTTTTTATTCTTTATTTCACTCAATTTTTCCTAATTTTTCAAACTCTCCCCTCTTTTCTCCTCCAAACTCGCAAATAAAACTTAAGAGAAGAAGTATGTAACCCTGCGTAGTTCATTACCATATATAATATAGATAAATAAAATCATAGACCAAGATAGAAATAAATCGCCTAAGTCAACACTAGCTGTTGTCCTCATAGTCCCACTTACAAAAACTCAAAATAATCACAAGTATTCAGTATCTAGCGACGTGGTGTACAATATTTAGTTATATAACAACAGGAAAATTTAGTTATCAAAGGATAATTTCCTGGTGTTGAAGAGGAAGTTTTGAGATGTTCATTAAGAGTTCAGGTGCCAAATCTTCCTTTACCTAATCAAATGGCATAAGCATTAGATTGTTTGGATAATTTCCTGGTGTTGAAGAGGAAGTTTTGAGATGTTCATTAAGAGTTCAAGTGTCAAATCTTCCTTTACCTAATCAAAACGCATAAGCATTAGATTGTCTCCACAAACTCCATGATAAGAATTCAATAAGAGAAATTGAATGGGTGTGTACATGCCTAGTTTATTAAATTTATTAAAAGAAGAAAATAAATTTCAAAAGAGCCCAAGCCATAATAACAATTTTTAAACAAGTGCTTAAATTATCAGTTTCAATTTTCACATTCTAACCACAAAACAATAACACTAATAACAAAGTAACAAATAGACACTAAGAAATAAAGAATGGTCGAGAAACCTTAGCATCAACATGTTGAAAATCCATCTAAATTATGTGTTTGAAATATGAATAGAACTATATAAGTATTATATGATTGAAGTGTTTGTTGGAGGCAATTTGATCGGGTTAACAAGAGAGCATTTTACACTTGAAATACACTTTGTGAGAGACATACCACTTGTTCACCTAAAGCCTTAAAGTGATAGGTGTGTGGTGTGTGAGTTCTCATTTATAAAGTGTTGACTTCTTCCTCACACTTGATTCTCAACACTTCTCCACAAGTGTGAGTTTATACAATGCTATCCCTCATATGAAAACTCTCTCTTCCACATTCACGTGTGTAAGTTTTCTCTCCATTCTTCTCTTTTCTAATCAATGTGAGACTTCTTTCTCAATGTGAGACTTTTTCCTCACATTTGATTCTCAACAGTGTTTTCCTGTATTGAGCGTGGTTCTTTGATTTTTAAAGGAGGCGGTTCATCTTTTTATTCAACCGTCACAGATTTTTCAATTGGGCCAAAAAAGGGCGGTTGGGCTCAGCCGTAGCAGCCCATTAAAGTGGTTTTAAGTGTGGGGAAATTCTCTATGCAGCTATATAGCTTCTCACGAGCCTTTGGTGAAAACTTCAAATATACCTATATTTTAGATATGTATTTCTGAAATCATTTTTTTATTAAAAAAAATGTGACTTGTACATATGCATATCCGAAATAACTCAATATTTAGTGTTGAGATTTTTCGAAAATATATATCTGGAAATTAATCAAAATAACTCAATTATATTAATACTCTAATTAATTATATTAATCAAAATATATAATTTAATACATATCATTTTAATCCAGATATGTTAATTAAATATTTAAATTATTGTCATATAAAATTAATTAAATAATTGTTTTTGTGGATGTCTTTTATAACAATCATTTATAATTATAATTGTTATATTTTTAAAAGGATTATAAATTACTTTAACATGTGTTATTCCTTTTTATTTTAAAAAAGTGTTATTCCTTTTAATATATAGTTTTTAAAAGATATAGAAGATTGATTTCGTAACTATGTGTACTGAAAGTATTAATAAGGCAACTAACACACTTATACTGCTCGTTAGCTTTTTACTAATCACGTTTATCTGCCATTAAACAAAAAAAAAAAAAAAAAAAGCAGTGAGAAACCCTTAAGTCAACATCAACTTTTTTCTGCTATTAACATTACTTTGTACATTTTCTTTTTTATAGTGAGAAACCCTTAGTCTTGCACCCATATCGTGTGCCTCGTGCACAAAAATAATGAAATTAAAGTGAGAGGATCAAGTGAGAGGATATAATACAGCTACAATAATTTTCTGATGTTTAATATATTTCTATCTGATTTTAAATATAAAAATTATTTTAAAAAACCATTTGTATTAAAATACTAAATACATCAGTTTTTTTTATTAAAAGTCAGTTTGTTTCAGCTTTAAAAAAAATATTTTTTTATTTATTTTTTAAATTGGATTTTTTAAATCGTTTTTCAGTTACAAGTTTTTTTATATTTGTTTTTTCTAAAATGAAACAATAATTTTGACATCTTATAAAATAAACATACATTATTGAAAATTAAAACTTAATCAAAATCTCAATTTTTTTAAAAAGTGCTATTTCAAAATTATTTTATGAAAAATTATTTAAAATAGTTTCAAAATTAAGTGATTTTTTGAAATTTTGATATCTAAATTTTTTTTCTGTAAATATATGAAATACCTAAAATCACATTTTAAGAATAACTATTCAAACTAAATTTTCATTTAAAGCATTTATAAAAAATTTCTTTATAAAATTTTTTTACACAAAATTATATAATATTATAAAAATCATTTAAAAAAAACCAAAAGAAACGTTCTTAAATTTTATTTATATTTGAAATCGTTTAGAATATTTTACTTAAAATATAAAACGTTATGAAAATAATAAGGAATTTATAAAAGAGATTTTAGTTGTTAAAAATAATGATTTATAACCGTTTATTTATAATCGTTTATTTATAACTCCAACTTTTAGTGGCGTGTTAAATAAAGTTACATAGCATATGAAAATGATGATTTATTTGAGGGATCCATTTTAATATACATATAGTGTCGGTTTCAGCTTTAAAAATATATAGAGAAAATGGGTGATGCACTGACAGTGTAAAAAAGTTTTACACTGTCAACCAATCACGACCATGAATCAGGATAAGTCAGATTGTAATTTTAAAAAAACTTATATGACATGGCAAAACGATTTGTTTCTATTGGATGACAGTGTAAAACTTTTTTACACTGTCAGTGCACTACCTTTAACCTCAAATATATATATATATATATATATATATATATATATATATATATATATATATATATATATATATATATATATATATTTAAATAAATTTTATAAAATTCTTTTTTAAAATATTATAAATTTTTTTATATTTATTTTTTTTAAATTGAAATATTACATTTGACATTCTATAACATAAACAAATATTATTGAAGACAAAAACATAGTCAAAATCGTAATTTTAAAAAAAGTGATATTTTAAAAATGATTTTTATAAAAATCTATTTAAAATAGCTTTAAAAGGACCGTGTCTTTACTAGTAAATATGCTAAGTCAAAATCTAAAATCGTACCATTTAGACCATCCAAAACTATGTCAAATTCAATCGGCTATAATAGGTAAGGAAATCATCCTCCTTTGTCAACAAAGATGCTAAATATTTCAAAAAAAAATTGATTCAAACAATTATGATTTTTGTAACAAGTTCAATTGTAACTATGTGTCAATTCATACCAATAGAGAAATATAAAATTCAAAAATTTATATTTTAAAAATATTCTTTAAAATTATGATATCCTCAAAATTTTAAAAAATTAAGCTAAGTGTCTCAAAAATTTATTATAGTTAATAGGACAAAACTTAGGTACAATTCTTAGGTGTGGTTTTTATTATTTTCCTATAAAAATATGACAAGTGTATAATTTTCTCTTACACGTATGCAAATTTCTTATATTTTCACTCACTAAAGGATATTTAAGTATATTTGTCATATTTTTATTGGAAAACAGTAAGAATCACACCTAGAGAATTGTATCTAAGTTTTGTCATAGTTAATATAGTAATTAGTTAAAAGAATTACTATATGGTAGATATGGTAGATTGGTACTCTTTAGAGCAGGTGTTGCAGGAGATTGGTATGCCTAGAGACTTCACTAGATGGATCCTTACTGCTGTCACAAATGTCTCGTATGAATTCAACATTAATGGGCAGACTTCTATGAGAATGGAAGCAAAGAGAGGGTTGAGACAGGGTGACCCTATCTCACCTCTGCTTTTTGTTATTATGATGGAATATTTTGATAGATTGATGAGCAAGATGCAAGGAAATCCAGACTTTAGATTTCACCCCAGATGTAAGAAGGCAGGTATCACGAATTTAACATTTGCTGATGATATCCTTCTATTTTGTAGGGGTGACACTAAATCTATTCTTGCTATGATGAGTAGTGTGCATACATTCTCTGCTTCTACAGGATTAGTGATAAATCCTAACAAATGTAAAGTGTTCTGTGGAGGGATGACTAGGGATGACAAGGCTATTATGACTCAAGTTTCTGGCTTTGCTGAGGGAAAATTGCCTATGAAGTATTTAGGTGTGCCTGTTACTTGCAAGAGACTTACCTTAAATCAGTATATGCCCCTAATAGAGAAAATAACCCACAGGCTGAAGCATTGGACTGTGAAACTATTAAGCTATGCTGGGAGAATTCTGTTGGTTAAAAGTGTGATTCTTGCCATTGCCCAATACTAGATGCAGTGCATACCCTTACCTCAAGCTGTTATTGACAAAATTGATAGAATGTGCAGGACATTTATATGGACAGGTAGTACTGAAGCAAGTAAAAAAAGTCCAGTTGCCTGGAAAACCATGTGTAGGCCTAAGAGTCATGGTGGTCAAGGTATTCTTAACCTGACTGTTTGGAATAAAATAACTATGTTGAAATGTCTTTGGAATTTGTGCAGGAAATCCGATAACCTTTGGGTGAAGTGGATCCATATGGTGTATCTCAAAGGGAATAATGTGATGGATGCAGTGGTGCCAAAGAGCAGAACCTGGATTTTCAGCAGAATCCTGGATATGAGAGAGATAGCTCATAACTATCTCACTATATGGAACAATATGCAAACCCAGAGTAAATTCCAGATGAGTAAATTCTATCTGGCTATCTGTGCTGATGGGGAAAAAGTAGAGTGGAGATACTTGTTCAAGCAGAATATTGCGCGACCTAGGGCTCAGTTTATTGCCTGGTTAGTATGCCATGGGAAACAAGCCACAAAGGATAGACTTGTTAGATTCAATATGATTGATGAGAACTTGTGTAGTACCTGCAGAAGAGAAGAGGAAAATCGTGAACATTGTTTTTTTGCTTGTGAAACTAATGCTGATATTTGGCGCAAGGTCCTGAGCTGGATGAACTATAATCATCAACCGTTGAAATGGCAAGAGGAATTGAAGTGGGTTCTCCATGCTTCTTCCAAGAAAGGGACTAAAGCAAAAGTGTTGAAAATTGCTTTCACAGAGACTGTGTATGGAATTTGGAAGAGAAGGAATGATATAGTTTACAAACATACTACTTATAGTGATTATGTACAGGAAATCATAGATTGTATAGTTTATAGATCTTGGAATTATAGGAAACTTAGGAATTACATTGGCCAATTGATGTTATAGGCCTCTTACTTGTGGGTGGATCTATATATCACCACTGTATTATTGTTTTTGTTGAATAAAATATCTTTTCTTCAAAAAAAAAATTAGTTAAAAAAATTATAAAACCTTATAAATTATACCTATATTTGGCTAACTCAAGTCAATTTATTCAAAAATATTTTAAACTTAATTAATTTAATTTTTAGCTAATTTTATATTTAATTATGATGACTTAATTAAAAATAATATTAGTCATCTTACTAATTTTTTAATATATTATTATAAAATAAATTTTAACAATAAATGATGAATTTAATATACGACGAATTTTTAAATATTTAATTATAACTCATAAATAGTATTTAAATTTTATAGTAAAAAATAAAATAAAATTGTTAAGATTAAGAAAATTTATTATGCTATTTAAAATTTGATTAATAAAATAAAATTATATAAATTGATGAAAAATAAAAATAAAAAGGTTTATTATCTCGACTCTATAGTCAAACCCACAACTTCTTCTTCAACTGCGATTACTTGTCTAATGAGATTCAACTTTTAGAGGAATTAACTTGCCATCTCCACACTTGTACCTGACACCCTCCCGAATCGAATGAAAAAACCATTATAACTCTACTCAAAATTTTCACCATTTTCACACAATCACGATTCCTAACTGAAAATTTCAAAAATCTTAGGCGATACCGGAAATTTGACGAGCATATCGTAAATTATTTGAAAATAGTAAGTAAAATACCAGAAATATGACGTCCATATGGGAAATTCTTTGAAATTTTTAGTGGAATACCAGAAATTTCATAATTTCTAGAAGAATTTCACAGAAATTTATGAATTTCCGGGAGATTCTAAAATTCTGGGAATTCTTACCTGAAATTTCAGTTAACTCAATTTTTTTCCAAAAAATTTCGAAAATTTCAAAATTTTCCGGTACCTTCTTCCTTTACTAATTTTTCTTTTTCCATTTTTTTAAAGTGAGGACCAGAGGGAAGGACAACACCATTGTCGACGGAACCACTAATAGAGCGGTAACTACTGCTAGAGATGCTGAGGGAAAGGCTTCCCAACTGCGGGCTGGACGACATGCCCTGGTTGAGTCTCACCAGAAACAGATGGCTAAGCAGGCCAGTTCCGCACACCCCGACTCTGAACTGCTAGAGTTTCTGCTGTTGTGGAAGAGCCTGCTCCTGTGGAGATTGAGCAGGTTCATGTTTCTACTGAGGAGGTACAGGTTTATGTTGCTATAAAGAAGGTACATGTTGCGGTTGAGCAAGTTCCTATTGCTGTAGAAGAGGTACTTGTTGCGACTGAGCAGGTTCTTGTTGTTGATGAGGAGGTTGTTGTGCCAGATGAGTAGGTTCTTGTAGCCGATGATTCTACTCCTACAAATATAGAGGCCACAACTCGTGCTTTTACAGAGGCATATGTTCACACCGATAGAGCCTTCTCAAGAGGACCTAGTGACCGATCTGTGTTCACAGGGTAGGCTGATCATGTCGCATACAGAGTATGGAAGGGAGAGGTATATATATATATATAGCAAGTTCCTATTGCTGTAGAAGAGGTACTTGTTGCGACTGAGCAGGTTCTTGTTGTTGATGAGGAGGTTGTTGTGCCAGATGAGCAAGTTCTTGTAGTCGATGATGCTACTCCTACAAATATAGAGGCCACGACTCGTGCTTTACAGAGGCATATGTTCACACCGATAGAGCCTTCTCAAGAGGACCTAGTGACCGATCTGTGTTCACAGGGTAGGCTGATCATGTCGCATACAGAGTATGGAAGGGAGAGGTATATATATATATATTGTATTTTATTTGAAAAATATTTATTATGGTTCAGTGGTCTGTTTAAAGTTTATTGATAATTTTTTAACTTTGTTTCCTAAAGGAGCGTCTGACGCTGAACATCGCATTCCACGGTTCAAAGTTGAAGAACTTCCCCAGTGAGTCTAGGGCATGCGTAAGTTAGGCATATTGTTTATGATTTCAGTCTGTTGCAGTTCACTGATTGCTCATTGACCATGCTCGACGCCTCCCTTCTGTCTGCTTTTGTTGAGCAGTGACACTCAAAGACATCTTCCTTTCATCTTCTATTTGGGGAGATGACTATCACTTTGGATGATGTCTCCTTGTTTTTCCATCTTCCCATTGGTGTTAGATTCTTTATTGGTATTTTCATTAACTAGACGACATCATTACTCTAGGTTGTAGAGGATCGGCAAGTCACTAAGGATGTAGTTGGGTGTTTGTATTGATGTTCGATACATGTGGTTGTTCAGTAGCCTAGAGACTCCATGCTAGGCTTGAGAAGTATCCATTATGACCGTGCTTTATATGACACTTGGAGTTGCGACTGTGCATGAGACCAGACAACTTGCGTGTTATCTGAGTCTATTCCATGTATACGAGAATTTCTTATTTGTTTTTATTTAATTTGTTGTTTGTGACATTAATTAGTTTTTATTTTTCTAGTGCTTAACATATGAGCATTTCCCCAACATCTGCGATAGGAGAGTGCAACATGCCGCAACAGATGCTCCACGGGTGAGGAGATGGAAGGCCATGCAAGCGATTCCTAATGGTGTTGCGGAGTACATGAGAAGGCTTGGTGCTTTGACACTAGATAATGTCGTGTGGACACCATTCAAAACTCACCAGGCTCATTGTGTATTTGATGATACTGCATTATATTCAACACATATGAAATGGGAGACCTCGGCTGCTAGACACTTACTTGAGAGGTATCTGCGATAATATGGTTATGTCCAAGGCATCCCTTGACCAGTTTTGGAGGCTCCAAAAAGGGACATTAATAGATGGTTTTAGAGCCAAATTATCAGTTATGCCTCTGAAATTAGATCTAGGGAAGTGAGTGTTCAGCACCCTTTGTAGTGTGAGGATGGTTACTTGGAGTGGTATCTCACTATATCACATCCTTGCCTCATACCTCCCGATGCAGGGTCTTCGGATGGTGGCAAGGCCTTTTGTTGCTAGGGTTTCTCATGTTGTGGTATAGGCTAACGACGTGCCACCATCACCACCTCCACCAAGCACAGATGACCATGAGCGTCTCTAGATGATCATTGTTATTGTGGATAACCTCTAGGTTTGCTAAACCCGGATGATGAAGTTTTTACAGGATTATCTCGGCTAGCACACATAGCCCGTGGGGGCCTATTTAAATTTTTGATTTAATAGATGAATATTTTGTGACTCAGACTACTTCTCACAATACTTTTATTGCATAATCTTTTGGCGATTACATGTTTCGATTCAAAGATGAACATAACATAAGACAATACAACAATCATAAATTATAAATAACTAGACATAAAAACCTAGGTACCACCAGATGATTATGGACGTTTCAACATCTTGATTATGTTGTTGATAGATCTTTAAATATGCGCATCAAACTCGAATATAATTAAGATTATATATAGATCTTGATTATGCCATTTGGTCATTTTGTGTGTGTGTGTGTGTGACGAAACAATGTTTCATGTCTTATTCCCCATAGCGTGGATAGGTCAGAATCCTCTCCATTTTCTCTCTCTTCATTTTCTCCATTATTATAATTTTGTATGTAAATAACACATATTTCTATGACATGTGACATTTATTTCATATTTATTTAACTATATACATATAAAATTAGGGGTGTTCAAAACCAAACCGACTCAATAAAAAACTACTAACCAAATCAAATCAAACGTGAATCATAAAAAACCGCATTTGATTCAGATGTGTTCGGGTCACTTTTTAACAAAACCGCGCGGATCGGTTCAGTTTGCGGTTTATATTTTAAAAACCAAACCAAACCGCATTATGTTACAATCCAAACTTCACTTAATTCACTTCCAACCCAAACCTAAACATATTATGCCTTAATCTTACGAGTACGTGTTTAACGTACATTCTCTTCTCTAATCTCTCATCTCTTTTACTATTTCTTTTTCATCTTCTCTAATATTTCATCTCATTTGTTTTTTCTATTTTACTATAATGTTTTTGATATTGTTTTATGCTACTATTTTATATTTTTAATTTTACTTTTCTCTAATTTTATATTTGTATATAAAATTGAAAGTTGTTGTCCAATTATGATGAGTTTTGTTGTAATTGATAACACATAAATGACTAAATATAAAACAATGTTGCCATTTATATGTGTCTGTATAACTTTTCTTTTTTATAAAAAAATCGAACCTACCAAACCAACTAAAACCGCATTGGTTTGATTTAAACATATTATGCCTTAATCTTACGAGTACGTGTTTAACGTACATTCTCTTCTCTAATCTCTCATCTCTTTTACTATTTCTTTTTCATCTTCTCTAATATTTCATCTCATTTGTTTTTTCTATTTTACTATAATGTTTTTGATATTGTTTTATGCTACTAATTTATATTTTTAATTTTACTTTTCTCTAATTTTATATTTGTATATAAAATTGAAAGTTGTTGTCCAATTATGATGAGTTTTGTTGTAATTGATAACACATAAATGACTAAATATAAAACAATGTTGTCATTTATATGTGTCTGTATAACTTTTCTTTTTTATAAAAAAATCTAACCTACCAAACCAACTAAAACCGCATTGGTTTGATTTGGTTTGGTTTGGTTTTATTTTTAAAAGCCAACCAAATTAAACCATACACTTTTTTCTCTTACGATTTGATTGCACTTTTGCGTTAAAACTGTCCAAATCACACCGCGAACACCCATACATAAAATTAAAACTGTACTAATAGAGCTTTCCATTTCTTTTCTTAAAATTAAGAAGATGATCCCATGGACCGATTCCATTATATGCTAATAGTTAGTAATCATGATAAGGGGATCTATATGTAATCTTAATGAATTCTAATTCACCAATTGAATTATTAATTCTACATAACGGACCCATCTTTCTTTCTTGTAAGCTTTTTAATATAATTGACTCTTAGGCAAACATGTGAAGGAAATGACAAACAGACAAGAACAACATTTATAAATTATTCTAAGAGAAATGAGTATCCCGCAGGTTGTGAAGTTATGACATGGACCATTATTATATTTTAGTCATTCAAGAAAACTCCTTCAGACGGCAACGCTTATCACATTAACGGGTAAAATTGTTTACCTCAAATTCAAAGGATTTAAAAAAGATGGGAACTAAATGGATTTGTTTAGCTAAATTGTTGGCCATTTCTTCTTAGCATTAAAATGTACTTAGTTGAGTTAATTGTTATGCGTCTAACTAGTCGATTAAATTACTTGATGTGCAAGTAACTAACTAAGTTGTTATAATGTCTTAGGCCTCGTTAATGCTTTGTAAGTTTATTCCATATATAACCAATTGAAACTCAATTTTATTCATGTGAAAGAAAGAGGCCGAATGAGAAAGAAAGAAATAAATGTATAGAGAAAGAAAGAGATATATCACTAAGCTCTAATAAGTGATATCCAGAGTCTCAAAATTATGAGTCTAAAATCATTCAAGATCAAAGTGTCCATTCTCTATTCTTAATTATTGAATGAACATGGAAAGCAAAAGAAAGTGATATTTGATTTTAAAGATGTGATAAGAGTGGTTTAGACTTTAGAGTGGCCTAAAGGATCTAGCAAGTGATACAAATGAATTTCAATATATTGTGTACAAAAAATTAAAGGATAAGGACTTCAAGAAAGTGAATAGATACAATTAATTTTTAGAAAAAGTGAGAGTGTAATATGATTTAAGGAAACTTTGGGATATTCTTGAAAAATAAAGTCATGTTGCTAATGACAAACTCAAGAAAATTTAATTGTGGATTTTGAAAAGATTTGAGTTGTTGTATATGGAACCAAATGACACAATTCATGAGTACTTTAATATCATCACACAAATTATCAACAAGATGAAGAGTTGTGTGAGGTTGTTGTGAAGAGAAGCTACCATCATATTATTTTGATGAAGACAAATATTTTAAGATGACGAGGCTCTGTTTGGTAAAATTAGTTGGTAGCTGATAGCTGTTAGTTTATAATTGGTAGCTGGTAGTTTATAGCTGGTGACTGATAGCTGATAAGTTAAGATGACTGTTTAGTAAATTAGCTGTTTCATTAGCTGATAGATACAAAATGACATAAAAGATCATTTTAATTAATAAGGGTAATAATATTTTGTTAAAATAATAAGGATATAAATGGAAAAAAAAGTCACAAGTTAAAAGCTACTTCAAATAGCTTTTGAAAAAAAAGAAGCTAAAAGCTAAAAGCTAAAATAATATTACCAAACAGAGTTTTTTCATTAATGTGAGCTGAAAAACTAAAAGCTAAAAGCTCTTTTTTGGGTCTTACCAAACAGACCCGAATACTTTGTTCAAGCTCACTTATTATCAAAGAAGAAGAAGAAATCAATAGCTTAACATAATGATTAACATTCAAGGTATATGAAAACTTTATCGTATACAATCTAATAGTGATCAATGTTGATCATGCATTCATCAATTTCATATAGACTAAAATAATTTTCAAATATTTTTACAAGTGATGCTTTTTAGTTTGGTTAATGATTCATGAAGAGTGAGGACTTATAAAATATTTTTTGCAATTAAATATATCTTATGCATACTTTCAATGAATGATGAGTTATCTCAATTGGTTGAAAGACATTTGTTAAGAAACTAAAATGTTTTGGGTTCAAGACTTCTGTATGGCATTTTTGAAAAGTCTTGACTCTTGTGTATGGCATTTTCTACTTAGAAATATTTTCAAAATTATTCAGCGTGCAATCGATTTATGCAGTATTACAATCGATTGTCGAATTTTATTTGAAAAACGCAGAAAATACTCAATTCAATCGATTGTGCAATTGATTAGTTCAAAATTTCAAAATATATTCGTTGAAAAGAACATGCAATCGATTAAGGATTATGTGCAATCAATTGCACCTAGATAAATTTTGAAAAATACTGAATCGTATACACTATTTCAGTAACTCCTTTTCATGGAATCTCTTAATTATAAATTTATTTTTTTTCAACCATTGCCACAATTAATCAAGAGTTTCTTTCACTCTATAAATTGAAATCAAATTTTATTTTACTATAACCTCCTTTTTACAAAATACAAAAATCTCTATACACATTATTTTTCATATATTTCCATATTTTGATGATTTGTTGATAAAAATTTAATATAATTTTTTTAAATGCATCATTGAACACTATATAAGAGAGTTATGATATCATTTCATATTGAAGAAGAAGACTCTGTCTTATTGAGTCTTGTAGTTTATGTACATATCCCGAAAAATATTGATCGGGCCGGGTACTTTGAGGAGGGTACGTCTTCGTGCGCGGCCTATATAAAGATAGAGGAAGGACGCGGTCTATAGTTGGAGGTGAAGGATAGAAAAACACTTAGAAAGGGGGGGATTGAATAAGTGTAACTTTAAAAACTTGGGCGATAAAAATAAATTGCACAATTATTTTTATCCTGGTTCGCTGTTAACGAAGCTACTCCAGTCCACCCCCGCAGAGATGATTTACCTCAACTGAGGATTTAATCCACTAATCGCACGGATTACAATGGTTTTCCACTTAGCCGCAACTAAGTCTTCCAGAGTCTTCTGATCACAACCTGATCACTCCAGGAACAACTGCTTAGTTCACTCCTAAGACTTTTTCTAGAGTCTACTGATCAACACGATCACTCTAGGCTTAGTTCACTCCTAAGACTTTCTGCTCAGCCAACTGCCAAGACTTCCTGCTCAGCCAACTGCCAAGACTTCCTAGAGTATACTGATCAACTGATCACTCTAGTTCCTTACAACTTAATGTAATCAATTCAAGAGTTTACAAATGCTTCTTAAAAGCGATAATCACAACTGTGATATTTCTCTTACAATTTAAGCTTAATCTCACTAAGATATTACAACAGCAATGTAGTGAGCTTTGATGAAGATGAAGATTCTGAGTTTAGATTTGAACAGCGTTTCAGCAAGTTTGATATAAGTTGATTTTGTGCAGAATCGTTAACCTTGCTTCTCATCAGAACTTCATATTTATAGGCGTTGAGAAGATGACCGTTGAATGCATTTAATGCTTTGCGTGTTCCGTACAGCTTTGCATTTAATGTTATACGCTTTTGTCAACTACCTCGAGCCTTGTTCACGCTGTGTCTACTGACGTAGCCTTTAGTAGCTTTAACGTTCCTTTTGTCAGTCAGCGTAGTCTGCCACGTGTACTTCCTTCTGATCTGATGTTTGTGAATACGACGTTTGAATATCATCAGAGTCAAACAGCTTGGTGCATAGCATCTTCTGATCTTCTGACCTTGAAGTGCTTCTGAGCGTGATACCATCTTCTGATCTTCAGTGCTTCTGATCTCATGTTCTTCTGATGCTTCCATAGACCCATGTTCTGATTCTGCTTCGACCATCTTCTGATGTCTTGCCAGACCATGTTCTGATGTTGCATGCTGAACCATTTGAGACACAACTTCTGAGCGCTGAATTATGCGTACTCTTTATATATTTCCTGAAAGGGAAATTGCATTGGATTAGAGTACCATATTATCTTGAGCAAAATTCATATTATTGTTATCATCAAAACTAAGATAATTGATAAGAACAAATCTTGTTCTAACAGGAGGAAGGGAGAAAGTCATACAGGGGATCATTAAGGCGGACGTTGTAGGATGGTTCATTGAAGCCACTTTAAGGCTGACGAAGGACGTTGCCAATCATGGCATAACGGATGAGAATCCATTAGGTCCCTCTTAAATGAAGATCTTTATGATCAAGGTTATATAAAGGGGCTCCCGCAAGAGGGTTAAGCAAGACATCTTCTTGGGCATACTACATCTATAGTATCACCCAATTTCCCCAAAATATCTCATACATTCATCCCTTTACAGCTCTCCCTATTCTGATAGGGAAGCTACCCGTTTAGTATTTTTCGCAAGAACATTTGGCGCCCACCTTGGGGGCCTTGGTAAAACTAGCCTAGGCCACACAAATCGCATTCGAAACATGTCCACTGAGGGTGATCCCCCAGACATGGCGCAGCTATTGGCCATGTGGAAAGACCTTCGGTAGCACAATGAGACCTTCCAGGACAGTGTAGCCCCCCTGCAGCAACAAAGTCAGAGTCGTGGGGATGACGACCTAGAAGAGGAGCTTCTAGAACCCCACTTGTTGTCTCAGGCTATATGGGATGATGAGGTTCCCGAGAACTTAAAAGCCCTGTCGCTCGCACCGTATGACGACAAATCTGACCCACAAGAGCACGTTATCGCGATCAGTAATCAGATGGCTGTAATCGCCCTCTCTGACTCGCTCAAATGCAAACTTATGGCGGGAAACTTCAAGGAGATGGACCTCAGGTGGTACATGAGTCTACCACGCCTGTCGGTGGAAAGCTATGCTGACCTAACTAAGAAGTTAGTGCAACACTTCTCTGCTAATAGACACCAGAAGATTTCAACGACCACCCTGTTCAACGTAAGACATAAGCAATCGGAGCCTCTGCGAGACTACTTAGTGAGATTCAATGAAGATACCATAAAAGTATCTCACCCAACCAGGATATGTTTGTTGGTGCTTTCCAGCACGGCCTGCGAGCCGAGCAGTTTAATGAGTCCCTAGCCCAGAAGCTGGCCTCTAGCATGAATGAAATCATCAACCGGGTTGAATGTTATATCAAGAGAGAGGAAAGTAACAAAGAAAAACAATCCAGGGATGGCAATGACAGACAAAAAGTAAGGAATCAAGATCGGGACAGAAGAGGGAACAATCCTGAACCCCTTTACATCATCGTCCCAGTCCGCGACCATTTCATCGCCCGTCTTATGCGGGTGATAGGTCGACACCCATGAATACCCGGAGGAGTGAAATATTTAAGGAGGTGGTTCATCTGAATTTAATACCAGTGCCTTGGCGCCCTCAAGGTATTAACATTGTGATGGGGAACAAAACAACGACTTGGTGCAGCTACCATCGAATCTGTGGCCATCACCCGGACAACTGACACCAGCTAAAAAGGGAAATCGAAGCACTAATATAAAGAGGGCATCTCCTGACATATGTGAAAGATGTTGCCGCACCATCTGCAATGAGGGAGACGCCTAAAATCCAGCACAACGAGGAAAGACAACGCGGGAAGAAGGGCAAGGGCCCAAAAGAGGTCCGTGAAACCAAAGCAACCCGACATGTACTTAGCACTATTACGGGCAGGTTTGCCAGTGGAGGAGAGACAAGATCGGCAAAAAAATAATATGCCTGGGCGGGTGATGCACGTATATGGGGTGGTGTCCCCTCCTCTCAATAAGGATCATCATTCAATCAGTTTCTCCAATAAAGATGTTGAAGGGATCCTCGCCCATGAGAATGATCCGATGGTGATAAAGATCCAGATCCGAGACTGGAGCGTGAAGAGAGTTCTGGTTAACCTGGGAAGCTCCACGAAGGTACTCTATTGGGATGCTTTCAAAGGAATGAAATTTGATACAGCTGAGTTGCTACCCTTTAGTGGTACTCTGTTCGGATTCTCGGGAGAATGGGTCCAGGTATTAGGTCACTTACTTATATTAACTACCTTTGGAAGTGGAGCAAATGCAAAGACGGTTCGAGTCAGATACCTGATAGTTAATGTCGCGTCCCCTTACAACGTCATCATCGAAAGACCATCCTATAATGCTTTAGAAGCTTCACTTTCAATTCTATACCTCACGATGAAGTACTCGTTGGCAGATGGCCAGGTAGGAGTAATAAAGGGGGACCAAGGATTGGCAAGGAAGTGTTACAAATATAGTCTAAAGTTGAGAAAGAAAACCCTACCGCAGGTGAGGGTACCAGTTAAGGAGGCGCACACAAAGTCAACCCGGTCGACATGGATCCCTGAGATGACCCTTCGGAGGATAGCTTATCTCCACATGATGAGATCAAAGCGGTTCATATCAGGTAGCTGCCCCCAGAGATCACGTACATTGGTACCAACCTTACTCCCGAGGAGGAGGATGAAGTCATCAGAATGCTGAAGAACAATTGAGATCTGTTTACTTGGAAACCTTCAGATATGCTCGAGATCGATTCGAAGTTCATGTGCCATCATTTGGTGCTAAATCCAGAAATTAAGCTAGTATCACAGAGAAAGCGAAAAGGAGGAGAAGAAAAGAAACAAGCGATTAGAGAAGAGGTCTGGAAGTTGTTGGATGTTGGGTTTATCCAGGAGATCAAATACCCTACCTGGCTATCCAATATGGTGATGATAAAAAAGAAATCCGATAAGTGGCGCACGTGTGTCGATTTCACGGATCTCAACAAAGCGTGTCCCAAAGATGCGTACCCTCTGCCTCCAATAGACCAAATTATTGATGGGGCTTCCGAGTATAAGCTTTTCAGTTTTATGGATGCTTACTTGGGGTACAATCAGATCTAAATGAATCCTGCAGACGCGCCTAAAACTGCATTCATGGCTGATTAGAGCAATTACTATTATGAGGCGATGCCATTCAGCCTCAAGAACGCAGAGGCTACTTACCAAAGACTGATGGATAAGGTATTTTCTACTCTAATTGGAAGAAATTTGGAGGTGTATGTAGATGATATGGTGGTAAAAATTGTTCATACTCGTCGACACATTGATGATCAGGAAGAAACATACGCGTCCATTAGAAAGTATAACATGAGGTTGAACCTGGAAAAATGTACCTTTTAGGTGCAGGCCGGGAAATTCCTGGGGTTCATACTCACCAACAGGGGTATAGAAGCAAATCTAGATAAATGTCAGAAGATCATTGACATGCGCAATCCGACTTTGAAGAAGGAAGTTCAACAATTAACAGGCAGGTTAGCCACCTTATATCGGTTCCTATCGTGTGTCGGGGACAAATCAGTCCATTTTTCGCAGCAGTTAAAAAGTCGACTGAGTTTGAATGGACCACGACTTGCGAATAAGCTTTTCAAAAGGTGAAACAATTTTTATCTAAGCCTCCTATCTTGGTGCGCCCAAAAGCAAATGCACCCTTAGTCTTGTACTTAGCCGTGTCAGACAAGGCCATGAGTTATGTTTCGGTCTAAGAGGAAGAAGGGGTAGGAGAGAAGTTTGTCTACTCGGTTAGCAAGGTCTTGAAGGGGGCAGAGTTGCGTTACCAAAAGATTGAAAGGTTGGTGTTGGTGTTGGTAGTAACAACCCGAAAATTAAGGCATTACTTCCAAGGTCACTCCATAATTGTGAAGACGAGTTATCCAATAAGGCAGATCTTAAAGAAGCTTGACTTGGCCGGGAGGATGGTAACATGGGCAGTGGAGCTTTCTGAGTATGCCATAGATTTCGTCCCGAGAACTAGCATCAAGTCACAGGTACTCGCCGATTTCCCGGTGGAGCTAAGTGGTCCTACTCCAGATGAAGTTGCGTGGATTCTTTTCGTGGACGGTTCATCAAACCTCAAAGGGAGTGGAGCAGGAGTTATGCTTGAAGGACATGAATGCTTCATACTAGAGCATTCCTTGAGGTTCAACTTCTCGACTAGTAATAATCAGGCGGAATATGAAGCTTTGATTGCAGAAATGAAGTTGGCTAAAGAAATTAGGGTAAGACATTTAATAGTCATGACTGATTCACAATTGATAGTGGGATAAGTGAAAGGTGAGTTTCAGACCAAAGATTCAGAACTAATGAAGTATTTATAGATAGTGCTCGGATTATTAAAATCTTTTTCAAAATTTGAAATAAAGCATATCCTTCGAGAAGAAAATTTAAGAAATATTAGTTTAGACCAAATTTTTGAGCAAACTCCGTATCAAAATACTTGGATTAGTAAGACCAAATTTTAAAACCAAAATTATGATTTTTTTTAATTGTTAAATTATGGAGTTTATTTTAAAGGGACGAAAACCCATACTTTTTCTTTCTGTCCAATTAAATTTTTTTTTTTTAACAAAATCAATATTATACTAACCAAAAATATTAAAAAAGAAACATGTTAAAACATATACTATAGTAACGTGATAAATATCACTATTAAAATACTCCATGTTTCAAACGAGCCGTGCGTGCTCTTCTATCAACGAATAATATAAACACTGACAAAGGGGCACCGTGAACCGAATTTAACAACTAAGTCAACGCTTCTAAAAGGATAGTCTCGTAATTAACACACCAATTTGTGTACAGTACCCACCGCTTCACCATGGATGTATATATACATTCACTCACAACACAATTAATCACAACACTATGGTTTGCACTCTCAACAAAAATACTACAACAACCGATGCTGGTGGCGCCGCCACAATCTCCGCCGTACCTTCCGATATCATTCAAACACACATCCTCACGTGCCTCGACGGTCCCTCTCTCGCTTCCGCAGCCAGCACGTGCTCCCAGCTTAATATCCTCTCATCAGAAGAGCATTTATGGATTAAAATTTGCAATTCCACGTGGCCTTCCACCAATACGCCACGTGTCCGAAATATAATCTCCACTTTCTTTAACAGCTCTCGCTCTTTCTTCTCCGATTGTTCCTCAACGGTAACCGCTCTCGCCTCCAACCGCCACCGCAAGAATATTGATAGCACGCCGGAAATTCTTTCCGCCGTTGACTTATTCTACCGGAAAAAGATTGTTTTATCGAGAGTGGTGGAGACTGAAACTGAATCTGGTTGGTTTCGGTGTTCGCCGTTTCGGATTGATATTCTCGATCCTAAGGATACGGTTGAGACGAGTATGGATTATCCGAGAGAGGATGAAGCGTGTGAGAAACTAGAAGAGGAATTGAGTTTGAGTTGGATAGTGATTGATACGAAGGGAAAGCGTGCGGTGAACGTGTCGAGTGGGAAGCCGGTGTCGGTGAACCGTCACTGGCTAACGGGCGACGTGCAAGTGAGATTTGCGACGGTGTTACACGGCGGAGAGAAGGGGTCGGCGAAGGAAGCGACGGTGTGTAGTTTATTGGTGACGTTTGGAAAGGAAATGCAGGTGAGGGAAATGTGTTTTCAGGTAGAGGATATGGATGGGAATCAGTTGAATGGGAGGGATAGTTTGGGGATTTTGCAAAGGGCGTTGGAAGGTGGAAGGAAAAGATTGAGGAACGGAAAGGAAGGAAAGGAAAGGTATGTGGAATTTGTGAAGAAGAAAATGGAAAGGAAAGATAGGAAATTGAGAAGAGAGAGAAGGTTGGATATTCTTTGTGTTACAGTAGCTGCTTTGTCTGTTGCGGCTTTTTCCACTCTCTTTCTCTCTTGATTTCAGTATGTTTCTTTTTGGAGTTTCATTATAGATACAGACATATAAGAAACAGTGAACAATTTGATGTTAGTTACAGTGTCAAAACAAATATTGATGTTAGTTACATCTTACAATAATTGAAATCGAAGGAATGGAAAGTGTAAGTAGTAAGTAATCACTTATGATAGAGAAGTGTTTAATTCTACCATGATCTTAGTATGACTTTTACTACTCATATTTGGTTTTTCACGTTTCCAAATGAAACGGTCTTTGTCATTCATAATCACAAATTGATGTGCTCCATTTAAGGGTAGTTTTTAATTTGGAAATTTGTCTACTTCTATGATAGAAAACATTATTTATATCAATGGTTGGATTTTACAATTCCATTATATATCTTTGTTATGTTTCTTCCCCCACCAACATGATCACACCACACCACCAACCTCAAACTATTTGATGTAAACAATTGATGTTTGGATCTCTATAACTTCATCACTATTGCACTTGTAGAACATTCAAGTCCAAACGACTTTAGTAATTTATGGTAGAAGTTTTTTTGTGTGGGTAATTTGATGTGCAGACCACATTTAGGAATGACAATTTTACATTTTCCATGTTTAAATCTGAATCTCATATAAAAATAGGTTATGAATGATTAAATTTAAAATTTTCTCAAACGAATTTGAATATTTCATTCTCGCCTTCATCTCTGTGTCAAACTTTTTTTAATAATATGTTTTATTTCTCCATATTAATAATCTATCTCGAACTCTAACAAATAAATCATTTTTTAATATTTTAAATATTTCATATATTAATATAATAAAGTAAAAATTAAAATATTAATTCATTAGTCATTGACAATTTATAATATTTCAACTATCCATCTTATTTCTATTTTTTGAAATCTAAGAAAACTCAAATCCAATTAAAACATAATTTTTCGTTAAACGGGTAAATTCTGCGAGATATTTGTGTATATGTGTTTTGTTGTTTTGTCTAGCCACATTTTAACATTATGTTTGGGGGAGTTTTGAGTTTAAAATATTAAGATATTGATGTTAATTTGACATTAAATTAATAATTCATATTTATATTTAATGAGTCACTTGATAATTTTGATATTCTAATTTTTATTAATAAATAAATAAATTGAAAATTCACTAATAAGATAAAATTATTAATAATTAGTTAATTAGAATCTTCACTAATTAGATAATATTACTACAAATTTTGAACTCTTGAATTCTCTCATTCCTTTACAAAAGCACATTTATAAAGCATACATAAAACTTTATTTTTTATTATAATCAAAACAAAAAAATTGTTCTCTTTGAGAGAAAATTTTAAAAAAATTTACATCAAAGTCTCGTTAACTTATAAAAAATCTAAAAAAATTAATTAATTATACGTAAATTATTAGGTACCCATGATAAGTAGATGGGTACCGGTACCTTTAGTGCAAATTAATTTTAAATTTTAATTTATTTTAAAATAAAATAATTTAAAAAGGTGATATGGCAATGAATAAATTTATTTGATTGGATGAGGGTACTCCTACCCAACAAAATTTAAGGATACCAGAGTGTTCACCTTAATTATAATAAAATAAAATATAAAACATATTTAAAATATAAAAAAGTTCAATAGATGTGCATACATGCACCTAATAAAAATTTATCATACTGAACATTAGCAATAATAACAACAGGTCATTTCTCCTATATAAAAATATGTAAATATTAATACATTAATGTTGTTATTAATTTTTTCTCTTGATGAATCTAATGGTTGATATTTGTTTCTCTCATCTTTCATTATAAAATGCTCTCACTTGTTATGCTCCATATATATATATATACACAATTTCTTTTTCATTATATTAAAGCATGGTCATATATAGACGTCTTGTCCCTGTACAATGTCATCGTAGGGTGACCCACGCTCAACTTATTGGGCACGGTCTTGTCCACCCTTCATCTAAGCCTGAAGTATCTGCTATGGGCGAGTTGGAGTGGTCATAGAGGAGCAAAAAGTCGCCCTAGAGTGTTATCAAAATAGTTTGGAAACTTTGACTTTATAATTGAGGTTTGTGTAGAAGTGGGCGAGGAGAAGAGATCATCAATTGATGAAGAAGTGCAAAAGTTGAGAAGCGTCTCATTGACAATGAAAAACTTACCCTCATGGAAGTCCTAAAAGTTTCATCCCTTTGGACCATCAACTTATCAAGCTAGGCACCCCTATCTAATTTTGATGAGGAGGTGTTGGTCTCCCTATTGAGGAGAAACATAAAGTTGTTTCCTTGTGATCCCTCTGACATGTTAAGGATAAATACAAGTGTGTTCCTCCATTTCCTTGACATTGATTCCACAATGAAGTTCGTATCTCTGAGGAAACACGAAGTGGGCGAGGAGAAGAGAGCATCAATTGATAAAGAAGAGTAGAAGCTAAAAAGCGTCATCTTTATAACTAAGGTTAAGTAACCATCTTAGTCTGCCAACGCAGTCTTGGTACACAAGTTATTTAACAAATGGCGAATTTATTTTGACTTCATAGACCTTAACATCGCACGCCTTTAAAATCTATATCTCCTACCCAATATAGATCGTCTGATTGATAGATCTCATGGCTACAAAACACTAGGTTTAATGGATGCCTATTATAGCTATAATTAGATCAAGATGAACTTGTTAGATGCACCCAAGACAACATTCATGTCTAATCACGATAACTACTATTACAATGTCATGCCCTTTAGGCTAAAGAATGTAGACGTCACATATCAATGAGTCATGTATGTTGTATTCTCAAAGAAGATAGGGCACAACCTGGAAGTCTATATCTATAATATGATTGTAAAGACATCACATAGGAGGAGCCACATTGTAGACGTAGAAGACATCTTGGAATCAGTCAAGAACCACAACATGCGCTTAAATCCTGCTCAATTCTCCATCAGTGTGCATATGGGTAAGTTTCTAGGGTTTATGTTAACTAAGAGAGGTATAGTGAAGTCCTTCCAATGTTAAATAAGTTCAAATACTAATAGGGTGCTTAACCGCCCTAGTTCGTTTCCTTTCTTGTGCACGTGACAAGATTTTCTATTTCTTTGTCACTTTGAATAAAAAGGAGAAGTTCAAGTGGACGAGCGAATGTAATGAGGTGTTCGCAAACTTGAATTCCTTCTTGGTGTTGCTGCTCATTTTAACGTGCCTAATAACAGGCTCACCCCTCTACCTCTTTTTGTTTGTTATTGACCACGCGACGAGTTATGTGCTCGTCCAAAAAATAGACAAAGTTGTTTGACCTGTCTATTTTGTTAGGAAGGTATTTGAGGGCGTTATTATACATAATCTAAATTAAATCAAATGTCAATAACATAACTAAATAATACTCATAAGCTCATTAAATTTGCTTAATATCTATTGCCAAACAAAGTCATTCGAAAAGATCTTGTTGTCAAAACAGAACTACCCATGCCACACTAGTAATCGACACACACCTCCATTTAAAATTTTGTTGATGTCACGATTTTCACCACCCTCCTTGGCACATCATTAATCATCTGAAATATCGAGGCACACCCTAAGATGTGTGAACCATTGAGCAATACCATCTTAAATCCTACTTGATTTGAACCAGAGTCATTTTCAAGATATAATTTTAGTCTCATTAACCATATTTGCAACTATAATATCTTTATAATGTGTTTTAATGGATCTTGGTAACATGTATTAAATATTTCATTTTTGAGGTACATTGCAAAAAAGTGATGAATGATATTTATAATATACTCCATCCATTCCTTTATAAGTGTCATTTTTGTGAAAAAAAATTGTTTCAATTTAATTGTCACTTTCAAATTTCAATATAGTAATCATTATAGTTTTGTCAAAATTTCTCCTAACTAATTATTATGACAGAGAAAAAAGTATATTGAAATGATTAAAAGTTAAGAGTATTATAGACAAAAGAAAAGTTATAGCTTAAAAAGTAACAACCACTACTAATTTTATTGGTATGTGTAAAAAGTCAAAATGTGACAATTAAAAAGGAACGGAGGGAGTAGGCATAACTAGTGACGAAGTCCCTTAACTTAATTTAATATTTCATTTTAATTTTTTAACTAAAAAATGTTACATGTTAGTCCTTTAAAATATTTATGTTACTCTAATTAATAATTTTCGTTAAATTTTGTGAAAAAACGTTAACTAATGCAAACGTGGCATGACAGTGATGCCATTGGTAAAAAATTTAGTCAGCGTATTTATTATAAAGAGGGGTTTCTACTTCTCTCGTTTCTGGGTCATGTGTTCATCTTCCTTCTTTTACTTTTTTTAGGGGTTGTTCATCATGTTCTTCAAGTTTCTTGCTCCTTCTTTTGTTGCGTTAAATTCATCTTTCTTATGTTGCTGCATTTTCTAGGGTCTGTACATCATCTTTTTCAATATTCTTCTTCATCAATTGTTCTTTCCAATGTCAAAGAATTCAAATTGTGATTCAATGTCAAACAACCAAATCTTTGGGACAATTGGAAATGTAATTAGTAGAAACAAGAGGAATGAATGTTTTTGTCAAGAGGAATGTGTGCTTCGTACTATGAATCATATGGACAGTGTGAATTATGGCAAATAGTAATGTGGTTGTAGAAATTACAGAAATCACATCGAAAGGGTTGTAATTTTTTTAAACGGTTAGGTGATGAATTTGTTGATGAAAAGAATTTGAAGATTGAAAAGCAAGAGGAGAAAATTTTGAAATTGAAGAAAGAAACTGTCTACGAAAGCGGGAAGATAGACGCATGACCCAGAAACGAGAGAAATAAAAATTGATGAATTATATTACTCATGTTTTAGATCTTTTATGTTTTTTTAGCGATTTACATCCCCTCCCAATTGAATCATGAATTTGTTTGATAATTATAATAATACAAATAAATTTGGTTTGAGAAAAAAATAATTTAAAGGATTAGCTAGTCGAATTTTAGCATATTTTAAGTTGTTGTATAATCTTAAGATAATGTATATACAAAACTTTATTCAAGATGACATGAATGAAACGCTAGATTTTGTTGAACGGAAATAACAACTTTAGCTTCTATTTGATTACATTATCTTATTATGTAGTAAAATAATGCTAATTTGTCATTTTGTTTTGGAATGTATTGTTGCTAGTCCTAATTATAAGTATTTGAGTGACATTTGACCTTCCACTGAAATGTTGAATATTATAATGGTTGTTTGTTGTGTGGTTCGGTAACGACAAAGACTATATCACGGAGAAAACTCTTGAACAATTAATTAGAAGACACAAATAATATTAAACAAATTTATATTTCTTAGTGCATAAATCGAACAAGCCGACTTAGCTCAGTGGTAGAGCGCGTGGCTTTTAACCACGTGGTCGTGGGTTCGATCCCCACAGTCGGCGTTGTTTGTTCCATACGTTTTTACCGTTAGTTCATCGTTTGTTTTTAAAAAGTGCTTCTTTGATTGCTTTAATCGTTTGTTTTTAAAAAGTGCTTCTTTGATTGCTTTAATACATAATAGAACTATTTGATTTCATTATTAATGAAATGCCTTTAAATATCTTTTCATAGTGAAATGCTTGTTACAGTTTTTGTGTTAGATACTTTTGTCAAAAATAATATTCAGCATATTTTATTTGATGCATTATTTTACTGTTAAAAAGTTATTATTAAAGTAAAATAAACATTTTAAGAGTTTGTGGAAAAAAATAATTAAACGTGGGTGTTTGCAAGCAGCACTCAAAAAAAGTATCAAATTAATAAAATAAAATAAAAATTATGTTAGAATAACAAATTTTTATATTTAATTCTTCTCTCTTATCATCATTATGAATGAAAAATATGTAAAAATCAAAAGTGTTTTGGATTGGCCAAGCTAGATAGGCCCAATACATTGAAGTCTGAGTCAAAATTTAAAATAAAATATTTTTAATATAATATATATTTAGATTTTTTAAGATGTAAAATTATTGGTGATAAAAAAAAATGTAAAATTATTAAATTATTATTATAATCAATTTTATTAAGAAAAAAAATATGCACCGGTAGTATAAAATATTTTTATGCTGTCAACCAATGAAGGATGTGTATTCCGCCAAATCACACTTTTATTTTTAAAATACTAATATGACATGACAAATATAAAATTTTAATTCGTTTATATATAATATTAGTTTACACTGTTGGGATACTGAATACATCTAAACTCTATTTTATATTTAATTGGTAGTAAAATTAATTCGTCTATACTCTTCTCGTTATTTAAAAAAAATCATAATTAAAAACCAATGTGAACGTACATTTAAAAAAAACTTAGATATCAAGTTTCTTATTATATAAAAGAATTCAAAAATAATATTTAACAGTTTTAAATTTTACTGTACTTTGTTTGTGTATGATATAATATACAATTAAATTAAACATAACTCACACAATGCCAGACTTCACTAGTGCAGAAAGTACTTTTTACATCGGACGAAAAGTACTTTTCACATCGGGTATGGGTCCGATGTAAAGTCAGGCGATGTAATAAGTCAGAGACATTTTACATCGGACCAAGGTCCGATGTGAAAAATTAACATATCACATCGGTTGAATTCAGATGTCTGATGTGAAAAATAATGCAATTTTTTTATAAAAAAATATATACGTCATATTTTACATCGGTTGTCATGTCCACCCGATGTAATAGATAGTTTTTACATCGGTTTTCCACTTTACCCGATGTAATAGATAAATTTTTACATCGGTTTTCCATTTTTCCCTATGTAATATGTTTTCTGCTTTTGAGCGTAAAATAGTTGTTTTTTTTATTAGGTCGGTATTTTGCATATTTTTCCCACCGCATACAAACCACATTTAGGTCACTATTTTCATATTTTTTTTAACTGTGAAGGATATAATTTCAATGCACAAAATAGCTAAGATATATATATATATATATATATATATATATATATATATATATATATATATATATATATATATATATATATATATATATATATATATATATATATATATTCTTCAAAATTTACAAACGTATTAATCTAGGATACACAAGTGTACAAAATTATAAAAAAGTTTACACACGGTGCAATACTACACAATAACAAAACAACAAATATCCAACTATTTAAGTCCTTTAGCGCACTTGAAGTTCATCTTCAAATTTCCCACAAGTCCAAGAGATGTTGCAACATCCTCTTCATCAAAGGAGCCTACAACAACAAAATTCAAAAGTTGTTACAATCAACAATTTCAAAAATTGTTAGTAACAACAACTCATAGGTGTTCTTCAACAAAGCAAGCGGAAGGGAAAGCAAGAGTAACTTACAAGATTTGTTCAAGCCTTCATCACAAGAAGCTCTCAATCTTTAAGCAACACCTGCAACAACAATTCAATCGCTTCAGCACACGATTCAGCAACGGTAACAAGTGCAAAATCAAAACTGTTGTAGGAAGTTCTATGACATTCAGTTGTTATTATTGGAGGTTTCTTGTTCTTCATTATTTCCCTCTCTAATGTCTTGCAATTAATCATGCACATTGCTAGGAGTTTTATGTAGACGGGTTTCTTGCAATTATAGTTGGCAGCACACAATTATCATGTAAAGAAAGTATCAAATCAGCCAATATAATGAAGAAAAGTTAAAAAAAATCAATTAAAAATTGTTTCTAAAAATTCGGTGGGGTTTATATCATCAAAAATCTTAGGAGTTTATGCATTGAGTATTAGACTAATCCAGCATTGCCATGCAATTTGTTAATTGGTTGGTAGTATTGATATTGTAGATAATAATATCATCATTGTTTAATAGAGGCACTCAACTATAAAAAGTGAATGATATTGAATGGGATAATAAGAATGAAAGTGACAAATGCGTTTATTATAAATCTGAGAATCACATCTGCACTATCATTTGTCTATATGTAGACGATCTACTCATATTTTGATCAAACATTCAGGTCATTAATGTTATGAAATCATTGTTGTGCAACAACTTTGATATGAAAGACCTCGGAGAAGCGAGTGTGATTCTTGGTATGAAGATCACAAGATCCGAACAAGGAATTTCTTTGGATCAATCACATTATGTGGAAAAGATCTTGAAGAAATATGATTACTTTGATTGTAAACCAACAGGCACACCATACAATCCGAGCATAAACTGTTTAAGAACACTGGTGAATGTGTTAGACAGACAGAATATGCAAGCATCATTGGCAGTCTTAGGTATGCCACTGATTGTACTAGACCAAACATTGCATATTTCGTAGGATTGTTGTGCAGATTTACAAGTAGATCGAGTAATGAGCATTGGCAAGCTATTGAGCGAGTCATGCGGTACCTTAAAAAGACAATGAACCTCGGTTTACATTATCAGAGATTTCCTGTTGTACGTGGAGGATACAGTGATGCAGATTGGAATACCTTGTTAGATGATTCCAAAGCTACTAGCGGCTATGTATTCAACATAGCTGGAGGAGTTGTATCTTGAAAATCAAAGAAACAGACTATCCTGGCTCAGTCCACGATGGAGTCTGAAATGTTAGCATTAGCAAATGCTAGTGAAGAAGCAAGTTGGTTAAGATGCTTGCTAGCTGAGATTCCCTTATGGGAAAAACCTATGGCAGTTGTGTTGGTCCACTGGGATAGTACCGCGACTATTACAAAAATCGAGAACCGTTATTATAATGGTAAAAGAAGTCAAATTATAAGAAAACACAGCACTTTTAGAGACTGTATCTCCAAAGGAACTGTAAGAGTGGATCATGTACGCACTAATGAAAATTTTGCAGATCCTTTGACAAAAGGATTATCTAGAGAGAAAGTTTATAATACATCATATAAGATGGAACTAATGCCTATAGGAATATGACTTGCTCATGATGGTAACCCGACCTAAATGACTGGAGATCCCAAGAAATAGGTTCAATGGCTAATAACAAGTTGTGAGTAATATGAGGCAATCATGCTAGAGTAAATAAGAGAAGCATGAATCCTGAAGTAATAAGAGGATGAGATAATAGAAACTCTTAATGAGATCCATACTCTGTATGAGGGAGTACCTAGGCTACAGGAGTACTCTTGATAGACTCACATATGTGATTGTGGAACTGAGGCCGGTTCCTATGGAATTTTGAGGCAAAATTCCTAGAGCCTTTACTAAACCGGGATACACGTGCAGGGCCATTAAAAGCACGAGCTATTAAGAATACACCTTAATGAAAAGGTTGTGTATGGGTCTGATGTCTGAGATAGAGTTCAGGACAATAGTGTCACTCTTGTTAAATCAGAATCCTACTTGCTACGCAAAGGTTCAAGTCATAGACACCTTTGCTTATGCACAATCTTAGAAACGTTTGACGTACTTCTAAAAATCACCTTTTAAATTCTAAGTGGGAGATTATTGTTATTAAATGAGCACAAGTAAGAACTAATATGGAGATGAATTTGAAAATATTCATTTTAGTCCCACATTGGAGGGAACACAAATATTAGTAGTGTATATATATATATATATATATATATATATATATATATATATATATATATATATATATATATATATATATATATATATATATATATATATTTCAACTTGGACAATTGTTGTTGGGCCCAAAGGCACCTAAAATTTTGTAAAGGATTGAGGACACGCCAATATGTCATTAAGACACACAGGCGCACGTGCCGCCGCCATCGTCTGTCCGGCCGGCTCGGTTCGGTCCAGTCCGGTCTAAATGAATTAATTTTTTTGGAACCCGAATTAGTGGAAGTTAATTGTCATTAATTAATCAATTCGGTAAAAAATTAAATACTATTATTTAATAGTAGGAAATTAATCAATATTTAATATTAATTAATTACGAAATGGTGACGTGTCCTCAAAGACCAAGTCTTAACCTAAAATTTGACTAGGTTTGCTTGTCCTCCAAGAGTCTTCGTGACTTGCTGACCAAGAGAAAAAGGACTAGTTTGACTAAGCCAGTTCCACTCTCCCACGATTTTCTCCCATGTTTGTTGCTCCATTCAGTTGGATCCCTTGCCTATAAATATGCTTCTTCCGTTCATTTGCACCTCACTCCAGAATTCACATTCAAAATATTTCTTATATCTATCTACTCTGTGTCATACCCTAATTTTACCCCCCCTGAGATATCATAACTCCACGCACCTCATCAAATTCAGGAACAGGTACTCAGAACAGTCACTTGCTTGTCTGATACCCAGTCGAGGGTACTCAAGGACAAAAGAGTTTAGGCAAAGAATAAATCAATATGATAATAGCCTCTAATACAATCATAGGATTCAAATGATTCATTCATTCACCTATGTTGATTAGACAACAGTTATCAGAACTCAGGTTTGCTCAGCTAAGGTTTTCAACCCATCAAGGACTGAAATCAGGGACCACATTTGGGAAACCCTAAAAAGCTCCAGGACACCTATCAAATGGTTCATTCATCTTCAAATAATCCATATGACAATATCCATAAGGCATTACACTTCAATTCAAGATCTACAGTCATCAATTTCATTTGGTCGACAATTAGGGTTTTTGACCTAATTCACCAAGATAGTTGACTTTTAATCAGGACATGGATCCAAAACTCAAAGCATGACTCAAGAATTTCTTTTACCTCAATATCATTCATTCACATCATTTATTTGAGGAGGAGAGTTTGATTCATCACAAAAGTCCAAGATTTCACTTCATCTGAAAAAGTCAACTATACAGGACCACCTTTGACTTTTAGGGTTTTGAGTCAAAACATGACTTTTAAGGATCAATATCATCAATATATGATTAATGAAGTCATTTGACCAAAGAAAATCAAGAAAATAAGTCAAGAATCAAAAAGTCAAAGATTGACTTTTCATACTTAGAAATTTTTCCAAGTGTTTAAGAGTCTTTTTTTCAAAACTTTGGAAGGGAATATCTCAAAATTTCAAGTACAAACTGAAAAAAACTTCCAACATCAAAGTTGTAGATTTTGATCCAATGAAAAACTTTGTCACATATGATTTTTTGGCTAAAAATCAACCATTGAAGAGATATGGAGCTCCAAAGTTGCTGCCTTCATAAAAACAAGTAAAAAACCCTAGTTTTCTTCAAACTTCAAGCTCATTTTTCACAAATTTCCCAATTGATTTTGAAGAAACTCCAAACTAATGAATTGAAGTACATGTTAAGGGCTTTCCAAATTGTGCTCAACCTTCTCCAAATTCATTTTGAGCTAAGAGATATGATTGATCAAAGTTAGGCATTTGAAGTGAAATTATAGGTCATGCCTAAGTGTGAAATTTGCAATTTTATGCTAGTGCTTACACTAAATGATGCCTCTAAACTTCAGAAACATTGCAAGGATAGGAGAGAATCGTTTGCATCATTGCACAAATATTTGAAGGGAATATTCCAAAACCAAAACATGTGATTATGTAATGATTGCATTTTGAGAATTTAGGGCCAAGTGGTGATTCATCAAAGGAATCTTTTCCCAACCAATTAGAGCTCATTTCTGCATCAAATTTGTCCCATAAGATCAAGCAAAACCGATGGCTAGGGAGTGGTATCAAAGAACTCATCATTGCATATGGATCTTTCTCACATTTCTTCATAACCAAGAAACCAAGTTAACCTCATTAAGCAAAGCTCACTCTCTGCAAGCACACTGAACTCTTTGCCTATAAATAAGAGAGCATACCTCAGTAATTAGACACACCAAAGCAACAAAAATCTTGATTTCTCTCTTCTCTTCTCATACTTAGGTTTTTCAAAGGTTCTTTGGCAAGAAGACTCGGATTCTTCAAACCAAAGCTCTTCCTTTGAAAGTAAGTATTCAAACACATCAAGGAAGCCGAAGGTATTTAGAGGTGATCCAAACCTCTGGAACACTTTTGTACGTGGAGAATCATCATCTTCACCTCTCACTTGGAGCCATATCAGTTGGGGTCGAGCAAGGAGTTTTGGGCAATTTCAATCCAAGCCAAGCATCTCAACACCTTCCTGGGGGATCACTGAAGCTTTTGGGATCGTTACAACAACTCAGTAGCACACTTTGATCAGAGCTCAACCTCCATTTCTGAGGTAAGTTTCATGAACTTCAAACTCTATAATTCACGCATGATAAATTAAAAATGAAGTTACCAGTTGGTTTATGCACCTTTAAGGATCATTAACCCTCAATCAATTGCATCATATCATGCATATAGATTATTTCATGTTAATTTACAGTTTTAGGGTTCTTAGTGTTCATGCGTGCGGATTTTGAATTACACTGAAAATAAATGAAATCAAAGGATACCATCATAATCCTTGTTCAAAAACGAGCAAAATCCATGTTTACATCTTTGAGTTTGGTTGAGAAACGAAGGAGATAGCAAATTCAAATGTTTGGAGCTTGAGGTTGAAGATGAAGATGGTGGCGCCATTTTTCAAATTTCCCAGGTTTTAGTTTATTATACTTTGAATGGTTTGTGTTTAACCTACGAATTCATCGTAGTGTCCCTTTGGTTACAGCGCGCGTCCAAAAGCCTTGCCTTGCCTTAGGTCTGGGGTTCGATCCCCCTCTCAGACCTTTTGCTCATTTTTTTTTCAAATCATTTTAATGCTTTGCTTTCACATATAATCACATGGGCTCCTTTCCTAAACAGGCCACGCGCGTGGCCCAGTTGGTATTTGTTTTGTTTGGTAACCTATAGGGCGTGGGTTCAACCCTTGGCAAGACCAAACCCCTTTTTTTAAACACTATTTTCTTTCATTTTATTTTACAACTTCACATAATTAAATCACCCATCAATTTAAATCATTTTCTCTTGATTTTTCACACACTTCTCATTTAATATATCTATTTTGAGAATATACCAAAAAATCATAAAAAATATATTATTTTAATATGTTTTAATTAGGTTTAAAATCACATATTTTAAGTATGTTTTAATACTTTAAAAAAATATAATCATCACTTGATTTTCAAAACCTAACCTCTTGTAAATATTTTTTGAGTTAAAATCCTATTCATTTAGGTCTTAGTAGGGTATAAGCTTTGTCATTACCCTAATTAAGTTGACTGTTGTCAAAGAATTTCAATCGTTTTCCGTCTCCGATCAAACAGACGATCCAGGTTTTCATACAACAAAACCTTGTATCTCTCCAACTGTTTCTCAAAGACAATAAATATTCCAATGGGCCTCTAATAGAGTGTAAGTCCCAACACCTTCTTCTTTTATTAGTTTGTTTTCAAAAACAGTATTTACAAAATCTTCTTTCTGTTTTCAAAACATTCTTCTGGTATTTGAAGGGCATTATTCCCGATGAAACTCTTCAGATACCTATGTGACCTATGTCCATCTTCACTTCTTCTGTTTTCAAAAACCTTTAACTGTTTATTATAAATATTCAACTGTTATCAATAAAATTGCTGGTAAGGCTTTGTACATACTCCTTCAAAGGCCTCCACTCCATCCAGGTTAGGCTTTATAGCTTTCAATTTACAGTCTTTATTTAAATTACTGTCAAGTATAGAAATGTTTATATATTGTTTAGAACTACGTCTGAGTGTAAACCTTAGGACAATTAAACTATATATATATATATATATATATATATATATATATATATATATATATATATATATATATATATATATATTATAGGACTATGGCCTAGGATTGAGAATGTCTTCCCGGTGAAGGCTCTTTCCTAATTAGAGATCTTTAGTTCAAACCCTCAAGATGAATTATTCCCGGTGAAACATCTTAAAAAAGCCTTAGAACCCAAAAATAGGATACATCCACCCAAGAGGAATTATTCCCGGTGAAACCTCTTACCCATTTGCTTAGAGCCAAAATAAGTTCAAAACCACATAGCTTTCTCTTGTGTTATAACAAGGACCCTCGATGACCCTCGAATAGCCTCCTCTTGGGCATTGTACAAGGACCCACAGGCTTCTTAAAAGCATTTCCAGCTTCCTCCTGAGCTTGTATACAAGGACCCATCAGGTTTCTTATAAACATAGGAACAGGTCTTTAGTTACCTTTTAGCCTATCCTGGTGAGTTTCTTACATTCTTTAAACCAGACTTTAAACAAGCTAAGATTGTCTCAATCTCATATTGAGTACACCTTTTGGAATGAGAGACATGGACAGTCTCTATCACTCTTATCTTCATTAATTTCCTTAGCAGAGTCTAGGATCCATAGTTATCTATCCTCAGTCAGTGTCAGCCTTAATCTTGGGCTTTAAACAAGAAGTTTCAATTAGATAATATTTCTGCTATCATTCAAAATCCCTGGAAAGGGTTAGCCTCCAAAAATTCAGTCTTTTAATAGATAAATCCTCCAGCAGAGTAAAACTCCCCAAAGAGTCAGCCTCAACCTTGGGCCTCATACAGGGCATGAAATAATGACTTCTCTAGTGAAGAGTCAGCCATAATTCTGGGCTTTGTACAGAACACCAAATAAAATCCATCAAATAAATGCTCTCCAGCTAGAGTCAGCCTCAATTCTGAGCTTTGTACAGAACACAAAAACTTCTTATTTTAAGTCAATCCCCAGTAAAATTATCTCCCAGAGTCAATAAAATAATAAATCAATCAAAAGCCTCAAGCTTGGGCCTCATACAAGCCAGCTAAATAAAATCAAATCTTTTATACAGTAGATGGATATAGCTTATCTCTATAGAGAGATCTTTGTCCTATCTCACCACATTCAAACAAACATTACATTTCATTTTAATTAAGTCTCCCTGTGGTGGTCGTTTTTTTTTACCTCCCCGTTTCACTTGGGAGGACGGCACGCTAGACCCTTCACGCGAAATTTGGAAGGAGAATGCGCCCGTGGCGGGATGAATTTTGTTTCAGTTCTTCCTACGATATCACACGAACTTTCTTATTTGTCCTACGAGTAGGAAAGGGAAAAAAAGATCTCAACTAAACCCTAGGAGTTTGCTAAGTGTGGGGATTTACACCTAGGCTAGAAATTCTGGAGTCCGGGAGGTCGGTTATACATAGGGAAGTGTTTAAACACCCTACATATCTGTAGTACTCTACAGGAACCTTCTCTGTGTCATTGTGATTGTGTTTATTGCTAATGATTGGGAAAGTTTCTCCTTTTTGTTAGGAGAAGGAATTGAATTGATTTTAAAAGACAGACAGAGAGACAAACTGACTATTTTTGGTATTTTATTAGCTCGCTGAGGTTCCTTGTGAACCTCATGCCTACATATCCCTAGTGGAAGTCAGAGCTTAATGTAGTTCGGGGAACTAACTAGGGAAATTAATTATTTTTGGTGCCTTGCTTGAAGCTCAAGGTTGAAGCTTGAATTAAATCTCTGTTTACAGTAAAGAGACATGAAATCATCTTTACAGAGAGGTATTTGTACTATTCTACCACAAACATTTAAAGAGTGACAGAATAACTGAATTCATTTCATTCAAGAGGGGGACTTTACTTGTGTATGTGCAAGTATACCAGTCAAATGCCTCTTAAATGAAAGAAAGATGCTCATCCAAATTAGGGAAAGTTACCACATGTCTGGGTTTTACTGCCAGCTCATGCCTTTCAAAATCCTAAATGGGAGACTTGATTAAAATTGAAATTGAAATGGAAATGTTTGTTTGAATGTGGTAGAGTAGTAAAAATATCTCTCTATAGAGATAAGCTATGTCTATCTACTGTATAAAAGATTTGACTTTAGCTGGCTTGTATGAGGCCCAAGCTTGAGGCTTTTTGATTGATTTATTAATTATTATTGACTCTGGGAGATGACTCCATTGAGGATTAATTACAGGGTATTTTTGTGTTCTGTACAAAGCCCAGAATTGAGGCTGACTCTATTTGGAGAGTGTTTATTTTGATGGATTTTTATTTGGTGTTCTGTACAAAGCCCAGAATTGAGGCTGACTCTAGCTAGGAAAAAAACATTATTTTCTGCCTTGTACAAAGCCCAAGGTTGTGGCTGACTCTAAAATAAACTGAGTATGGATGACTCTATGGGGAAAAGATCCTAGGTGTTAGGAATCTTTGACACATAAAAATATGGTTTAATCTGCCTTGTACAAAGCCCAAGGTTGTGGCTATTGGATGATGAAGAACTCACTGGGGAGACTCTATTATATGCCTTGTACAATGCCCAAGGTTGAGGCTGACTCTTGACAGGGGAGTTTTATTGTTTGGTGCCTTGTATGAAGCCCAAGGTTGAGGCTAACTGTTTTTGTTGGTTTTGACTCTACTGAGGAGATTTTATTTATTAAAAGACTGTTTTTCTTTGGAAGCTAACCCTTTCCAGGGATTTTGACTCAGCTGGTGAATTTGTCTGTTAAAAGACTGACTTTATCATGTTTTTGGAGGCTGACCCTTTCCAGGGGTTTTGACTCTTTTGGGGAAATTATCTCCTAAGAGAATGAATATTTGGTTTTGAAAGATTGATATTGGAGGCTAACCCTTTCCAGGGGTTTTTATTAAAAAGAAGGAATGATTTTGGAGGCTAACCCTTTCCAGGGATTTTTATTAAAAAGAAGGAATGATTTTGGAGGCTAACCCTTTCCAGGGATTTTTATTAAAAAGAAGGAATGATTTTGGAGGCTAACCCTTTCCAGGAATTTTGATTAAAATGATTGGCTGAAAGATTATCTAGTGGAGACTTCTTGTTTAGAGCCCAAGATGAAGGCTGACACTTTGAGGATAAGCACACATAGATCCTAGACTCTACTAAGGAAGATTGATGAAGATAAGGGTGACAGAGACTGTCCATGTCTCTCATTCCAAAAGGTGTACTCAATGTGAAATTGAGACAAACTTAGCTTGTTTAAAGTCTGGCTTAAATTGGAAGAAACTCACCAGGGTATGTTAAGAGGTGACTAAAGACCTGTTCCTATGTTTATAAGAAACCTGATGGGTCCTTGTATACAAGCTCAAGAGGAAGCTGGAAATGCTTTTAAGAAGCCTGTGGGTCCTTGTACAAAGCCCAAGAGGAGGCTAATCGAGGGTCCTTGTTATAGCACAAGAGAAAGCTATGTAGTTTTGAACTTATTTTGGCTCTAAGCAAATGGGTAAGAGGTTTCACCGGGAATAATTCCTCTTTGGGTGGATGTGTCCTATTTTTTTTGGATTCTAAGGTTTTTGCCAAGATGTTTCACCGGGAATAATTCATCTTGGGGGTTTGAACTACAGATCTCTAATTAGGAAAGAGCCTTCACCGGGAAGACATTCTCAATCCTAGGTCATATTCCTATAATATATATATAGTTTAACTGTCCTAGGGTTTACACTCAAACGTAGTTCTAAACTAATATATATGCACAGTTTATATTTGACAGTAATTTAAATAAAGACTGTAAATTGAAAGCTTGTAAAGCCTAACCTGGATGGAGTGGAGGCCTTTGAAGAAGTATGTACAGAGCCTCAACAGTAATTGGTAGATAACAGTTGAATATATATGATAAACAGTTAATGGTTTTTGAAAACAAAAGAAGTGAAGATGGACAAAGGTCACATAGGTATCTGAAGAGTTTCACCGGGAATAATGCCCTTCAAATACCAGAAGAATGTTTTGAAAACAGAAAGAAGATTTTGAAAATACAATTTTGAAAACAAGCTAAGAAGAGAAGGTGTTTGGGACTTACACTCTATTAGAGGCCCAGTACTTTACAGTACTGGTTACAAAAGCAGTTTGAAAATGATTTGAAATGGTATAAGGTTTTGTTGTTTGAAAACCTTAATCATCCGTTTAATCGGAGACTGGTAATAGCTTTGAAAATTGACAAAAGTCAACTTAATTAAGGTAAAGAATAAAGATCTATGCCTAATTAAGACCTAAACAAATAGGGTTTTATCATGAGCTTATTCACAAAATAAATAGGTTAAAATAACATGACAATATATATTTAAAGTATTTAAGAAAACACTTAAAAACATACTATTTTAAACCTAATTAAAATACATGAAATAAATAATATTTTTATGATTTTTTTGATTATTCACAAAATAGATATATTAAATGACAAGTGTGTGAAAAATGAAGTGAAAATAAATTAATTTGATAGGTTAAATAATTGGTTGAAGTTGTGAAGAAATCAAATGGAAAAAAGTGGTAAAAAAATAGGGTTTTGTCACCAACCAGGTTTGAACCCACGCCCTTTATGTTACCAGCCCAAAACAACACCACTGAGCCAACGCGCGCTTAGTGACAAAAGAATGGTTCCATTGCAAATCATACATTACTCAAGTGCATAGAAGCAATAAAAGAGAAATAAAATCAAAAGGTCTGGGGCGAGGGGGATTCGAACCCCAGACCTTGGGCACGCGCAACACACAAACACTCTTTACCACTGGGCTATCACGTTTTAGTCGTTTATAAGACAACTATCACTCAAAATAAAATAAACTCTTTCCTGAATTTGAATTTTTGCGCGCCACCACCATTGTCATCTTCAACCTCTAGCTTTGAATTTTTGAAAATCTGAACTCTCTCAACTCTCAACCATTTGCAACGATGTAAAGACCAAACTTGCTCTAAATTCACTCACGATTCTAAATATGTAACTAACATAGATTTATATTAACTACATCTAACTAATTTACCAGAAATCGTGAAGAACCCTAAAATTTAAAAATCAAATTAAATGGCTATACTGAAAGATAAATGAATGATGATAGAGGGTTTTCAATCCTCTGATGATGCTGAACAAGATAGAATCGAGCTATATCATAAAGAGTGCTTAAATTAAAGAGGTGGAGTTCAGAAACTTACCTCTGAAAATGGAGGTCGTGAGGATGATAGAGAGCAACTGGGCTTGTATGAATGATCCCAAAAGCTTCATTGGGACTCAGTGATGCTAACTGAATGCTTGTTGTAACCTCAATCCTTCTGAATTGTTCTATGGACCTCCCTCGATTTGAGCTTCAAGTGAACATGGAGAGTGATGATTCTTGAGTTACAGATGAGCTGCAGCCATCTGAACAGCTTCACTACCTCCTATGGAACGTGCCTGGATGCTTAGCTCGATTGGAAACCTTCTGAATTGCACTATGGACCTCCAACTGCAACAGCTTCAAAGTGAGAGCAACAATGGTGTTCCTCCACTTACAGAAATGATCTAGATGCTTGGATCACCTCAAATGACCTCCCTTGAGATGTTAGAATTCTTACTTTCCAAAGATAAGCTCTGGTTTGAAGAAAACGATTCTTCTTGCCAAAGAACTTTGAAAAACAATAAGCATGAGAAGAGAAAGAGAAAGCAAGGAATATGGTTGCTTTGGTGTGTTTTTCTACTGAAGTATGCCCTCCTATTTATAGGCAAATGAATGCAGATCAATTGGCTGTGGTGAGCTTGCTTAATGAAAGAAGTTTGGTTTCTTAGCCAAGAAGAAATTTTGAAAAGATCCTAAATGCAATGATGCATTTTTGGGCTAGCTTCCCCTATCCATTGATTCTATCTGATCTTGGGGAACATTTCAGATGCAAAGTGAGCTCTAATTGGTTGGTGAGAAGATTCCTTGGGTGATTCATCAATTTGCCATAAATTCACAAATGTAATCATTACATAATCACATGTTCTTGTTTTAGGAATCTTCTTCAATTATCATGGCATGGTGAAAATGAATGCATGGTATGTTTTCAGATGTGTTATGGGTCGTGTAGCATCCATATTTGAGGTCATGTGCACAAAATTTCAAAATTCCAAAATGATGCATGACCTATAATTTCACTTCATGAGGCCAACTTTGAACAAGCATAACTCTTAGCTCAAAATGAATTTGGAGAAGGTTGAACACAATTTGGAAAGCCCTAAACATCTACTTAAAATCATTAGTTTGGAGTTTCTTCAAAATCCTTTGGCAAATTTGTGAAAAATGAGGCCAAAGTTGGAAGAAAACTAGGTTAAAACACTTAGAAAAATTTCTAAGTGTTTATGACCTAAAACTCCAAAATTTCCAAAACTCTTAAATGATTGATCTTTTGAAAAAAGTTCCTTTGTAAGATGTTGTTTTATTTTGCAAGATCTACAACTTTCATGTTGGAAGTTTTTTTGAGTTGTGTAGGTGAAATTTTGAGTTCCCACAATGCCCTCAAAAACCCTAATTCCCGACTTTTTGCTCCTTGAAGATTCTTCTTGAATTTCTTTGGTCAAATGACTTTAATATCCATATATTGATGATATTGATCCTTGAAAGTCATGGTTTGACCAAAAATCTTAAAAGTCAAGGGTGAACCCATACAGTTGACTTTTTCCAGATAAGGTGAAATTTTGGACTTTTGTGTAGAATCAAGATCTTCTCCTCAAATGAATGATGTAAATGGATTATATTGAGGTAGTAGAGGTTCTTGAATCATGTCTTGAGTTTTGGATCCATGCCCTGATTAAAAGTCAACTATCCTGGTGAATTAGGTCAAAAACCCTAATTGTCGACCATATGAAAATAATGACTGTAGACCTTGAATTGAGGTGTGATGTCCAGTGGATCTTGTCATATGAGTTATTTAAAAATGATTGATGTCTTTGAATGATCCCCTGGGGCTTTTTAGGGTTTCCCAAAGGTGATCCCTGATTTTAGTCCTTGATAGGCTAAAAAAACTCTAGTCTGGTGACCTGAGTAAACCTGTACTCAGATGACTGGGTGTCTAATCAATCATAGGTGAAATAATGAAGCTCTTGAGTCTTATGATTGTATTAGAGACTAATCCTTCTATTGATTGATCCTTTGCCTGAGTTTTCTTGTTTTTGAGCATCCTCGATTAAATGCCAGATGAAGAAGTGACTGCTCTGGGTACTTGCTTTGTCCTGATGAAAATTCTAAAGATATGTCATCTCAGGGGGGTCAAAAATTAGGGTATGACACTCCCATTTAGGATTCTGAAAGGCATGAGCTGGCAGTAAAACCCAGACATGTGGTAACTTTCCCTAATTTGGATGAGCATATTTCTTTCATTCAAGACGCAGTTGACTGGTATACTTGCACATAAACAAGTAAGGTCCCCCTCTTGAATGAAATGAATTCAGTTATTCTGTCACTCTTTTAAATGTTTGTGGTGGAATAGTAGAAATACCTCTCTGTAGAGATGATTTCATGTCTCTTTACTGTAAACAGAGATTTAATTCAAGCTTCAACCTTGAGCTTTAAGCAAGGCACCAAAAATATATTAATGTCCCTAATTAGTTCTCCGAACTACAAAAAGCTCTGACTTCCATTAGGGATATGTAGGCATGAGGTTCACAAGGAATCTCAGCGAGCTAATAAAAAACCAAAAATAGTCAGTCTGTCTGTCTTTCTTTTAATTCAATTCAATTCTCTCTCCTAACACAAAGGAGAAACTTTCCCAATAAAAAGCAACAAACACAAACACATAGACATAGAGAAGGTTCCCGTAGAGTACTACGGATATGTAGGGTGCTTAAACTCTTCCCTATGTATAACCGACCTCCCGGACTCCAGAATTTCTAGTCTAGGTGAATCCCCACACTTAGCAAACTCCTAGGGTTTATTTGAGATCTTCTTCCCCTTTTCTACTCGTAGGATAATTAAAAAGTTCGTGTGATATCGTAGGAAGAACTGAAACAAAATTCATCCCGCCCCGGGCGCATTCTCCTTCCAAATTTCGCGTGAAGGGCCTAGCGTGCCGTCCTCCCAAGTGAAACGGGGAGGTAAAGAAAACGACAACCACACTCTGCTTCATCTATAATTTTCTTTCTGAATTTCAACTGGATTTAATCCAGATACTACGACTGGTTCTCATAACATCTCTGAAGGTGTATCACTTCGACCGATTCATCACAAGTGCAAGTGAGAATTGTATTTCTTGAACGAGTTGTTTTATTCTGGAGGCGTCATGGGTATTTAAGAGCTGATTTGCTTAATTTTGGCAGTACCGTGAAACATCTTACAGAAAGCGTACTGATCTGCGACTCAGCCGATAATTTCCTCCGTGGTATTATTTTCTAAAACCGAAAAACAACTGTTTATTTAGCTGATAGAAGAAAAATACCTACCCAATAAGTCCCACATTATGTGGGTTATATTTAATTTGATTGTATAAATATCATACACAAACAAGTGAATTAATAGTTTGTGGATTGAAGAAATAATAGTTTGTATGTGAGCTACCTTAGTAATTTGAGAATTACTTTTACATTTACATTCAACTAATCACTCAGACACATGACCAAGCGAGCTTTCACACTTCATCTCTTTCATAATCTTGAGACTAAGTTCTCTTGCTTAATTCGTCATTGGTTAAGCAATTCATATGGTCCTTGACTCTTCTAAACTCACTACGCTTGACATAGCTTCTTTGATATACGCCATCAATGAGGATTGCTATACATGAGGTCATCAAAGAATTCACCGAAAGACGTTTGATCTTAGGTGTTGTCATCATTGAATTTAGCTTGACATTTTGATCTCACAGAGAACATCTTGATCTTTGCTCTTTCTTGACAGATGAAGAATTCATACAATATCATTTGATATACAATATTATCATCAGTGGCAGAGCCAGGAATTTTAGATAGCCTGGGCAAAAACATTACACCATTTATTATTCATCCGTTTTAATTTTCACACCCTATTTTTACTAACTTTGCCCCTAATTTTGCCCCTGATTTTGTTTTAAAATCGACTATTAAATTGGGGAAGTACAAAAAAAATAGGGGTTGAGCCCAGACGCCTGCCCGGGCTAGCTGGACCTTGGCTCCTCCCCTGATTATCATCATTAAAACCATCATGATTATCTAAAGGAAGTAGACAGTTGTATCTGTGAGCACATAGATCCACTTTCTCCCTCTTTCTGATGATGACAACGTATCTCTCAAGGAGGTGTTAAAAATAGACAAACATGGGTATAATATTGAAGTGGTTAAACTCGTCTCACAAATATGGAAAGTATGCTCTACTCCTCCTAAGAATATATTTTTTCCCTTTTGGCATTATCATAATGGGGCAGGGGACATATAGATAAAACTGGGGAAAATATACAAGCATGTAGATCATAAATAGTCAAAAGCATAAAGGATGGATTTGATAATCAAACAAAAACGTTATTGTCATACCCCAAAATTTGCCCATACTTTTTCTCCTATTCAAATTCAAATCAAAGTACAATGCTCAAGGACAATCCTCCTAAACAATGGTTCAAATAACCAGGGTTGTTGATTTCTCTGAAGAAAATGAATGAATCAAGAGCTCCAAGGCATCTCATATAGTTTATGATATTTCAAAACTATATCCATGACAAAATTCAGGCTCTAATTCAAAAGATTTCCATTTCAAACACGTTCATGACCCATTATAAGACCCACGATGCCATTCTTTTATTTGTTATCATTATTATTTTATTTGGAATTTATTTAAATTCTTAAATAAAGTAAACGAATAATGAAAAACATAAAAGATGCAATATTGGTTTATTTTGTGATCAAATCTCGAGTAAATATCTGAGCTTAATATAGGGAAATTCGTGAGGAATGATTGGCACAAGTTAGGCTATCTTGGAAAAAAATGTAAAAGGATAAATGGAGCAATTTTGAACGTTTGAGTAAATGGGCCTAACTGATGGGGTGTAAACATGAAAATGACATAGCAAGAGATCTCCAAGCCCATTTGTGCATGATCTTGATTTTGGTCTTATTTTTTTGATTTTTTTTATTATTGATTTTTATTTTATTTAAATCTAAATAAATCAAAATCAAAACAAATCAAATGAAATATAAAACATGAAGAATGATGTACGTGAATTCTCTTTTGAAGCTTGCTTGATACATGATTGAGCTCAAAACAACAAGATTTGAATCTCTTCCAAATCAAATCTCCAATTACTCAATCTCATGGATTCAATCAGAAATTTCTCACACAATCTCCATAATAACAAAGATTTGATTCACCTCAGCTAACCTAATTCAGTATGCTATAAGACTAAAGGAGGTGGAAGCCATGAGGGGATTTTTTTTTGGCCGCTCAGAACCCTTACGGAAGCTTGCCAAAGTCGTGAATTCAAGTAAGTTTGCAGGTCCAAATCGAGACGAATTCAGAGCCTATAGCGGATCAAAAACAATTCCTCGATCGCTCCTGAAGCTTGCCAAATCAATACCAGTCGCTAGCACGTCCAAGAACTCTACCCTGCGGTTTACGGTTTGGTCAAAAAAGTCTTAGATTCTAATTCATCCATTGATCCGCTGTCGCACACGGATCAAAAACGAGTTTTTGTAAAAACTATAGTAACGGTAACGACAACTCGAATATCGTTCTCACAAGGATTCTTGATTTTATTAACTAACACTAAAAACGATAATGAGGGTTTGTTTTAGAATCAAATTATAAAATAGAGTAAAGTAAGTGATTATCAAAATAAGTTAAACGACTAATCCTACTGATTCGGGTTCCGACTTATCATCGGTTATAATAACACCAATCCCTAAACGGCTTCAATCCTATTCGATTATGAGATTAATCAGACAAGCGCTTATCAAAATCATACGAGTTATGTTCCTGTTTACCGAATTAAGCAAACAGTTAAGAATATGACGAGTTAACGAATTATTTAAGCAAACGATAACACGCAATTAAATTTAGGAACATGCATACAATCGAATTTAATCAATTCTATCCTATGAACAACAATCGAATTAAGCAAACAATTGTAATCAAATTAAGCAAATGATTTCATAGAAAAGAATTGAACAGAAATCGAATTTAAATTAGTATTAGAATAACCTCAAAGCAATGGAACCCATAAGCAGTAGGGTTTGCCTTCGGGAATTAGTTCTTCATTCTAATCATGAAACCAAAAGTAAAATTTGTGGCAAAAAAAAAAAAGGTCTCCCGTATTCTAGCGGCTGCCAACCCTTATAAAACAAAATAAGGTTTTCTTCTCTACTAACTCAAACTGGGTCAAAAACATAACCCAAGCCCATAAACTAATGACCCAAAAACAAATTATTCTAATGACTGAAACTTCAACGAAATTATGGGAACTATGCATTTCGAATTTGCCTTTGACTCCAACATGAAAGATGTAGTTCTTTCTCTTAGCTTTCCGGCGATTATTAGAACGCGTCGATCCGATTCCTGAAGCTCCAGTTATGATCAATTTAGTGCAGACTGCTAATGCTAAAAATAGATTGCGAAAATCAAATAAGTGCAAAAATAAACTGATTTATAAAAACACATTAAAATAAAAAAATAAACAAGGTAAAGTAAAGAAATGCCTAAGTAAAAATATAGGAGAATGTGCATAAATATGCACTGATCAAATTTCCCCACACTTGAACTTTTGCACTCCGAGCAAAATAAAATCAAAACAAAGTAAGCACAAACACATCAACAATTACTCATTTCAGGCTAAAAGTCTTCTTCGGTTAAGTTTGCATCAATAGGTACTAATCTTGCACACTAAGGATATCGTAGGAACACTAATCCACAACTGTGCAGACATAAGCCTCCTAAATACACAAACGAATTTAAATCATATTATTATACCATAGCCTAACTTACTCATCCTTTTTGCTCTTTTTCATTCAGGCGCAATCACATTAAGCCCGTTATCTCCACACACTTATAGCAAGACGACCAGTTAGTGACTCTGATCCTTTTCCGCACGGGGCTCTGGTACTTACGTGGCATAACCCTTTGTTTACTCAGTAATAGTTGCGGGGGATCAGACCGTAATCCTCCCTACCAAGTTCAGCACCAGAAACCACTGAACCAACTAACAAAGAGTCTTGAAATCTTTTTTTTAAGGTTCCACAACCGTTGGGTTAAGTGACCGGGTGAGGGTCACCAAACTTAGAAGGTGCATTCCCTTTTTCTTCTTTTTTTTTTTCGGAACACTCACTTATATTCATCGACTTTCCTGCGTAAAGTGTGTGAGAGATGGTGCCGACTGCTGAAATAAACTACTCAAGAGCTGTCAGAGAATGAGAAAATAAGGCTAAAACATAATAAAAAATTCAAATCAATTTCCATATGCAGGAGACTTACGGTGTTAAAACGATACCGATCTTGTGAATTTTTCCCAAGTCTCCGCAAACTCGACTCAAATCAGTCTATAGCCTAAAACTTTCAAGAAGATGCATTTTTTTATTTTTTTTTATTTTTTTTATTGACTGAAATTAAACAAAATACTAACAAAAACAAAGAAAACGCATGATTCCCTCCCCTACACTTAAACTAAGCATTGCCCTCAATGAAAGGACATAAATATAAAATAAGTGTGAGAGAAAGGAAAGAACACACCCGAGGGGTTAAGGTGGAATGTAGCTTTCATGTCTGGTGGTTTTGGTGGAGGCCTTTCTGCACTACGAACACATGAAATAGGAAAAAGTAAATAGCAAGTGAACTTGGATATTAGTAAAAAATCTGGTGGCTTAGGAGGAATAGTCTGCACATATGGTAAACCTGCAATAACAAAAGTATGAAAAATAGAAAATCCACATTTAGCTTGTGAGTCAGATAAAATAGGTGGAAGAGATGCACAAATGGTGAAAGATAACACCATGTTGTTTGGCTTAATTAGAGTTTCCACCAAAAAAAATTTTGCTATGGACAATGGTTGCTTATGACAAAAATCCACATTCTTTTTGTCAAATTCAAGAGTTGTTGAATTTTCTAGAATTTCTGCACAAGTGGTTGTCGGCATCAAACTATCTTCACCTAAAATGGTTGTACTGATCTCAAGACAAACACCACATTCACAAGCAAAAATCTCAAGAGAGTTATCTACATCAAGAGAAGTATATAATTCATCCAAATCAGATTTCAAGAAATTTTGTGGCATAATCTCTTTCATGCATTCACTTGAATTTTTGTTTCTTACTATGAGTTCATCATATGAAACAAACACAGTTTTAATGGGCTCACCTGGAAATTCATCAAGGCTGGTATCACATCGTGTTAACTCTAATGATGCAACAGGTTGTACATCATCATGAAACATCAAGTTCTCTTGAATTTGATGGACACTTGAGATTATTTGTTCACCTTGGACTTTTTTAACTGGAAACATAGATTGCATATGTTGTTGAAATTGCAAATTATTTTCAGTCATTCGCATATTATTTTCAGCCATTTGCTTGATAATTTCTTCCAAATATGATTGTGTGTCAGCTTTCAATGATGCATTTTGTTGAAATTGTTGATATGGCCAAATAGGCTGCTCTTCAATGTATGAGTATTGTCCTTGAAGATCACCTACCATTTGGGCCTCACCATAAAAATTAGTATCTAACAACATAGGACATGCATCATTACCATGAAAATTTGAAGAACAAATATTGCAAATCGCAAGTGGAATATGATTTTGATAGCACGATTGATGTTCTCTTGCTTCCATCAAATTAATAAGATAAGCCAACTGATCCAATGAGTCTCCCATTTTTTTTTGACACGAAAAAACAAATATGATTAAAATGAATTCAAAAAAATACAAAAGCACGAAATTTAATCTAATGAAGACAAATAAAAATTTTGAGAATTTTTTGACACTATGAAAACAGTAAATAATTCATAAAAAATAGAAAAACAACGAATTTGCGATTTTGAGGGTCAAATTCTTTTAGAATACTATTCTAAAGGAGTACTGTTCGTCGATTTATTTCTGACTTTGTAGAAAAAATTCGAAATGATTCGAAACTGTAGCTTTCAAACTTACCTGATAGGCTGGAAAACTTATCACTGTACACCAACCGGAATTGCAACCCTGAAAATCAACAAACACAACACACAAAAAAATCCTAGCAACAACACTATGCCTAATATTAGTTAATAACAACAAGAATCCCCGGCAACGGCGCCAATTTGATCCGCTGTCGCACACGGATCAAAAATGAGTTTTTGTAAAAACTATAGTAACGGTAACGACAACTCGAATATCGTTCTCACAAGGATTCTTGATTTTATTAACTAACACTAAAAACGATAATGGGGGTTTGTTTTAGAATCAAATTATAAAACAGAGTAAAGTAAGTGATTATCAAAATAAGTTAAACGACTAATCCTACTGATTCGGGTTCCGACTTATCATCGGTTATAATAACACCAATCCCTAAACGGCTTCAGTCCTATTCGATTATGAGATTAATCAGACAAGCGCTTATCAAAATCATACGAGTTATGTTCCTGTTTACCGAATTAAGCAAACGGTTAAGAATATGACGAGTTAACGAATTATTTAAGCAAACGATAACATGCAATTAAATTTAGGAACATGCATACAATCGAATTTAATCAATTCTATCCTATGAACAACAATCGAATTAAGCAAACAATTGTAATCAAATTAAGCAAATGATTTCATAGAAAAGAATTGAACAGAAATCGAATTTAAATTAGTACTAGAATAACCTCAAAGCAATGGAACCCATAAGCAGTAGGATTTGCCTTCGGGAATTAGTTCTTCATTCTAATCATGAAACCAAAAGTAAAATTTGTGGCAAAAAAATAAAAAAGGTCTCCCGTATTCTAGCGGCTGCCAACCCTTATAAAACAAAATAAGGTTTTCTTCTCTACTAACTCAAACTGGGTCAAAAACATAACCCAAGCCCATAAACTAATGACCCAAAAACAAATTATTCTAATGACTGAAACTTCAACGAAATTATGGGAACTATGCATTTCGAATTTGCCTTTGACTCCAACATGAAAGATGTAGCTCTTTCTCTTAGCTTTCCGGCGATTATTAGAATGCGTCGATCCGATTCCTGAAGCTCCAGTTATGATCAATTTAGTGCAGACTGCTGTTGCACCCCAATTTTTGACCTATGAGATCCCATCATTTTCTAAGTGTTATGATCATTATTGTTATACCCCAAAATTTGCCCGCATTTTTTTTTAAAGAGAAGTCAAAAGACTTCTGTCTAAAAATTTGGAGTTTTATACAATCTTGGATTTTTATTTCATAAATATCCTGATTTTATGAATACTCAATTTTTAGAATTTTTTATACAGTATTTTGGTTCGCCGTTAAATTTATTCTTACATAAACGCCAAATACTGTTTATTACTTCATACACTGTTTATTTGAGATTTATTTTCAGATAAATAATGCTGACGCAGTTTGTGCAGAATTAAAATTTGCAGGCGCGGAGTCCGGATTTCAGATTATACTGCTAGTTACCAGTCAAACCCGCTATCAGCGCAATTCTCCGTGTTTGTACCATCAGTCAAATCAATTTTCCGCACTTCAAATTTCCAAGATTTTGTTCTAGAAGTCTTCTGATAATCACATGGTCAACAGAGACTCAACACTGCACAAAAATCAGGTACGCCTAACTGTCTCCTACACAAACAGTCTCTAACTAGGGTTTTTGTCTTTTTTCAGGAGAACGAGTTTTTGAGACCTCAAATGGATTTCATGGATCTCCATATGTCTCAAAATACCACCAGACAAATTTTCAAACTTCGATTCGCTCAGACGCACAGTCAACAGCTCAAACAGTCAACAGACGACCAGTTTGACCAAAAAGTCAACAGACAGTCAAAAATGCAATTTTTTGTCAACATCCATATTTTGTCAAAAGATTCATCATGTGATCAATGGTTGATCATAATTCATCAAGAAAAGTTCAAAAATCGACAAAACTCAAAATTGCAAAATTAGAGTTTTTTAGCTAAAAGTCAACTGAACTTTGACCGACCATAACTCTCTCATAATTTATCAGAAAAATTCCAAACAAAGCTCATTCTCAAGGAAATTCAATTCTCTACAACTTTGATGTTGGGACCAAGGTCAAGAAATGCTTCCACCTAAGAGATATAAGCCAAAACATTACGGGTCATTTTGAAAGTCAACAAAAAGCAGTTTTTTGTCAAAGCCCATATCATCAAAATAACTTCTCCAAATGCAAAAACGCTTCCAAAGTGGCTTGTATAGGACATCTTGGGCTTTCCAAAAAGTTAAAGAACACTTTCATAGGATCAAAATTGAGGGAGATATGCCTTGATGAAGTTGACCTTTTTTGGAAAAATGCATGAAACAAGTAATGACCAAAATTTGATTTTTTTTCAAAAAGGCCAATTCTTTTGTGATTCAATCTTGATTCCCATATGTCTAAAGGGCATCCACGACCTATCCATGATTCATGACACTTTTATTTCATTTTAATTAAATTTTATTCATTTAAAGTTTAATTAAAGTGAGATAATTCAAAGATATTATCAAAGATGCTTATGGTTGCCAATCAAGACCAATTCAAGATGCTTAAATATATTATTGCAAGATTGAAGAGAATAATACTTGAGTGTTTTAACCATGGTTAAGAAATACACTCATTGAAAATATTCCATTATCATATTTTTTCCACAAAATCAATCATGACAATTTTCACTTGCAAGGCTTCCAAGATCAAACTCTTTGCCTATAAATAGAACTTCATTTTCTTCATTCAAGAGGAGGAAAAAAAGGGAGAAACAAGAGGAGAGCACAACAACAAACACCAAAGCCATAGCATAAGTTTTATATTTTCCAAAAGTTTCAATAAACTTGTAAAAATCAAGGCTCATTCAAATAGCCACTTTCAATCAATTTCAATCACTCTTTTCCACTCTTGGAACATCATAGAGTAAGTACAATGTAATTTTTAATATGTAGTAGTGTTAGGAGTTCATGAATTAAAAACTCCATATTTATGCCTATTTTCAATTTCTCAAAAAAAAAAAGTTTTAATTTTAGTTTTAAGTTGATAAAATGTTTATTTAATTTTTACCATAAAAATATTTTATTTCTTTTCATAATTAATTTATATTGCTTAATTAATTAGTAATTATGTAAATATTGCTTTTTAATTATTTTTAACCAATCAAAAAACTCCAAAAATATTTTCCTTTTAGATTTAGGTTTATATTTTTTATAATCTAATTTTTGACATATAAAAATAATATTTTTCTTGTTAAGTTTAATTATTTGTATAATTATTTGTTTAATTAGCTTGTTAATTAACTTAAAATCAATTCCAAAAAAAAATCACAAAAAGAATGAATTAAGTTTAATTTGTTTTATATTTATTTTTGTATATTATTTGATATTGTTTCTTATCTTTTTCCTTTGTCCCGAATCAGAATAAAAGATCAAATATGGCAGAGATTGTATGCAGTTGTTTTAAGACTTTTGGAAATTTATCGTGTAGTCGCTATGATTCTATCAAGCTTCTGATAAATTTTCATTAATTTTAAATCCGAGATCATCATTCACTCACCATCGATCTTCACTAACATCGTGAATATACTTGACTAGCTTCAAGATGATTCACGTGCTAACATACTAACAATTGACTTTAATTTCCGCATTTTATTATATTGTTCTTTATATTTCTTGCTTTATGCTTTATTTTATTATTTATTATTTATGTTTCTGTTATTTATTCTTTGTCCATTTGGACATATTATTTATATTTCTGTTATTTTTTCTTTGTCCACTTGGACATATTATTTATGTTTCTGTTATTTTTTTCTTTGTCCACTTGGACATATTATTTATATTTCTGTTATTTTTTCTTTGTCCACTTGGACATATTATTTATGTTTCTGTTATTTTTTTCTTTGTCCACTTGGACATATTATTTATATTCCTGTTATTTTTTCTTTGTCCATTTGGACATATTATTTATATTTCTGCTATTTTTTCTTTGTCCATTTGGACATATTATTTATATTTCTGCTATTTTTTCTTTGTCCATTTGGACATATTATTTATATTTCTGCTATTTTTTCTTTGTCCATTTGGACATATTATTTATGTTTCTGCTATTTTTTCTTTGTCCATTTGGACATATTATTTATGTTTCCGCTATTTTTTCTTTGTCCATTTGGACATATTATTTATGTTTCCGCTATTTTCTCTTTGTCCATTTGGACGTTTATATTCCGCTATTTTCTCTTTGTCCATTTGGACGTTTATATTCCGCTATTTTCTCTTTGTCCATTTGGACGCTATGTTTATATTTCCGCTATTTTCTTTTTGTCCACTTGGACCATACTTTACTTTTATGCTAAAACACTAATAAACAACAAAAATCTAAAAAAAACGCTTAAGGTTCTCTCTTGGACTACTGGTTACTATCCCTAGCATTTTGGAGATTCGGACTTATGGACTTAGTGCCTCTGGACCCTTATTCTGTTATTACTTTGTGGTTGTTCTGTCTGGCATTGGATTGTTGTCTGTTTGCGTATGCAGGTATTTCCTTGAAAGTCCTTGATGGTTAATTCCAAGGCATTGAGATAAGGATTTTACCCGAAAACAGCCGTTGCTCTGCCCGATTTTCATCAGAATTTTAATGTGCTTAATGCAAAGTGGTGCTAAAGATAATAAGTTCATCTGGATCCCCAAGTGGTAATGCGTCGGTCAACTGTTGGTTTCTTATTTTGGTCAGATCATTCTCTCCTTAAACTTTTATTTTAAGCACTAGGATAGCCTCTTCATCTCCTCCCACTTCTTAAATTTTCAAAATCTTCTCCCTTTTTCCAAAATCTTCTTATGTTTGTAAAACCTCTTTTAAAAATCTTTTCTTATAAAATACCTTTTGCCCTTAGTGGCTTTTCTTTCAAAGTTTAGACACGATTAAATGTTGTAGTGAGTTGTGATACCCCACGATTTTGAGATTGATTGATATAATGAGATCTTTTCCACGTGAGAGAGATAGTGTCATACTCGTTGATTTTCATCCGAGTTGGAGCTCTTCTTTCATTTGTGATGCAAAGAATCTATTTGTTCTCATGATCAAGATCAATGGCTGAGTATTTCTCTCCGACGACGATAAAGTGTTTATTCCTTTTAAAAAAACCGTTTTCCCTTTTAAGCGGAACTACATTAGCTCTGACTTCTCCATTGCACCGAGGAGGTATGTAGGCACAAGGCTTAATGTCTTGTCGAGCTTATTTTAAAAATCAAACAAGAGCAAAAGTGATCTAAGCAAAACTAAGAGCCCATGGATAACCATGGATACAAAGGGTGCTTAAAACCTTCCCTTTGTATAACCAACCCCCCGAACCCAAAATCTGTCAAAAGGTCTTTCCTGTTCTTTTATGCCTTTCCTTTTTTGGATAAAATAAAAGTCGGTGGCGACTCTTGCAAAAAGAAAAATTCAAAAAAAGAGAGCAAGGAGTCAGTTCGCCTCAAAAAACCGAGTGACAGAACTGGCGACTCTGCTGGGGATTTGAAAAATCTTTTTAAAAGAGGGGTTACCTTAGAGTTTTTGTTCACTTTAATATTTGCTTATACTTGTTTATTTTGTTATTTTTTGCTATTCTGGATATATGTGTGGTTCTGTTACAAGAGATACATTATGGACAAATCCTAACCCGGATTAAGTACACATAAGAATTAGGTGGAGGGTATAGTCATGTATGGCATACAAGGAGTTCAGTCCTTAAAAAGCTGGCATGAGAATCCTTCCGCTCAGTGGAGGTTCCTTGTTGGTAGTATATGTTTAGCAAGTTCAGTTGCGAAGACATTATTGCTTTCATTGAACTGTAGAAGCTGAGTTGGCCGTAGAACCCCAACCCATCCTGGCCTTATTAGGTTGTGGCGCAGAAACTATTCAGGTGAAGACTTGGATTAGTTGTCATGCGGAGAGCCACACTCAGACGAGTTTTTCTTGAGAATATTGCTAGCTCACAAGTTCAGTTGTGCAAGCCGGTAATATCCGAAAGAAGAATGTGGACTCTGACGTATCAGTAGAACATGTTGTGCAGGTGAATAACCCTAGTACTATCCCATATTTTGTTCTTTGACCTCATGCTCCTGACGTTGAACTTTGGAACCTACCTTATGTGCACCATGTTTGTGTTACCATGTCTGTATATGTGGCATTCATGCATTCATACATTCATAAAAATCTTTTCCTTTGATTTCCAATGAACTCAGAGGTCTTTTTTTGTAAACATCGTAAGTTTCATCAAACTCAATGGATCTTGGGTGTTGATGGGGTGAAAACTCTAACCCACCAAAATGGATGATTGATTTTGATGATAACTTAATCAATGCTTTAATCCAATGCTTGAATGTTTGCAAATTAATATCTTAAGTTCTTTGAAACTAAAAAAATAAAAAAATAAAAACAACAATTGCATCATTTGCATACATCCAAGTTATCCATGCAACTTATCCTTGTCTGTCTCCATCTTCGAAGTTATCTGTCTACCATCGAGCTGATTCTTCCACCCCGAAATCCGCTTCCAGAAGGTTTTAGGTCTGATTTTCATTGTCCTTTCCATCAAGGGGCAGCGGTCCATGATTTAGAAAGATGTTTCCCTACTGTTTGCATTTCCTCAGTTATATTGTTTGCTCTTAAACTTTTTTCATTCCTGAATGGTGATTTTAATGAAATGAGCATCGGATGTTTGAATTCATTTTCATCTACTATGTCTATGTTTTTGCTTCTTTTACAAAAAAAAAATAAATAAAAAAAATTCTATTTTGCTTTCTCTATCAAACTTGTGTTTTATGCAAAGATTGGAGGGAGGATGATGACAACGAAATACCCAGGTTGTTGAACTGTATGCTTTCAAATAAAACTTTGTTGACGATGTACAGGCATTGTTTCACTTCCCAAACACTGGAGAAATAAGGAAGTTAATCCCTCGTCAACCCCTTTTGAGCTTAGAAGTTGGTGTTTCTTTCTGTACGAAATAACCCACATTTTAACCCGGGGCAGGGTAATTCCCAGTTAATTTGGTTGTGCATTCTATTTTAAGAGAACCATTCAATACACCTTTCAACAAGTGTTTTAATCACAAGCTTTCCTCCGCATACATCAAAGAAATGTTGGAGACGCCGAGCAAAAGTCGATGATGGTTCGTTATAATCATTAAGCAAGGTAGTCACTATCTTTCAAAAAAAAAGGTATCAAAAAAAAGAAAATAAAAGAAAAGCCTGCTAAGTCAAAATCAAAAAATGACTTAGGCAAAAATTAAGGCATCCCGCTGACTGTAAGTTCAAAATAAACAGTTCAGGCAAAAGTTAGGGATATCAAAAGAAGGAAAAAGAAGAGATAAGTCAATAAATTCTTGAACCACAAAATGTTGTGACTATCAAAAGGAAGAAGTGACTGGCATCTCCAAGTTTTCTTGGCTTGTGAACATTCATCATTACAACAGATAAAATTGCAGAAGTCTCTTAGAACCTGAATGCATATTTTGAATTAACTGGGTTTAGGACTGAAGATCATCACGAAGATGGGGTGGGTTACAAAAAATTTGAGCCTTATACCTTTTGTTTTTTTAAACCGTGAACCTGACCACGTTACAACCTTCAAAAGCCCTAATTGAAGCAAGGTTTATTTTGAAAGCATACTACAACAAGGTTGCGTAAGCTGACTCCCAAGAGATTTACCAATCATTTATGTTGATACCATATCTTTGCTTTATCTTTCACGTTGATTGTCTTAACCTTTATGTTTTGAACAGTGATTCCATTTTCTTTACAAAGTGATTTTGATTTCAAAAATATGTTTTGAGCATTGCATTAAAATTACCATTCTTGAATGAACACTTTATTTGAAAGTAAGTACTTATCTTTCGGGAAGTTCAAACAGTCGAGAAACTTGATCAGTGATCCTGTCAGGGGCACATTACTTCAAGATCCTGTTGTTCAGATGTTTAATCAAGATTTGTTGATCATAATATCCTCTTCAAGATGTATACTATGGCAAGTCTTCCCAACATTCATTTCAAGAGTTGAATCCGTGATCAGTTTATCCCCAACATAGTTCAAATGAAGCCATGATCAGTTAACTTGCAACAATTATTCAATCAGGGGCAATCTTCTTCAGCAATACTCAAGCCTAGTTTATCAGTTATTCTCAAAGGATCATTTGCTTGATACAGTTATCAGTGTTGCAAGAAGTTTGTTCAAGCATCTTCTTTCCAAGCAGAATTTTCATAGTTCCTGTGTTGAGGAATCAAAGCTCCAATCTTGCCTCACAAAAGAGTCAATCCCAGTCGTCATGAATAACTACATTGCATTGAGCATTCATCATGCATAGAAAACTTTAACATCATGCATAGAAACAAAATCATGCTCATTAACATTCTTCCAAGGTCCTGTTGTTGTCAACATCTTACCTTGAGATCAAAGTCCAACTTACTTGGCACCTACCAAAACAAATTTATCCTTTTGATTCGTTTTGTCTGTATCTATCTGATATTCTTCATGATATGTCTTGTTTGTTCTGACAATTTTTCAGAACTTTGTCACCTTTTATTCAAAGCTTCTATGGATGTCCCAATTCCCAATAAAGTGTTATTACCTCATTCAATGTCACTCTTGAATGTCTCTGAGTTCAATCATGTTTTATCTTGATTGTCGTTTGATGCTGCTGCATTCATGGTTTATCTTAAAACGCTTTTGATATTTTCTTCTTAAAGTTCAAATCATGTTTTACCATGATTGACCTTGGTGTTCTCTAATCATGTTTTACCTTGATTGTCACTTGGTATTCTCTAATCATGTTTTACCTTGATTGTCATTTGGTATTTTTCAATCATGTTTTACCTTGATTGTCATTTGATGTTATCCAATCATGTTTTACCTTGATTATCCCTTAATGACATCCAATCATGTTTTACCTTGATGGATCTGTGATGATTATCCAATCATGTTTTACCTTGATTATCCTTAATGACATCCAATCATGTTTTACCTTGATGGACCTGTGATCATGTTTTACCTTGATTGTCCGTTGATGATTACCCAATCATGTTTTACCTTGATTGTCATTTGATGTTGTCCAATCATGTTTTACCTTGATATTCATTTTATGTAGCCACATTCATGTATGCCTCAGATATTCTCTTCTCAAAGTTCAATCATGTTTTATCTTGAAAGCTTCTGTCGACTGTTTCTTTCTTTTGTGAAGTCCGATTCTATTCCTGGATGACTTATACCTTTTCCCCAACGGAGTCTGTTTACTTCTCCCCTGTGGTGTCCTGTTTCCATCTCGTGGAAATCATATGCATTCATAATCATAAGCATTACATTGCATCTCAAGTTCAAAAATTGTGTTTTTATATATATTTAAGTCTCTTCAATCACGTCGAAACGAAGATTTACAATCATCGTGTCTCCGGATAGAAGAAACTTAAATAGGGGCATCTGTTGCACCCCAATTTTTGACCTCTGAGATCCCATCATTTTCTAAGTGTTATGATCATTATTGTTATACCCCAAAATTTGCCCGCATTTTTTTTTTAAAGAGAAGTCAAAAGACTTCTGTCTAAAAATTTGGAGTTTTATACAATCTTGGATTTTTATTTCATAAATATCCTGATTTTATGAATACTCAATTTTTAGAATTTTTTATACAGTATTTTGGTTCGCCGTTAAATTTATTCTTACATAAACGCCAAATACTGTTTATTACTTCATACACTGTTTATTTGAGATTTATTTTCAGATAAATAATGCTGACGCAGTTTGTGCAGAATTAAAATTTGCAGGCGCGGAGTCCGGATTTCAGATTATACTGCTAGTTACCAGTCAAACCCGCTATCAGCGCAATTCTCCGTGTTTGTACCATCAGTCAAATCAATTTTCCGCACTTCAAATTTCCAAGATTTTGTTCTAGAAGTCTTCTGATAATCACATGGTCAACAGAGACTCAACACTGCACAAAAATCAGGTACGCCTAACTGTCTCCTACACAAACAGTCTCTAACTAGGGTTTTTGTCTTTTTTCAGGAGAACGAGTTTTTGAGACCTCAAATGGATTTCATGGATCTCCATATGTCTCAAAATACCACCAGACAAATTTTCAAACTTCGATTCGCTCAGACGCACAGTCAACAGCTCAAACAGTCAACAGACGACCAGTTTGACCAAAAAGTCAACAGACAGTCAAAAATGCAATTTTTTGTCAACATCCATATTTTGTCAAAAGATTCATCATGTGATCAATGGTTGATCATAATTCATCAAGAAAAGTTCAGAAATCGACAAAACTCAAAATTGCAAAATTAGAGTTTTTTAGCTAAAAGTCAACTGAACTTTGACCGACCATAACTCTCTCATAATTTATCAGAAAAATTCCAAACAAAGCTCATTCTCAAGGAAATTCAATTCTCTACAACTTTGATGTTGGGACCAAGGTCAAGAAATGCTTCCACCTAAGAGATATAAGCCAAAACATTACGGGTCATTTTGAAAGTCAACAAAAAGCAGTTTTTTGTCAAAGCCCATATCATCAAAATAACTTCTCCAAATGCAAAAACGCTTCCAAAGTGGCTTGTATAGGACATCTTGGGCTTTCCAAAAAGTTAAAGAACACTTTCATAGGATCAAAATTGAGGGAGATATGCCTTGATGAAGTTGACCTTTTTTGGAAAAATGCATGAAACAAGTAATGACCAAAATTTGATTTTTTTTCAAAAAGGCCAATTCTTTTGTGATTCAATCTTGATTCCCATATGTCTAAAGGGCATCCACGACCTATCCATGATTCATGACACTTTTATTTCATTTTAATTAAATTTTATTCATTTAAAGTTTAATTAAAGTGAGATAATTCAAAGATATTATCAAAGATGCTTATGGTTGCCAATCAAGACCAATTCAAGATGCTTAAATATATTATTGCAAGATTGAAGAGAATAATACTTGAGTGTTTTAACCATGGTTAAGAAATACACTCATTGAAAATATTCCATTATCATATTTTTTCCACAAAATCAATCATGACAATTTCCACTTGCAAGGCTTCCAAGATCAAACTCTTTGCCTATAAATAGAACTTCATTTTCTTCATTCAAGAGGAGGAAAAAAAGGGAGAAACAAGAGGAGAGCACAACAACAAACACCAAAGCCATAGCATAAGTTTTATATTTTCCAAAAGTTTCAATAAACTTGTAAAAATCAAGGCTCATTCAAATAGCCACTTTCAATCAATTTCAATCACTCTTTTCCACTCTTGGAACATCATAGAGTAAGTACAATGTAATTTTTAATATGTAGTAGTGTTAGGAGTTCATGAATTAAAAACTCCATATTTATGCCTATTTTCAATTTCTCAAAAAAAAAAAGTTTTAATTTTAGTTTTAAGTTGATAAAATGTTTATTTAATTTTTACCATAAAAATATTTTATTTCTTTTCATAATTAATTTATATTGCTTAATTAATTAGTAATTATGTAAATATTGCTTTTTAATTATTTTTAACCAATCAAAAAACTCCAAAAATATTTTCCTTTTAGATTTAGGTTTATATTTTTTATAATCTAATTTTTGACATATAAAAATAATATTTTTCTTGTTAAGTTTAATTATTTGTATAATTATTTGTTTAATTAGCTTGTTAATTAACTTAAAATCAATTCCAAAAAAAAATCACAAAAAGAATGAATTAAGTTTAATTTGTTTTATATTTATTTTTGTATATTATTTGATATTGTTTCTTATCTTTTTCCTTTGTCCCGAATCAGAATAAAAGATCAAATATGGCAGAGATTGTATGCAGTTGTTTTAAGACTTTTGGAAATTTATCGTGTAGTCGCTATGATTCTATCAAGCTTCTGATAAATTTTCATTAATTTTAAATCCGAGATCATCATTCACTCACCATCGATCTTCACTAACATCGTGAATATACTTGACTAGCTTCAAGATGATTCACGTGCTAACATACTAACAATTGACTTTAATTTCTGCATTTTATTATATTGTTCTTTATATTTCTTGCTTTATGCTTTATTTTATTATTTATTATTTATGTTTCTGTTATTTATTCTTTGTCCATTTGGACATATTATTTATATTTCTGTTATTTTTTCTTTGTCCACTTGGACATATTATTTATGTTTCTGTTATTTTTTTCTTTGTCCACTTGGACATATTATTTATATTTCTGTTATTTTTTCTTTGTCCACTTGGACATATTATTTATGTTTCTGTTATTTTTTTCTTTGTCCACTTGGACATATTATTTATATTCCTGTTATTTTTTCTTTGTCCATTTGGACATATTATTTATATTTCTGCTATTTTTTCTTTGTCCATTTGGACATATTATTTATATTTCTGCTATTTTTTCTTTGTCCATTTGGACATATTATTTATATTTCTGCTATTTTTTCTTTGTCCATTTGGACATATTATTTATGTTTCTGCTATTTTTTCTTTGTCCATTTGGACATATTATTTATGTTTCCGCTATTTTTTCTTTGTCCATTTGGACATATTATTTATGTTTCCGCTATTTTCTCTTTGTCCATTTGGACGTTTATATTCCGCTATTTTCTCTTTCTCCATTTGGACGTTTATATTCCGCTATTTTCTCTTTGTCCATTTGGACGCTATGTTTATATTTCCGCTATTTTCTTTTTGTCCACTTGGACCATACTTTACTTTTATGCTAAAACACTAATAAACAACAAAAATCTAAAAAAAACGCTTAAGGTTCTCTCTTGGACTACTGGTTACTATCCCTAGCATTTTGGAGATTCGGACTTATGGACTTAGTGCCTCTGGACCCTTATTCTGTTATTACTTTGTGGTTGTTCTGTCTGGCATTGGATTGTTTTCTGTTTGCGTATGCAGGTATTTCCTTGAAAGTCCTTGATGGTTAATTCCAAGGCATTGAGATAAGGATTTTACCCGAAAACAGCCGTTGCTCTGCCCGATTTTCATCAGAATTTTAATGTGCTTAATGCAAAGTGGTGCTAAAGATAATAAGTTCATCTGGATCCCCAAGTGGTAATGCGTCGGTCAACTGTTGGTTTCTTATTTTGGTCAGATCATTCTCTCCTTAAACTTTTATTTTAAGCACTAGGATAGCCTCTTCATCTCCTCCCACTTCTTAAATTTTCAAAATCTTCTCCCTTTTTCCAAAATCTTCTTATGTTTGTAAAACCTCTTTTAAAAATCTTTTCTTATAAAATACCTTTTGCCCTTAGTGGCTTTTCTTTCAAAGTTTAGACACGATTAAATGTTGTAGTGAGTTGTGATACCCCACGATTTTGAGATTGATTGATATAATGAGATCTTTTCCACGTGAGAGAGATAGTGTCATACTCGTTGATTTTCATCCGAGTTGGAGCTCTTCTTTCATTTGTGATGCAAAGAATCTATTTGTTCTCATGATCAAGATCAATGGCTGAGTATTTCTCTCCGACGACGATAAAGTGTTTATTCCTTTTAAAAAAACCGTTTTCCCTTTTAAGCGGAACTACATTAGCTCTGACTTCTCCATTGCACCGAGGAGGTATGTAGGCACAAGGCTTAATGTCTTGTCGAGCTTATTTTAAAAATCAAACAAGAGCAAAAGTGATCTAAGCAAAACTAAGAGCCCATGGATAACCATGGATACAAAGGGTGCTTAAAACCTTCCCTTTTGTATAACCAACCCCCCGAACCCAAAATCTGTCAAAAGGTCTTTCCTGTTCTTTTATGCCTTTCCTTTTTTGGATAAAATAAAAGTCGGTGGCGACTATTGCAAAAAAAAATTCAAAAAAAGAGAGCAAGGAGTCAGTTCGCCTCAAAAAACCGAGTGACAACTGCTAATGCTAAAAATAGATTGCGAAAATCAAATAAGTGCAAAAATAAACTGATTTATAAAAACACATTAAAATAGAAAAATAAACAAGGTAAAGTAAAGAAATGCCTAAGTAAAAATATAGGAGAATGTGCATAAATATGCACTGATCATCCATACACGCATCATAACTTGAATTTGATTACATATTGGTGTTCATAATGATGTTTGTGAGCTTTCTGTACCGGTTGATGTGTGTTTAGTCGCAAGTATGGTGTTTCACCATAGTTAGGGTTCCGACCTTGCAATTTGGGGATACTAGTTAGAAGCAGCATAAGGCCAAATTGATGGTTTCATTGGATTCGCAGGGTAGCATATGTTCGATTTGGACTGTTTTTTTGTGTTGATCTGTGACGAATTGCGGATTGGATCGGCGCAGGGTATAGCCACGCAAGAAAACCGTTGCTGAACGTGTTTTCTCTTTTTCCAAAAAAAGTCACGAAGAAGATGAGAGTGCTGGGCGCGTTTTGGTTTATTTAAAATTCAGTTTTTTTATATATTACTTTTGTTTCGTTTCAATATCAGATGGCGCTAATGGCACAGTTGGTTCGAGGCTTGTGGATGATGACCCACATGGGGTAGGTTCGAACCCCACCGAAGACTCTCTATTTTTTACAAATATGTGTGTTATGGTTTGCCTGAGGATCCGGTGCACCTCCCTTACGCGTGACTATGGTATGCCTACAACCAATGGTTATCAGATTTCAGGCAAAGCCGATCCAACGCTCCGGAGAGCGCATATGCACCATGCAGCTCCAAAACTCACCAACACCTAATCACAGAGCTAAGTTTTTACTTTTTTTTATTATTAATTATATAAATGCCTTTTTCCTTTTTCTTCTCTCTTTTTTTTATTATTTATTTTATGATCTTTATTTTTACATACTAATAATTTAAAGTTTTATAGTAAAATTATGATTAATTATTATTTAATCGAAAACTCGATTTTCTTTTATAATCTTTTTACTGTTAATTTTATTTGTTTATACATTTAATTAATTAAAATATTAGATAACCTTAGAATAATTAAGTTTTATTTTGATTTATCTACTTTAATCGAACCTTCGATTCCATTAACTTTTTGGGCTTGTTTAATATCATTTTATATTTTGTTCGCCTTTTGGGCTAAAATAGGGTTCGTATCAATAGTCGATGAATCTGTCATACACTAAAAATTTTCCTTTTTCTTTGTGCCTTTTCAGGGTTAGCAACAGGGTTTACTCCGACAACGTGCCACGCCTCTTACGAAGCTAAGTCCCGACTTTATCCCCTTTTTATTTTTATCATTTATATATTTATTTGCATTATAAAATTATTATTAGGGTTTCATCCTCAAAAGTCAATGGACTCTTCCTACACTCACTTTCTTTCCTGCTTTTGCCTTTGCTCTGCCAATTTTTCAGGGTTAACTCCGAGGCTACCTCCGACGGCCAACCCTATCAGATCAAATCAAAAGCTAAGTGTTATTTTTATCTTAAATATTTGTTTTATTTCATTTTACTTTGTTTTTCAAATTATGATTAACCCTAGTTGTCAATGACTCGATAATGCACTCACTGCCCTTTGGTTTCTATTTTTCCCACATTTTCAGGGTTTGCCTACCGCCAAAGCTCAAATAGTCGGTAACCCTAAAACCTTAACCTCTTTTATTTTTCTTATTATTATTACTTATGTCAAACCTGCTGGTTTCATTCTCCCTTTCCCCCGCTGGTTTCTTTTTCCCCTTCCCCATATTGCTTTAATTATATTGTTTATATTAATTGATGTGGTTAGTAATCCTAGGGAGTGACAACCATTCAATTTAATTAGAATCACCTAATTACAAGATAATATAATCGAATCTGATCACGTGATTGTTGCACCCACGCACGCTTTTGTGGTAACCCCTCTTGTTGCCTGTTGCCTTGTTGCTTTGAATTTTTTGCAGAATAGCCAGGTCCCTCGAATACGAGGATACCTCAGCTGTGTTGCCTCGATTAAGATCATAAGTCCCTAATGATGCTGCCTTCGATACACCAATATGATCTCGACCCTCGGAAGTTGCCTACGAAAGGCTGAGGTATCCTCTGGTTGCCTAACGAAGATGGCTATTCTGATCCTTCCCTTAGACTACCTGCCTCCTCTATGGCTAGGGACAGTCTTTGGCGAACGATAACTCGATGACCCGTTAACATCCAAACGAAAGGCTTCCTGCCCCCTTATGGCATGGATAGACCCTTTCACCCTAAAAGGCTAAAGAATATTTTTCATCTAACCAGGTAATTTGCCCCAAATTGCTTTGCTCTAGTTTAAAATCTTTTATTACACTTCATTTTAAAAACTTCAATAAGGCTACGCTCATTTACGAGCTAAAGTCCTTGTTTCTCTTCTTCTACATTTCTGAACTTTTGGCTTCAAAACTAAAGAGCAAAGCAATTAAGAGCCCATGGAAAACCATGGATGCAAAGGGTGTCTTACACCTTCCCTATGCATAAATTACCCCCCGAACTCAGTTTTTATTTAAAAGGTTTTTCCTGTTCTTTTAGCCTTTCTGATATTTGGATAAAATAAAAGTCGGTGGCGACTCTTGCTTACCGCAACATTTCAATATAAAGTCAGTTCACCGTATTACAGTTATTCATTAAAACATAAATGATTACAAAAGGAAAGGTATTGAAAGCAAAGAATTAAAAAAAAAGCAACAAAAAAAAAGCAATCAAGCAAATACTACTCAATGTCTTCATCATCATCACAAAACACCCAGACGGTAGTGGCATTTCGGTCTTAGCAAGCTTCTGCGTCAGGTAGTCAATCTTCTTATTTGTCCAATTCTACACTTTGATGATGGTGTGAAGGTAAACTTTAGTAGGAGGAGTTTGATAGAACTCATAATCAAAGTCCTCCATATTTGAAGGACCTTTTTATTCAAGTACTTGTTGTGAGGTAGAGTTTGTTGATTGTGGCCATCTTCTCTTACTTTAAGAGGTTTCTACACTAGCACTCCTTTGTTGATGGTCATCCGCATCTACCCCAATGAATGCTTCCTTGTCCTTGTTGAGTTTGCAATTGATTCTTTTTCCTCAAGGTTAAAGCCAATGTGCTTCAAGATTTTTGTGATCAAGTCACCATATGGTAAACATGAAATACCATTTCTTCGGCTTTCCATCATGAGACAAATCACCCTCTTGTCCAATTTGTTTAAATTTTATTGGCTAGTAGCAAAGTCAAAACCACATCGGTTTGGATACTTGTCCAAGATTGTTTTTCCTAGGGATAAGGATATGTGTTACCACAGAGTGAATGAGTCGATTCGAATATCAACATACTCAAAGTGGGTGGAGAAGGAATACCATCATTTAGATTTGACAGGAAGGAGAGAGCAGTAATTCCAAATTAAATTCTTCAACTGCCTTTAAATCCCAGGCTTGTACTGCAAACTGATGCAGGGAAGACCACAAATGTTAACAAAATCCGTCTGAGTTAAAGAAATTTGATGATTTCATTCTTATAGTTGAGGTTGGAATATAACCTTTTCACCAGAGTGAGAAACATCTCTCTTGAGTTACTACTGATGAGGTTCTTCAAACTTTTAATGATAGTTTGTCATCATTGAGTTTTATCAATAGTTTTAGTATTTTTATCAGTATTTTATGGATAACTACAAAGTTTAAATATGAATATTGACAATATCTAAGTCAAATGAGAAAGATGTAAAAAAAAACGCATTGAATTTTTAGGAAGATTCTCAATTTTATTACATGATGCATGTGCAATTTTTGATCATATCTAAAGCTTCGTAACTTCAAATAAGGAGTGACAGATGACAAATGAGAGATAACTTTCACGACAAACTACTGAAAAAATTGGGGCACGATCTACCTTGATCGTAACACAATAAAAGAAACTTTGCAAAAAATTTAGGTATTCAAAATTTTTATTAGATTTTGATGGCCGGAGGGTTTACAATGCATCTTTCTTTAAACATTTTAATTATAAATGCTTTACTCGGTTGAAGACCAATTTTCAATCATAAAAAAAATCTTCTAAAATCCTTTGAAATTTCAATGCAATAGATCACCAAGGTTTTTTTTATAATAATTTTATAGATTTTCAAATTAATTAATTACTTTTAAATTACTAAGAATAAAAACTAATGATTCACCATCTTAGTTTTCATCTCAATAATGTCACGGATCCTCTCCTTCTATCTTTTCTCTCATTAACTAATTTGTCTCTATCTCTCTTATATTCCATCTCTCCTCTTTAATTTACAATTTGTTATTAATCTTCCCTTTTATTTTACACTTGGTTGGGCGATGGAGGTGGAAGGAGGGAAGGAGAGGATCCAAACTAATAATGTCACAGCTTTAATGGTCACGTCATCAAATACTAGTCATGTCCTTAAATAGAAAACACTCAAGGGCCACAATGAAAGAATTTTAGACCTCTTCAATTGCAATTGAAGGTACCTTGACTATATTTTACCGCAAATGTTCAAAATATCAACTAACACTACAACTGTAATTTAAAGCACTTCCTCTCTTTCTCCACCCTTTCATTTTCTTCTCTCTATCCCACTCTCTTTGTCTATTTTTTATCCTCTTGTCTCATTGTTTTTACTCAAAGCTATCACTGAAGGAACCAAAAGATCAATCCAACAATATGAATTTATAAAATTAAGAGTAGTTTAAAAATAAATGGCTTAATACATTAACTAATAAATTTAAGAGTATCCCTTAATTTTATTGAATGTTCCGCTTTATTCTCTTAACTAAAAAAACATTACAAATTAGTCTCTTAACTTCCCTTAATTTTTGGCAAAAAAAAACGTTAAATTCTGGTGTTGTGGATGTATAGTAAGACTCAAGATTCAAATGTGACTCAACATTTATACTATAAAATAACATTTATACTATAAAATAAGGTTTCCACCTAATGTAGTCTTATTTGTAATGTTTTTTTAGTTAAGGAATTAAAGCGGAACATTAAATTAAATTAAGGGACTTGAGGACTAAATATGCCAAAATAAATCTAAAAACCAGTAACTACTTGATAACAATATTAAGATTATCACTTATCAAAAAAAATATATTAAGATTATCTAAACACTGTCTTTCTTAAAATAAACCTCCCTTTTCTCGTGACTCACTATCTTCCTATAAGTACTTTAGTTAAAAATTGCATATACCCAAAGATAATAAACACAGGACCAAAGTAGCAGCCACAAAATCAATCCTCCATAGTAGTATAATTATTTAACATTCATAGTGAAGGCTCCTCCAAAGTAAGCAAAAAAGACCATATTCATTGTTGACTTAAATTTTAAATAATGGACCCGTTTGTTTTGACTTTTTTAAAAAATGATTTTTATAGTGTAACCAAATTTTGTGAAAAAATTTTTTACAAAGAAATTTTTTATAAAAGCTTCAAATAAAAATTTTGTTTGAATAGTTATTCTTAAAATGTGATTTTAGGTATTTCATCTATTTATGGAGAAAAAATTTGGATATCAAAATTTCAAAAAATCACTTAATTTTGAAGCTATTTCAAATAGATTTTCATAAAAATCATTTTTGAAATACAACTTTTTAAAAAAATTATGATTTTGACTAAGTTTTGGTCTTCAATTATGTATGTTTATGTTATAGGATGTCAAATTAAGTGTTTTATTTTAAAAAAATAAATATAAAAAAACTTGTAATATTTTGAAAAACGGTTTTAGTAAATCTATTTTCAAAAATACAAAGAAAAAATCCATTTTTTTAAAGCTGAAACAAACTGGCCCTATATCATACAATCTCAACATACAAGAATCTAGAAGTGAACACACCTTATCTTCTCACTTTATATACAAGCTTGCTCAGAAGAGCTCAAACCCTATTACAGTAATCCTTCACTTAACACTAAGCAGTTCTTCAATAGTTGTATGGTTCTATAACCTCAAAAAAACTCACTCATTCCTCCACATGCAAGTAAGAACTGATGAAAGAAAACTCTGCTACTATTATTGATTCGACTCATTCAAAGTTAGCAATTCACTTTAAACAGTGAAGTAAGCAATCTCAACCGATTATTGATATTCCAAAACATTCATGATTTGCTATGCATGTGCATACTATTATATATCGGTGAAGATCACTTACTTTACATTCTAAAGTAGCAAACCGCTCACCTTAGAAAAGTAACAATGTCAAAACCTCGCAGTATTGTATCTCATGTGTCATGAGGAGAATCTACTATCTCTTGTTTGTTCAGAACTTCAGGAGGCCCTCTTGCAATTGGCATTCCCATACTTCGTTTAGTATCCGGTTTCGCATAATCGACGAAGACAACACGTCCGTTCAGTGCCTGCAAAGAAATCTCCCACTCTCAGTTCTCACTTCTAAGTTTCAACCCTAAAAAGAGTATCAAAACAATTTCAAATTTGATAATTACCTTTTCATTCATCTCAGCTATGGCATTCTCAGCTTCATCTTGTGAAGCAAAAGTAACAAAACCATACCCTTTAGATTTCTCTGACACCCTATCAGTTACAACTTTGGCTGAAAAAAAAAAATAATAACATTGTCAAAAAAAGGCGCAAATGAGTAACATAATGTTAGTGAATTATATTCTAATCACTTTGATTTTGAAGCTACCTTCTATAACTTGTCCATAATTTGAGAATGCTTCTGATAAGGTTTTCTCTGTTGTGTGAAAAGAGAGTCCTGCAATAAACGGATTCATGAATTCAAATCAAGTATAAAGTAAACATAGCAACAACCACTGGAACCGTTTTGATACTAGTTGAAGACACAAAACCCTAGGGCTAGTTTCAATTTTGAAAAGAAAAACGGAGTATTGAAAATTGTGTTGAATAATTGTAAAATTGGAATTGAGAAAGAAATTGAGGAATGTGAATGTGTATACCTCCGATGAAAAGCTTGAAAGAAATGGCTCTGCGGAAAGTGAGAAGAAAGGGAGATACGGAATTGTTGTAGCCGACGATTCTTCTGATGGCTGCCATGGAATTCGAGTGTGAAGCAGAGGCGGAGAAGGGAACACGACGAATTAGGGCGCTCGTAGTTCGGTATAGGGCTTCTGTTTACTCCAAAAGCCCGGGGTTATGCGGGCTGGGCCTGCAACTGTCCGCTGCATAGTGCATAGTTCGGTATATGAGGTGGTGGTGGAAACTAGCTCTGAAAATTTCAAAATGTTCTTCTGAGATATGCATCTCCTAACGCATTATAAAATGTCTTTTATCTGTTTGAAAGGTGTTTCGTAGATGCATATCCGAAATAAGCAGTGATTTTTTATAGAAAATTATCAAAGTTAGATTTTAAAATGGATAATGAAAACGTGAATGGAATAAAAATGTTAAACAACAATAACCACAAACAATAATAAGCAATATCAAACAATAATAAACGATAAGCACAATGATAACAAACGATAATATGTTATTCTAAAAATAGTAAAATATTATACATAAATTGTTCTGGAATAAAAAAAACATAGTCTATTGGGTATGTCTAATCCTAACCCCCTGGCCCTTCCTCTGCCTCCTGTATCCCATCGTAGTTGTTGCCTCGCTAACCACCCTCTTCATAATGACCACCGCCTCAAGTCCGCCCCCACTCAACGATCCCTAAGTTCAGAGCCTCTTGCCTAATCGCTTGTATCCGTTGACAGATCAGAAAAATCTTAGTGGCATGGTCATCCTCGACCTGCTGGTTCTCCAAAATCTCCTCATGAGTTGGCTTAGGTGGACGTTCAGGAGCATCCAGTGTCATGATATGGTGTGACACTGTATAGAACCATGTCACGTATCCCTATACATAATGCCAACAACTGAATGCCAACATCATCCGATAGTCCTGTGGCACCAAATGATGCTCCTAATCATCAAAGATCTCATTGAGATCCCGACGGACAATGGTGTCAGGAGCATCCTAAGAAGCAGACCTGGGTATGATCTGGATATAGTCAAACTTCCGCATTCATCGTTCCAGTAGATACTTGACCATAGTGTCGGTCCCACATGCCAGCCACCCAGAGTACAAAGAGATAGAGTCGAATGTAATAACCTCCATGTGATCCTCGAACAGCGCCGTAGGATGTCATCATGAACAGTTAAATCGAGATACACCCAGAACAGAAGCACATCCTGATTTCCTCTTTGGGGAGACACATGGCAGTCCTCGACATAACCTCCGCATAGTCAAGATCAAGATCATGTCCATGAATGCGGTGGAAGTGAGAAATGATTCGTCTATGAAAAATGAATAAGAGTCGTGTAAGAAAAAAATAATAGTAAACAGACGCCCCCAACTTTCGTTGTAGGTATACCAAACAGACGGCCCCCCAGTTCCACTTACTCACCGCATCCAAATCCATAAAGTATCGGATGTATGTTACATCCACGTAGTTAGCATTGTCCACAAAAAAGGGATGTGCCAACCAAGTACATGAAATAACACCTCAAAGCAAATTGACGATGATATTGAACAAAGAAGTCATCGCTCTCAGACTCGAAATTAGCAACATCAATAAGGTGGTCATCATAAAAGGTTCTTTAAGAACGAGAACTTCGCATGTGCCCCGTTAGTCAAGCAACAATGCTCAACTTCTATCTCCAGTTGAGCACCCAAATACTCAACCATCCACTCAATGGCAACATCACGAGTGATGCGGGAGTGATTAAGGAGCCTCCCTCGGATAGGAAGGTGTAACAAGCAAGCGACGTCATCCAGAGTGATCGTCATCTCTCCAACCAGAAAGTGGAAAGAACACGTCTGCTTGTGTCATCTCTCTACAAATGCCCCCTGCATTTCGTGGCTAATGGTGTTATAACCGAGATAATAGAGTCCCGAAAGTCCGGATGCAATAATGGCATTCCTGAACCAATTTGCAACAGGATGATACAGAGTAAATATTTTGCGAGGGTGGTTCACGGACTTTAGTACCGACCGCTCCTGTAAAATAAAAATTAATATCAAGATGGAGGTATAATACAAAAGTGTTATAAAAAAAAGTAAGACTGTAATTAAAAAGTATAATAAAAAATATACCTCTCCATTGGAAACATGTTGGGTGACATGATTAGAGTAATATATCAAGAGTGAGCTGTCAGATGGCCCTCCTGGGTAACTTGGGGTAACATGCACGGGTGCCGATTCAAGAACCTCAGGTGCAGGAATACAAACCTCCTCGTGTGCATGAACATGTACCTCCTTTGGTGCCTTATGGGATGAGGATGCACGAGATAGACGACTCCTGAGAGCAGAAGTGGATGGTCCCTCCACTTCTTCCTGCGGTACCCGACAGCGTTCGCGAACCCCCGCATCCTGCTCAGCTCTCTCACACCGAGCGGAAGCAATTTGGGTTGGCCTGCCGAGTCTAGTTCTATCCGGGTTGTCAGAAATTTTTCCTAGAAAAAGAATACACAAGAACAGGTCCGGTTTGAAAAAATTAAAAAAAAATAACTCAGTCATTATTTCGGAGATACATCTCCGAAACTACCTGCGACCTCCACTTTTGGAGCTTCAACCACAGTCACCCAAAAATGCCATTTTTACACAATTTAAACTTCAAACAACCAACATTATACAATACCTACTAACTATAAATGATCCTAAATATCTTTTTATAAACATGCAAATAGAAAAAGATTTTTTCAAAAACTTACTTAATGTGTAAAAATTTGTTGAATGATGTTGCAATAAGTTGTTAGGAGTTGCAATGAATGGAGTAATATTTCTGGAACTGGATGGAAATGAAGTTTGGAATCTTATATTTGGGAGTTGCAATGTATGAAGTTTTTTGTTTGAGGTTTGAACAGTACACAAAATTAGGGTGCTTCTGTCATGAGTTTGTTTATATAGCATAATTCGGAGATGCATCTCCGAAAAACCCAAAATTAAAAAAAAAGTTTATTCAAATATGCATATCAGAAACACCCCTGATTTTGAAAAAATAAGTGAATTTGGAGATGCACCTCTGGAAACACCTATAAAAACGAAATATGGTGCGTTCGTAGATGCATCTCTAAATTCTGAAGGTAAAAAGGAAATTGCGCCAGAGGCCCCTGAGAAGTTATATGGGTGGAAACATAAATTCCCTTTGAGATTTTGTCCTACCACTAGGGGTGATCAAAACCAAACCAACCCAATAGAAAACCGCAAACCAAACCAAACCAAAACCGCAAAAAACCGCATTTGGTTCGGATTAGTTTGGGTCATCTTTTAACAAAACCGCACACTTCGGTTCGGTTTGCGGTTTGTATTTTGTAAACCGAACCAAACCGAATCAACAGCATTATGTTACAACCTAACTTTTACTTAACTCACATCCAACCCAAACTTAAATCTATAATACCTTAACCTATGATTAGGAACAATTTTCTCATCCTTAGACACATGATTTTAGTCCCGATCTTCTCAAATCTCTAATAGCATTATCGCGCCTTCTTTGCCACATACATCTTCCCTCTTTTTCTATAATATCTACTCTCTTATATTCTTTCTTTTTCACCTTCTCATTTTTATGCAAATATTCTCTATTTTAGTTTCGTTTTTATGGCACATCTTCTTCTCTAATATCTCAACTCTTTTGTTTTTTTCTTTTTCACCTTCCCTAATCTCTCATCTCTTTTATTTTTTTGTTTCATTTTAATAATTTTTATATTGTTTTATACTATTATTTTATGTTTATTATTCCACTTTTGTCTAATTTAATTTTTACAAATTAAATAGAAAGTTGTTGTCAAAATATGACGAATTTTGTTGTTATTTGATAGTGTATGAATGTCTAAATACAAATTTATGTTGTCATCTATATGTATATGTGTGGTTCAATAAAATATTTATAAAAAACCGAATCAACCGAACCGAACCAAACCGCATTAGTTTGGTTTGGTTTGGTTCGGATTTTTTTTAAAAGCCAACCGAACCAAACCAAACCGCACGATTTTTTCTCTTGCGGTTCGGATGATTTTTTTCGTCAAAACCGCCCAAACCGCACCGCGAACACCCCTACCTACCACCCTTGACATCCAGAACTTTTTTATTTTTTTCATAATATTCAAAATATTTTTGCCAATTTTTTAATTTATTGGTTTAAGTAAAAAAATTGATATAAATGTAAATATTTGGTATGCAAAAAAAAAAAACGCAGACCTCACCAAATAAAGATTCTATGGATTTTTTTAAATTTTTTTTCGAATTTCCACGTAGAAATTCATTTTTTTTGTTTTTTAAAAAAAAATTATTTATTTTTTTAGTCAGGTTGATTTTCTTTTTTTTAAATTTATTTATGGGTAATTTTAAATGCCACATTAACATGCTATTTATTATTATTTTAAGATTTGAAAAATTAATGATTCAATTGTTCTAAATTTTTTATATAAAGTGCATCAATATATCAATGTTATTAATATTATTTTTTAATTATATAATGTGTAATTAATATATTAACGTTATTTTTTTAATTATATATTAACATTATTTTATTATTTTTTATTACAAACTTATTTAAATAATAAAATTGTAACTAGTTACATGTAACTATGTATAATATATAATGTAATTAATTATATTGCAACTATGTAACTAATTATATTGTTCAGTTTTAAAATGGTGCAGCTATATGTTTTTATATTAATTAAGGTTGAACTAATTAAATTTTAACCAAAACATGTAGCTCACTTTGTGGGAGTATGGTTTTTTCTTTTCTTATTACATTTCTATAAAATCTAATGTTTCACTTGGAAATTCGAAAAAAATTTAAAAAAATGCCACGTGGCTTGCTACGTATGCAGATTCTGTTGGAATCTTGATCCAAGGTCAAATTGGATGTAATCTTTATTTGGTGAGGTCTGCGATTTTTTTTTTTAAAGGGGGATAAATCAAAAGACACTCATATGGCAGGGGATAAAAGGTATTTAGCCCTTTTGAAAACACTATGGATTACATAATTTTTTCTAAAATATTGAAAATTTTGATAGTGTAAAATCATCTGTTTTTTAAAATGCTCATGCATTTACCGGAAATTTAGCAAGGCTATGAAATATTCAGTAGTTGTACTTTCCACGGTTGAGATATTGCCGACAATTTTGTAGGATTATGATTGCATCGGCAATTATGTGTGGTCCACAATGAATCTAAACTTGTATAAGCATGGATCATATATTGTTAAAAAAACATTTTAGAATGTCTCAATATTTGTATATAGCAGTTGTGTACTTCAACGGCATGAAATCTCATGTTGATTTTCGACTCCCCAGTGACACCACTAGTATCGTGGTTCTGAAATTCAAATTAGATAATATGTTATCAGTGTTAATTTACATGTGTTAAGTTATGTTAATCCCACAGTAATGAAAGTGATAAAGTGTTATATAATAAATTGTTAAGTTAATATGTCAATAATATACAAATAATATACGAATAATACAAAAATAATAAAATCTACTCAAGTCCCCTATAAGATATGTATGTTATCTGCGATGACAAAGTATAAACCTCAGAATATGGATTTACCAAACCCGTGAGGTTATCTGTAAGTATTGTTATCATCTACAAACGTAGTTGGTCAGTCACACCAGGTGAAGGTGATGACACGTCATCAGAAGGTCCCATAGCATCAAAAGGTCTAACATTATCTGCATGCTTAACATGTGGGATGATGTGGGGGTGTGACACAATAAGGCGCACTTTAAGTAATCATCCACGCAATGCCCAACAAATTGAATCTTCATTGCATGATTTGTAATATCACGGGCACAATTGACAATCCCCATTATGTAGTAGTAATACATGCAACCTCTTGGTTAAAAGAGAAGCGTTGGAGAAGCTACCTGGCAGTGGAAGATTGAATATGGAGGAGACATCAGCCAAAATAATCGCCATCTCGCCAAATGGAAGATGAAATAAGGATATCTCCTTATACCATATCTAAATAAAAGGGGACAACAGTGGAGCGTCGAGCATGGTCAGCAAACAATCCACCAATTAAAGAAGGCTGCAATCATCGAAAAATCACCCAGACCTCCTGAGGCAATTAGACATTTGAGAAATTCTTCATCTTCGTATCATGGGTGGGCACCTTTAACGGTAGGAGGTCTTGTAACAAATAAAGTAAAAACCATCCATTATTTTCAATGTATCAATAACAAAAAAAAAACACACACACATATATGTGTCATAATCTCAATGTCACATGATTGACATATCCGGTGAGCATGATAAAGTTAGTGGGCCATCCATGAAACCCTCCATCAATGTATAGAGACGACTCTGTATCAGTATCAATTAGAGAGGCAACTTTCGTATCAGCCAAAGCAGTCACCTTTATATCAGTCGGAGCAGTCGCCTTCGTATCACTCAAAGCAGTCTTCTCTATGGTATCGGCCAAAGCCTTTGTCTTAGTATGACCAGTCACCTTTGTGTCAGCCACCACCTGCCCGTCATCCTAAACCCTAACATCACGAGTTGTTGTCTTAACATCGTCAACAACCGCATCATCAGATATTTTGAAATATCCAACATGTTTGTATGCATTTTACCGAACTTTTTAAAATCACTGGTAAAAATGCATTTGGTTTAATCGGATTTTTAAAGTTTTCGATGAAAATACATGAGATGTGAGTTTTTATAGGACATTTAAAATATACCCAAAAAAAATACATGTTTTTAACGAAAAATCCGGTATAAAACGTAAATTATCGGTAAAAACACAATTTATTTGTAAAAATCGATAGTTGACTCGAAATCTCTAATAAATTGTATAAATTTTTTAAAAAATTCAAAATATTACAATAAAAATGTGAAATTGACTTTTAGTATGCAAAAGTGATATAATAAAAACATTATAATGGGAATGCTGGGTATGATTGATTGGGACAAAATCTATAATAATTCACGTTCTATTACATAATTCTTCATTTCTTTAAAACATATTATCATTCCTGATGGATCCATGTATCCTAGCACCAAGAAACTATGATTAATATTCTCCTTTATTCTATTATCAAGTGGTTTTTGAGAGAATATCTTATCATTTCTAGTTTTCCAAATGCCTTATGTGACAGTTTTAAGCATGAGTTTTCTCTAACCTTTTTTCTTAGTTTCAAGAGTGAGTCAATTAACTTCATTTGTCAATTGACTTTGCATTCAAAATATAGATGTTCCAATGTTTCCAAATGTGAACAGAAGCTTCAGATTCCATGTGTTATGATGACAAATTCTCACATGATTAATTTATTTCGATAGCATTTTAATTGTAAAACCTAAATATGTTGCTTTTATTCTAAATTTTGATAGATTTTTCTTTAAAAAGATTAAAATATAAATGTTTGTGAATTTTATAAAAAAAAAAGTCATTTTTATAAATTGTTTCCAATAAATATTAAACCGACAAAACCAACTCAATTTACCCGTCAAACCGATTTAACCGAACCTATCAAAAATCAACGGGTCGAAATTGGACCTTAAGAATGAAAATGCGATTTGCATCAAATTTAAAGTTTTGATCCAAAACCAATCTAAATCGACCGATTATATATGAGTCCTTTAATCAAGTTTTGAGGGATATTTAATCTCTAACTCTTGTTTGTGAGGAAAAAAAATTATTAGAAGGGGAACCCTACCCTTCACACGCCTCACAAATTTTTGACAAGGTTAATCACACTTCAAAACCGTCTAATCACACTTCAAAACCGTCTTAAACTTTTGGAAACCTGCGTTGTACTCTCAATTTAACCAAAATTTCAATTCTAACAAATAATATGTAATCAAATAATATTTAATGCATTCTCAATTTAACCAAAGTTTCATCTCTAACAAATGTTTAATGAAATCATACTTAATCATTTAATCGTAGATAATTTTGTATATAATTCGTCTTACAGAAGTTTATCAACGGTCCTGATCACTTTAAATTAAAGGGAGCAATTCACTCTAAAAAATAACTGAGCACAATGACATACATGTATATTAATGTCTGTATTTGTGCTAATATATTTTAAGTATGAACAAAATTCTCTAAAGCGGTCAATTCACTCTAAAGAATTTGATGAGTTAGAATAATCGTTGATAAGTCAAGAGTGATTATAATGTCAACAACTGTTTTTTTTTATTACCATTTGTACTAACTATTCACTGTGTCACATTCACATCCATAGAGTAAATACCAAGTTTTTTGTCACATTATTTCCTTCTAAATTAGTTACTACAAAAATAGTTATCCTTCAAAAAAATAACTAATCAACAATACAATAAATATGCCAAACTAATATACAATTAAATGCAGGAGAAAGGTGAACTTATTTATACATTAATATAAAAGAACTAAAATTACATCTACATTTATTTTGTTTTAATAAATTTTACAATCTTTACAATCTAGCACCTTAAAGAGAGAAGTATTATTAATGTGTAACATAATAAAAATATAGGGTCATGTTAACAAGGACCCCAGACACTGATTAAGGATTTCAAATATAAAAAATATTATTTAAATAAATCAATTACTTAAACTTGCAATGTATTGAATACAAATGTTTTTAAGAAATACTTTTTATTTCTTACAATAGTCAATTATTTTAATTTTCACTACATTTAATAAAAGTATTTAATAAACAAAATATGTCATTTTAAACTCTTAACCAGTGTTAAACTCTTAACCAGTGCCTTTGGGGCGCTCGTTAGCACTACCCATAAAAATAATTGTTTATCACTATCTCATGTTTGAATTCTATTTACAAATTGTTTATAAGAAAAGTGTAACATAATGTTTGAATAGTAGTACGAATGGTTTATGATAAAAAATGTGTAACATAATAATTAGTGTAATATACCAAATAGAAACCCACTACTAGTGCTAGGTATGGCATTAAGACGGAGCGATATTTAGCATTACAAACCTCCCACTCCACCCGCAATCTATTAGAGATGGTTACTTAACATCTATCCTTAAAAGCCGAAACCAAAATATCTTACTAATTTTGAATAGATTGGATGCAAAGTAGTTCCGATTGGATATCACAATTGCAAACAATTGTAAATGTAATTAATGCACAACTTTCCCATGCAAATTGTTGGCATTCTCCAACTAAATTAAAGCAAAATAGCACGATAATCTTTATCTCAACACAACCTATTCCATTATACTACTTTCAAAATTTGTGTATTCACACTGGCTGATTCTACAATCCACATCTCGCAAGGATTTCCGACAAGTGGATCCCGATAATTCAACTACTCAATAACAAAGATTTGATATACAGAGAAAACCAATAGAACCTCCACGTTTATGCAAAAGAGCACAGGTACCACAAAGTTTTAGGAGAAAACTGACAGTTACTGAGTTACACATGCCTATTTCTGTGACATACTAGAGTTTGGAAGTGTAAGAATACATGGAAATGTTTTTACCATTAGATTTTTGTGTACACAAGGACAGTAATCAATTGATCAAATTAAAATTATTTAAGATTTTAATCTTTGTTTTCTCACATTACTGTCCCCGTATACATTCAGAAATTCAATGGCAAGGAAAGTGAGCATATATAATTTTGGAAGTGTATTGCGGAAACGGCCAATGCAGATATGCAAAGTTGTGGCCAAAGTACCAGACAGACAAGTCTAAACTAAAGTTACACAAAAGGATGCCATGGTTGAGTCAAATGTGTTGGAGAGTAACTACCATATACAGAACTAAGTTTATATGCTGTTTTCACCCAACCTTTGAAGTTCGATTACTCATGAATTATGAGTCTTCAATAACGTCTCGAACACCATGTCAATGAATTTACCCTCCTGGAACAAGAAAATTTCATTAGTGGAGAAACTGTTTAGAAAGTTTATACACCAGAACAAGAGAAAATGTAAGCATCCCACAGAAAGGGGAAAACAAAGCATATGTTCATCATTTCGCCACCTATACATACATTCTATTTTTTAAAAGATGGAAACTTTATTACTTTAATTCTCTTGTAAAGTAGAGGTTCAATTTAAAAATTAAAATTATAAACACAAGCCGAATAATGGAAAGAGTTTAATGGACATATGCACCTCTTATGAAAAGAGTTTAATTGACATGCACCATCAGTGTAAATAAGTTTAACACGGTCGTCCAATAAGAAACCACCAATCTTCCAAATCATCCAAACTATAAAAATGCATGACAAAAATCTAATTTCACACTTGCAATAGAAATGAAGTTTTCAACCATCAAATTCGTAAAATCCTTACTTTGTGGTCTTGCCTTATTATTTCTCAATTGCAAATTTCTCGATTTTGTCGCTATCTTACATGAAACAATCTTAATATCAATAGTTTGGATATTTACTATGAACTATGAAGTGTAATTTCTTTCTTATAATAAAAGTCTACTATTTTCAATGTATTTGGAAAGCCTGATTGGGACTGATTTGCAAAAAAAAAAAAAACAAAAAAAGGCTTTCTATGTTGTGCCCTAACTATATTATATTATCCCTCCAAACTTTTCTCTTTTCGCACAATGTCATAATGTTTTATTACCCCCAGAAGAGTAACTGAATAACAGTTTACAACTTAAACATACAAATCAAATTATCAATGCACGAGCAACGGAGGGAACAAAACTAAAATGGAAAAACCATGAAGTACCTGAACCAGTGATAAAAGTGCATCACGGACTTTATCCCTGCTGATAACCGGACTATTTGGCACGGACATAGAAATAGGGGTAAGAGAAGGAGGATTAGGTGGTGGGAAGGGTTGAAGCAGTGGAGTGCCATATTGGTGTGGCAGATTTTGGGAATGATGAACAGCCGCAGTAGGTGGCACAGGTGAAGAAACAGGTGGAATTAATGATAATAAAGGGTTGGGTGCAAGAAAATTGGAAGGCTTAACAAGATTAGTAACCGGATTGCCACTGTTAATTGTTTCAAGAGAAGTAGATGGCATTTGAAGAGAATGTACAGGAGGCAAAAAACCACCGGGAACAGTAGAAGTGACACTTGCAGAATGGTAGGGCTGCTGAAAACTATCTACATTAGAAGCATAGGGTCCAGCAAACCTAGGTGCCTGCAACAATTGAAAATCAAAGGTTTCTAAAGCCAGAGACATCTATAATCATAAAATAAAAAACCAAACATAAAATTGACATTGATAAAGTATTCAGCAAAAAGCCATAAAAAATTGATATGTAGCTAATGACATACATTGAAGAATTTTTCCAATACAGAATCTCCAGTAGCGTCAGTTGCAGTAGCAGCAGCTGAAGATGACTCTACAGGGCTTTCGGTTATGACTGACGCTGGGTTATGTTCCTGAAACTCACTACAGTGTATAAAAACATCAGGTATAAGTGGGGGTATCAAATATATAGATAGCTTGAAGTTTGCACAAGCATAATCAACGGGCAGGAATGATTGACCTTCTCATTGAATACTTTTATCAAATAAAGTTGTTTTCCGGTTTGATATCACAAGTTTCATCACAAACAGAATAGCAAAAATTATGTTGTTTTGAATCATTTAACATATAGGTGGCAGGCAACGCATTGCGATAAAATGTACTGACATTTAAGAAGTTAAAGCACCCTGCATACTATTCCAAGAGATAGGAACAGAAACAACTTAACGTTTTTACAAACTTTCTAAAAATCCTTACCTTTGGTTAGAAGGCATTGTTGTATTTGAAGGTGCCTTTGGGTATGCAGTGAGAATCCTGCAAATTTGATTATGGAAAAATATACAGTTATATTAGCGGCAAATAAGCATCCTGCATTTTTATTACACCGCATAAACAGAGATGGAAAACTAACATACCGATTAAAGAGATTTGCAACTTCTTCAGATTCTTCAGCATTATAAAACCATATACCATTAACTTCTTGCGACGCATTCCGATACAACAAGTATGGATTTTTAAGTTCATACTCAAAATCAAATAGATTCTCCACTAGATTTTCTGCCATAACAAATATCACAGGAAGTAGTCAAATAGGGAATAGATGGCACAGATTCAGAGACACACACATCGACGCAATTAAGAGCAGATACACTTCTAGTAAATATGTTTTCATCGTGGCAATAATTAATTTCGAAGAAATCAGTAGACAATAACATCAAAGACAAACCGGTTGATTGATTCTGATCTATGAAACACAGACACCGAAAACATGACACCGACTTTGACACGTCAATATCGGTAATAATTTGAGAAAACGAAGAATTTAAACGTAATCACAAGTGTCGGTGTCAATTTCGGACACGGACACTGACACACCTTTTGTCAGAGGTGTCCGTGCTACACAGATTCAGATTGATATATTCTTTAAAAAGTGTTTCATCTAATTATCTATCATGGAATTAATATTAATCACATTCGGATATTATTAGTTCAGGAATCAGCAATAGATACAATAACAAGTTTATTAGATTTCACTTTAATGCAATCAGCAAAACAGCAAATAATGATCTTATACAACTATAAAGGATTCTTATACCAAATCTGAAAAACAATATAGAACAAATCTAAACCTGTATTTCTGCGATTCATAACGATAAACTGAAACTGCGGCAGTGCATTCCTGAACAAAAATTACAACAACCGATTCAAGATTCAAGATCCAAGTGAATAACAATGCAAGAGAAATACATCATAGAAATATATCATACCTCTTGACAACAAACAGAGATCCTTCAACATCTTTGCGACTCCACTGATTGGTCTCGATGTTGAAATCGTAGAAGGTGACGTGTGCGGCGGTGAAGAGAATCTCGTCGATGAATGGATCCATTCGTTGGAGAACAGTGAGATTGAGCAACTTGGTGCCGTGCTGATCAAAATTCGGCGTCAATTTCTTAGTCTGAGACATTGAATTTCAGTTCTAAACCCTCGCGGAAAGAAATTTGACTCGAGAAGAAGAGAAGAAGAAAAGAATCTTGACTTGGTTGTTACGAGAAGAAATCAAGAATTGAAGAGTGTGACTCACTATGAACAAATAACCTAACTTGATTCAACTGATGAATAAATGAAAATCAAAGTTGAATCTACTTCGACCGAAAATGCTCGCACCATTTACGTATATATTTTTTTATGACATTCTTATAAATTTCAATACTATATTATTTTTTTTTCCGTCAAAAAATGCTATATTTTTTTTTATTTTATTTTTTTGATAAATTAGTTTTTAGATTATAGTATAGGAGTACAACTGTACAACTTTTTGAGAAGATTTTTATGGTGCAAAGATAATTATTAAAAAAAGTTTGTTTTATCAATTCATTGAATTTGTTCTATTATATTAATTAATTAAATATATAGATTATTTAATGAATTTAGAAAAAAAAATTATATGGGAAATCAGATGAAATAATATTTTTTATTATAAAAGGTTTAAGTAATTTGAATTTTGTTAGGTTATAGGATTAGGCCGATTTTAAGATTTAAATAGCTTAGAGATACTTAAAAATACTTCCGAGTGGGAGTATAAAATTGATTTTTAAATAAAATTATATTTATTTCAGTAATGAACAATAATAGTTTAATATTTTATATTAATTATTTAAGTATTTTAATAATTTTAATATTTTGTATATATTTTAGTTTGATTACTCCATCGAGCGAGTTTATAAATAAATTTTTTGAGGAACGGAATTTTAGAACTTGTTTCAAAAGTGTGTGGTCATTTTTAAAAAGTAAATAATCAAAATTTTACTTTGATATGATGTAAAATACAAAGTACTAATAATAAAACAATCTATTATAATATAAGAAAATTAGATGTTCTGAAAACACATCTTTCACCCATTCTCTTTGCCCTATATCTCATCAAATTAGGGGTATTTGATGTTCAAAAATTACTTTTTGTAACCAAAGATGTCACTTAATTTTATTATAAGTTATAACTACATGGTTAATGAATTATGTCTTTGATTTCCATGATTGAAGAAAATGTTGATATCATTTTGTTCTCTTTGGTTCCAAACCAACTAATCCAAACAAATTTTTCTGTTTTTTCACGTATACTAATGTCTCATCACATCACTTTTTGAATTTTTCTAGTCATTTTCTCTTTCTTCCTCCACAAACTTTTCCTCCTTTCTCTCTCTTCCCTCGTTGTTCCTCTTCTTCACGTTTCTAACACTCTCTCTCTCTCTCTCTCTCTCTCTCTCTCTCTCTCTCTCTCTCTCTTTTCTCTTTTTGTTTCATCTCTTTCTGTCATTCAAATTTCATCTGTATCTCTTCTTTGAACCTATGTGTCTTTCCATCACAACCGCAAAATTGTGTCTAAGAAGGCGGAGTTCAAGTGTAAATTGACGTTGGCGTTATGGTTATAGAAAAGAATGGTGTGTGAATCAGTTTGCGGTGAAAAGGCACACAACGGAGACAGCATCAAGTGGGTTGATATGTTGAAACTCATGAAAATGCAGTTGTCTGTGATTAGGATTTATTTATGCAGCTTATTAGATTAGGGTTTTTTCAGTGATTGTTTTATTTTTATGCAGATTATTAGATCTGTTTAGAGTAAAAGAGTCTGAGAAGTTTGCCAATAGAGTGAAGCACCGAAGGATGGCGACAAGGACTAAACCTTGAATCATATACCAGTAGGTGTGTTCTTTCTGCGCCTTTTGTCTCCCAATATTTGTCTTATCGATATTTCATGAAATTAAGGTTTGATGCTCCTGCTAATGTTTTTGGTTCAACCATGTATCAACAAAGTGGAATGTTTTCAGTTGTCTTGGCTCATTCTCCTCCTTGATTTAATTCATTCTTCTGGATTTGGTTCGTCGGACAACTTTTGTTGTTAGTGTTGTGTTGAGTATGTTTCTGTTGTTGATTTGGCTGTTGTTGTTGTGTGAAGGTGATGTTGTTGTTGTTTAAAAGTTATTATGTTTTAACTTTTAACTTTTTATGTTTTAATTTTGAGTATGGGATTGATCATAATTTAATTGAACTTAATACATTTATTGCGCAGACTGAAAAGAATAGAGGTGATAAAGGAGGATTTGGTCCGATAACACTAATGGGTGGTTTTTAAAACTATTGACAAATCCATTATAGTGTTAAATCTAGCTTTCATAACATAAAGAAATGAAAACAAGATCTAGAACCAAAAGGTTCTAATAGAGAAAAAGAGGGGGAAATTGCGGCATATTATGATCTATGAAGATAGAAACACTTGTGATTGAAACTATTGACAAATCCAACCAGGGGATCATCAACTTCCAAAATATTTTCAAGCCTGCAAACAACCACAAGAACAACATCAAAAACAAAATAAAGAAGACCAAGGAGAATCCTAACAGAAATAACATCACATAAAATAAAGATACGAGAATACCCCTTGATGAAGCAATAAACAAAGAAAAACAAAGTTTCATCAATAACAACAACATTGGCAATCCTACAAACAATCTACGGGACATAATAATGAAAAATAAAGGAAACAAATCTAGAGTTACCAGAAAAGAGCTTTGATAACCAAGGTATCCACATCACGAATCTAAAAATTAACCAAAAACCTCAAAAAGATAAAATGCAAAGCAAATCGAACAACGACATGGATAATAATATATCCGAAAATAGAAAATACTGGTTATCAATAGGAACAAAGATAAAAGGTTTCAAAAAAAGGATAAAGGAAAGGAAAAATCAACCAATTACTTGGATATGATAACGATCCTTAGAGAAATATCCAAACCATAAAGAGTCTTACTACAAAAAGCTTTGACATCATGAAAATCTCAACACAAAACATAAAATCAACCATAATCTCCATAATGACGACATGTAAAGTAAATCAAGCCAAGAAAGGAACTGATGATAATAGGAATCGAAGAGAAGACAAATGAAAAGACATAAATAAAAAAGTTACCTGAAAATAAAAAGATCCATTGAGTTATAAACAAAAGTCTTAGGAATCTAAATGGATGTCTCTAAAGCATGGTTGGATAAAATGCAACATTGGTGCAAGCCTTGCAGAAAAAGGTAAATGGGATCTATGATCGATTTTCATAAATGACAATGGGAAAATGATGTCCGCTAGCGCCTACTACATATATGATAACGATAACCCATTAATGGGTGAAACTATGCCTATGAAGAAGGCAATAAAGATAACTATGCATTGTTGTTTCCCATAGATTTATTTTGAAACTAATAGCAAACCCCTCGCAGAGATGATGCAAGGAGATAAGAACCCTAGAACTAATTAGAGTATGACGTGTAACTACATTCATAGGAAGATGAATTGGTTTAAGAGAATTAGATTTTCTCACACAAAGAGAGAAAACAATATTATAGCTCACACTCTTGCAAAAAAAATGCCACTTAAATAAACAACAAAATATGGGTTAAAGAAACCCTTTATTGTACCAAAGCCCAAATTAACAAGGATTTGAGGCCTGATAAATAAAATCCTTTTATTTTTTGACAAGAATAATTATCCAAGGAAAAAAGGATTAATTACTTATTAGTATGTCCAAAGATTGTATTCAAGTATATAATATGGAACCAATTTGAAACTAAAGAATCATATTATTATTGTCATCATCATAAATTATAAAAATATATGTAATTAGAACTGTATATTAACATGATAAAACTTATAGATATTGTGACCAAGTTCATTATCATATAAAAAATTGGAAAGAAACTATAACGAAATCTATTAGTGTTGGGGTTGGTGTTGGAGTTGGTAGGATGATTCCTCTTATAAATGGTGGAGCTTTTAGTGTGATTTCCTTATACACAGTGCATCTAATGTAATTCCTCACTTAGGTGGTGACACTATTTTGGTTCTTCTTAAATGTGTTGAAGTTTATACAAGGTAAGTGATAAGAATGTGTAAGATGGACTATTAAACATGAATCATGTTCTTCTTCCAAAAAAATGTCAGACACTATGTGCCGAACAATTTAAGTGGCGAGATTAATACAATAACAAATAAAATGAAGATAAAGTAAAATGACACAAGGAATTGGTAACCCAGTTTGGTGCAATATCACCCACGTCCAGAGGGGGTCAAACCAAGAAAGAAAATTCACTCTTAATAGTAAAAGTACACATTTGTCTTAGTTGAACCCTTCTAGTTCAAAGCCTTTTTTTCTTAATACTACCCGTGAATTTCTATTCAGGACTCCCCCTGAATATTAGACCCCTCTCACTTTCTCTCTAGCAATTTTCTAAGTGTTTAGACAATTACAATATATTATGAATGATGAAACTAATTACAACTAAAAAATAACTCTATCCCTCTATATAAGAATGAAACTAGTGAATAGAGTTTCACAACTTAACAATGAAAACACAAAGATCCAGAATACTAAACATGTGTTGCTTGTTGTCACAAGGTCTGAATCTTCTACATGGAGAACTTCTCCTTAAATTGAATTAGTTGCATGGCCCGTTAGGGTTTTGAACAATACCTACGCTTGAAGCAAATCCAAATATAGCAATACATTAATCTCCATTAATTTGATTTGCAATCTTTTATATAGTAAATCTCCATAAATATGATTTTTTTTAAATCTTGAAAATTGATCTTTTGGAAAATCTTTCCTTATTCCAAAGAGCACATAAAACAATCAAACAATTAAGGAAACAAATCAGGCGCGAGATTCACTTTAGTGTTGGTTGGCTTTTGAGGCCGGATGTTCCTCAATGTGTGGGACATATTGTCTATTATTTTGAGCTCATGGAGACGGGATGTATCAACATAATATCATGGAATCTTGCATCACATGTTGTCTTTAAAATTATGCTAATCAAATGTAACAACAATCTCCCCATTTGGACAATTTTAAGGAAAATACAACATGTAAGATGTGAAACTAAAAGATAATGACAAACTTCATGGCATGTCTCAAGAAAAGATAAAAGAATATAAAAAAATAAATATCATATGTGGATGATATGCTCTAAATATTTTGAGGATCTACGGAAGTGGCATAAATTTATCTACATAAAAGTTGTCTTGCATAACCATAATTGCTCATCAAATTTGTTCTCCCCCTAATTGGCTCAAAATGGGCAGGGGAAAATAAATAGCCATCCAAAGAGAGAACAATCCAGGAGAGACAGAAAACTATACTAAAATATAAAATAAAAAACAAATGGAACCAAACCAAAAGGGTATAAGGAGTCGTTATCCTACCTTGATGGCTATTAAACATACTTCAAAAAAACCCACTCAGGGGCAAGGAACATCATAACAAAAAAATCATTAATAACAAACTTCAATATCAAGAGTCTTCAGATGAAACAGATTCATATCCATCTTCACTTCCACCAGTATCAGCCTTAATCTTATTATCATTCTACTCCTCAATGTTCTTGGCATTATTCTGTTCAATAGCCTAGGATATAGATGCTTCAACTCCCTTAGGACTCATCATCTTGATCAAGTCATCCATCTTGTTCTTTCTAACCTTTGAGGTGAAAATGACTTCTTGCAATGACTTAGACACTTGCATCAATTCATGCAACATTTAGCTTCAGGAAGAACTTTGTTGGTTAACGAGAACTCTATTAATTTCCCAGTCTTCTCACTTAACGTTAATGACCATGGGATCGTCATTATGAGGATGGATGCCAACTGCATCTTTCTCTAAGAAGGCGGTCGTGGTTTATGGTGTTTGGTACTTGCCTTTGACATCAATTTTAGGGAAGTTTTCTATGCTCAGGATCTGGCGAGCATACCTTATTTCGGCAAAAATAGTTTCCCCGCCCCTGGTGAACCCTCCAGCTATGGTGTTTAGCGTGTGTTAAGCATCTTTAACACCTTCGCCATGAGGCACCTCTTTGGCCTTGTTGGGTCTGGGGTTTCCAGCGTCGTCTTACCCTCGCAAATTAGACTTGTGTGACGAATGGGAGGAGTCACCCTTCACATATTTCTTGAGGCTTCCCTCCTGTATTACCTTTTCAATTTCTTTTTTGAGATGAAAGAAATATTCAGTGTGGTGTCCCTTGACTCTGTGGAACTTGCACCATCTTCTTGGCTCAAGGCCCATGACATATGCCTTAGGCGCGGACAGTGTAGGGATATTATACAGGTGGAGAACCTTGCATAAGATTTGTTCATGGCAGGTATTTAGGGGCGTGAAGCTCTTTGTCGCCTTGCTTTCCCTTTTGAACACAATTTTGTCCTTTATGGATGATGTATAATTGCTCTTCCTCTGGGGATGTAATCTTTTGGAGTTATGAACACGCTCATTTATCGCGTGTATCTGCAAGTATACAGAGTGTATTAGGGTAATTAAAAGGTTGTCGAACCCATAGAGACTTAATTGTCAATATATCATTTTTATTGTTACAATGTTTGTCTTAGGCTAACATTTGAAGGTTTCAAATAAGCAGAACAAAATAAAATAATAACTTTGAAATAATTCATGGAAATAATACTAGAATGTGGCTTTCATCGAACAACAATACTCTTATTATTTCTAATTAGGATTACTATGGGGCAATATGTTCTACCTTGAAAAAGACTTAATTGAACAGTAACTGCCGCTTTCACGTATTCAGAACTGAGTTTTACTCTCTAATATTTATTGTGGTTGTCACATTCCACAGCTGCGTACCGCGTTAAGTAGTAAATCCTTTTTTAAGAAATGGTCAGAAGGCATGGCCTAAGACGCGTTCAAAAGGCATGTCTGTCAAGAGTTGGTCCAGGTTCTGAACCTTTTGATTATATGATGATTGACACCTTCTGGTGTGTAATCAAGCTTCTGGATAACCAACATTATAGGTTCTAATGTTTAATGCTTGGACTTAAGACAGTAACTAAACTAGGTTATAATACTCATAGTGTTTTGATAGTATGTCAGGTTCTAGGGTGAAGACCGGACATCTCTAGTCAGACTCTAATGAGACACCAATGGAGAAGTATTCATTCTCTATAATTCATTCTGTACTTCAAAAATTATTTTGTGAGTCTTGGGGTCAGGGGGGAGACTCTGAACAAGCTTAAATGAACTTTAAAGTATTAACATATTTAGAGGGAGCTGGTTAGCTTGTCTGAATTTGAGTTTTATGGTGATTACCCAGTATAAATTGTTATATCAAAATACATGGTTTTGTCATCATTAAAAAGGGGGAGATTGTAAGAACAAGATTGGTTCTACATATGACCTTAGGTTTTGATAATAACTTTACACGTTGTCTCAAGAAACAATTATATACACTAACCGTTTTCTTTCTAGTGTGTGGTTGTTGCCTTTCAGGTTCTGACTCTATTAAGAAGGCATGTGCCGTCATCATATTATGAACTCAACACTCTGGAAGAATACTAGTGTTGTGTTACAACGAAAGTCATGTTTATGGAATTTTACTTATGCAACGGTTCCAAGGAACGTTAGTACAAGAGCTTTAGATCGTGAGTTTGTAAGGGAAACTTTGGAGGCCTTTTAAAGCTTTACTTCTATGTCCCATATTCTGAAGATGCTCAAGACAAAGGTTCTGATGAATGAGCTCTGAAGATCTGAATACATAGCTTCTAAATAACATGTGCTGAAGACTTTGAAGATAAAGGTTCTGCTGAACAAGCTCTCAAGACTCAAAGACTTAAGTTTGAGGATTCGAGTTCTGATCATTTACAACGTTCTTCAATCAACATACAATCAGAAGCCTATGAAGACTTAAAAGATCAAGGACGACTTGCGTGAGATGGTGAGCATAAAAGTACTGACATAAATTGTGACCTATACTCTTATAGGGTAGCATAAGGACAATCCAACCTGTACTTGTTATCTACCATTTCCACCATGACCGTTGGGGACTTTATAATTGTACTTTGCATTTCCAATTCTACCCTTCAACAGATTTATCCTTCTCTATAAAGGAAGCCATTGGAAGAATTTGAAATTGACGATTCAGCTCTACAAAACTACACCAAAGCGCTGCACAAACTCTGTTAGAGAAATTCTTTGTATTGTTTTGTATTTTTAGCAAGGAGATTTTGTTCGTATCTTGCTTATCAACACTTTTGTGCTACTGTACTTAAACATTATGTAATCTGCTTATTAGAAGCATCTTTGTATTACTCACACTTAATCAACTTGATTGATTGTTTCCTTGGGGGACTAGGTTCTTGTTAGAAGTCTTGAGAAGAGTGTGGTTGCTGTCATAGTGGTTTCACGATAAGGATCAACTGAATTTTTTGGGGTTGTCAGCAAGGTTGATTGAAGCTTATTATGGTTGTTTCCTTGAGAAGGCTAAGTGTTAGTCAGGAGTCTCATGAAGCATTGGCTGCAGTCAGTGTGGCTGCCTGTAATCAGTTTGATTATAGTGGATTAAGTCCTTATTAAGAAGGCGAAATCACATTGGCGGGTGGACTGGAGTAACTTAGTTAACAGTGAATCAGGATAAAAAATAATTGTCTTCATCCATTTTTATTCTTCTATTAACCTTGTGTTTTGAGTTGCAAAAAGATTATATTGGGTGCAACCCAATTTAAACCCCTCATTTCTTGTGTTTCTCGCACCTTCACCGCTCCCTCATAATCAGGTGAAATTATTGACCACATATCCTTCAAGGGTTAGTGGAGGACTCCATCTCATTTGAATAACGTCCTTACACGTCATCAGCGCCCCCAGGCGAGTCTTAAGTTTATCGCCTGAACGATACAGCTCTTGGGCGAGGGCGCCCTAGTGTAGGACCTTCACAAATATAACATTAAAGTATATGCATCCATTCACACTCCTAAGTGGAGCGTAATGCAATGAGATTAGTCTAGAAGGAGACGATTTTATGCTATGGGCGTAAAGAATGGTTAGCAGTATGCCTAACCCGTAAATGTAAGCTCGAAAGTGAGAGAAAGATCGATCGGACGTGATCTAACCCGCAAGCTGGGCTTTAAGCACTAGTTGGCAGATGTTCTTCTCGTAAACCATTATCTCTGATTGGTGAACATTAATCGTAAAAGTAATTATGTTAACATTCTCGCATAGTAGGAGGTTAAGAGACCTCATATACTTTAATTTAATTTTATCCTGTAAGAACTAGAATTTTAGTGTTATAATAGTTCTGGATAACCCTTATAGCCAGTACAGAGTCCACTGAGATGTAACATCTCACTCCATTTTTGTTGATTATTTCAGGTGAACAAGTATCAAATAAAGGTAATGGCAAGATGGCCTGAAGGACGTGAAGATCTCGTTACCTATCTTTTGTATTCCAGTGTGTTCTGTTTCAGCTTTCTCTTGACATCTGAAATGATTTATGTACTATGTTTTGGATATAGTATTGTACATGTATTCGGATGTCATTTACCACTAATGTTGTACTCAGTACCATTTTATAATATCTTAAATAGTATGATTCTAAATGCAAATTATTCTAAGTGTCATAAATATTACTGCCTTATTATAAATCCAGCTTTAGCAATAATCTACAATTTTAGCATTAGAAATAATCTATCACAAAGCCTTCTAGTTGTTTCATTTGAATATCCTCTTCATGCTCATAATACTACTTTAGTTTCAACCCTAGTGTAGCAGCAAACTTCTTCAGAAGATTTATAAAATCACATCTGACATCTGTAGATAAATGTGGTTCATAGCTTTACCACATTGTGTTGTTTCTCCTTCTGTCAATGACAAGGGCATATTACTGTAACAAACAAGGAATCATCCAAATCCTAAATGCCATAAAAACTCTCTTGACCTGGTATAGCATAAATCTGGTGTCACAGTCCACCAACAGAATTCGTTGCTTGAATATAGTTGCCATTATATTCGAGCAACCCAAACCAGGAGCTCTTAAACAACTTTGGTAGAAAAAAAATGCACAACATAGATAAAGGACCTAGGAGAAAGGACAGATTCAATAGGGAAAAACTCTTATAAAAAAATCATGAAGGAAGAAGAAAATTCAATATCATAAAAAAAAAAAAAACTACTTGGGAGATGATAAGTAATTAAGAATGATCAGCTACTACAAGCACCTTGGATGCAGAAATATCTTATTTAGTAAAATTCATTTTAAATTATGATACATTTCCTAGGCTGATTTAAAAAAATGATTCTAAATTCTAAAGCTCCCAACAATAAATAACTATTGAGTGAAGGTTTACAACAACAAAACTCTTCTATAAGAAAAAATTGAAGAGACTGCCTGTTGCCTAATCCACTTAAATCAGAACCATCTCTAATGGCTGGCTACTGGCTGGCTAGCAAGCACTTTTAAGCTAAGAAGTAGCCAGTGGAAATTGAACACGGCGGTGTTTCTTATCCAATAAGATATACTCCATGAATTCCAAAAGTTCCAAAGAAATCTTGGGAGGGTTAGGAAATCATTATGCACGAATAGTCCATCCCCGCTGAGCAAGGGCAGTAATCACTTGAGTAGCAGCTTCTGCTGTGTCATTCAGTGGAGGATAACACCAGCTTTCAGCTATCTGTATTTTCAAAACACAAATTAGCAAAAGGCAACATTAATTCGTGCATTTGCCTTGAACAATAAAATAAGAGCAAAAGCGTCATGGTTTGTTCATTCTGTTAAAACATTCTGAATTAAAAGAATGATTTCAATTTGAAGACACAAAAAACATAGAACATTCCAGGACAGCTTGCAACTCACATTTTCCATCCCAGTGAACGGCCGAGCAACTCCTTGCTTCTGCAAAGAGTTTTGGAAGTCAGCAAACTTCCATGTACACAGTTCTGCTCCGATTACATAAACAGGCTTCCTGTAGTAAACGATATGAAGTCATGGCACTGATAATTTCATTTAAGTAGTGTTTTAATAACAGGAAATTCTTTCTTTCATTTTGACTTTTAATAACAGGAAATTCTTTCTTTCATTTTGACTTTTATTTTTTGAGATGCATGCTGACCATCATTGATCATACATACCCAGTACTGCAGGCCTCGCTCAACATACTAACTGAATCAGCTGTGATAACAAAGGCATCAGCCCAGGCCAGATGTCCCATATGTGGATTTGGACCTGAATGTAATAAAAATAATTAGAGTAAGTAATCTCCAGTACCAGAACAGGCAAGTTGAATTTCCTCTCTTATGATTTAAGAATATGATCACTAAGTACCTTCACCATCCCATATTTGGACCTTAGGATTTGTGAAAAATTCTTTGACCAAAATTTTGGAGATCTGCAATGAATGGAAACTTGAATTATTATCAGATCATAATTGAATTGATGCCCCCATCCCACTAGATAACATCACTTATACACTCTCAAGACCATATCCTATTTCAGTATTTTACAGACAAATCTCCAACCATGAGCATGCTCATGGTAAAGGCCAAAACAGATAATAAGTTATAACTTCATCCAACCTATGAACTGAGAAGGCAAAGAGAATAGTACAAATTGCACGATTTACCTTCTCTGGAGTTCTTCTAGAGAAAGATATTCTGATTGTCCCACAACTCCATAGAACATTCTGAAGCATAACCACTAAATTCTTTGCAAGATCCACACCATAAGGACAATTGCCTAACCGGGAAAAAAGATTTAACATTAAGACGAATGGTATAATACAAGGAGACGGCGTCACTAATGTATGGTTATATTTCACCAATGTTAATGCGTAAAAATAAAGTTCCAAGAAGAAAATATAGGCCATATAAATATTTGAAAATTTTAATGTTCAAGTCAGCTTATTTAAGGTTTCAAACAAATGAGCTTTACATATACAAAATTGACCTACTTAGCTTTGATAAATTCTCAACTATGCCCTGCAATACACAATACATAGGGAATGCAATTCCTTTTCTGCAATTAAAGCATGGGCTATAGAGTCATTTAAAGAAACCTCCAATTTGAAAGGAGTCATCAAACTAGAGAGAAGAAAAGAGAAATTCCTATCACAAACTAATGAAATGACCGACCAGATTTTCCTACAGACGTTGACAGCAAACTTAGTTGAAAAAACCAACACTAAGAGACTTATGGGTCTAACATAATGCGCATTTTCACCCTTTTAAAACAAAGGTTGTGCAATCATCAGGTGCACGAGCATGATGCTTATGGTAATACCAACTTTCAACATATACTAAACTACACAAATCTTAATGAACATTATAAAATTTCACAAGGTACAATAGGAAAAGCACAACAAATCACTTAAAGGAAAATAAAATACCTGTAGGTCCCCCAATGTTAACCACGAGCAAGGGCTTTGGCAAAGTAGCTAACTCATCATGCCAAGCAGATGCAGCAACCCTAAGAGCAGCCGAATCAGCTTGATGAAGTGCTCCCACAGTAAGAACCTGCAATCATGTAAAATCAGCGACCTTCAAAATAGGACAAAAAGTAGAACATCTCCGTTTAATATACGACAACCACGACTGTGTTAAACCAACAGCCACCCACACAACTGTACTACCTACCACGTTACGGCCAGGAGGTTCCCACGGAGTGACCCACCGCCGAAGAAACCAAGGTAATTGCAGTTGGGCATGAGGAGTAAGGGGGTAATAATCATGGAGGGGAGTAATCACAAGATCAAACCTATTCAGGAGGAACCTTGGATGTTGTATCTGAATTGAGCATGTAAAAGAGTTAGACAGCAACATACATAACGTAAGCCACTATGCCTTCATTTATTATACGTAATCCATGCACATATGGACAAGTTAAAAAACATGCACCAGAAAAATAGACAATTTCATGTTAAATTAAACCTAAAAAAGAAGCAAAGTACCCTACAAGTGAGTCATTATGAATTCATGAATAAAAAGCTTCTGAATCTCTGATCACATTTTCTTAAATGCAAACAACCCCATTAGTTGCATTTACTAATAGTTTCTTAAATGAAAATCTCTGATCACATTTTCTTAAGCAATCAATATGCACTCTGATGATAGTGAATCCATAAATTAAATCAATGTCCATGCTTTGATTCAAGGGACACAAAAAGAAAGATTCAAGAGCAAAGTTTAACCTGAACAAGAAAAACATTTTCCGAAGCTAACCGTTTAATCGAAGTGGCAACAGAAATGGTGTCTCGTCCAGACGCAACCACCAACAAAGGACCATCTCTAGAGATTAAAAAAAAAAAACAGCAATTCATAAAAAGCCATTCTTTCTTAAACAATACATTCAATCACGACAAAAAAAACAAACACAACACAACACACTTATAAAATGTTTCACGCGCCATTATCGCAATGCTGTGAGCATCAGCTTCTAATACATCAGATATACCTGAAAAGTGAACAAAACTATTTCAATGTGATCATTAGAAACAATCAAAGTTAAAAGAGAAATTGTTTACCTACCATTACCAATATTGGAATTCAATGATTGAAACCGTGAATTGCCACAGATTTTTCTTACAACGGAGTCTAGTTTTTTATGGATTGAAACTGGAAGCCATTTGAACCACCTATTGATTCCTCCTTGTGGCCTCGTCACACGCTGAAACCAAACCACGTAATCTATATGATTCAATCAAATTGCTATAATGCGAAAAAAAGAAGAAAAAAACGAACACTTACGTATAAAGAGATGCGATTGGAGAGACCGAGAGCACGAACCAATCCAATGCTCTGATTCTCAGCACCGGCGAAGCCGTTTCCGATGACAACGACTCGCCGAATTGCACCGTCTAACATCTCCGACATCGCTCGTTTTTTCCATTCCATTCAAATTTGGAACAAAAAGAAGGGGAAAAGAAAATAGTCTCCAAAACCCGGTCCAAACCGGTCCGGTTCGGTCCAACGTAAACATTTGATTTTCTATTTATATATCTATATCTAAATGTTTATTTTTTAAATTCTAGTGTTTGAAAATTGAAAGAAAGAAGGAAAAATTTGTTGTGTGTTGTTAGAGGAAGATGTGGGCGAGTGCAGAAGGTGGTGCTCCAGAGGTTACTCTGGAAACTTCCATGGGTTCCTTCACCATCGAGGTATTTTCCTTTTAGGGTTTTTGGTTTTTCTCTTCAGCTTCATGAAAATATTAGGGTTTTAATTTTTGTTTGTTTGTTTTGGTTTGGTTTTTAGCTTTACTACAAGCACGCACCTAGAACTTGCAGGAATTTCATTGAACTGTCTCGTAGAGGTTACTACGACAATGTTAAATTCCACAGAATCATCAAGGATTTTATAGTGCAAGGTGGGGATCCTACTGGGACAGGAAGAGGAGGAGAATCCATATATGGGTATGCTTCAACTCATCCTCATCATCGTCTTTTTAGGTCATTTGATGAGTTATTAATTGGATTTTTTTTTTCTTCCATTTTTTGTTGTTGTTTATGATAGTGCGAAATTTGAAGATGAGATTAAACAAGAGTTGAAGCATACTGGAGCTGGGATTTTGTCAATGGCTAATGCTGGTCCTAATACTAATGGCAGTCAGTTCTTTATCACTCTCGCACCGTGCCCCTCTCTAGATGGTAATGTTATTTCCTCCTCTTGCTACTATGCTATGGAAATTTATTAATATTTGTAGAAGCAAAGAATTTTTTTGTGACACTTGTTGTACTAGTGTTATAGAGTATCAAACACTGATTCGGAAAAAAGTGTTCAAGCTAGGGAGAAACAATTTTTTGAGTTATATGATTTGTGTCGTACTAGTGTCAGATACCGTGACATGTCTAACCTAGTGGTGTCTGTGGTTCGTAGGTTGTGTCTATTCGGAGTGTCTTAGAGTGTCGGACACCGCGAGACACCTATCTCTAGTGGTGTCCGTGGTTCATAGGTTGTGTCTATTCAGAGTATCAAAGTCAAGGACAATTATTTTGGAGATACTTGCCTGGGTTATCTGACATATGTTGTATGATTATCATACTAGTGTTGGATATTGATACATGTCGGACATTGCGGCACACCTATCTCTAGTGGTGTCTGTGGTTCATAGATTGTGTTTATTCTGTAATTCATATGTCAAAATGACTATGAAGATAGCTTCATGTTATATTTCTTATATTTTCTCCTTTTTGGGTAGATAATGCTGAATTTAGTACATTTTTTCTTCTTGCTATAGTTTCCTTGACTAAATTTGTTAAAGTATATACTTAAAACAAGGGTCTCTCTTTTAAAAGCTGTTTGTGAGTTCTCTAATATAACCTGAGTTCGAGGTAAACATAAACTTACAGTTATTACTTACTACAAACTGCTAGAGTAGACTTGGGTAATTTTTAGCTATAACCTTGGTGTCATGATGGTTAGATGATCGAGTTTGGTTGGTTAATTTGTGACTCATCATTCTAATCCATATAATGAAACTTTTGGAATACCTACTAATATCCAGTTTTTTGTTTCTATTTTATCCAGGAAAACATACAATATTTGGGAGAATAAGTCGGGGAATGGAAATCATCAAAAGACTTGGCAGTGTTCAAACAGATAACAATGATAGGTATGTTGAATATATTTCCTTATAAACCATTTAAAGATACTATACATATATGAACCAGCGATCTTGCCTAGAACAGCATAATGTCGCTTTGTGATATACTGATATAGGGGATCATAAAATTACTGGTATTGGGTATATGATATTGATATGTTGGGTGTCCTGGAAAATGTTGGTCGTCTCATCTGAGGAATTGGTTTATGTATTGCCTCATGGCACAGTCACAAATTGTTTTCATGATTTTTTCTGCAAATATTCAATTACAAGGGAAGTTTTTGGCCAATGAATGAAGATTTTGGCTATGCTAATGGATCACAATTATATTCAAACCTCATGGGTACAAAAGATACTTACAAGTTACAATAAATATGGTTTTACTCATAAAATGAGTTTGGTACAAGCTCGATAATTACTCACAAAGTTGTTCGTATATATGCTACAGCACCCATCTCTATCCATGTTTGTACACATGTTACATATTATGAGTTTTCTTTGATCTTCCTTTATGAACTTCTTGAAAAAACTATTGACACGATTCTTCATTTTCCACTTATTCAGGCCCGTTCATGATGTGAAGATACTACGGACATCAGTCAAGGATTGAGATGAGTTGCATGGTATGATGCGGAGAAATCAGAGTTTTATTATCAATCCTTGATATAGTATTGGTTGCAAAAATGTCTTGGCATATTTGGCTTCATGATTAAGCATAAAAATTGTATTTTTTGGCATTTGTTTGGCCACACAATCAAGAGTCAAAGACCATGTTTATGACCTATTATTTTAGGACTGTACTTCCAAGTGCTAAAGAGATTTGGGTCTTTTAGTTTCTGTTTCTGATTTAGACTTTAAAGCTGATCCTATCTTGAAAGAGTGACATAAGTGTTGTATTGTGCACAGGCACAGCATTTGTTTTGAATTGAATCATGCACCACCTTTGATCTAATGATACAGGCTTTACACTGAATCGAAATCCAAACGATGCTCTGATGCACCAACCAATCTGTCAATCATCGAACAACAGTAGCCAATCAAAGTGTAATTTGAACCACATTTTGATTGAGGGGAAATGAAGAACGGAAAAGAAAGACAGTGCTGCAAATTCTTGAGCATGAACTTTGAAGTGAACTTTGAAACCATGGATGGAGAGTTAGGAATATCATATCTCGAGGAAAATATGGACATGGACTTAACAGAAGTCTGTCACAATGGAGTCGAAAGACAAGCGACTTTTATGTTATCCACAGGATCTTTAATTAGTTTGTTAAAAAAAGCAATAAATTAAACTAATTTGCATCAAAATAAACTAAAGAGAATTTTTTTTTTTCATCTCTTAATATCTTTAAAACTCAAAAATGACAAAAATATTATGTATTCTAGAATTTCAAGCACCTTTTAAATCAATATCTCACATTCATTTTAAATCAAATGTTGTTCAAATTATCTACGTTATCATCAAATCATGAGCAACACTAGGATACATACTAATATATTGTTATCACTAACAATAACAATGGAATATTTACAAGATACTTATTCACCTTTGGTCTGTTAGCGAGTTTTTGATTTTGGTCTTGTAAGTTTTTTTTGTTGGTATGAGTCCCTATATCTTATTTTTTGCTTGCGATTTAGTCCCTAAAGCCAAAATACGCAGGAAAATCTGCACGTTTTTCTACGAATTTTCCTGCTGATGAAAATCAAAAACTCGCTAACTTACAGGGACCTAAGGTGCATTTAAGCCTACTTATTATTATCACTAACAATAACAATTGAATATTAATAACATGTGTGATCATGAACTGTTGTGGTTGATCAGGTCAAAATAATACTCAAATTTAAAAATAAAAATAACAAAATAAAAATTCTAAATATGATTAATCAAATGGAAATAAATTTACTATTAAATTAATTTATTACTATTTTATTTGAGTTAATTAAAAAATTTAAAAATTAAATAATTATTTTAATAATTAATTGAATTACTGTTGAATTAATTAATTATTATTTAATTTGAGTTAATTTGAAATAAGTAAATATTTTATTGTGTGTTATTTAATTTCAATTAAATAATATTTAATTTATTTTTATTTGATTAAATATATTTAGAATTTACATTTTATTAATTTTATTTTTAACTTTGTGTATTATTTAAAATAAATAAATATTTATTTGTGTTTTATTTAAAATAACTAAATAAGCAAGTGTTTATTCTGAATTATTAAATTAAGTATTCATCATTATAAATATTAATAACAATTGATTTAATTGTAAAATAACTATTATTTAATCTTAATATCTGTCACTAATGTATATTGATTTTTTTTTAAATTTAAAATTGTTCAATATTATTAGACATATAAAAAAAATATTTGTTATTGTTGTACACTGGCTTAGTAAAGACTTATGATGTACCTTAATGCTCTTTTGTTTAATTCTCAATTCCTTCTAGGAACAAATTTTGGATTTTTTTTATATTTTAAATCTATTTTTTCTAAAATTAAAATTAAAATAAGAAATAAAATCTAATGTTATAGTCTAGTTACAATTTTAAAGTAGTAAAAAAACGATTGAAGAAACATCTCATCATAGAAACTACTACATAATCCAGTTAAATTTTAAAAGAGATTAAATCGATTTTTTTAAAAAATTAATTTAAATTTAATAATTTTTATGAAGGAACTAAAACTTTAAATATGATTTTATCACAATCAAATTTTTTTAAATTTCTTTTTTAATATCTATAAGTATTAATCAAGCTCTTTAACCCAAGTCACGAACCGTGAGTCATACTACAGAGAACGAAAGTCGAAGAAACCATTGATAAACAACTCGAGAAACAAAAAAAGCGGGTTGAAATTGGAGCAACTCCCAACTCTGCAGTCCCGTCGCTTGCAATCGGGAAACGATAGCTCCCATGGCGATGACAGTACACGGTGCGTACTTTCTACTCAAACTACTCATATTCAGTCTCTTTTCCGCGATTCCCGTTTTCATTACCCAATTAGGGCATAATCACTCTCACTCCCATCACCAGTTGTCGCAACTGATTACTCCACCACAAACAGATTAAGCTTAATCTCCCTCGTAATCGAGTTATGGTTGTAACAAATTGTAATCCATAGGGTTTTCTTTAAATTCTGGTGAGAAACTGGTAGGGTTTGTAGAACTGAACTTATGATCAAGGTTTTTTCAGTCGCTATTGATTTACGTGTGCTCATAGTTTGCAATTTTTCTTTTAAGCTTTTTGTTCAATGTATTATGTATTTCTTAATTATTTTACTGATTTTGTTTTGTATCTGATGATGCGAATTGGTGTTCTGGGGCTGTTCATGTTTTTACAGTGTAAGTTGGAAACTAAACTTTGAGATTTGTTTCATGATCGCAATTATCTAGCAAATTAAGGTGAATTAATGTTTAACTTTTTGTTTTTTGTTTTGGTTGTGTAGTCTTGCTGGGTTGGCTTTTATGTTTTCGGCTAGCATTTTGCTGCAGATTCTGGTATGTGTTTAGCGATGAGACTGATTGTGATTCTTTTATATACTTGAAATGAATTGAGTGATGTCTATTTGCTGGTTTTTTTTTCCATTTCACGATTATGTTTCCTCCAAAGTTTGTTTGTTATTATCTTCAAATATTTTTGGATTATGCTGTTTAATTTTGATTGCTTTTAAAGTAAATATAAAACAGTAAAAGGTAATCTTCTAGGCATCATATAGTATTTAGACCACACAAACTGTTTGATGATTATTGAAATCTCAGGTGAAAAACCTATGTATTCAACCATTAAGTAAAACTGAAAAATCACAACATTTTCCTAAAATGTATAATTGAATAGCCATTAATACAGGTTGTTTAACCCTGCAAGATAGGTGCCAAAACATACTAAATATTTTGTAGTCATATTACATTTAAACTTGTGAATCTTGGTTTCTATTCGAAAAAACTCAAGAGCTCACAAAAGATTTATATAGAGTGACACCCCTCACCTTACAAGTTGGTTTTATAGGGATGAATAAGGCCAAATTCTAATTCTATCAGTTTCATTTACAAACGACCAACTGAATTTAATGCCTATAACAGGTGCGAAAGTTTTAGACGGAAAATAAAGGAATGAGAAAGAGAAGGAGAGGAGGAAATCTTTCTATTTAAAACGCAAGGGCACAAAATGAAATTAGAAGAGTTGTAATTTTAAATTTTAACATAGGATTAAAAGTAAATAGGCAGGATAAACAACCAAACCAATGTTACAAGAAGTAAAATTCTATTCGAGTCTTGCGAGTATGTGAGACTATGATCCCATATTAAGGCAGGTTTTGTGAATCCAGCCACTGCTGCAGCATAGGTTCTTATTCTTAATGCTTCAGACCTTGTTGGATTTTTTAATATACAAATTTGTTAGGAAGAGGAGAAGATACAAGTTCTGTTTTATTAGAAAGTAAATAGGGACAATCATCAATTACAAAGATAGAACTGCAAAACTTCAAATGCTCGCAAACCTCCCTGTCAAAATGCCCCAATTCTCTCTCAAGGTAAAGTTAGTGTCCCTCTTGTCATTTCCTTTTAGTTATGGGCAACTTACTTCTTTTTGTCTTACTCTCTCACTACAAGCAATTTAACTAAACTGACAGTCTTTAACATACATCTAAAATTTAACCTTGTTCTCAAGGTGATAGGTTGTCTCTTTCCTTTGCATTGGCTGAAAACTTACCCCCTTTGTCCCTCTGTTTGTGGTCTGAAAGACTGAAACTACTGCAACTATCTAATCTGCGTTTCTATTTGTGGTTGGTAACCAAATACTCTACTTAATTGAAAAAGTATAAGACCCATTGGTTTAATCACCACTGGTGATCCATCCATATTCTTGGACAAATTATGATTTAATGGTGGAAGCTTGGCCTGAACCATTTGGCCAACTGGGGCCAGTTCCATTTGCCTTTCTTTCCAGTTAACTTCCCAATCAAGCAATTTGCTTGCTCTTTTTCAAATTTCTCTTACGGTGCAACCTTGGTCTGTAAATGATATTTGTCTCTTCCCATTGTATTGCAGTTTTTAAGCCTCCATTCTCTACCCTAGAACCAGGGGTTCGGATTTCCTAATCTAGACCAGAGAATAATCTTTCTTTCCCAATTCAGACGACAATGGTTCTAGTTCCCAATTCCCATAGGCCCAATTACTTAAACAGTTTGATCTAAATCATACTCAGGTTGAAAACATTTGGTTAGAGCCTTCACAAAGGCCCATCAAGTTGCATGATTGAATTGATCCCCATGTTGATACTAAATGAGAGTGCAGCTTTTTAAGGCCTTCTTAGCCTCTTGGCTTTGAGTGTTTCACTGAAACAAAACAATGTTGATCAGCCACTTATATGAGTCTTTTTGTCCATCAAACTCTGAAAGGCTGGATCCATCTTTGTTTTGCTACCCACGTCTTCAAAATTATAGCTCCGATACCAAATTGATAGGAATAATATTTTCTATAGAAACAATAGAGGAAGTCAAAGAATATAACCAATTTTTGAAAAAAAAGCTGGAAAATACAAAAAATAAACATATAGGAGAAGCAAGAACACTACTCTTCCTCTAGGTCTAAGCCTCTTAGAATTCCCTTACAAAATCGACGCTTCTTCCAGTCCTATTCCCCCTTCATATTTCCTACACTCCCTTCATCATTAATTTGCTGCCACCTGTCCATTCAATTAGGTTCCTTCCTTATAGACTCATCCAACTCAATTCCTATCCCACCTTATCATTTCTACCACAGATTTTTTGGCGCACCCGAATTGGGGCCCTCCACTAAGCCCAACAAGGAATTGCTTGGGATATTATTGACTGTAAAGGAATAATAAGAAAATACATTCCCGTGCATTCCTATGGCATAGCTCCTTTAGAGGATACAAGCACGAGCACCTTGCATAGCTTATAGGTGCATACTTCCACCGGCCACCACCACTATCCCCTTGCATGACCTTTACCCATGCAAGAATCATTCCCACTGCTAACTAACTTGGAGCATTTCCTTCCTACCTCTATGATGATAAACTTGCCAAACCTTAGGGTACAGACCCGTGACTGAGCTGAACCACCTTGAGCCCTGTTGCCATCAACCCAGCAATGTTTCTGCTGAAAACATTATCATTCTCGCTATTAAGACTACCTCGGTATTATTAATTGTGGATGCTAGACTATGGTGACTAACCAAAAATCCAGGATATTAATATGGCTAGTGCTGTGGCATATTGATATTGCAAATAGAATAAAAATATTTTTTACATGCCAAAGAAATTGCAGAAAATATTTACAAAAGAAACAAACAATGCATATCATAACTGCTAACAACTTTCATGAATTGTCAAAAAAATAAAAGACTCTCACCATCAAGTTCTTGCCTTCAGATGATAAAAATTACACAACCAAAAATAAATGCCAGAAAATTCTAGAGTTTGTGGTGAATTAGAGGAAAAAATAAACAGTCACTAGCAAAGAAAGAACATGTTATTGCTTCAGCTTGATTTGTCGGAGCTATGTATTTAAAACACATGGTTTTAATTTAAGTTCTGAGTACTCAAACTTGGAGGTCTCCGGCCAGACTCAAAACTCATTGGGAGAGGATAGGTAGGAATTGATGACCTGGATTTGTGTTTTTTTGCTATTTTTTGATGATATGGTTGATACATGATCTAACTTAAATATTGAATATGGAATACTATAGTGGCACATATGATTCTTCTCTGGTATGCTAAATAGACATTTACTATCAATTGTTAATGTATATTCCATTTGCTCTCTTTTTGATATGGCAGGCATGTGCAATATACAACAATTGGTGGCCCATGTTATCAGGTGAGTTAGTCTTTTATGCTGGAACTGGAAGTCCTGTTCTTAGCTAGAAAATTTTAATAGTCATAACATTGCACCTGCAGCTCTGATGTATGTGCTGGTGCCTATGCCTTGCTTATTCTTTGGAGGCGGGTCTACTCATTTTATGATGAGCCGTGAGGGTGGGGGGTAAGTATCTCTTGCGTAGAGTTCTCTAGTTTGTAGCTAGCTTTAGGGTTATCTGCTGATCTGTTTTATGCAACTGGTTTTACACTGATACGACCTTTCCAATTCAATATGAATGCGCACATACAAAATTTTAAGCATACTTATATTTATTACTCAAAGGGGAATATAATATATGGTATTATGTGTAGTTGGATGGATGCTGCAAAGTTTTTGACTGGAGCATCAGCTATGGGGAGCATAGCCATTCCTATAATCCTTAAGCATGCTCACATGATTGAGACTGGGGCAATGCTCATCGAGCTTGTATCCTTCTTCATATTTATATGTACAGTTATGTGTTTCCATCAAGCTAGCCTTGACGATGACTGGTAATAACAAATTCCATGTTTCTGACGTTCTGTTAGTCATTAGGGATTGTTACCTTAAAAAGGGAAACAAAGTAGTGAAACTTATTATACAACCTTGGAAACATAAATGTATGGTCGAACATCTGTAAATCTCTGCCAGTAATTGCTTTTTCATCAACTTATATTCCTATTCTAGTGAGAAGTGAGATGATTTTAGCATAGTAGTCGCTTTTCCATTTTTCATATTCAGAAGCTCTGCCAATAATTACTTTTCCATTTTTTCTAAAACGAACAATTCACTTTAAATAATAAAATAAATAATATCAATTATTAATAAATTTTATAAATATCTTAAGTACGAAAATGCACTTCTGAATCAATTTTTGAAAAAATGGTGAGTGACTCATTTACAAAATGATGTAGTGTATTTTAGATGCATAAAGAAATATACTTTCAAATATTCTTCACCATTAAAAGTGGGAAGAGCAACCCCCTAATAAAATTTACAAATTATCCATTTATTTTTGTCATGTTATCATTTGTTATTCAATTAATTTTCTCAATGCGTATACAATGCATAACAATTAAGCGGAACAAAGACTTTGATAAAAAATTGATTCGGAAGTGCATTTTCGTACTTAAGGAAGAGTGAATCTGTATGTGCACTTCAGTAATAATCAGTAAACACATTTTAAATTCATGCGTTTATTTTACAATCCAAATAATATTCTGAAGCATGTTTCATAATAACGCTTAGGCAGTAAATTTATTTTAAATTTAATATTTTTTGTAATAACCCTCAAACAATAAGTTTGTTATAAATTTAATATTTTAAATGGGTAATGGTCTTAAGTGTCTTTACACGAATTTAGTGCTTTGATTGTAATATTTGACTATAAGTAAGCGTATGATCCTTGATAGCAAATGCTATGTTTTACCTTTACATTACTCTATTACTCTAAGTTTATTTCCAGCTTTTAGCTTTTGCCTTAAGTTTTCTTTGGAGTTTATTTTCTACAAGCTCTGAATTTAGTGCTTTGATTGTAATATTTGACTATAAGTAAGTGTATGATCTTTGATAGCAAAGACTATGTTTTACCTTTTCATTACTCTATTACTCTAAGTTTATTTCCAGGTTTTAGCTTTTGCCTTAAGTTTTATTTGAAGTTTATTTTCTACAAGCTCTATCATCATCATCATCAAGTTATTTTGAAATGCAAGTTGTTTATGTACAACTTCTTCGAAAATGCAAATCTAGCATGACACTCTATGGTGTCATCCATCTCCTTTTGAGCATCACCTTGGTGAACTTTCAAATAGGTCATCATAATATTCAGTGCATTAGGTCTGGTGATTCTAGAGCAGTTTAATCATCTTCCCCTAATTGGAAAATGTAACAGAGATGACATATCATCAAGTGTGATGAATATCTCACCAATGCAAAGATAAAAAATGACGTCTCTAAGTGTCATTTCTCCACAAAAGCTAACAACATACCATGGTTAAGATCATTATAACTAATCATGCATAAATCTTGCACCCTAGATACATGCATGACATCATGAAACCATTGCTCTTTAAGCTGTTGTAGCTTTGTAATCTTCCTACCATGGCTAATGCATTTTAAAGCATCATGGTACTATACAAAATACACATCGTTAGAAAGTTTAAATATTATAACACATGTTTCAAAAAATAAATACATGTTTATTTTACATCTTCATCCCACATATGCCTAGCAACATAGTTTGTGTACAGAGGCAATAGTGAAGTGTCACAGGGGCTTCATCCAAAAACCTAAAGACGACATCATGAACGGCAACATCAGTAACAAGCTGATCAAAATGGATTTTGGGGGCAAGAGTAGGTGACACATGCCTCCAAGAAGACGAAGTCGGAGACACCTGAACTCCGAAAGTGGACGCTTTCGCATCAAATAAATTGACACCAACTGGTACTTCAATCCTGACACCACAACCATCTTCACTCAATACTACTTGTAAGTCTTGAATCCTTCATTCAATAGGTTTACAAAAATACAAGAAACTCCACTTCAATGGAGATGAAATCTCTATTTTTCTTCTAAGGAATTTCAATCTTTGAACTCCACATACCGATCAAACTTCTTGAAAACTACACACTTCAACAAAAATGATATCTATAATGTTTCCTCACAATCAATCATCACACATACACAAAGGTTGATGATTCTCCAGACACAAACTGAAGATAAATATTTGAAAGAGATGAAGTAATATTTCTAGCTTTCTCACTTAAGAAAATGATCTAATTTGTTGATTTTAAAAATGATAATAAAATTCCTTATGTGGGCGCTTGAGAAATAACATAATTTTTAAGAAAAATTTCGTAAATGATATTATTTAAAAATGATTTTGAATCTTCTCAAAAGTTTGATATTTTCCTTAAATGATTATGTCATGAATTAGATAAAAGATGTTGTGAATCAAATTACACAAATAGAATGAAAACTTGTCATGAACATTCAAAAAATGAATGATTCATTAAATGGTTTGAATCATATCACATAAACAGAATGAGAACACATTTAGTTTGTGATCTATGAAACAATTCAATCCAATGTTTGAATCATACCACACAAACATAATCGAAACATGACAAGAAATTTCAATTCATGAATAGATTAATGTACTAGTGTAAATCGCTTCACTTAAACAGGGATCATATGAATTAAGAAAAAACTCATTTGAATTGATTTGTAACCTCCTTTGAATCGATTCACGTAAACATAAATTTGGACCCGATTCATGAATCATTTGACTCGCAAAGCCATTTAAATTTTTTGGAAGTCATGTGTAGGTTAGTTGTAGTTTAACCATGGAATCCACAATTTAATTGTGAGAAATTTTGGTCCATGTGCGGTAACTCGACTAGCACGCCTTCAAAGACAGACATGTTGTTTAATTCATTTGAGGTTGACTTTAGTTAAACCTACAATTTATGCATGAAATATAATTTTGACTTTTTGAATGAAGGGTTTAGGAAGGAAACTAAAAAAAAGATAATTTTATAAAGGCTAAGAGTCAAAACCAAGGCTAAACCTATATTTTGAACAAGTAATTTTAGTAGGAACCTCTAGTTCAAACATGATCTTTTTCACCATCATTTCTGTTCTGGACTGGGCCAAGGTTAGGCCCACTATGATTTTCGGCCCAATAAACCTCAGAGGCCCACGTTCCTCTGCGGCCCTCCTACGCAGATAGGATGCCCACCTTAGACATGCTCGGCTGCCCTATATCCCCGAGCATATGACACCGACATGCTCGGCACTGACGACCCCGCAAACACCTTCGTTGCCGAGGACTCTGCTCCGCGCAGGGTTCCTTCATATTCAACCCTCCGAACAACTCGGATTCCACGTGGCTCCTGAAAGACCGCGTCTCCCTGGAACTTCGGAGCGGTTAACCAGGACAGAGGGCATACACGCACCTCCGATATTTCCGCTCAGGAAACTGGCAGTCTCCTAGTTGGGCTTGGGATCCAACCCAATAGCGAGATCATGGCCCAGCGCTGGGGGCTATATATACCCTCTTTGATTAGAGGGTCAGGTATTCAATTCTTACTCACTCTTAGCTAGTACTTGCGCTCCTTTGCTCGTCAACTTACTTTGGCATTGGAGTACCTTGCAGGTACACCCCCCCTTTTTCTCCTTCCTAGAAGATCCAGTCCGAGCAGCCTACGAGATTCTTCTGATCAGGTACGATCAATTTCTAATTCTTTAGCCTCCAGATCTTTGAACTTCATCCTCATACAAGTCTCATAAAAAGTAACAGACCTGCTTATGATAATTTTTTATCCTCCATAATTCATCTTCCACCGTTCGTAACCTTTCACCATCTCAGGTTGATCAATGAAGACATACTTCATATCCCTAACATTAAGTTTGTCTTGTTTGATATAAGCAAGCACCAAAACTAAAAAATCTTTAAATTTTGGTAGTGTGTCGGTTTCCCTCTCTAAACTTCTATATGTGTCTTGAAGTTTATTTATGTGGATGAATATCTGTTAATAAAGTAAGTTGATGTAGAAATAACTTCATCCTAAAAACTCATTGGTAACCTAACTCCCACCAACAAGCACCATATTCTCTCTAAAGTAGTTTAGTTCATGTGTTATTATAGACCATTTTGTTAAGGTGTGCTATTAACTATTATTTTTCTCTTAATACCTCGATTCTTGAAAAACTCATTAAACTATTTTGACACAAACTCCAGTCCATTGCCAGTTCTCAACATATTCAGTTTAATTTCCATTTGAGTTACTATAACATTATATCATTCATGAAACTTTCCAAATGTGTCATTTTTATTTTTCAAAATGTAGACTCACACTCTTATAGAAATATCATCAATAATAGAGAGGAAATATGATCCACCCCATGAGTTACCATCCTTTCCAAACCTCATAGATCTGAGTGACATATGCCAAAGTTATACTAGAATTATGCATGCCATTTCGAAACATATTTATTAGTTGCCTAGAATAAAATTATCACATAATTCTAGTTTATTCAATTTCTCGCTCCTTAGAAACCTTTGTTTATAAAGTTCAACTAATATTAATTTCATTGATATGCCATACCTCTAATGCCACCCCGTCCATACCCCCAAACTTAGTCGGGGTAACAATTTACCACTCACCCCGCCCCAAACATGGAACGAGTTTCCCCGCTCTGCCCCACACTCACCTACAAAAGCTATAATTTTTTTATATAAAAAAATGCATGGGATTTTTATATAGAAACAATAGCCAATAATTATAATAAATACTTGATCATTTTAATAACAATAATCATAATATTTAGTCATTTTTATTTAATTTGTATTTAAAAAAAAAGAATATTAATAAAGTTATTAAAAAAAAGAGTAATACATTAAATTTACTAGGATATAGTGGAGCGAGAGAGGATGCAGATGAGTATTAGCAACCCCTCCTCCATAATTATAAATCGAGTTTTTTGCGCACCTGCACCCACGCTTAGATAAATTAGGTTTGATCGTTAGATTTAGGATGGGCGCATCCGGGTATGACTGGGATCAAATATTTTTGCCATGCCTAATCATAACAAATTTGACATTCCAAATGTATATAATGAGTGAGAAATTTCAAACTCTTTACTTTTAGATGTTATTTGAAATTTCCTATATTCAACTTTGAACAAAATACTTCATAAATTTTCATAGTTTTAACAATTTTTCATTTTTTTAATCAAACCAATGGATGTTGGTCAAGTCATTTTAAATTTTCTCAAAAAATTAATTTCCCTAATTAAAAATGCGCAATCCAAACACGCTCTTAAATCTTCACCGCTATCGTAACCTTCAAAATTTTCAACTTTGAAAACTCATTTAATCTTACGGCTGTTTGGACTTTATCAAAAATGAGAATACCTTTCTTACCATAAAGAAGGAGATTCGTAAAGTGCTCAAAGGATATGACTTATAAGCTTAAAAAGTGGAGAGTATTGTACTCATCATCAATCTTTATCTCAATATTTTGCAAATCATTAATGATATGGTGAAATTCTACTAACAACTTCACAATAGAATTATCCTCCACCATAAGGAAAAAAAATAAAGTTATAGTTTCATAAATAATTTGTGAGCCAATGATTTTGTCATATATGATGATTCATACTTGACCCAGATCTCACATGCAATCTCCTCCTTGCGACTTCCCTTAATACTTAATATATGAGGCACAAGATGATGAATTTTTTGGTATTATCCATCATCTCGGTCTTCTATGCTTCTATTAAGCTTGCATGCATCAATATATCTTCCTTCAATGCTTTTACACACTTTTGTTGAACTAGTATTGCTTGCATCTTCACCTTCCACAATCTGAAGTCATTGTTTTTGGAAAACATCTTGATGTGCCATTTAAAACCCATAATGCTCACTTATAAACTTAACTGATTTGTCCCACGGTGGACACCGCTTGTTGTTAAAATTGATGGAATAATTCAAAGTTCAAACAAGCCAAGACTTTGATGTCTGAGACAAAGAACAATATGACAACCACTCAAATGACTTCAAGAAACAAAAAATATAATAGGTAAGGACACATAGAATTTTTTTTACCCAGTTCGATCAAACCGATCTACGTATGGGGGAGAGAAGCTGCTCTCCAATTCAATATACTTCAAAAAGTTGTTATAAAAAATTACAATATGGGTTACAAGAAAATAACCTTTGGAATTTTCAAACCTGAACCTTATTTTTTACATAAGTGTTTTCTAATCTCTCCAATTCTTAATATAAGAATCACACAAACTCATGGTGTTTAAAGTGTTTCACTAATTCCTTTGATAACCCTAAAAGGTTGCCAAATTCCAAGAATATAATCTTAAGAATTTATACCATATATAGAATTGTCAAAACCTTAAGGGACTCAAGGTATGACTCATTAACATATAGATCTGTAAACAAGCGTGAATAGCCTGAGACCCATCTGGCCTACCATCTTCGGACTGCGCCTCCATATTACAGATGTCGTTGGACGATTAGATTCCTTCAGATGCCATGCACAACTCCACCATATTTTTGTCGCCACCGACCGACGGGACTCCGTAGTCTGCCATCATGCTGTCTTATCAGTGGTTTCTAGTTTTGCTGCACCACCATATTGATGTTGCCACAAAATGAAAGAATTCCGTAGTCCACTGTGACGCCGCTTTATCTTTGGCTATCGCCGTTGTTGCTGCTGTCAGCTCGTTAAAAAAAAATTAGAATATTAAAAGCATGTTTTTTTATCTTTTCTCACTTGAAATTTCTAAGACATATTACACAAAATTTATCAATAATACATATTCATTTTTTCTTCATCTCAAAATTTAAATTATTTGAAAAAGTTTCCAAAATTCTAAACAAAATATTAATCTTTTTCTTTCAATTATATTATTATTATTATTATTATTATTATTATTATTATTATTATTGTCTTTCCTATAAAATCAATAAATAATAATTTTATAAAAAAAATTACACATTTTTTATTTAATATTAATTTAATTTTTAATACTAATTTATATAAAATTGATAAAGTGCTTTTATAATTTATGATAATATTGAATTATTGAGTCTATTGACTTGCTACGACTTTTGTCTGTTTGTTTATTGCGTGTGTGGTGTCAAAATCAACACTAACAAGAGTCGTTCTATTCTGTGCATGCAGTTACGCAGAAATTTCAGAACATAATTAAATATTTTTGTCTTTTTGCGGATGCACTTGCAATAATATTCTAAGAAATTAAAGAGTCAAGTACATATCCAATTCAAGAGATGTGATGTGCATGTGAAGATTGTAACGCGTTTAGAGTTTAGACTCTGATAGAATATATAGTATATATTCATCCAACTGACTACAAAAAGAAAAAAAATACCCAAGAGTCAATTGTGATCAAGTCCTGCTAGTCTCACATGAATTGATAATATGATATGTGGTTTACAAATAGTTGAAAATTAATATTTTCATAATATTTTCATAAATTGTTTTCTTTCAAAAAAAGATGATTTACAAATTTTATATAAGTTTTTTCTAATTTTCTTTGTGCTGACAATCATCTCACTAACACATTTGATTATCCATTGTATAATTTTTTTCTTAATTTGTTTATCCTTTATTTCTAATAATAAATATTTTTTATAAAATAAATGACTTATTAAAATAATAATGAAAATACTTTTATTTTACAAATTTTTGTTTCTATTTTGATTTCATAATTGTTGTTCATTTTTTAAATGAGAGTGTGACGAATATTACATGTAATTGGTTTATTTTACTTATTTATTAATTTTGTACTACAATTTTTGTTTTGAATAGTCAAATATTTAAATAAGACTATAAAATATAAATGATGTTTAGTGTTCAAGATCTTAATAAAATATATATTTTTTAAAAGCTAGGTTTTTAAGGTGGATACTTTTGAAATGATTAGATGTTTTAGAAATAGTTTAAGGAGTTTCATGCCACATGATTTTAATTATTTTTAGTATGAAATAATATTAATCTTAACTGGAACTCAATTGGTTAAAAATATGAATCAAAATACAATCATACTTTGATGAATGGATGATAAATTTTCTCATATTATATTTTAAGATATATGTAATATTTAAACTGTAATTCTAAAAGTTCATTACAAATAATATTTATTTTTAAAAATAATTAAATTTTAAATTTTAATATTTAATTATAATTCATTTTTATTTTAATTTTTTTGGTTTTTTTTAAAGGGAGAGAATGATTTTTAAGCCGAAAACACATAAGATATTATAATTCATAAGAAATTATATATATATATATATATATATATATATATATATATATATATATATATATATATATATGGAGATTTCAAACGATTTATCAGAATTGTGAATACGTGGAATTTGGAGATCTCAAATTTTGTATAATTTAATCAAACTCTTAAATTTTAAATAAAACTTTCATACAAAAATATTAAAATTATTTTTTTAAAAGAATAATTAATAATAAAATCATATAAAACTAATTAATGGATTACATGACAGACCTCTAATTAATAAACAAAAAACTAATTAAAGTAATTATTGCCATCACTCGATGTCAAGAAACTAAATTATTTTTTTTAAAAGGAAAATAATATTAATAATAAAGAAAAAGAACTCCGACATGAGCCATAAAAAGAAACTCTAAAACAACCACCTTCTAATTCTATACCACAAAAGAGGAGCAAATTAGATCTCAAATCAATATGACCACTATCCCTAGATAAAAAATTCCTAAGGGAATGATAAATGATCACGACCCTTCTAAATCTAGTTAAAATCTCGATCCGCTAATACTTAATTAAAATAATAAGATTTTGAAAATAATATGTAAAGGTGCAAGAGTTCCCCATTAATTTCTTAATAACCATTTTCAAGCAAAAGAAAAAAAATACTTTTGTCCTCCATTTTTTTCACGTCCCTAATTATACCCTAAAGTACAATTTCATTTATGGCCTTCTAAATGGTCTAAATCACAACATGGAAGATCTTAAAACCCTTCTCCCTAGACTCCATCCTATCTCCTAAAGAAAAGAAATTCTCTAAAGAAAAGATTATGCTCCATAGAAAGAACTATATACAACCGTAACAATATGAAAATCCTATACTAACCTCTATTGACTATATCACAAGTAACAAATAAGTGGGAAGTAGACCAGACAAATCACCATAAACTAGCACAACGGTAAAAACAGGGTCAACAATCACTTTTATCTTGAATAAGTTACCACTAGAAGAAAATCTATTAAGGAAAAATTATTAAAAGAACACAATCTTCTTAGACGGAGTTCAAATGGGAAAAAAAATTTAAATAACCAGGTTTAATAAAAAAAAACCAAAAAAACCAAGTTTTCGGGGTATTTACCAAACTGTCTAGGTTTGGGACACCGGAAAGGTGTATGCGCCAAATGAAATGGCGCATGCATAGGTTACAAGCCAAACCATTTGGCGCAAACCCTTAAAAATTAGGGCAAAAATGTGTGAGCCATTTGATTTGGCGCATTAGGCCAAGCTTTAACACATAGGCGCCATTTCATTTGGCTCCTATGTGTTGTGCCTTTTTTTTTTTCAAAATTAACCCGTTTCGGGTATTTTCGCGCACCGTTTTTTATTCCGGTCTTTTATTTTCGTAAAAACGTCTGATAAATCGAGTTTGTAAAATTCTCACTAACCCTAAATAATGTTTGCGTTGTCGATATCGGTTTTTCACTAAAGCACAATTTATTGATGAAAGACCGATGAACGGTTACAAGAGGTGGCAAGCGAAACTGATACATTGTCGTAAAAAAAATACAGATTATATTAAACTTGCGACGAGGTCGAGCCACGATTAGGGCATCTCTTTCTATTGTGCCCCACCTGACAACAAATGCTGCATTTTCGTTCCATTTTGTCGTGGACGTCCATTTCGTTTCTAATCCGTGTACTATTGGGACGACCCTTTTTCTTTCGCCGCATTGCGTCGTTATGCCAAACTACCTCTCCATCATACTCAGACCAGTAATCCTCCTTGGCTACCACTGGAAACGCAGCACTGTAAACTCTGAGCAATGTCTGAGTCTTGTAAATCGGAGACAGTAGTGATTTAGCGTCGCGGTGCGCATATGCACATGCAGCTATGACGTGCGAGCAAGGCATACGAAAAGCTTGAAACCTTCCACAGTGTGGTGTCGTTTTCTTTACCTCCCCGTTTCACTTGGGAGGACGGCACGCTAAACCCTTCACGCGAAATTTGGAAGGAGAATGCGCCCGTGGTGGGATGAATTTTATTTCAGTTCTTCCTACGATATCACACGAACTTTCTTATTTGTCCTACGAGTAGGAAAGGGGAAAAAAGATCTCAACTAAACCCTAGGAGTTTGCTAAGTGTGGGGATTTACACCTAGACTAGAAATTCTGGAGTCCGGGAGGTCGGTTATACATAGGGAAGTGTTTAAACACCCTACATATCTGTAGTACTCTACAGGAACCTTCTCTGTGTCATTGTGTTTGTGTTTATTGCTAATGATTGGGAAAGTTTCTCCTTTGTGTTAGGAGAAGGAATTGAATTGATTGAAGAAAGACAGACAGATAGACAGACTGACTATTTTTGGTATTTTATTAGCTCGCTGAGATTCCTTGTGAACCTCATGCCTACATATCCCTAGTGGAAGTCAGAGCTTAATGTAGTTCGGGGAACTAACTAGGGAAATTAATTGTTTTTGGTGCCTTGCTTGAAGCTCAAGGTTGAAGCTTGGAATTAAATCTCTGTTTACAGTAAAGAGACATGAAATTATCTCTACAGAGAGGTATTTGTACTATTCTACCACAAACATTTTGAAAGAGTGACAGAATAACTGGATTCATTTCATTCAAGAGGGGGACCTTACTTGGGTGTACAAGTATGCCAGTCAGATGCCTCTTAAATGAAAGAAAGATGCTCGTCCAAATTAGGGAAAGTGTACAAGTCTGGGGATGTGCCAGAGCATGTCTTTCAGAGTCCTAAATGGGAGACTTTGATTGAAATTGAAATTGAGATTGAAATGTTTGTTTGTTTGAATGTGGTAGAGTAGTAAAAAATGTCTCTCTATAGAGATAAGCTATGTCTATCTACTGTATAAAAGATTTGACTTTTAGATGGCTTGTATGAGGCCCAAGCTTGAGGCTTTTTGATTGATTAATTAATATTATTGACTCTGGGAGATGACTCCACTGGGGATTAATTAAAGGGTATTTTTGTGTTCTGTACAAAGCCCAGAATTGAGGCTGACTCTACTTAGGGAGACTCTATTTGTGTGCCTTGTACAAAGCCCAAGGTTGTGGCTGACTGTTGAGGATAATTGAATGAATGACTTTATTTTATGTGCCTTGTACAAAGCCCAAGGTTGTGGCTGACTCTAGCTAGGGAAAACATTATTTTCTGCCTTGTATAAAGCCCAAGGTTGTGGCGGACTCTTAAATAAATGAATTGAGTATGGATGACTATATGGGGAAAAGATCCTAAGTGTTAGGAATCTTTGACACATGAAAGATATGGTTTATCTGCCTTGTACAAAGCCCAAGGTTGTGGCTACTGAGTGATGAAGAACTCACTGGGGAGACTCTATTATCTGCCTTGTACAATGCCCAAGGTTGAGGCTGACTCTTGACAGGGGAGTTTTATTGTTTGGGTGCCTTGTATGAAGCCCAAGGTTGAGGCTAACTGTTTTTGTTGGTTTTAACTCCACTGGAGATTAAAAAGACTGTTTTTCTTTGGAAGCTAACCCTTTCCAGGGATTTTGACTCAGCTGGTGAATTTGTCTGTTAAAAGACTGACTTTATCATGTTTTTTGGAGGCTGACCCTTTCCAGGGGTTTTGACTCTTTTGGGGAAATTATCTCCTAAGAGAATGAAATTATTGTTTTGACATTTTAAACAGATGTTGGAGGCTAACCCTTTCCAGGGGTTTTTTTGTTGAAATGAAGGAATGGATTGATTTTAAATGACTTTGGAGGCTAACCCTTTCCAGGGATTTTTTGTTGAAATGAAGGAATGGATTGATTTTAAATGACTTTGGAGGCTAACCCTTTCCAGGGATTTTGGATTTGAAGGATTGGTTTTAATTGACTTTGGAGGCTAACCCTTTCCAGGGATTTTGAGATTGAAAAATGGATGGCAGAAAGATTATCTAGTGGAGACTCTTTGTTTAAAGCCCAAGCTGAAGGCTGACTCAATGCTGAGGATGACCAAAACATAGATCCTAGACTCTACTAAGGAGGATTGATGAAGATAAGGGTGACAGAGACTGTCCATGTCTCTCATTCCAAAAGTGTACTCAATGTAGAATTGAGACAATCTTAGCTTGTTTTGAAGTCTGGTTTAAATTGGAAGAAACTCACCAGGGTAGGCTAAAAGGTGACTAAAGACCTGTTCCTATGTTTGTAAGAAACCTGATGGGTCCTTGTATACAAGCTCAAGAGGAAGCTGGAAATGCTTTTAAGAAGCCTGTGGGTCCTTGTACAAAGCCCAAGAGGAGGCTAATCGAGGGTCCTTGTTATAGCACAAGAGAAAGCTTATGTAGTTTTGAACTTATTTTGGCTCTAAGCAAATGGGTAAGAGGTTTCACCGGGAATAATTCCTCTTTGGGTGGATGTGTCCTATTTATTTGGATTCTAAGGTTTTTGCCAAGATGTTTCACCGGGAATAATTCATCTTGGGGGTTTGAACTACAGATCTCTAATTAGGAAAGAGCCTTCACCGGGAAGACATTCTCAATCCTAGGTCATATTCCTATAATATATATATAGTTTAACTGTCCTAAGGTTTATACTCAAACGCAGTTCTAAACTAATATATGCACAGTTTATATTTGACAGTAATTTAAATAAAGACTGTAAATTGAAAGCTTGTAAAGCCTAACCTGGATGGAGTGGAGGCCATTGAAGAAGTATGTACAGAGCCTCAACAGTAATTTTGTTGTTTTGTTGATAACAGTTGAATATATATATATGATAAACAGTTAAGGGTTTTTTGAAAACAGAAGAAGTGAAGATGGACAAAGGTCACATAGGTATCTGAAGAGTTTCACCGGGAATAATGCCCTTCAAATACCAGAAGAATGTTTTGAAAACAGAAAGAAGATTTTGAAAATACAGTTTTGAAAAACAAGCTAAGAAGAGAAGATTTTTGGGACTTACACTCTATTAGAGGCCCAGTACTTTACAGTACTGGTGATAAAAATAAATTTGAAAAAATGATTTGGAATGATACAAGGTTTTGTTGTTTGAAAACCCTAATCATTTGATTTTATCAGAGATTGAAAATAGTTTTGAGATTTGACAAAAGTCAACTTAATTAAAGCAAAGATGAAGATTTATGCCTAATTAAGACCTAAGTGATTAGGGTTTTATCATAAATTTATTTACAAAAATGATTAGGTTAAAACAAAGTGAAAATATGTATTAAAGTATTTAAGAAAACACCTAACACCATACTATTTTAAACCTAATAAAAACATGTGAAATAAATAATATTTTTATGATTTTTTTTATTATTCACAAAATAGAGATATTAAATAGCATGTGTGTAAAAAATGAAGTGAAAATAAATTAATTTGATAGGTTAATTAATTATATGAAGTTGTGAGAAAATTGAAGTAAATAAGTGATAAAAAATAATGTTTTGGCCTCACCATGGTTTGAACCCACGCCCTTGAAGCCAACAACTCAAAATAACACCACTGCGCCAACGCGCGTTTGGTGTTAGTAAGTTGCCTCCACTTGGTCATATTTCAAAACAAGTTGTAATTCCTTAAAAAATAAAAGAATCAAAAAGTCTGGGGCGAGGGGGATTCGAACCCCAGACTTGTGGCATGATGATACTAAAGGCGCATGTGTGGCCACTAGGGCAAGTTGTTTAGTCGTTTATAAAACGCTTTCAGTTAAATATATTTTAAACCCTCCCCTGAGAAATTAAAAATGGCGCCACCACCATCTTCGTCTTCAACCTCAAGCTCCATGATTTTTTGAATTTCTGAACTCACTCGTTTCTCAATCATTTGCCATGATGTAAACACGAAACTTGCTCTAAATTCACTCACGATTCTAAATATGTAACTAACATGAACTAATATTAACTACATCTAATTAATTTAACAGAAATCGTGAAGAACCCTAAAATTTCAAAATCAAATTAAATGACTATACTGAAAGATAAATGAATGATGATAGAGGGTTTTCAATCCTCTGATGATGCTGAACAAGATAGAATCGAGCTATTTCACAAAGAGTACTTAAATTATAGAGGTGAAGTTCAGAAACTTACCTCTGAAACTGAAGGTCGTGAGGATGATGGAGAGCACCTGGGCTTGAATGAATGATCTCAATAGCTTCCCTGAGACTCAATGATGCTAACTGGATGCTTATTGTAGCTTGAATCCTCCTGAATTGCTCTATGGACCTCCCTCGATTTCAGCTTCAAGTGAACATGGAGGTTGTTGAATTTGGAGTTACAGGTGAGCTGCAGCCATCTGGTTAGCTCCACTATGACCTAGGGAGTGTGTCTGAATGATTGGTTTGGCCTGAGACTCCCTGAGTTACTCCATGGACCTCCAACTGCAAATGCTTCCAAGTGAGAGCAACAATGGTGTTCCTCCACTTACAGAAGTGATCCAGGTGCTTGGATCACCTCAAATGACCTCCCTTGAGATGTTGGAATGCTCACTTTCCAAAGATGAGCTTTGGTTTGAAGAAAACGATTCTTCTTGCCAAAGAACTTTGAAAAACAATGAACAAGAGGAGAGAAAGAGAAAGCAAGTAATTGAGTTGCTTTGGTGTGTTTTTTGAATGAGAATGAGGCCTCTATTTATAGGCAAATGGATCAGTATAGCTGCAGAGGAGTGAGCTTCCTTAGTGAGGGAGTTTTGGTTTCTTAGCCATGAAGAAATTCAAAGAATCTCCAAAATGCAATGATGCATTTTCGAGCCAATTCTCCCAACCATTGATCTTGCAGGATCTTAGGGAACATTTCTGATATGTAGCAAGTTTCTATTGGCTTAGGAGAAGATTCCAATTGGTGAATCATTGCTTATCATAAATTCTCAAAAGTAATGATTACATAATCACATGTTCTTGCTTTTGGGAATCTTCTTCAATCTTCATGCCATGGTGAAAATGAATGCATGGCATTGTTTCAGACATGTTATGGGTCGTGTAGCATCCATTCATGAAGCAAAATGCACAAAATTGCAAAGTTCCAATTTGCACATGACCTATAATTTCACTTTATGAGGCCAACTTTGAACAAGCATAACTCCTAGCTCAAATTGAATTTTGAGAAGGTTGAACACAATTTGGAAAGCCCTAAACATCTACTTTAAATCATTAGTTTATGTCTTCTTCAGATTCCTTTGGGAAATTTGTGAAAAATGAGGCCAAAGTTGGAAGAAAACTAGGTTAAAACACTTAGAAAAATTTCTAAGTGTTTATGACCTAAACTTCAAAATTTCCAAAACTTCATAAATGGTTGATCTTTTGAAAAAAGTTCCCTTGTAAGATGTTGTTTTATTTTGCAAGATCTACAACTTTCATGTTGGAAGTTTTTTGAGTTGTGTAGGTGAAATTTTGAGATCTCACCATGCCTTTAAAAACCCTAATTCCCGACTTTTCGCTCCTTGATGAATTTCTTTGAATTTCTTTGGCCAAATGACTTTGATATCCATATATTGATGATATTGATCTTTGAAAGTCATTTTTTGACCAAAAACCTTAAAAGTCAATGATGATCCTTCACAGTTGACTTTTTCCTGACAAAGTGAATTTTTGGGCTTTTGTGTAGAAATAAGATCTTCTCCCCAAATGGATGATATAAATGGATTATATGGAGGTAGTAGAGATCCTTGAATCATGTCTTGAGTTTTGGATTCATGCCCTGATCAGAAGTCAACTATCTTGGTGAATTAGGTCAAAACCCTAATTTGTCGACCATGTGAAAGTAATGACTGTAGACTTTGAATTGAAGTGTGATGTCCAGTAGATCTTGTAATATGAGTTATTTGAAGAAGATTGATGTCTTTGAATGACCCTCTGAGGCTTTTTAGGGTTTCCCAAATGTGATCCCTGATTTTAGTCCTTGATAGGCTCAAAACCCTAGTCTGGTGACCTGAGTAAGCCTGTACTCAGATGACTGGATGTCTAATCAATCATAGATGAGAAAAATGAAGTTTTTGAGCTCCATGATTGTATTAGAGGCTAATCTTTGTATTGATTGATCCTTTGCCTGAGCTTTCTTGTCTTTGTGCATCCTCGATTAGGTATCAGATGGAGAAATGACTGCTCTGGGTACTTGTCTTGACCTGATGAAAAATCCTGAAGATATGTCATCTCAGGGGGGTCAAAAATTAGGGTATGACAGATGCCCCTATTTAAGTTTCTTTTATCTGGAGGGAGAGAGATTGAGATCTCGATCTCTCCTGCGTAAAAGAGACTTAAATATCAAAGAATGCCCGAATTTTGGGCGCCCCTGAGATGTTGTAATTGATAAGATCTTTGCATGATTTGATCCCGTTGTCGCACTTGGCGGGGAATGAGGAGACAAACTCCTGCAGAAATACTTGATGTGGATTCTGGTGAATGGATGGCAATGTAAGATGCGCAATCCATCTTCTTTAACTAAGTGTTGATACTTAGAAAAAGGTAAACAACTTCTCCTCGTTTCGGATGTCCATATCTCGAAACTGGTCTTAGTTGTGTTTGGACAATATCTCAGATAAAGAGAAAATTTCCAACGGTCTGTTTCCTTATCAAACTTCTTACCAGCGCTTGGAGGTAAGATGCCATTTGACGGCTGTAGAGAAACTTCAAAGGTTTGTTTCCTCATCAAACTTCTTATCAGCGCTTGGAGATAAGATGCCATTTGACGGTAGTAAAGAAACTTCACCATCTTCCCTTTTGACTTGACGTCTTTGAAAGAATGTCATATGGCCTCATGATCTTTTGAGGAGCTAATGACTTTGTTTTGAAGGCGGACGAACTGTTTTCGGGGTGAAAACTGCCATTCGTCAACTGATGCCTGGGGAATCAACGAACTGTTTTCCTAAGAGGGAAACTGCCATTCATCGACTCTGTGGGGAGTTAAGCATCCCAGAAACAGACAAACTGTTTGAAGAAACTGCCATTTGTCGATCTCTTGAGTATTTAGCAGACAAACTGTCTTTTCTTGGGAAAAGACTGCCATTTGCCAATTGCTAGGGGAGCAAACTGTCTTCTACTGGGAGAGACTGCCATTTGTCGACCTTTGTTATGATAAAGTGAGCAAACTGTCTTCTGCTGAAAGAGACTGCCATTTGCTGACTCCTGGGGAAACAAACTGTCTTCTACTGGGAGAGACTGCCATTTGTAGACCCTGTCATGAAAGAAAGTGAGCAAACTGTCTTCTGCTGAAAGAGACTGCCATTTGCTGACTTTGTTGTGATAGAAAGTGAGCAAACTGTCTTCTGCTGAAAGAGACTGCCATTTGCTGACCCTGTTGGGGAATCTGAACTATCTTCTGGACGAAGACTATCATTCACTGACTCCGCTGGGGAATCATTTGTCGATCTGCTGGGAGATTCTGAATTTTCCTTTGACAAGAAGTGGCACCTCTTGACCCTGCTGGGGAAATACCAAACCTGTAGGGAGCTCCGGAATGTGAAACAGACTATCTTATCTGAAGAAGACTGTCGAATGTCGCTCTGCAGGAGATTCTCAGTTGAGGGATTCCAAAAGTGAACAAACTATCTCTTTGAGGGAGACTACCATTTATTGACTTGCTTGGGGAAATCTCTCTACATGGATCGTTGTCTTGAAGGAAAAAGTTTCTCCAGGACTTGCAGGGGAAACTTGAGTTCATGCCTTAATGACTTAGGCATTCTCATGATTTAAAAGCCTAATTTGACTATGCAGTTATGATGTAATGTATGCATGAATGTTATGACAATGATAAAATGTAACGTGAATGTGAATAGAATTGTCGCGGATGGAAAGTCCTAAGATACGACTTGAATTCTTGTTGATCAGAAGATGTCCTCTTCTTGGAGTTCGAACTCTGTTGGGAATACCTGGCTATCAGTTGTCCGCTGTCCGAAGTAAGTAATATGAATTGAAGTAAAGATCCGTCATCGGGAGATGTTCGCAAAGCGACCTCATGGGGAAATCTTGGTTCCCGGAGTCTCAACCGTTCTTGGAGCAACTGTTTGCATTCTTCCTATTGTTTGTAAACCTTAGAAAGAAATTTCACCTTTATTTTTGCAAGTAAATTCATTTTTATTTTATGAAAACATTTGCTTCAAGAAAAATGACTGTTTAAACTTAAAATGCATTTCAAGAAACTGAATAAGACTAGATTGCAAAGGAAAAGCACAAGGCTCAAATTATTATATATGGAATGGTAATCAGCCAAATGCTTGATTCCATGGAGTATTTACAAAGTTGGAAATTGGTAATTTTCGGGAAAAGGGCTACGATGAAACGTGACGACCGTTATCTTTCCCTTCCACTCCGAGTTGCGCTGTATTCGTGCTTCGTAGAAGATGACCTACTGCTGATGAACACTCCGCTATGGATTTTGAATGATCAAGTTTGTCCTGAACACAGTTACTTGCCATATATCCCTAACTTTTGCGTAAACTACCCCTTTCGGGTTTTAAGTTTACCGGGATTGATTAATATATATTTTTTTTTATGTCTCTAACTTTTGCCTGAATCGCCCTTTCGGGTTTTCGATTCACCGAGACGCTCTTTTTTGCCTAAGTCGCTCTTTGCGAGTTTTCAACTTAGCGAGCTGTTCTTTTGATTATTTAGGCGAAGTATTTCTTGACTGCGTCGACGTTCACAGGACGGGTGAATTCTTCTCCATCCATAGTCGTGAGTATTAAGGCTCCTCCTGAGAAAGCTCTCTTGACCACGTAGGGGCCGTCATAATTGGGAGTCCATTTCCCTCTCGAATCTGTGAGAAAAGATTGAATCTTTTTGAGTACAAGGTCGCCTTCTTTGATTGTGCGAGGTCGAACCTTTTTGTCGAAAGCTTTCTTCATTCTTTGTTGATATAGCTGTCCGTGGCATAAAGCTGTCATGCGCTTTTCTTCGATTAAGTTCAATTCATCGAATCTGCTTTGACACCACTCGGCTTCTGTTAATTTTGCCTCCATCAAGACTCTCATTGATGGAATCTCAACCTCTATAGGTAGGACTGCCTCCATGCCATATACAAGGGAGAAAGGAGTTGCTCCAGTCGAAGTACGTACTGATGTACGGTAACCATGAAGAGCATACGGGAGCATTTCATGCCAATCTTTGTAAGTGATGACCATCTTCTGAATGATTTTCTTGATGTTTTTGTTAGCTGCTTCTACAGCTCCATTCATCTTTGGTCTGTAAGGAGATGAGTTGTGATGTTTGATCTTGAATTCTTCACAAAGCTCCTTCATCATTTTGTTATTCAAATTTGACCCATTGTCAGTGATTATCTTGCTAGGAATGCCGTAGCGACAGATGATGTGATT